>NC_140999.1:171904901-173104901 GCF_052327205.1 Somniosus microcephalus | reverse complement strand
TGGCAGCCGCAAGCAACGTTCTGTCAGAGGTGCCTTACTCCAGTTTGCGCCGGCGCATTAAAGGCCCCGCGGCGGCCGGCCACTTGCCCGCCGGCCGCCTGCCCGCAGCTCCCTCCCCGGACTTCTCCCCCCCCCCCCCCCCGGAACAGATGCAAGCCCGGCACTTGTCCGAGGTGCCGGGCTCATTTTTAAGCTGATTTGCGCGGGCCGCGGCCGGGTGCAGGCAGCTCCTCCTTAACGGGAGGAGGAGGCCTGCACGTCCCCAGCCTGCCGCACCGCATCCGGTGCCGCAGCGCCGGAACAGCGCCGCAATGGGGCAGTTAGCGCCCATTGGGAGGCGCTGAAACCCTCCAGTAGCGCCGGCAGCCGTTTGGGCGCGGCGCTACTGAATTTTTGGCGCGCGCAGGGGGACTTAGCGCCGGCACTAACTTCCGGCGCTAAAGCCCTGGCTGCGCCAAAACTCAATTTCTAGGCCATTGAGTCTAGAACTAACAAAACATTGATAAGGGGTTCACTAGGGTTGAGGCATGGTGGAGGTGGGCGATTTTGCGGAACTGAAAATAGGTGGTCATGGTGATGGGTAGTAGAGGACATCAAGATTTGTTGATGGTCTGGTGCAGCTTGAGTGAGTGTTACAGAGAGCTTAGAATCACTGGCAAGGGAGTGGAGTTAATGGCAGGGGCTAAAGTCGTGGGCTTGGTCTTCCCACTGGTCATTTGGAGGAAATTTTAAACTATCAATGACTTGATATTGGACAGGGAGTCTGACAGCACAGAGATGGTCATGGGAGGGAGAGATATCATTGGATGTCAGCAGCATACAATGGAAGCTGACTTCATGCTTGCAGATGATGTCGCCAAGGGGTAGCATGTAGATGAGGAAGAGGAAAGGATCAAAGATAGATCCTGAGAGGACACCGGAGATGATTGTGCAGGAAAATAAGCCATTGTTGGAGACCTACTGGCTACATTCAGGCAGGTAGGAGTAAAACCATGTGAGATCAGTGCTATGCAGCAGGATAATGGAGGAGAAGCATGGTGTGGTCAATACTTTTTTTTTTACAGGAGTAAAGACCTATACAATATCAAGGAGGCTGGCTATGAGAAGAAAAATGCAGAAAGAAAGCCAGACAAAGAAAGAATGGAAAAGCTCAGGTCTTGACGTATGCTTGTGTAAAGTGGCAGTGAGGGGCACTAATAATCTGTGTATGGGCACAGCCTAGGAATTACAAGAGACAAGATGAAGGTGAAGACTGCTAGCTCTGGGAACAGAACAAAACTAAAGTTCTGGACTCGGGGAGAGAGATCGGCTTGTGCTGGGTAAAGTTGGTGCAGAGAGTTTTTATTAAAGAATTGCATCATTTTTAGATGTATCAGTTTAGTTGTCAGCAACATATAATGCTATAGGTTGGAGATAAATATGGTTGCCACAACAACTCTGAGAAACCTTTTGAGAGATTTGATTGCTTGGGCTATGGAGGATGCTGACTGTTTCTTGGTAGCTATCTACCGTAATGTTTTTTGATTGCTCAAGTATCCCACTGAATATGAACCCTGGTGAGTTTAACAATTAATTTGAAACAATTATAAGTTTTTGCCTTGTGGACAGTGTGATGCCTTTGAGATGTATGACACTACAGTCATGTGCTAGGCAACAGAGTTTTAATTATTCAGATATTTAAAATAATCTTTGGGATAATTTAACTAGCTCCATTCTTTGATGTATTCTCATGTACAAAATGAAACGGGCACATTCTTATGGAAAATCTTTTTTCCTTCGATTGCTGCACTTAATGATGGTGTCATTAACACTAAAATATTAATTGTGTTGCAAGAATGGCATCTGGCTCTTCTGTGCTGACGGCAATTATTATTTTTTAATCACTTTACAGAACTTCTAATGACGAAATTGCCAGTGACAAATGAAGGAGAATCATCAGCAAATAATAAATGAACATATAGGCTTGGATAATACAATGGATCAGTACATTATCCTTCCACTTCCTCAGTTCCAATGCAGCCCAGACTATACCGTACAGGTCTCCCAGTCTATGCAGGATTCCAGCCAACAAAGAGAAAGAAGGATTTTGTCCCACACCTTACAAGTTATCCAGAGGACCACTTTTGACAGCTTCCAACAGGCAAACCTCCTGATGTCCTATCGGCAGCAGTGAAGTCAATAGGGTTTTACATCCACATTTGGAGACAGGAATAGGCACAGGTACTTGGCATCCTCTTGGGTGACTTATCAGTTCCAGTAGATTAATGAGTGAGAAGCCTTCCTTCTTTCCGTTGACTGGCAGAATCCTACATAAAATCGGTCTCCACCAGGCTCGTATCATCAGCCCATAATACAAAACTACCTCTAATTTGACAATCTCACTCAGAAAGGCCATGAGACAAGCTGGTGTGGAAACTGGAAATGCGGCAGGGACACTGATGCTGGCACTGAGTTAGAAGAGCTTTAATCTGCAGCTCGCTGTGCTATTCCTCGCCCGGGGGTACTCAATGCCTCCATTGGCTGCATGAAATGGGAACGTATTCCATTCTTCAGCACTAATATCCATCATTTTGTTAAGCACAGGAATGCACAAAACAATAAATAGTAACAGGATGCTGCCAGGTTGAGGACTCCATCTGCTCGACACTCATTCTGGTGCAGGTACGACTGCAACATTGCCTTTGGCAACAGAACAGTTTGATCAGGTGACAAATTAGGAAGACACTCAGAATTTAGCTTCTGTAGAGACTCCTGTGAATGTTCTTAACATCCTTTGTTCATTCAGCAGGATATCAATAAGTAATCAGGATGAAAACAAATTTCCAGTGTTTATTTCTGAAATGCAACATCGAGCACTGGAACGAGAATCTCCCAGTCACTTTAGTTGAATATAAAGCTGCAATGCTACAGCCAATTAACAAACTATCTGACTTACTTGGCCATTTTACACAGTAAAGGGTTACGATATTTGTGTGGGGTATTTAATGGGTTCCGATAATTGAACTTACAGCTGGGATCTGAAGCACATCTGTTATGTTGTGCCTTGAGAGCAAGAGAAAGAACTAGCTTTTATCTATTCAGTGACCTACTTTTCACACTGCTGCGCCTCTGGCCACAATGGGATTTCTCATTCTGACTGTGTCTCACGATCCCTCTCTCCGATACAGATGTCTGACCTTAGCCAACTACTTTAACATTTTCATTAATGACCTTGGCCTTTCACTTATTTTAATAAAAGAAACCATTTAATTTCGATAAAATAAATCCTCTCAATCTCATCCAAGATTCGAGATTTTTTTGACCCAGGGTTGGATGTTTAAAAAGCCTATGAGCGCGAGGCTTACTTTTGTTCTAAATTGATGAAGTCATTATAATAATCAATCATTGTTCAACTATGGCTTTGTTGTTTCAAAACTTCAGTCAGGGGCTCAACTTCAAAATGATACATTTTTTAAAAAAAATCTTCCGGTGGTGAAATCACTGCAATCTGATGCTTGTATTCCCCACACAGACTTTGCAGTGTACTAGCCCCTTGCTGCAACATTTCTCAGTTATACCACAACCTCAAATATAAAACCCGCATTGTTTAGGACTCCTCAGCATCAGGAGCCATTTTATTTTTTTTAAAAACCTCTCTCTAACTATACTTTTATGTATGACATCGAATGACAGTCCTATATGGAGAATAGGTTGAAATTAGACCTCCTTCCCATGAATTTTGTCCTCATGTCGTTATGTAGAGAAGATGCCCATATTGCAGTAGTATTTCAATGCTACATACTGAAGCCAAAGGAACACTTCAAGCCTCATCTCAGACTTACTTTGTTCATTTTTACCCCATTTGTAAATTGTCACATAAAAGCATATGAAAAGGGACGCATCCTACGCATCAAAATGGAAAAGCTTTTCGTTTCTTACCGTAAACAGTTTCTGCGTGCCGTTGTTCTTTTCATCACTATATTAAATAACTAGAACGCACATCTGAGCTTTACAAAGCAACAGCGAAGTAAAAGGAATGCAATGGAGAGAAGCTGTCAACACATAACCCGAGGGCACCACTTTCCACATCCTACATTTTTGCACACTACTTGCAGGAGGTTTCGAATAAAGAGTTTCTGTGCCCCTTTATTCAGAGCAGACAAAATGCATTTCAGATTGTTGGAGCAAATTAAAAATGTTTACACATGGGTATAAAGTTTAGAAACCACTTAAATCAAGGTTTGTGACTGTAAATGATGGTGAATCACCCCCCAAAAAACTACAAACAAATGAGTTTACATCTTTCCTCTCTTCCCTTCCCCCTAAACTTCACTGGCCGCCATTTCATTCCGGTTTATTTTCTAGTTTCACATGTTGTCGAGCACTGCTCATTCTTCTTCAGCGAGTCTGAGCAGGTTCATCGACATCAGTTTGTTGCAGAAAAACGTTGTCAAAAACACTGATGTTACAGGAACGAGAACATGACAATCTCACTCATTTACTCAGGTACTGAAAGTAGCACAAATACCACCTCAGGACTGTGCTGTCTACTCTGTCCTATTTAGAACCGATTTGTTACTAGGGTCATCAGCTGGCTGTTTGGTCACCAGCTCAGCCAATTTTTCTGAAATCACCACTGATTACTGGCCTAGGCAGTGTTAAGTGACAACCCAGTTGTCATTTTATTTTAAATTTTGCATGCTGAAATTTTCAACCTGTGTTATTAAATAAAGGTCGCTGTTTGGCCAGCCAGTTGAGTTGAGAAACCCTTCTGGGCCAGTGAAAAACTGGGCAAAACAATAACCATATTTGCTGCTCGCCTTTCCATTGCCCCAAGCAATTACACTGTTCACAGGCCAAGAAGGCCTGCTCCGAGACCTCTTCAGTAATTCGCTCGCAAGGAGATGTACGATAACACCGCTGAGCAATTTCCCGTCCAATTTCTCAGCTTGCTTCCGTGATGAATGGATTTCGACTGATTTCGGCTCAGCCCCCTGGAGGAATTGTTGGGACGGGAAGCCCGACAAGTGGAAAATTGCAGTTTTAAGCCTACTACCATGGCACATTAATACACTGACATGCTGCATCACTAAGGGCTGTGTGTACCATGTCATATCAAAAAATAAAACCAATTTTAAGTCTGAGCAAGCAGGACCCACAGTCTAGGAAACCAGTTCAATCCATTTATTAAAAGGAATTTAATTTTCAGTCATAATTACCTTTTGTGGTCTCACTCTCCCTGACCAAAAAGGTACCTCTAGGATTTTCAGGACTTAGTAGCATTCGCTCCGATTCTCTTCGAGTAATCTTCCCAAAATACCACCTGAAAGAATAACAGTCGAAGGGAAACATTAAAAGTGACCATCATTCTGAGTACTTAAGTGCAAACGCAAATTATACAAGCGTTTCCTGAGAATGACCCACATGTCAGAACCAAATCCATGTCCATTACCTGGAGAAACGTTAAAACCAGATGCAGCTCAAAGACAGTACAAATGGTTACAGTAACAGTAATAAAGCAGGATTGAACGGTGTTCACTGATCCTCATTTCAACTAACCTGGTCCCCTCTACTCCATTTTGCTGCAAATTCAAAGATTATCACACAGAATAAGGATTGGAAACCATTCTAAGCAAACGGGAGTGTTCTCTAACGAGACTGGCAACTTTGGGGATCAACTGTACTCATCGGCCTCTTTAAGAATTTTGTGCGCTTTGCACGTTTTTTTTTTGACACTGCATTAAAAGTTTAATAATTAATTTCACAATTTTTTTTTATTTTTTTTAAGTGTCAATACTTGGCTTTTCATTTTAAAGCCAACAAGGTAATGGACTGAAATTTATATAGAAAATAGCACATTCCCCATGAAATTTTAAGATTGTACTTGCTTTAAACTCTCAAAATCTTTACTTCAGGAAACATTTATGTTGTATATCAAGCAAAGATCTAACTTTTTTTTGTCAGAATGGTTCAAACAAGCAGCCTTATTAACTCACAATAATAAAATATTAAGGAGTTAACACTCCCTCTATCTATAATTTTAGCAAAAAAATCAGCAACAGTACAAAACATTAAATCCCACTTTGTACGTATGTGTTTTCCATTAACATTGTTAACGGTGGAATTTCACCCCTAGAGTTGTTCCCCAGCCAATCCTTTGAGTGATTGTTTAGAAGGAATAGGATAAATTGGCCAAATGGACTTCTTTCATGGTTCTTTTTATGATTTTCAGGGACCATACGCCTTTTTGATGCGTATGATTTTGTGCCATACTAGGGATGCTTTCAGTCTCTAGGTAATTGGGGAGCTTCAGGCATTTAAGAATAGTTGTTTTTATCAACCTCACCTCTGAGTCATGAGTCCAAGTCCCACTCCAGAACTTGACCACATAATCTAAGCTGACACTGGAGTGCAGTACTGAAGGAGTGCTGTATTGTCGGAGATGCCAACTTTCAGACGAGACATTAAACTATTGCCCTGCACAGTAATGTGGGTCTAATTGCAATATTTGAAGAACAGCATTGGGATTCTCCTGGGGTCCTGGCTAACATATCCCTTAACCCACACCACCAACTGGTCATTTATCTCATTGCCTTTGTGGGACTTTGCTATGCGTGAATTAGCTGCAAAACAGAAGTGTCTGCGCTTCAAAAATAATTAATTGACTGTGAAGCACTTTGAGATGTCCCTCAGGGTGTGAAAGGAACGAGACAAGTCCACGTTTTTCTTTCTGTCAAAAAAGCCATTTTTAAATTGTTTTCAAAACATCAGTTTATTATTTTAAGGGCGGGTGGGCTTCTTTAAAGGAATAGCTGTTCCACTCTACCTCTAACTCATCGATAGCACCTTTCTCCAAGTCAGCTGCAGTGGCTGGCCCAACAGTGGGTGCATTTTGCATGACACGGTCCCACACTCTCCTTGCGAATGGGATCAGGGTGCAGCAGAGTGGAACGGTCTCTTGTTTTAAAAGCTGGTTACGCTGCAATATTAGCAAGGCAACAGCAACCCTGGAAGCTACTGCCCCTGCATACAAGTCCTTGCATCTTCTCATCTATAGTCTGCGCAACTTTGATGAGGTGCGCTCTGATTAAATAAGACGAGCATCAATATTTAACAATGGATTTTGAGCTGCCTATGACGATCACTGAGATGGCAGTGGTTGTGTTTCCCATAAATAATAGGCCCAGGTAATCAGCATTACCAATACATTTTTTCAGGTGGTTCCACAACTTGGCCATCAACAATGCCAGTTAAGGCGAGTTGTTCCTTTAACATTGGTAACCCATTTAAATTCTTCCTTTAACTTACAGATTGAACTGAACATTCCCATATCGCTCATATATGTGTCCAAAATGAGCAAGCACATGCTACATGCAGACCCCCCACTCCATCAATAATGCATATGTCCCTAGATAGCAGCTTCAATAATTCAGGAGGTTGCTTGCTTCCATGCATACATTTGGAGATACATCGGAGCATAAATTTTCCTGCCTGCGGGTCACAGTGAGACGGTCCTCAGATAATAACGTTTTAACCAGCATCTCAGTAATCTTTCTTCCTTTACCGACACCTCCATTGAGGACTGGTACTGCAGATTCCCTGACGGCCCCCCCCCCCCCCACTGTGCTAACCCCAAGGCTGCCAGCTGGGTAGGCACCAATAACCTGCAGCATTGAAATAACTGCAGAGATCTTTCCTTTGGAGCTGCAGCTCACTGAGCTATGTGCTTAACCTCTGGAGTACCGAAAGGACTTCTCTAGCTTTTGAAACACACTTAAAAAAAATGTTCCTCTACTTTTTAATTGGGTCTCCATTTTCTCAAAATACATATCCCCTGCCGCAGCACCCCCCCCATATTTCCCCCTCCTAAAGATGCTTGGATATAGTCTCAAGGTCACTGGTTGCTGGTTGGAGCCTTACTTAAGTCAAAAGGATTCATATTTCAGCTGAGCCCAAGACAGTGAGCGGCAGCTGTCTCATTTAAGGATGTCCAAAGGTTCTGTTTTCAAGAGTTGCATTGGTTCATTGCACAGAGCCGCTGGGGCCATTAAGATGTAAATTCAAGCTCCCATTAATTTTCATATATCTCCAGTTGCCAATGCTAAATCAAATCTGATTTAGGATTTATTCACTAATGAGGCAACAGTGCTAAAAACAGGCCTTTGCAAAGCTTAGGCACCAACAACTTTTTGTATTTATATAACGCCTTTAACATAGTCAAACGCCCCAAGGCGCTTCACAGGAGTATTATAAGACAAAGTTTGACACCGGGTCACACAAGGAGATATGAGGGCAGACGACCAAAAGCTTGGTCAAAGAGGTAGGTTTTAAGGAGCATCTTAAAGGAGGAAAGAGAGGTAGAGAGGCAGAGAGGTTCAGGGAGGGAATTCCAGAGCTTAGGGCCAAGGCAGCTCAAGGCACGGCCACCAAAGGTTGAGCGATTATAATCAGGGATGCTCAAGAGGGCAGAATTAGAGGAGCGCAGATATCTCAGAAGGTTGTAGGGCTGGAGGAGATTACAGAGATAGGGAGGGGTGAGGCCATGAAGGGATTTGAAAACAAGGATGAGAATTTTAAAATTGAGGCGTTGCTTAACCGGGAGCCAATGTACGTCAGCGAGCACAGGGGTAATGGGTGAACGGGACTTGGTGTGAGTTAGGACATGGGCAGCCGAGTTTTGGATGACCTGATGCTTACGGAGGGTAGAATGTGGGAGGCCAGCCAGAGAGCGCATTGGAATAGTCAAGTCTAGAGGTAACTAAGGCATGGATGAGGGTTTCAGCAGGAGATCAGCTGAGGCAGGGGAGGAGTCAGGCGATGTTCCAGAGGTGGAAATAGGCGGTCTTAGTTATGCTGCGGATAGTTGTTCGTAGTTCAACTCCGGGTCAAATATGACACCAAGGTTGCAAACTGTCTGGTTCAGCCTCAGACAGTTGCCAGGGAGAGGGATAGAGTCAGTGGCTAGGGAACAGAGTTTGTGACGGGAACCGAAGACAATGGCTTCAAGTCTTCCCAATATTTAGTTGGAGGAAATTTCTGTTCATCCAGTACTGGATGTCAGACAAGCAGTCTGACAATTTAGAAATGGTGGCGGGGTCAAGAGAGGTGGTGGTGAGGTAGAGCTGGGTGTCATCAGCATACATGTGGAAACTGATGATGTCACCGAGGGGCAGCATATAGATGAGAAATAGGAGGGGGCCAAGGATAGATCCTTGGGGTCACCAGAGGTAACGATGTAGGAGCAGGAAGAGAAGCCCTTTCAGATGATTCTCTGGCTATGATTAGATAGATAAGAATGGAACCAGGCGAGTGCAGTCCCACCAAGCTGGACGACGGTGGAGAGGCATTGGAGGAGGATGGAGTGGTCAACCATGTCAAGGTCAAGAAGGACGAGGAGGGATAGTTTACTTTTGTTACAGTCATATAGGATGTCATTTGTGACTTTGATAAGAGTTGTTTTGGTACTGTGGCAGAGCGGAAACCTGATTGGAGGGATTCAAATATGGAGTTCCAGGAAAGATGGGCACAGATTTGGGAGGCGACAACACATTCATGGACTTTGTAGAGGAAAGGGAGGTTAGAGAGATCAAGGGATTTTTTTTTTGAGGAGAGGGGTGATGACGGCAGATTTGAAGGAGGGACAGTACCTGAGGTGGGAACACCTTCAACAATATCAGATAACATGGGGCCAGGAAGGGAAGTTGGGTGGTCAACCGTTTAGTAGGAATAGGCTCAAGGGAGCAGGAGGTGGGTCTCATGGACAAGATGAGCTTGGAGAGGTCATGAGGGGAGATCAGAGAGAAACTAGAGAAAGATGCGAGTTCAGGGCTAGGGCAGGGGGGAACCATAAAGGAAATTTGGCCTGGTGGGCTAGGTGAAGGGAGGGAACTGGCAGAGGCAGCTGATTGGAGGGTCTCAATCTTACTTAGGGAAAATCGGAAAATAGGATTAGATATTCTTGGCTTCAAGGGCCACAGTTTGGACACCTTTCTGTTCTAGTTGACCATGGGGCAGCATCACAGCTGAACTCAATCTCATCCTCACCTGAAGTTCACAAATGCACACCTTGCAGCAATGGTCACGAAATAATGACCAGGAGCGGGAAACTTGCCTGATTCTTCTGTACAGCCCTTGGTGCTGCCCCAATAGCCGACAACAGCTAATTCAGCATGGACAGGGGATTGAAACTGCTCTGTTATCACTCAGTTCCACACTGGGCAAAGCCGTTATAAACTGAACCATCCTTCTAATTGTTGGAGGTGCTGTCTTTCAGATGAGACGTTAAACCGAGGCCCCGTCTGCTCTCTCAGGTGGACGTAAAAGATCCCATGGCACTACTTCGAACAGCAGCAGGGGAGTTATCCCCAGTCTCCTGGCCAATATTTATCCCTCAACCAACATAACAAAAACAGATTATCTGGTCATTATCACATTGCTGTTTGTGGGACCTTGCTGTGCGCAAATTGGCTGCCGCGTTTCCCACATTACAACAGTGACTCCACTTCAAAAAGTACTTCATTGGCTGTAAAGTGCTTTGAGACGTATGGTGGTTGTGAAAGGCGCTATAGAAATGCAAGTCTTTCTTTTTTTCTTTACAGGAAACTTTGTTATATCCGGCACCGACGGGACGGAGCTGTTGCCGATCTAGCAAAACTGCCGGACATACAAAGTTAATGTTGAAGCATACGGAGGTTTTCATCTCCGTATCTGACAACAAACACTGTTGCTTAGCAACAGCTTTTAAACAGTCGGCCCGTACCTTGGAAGCATCTCTGTAGCTTAGCAACAGCTTCAGAGAGACTTTCCAGAGCCCGACTGTTGAAAACAAAGCCACGAGAAGAAAAAAAAACTAACAAAACGGCTCCTGATTTCCGCCGGTAGATCGAGGTTTCCGGACATACAACCTCCGGATAAACCAAAGTTTCCTGTAAGATGCACTGTTTCATATCAGGAAAAGCAGTTTATGTGCATTTTCAATGTGGCCACTAGGTTTTTTTTATAAGATATTGAATAACAGTACACTATCCCCACACTATAGAAAAATAATTATTTAGCCAATAGATTTTAATGTTGTGTGATATATTATATTATATATTAAACCTTCAGAATATGTACATGCCCATTTTATATTGGTGCCATTTGATTTGGATTCTGGGAGACTGCCATTGAGCTAGCAATTATGCTGCTTTTAAATTCGGTCATTTTTTTACACCAGCAGAATCATAGACCCGGGTTTGTTTCTGGGACTGCAAATCTGCCACTGGGCTAAAAGAACCAGATGTAGCACCAGAAATGCTGGAAACTGGCTGAGGAATGCCAGTCTCCTGCAATTGGAATGTAGTGTGGACAGCAGAGGAGGATATGAACTGGATCAGCTGTGATGGCCTCTCTCTCCCCCCCGCCCCACCCCTTCCAGTTAAATAGCCTGCTAGCTTTGCAGATGAAGAAGAGGACTTGGATGCAGTACTAGACCAGTGGCCATCACCCGGGCCCCAGTTTGAGCCTGTGCTTGCAGGGCAGTAGGAATGAAGATTGAAAAAAAAAAATGGACATGCTCCTTTACAGCACCTTTGTAGCGATCTTGTTAAAATAAAAGTCAGCATTCTCTGTTTATTATCTACAACACTAAACAAAGAGATGTTCAAAACTAGAATCTGTCGGAGAATGCTATCGATTTAAAAGGACAATATTGTGGAGAATGCGGATTTCACGCTGGAATCGTGCCACTGCAGTCCTGGCAGAATTGATGGAGAGAGACAGACATCCATTGTATAGCTAGCCCAGAATTCAGACAAGCAGAAGAGCCTAGTCTTCAGCAAGCTTCAAGCCAGCAGCTGGAGAAGTGGGAGGGGCCTGCTTACTGCATTATCACATTGTATTATCAGAACGGAAAAGAACCAGGATCTATCTGTAAAATATTAACACAAGGTATCACAAGCCTTCTTCTTTTCAAAAGAATGTTGCTTTGAACTATATATAGAAAAAAAACAGTTTATCATTTCGAAAGCAAATTATTTACTCTTCAGCCTGAATGGAGTCAGAAGGTGCAACATAATTGCTGGGGATATATCCAGTGTTTCCTGTAGCGAGGGAACGGGCTAACCACCAATCTCCTTCCCTGCAAGATATAAAAAAAAGAGACAAAAAGAGCATTACATTGCAATTAACCATTTCTGTTCAAGTTTCAAGTAAATGGTAACATGAGAATAGCCAACCATCCAGCCCCACTATCAGATTCATATCAGCACTGCAGGCTTTTAATAAGCCATTCTGAAGAAAGTGTTGAAATTCAGAAAATGCTGGAATAATTTCCAGTCGGAACCAATGGGAAGAGAGTGTTTTCTCTCCACTCTCCTTTTAAACATGCATAAAGAAAACAGTTTTGTTCCCCTTCTTCCAATTAGGGGAAAAGACGAACAAGGTCATAGAAAAATTTGCTGAACCTGCTTACATATCTTTGCATTGAATGCAATATATAGTCCACTTGACTCTGACTGGATTAAATGAGCTTTGATTAAATACGAGCAACTGACTTAAACATCAATAACCATCATTGATTTCAGACTGTGGACGCACCAGATATTCACATGGCACTGGCCGTATTTTGCAACAAGCAAAAATTTGCCAGATTGGCAGAAACCGATGCCTTCAGTGTTTCTTTCTCCCGGCGTTTCTTTGAAATTTGTTGTTGGAGTGTACCACATTTTCTGTGACGCAGGCATCAGCAGAAACGAAACGTGCTCTGACCATTGCCAGGGATACTTGCACTTTTTGAGCTGTTTTACAATCAGTATTATTAGGTCAGCAAGACTGGATTGCATGGATTTAAAGGGCCACTCTCTTCACGGTGTTATTTTCCCTTTGGGAAGAGAGAAGAGCCAAAAGAGGCCATGCACCATTACATCATAATAATGTCCCCCACAAGTGACACAGTGGCGTGTTTCAATGAAATGTGTGTCTTGGTATTGTGTAATTATGAACAAAATAGCTGTGGCTCAGTAGGTAGCACACTTTCCTTTGAGTCAGAAGGTTGTGGGTTCAAGTCCGACTTAAGCACATAAAGCTAGGCTGACACCCCAGTGTGGTACTGAGGGAGTGTTGCACTGTCGGAGGTGCCGTCTTTCGGAAGAGACGTTAAACCGAGGCCCCGTCTGCTCTCTCAGGTGGACATAAAAGATCCCATGGCACTATTTCGAAGAGTTGGGGAGTTATCCCCGGTGTCCTGGCCAATATTTCTCCCTCAACCCATATCACAAAAACAGATTATCTGGTCACTCTCACATTGCTGTTAGTGGGAGCTTGTGCAAGTTGGCTGCTATGTTTCCCACATTACAACAGTGACTACACTTCGTTGACTGTAAAGCACTTTGAGACGTCCGGTAGTCGTGAAAGGTGCTGTTGAAATGCAAGACTTTCTTTTATCACTGCTTCATGAAAATTATGGCCCTTTAAATCATCAATCTTCCTCTTTTGGTGCACTAGACCAAACTAGACCAAAAAAGATTCCCTTTAACAACTTGGTTAAAACTCCATTTATGTATCCTGACAAAGCCATGTAAATACAGTTTTACATCATATGTCTTTGCATTAACAACCAGTAAACTGTTAGAAAAAAAATTAGTTTTCTAGTCACTTCATAAAAGTGCTTTGAATGTTGGTCTGTCCTGGCCTTGGGTCAGGCTGTACAGCTGCTTAAGGCCTTATCTCCCTCCTCAGCACCTATCAAATCAGTGTGCTACACATTGCAGGACATTTCCCACATTCAATGATCAGCTTGTCAGATGTGGCTGTAGATATTGGATTTCTTCCGAATGCCAGTGAATAGATGTCTTTTACGGCTGCCCTAATACTTTTCCTTTGTAATCTAAAGCCACATGTGATTCAATGTGGCTATGAGTGAAGCCAGTTGCAGTATGTGGACATGCATCATTTATCTGCTACACTATTTTTCGACTATTTCTTGCTCCGCCCCAACAAAGAGAAACAAGAGTTGTATAATACCATTCCTGAATAAAAGCAGCTGCCTTCAAGGCTCTGCTATCTGCATTATAACACATGTTTTTAATGCAACGGTAATAATCCACACCTAACATTTGAGTAGCTTTATTATTGTAATATTGGAGACTGCTTCCGTGTCACAGCGTGCATCCTAAAAGCTTACAGATCCAGTTGGCCCAGGGAGGCAGTTGGACTTTGATTGGAGAAGGGTTAAATGGAGCTACCCATTCAGGATTCTGTCACTAGCAGGAGAATGGGCTCAGACTGTGGTGCTACTGTTACAATTTGGAAAATGAAACGTGTAGAAAGATGCTTGAGCCTCTGCCATGGTAAGTCATTCGAGCCCAAGGGTTCCTGCGCTTTCTCACTTTCGCCCTGCAATGCTTGATCCCATCTCCTGTGCAACATGTGGAAAAAGGGATTTCATAGAATTACACAGAATATACAGCGTAGAAACAGGGCATTCGGCCCAACCAGTCCATGCCGGCATTTATGCTCCACTTGAGCCGCCTCTCATCCTACCTCATCCACCTCTATCAGCATAACCTTTTATTCCCTTTTCCCTAATGCTTATCTAGATTCCCCTTAAAGGCAGCTATATTATTCACATCAACTGCTCCCTGTGGTAGCGAGTTCCACATTCTCACCACTCTCTAGGTAAGGACGTTTCTTCTGAATTCCCCATTTGATTTCTTGGCGACTATCTTATATTGCTGGCCTCTAGTTTTGCTGTTCCCCACAAGTGGAAACACTCTCTATGTCCACTCTATCAAAACTTTTCATAATTTTAAAGACATCTATTAGTTCACCCCTCAACCTCTCTTTTCAAGAGAAAAGAGTCTCAGCCTGTTCATCCTTTCCTGACAGGTATAACCTCACAGTTCTGGACGTATCCTTGTAAATCTATTTTGCACCCTCTCCAGTGCCTCTATATCCTTTTAATAATATGGCAACCAGAATTGTACACAGTACTCCAAATGTGATCTAACCAAGGTTCGATACAAGTTTAGCATAACTTCACTACTTTTCAATTCTATCCCTCTAGAAATAAACCCTAGTGCTTGGTTTGCCTTTTTTATGACCTTATTAACCTGTGTTTTTAATTTGTTATTAATTTTTTTGTCTTAAAATACTCCTGTGCAGCGCCTTGGGACATTTTACAACGTTAAAGGTGGTATATAAATACAAGTTGCTGTTGTTGTCGCTACCGTTAGTGATTTGTGTATTTGTACTCCACGATCCCATTGCTCCTCTACCCCATTTAGATTCTTATTTTCCAAGTAATAAGTGACCTCATTTTTCTTACCAAAATGTAATACCTCACACTTATCCAAGCTGAAATTCATTTGCCAATTATATGCCCATCCTGCAAGTTTATTAATGTCTTCTTGTAAGTTGTTGCAGTTCTCCTCAGTATTGACTATCCCCCCCGCCGCCCCCCACCCCACCCCCCAACAATTTGGTGTCATCTGCAAATTTACAAATCACCAGGAAGTGCATCAGCAGGATGACTAGATGGTCAAAGTAAATCGAGGATACACAAAAAGTGAAATTAAAAATGACATGTTTTCCCAGAGACTCTGGGTTTATACAGTCGGCTCCCGAGCCTTATAGATCAGGAAGGTTGCAGATTTAGAGTCATAGTCATAGAGTTATACAGCACAGAAAGAGGCCCTTCAGCCCATCGCGTCCGCGCCGGCCATCAGGCCCTGTCTAATCTAATCCCATTTTCCAGCACTTGGTCCGTAGCCTTGTATGCTATGGCATTTCAAGTGCTCATCCAAATGCTTCTTGAATGTTGTGAGGGTTCCTGCCTCTACCACCCTTTCAGGCAGTGAGTTCCAGATTCCAACCACCCTCTGGGTAAAAAAGTTCTTCCTCAAATCCCCTCTAAACCTCCTGCCCCTTAACTTGAAACTATGCCCCCTGGTTATTGACCCCTCTACTAAGGGGAAAAGTTCCTTTCTACCTACCCTATCTATGCCCCTCATAATTCTGTACACCTCAATCAGGTCCCCCCTCAGCCTTCTCTGCTCCAAGGAAAACAACCCCAGCCTGTCCAGTCTTTCTTCATAGCTGAAGCGCTCCAGCCCAGGTAACATCCTGGTGAATCTCCTCTGCACCCTCTCCAAAGCAATCACATCCTTCCTATAGTGTGGCAACCAGAATTGCACAGTATTCCAGCTGTGGCCTAACCAGCGTTTTGTGCAGCTCCATCATAACCTCCCTGCTCTTATATTCTATGCCTCGGCTAATGAAGGCAAGTATCCCATATGCCTTTTTAACCACCTTATCCACCTGTTCTGCTGCCTTCAGGGATCTATGTACATGCACACCAAGGTCCCTCTGATCCTCTGTCTTTCCTAGGGTCTTACCATTCATTGTGTATTCCCTTGCCTTGTTAGTCCCTCCAAAATGCATCACCTCACACTTTTCAGGGTTAAATTCCATTTGCCACTGTTCCGCCCATCTGACCAACCCATCTATATCGTCCTGCAGACTGAGGTTACCCTCCTCGCTTTTTACCACCCCACCAATTTTCGTGTCATCTGCGAACTTACTGATCATACCTTTTACATTCACATCAAAATCATTAATGTAGACCACAAACAGCAAGATTTATTCCTTGGTTCGTGCTGAATTATCCAGTCTCATCCAGGGAGCTGGCAGGAGTGCAGCAATTGGGCTCTGTGTCCCTGGGTTAGATAGGGGAAGAATCACTGTGGCTTCCCAGTGATCCTTGATGGAAGTGTGGGCATCAGGAAAGGACAGGATTGGATTAGCCTGTGATTAATAGCTGCCACTTTGGTTAGGAACAGGGCTGTGACCACTATCTGGGAACCGAATGACAGCAAAGAGTCAATGGGGGAAAAATTGGGTATCGGCCATTTTGGGGGCGCTAATATCGGCGGGGCACAAAATTTTATTGCCCGGCGCAAATTATCGCCTCCGACTGCAAAATTCGCCTCTATCGCCCCTGGAGGTGATTTGAGCGCTAAATCAGACGCTACACACCTCTCTTAAGGCACTAACGTCAGGGAGTAAGGCGCTACCTCAGAACGCTACCGAAGCTCAGGCAATGTCAGTTACCATGGAAGCCAGATAGACTGGCGCCATCCAGTTCTTAAAGGGGAGGGGCTATCTTGCTGGCCAGCCACACCCTGCTCATTACAGCTTTGAATCTCAGCCTGGAGAGACCTCTAAAGCAATTGTGTTGGAAGCACAAATGGATAGGCCCAGGGAAAGAGCTCGACGCTTAGGAACCTCAAAAGTGGTGCTGAGGGCCATTACTCCTTAGGACGTCTCTCTCCCTCTCAACCTGCGTGTACCAAACATTTTGCCGACAAGAAAAGGCAGTAAGCACCCGCCTTTAAATAGCGCTCCGTCAGCCCCTTCCCGACTTGAAAATGTTCCCCTCTACCTGTCGTTCCTAGTGGCAGGCGCTAAGGCAGGGGGGCGCAACTCAGTATCTGGTCCGGGGCGCTACCGGGGTGTTGCACGCTTGACTGAGGTCATGATCTGCGGGCGCAAGAGATCGTGGCGGTAGTGTTTAGCGCCGCCGCAAAACGACCGTTCAATTTCGCGAGCGGCTCTAATCTCGCCGTGCTCGGGCACAAGGTTCCTAGCGCCCCATTTGCGCCCCCCGGAGGCGCTAATGGGAGGCGCTAACCAACCGAATTTCCCCCCCAAATGCCTTCAAAACAGGAAAGGAGGCGAAAACTGGCAAGAGAGAAAGGAAGCAACTGCTGTATTTAGCAGATAAATAATGATACCTTGAAGGTGGAGGAGTGCTGCAAACATTAGGTGTATTTAAAAAAATAACATTTTTGTGAAAACCTTGTGGTCTATTAAGTGAAGAGGGATGAATAGAGGCAAGTTCTGTTCCTGCCAATCTTGGGATATTTTGGGACTGCATTATTGGGGTTTATCTTTGTCTTTGCGCAAACCATGGGGTAGAGTTCTCGCTTTGGGCACAACCTGCGATCTGGGGGCAAATTGCACCCTTTCTGAGAAAAAAAATTTTCTCCTCAAATTTCCGCTCAAACTCATATGTCTATCACCAAACGCAAAATCTGCCACGAACCAACGCAATCAGGGAGCGTTTTAAAACGTAATTAAAAAGAAAAATTTGCTTTAAAAATATTCCTTGATATATTTAAGAGTGGTAACTTGGTGGAGTTTGATTAATACAGCTGAAACTGAGTTTATCACAAAGAATAACCATTTTTAATCAGAGTGTCAATCCACCACCTGTGAGTAACTCGATTTTAAATAACACAAAATGACGTTCAAAAATTATACAGAGCCATTTGCGAGTTATATTGGGGTACAGCAGTCAGTTTCTCAGTAAATTTTGAAAAATTGCATTCAAAATAGCTTTTAAAACGCTCCTATTAGAGTCCTTCTGCCCAAAAGAGCCAGCTCAATTTTTAGCGCTTCCTTGAAGGCCCACGAACGGGCGCAATTAGCGGAAACTCGCCGTGGTGATTAACTCGATCTGGGGGCCATGGACAGTTTTGTGGGCGGGACCCGGCTTCTAGCGCGACGTTTTTTAAACAAGCGCGAAAGATCGAGGAAACTCAACTGGCAGCGAATGTTAATTTGCACTTAAAATTCCAAAATCCTTTGTGTGGGTTGCGCCAACTTTGGGCAAATTGCGCCGGAAAAAACCAGCGCAACTGAGCGGAAACTCTACACCCATGAATTTAAGGGCCTCCCAACCTGAATCATTATAAAAAAGGATGTCCATCCCTTTAGCCCTCAAAAGTGTCGATCAATAAATAATAATCCCTTTTTTAAATGCCTGCAGGTTTTTTTCCTTGAAGAAACTAGGCTGGTGAGGTGCGAAGAAGAAACGTCAGACCTGTGCTTCTTTCTAAGGCAAAAAAAGTTTATCAGAATGTTCTCATGGAAAGAGTCAAAAGACCTTCCGCCGCCATTTGTAAGAAAACGTGAAAGCATTTGTGAATTTTCAACACATTCTTCAGGATCATCTCCTATACCCAGAACGTGAATCTCAACTATTTCAGGCATGCAGCCACATGTTGTGAGCGCAGAAAAGTTTCCAGTCCATCTGATCAAAGTGAAACCAGACAACAGGCTTACTGCTCTGCAGCAATTGTAAATCACAGCCACAGGCTGACTGGGACCCGACTGCACTGACATCATGCGCATCGGAAAATTTTACCAACAGCCAGCTCAAAATCAATCATCTGTGACCTGACTTAATGGCATCAGGTGTGGAGAGGTTTGGAGAATTTGGAGGCACAATGCATTTTTGCACAACATATTTTTTTTTAAAAAGACATTTTTGAGAGTCTACATTTGTTTCCATACCTAATTAATGATATTTAAATGCTATAATTCAAACTGTCCAATACGCTCTGCACAAAATTGTCAACCTTTCTTTTTGCCCAGGAAGCTTGCTTTGCTTATAAATGACAGCAGCCCTCACAGAACACCCAGCAATAAGTGTATGCTTCCAGAACCTATGAGTTCAACTGCAAAATCTATTAGTTCTACAGCATAGGTTTTCAAACTGAGGTCCCTGGACCCTAGGGGCTGCATAGGTGTCTGCAGAGTCAGCAGATTTCTGCCCGTTATCAGTTTGCTGTACTTGTCGAGTTACTAGAACAGTTGCTTCTGTTGCTGGACTGTAACGATGGCACCTTTTCCCTTTAGACAGCTGAAACCGTCAACTTTGCCGGGGTGTATAACGAGCGGTAGCTAATCGGCTGCCCGTTATACCCGCTTCAATCGGGCAGGGGGTATAACGAGCCAGTGATCCATTACCTGCCCCCACCCCGCCCCCAACGTCAAAGTTGAAAAGTTTTGCCCACTGTCTGTTGCATGTCAGAAGAGGGGGTCCCAGGGAGTGTGGCAATATTTGCAGAAGGCCCCGCCATACAGTAAAATTTGAAAACCACTGCTCTACCGTATATAATTAGAAATTCCATTGACAATCACAAAAAAAGGATAAATAGAGACAATACAGACCTGCCATCCAATCTCCTAAATTTAATCAATGTTGCATGTGGAAAAAGAAAAGGGGATTAGACTATACCCATGTAATACAGGTCATGTTTTTAAATATAAGCGGTAGTTACAATTTATCATTCATTAAAGCAACCCACGAACCTTATTGTTCAAGTGTGCTTCTTTTCCCAACAATTCAGATTTAGATAGTGGATTTACCATTCACTAAAGACAGCCATTAACAGCAGATAGTTACAGCCTTCTCTCATCAGAATTTGGTGTCACACTGCTTGGAAAATATCAACACAAGGGGGTAATTTTGGCTCCGGGTGATAGTGTGAAACGGGCAATATCGATTCAGTCTCCCGTTATATATCTCTGCCGACTTTCATTTCCATTGGCTTCAATTGGGAGAGGCGTATAGCAGGCGGCTGAACCCATAGCGCTTGTTTTACACCATCACCCAAAGTCAAAATTATCTCCAAGGAACTTTACTTTCAAAAAAATCTAAAATGTCATTTTCTTCTGCAAGTACAAGAGTTTGTCAGGAGCCAATCAGTCCTCTGCCATAAGAACGGGAGGGAGGGGAGGGGCCTGTTGGGGGCGATACAGAATTCTTATTTTTATAGAATTTCAGCCAGTCATGCAGCAGCTGGTGGCATTCATGAACATTCCTTTAAGCTTTCCTTAAAGGGGCAGTATCTCTTTTCATGACTCTTTCAGAGACCTCTGATAAAATCTGAAGAGAGGCAATTAGAACACCACCATACATTTCTATTTTAGAAAAAGACTTAAAAAAAAAGTTAATAGTAGTGATATATATATTTATTTTTTACTCTGGTAAACTCTTTCCAGAAAGCCTAATTGCAAAGGGAGATTAAAGCTATAATGTAAAATAACATAAAAAGTTAAATTCACCACATTCCAGTTGAATTTGTACTGAACTATTTGAAGAATCCAGCCACAGTCTGTTCGCCCTCCTGCCATCTGGGAGACGCTACAGATGCATTCGCACCCGTACGACCAGATTTAGGAACAGCTTCTTTCCCAGGGCTGTCATCCTACTGAACTCCACAAATAAACTCTAAAGCCTGCACATCTGCCAATGCACTTTATTATGGTTATGTTTATGTTAATGTATTACAAGCCAAATGTATGTTGAATGTTTAAATGTCTTAATCTAAATGTACACTCTCAGGAGCCGCAAGCCTACATTTCGTTGTACTGCACTTGTGCACTAACAATGACAATAAAAGTTGATTTGATTTGATTTGATTTGAGGATGTAAAATATGAAGATTATAGAACTGTGAGTTCAATCATGTTTCCTTCCCCTATCCAATAACTGAGTGAAAGTGATTTACACTGGGAAGGGGGAGGATTATGGACTGAACATATACTGAAATTCAGGCACAATATGCAAAACTGCTCTCACCAACAGTCTTTGCACTGACAGTCAAGTCATACTAATTGCTACATAAAATGGGTCTCACAGTTAATTACTGAATTAATTTTATCTTCCTACACAGTCAGATGTTTTCCATTAAAATGTACCTTCTAAACTGTATTACATACTATACTGAATGGTAAACCTGAAAAAATATCTTTGAAAGCACAGACTGGATGAATGGCCATAGGGCTGATCCCTCCATTTGACTGAGCTCCTATTGGCAACTGCATTTCTAGATGGAGGGGTTCAGTAGAGGCCATGAGCCTCTCCTAAGAGAGAGAGTGGAAAATCAAACTGAGTCATCAGTAAGCACCTCCCATTGGCATGAGCAGATGCCCAGAAGTAGGTGGCGCACACACATCCTGTTGCGTACTGAAGATGTATAACTTGTGAGGATGTGCTTGGAACAAAAGGAAAATATGCCTACTCTACCCTGCTTACCTGCTCACCTACATACTTCACAGTTACTAAGACGGGCAGCTGTAGGCAAAATCACACTAAGTAACAGAACACTGTTTCTCCTTGGTTAACTCATTGAATGAGGCAGGGTAAGATCCTTTCCCAGACTGGCTTCTCTCCCTTCTGGTGGTGACCCTACCAAACAAGCCAGGCAGGGACCCATCGCAGGTCTTTTAGTAGACTCAAAGCTCCTACTGTTATTTCAACGTCACCTTGGCTCAGCTGGTAGCACTCTCAACTCTAGAGTCTAGAGGTTTGTGGGTTCAAGCCCCATTCCAAGGGCTCGAGCACATAATCTTAAACTGACATTTCAGTGCAGTATTGAGGAAGCACTGCACTGTAAGAGGTGTGATCATTAGAGGCCACGTCTGCCTGTTCAGGTGGAGGTTAAAAATCAAAGGCACTATTCAAAAAAGAAAGGAGTTCATCACCTAGCCACCACCACCAAAGCAGATTAATTGGTGACTCAGCTAACTGCTGTTTGGGATCCTGCTGTGGGCAAATTGGCAGAAATATTCGCCTACAGAGACTGTATTTCAGAAGTACTTAGTTCTTTGAGATGTTTTTCAGGGATATGATAAGGTGCTATACATGTATAATTTTTATTAAGCAATCTGCTCAGTTGTAATTTTAGCTGATATGGCTTGAAAATAAAATATAAAAACATAAAGAATGCTTCTTTAACAAAACCATTCAAGAATGTTAGAAAACTGGTTATAATTTGACCCTGTCATTGTAAGTCAAACACT
The DNA here is from genome assembly GCF_052327205.1 of Somniosus microcephalus. Taxonomy (NCBI): domain Eukaryota; kingdom Metazoa; phylum Chordata; class Chondrichthyes; order Squaliformes; family Somniosidae; genus Somniosus; species Somniosus microcephalus. The sequence continues at coordinate 173,082,291 of NC_140999.1, read as the reverse complement.
TAAATGGATTTCCCAAATGGTCAACAGTAAATTGAACAGTAATAGACTGAATGTTTAGGTGAAAACGATTGGGAAAGGCACAGAGGGATAAAAAAAAAATAATTAGGGATGAACATTCAGATTAATTCAGACACTAAAATTTTGATTATGTCAAAAGTGATACAGTAATTGCAAGGTTAGCAGTCAGTGGGAGAGACTCCCTAGATGGCAAGTGAAAGGAATGCCAGGGACACAGAGTTCCTCAATGGTTTACATGCCAAAATAGCTTTCAAGGATCTTTAACTTGTCCAACAATTTAATCTGCTTTTGGCAATATCTGATGTTTGCGAATACGAGGGTGAATACTAAATATTTGACAGGCTACTCGTCAGGTATCCAAAAACCGGGCAGAATTAGATAAACAGCCCCACCGCGCCTTTTCTTAAAGTGACAGAATCGTCAAATCTAAACCACCTGAACTGGGACAAAATTTAGATTTTTGCAAATTGCCTACCTTCAGACTACTGAATATTCAGTTCGAAACTCAACCCTAAATAGTTATATTAATCTAATAGAGCTGGGCTGGTCTGGAAGATTCAAACCAACACCAGCCAAGTTAGCTGAATCTCTTCAGACAATAAAGATTAAAATGATCGTGTGGGAGGGGGAAAAAATATAACTGGAATGAAACTATCTATTGCTGTTCAGCCAATACTACAGCCACAACAAAGGCCAGTGAGGTAAGTTCATTTCATGCTTACGTGTTGTTAACAATCTGCAGTCGCTCCCCTTTCTTAAAGGAAAGGTCACTTGCTGTCCTGGACTCGTAATCATACAGTGCCACAAATGTGGTTACTCCACCTGGAAAGAAAGGTAGAAGGATCCAATTAAATCAGTGCCTTTGCTGAAAGCTTTAATGACAGTCAATGTTATTTACTTCAGGTTTTTGAGAAAAATGAATCAGTTTACTTTCACATTGTTTTCTTCAAGCTTCCCATTTTGAGTCACCATCTGCTCCTTGGAGCTCAGGTAATATAGGTTCATATTGCCACAAACGATCATATAGCAGGAAGCAGAAGCGTTTGTGGATCAGACAGCTTTATGATCCCTCGTGAGCTACCATGTTTCATCACCTACTTTATTACCTTAGTACTGCTGGATGTATCAAAGGGTATTTATCACCAAAATTGCCTGGCTTGCAAATGAAAAATAATGATACAGAAAACATGACCATGTTTTTGGCAATGATGCAGAAGAGCAGGTTGTAGTCATGGAAGGAATACAGGCTCTGTGGCCTAGAAATATTACCGTACCTGAAGGTGGGGGGAGGGGCGCGATCACGGTGCAGCGCACGTGGCATGTGCCTAATGAGGTCAGCAGAGAGATCATGGCAAATTGGGCTGCCAGACTCATTAAGGAAGAAAGATTTGTATTTATACAGCATCTTTCATGACATCAGGACATGTAAAAATGTTTTACAGCCAATTAAGTGCTTTTGAAGTGTAGCCATTGTTGTAATGTAGGAAATGTAGCAGCCAATTTGTGCGCCGCAAGCTCCCACAAACAGCAATGTGATAACGATCAGTTAATCTGTTTTATTGATGTTGGTTGAGGGATAAATATTGGCCAGAACTTCCCTGCTCTTCTTCGAAAAGTGCCACAGGAACTTTCAGATCCACTTGAGGACAGACGGGGCCTCGGTTTAACGTCTCATCTGAAAGACAGCACCGCACTTCCTCAGCACTGCACTGGAGTCAACCTAGATTTTGTGCTCAAGTCTCTAGGGTGGGACTTGAACCCACAACCTTCTGACTCAGAAGGCGAGAGTGCTACCAACTGAGCCACTGCTGACACCAGGATAGTACCGGTGTGCTGCGGGAGCCATTCGGGGCCTCAAAGGCAGCTCATATATTGCAAGCGGACAGCAAGATCAGCCAGCTCAGACTCGGACCAAGTGCCTCTGGAGAGTCCGAGGGTTGGGGAAAGTAATGGTGCAGTGGGGGTGACGAGCAGTAACCTGCGGTTTTACTGTGAAGCCAAGCAGGAGCACTCCTGCTCCTCCTGGCTCCACAACAAGGCAAGTAAAAAACTTTTAACTTACTTTTCAGGTTGCAATCTCCGGCGGTCCCTTTAAGGGCCACTGGTTTGGTTGCTGAATGCCTGAAGGAACTGACCGCAGTAAGCACAGCATATGCTATGATTTTTCCCAGTCCAATTTGGCAAAGGGGCTTGAATTTACAAATGCAATGGGCCAAACGCCAGTTTCAGGCATGCACAGGGGAGCCCTAACCAATATGGTGGGTGGCACACTTTGGGCGCAAAGAGCGCGCGCCGCCATATTGAATCCTTAGTCGTCCATTTTACGCATTTGCCCCAGTGCTTGGACTTCAAAGGGCACAGCAAGATCCAATTTCTAGGCTAGTGCCTTGACATGGTTCATCAAGAAGAAACAGCCCATGTGATGAGAGCATCATAAAACTAGATTGTGATCCCTTCCCCCACAAAAAAAATATTCATTTGAGACATAGAAAAGCACACAGACAAAATACAGCCTTATAAGGGAAAACAGAACGGTGAAATAAAAGGAGTTGCTAGCAAATTGAAAAACTGCATTTTCTTATTTAAAAAAGCAAGCAGCATAAAATGCGGAACAATTTAAGAACTATTGCAGAAAAATGGATCATCACAGTTCCAATTTCACTTGGCACAACACCCACAATAAAATGTGTTAATGTGCAGTAATGATGCACAATGCAGCACATTACAGGACACTACACAGGAAAGGGTTTCATCGTAATTTAGAACTTCTTATACACACACAAGGGTCACACAGCTAGATTTTGCACAGCTTCAGTGCTTTTTAAGTTTCAGAAACTGGGCGGGGGGGGGGGTGGGGGGTGAAGAATTTTAGTTCTAAAAAGGTATTAAAAGCCACTATCTGCCTTCTATATAGATCACAGACACAGATCGCAGGCACCATTTTCTTGCTTGCATTGTCCAGAAAACGCTGTTGGCAGCAACGCTAATTAATTTGCAGTCCAAGCACTGGGGCAAATGGAGCATTTCCTTTCACACCTGCGGTGATGACATTTACTGTGGAGAAGATGCTGGCCACAATAACACAAGACCATCTGTTGGTTTGTGTGGGGATGAGGGAGGAAAGGAAAAGCTCCCCTTAAACTAAAAAAAGAAGACCCTCATCAGGCCAGAGGGTTTTGTTCTTCCGTTTGGTATTTCAATTCTACTTTCAAAAGGTAGGATTCTCAGCGTCCAATGTCCATTGTTTTTATTGATGAATGAAATGCAGTCACTGGAGCAGTGCAAGTGCTTGGCTTCCATGTGTCCTCCGTCCTTTGAAATATTAATGCTGCCAAATTGCACTGGAAGATGACAATAATCTTTTTGCTCTCCAACGGAAACCTTTGCATTGGGTTTCCGCCAACACTTCTCAAGGCAAAAAAAAAATCACCCTCAGTTTCTTGGCAACTATCTGTACGCTTCAGAGATAACAGAGATGCCAGTTTTTCCTCCCTTAACTAACAACACGCCAACAGCATCACAGGCAGGCACAGCTCTGAAACAGGCAATTTCTGAAAATGTAATTCCGTCAGCAGATCGTCAAGTACAACAGCAAAAAATGAACAGGTGAATTTCTTGCACAGCAATGTGGAGATTATAGCTGCTTTTAACCTGTTGTACCACCAGTTGCCAACATGCGGGTCTCACACAGCAGCGTCAACTGATAGCTAAATGCGATGGTTTTTTTTGTTGCAGTCTAGAAGATCCATGTTTATTTTAACTGAGGCCTTCCCGACTGTCATTGGTCTTCCAGGGGCCGGTAAATGCACTGATTGATGGTGGCAGCACAATTCCGGTAATGGCATCATGGAGCAATGTCACAAGGCCATAACATTCGCGTGCGCTGCGATTCCTTGTAGAGGCATCACCTTTCAGCTCTGCTGGAAGTGTGAGTCAACTGGGACCCTGGTGAACGACGGGACCAACAGCCTATCTTTGTAATCAATGAGTTTTAAGGACAGAGAAACAGAGGAGAAGAAAATAGGGTAAATTAGAGTCAAATTAGGCACAGAAAGAAAAATAAAGAGAGAGGGAAAGAAAGATTGGATTAAAAGAGACAGAAAGGAAAAGTAGGATTTTTTTTAATTGAAAATTTTACATTATAAAAACATCCAAAAACAATTAACTACTTGCAGGAGTGAGACTCCTCAGTTTCAACTGTTCCCTTTCTGGGCTAGATTTTCCCGAACCTGTCGGGGATAAGGCGGGACTTCCCCTTTTGGGTTTTTGACCCGCCTACTTCGACGTCCGGCCAATCCGCGCGATTTTCCCTTGATTGACCTTGTTGAGCCCGCCCAGCAGGCTCAGCAGGCCAATTAAGGGCCACCTGGCAACAGGTGACGTCACAGACTGCAATTTCATCTGTCAAGTGTTTTACAGCTGTTTGAAGCTGTGAAACACTGACAGTCTGAGTTCTGACATGAGTCATTCTGCACAGACTCAGTTAGAACTCTCACCGGCACTCAAAGCTGAAGGCTGTCACTTTTGACAGATCGCAGCCGTTCAGCTTTCAGTTCCGGCTGAGTGATGGGCTCCCGACAGCTACAGGAAGAAAGGCTGTTAAGGTAAGTACAGGTAAGTAAAAGTTCTTTACACACTTTAGACACACCAAACACACTTACCTTTACACTCATGCACCCATCACTCACCTTAACACTGACATTGCGACCCCTCCAACTCCTTCAACCCGATGGCCCGCCTGCTCTAACCTGGCGTGGTTTGGAGCCGTCGGGAAACCCACACGACACCCCTCAAAATAGGGATTAGGCTAAAAACTGCCTGTTAACTATCTGTTAACAGGCAGTTAATTGGCACTAATCCCTTCCCGCCTGGTTTCGGCGGGTCCCAGTGCGGGGTGGGTACCCGCCGCCCCTGAAACTTATGTGGGGCGGGGTTTTGGGCGGGATGGTGTCGGGACCCCCAAATTCGGGATTTCCCCCCCCCCACATGCCTGAAACCCCGCCTGACGGCTCCATGAAAATCTAGCCCGTTGAGTGGGATTGCAGAAACAGAAATCTCGTAATTAAAAGGATCCTTATGCTGTTAAGTACCAGCCCTAACTTTCTGCAACGAGTTTAATTTGTATTTATCGCCCAAATGCAGCAAAATCTTGAAACTCACTAGTGGTTGACAGCGAGCTCCTGTTTTTGCGAGGCAAACAGCAAATCATCCAGCGATTTGTGGTGATTTGCAACTCATGCCATATCTCTTCCTCACCACAAATGGCTGGGTTATTTACACACTAATAACGACGTACCTATTAAACATGCTGTTATTTTCCCAGCAAATTCTGGGCATGTTGCACACAACAATAGGGGAGGGGAGCACACTCTTGTGCCAAAACAATGATGGGCAATTTTAGTTAAATATACATACAAAGCTTTGCTTTCTGTCCTGTTTGCAGAAAGAACCTCAATGGAAAAACAAACTTGCTTTGGCACTGGCATATGGGATACTTATGTTCTATGCCTCGGCTAATGAAGGCAAGAGCAGGGAGGTTATGATGGAGCTGTACAAAATGCTAGTTAGGCCACAGCTGGAATACTGTGTGCAGTTCTGATCGCCACACTATAGGAAGGATGTGATTGCATTGGAGAGGGTGCAGAGGAGATTCACCAGGATGTTACCTGGGCTGGAGCGCTTCAGCTATGAAGAGAGACTGGACAGACTGGGGTTGTTTTCCTTAGAGCAGAGAAGGCAGAAGGGGGACCTGATTGAGGTGTACAAAATTATGAGGGGCATAGATAGGGTAGATAGAAAGGAACTTTTCCCCTTAGTAGAGGGGTCAATAACCAGGGGGCATAGTTTCAAGATAAGGGGCATGAGGTTCAGAGGGGATTTGAGGAAAAACTTTTTCACCCAGAGGGTGGTTGGAATCTGGAACTCACTGCCTGAAAGGGTGGTAGAGACAGGAACCCTCACAACATTCAAGAAGCATTTAGATGAGTACTTGAAACACCATAGCATACAAGGCTGGAAAATGGGATTAGAATAGACAGGGCTTGATGGCCGGCACAGACACGATGGGCCGAAGGGCCTCTTTCTGTGCTGTATAACTCTATGACTCTATGTTTCCTTTCATCATCTTCCAGGGATCTGCCTTGTTGTAATTTTTCTTCAACAGGAATGCGTATGCCTCTTTCAATGACAATATTGTGTAGCATACCACAATTATTCTGTCAACTTGCTCCAGCTCATACTGCAAGGCATTATCAGAGTGGTCCAGGCATTGAATACAATGGGCCGTATTCTCCGATCAGAGGCTTCCCACGTTCGGAGGCCTCCGATCTGGAAAAAATCTACCCACTTACCTGAGGGCTCCCGAGGTGCATATAGTGCACCTGTAGGCATCAGAATATCCAGCCCATTGTTTTAGAGAGAGAGTCAAACAAAAGGAAACACTTGCATTTATATAGCTCCTTCCATGACCTCAGAGCATCGCAAGGCGCTTTACGGCCAAGGATGTACTTTTTGAAATGTAGTCACTGTTGTACAGGTAGACTACCTTTTATCCGAACTTCCGAAAACCGAAACCCTCTAAAAACCAAAGGTTTTTTCGTTCAGCGTAAGTCGTGTGCACGACATGACCAGAGTGGCGCACGACTTACGCTGAGCAGAGGGTCAGCCTAAATCGTGCGCACGACCCCGACCCCCGCCGATGACCCCCCGCGGACCCCCCCCCGACCCCCCGCCGACCCCGACTCCCGCCGACCCCCCCGCGGACCCCCGCCGACCCCGACTCCCGCCGGCCCCCCCGCCGACCCCCCCGCAGACCCCCCCGCCGACCCCGACTCCCGCCGACCCCCGCCGACCCCCACCGCCGACCCCCCCGCCGACCCCCGCTGACCCACCCCCGACAAATTTCCCAGTCTTATAAAATACCTTCCGAAATCCGAAATTTTCCGAAAACCGAAACACGGCTGGTCCCGAGGTTTTCGGATAAAGGATAGTCTACCTGTATTGTAGGGAAGCTCCCACAAACAGCAATGTGAAAACGACGAGACAATCTGTTTTTGTTATGTTGATTGAGGGGTAAATATTGGCCAGGACACCGGGGATAACTCCCCTGCTCCTCTTCGAAATAGTGCCATGGGATCTTTTACATCCGCCCGAGAGAGCAGACGGGGCCTCGGTTTAATGTCTCATCCGAACGATGGCACCTCCAACAGTGCAGTACTCCCTCAGCACTGCACTGGAGTGTCAGCCTAGCTTTTTATGCTCAAGTCTCTGGAGTGGGACTTGAACCCACAACCTTCTGACTCAAAGACAAGAGCGCTGCCCACTGAGCTGACACGGAGGTCTTTTGTATTATATTTCTGCTTCACAAATGTGCACAAGTGTAACGTTCTTTCTTGTAGGAGCTGGGGTTCCACAGAGATGCTATCCACTATGTTGGGAGTGGGAACCCGTATCTCCCAGAAACCAGCTTGCACTCTATCTTCCATCTTGTGAGACGAGCAATTCCCACTCACAGTGTGCAGCAGTATTCCATTCCCCAGAGCACCAATATCTTCAGGGAAGAGTTAGGAGCCGTGCTGAGCAGTGAATTTCAGGTACACTGCCTCCATGAACTGGGAAGGGTGAAAGGGACGGAGGCGGAGAAGAGTGCCAGTATGAACTGGGTGGCGGGGGGAGAGGACTGCCAGTATAAACTGAATGGGCAATAGGTGAAGAGAATTCCACATAACCTGGAAGCCAAAGGAAAAGAAATGTAACCAATCAGATTGAGCAAGAGAAGAGTATGAATAGAAATTCACAATAACTGGCAATTTCTCCACAAGAATTGAGGAAAAATCCCTGCAATTTTTGCCACCATCTTTTTTTCCAGTGGCCCTGATAATAGGGAGAGCGCTATCTGCAGGTGCACAAGTAGTGCTGCACACATGCCACTGTTAACTTGACGTATGTCGACATTATCTCAGTGATGAAATGGTTAACTGGATACTGATGTTTCCTCTTGGTGTCTGGAAGCATCCCATGGCATAGACATTGAGTGTGTTGGTCACTTTTACCAAGAGTGCCATCCACACGTCGCTCCATGGCTGCAGGTTTGGTTCCTAGATTGTATCTTACACAGGTCTGAGATCACAAAGTCTTTCTATACATGGCTGTCCAGTAAGTGGCATGTCCATGGTACTTATGCTGCCCCATTAGGCAAGTCCCTCTCCTGTGACCTTGGACCACCCAGGCTGTCAGCTCCTGCTGTTTTTGCTGCTCCTTCTCCATCAACTATCTATCATAAAGAAAAAGAACTTGCATTTCTATAGCGCCTTTCACGACCTCAGGATGTTCCAAAGCGCTTTTGAAGTGTAGTCACTGTTGTAATGTAGGAAACTCATATGTGATATCCTTGCTGTGGAGTCTTCCAAAATATTCCTTTTGGCAATATCGCATAGAAACATAAAAGATAGGAGCAGGAGTAGGCCATTCGGCCCTTCTCCACCATTCAATGCAATCATGGCTGATCATCCAAATTCAGTACCCTCCCACCCGATCCCCATAACCCCTACATATCCCAGTAACCCCACGTATTTAATCCCCCTAACACTAAGGGTCAATTTATCATAGCCAATCAACCTAACCCGCACATCTTTGGACTGTGGGAGGAAACCGGAGCACCCGGAGAAAACCCACGCAAACACGGGGAGAATGTGCAAACTCCACACAGACAGTCACCCGAGGCCGGATTCGAACCCGGGTCCCTGGCGCTGTGAGGCAACAGTGCTAACCACTATGCCACCTCTCTGCTTGCCACTGGATCCATGCAGATTGCATCCAGTGTTGCTTTAACACCACTTTTAAATGGCAAACATGGGCAAATGAAGTAAACACTAAGTAAATTTGCATGTTTCTCACTTTGATTGCTGCTTAAAAAGCAGTTATCAAGCAAAACCTATAAGCAATGGGTCTGTGCAAGAGAAATATTTACTCTCAGGAGCAAGTGTAGGAGAATGGGCAGAAGTTAATGTACAATTAATGCGCAATGACAGAATTACTACTTGTTACCACACATTTAGTTTCTTGGTGAGAACTCAAATGTGACAGAACTGCCAAATCATTTGGCTAAAATGCACAGTAGTTGTATCCTTAAGCAATTAAAGTTGGAATTATGAATCTTCAGGTGGCGTAGCTTTACAACCAGCAGAAAACTGTTACAGCCCCATCTGCTGCACCCATTTTATGCTTCTGGAGGTCAGCCTATTACTGAAGAGCAGGAACGAACATCTGGTCCAGATAGCAAACTTTTTAAAAAACTTTACTGAGTTGCCATAAATAGATATGGCTGGAGTCCCTCCCCGTAAATTGCATGTCCCCAGTTACAGACAGCAGGAGGAATATTTAACAACTCCAAAGCATTGCCGATGTGCTCACCTGGACAAAGATCAGGAACAATCCAACCAATTAACAGTTTGCCCAGATGGGCAGATGGCAAGGCATTTTCATCAGTTTGGGCCCCAGTGCAAAATGGCAGAGGACACATAAACTTATTGCAATTAAAGGACAACAACATTACAGGCCCATCATATTTCTGCCTTTTCATTATCTAGTGATTGGTGTGCATTATGGAAGGTTAATCGTTTGGGGACGGAATGTGAAAAAGACATCTTCTGTACAGCATATCTTTCTACAGTGATTTTACTTTACAACAGATCACTGAACATGGTGCTGACAAAGAGTGTGGGCAATCAACAGCTTGGTTAGGAAAATAGAAATTTATGATCTTTAATGGACAAGATTCTGAAATAGCACTGGGAATTCCTTCAATAACAATAACTTGCATTTATATAGCGCCTTTAATGTAGTAAAACGACCTAAGGTGCTTCACGGGAGTGTTATCAAATAAAATTTGACGCTGAGCCACATAAGGAGATATTAGGACAGGTAACCAAAAGCATGAAAACTCAGAGAAACGTGGAGCTTGGCCACCATTCTGGCGAAGCGGATCGCCTGCCCGTTGTTGAAATCATGTGTTTAATACTTTAAGGAAGGTGGGAAAGCATTGGCATCAGAATGCTCTGGGACTATTTGAAGATACTATAGTGTGAAATGCTTTGCCCAGCAGGTATGTATTTCTGGAATTCAGGTATATGCCCCCGCACCCTCCAACCGTGATTTTCAGTCTGGGGCTGGAAAGTTGTGCGTGTAAAGGGCGGGGAGATGGAGGCACAATACCTGAATTCCCGATATCTATTCCTACTGGGTGATGCTCGGCACCAAGAGGGCACGTTTGGAAAATTGCCCCTTTAGGACGGAGGCCGCTTGTTTCCCTGTTGTTACTGCCCTCAAAATTACTTCCAATCCCCAAGTATCTTCTTTTTTAATTCATTCAATGGCAAGGCCAGCATTTATTGCCCATCCCTAATTGCCCTCGAAAAAGTACAACTAAGTGGCTGGGCCATTTCAGAGGACAGTTAAGAGTCACAAGTAGGCCAAACCGGGTAAGGAGGGCAGATTTCCTTCCCATAAAGGGTGTTAGTGAACCAGATGGGTTTTTTTTTTTTAAAAACAATAATCCAGCAGTTACTAATACTAGCTATTTAATTCCAGATCAATTTAATTATTTGAATTTAAATTCCCCAGCTGCCATGGTGGGATTTGAACTCACGTCTCTTGGATCATTAGTCCACGCCTGCTGGATTACTAGTCCAGTAACATAACCACTGTGCTAATACCCCGTACTACTCTAGTGACATTTAAGCAGCAGACGTAGGGACCTCATTTTTGGGTCCAAGCTGTGATGACACATTTGTGCTTGAATTTTAAAATTGGAAAAAAAACCTAAAACAAAATCCCCAACAAAAACAATTTGTTCTAGACGTCTGAGCCTGACGCTGAATCACACAGACACAGCACACTGCAGCAGAGCCAGAGGAGAAAGCCAAATCAATATGGAAGCTACTTGTCCGATTTGCTGATGAGCTACTAACTCAATGACATGCTCAGCAGCTGAAAATTAATTCTCACTGCATCAAACCCTCAGCACCTGAATGTTCATTCCCCTCCACCAAAGATTGGCTCGATAGCCTCCATGCCGTCAACATTATTCATTTTAAAACTGCACTCTGCAATTTATTTATGCGCACAGCATTGCAAGAATCAGGTCAAGTTGCTCAACAGTTATTACCATTGGTATTTCCACACGGGCTATGAGGATGATACACACAGAAACAATGCGTACCTCACCAAAAAAAGAAAGGTTGAGAAAAGATTAACATTCGTTTGCTTAAATCACCAGAAGCCAATTTGTGTGTGCATTTCTTTCTATGTGAAGATTTGTGCTTTTATGTGAGTGATGTGAACACCAGGAATTAGAGCATATTTTGATTGCAAACAGTGGCATCAAGCAGTTCCTGGTCAGAGATGTGATGAGTTAAATGTAGTGTAATGCTTCCTGGGTTCTGTCTCAACAACATGCTTCAATCCCAACTCAAAACGCAAAGCCTCCACTACACCAGTGGAGCACTTCAATATTCTGTACTGACCATCCTTTCTAAAACAGATCATCAATTTAGTGGCAAATAAAAAGGAAAAGACTTGCATTTATAATAGCATCTGATTATGTCTTCAGGATCTTCCAAAGGATTTTACAACCAACAGATTATTTTTGCAGCGCAGTCTCTTGTTATGTAGCCAAATGTGGCAGCCAATTTGCAAACAGGAAGGTCCCATAAACAGCAAGTGAATGAATGACCAGATAATCTGATTTTGTTGGTGTGGAGAAAGGGATGTTGGCCAGGACGTTGGGAGAACTGCTATTCTTCAAACAGTGCCATGAGGTCCTTTACGTTCACTTCAGCAGACAGACAGGACCTCAGTATAATGTCTCATCCAAAAGACAGCATCTCTGACATTGCAGCATTCCCACAGAGCTGCACTGAAGTGAAGCTGATGTGCTCAAGTCCACAGTGGGGCTTGAACCTTCTGACTCTGGGGTGAGAGTGCTACCAACTGAGCCAAGCTGACTGGTACAACATTAGGACAATTTTTCTCCTGTAAGCCTTGCCTACTAGAAACTTAAATGAAGGAGCCTAACAGCCAACAGATGAGGGAAGATTTTCATCTAATTAGATCTTAGAGGTGAAAGAACAGTGTGCTACAATAAACTGTACCACCAAATCCCTGCATATAATATTTTATGGTGAATAATTTCTAAAAATCAAACCAAAACTACACACTAGACAACAAACACTTTCCTTCAAGATATTAAGTAAGGCTGCCAGTGAAGGAGATTATGCGCACTGTATATTGATCCTTGTACATTTGTGTCATCGATCAGACAGACGAGTATCTCTTGAAGTACAAAATCAATTTGATGGGCACAGGGCTCTACGACAGATCTTCATTTGTACAGGACGAATTAGAAAATAAGTGGAACAGAGGGAAATTACTTTTCATTTTCTGTTGCCCATTATTTCCCATTGTGGTTCATCCAAATAAAGATAAGCTGCAGTGTCTATTCAGCCAGGCTTCATTGTGTGCATTTCGAATTCACTTGATACCACAGGGCAAACTAAATGGATCACAATTGCTAACACACAGAGATCAGTTATCACACAGCATACACAACCGACTGACTTGTACTGAGTTTCACATGTCTGATACGGTCAGTAACATTAATTTATACAATGGCTAGTTCAAGAAACGGAATGATAAGTAACAATTATTTTATGAGAAAGAGAGACACACACTGAGGATGACAAGGACCAAAATGAACCTGGAAGGGTGAGAATGTATCTTGGATAATCGATGACAGAAGTTCCTCCAAAGTTCCAAACTATAAAGGGTTTTGATGAGGTAAATAGTGAAAAATGATTTGCAGTTTTGGTGAGTCAGTAACTAGAGGGCATTAGTTCATCACAAACGAAAGAAAAGCAGAAGACTTTAGGAGAATTTCTTTTTATGCTGATGATTGTTCAGACATGGAATTTCCTACCTTAATGACACTTTTTAGAAAGGGAATGGGATAAATATTTTAAATAGAAAAACTTAAAAGGGAAAAGGCAGGGGAGTGGGAGCATTGTGTCAGCTTTTTGAGATCTGGTATGGGTGCAATGGGCAGAATGGACCCCTATTGTGCTGTAAAATTCTATGTATAGCTCAGTGGGTAAATGTATCACCTATTGTAAAATATTTCTGGCACTGTCTGACTTACTTCAAAAGAAAACAGGCCAGGAATGACCCAGGTTCAATCTCTGGCCTGTGTCGATTCAGCTAATCTCAGCTCATGTGACAGTGCAAGTTCTACAAGTGGCCTCTGTACGAGAAGAAAATTACCACCCAGCAGGATCCCTATTTCTGATCACGATCCGCAAGAGCCCTACACAGACAAAGTGTTCCTTTCTCTTGTTTTCATTCTTGAAGTAGTTTAGAGCTTCTTCCTGTTTTCAGTCCAAATATTTTGCTGCATTAAAAAGTATTAGTAAAAGCAGGCTGAGACTCCAGTCCAGTACTGATGGAGTCTTGCACTGTCACAGGTGCTGTCCTTCGGATGGGATACTAAAAGGGTTCCCAACTCTCCCGCTTTTAGCGAGAGTCTACCGGAATGGGCGATTGGTCTCCCGAGCGTTGCTGCTGGCAACAAGAGAGAAACGGTTCTTGTTTGCGCAGTTCACGCATGCGCAGTATCCCGGGAAACAAGGGAGCGAGAGAGAGAAAAACACAAACTGGGGAGGGAGATAGAGAGTTCAACACAAATTGGAGGAAGAGAGAAACACAAACTGGAGGGAGGGAGAGTTCATGTCGGTCTGTGATGTGAGCTGTTGTATAATGTATTTTGTTCCGGGAGCCAGGCAGCTTTGATGCTTTACCCTGAGGACTGAGCCTCACCTGAAGAGACATGGCCCTCCTGAAGCTGGGCTCCAGTGGTGGGGTGTGGGAGTCAGGGAATTGAATTAGGTTTGATTTTGGTTTTATTTATTATTTTTGTAACTTGCTGTGTATTGTAAAAAGTCCTAAAATTGTACAAAAACTTTAGCTAGAAGTTACTTATATCGATGATGATGTTTTTGTTGAATCGGTATTTACTTGATGTTTCTCATTGCGGTCGATACTGTAGGAACAACACAGCAGTAGTTTTTATTTAACCATTACTTATCCTTAAATCTTTCTATTCTTTTTGTTCTTTGATTTATAAATTATGTTATTCATCTCGCTATAAAACAAAGAGTCAAATATTTTGTTTGTGGCTTTGTGATATTGAAACACTCAACTAAGGTAAATGCAACGACATCTGCAAACAGTGGGTAAATGTGACATTGTCCGTGATGCTTAATCACATGGCATTTGATCATGTGACGTGATCGAATGCCATGTGATCAAATGTCACATGATCAAATCTCCAGGAATATGTCAAGCCAGAGTTGGCAACCTTAGATGCTAATCGTTTTCAGGGGTTTGTGTAGATGTTAAAAGTTCCATGGCACTACTGAAAAAAACAATGTTCCCCCAGTGTCTGGTCAATATTCCTTTCTCAACCAAGAACAGTGAAAAAGAGATGAACTGTTCATTAGAACATATAAGAACATAAAAACATAAGAAATAAGAGCAGGAGTAGGCCATACGGCCCCTCGAGCCTGCTCCGCCATTCAATAAGATCATGGCTGATCATCGACCTCAACTCCACTTTCCTGCCTGATCTCCATATACCTTGATTCCCCTAGAGTCCAAAAATCTATCTATTTCAGCCTTGAATATGCTCAACGACTCAGCATTCACAACCCTCTGGGGCAGAGAATTCCAAAGATTCACTACCCTCTGAGTGAAGAAATTCCTCATCTCAGTCTTAAATGGCCTACCCCTTATCCTGAGACTATGCCCCCTAGCTCTAGACACACCAGCCAGGGGAAACAACCTCTCAGCATCTACCCTGTCAATCCCCTTCAGAATCTTCTGTGTTTCAATGAGATCACCTCTCATTCTTCTAAACTCCAGAGAGTCTAGGCCCATTCTACACAATCTCTCCTCATAGGACAGCCCTCTCATCCCAGGAATCAATCCAGTGAACCTTCGTTGCACCGCCTCCAAGGCAAGTATATCCTTCCTTAGATAAGGAGACCAAAACTGTGCATAATACTCCAGGTGTGGTCTCACCAAGGCCCTGTACAGTTGTAGCAAGACTTCCTTACTCTTATACTCCAACCCCCTTGCAATAAAGGCCTACATGCCATTTGCCTTCCTTATTGCTAGCTTTCTGTGTTTCTTGCACGAGGACACCCAAATCTCTCTGAACACTAATACTTGACAGTTTCTCACCATTTAAAAAATGTTCTGTTTTTCTATTCTTCCTACCAAAAAGTGAGTAACCTCACATTTCCCTACATTATATTCCATCTGCTACCTTACTGCCCACTCACTCAGTCTATCTATATCCCTTTGCAGACTCTTGGGGCAGGATTTTCATTGGGCTGTGGAGGCGGGATTTGAGGCATGTGGGGGTTAAAATCTAGAAATCGGGGGGGCACGAACCCATCCTGCCCCCAACCCGCCTCCATGCCAGTTTCAAAGGAGGCGGGTACCCAACCCACGCTGGGACCCGCCTCCCTGAGGCAGGAAGGGGATTAGTGCCAATTAACTGCCTGTTAACAGGCAGTTTTTAGCCTAATCTCTATTTTCATTCTTGAAATGTGGGATTCCTGACGGCTCCAAACCACGCCAAGTTAGCGAGACGGGCATTCGGGCTGAAGGGCTTGGAGGGGTCGAGATGTCCGGTGTACAGGTGAGTGATGGGTGCATGAGTGCAGAGGTAAGTGTGTTTGGTGTGTTTAAAGAAGTTTTACTTACCTTTACAGCCTTCCTTCCTTCAGGTCTCGGGAGTCCCTCATCTCACCGGCACAGAAAGCAGAATGGCCGTGATCTGTCAAAAATTGCAGCATTCAGCTTTCTGTTCCGGAGAGATCTCTAAATCATCCGGAGAGGAAGGAATTTACTTAGAATACAGATTGTTCGTGTTTGACAGCTTCAAACAGCTGTGAAACGTTGATATTTCATCTGTCAAAAGGTCTTGACAGATGAAATATCAATCTGTGACGTCACCTGTTGCTGGGTGGCCCTTAATTGGCCTGCTGAGCCCGCTGGGCGGGCTCAACAAGGTCAATCAAGTCAAAATCGCATGGGTTGGGTACAACTCGATTGAGGCGGGACTACAACCCCAAAAGTTGTAGTCCTGCCTCCTACCCGCCTCCTCAATGAAAATCCAGCCCTTTGTGTTTTCCTCACAGCTTACTGCCCCACCTAGCTTTGCATCATCATTAATGTCACTGCGGTTCATAGGATCTTCCTGTGTGCAAAATGGCTGCTGCATTTGCCTACAAAACAATCATTGGATTTCAGAGTAATTAAAGGCAACGTAAGAAAAAACGTTTTTACACAGCGAGTGGTTAAGATCTGGAATGCATTGCCTGACAGGGTGGTAGAGGTAGACTCAATTTTATCTTTCAAAAGGGAGTTGGATAAGTATCTGAAGCAAAAACAATTGCAGGGCTGCGGGGAAAAGGCAGGGGAGTGGGACTCGCTGAGAGTCGGCATGGGCTCGATGGGCCAAATGGCCTTCTTCCGTGCTGTAAGCATTCTATGATTCTATGATATACAAACATACTACATTGATGGCTGGGTAGGAAAAGACCAGCTGGTCCATCAAGCCTGTCCCACACCATGATGGCCAGAGAATCCTGACTAAACACTTCCTCCTCTCTGCCTCCACCCACGTCCATGTAATCTCCTGGGAGAGGCAAAAAAAAAATAATTGGCCCAGATTTTCCGATCGGAGGCTTCCTGCGTGCGGATGCCTCCAATCTGGAAAAAAATCTACACCCTTACCTGAGGGCTCCGGAGGTCCGGACACTTCCTGGTGCGCGCGTGCAGAGGCCCAGGTATCCCAGAGGCGCAGGCAGTTCGCAAGCGTCCCTGGGATCACGTGGGCATGGGGAACCAATCGAAGAAGGGAATCCCCCTTCACAGCTTTGACAGGTCTCTCAGCTTAGACCTGTCAAAGTATGAATGGAGATCACTCAAAAAACACACTAAAACATTAAATAATTTTTTTTTAAACGTCACGTATTTAAAATTAGTTAAAATTACATTAAGTTAAATATTTTAAACAAAAATTTAATTTTTTGAAAAAAATAATTAAAGTTCTTTATGGGGCTAAAAATAAACTTACCTTTTTTTAAAAGTATTTTTAAATTATAAATGAAAAAAAGATATTTTTTTTACTTTTTAAAACTCTTTTGTTGGTAAAAGCAGGCCTTACACCTGCTTTTACCAGGCATAAGATTTCTAAGGGTTTTCAGCGGGCGGAGGTTGTGCAGAAAGCGGAACTCTCCCCCCCCCAAGAGGCCCTTCTCCAGGGCAGGCGTCCAACCTGTCAAGAGGATTCTTGACAGATCGGAAGTGCTGTTTTTCAGCGTATGCGCTTTGCATGCCTGAAACTGGCACTTGTGAGGCCCCTATGGGTGTGTACACAGCTCGTACACACCCGTAGGGATCGGAAAATACGGACCATTGTATCTGAAGCGCTTTGAGATATTTCTCAGAGATGTGATGAGGCAACATTTGATGAAACAAGACACCACTGCTTTTTAGCACAGAGGCATGCTCCATAGCCACTTCTCATTCTATGCCAACCTGTAGCAATGTCGCCACTGTGACAGCAAGAACATTATAGGCTAGTGCATGTAAACTTCAAAATCTGTAAGCTCTTGTTAAAATCATTCTTATATCAGCCATTTCTTTCTCCAAAAGCCTACACCCACAGGTACTCTTCTTCATTTGGAAGACCTGCAGTAACTTCATTTTACCTGCTGATTACTAGGTACAGGAAACTTTCGATTTACCGGCACCTAAATAACCGGAAATCTTGGTTGACCGGCAAAATTCAGGAGTAGGTTCAGGTAAGTTTTATTACTTGCCTTCCTCGATCTGTTGCTGTGCAAGGGTGTGGCTGCAGCTGTTGCTAAGCTACAGAGACGCTTGGAACTTGTGGCCATTGTTCTGAACCTGTTGCTAAGCAACAGGGTTTGTTGCTTTATACGGAGCTCTCAGCTCTGTATCTTTTACTATAGCTTTCGGTTATCTGGAATTTTTGATGAACCGACACCACGTCGGTCCTGTCGGTGCCGGATAAAAAAACGTTTCCTGTAATTCATTTGTTTTCAAAAGTTGTAGCTTCAGAAGATTCAGCAGCCCTGCACAAGGGAAGGAGAACGCCAGGGGTTCCAGCTCCTGATTGCTCTCCAGTGCCTGTTACTGGAAAAGTGTTCATTGAATGCTGACAGGATTGGGCTCAGCTCTGATGTTCCATGTTTCAAAATGCTGCCGACATCCACTGTCTAGGATCACACATGAACAGGCGCATGGCCAAACCTGACTAATTTTCCCCTCCCAAGTCCAAGAGGATTGAAGCTAATTGCAGCACCATCACTGCCAGTTCAGCTGAAATCAGCTACCTCAGTGCAGAGCAGAAATAAAATTTGGGACTCTGTGGCTTGTGACTCAATTCGTTCCAAAAGAACAAACTTACACTTATATAATGCCTCATCACATCTCCCAAACATCCCTAAGTTATTCACATAGAACTAATTACATTGTGCACTTACTGTTGTTAAGTGGGTAAACGCTGCAACCATTTTGCACGAAGCATGATCGCACAAACAGCAATGAAATAAATGCTAAATTAATCTGGTTTTGGCTTCTAGTGCTGGCTGAGGAAGAAATGTTGGCCAGAACAGTGGGGGAGCTCCTTGCTCTTCTTCCAATAGTGCTACAGGATTATGAACATCCACGTGCACCACCAGAACAGGAAGATGGGCCCCAAGTTTAATGCTCCATCAGAAGGGCAGCAAGTCCTAGGAACAGGAGTAGGCTATTTGGCCTCCTCGAGCCTGTTCCACCATTCAATTAGATCATGGCTGATCTGTATCTTAACTTCATCTACCTACCTTCGTTCCTTAGCCCTTAATACCCTTACCCTTGCCTAACAAAAATCTATCAATCTCAGTTTTGACATTTTCAATTGACCCCCAGCCTCAACAGCTTTTCGGTGGAGAGTTCCAGATTTCCACTACCCTTTGTGTGAAGCAGTGCTTTCTGACATCGCCCCTGAATGGCCTAGCTCTAATTTTCAGATTATTTCCCACCTTGTTCTAGACACCCCCGCCAGAAGAAATAGTTTCTCTCTATCTACCATATCGAATCATCTTAAAACCACAATTACAGTACCCCTTAATCTTCTATCTTCAAGGGAATACAAGCCTAGTCTATGTAACCTGTCCTCATAATTTAACCCTTTTAGCCCCAGTATCACTCTGGTGAATCTGCGCTGCACCCCTTCCAAGGCCAATATATCCTTCCTACAATGAGCCAAAATTATGTACTGGATCATAGTTACTTAGGTTAGCATTGTCATTAGGGAAGCTCCCCAATTTTTATAAATTAGTATTCGTGGTGATGTTTTCAAATCAATTTATGATTACAGGAAACTCTCGATTTACCGGCACCTAAATAACCGGAAATCTCTGTTAACCGGCAAACTTCAGGAGTAGGTTCAGGTAAGTTTTACTTCAAAATAGTGGCTGATCTGTGGCTGGGTTCCTGCACCTGTTGCTAAGCAACAGGGACGCTTGGATCTTGTGGCCGGGTTCCTGCACCTGTTGCTAAGCAACAGGGAAGCCTGGATTTGTTGCTGTTTACAGAGCTCTCGTACCTTTTAACTATACCTCTCTGTAATCCGGACTTTTTGATAAACCGGCACCACGCCGATCTAGTTGGTGCCGGATAAAAAAGAGTTTCCTGTACTTAACCAATCAAAAGTTCGCGCTCTCCTTCTCCCACGATCACTCCACAGCTCCAAGTCCCATACTAACCTGCCATCTGGCCTGTTCGTTGCGATGGTGAAGATACATTTGACGAAATAACTCCTCCGAATAGTGTTAATTCTGTGGTTCCTCCAAATGGTGCAACAGTGGAGCTGTTCTTATCCAGACCTGAAGCTTTCGCGGGAGTTGTCTGGGATTCATGCGTTGGATCAAGTCCATAGCGTAGATTCTGTGTGCTGGATGAAATGCTGTTGTCTCCAGCCTTTGGCTTCTGAGAAGGGTCTTTTAGCTTGCTCTTACTACTCCCCATTGTTAAACCTACAAAAAAAAGATTAAAATTACGAACGGCCAGAACAGTTTTGAAAAGCAATATTTCACAGGTAATCTCCCTGATCATATGGACAAGCTCTGGTTTTAATCTTCACTTTTATTAAAAGAAGAAGAATATTATAATAGAAGAAACATTGTAAACGTTTCTGCAGCAGCAGACAACAGACCAGACGTCAACAAAATGATGAAATAGTAGACAGGCTGTTTCAGGAAATGGAGTGACTCAACAATTCTTTAAGGAGGTACAACAACAACAACAACAACTTGCACTTAGGTAGCACCTTTTACGTAGTAAAACATCCATAGGCACTTCACAGGAGGGTTATCAAACATAATTTGACACCGAGCCACATAAGGACAGATGACCAAAAGCTTGGTCAAAGAGGTAGGTTTTAATACAATGCTAAGTCAACAACCTACCTTTGAAGGATAAATCCCTGGGTCCTGATAAGATGAAATTTATACTTTTCAGCCTGAATACTACTACATCATATCGCTCTTCATATACATCACTCGTCATACACATCACTCATCATACACAAGACCACTAACCTGCAGTTTTATGAACAAACAGTTGGAATTGAGGAATGCAATCTCTGACACACCAGTACAATTCCCAGAATCGCATGTAATAAAATAATGGAATTTAATTTAGTCAGTCACCAACGACCAATGTACCCAAATGTAAAACGTTGAGAATTGAGGACTACAAGCTATAAAATACCAATAAAAATCCCCAACTGCGTTAAAAATTGACTTATTCAGTCACCGTAAACCAATGGTCTTGCTCATGCATCTCCGCTAGCGATCAATAAACTTGATTTTTACTGACTTCCATCATAAGTTCAGATTTTTTTCCCCCGGATAGTAAATTATTTTCTCCCGATCTCTCAATTCAAAAAGCTGACATTCTCCCTGGCTGTCGCACTGAAACTCCAGTCCCAAGATGCATTGTTTGTGGTGCCATCATGGACATTGCGTGACGTACACGTGATGATGTCACAAATGTGTCGCTCGTGCATTCTGGGACTCCATTTTCACTGCCTTAAGGCTGGATTTTATTAATGGGGACGCGTTGAGGGTGGGACTGCTGGTTGTCGAGTTTCAGTCCCGCCCCCAATGACGTCTGGCCAACCCACGCTATTTTCCCTTGATTGACCTTGTTAAGCCCGTCCTGCGGGCTTAGCAGGCCAATTAAGGGAAAGCCGGTGACAGAGGACGTCAGCGTATGACGTTTCATCTGTCAAAAATTTTTGACAGATGAAAGCCAGCATTAAGACAGCTTTGAGAAGCTGTGAAACACTGACAATCTCTGTTCTTTGGCAAGTCCTTGTACTGAAGACTCACCAAACCTCTTTCTTTAGCAGAAATCAGATAGCTGTTGCATCGGAGAATGCAGCAGCCATCGGTCATCTCTGCCGTTGAGATGAGGCACTTCCGGATCCCCAAGGGTTGAAGCCTGCAGGAAGAAGCAAAGGTAAGTAAACTTTTTCTAACACTTTTCACTCACCTCTCATACTTACCTCTCCACACTTGCACCCATCACTCACCTCCACAGTGGACTTTTCGACCCCTCTCATCCCCGCAGACCCACTGCTCGCTTCGCTGACCCTGGCGAGGTTCGCAGCCGTTGGGAAGCCCGCACTTATGTGGGTAAAATGGGGATAATCCTCTTAACTGCCTGTTAACAGGCAGTTAATTGGCTCTAATCCCCTTCCTGCCTCGAGGAGACGGGTCCCTGCGCGAGCTGGGGACCCGCCTCCCGGGAAGATGGGACGGAGGTGGGTTGGGAGTGGGTTCGGTACCCACTCCCAGTTTCTTCCATTTTCCTGGCAGTCCCACCTCCATACCCACCTCCCCAGGGCTGGCAAAATCCCCACCCCCCTCCCTCCCAGTCTTTCAAAGGAGAACTGAGGTGAAATAAAAACATAAAATGCTGGAGATACTCAGCAGGCCAGGCAGCATCTGTGAAGAGAGAAACAGGGTTAACGTTTCAGGTCGATGACCTTTCGTCAGAACTGGTGAGTTTAGAGTTAAGCTGTAGCAGCAAGGTGGGGCTCCATCAATAAGATTGCTTCTGATCAGCAATGAGATAAAGCACTGTTAGATATTTTCTCTTTTGTGGAGGGAGTCCTTTAACTTAATGGTCACTCTCTTCTTGGTTTATCCTGTATGTGGCCCTTTACCATTAATAATTAGTGCACTGGATGTGAATAATAAAAAGAAAATAAAAAAAACTGCTGCCCATTTGGTCACTATCTAAAATTCTATTAAATGGTGCTTGTTTTCCCTTCCATAGCCTGCGGTTATCTGAAAATTTCTTTTTCATTCCTTTTGAATTATTTTGAACATAATAAATTATGTTATACAAGTTCCAGAGGGGATGAGAAAAAAAAGAGATAAAAAATGTTTAATATGGAAAAATTGTGTTTCACTTAAACAACTGAAGTGTGCAGACAGATTTCACAGTGCTTGACATCATGCAGAAATAGATTAGTGACCTTATGAAAACCTTATGTTCTTGCCCTCAGTAGCGTATATCTTAAAGGTTTTTCAAAAATCCCTTGCTTGTTTTCTTGGCTCACTGGTTACTGAGATGCTTTCGCACATCCCAATAACATTTAAAACAAAATGCTCTATAAATGCAAGTGCTTTTGAGGGTCCAATTTCCCTCCCCAATCCCAAGGTTTCCCCCTAATTTTCTGACTATAAATAAAACCTGAAAAATACATAAGGCTGAATTTTGTCAATGGGGACGTGATGGAGGCGGGACTCCCACTTTTTGGGTTGTAGTCCCACCTCCATCGACTTGTGACCAACCCACACTGTTTTCCCTTGATTGACCTTGTTAAGCTCACCCAGCGGGCTCAGCAGGCCAATTAAGGGACACCTGGTTACTGGTGACGTCAGTGATTGACATTTCATCTGTCAAGAGCTTTTGACAGATGAAAAATCAGCATTTGACAGCTCTGTGAAGCTGTCAAACACTGACAATCTGTCTTCTAACTTGTGTCCTTCTACTCAGACTCAGTTAGAGATCTCTCCAGACCAGAAAGCAGAATGCTGCAGCTTTTGACAGTTCAGCAGCCATTCTGCTTTCTGTGCCAGTGAACTGAGGGACTCCCGAGAACTGAAGAAAGGAAGCCTGCAGGAGAAAGTAAAGGTAAGTAAAACTTATTAAAACACTTTACACTTACCTCACACACTTACCTCTGCACACATGCACCCATCACTCACCTGCACAACGGACATCTCGACCCCTCCAACCCCTTCAGACCGACGGTCCGCCTCGCTAACTTGGCGTGGTTCGGAGCCATCGGGAAGCCCACACTTCAGGGCTAAAAATAGGGATTAGGCAAAAAACTGCCTGTTAACTACCTGTTAACAGGCAGTTAATTGGCACTAATCCCCTTCGCGCCTCGGGGAGGCGGCTCCCAGCACAGGTTGGATACCCGCCTCCTGGGACATTGGCATGGAGGCAGGTTGGGGGCGGAATGGGTTCCTGCCCCCCGATTCTGCAATTTTCCCACCACTCCCGCCTCCAAACCCGCCTCCACGGGGCTTGGAAATTCAATATTTTCCGTGACCATTGCCTGGTTGCAATGAGTCACACTCTCACCAGTTCTCCTTTACTGGGCAGAATTTTGAAACTGGAGGAAGTTAAGAAATGAATATCTACAGAAGGGAGAGGAGGAAGGAAAAGAAAAAGTGGTTTCAAGCAGTAAATGTGCTCCCACTTGAACTCATAGGTTATCAGAGGCTCGGGCTCTGATTGGGTCAAGGGTCAGGCTGCTTTTGGGGGAGGGAAGACAACAGAAACACTTGCACTGTGACCGTGTTCAGTTTAGTGCTTCCCAGCTCCCGGATGCCAGCAGCTGCACCAAAAGATAACTTCGTCAGACTTGCTAAAACTGGTGACCGGGTCTCATCATTTAACACTGGCCCAGCAACTTGGTGTTGCAGCCACCACCTGTGTGAGACAAGGGCATCAGGAGCTGGCAGTACCAGCACGGTATAAAAGCAGAGATATACACATGGAGAGCTCCAAATACCAAAGACTGCACTACAACCTGTCAGAGGAACTATTTCACACTGGTAGGGGAAAGCACCAAATCCCCTCAGCCAGAGTCACAAGCACAAATAAAGTTGAGAGAGTGGGCAAATACATGGCAGATGCAGTATAACGTGGATAAATGTGAAGTTATCCACTCCGGTAGGAAAAACAGAAAAGGCAGAGTATTATTTAAATGGTGATCGATTGGGAAATGTTGATGTACAGAGGGACCTGGGTGTCCCTGTACACCAGTCACTGAAAGCAAACCTGCAGGTACAGCAAGCAGTTAGGAAGGCAAATGGTATGTTGGCCTTCATTGCAAGAGGATTTGAGTACAGGAGCAAGGATGTCTTACTACAGTTATACAGAGCCTTGGTGAGACCACACCTGGAGTACTGTGTGCAGTTTTGGTCTTACCTAAGAAAGGATATACTTGCCATAGAGGGAGTGCAGCGAAGGTTCACCAGACTGATTACTTTGATGGCAGGACTGACGTATGAGGAGAGATTGGGTTGACTAGGCCTGTATTCACTCGAGTTTAGAAGAATGAGAGGGGATCTCATTGAAGCATATAAAATTCTGACAGGGCTAGACAGATTGGATGCAGGGAGGATGTTTCCCCTGGCTGGGGGTCTAGAATGAGGGGTCACAGTCTCAGGATACGGGGTAGGACATTTAGGACTGAGATGAGGAGAAATTTCTTCACTCAGAGGGTGGCGAACCTGTGGAATTCTCTACCACAGAAGGCTGTGGAGGCCAAATCACTGAACATATTTAAGAAGGAGATAGATAGATTTCTAGACACAAAAGGCATCAAGGGGTATGGGGAGAGAGCGGGAATATGGTATTGAGATAGAGAATCAGCCATGATCATATTGAATGGCGGAGCAGGCTCGAAGGGCCGAATGGCCTACTCCTGCTCCTATTGTTCATGTTTCTAAATGCGATCTTTGACTGATAAGTTAGCGGGTCAAGAAAGCCCACCGCCACCTTCTCAGGGGCAAATAGGGATGGGTAATAAATGCCTCACATCCCGAGAATGAATTGGAAAAAAAACGTGGCCTCCCTCCTTAGTTCCCAGTTGGCCACTATATAATGCACGGTATATTCAAGGGAGGGGAGAAGAGGTAAAACTGCTTGGCCGAATCCTGACCAACATACTTCAGTGTGATATGGGTGCCACAGAGAATGAATCTGTGACCAAAACTGTTCCACCTTCCTGACTGATGGAAGGGGATATATAAATCATAAATTGCATTAAAAAGTCTCACAATGCTCCCAAATGACTCAGCTAGCAAACACTGCAAGTAACTGATCCATGCAGACAGGAACCTCCCAGGTTCTATACCTTTGTGCTGAGTCCACTCATTTTGGCTCAGTCGGTAGCATTCTTGACTCAAGGTCAGAAGGTTGTGCATTGAAGCCCCACTCCAGGACCTGAGCACGTTATCTAGGCTGATTCTTCAGTGCATCTTCTTTTAAATATCCTATGAAAGTGACATCCTATGTACCCGTTCCAGTGCATGTAAAAAATGCCATGGCAATCTTCAAAGAAGAGCAAGGAGTTCTCCCAGTGTCTTGGCCAAGATTTCTCCCTCAACAAACACCGTCCAAAACAGATCAACTGGTCATTAACCTTATTTGCTGCTTGTGGGACATACTTATGCATAAACTGGTTCCCTGGTTTGCCTACAGAGGAACAGTGAACCCACGGCACGTCAAAAATAATTAATTGGCTGTGAAGGACTTTGGGATGTCGCATGGATGTAATAAGGTGATATAAAAATGAAAGATCTTCCTCTGGCTCCCAAGCTAAGGAAAGGAAATTTAGCCGGGATTATTCTACCTGATCACTATCCAGTGATTGCCTTTGTGACTGTCAGGTGAAAACAGCCTACCAATATTCACAGGGGTAGAAATTTGTCTCGGGCGGTGGCACAAAACGGGGGATATCGGATCGGCTGCCCGTTGAGCACAGCAACTGATACTCAATTCCATTGACTGCAATAGAACTGAATGGCCCAGAAATTCGGGTCTCCGCGGGTGAGTACGCATGGGGTACTCACCCGTAGGCCCAATGGAAGTGCCGGTTTCCCGCATGCACTGCGCAGGAAACCAGCACTTCCGTTCCCCTGAAAGAAGGGGTTCAGAGTTCGAACGCGTGCGCAGGAGAGGCAGCGCGTGCGCATCGAACTTACGTTTTTTTTTTGCAGGTTTTCCCGGGAGGGTAAGTCTCCAGAAGTTACACATATAAAAAGCAGGCGTAAGGCCTGCTTTTTACAAGGTAAGTGGTGAATTAATTAAAATTAAAACATTTTTTCCACAGGTTTATTATTTTTAAATACTTTAAAGCAAGGTAAGTTTATTTTTAGTCCCGTTAGAAAATAAAATTATTTTTTTCAAAAATTTAAATTATTGTTTAAAATAGTTATTTCATGTAATTTATAGTTTATTTAAAAAATGTGAAGTTTTTTAAAATTTATTTGAAGATTTAGTGATGTTTTGGGGCCTGTAGTATTTATAAGTTTTGACAGGTCTTATGAATGAAGCATTCCCTGCTCCGATTGGCTCTCCATGGCCCACGTGATCCCAGGGGACGAATCGAACTGACTGCGCCCCTGGGATACGCATGCACTACGCACCAGCAGTTGGAGCAGGCCCAGGATCGGTAATCCACGGGGGCCCACAGCTCAACGGCCGGCGCGCAAGGTAAGTGCAGGTCAGGGGTGCCAAATCAGGCGCTGCACATAACAGGCGGCTGATCCGATATCCCCCATTTTTGCACCACCACCCGAGACAAATTTCTAGCTCGCTGTCTAGACTGACATGAAGAATGTGCGAGCAACCGGAGAGAACTGGCACTGCTGGAACAGTACATCAAAATTCTTTCAGGAGAGGAGGGGACAGATATGGCTGCATGCAGACAGTTACCCTCCATTTGCTCGCATGAGCTCAGGTAGTGAGTATAGGCAGGCTGTGCAACTGAAGGGGCATCACAGCTGAACCTGATACTGAACTCACTCAGCATCCACATATGTGCACTCCCAGCAGAGTAGCCAGACAGCCATCTGGAGGGGGAACCTTAGCTGATTTCCCCCTTCCTAATACAGGCCACTTGTGGTAGACCTCACACAATGCTGGTTGAGATCAAACTGACTCAGCATTGCTCAGGAATCAAACCTGCACTTTCCTGACCCGTATGGCTCAGCTACTCACTGCCTTAACCAGGTGAACCATTGGGAGAGCCAGTAATAAGACCACTTGAAACGTTCTTATTTTTTTTAAATGTTATTCAAAGTGTTATTCAAGGGGTATGGGGCGAGAGCGGGAATATGGTATTGAGAGAGAGGATCAGCCATGATCATATTGACACCTTGAGTACTGCATACAGTTTTGGTCTCCTTATTTGAGGAAGGATATACTTGCATTGGAGGCAGTTCAGAGACGATCCACTAGGCTAATTCCAGAGATGAGGAAAGTTTGAGCAGGCTGGGCCTATACTCATTGGAATTTAGGAGAATGAGAGGTGATCTTATCGAAACATATAAGATACTGAGGGGGCTCGACAGGGTAGATGCTGAGAGGATGTTTCCCCTCGTGGGGAAATCTAGAACTCAGGGGCACAGTTTCAAAATAAAGGGTCGCCCTTTCAGAACTGAGGTGAGGAGGAACTTCTTCTCTCACAGGGTCGTAAATTTGAGGAATTCTCTGCCCCAGAGAGCCGTGGAGGCTGGCTCATTAAATACATTTAAAGTGGAGATAGACAGATTTTTGCAAGATAAGGGAGTGAAGGGTTATGGGGAGCAGGCAGGGAAGTGGCTTTGAGCCCAAGTTCAGCCATGATCTTATTGAATGGCGGAGCAGGCTCGAGGGGCCAAGTGGCCTACTCCTGCTCCTATTTCTTATGATCTTATTGAATGGCGGAGCAGGCTCGAGGGGCCGAATGGCCTACTCCTGCTCCTATTTTTCTATGTTTCTATGTGTACATCAATTTTAACCAGGAAATGCATTGCTTAGATTTTACTTCAGTTTTTTCCCCCCTTAAAGATAGAAAACATCACCAAAACAATGAAGAGAAGGGTTAAGGAGAATTGTTTTTTATGCAGAGTGTTGTTGGGACATGGAATGCCCCCTACCAGAAACAATGGGGAAATAAGAATTCATATCAGATTTTAAAAGCGAAGTTAATAAATATCTGAAAAAGAAACATCTCAAAGTGTACAGGGAAAGAGTGGGGAAATGGGACTAAGCTCTTTTAGACAGGCCGCACAGGCACAAAGGACCAAACAGTCTCCTGCTGAGCTGTAACATTCTACATCAGCAAAATTAAAAAGCAAGATAGTGGGGAATGGCCAAATCACAGCCACTTAATTTCTGTCATTTTAATCTCTCCCACACGCCATTCTGTTTAAAACACACACCTTGATGCCTTTATTTTAAATATTGAAATTTCTGCTTTTTTTTTAAAAAACTGTATCGCACGCAACTCCTTAGTCAAGGTGGTGGGCAGGTGGCCATCACTGACTGCCGCTGTCAACCTGCCAGTGAGATCGGTTTCTCGACTCAGCACGGCTACGAGAACACCAGCAAGATTGATCATTTGCTCATTGTTTTAATAGTGTCTGGGACAGGTGACTGTTTTATACCATTGATACTTTACTGCTTGCAGAAGGAGAACTGAACAAGAAGCGAGGATAGAGAAACTCTAGTAAAGAGCAAACAGTAAAACAGACCAGCACATCCAGGAGAGAAACAAAACACGCCGGAAGATAGTGAGTAAGCACTCATCAACAGCAGGAATTAGGCGCAACTGGGAAAATAGCTGTTGCACTTTATGCCTGGCCCACGAACTACTGCTGACAAATCTACACGTGTCATAAAAAGGCATTAAGTGAGTGGCAACACAGTAGTGCAAGATACTTGCTTCGCAAAAAATGATTGCTTTAATTTTCAGGGTTAGCTGCAACACAAACCCACCAAACACAATGTGCGACATTTTCTCAATGAATTTTTTTTCAATCATTGAGAAAATGATTGGAGGCAAAAATGAACAATCCAAATGAACCAACGTGCCTCAGAACAAGTACGCTAAAGGATGTTCAGAGAATGGCATTTGTGTTGCTGGGGACAAGTTGTCCTTCTGGTAAACAGCAATCATTTATATATCACTGGCAAAGCATAGAGAAAACATGGGAGGACAAGCAGCAGATGTATGTCCCCAAAAGACACAGCTGCACAACAGGCATTCAATACTGAGCCAGTAATCTGGGTAAGGTTTATGAAAGCTTCCCTAGTGATTGCCTAACATGCATCTTCCTTCACAGAGAGACAATCACCTTTTATAACACTGAGCACTTATGTTTACGGGTCTTCAGTCGAGATTTATCTAATTCCTAAGAACAGAGAAGAAAACAAAAAAACAGAAGAATGCAGTTATCAATAATTGGTGATGGAACGGAATTGAAAAGAAATACTGGGGACAGAAGAAAGGCAGAGACAAAGGTTAATCTCACTGCTGCAAAATTGCTTGTCTAATGATGAAACATTTCAGCAGAACCATCAATAACACGAATACTCAGCTATTTCTGAGGAAACTCTTTCTTCACACCACCACACAAAAGCACAAAAATTCAGCCAGAACATTGTGGACTCAAAACCCACTCCTGCTGCACAGAGGCAGGCCATTCACTCATTGAATCTGTGCTAGCTCGACGAAAAAGCAATCTGCTTAATCCTATTCCCCTGCCCTTTTACATTTTATAATATCTAGGCTGACAGCATAGCACTGAAGGATTGCGCTGTTGTGCTGAAATGCAAAGCTGAAGTCCCATCTTGGCAGATGTAGAAAATCCCATTGGCTCTATTCGAAGAGAAGGGAGTTCTCACAGTGTCTTGGTCAACATACTTCCATCAAATCAACACCACTAAGGTCAGAGTTAACTGGTCTTTCGCCTCATATGGTATTTAAAAAAAAATTTTGTTGTGCGCAAATTGACTGCCACATTTGCCTACGTAACAACAGCGACTACACTTTGAAAGTAATTCACGGGCGGTGGAGCACTTTCGGACATTCTGAGGATGTGATAAGGCACTATATAAATTTAAGTTCGTTCTTTCTTATTTTCCACCCTTTATATAGTGCCTTTCACAGCCCCAGGGCATTCCAAAGCACTTCACAGCCGGTTAAGTTCTGTTGAAGTGTAGTCACTGTTATAATGTGAGGAAATGCGGCAGCCAATTTGCACACAGCAAGGTGCCACAAATGGAAATGAGATAATGACCAGATGGAGTGATGTTGGTTGAGAGGGGAGTGAGATGGAGTGATGTTGGTTGAGAGGGGAGTGTTGGCCAGGACACCGGGAGAACTTCCTGTTCTACTTTGAATAATGCCAGAAGATCTTTTACGTTCATCATTTTGTGTGTCCCCCAAAAATTTAGATTAAAATTTAATTTAGGCTAAAATTCCTTTTGATCGAGCAAACAAGGTATTCAGGACACAGGAGTAAATGTAAGTAAATACGAATATAATTGGCATTTGAGGGAAGAAAGGCAAGATGGGAGATTAAGCAATTGTAAAGAAGCCAAGTGGAGCCAGTCTAATTAGGGTAATATTGTACAGTATTAGGTGACAGCTTTGGCTGTGTGGTCGCACTCTCTCCTGAATCAGAAGGCTATGGGTATCTGAGGAAGGATGTTCTTGCCATGGAAGGAGTGCAGCAAAGATTCACCAGGCTGATACCTTGGATGGCAGGAATGACGTATGAGGAGAGATTGGGTCGATTGGGCTTATACTCACTGGAGTTTAGAAGGTTGAGAGGGGATCTCATCGAAACCTATAAAATTCTGTCAGGCCTGGACAGACTAGATGCAGGAAGGATGTTCCCGATGGCCGGGGAGTCCAGAACCAGGGGTCATAGTCTAAGGATAAGGGGTAAGCCATTTAGGACAGAGATGAGGAGGAATTTCTTCACCCAGAGAGTGGTGAACCTGTGGAATTCTCTGCCACAGAGGGCGGTGGAGGCCAGTTCTTTAAATATATTCAAGAAGGAGTTGGATATATTTCTTAAGGCTAAAGGGATCAAGGGATATGGGGAGAAGGCAGGGACAGGGTACTGAATTTGGATGATCAGCCATGATCTCATTGAATGGCAGAGCAGGCTCGAGGGGCCGAATGGCCTACTCCTGCTCCTATCTTCTATGTTTCTATGTTTCAAGCCCCTGTGGAACGACTTGAGCACCTAGTCTAGCTCACATTTCAATGCGGTGCTGAAGGAGCAATGCATTGACAGAAGTGTCGTCTTTCAGATGAGACGTTAAATTGAGGCCCCATCTGTCCTGTCAAGTGGGCACGTAAGATCTAACTGAGCCAAAGGCAAGATTGCTACTGCTGAGTCATAGCTGACACCTTATACTGTAAAATATTACACTAATTAGACATGTAAGCTAACAGATATAAAGATCAATGAACAAATGCCTCATTTGGATTGATAGCAAAATACTGCAGATGCTGGAAATCCGAAATAACAACAGAAAATGCTGGAAAAACTCAGCAGGCCAGGCAACATCCGTGGAGAGAAAATAGAGTCGACGTTTCAGGTCTAACCCTTTTTCAAAACTGGAAAGGAAATGAAATAGATCGAAAGGCAGGGCTGGGACAGAACAAAAGAAGTGAAGAGACATTAAGAGGTCAAACGCGAGGAGGGAAACTGAAAGTAATGAAGATGAACAAGGTTGAAGAGCCAAATGGAGATCCCGTTGAAGAGAAGAGCAGAACTTCTGCAAGGTAGGCATTCCTAGAAGAGGTGTGGCAGTGAACCGAACACTAGTACGATAGCAAAATACTGCAGATGCTGGAAATCCGAAATAATTTGTTCTGGTACAAGGTAAGTTGATAAATACTCAATCCTCAGAAACTGAATTCGGAAGAAAGCCAAGCTCTTGTCCCTGCCAGTTGAATAGTGAAGTTCTGGGCCATTCCAGGGCCAGTAAGAAGGATTTAAACTGCAAAATTATTGCACAAATGGGACTTTCCTGAACAAATACTTTTGATCCGCCTTTCCAGTCCTCGGAAACTGCTGTAGCTGTCATAATGCAATAATTTGATGTCATATAACAGCTTGAATTGAGCCCTCTGATTATTATTGTGGCGATTTTAGGTTTTTGAGGATCACGAACTTCAGTGCTGAGAAACTGAACACTTTCCCAATGTCAGCATACCGGGTCTAGTGTGGTTAGATGCAGCGTTAAGCTTCCTCTACTCAACCCCACAATGTGCCTTTTGCACCAGTGTGACATCTTTCCATTTCCCACACCAGTCAAACAATTAAGAAGCAGGTTTGCCAATTTTTTGCTAATTATCATTTCAAATTTGGAAACTATTATAGCTCTTAAGCTGAAGAAAGGTTGTACACTGTCAATTAATTCTCAACACACTTATCCCAGAGAGCCTGAATTTATTAACATAATGAAAAGAAGTTGGGTAATCCATTCAAGTTTGGGTCAACAAAGATAATGATCTTTGACTCTCGGCTCATTCAACCATAAATTACCTTAATATTAAACATAA
The DNA here is from genome assembly GCF_052327205.1 of Somniosus microcephalus. Lineage (NCBI taxonomy): Eukaryota > Metazoa > Chordata > Chondrichthyes > Squaliformes > Somniosidae > Somniosus > Somniosus microcephalus. Next base: position 173,049,473 of record NC_140999.1, on the reverse strand, counting down.
ATGTAGCTTTTTTTGTATTTGGTCATCAATTTATGACCGAGGCAATCTCCCGGTGCTGTAAATACTGACTGTACAGCATTCAACATGGAATATTAAGTCCCGATTCAAAGAGCAGAGGGATACAGGTTTGGAATAGGAAAATAAATCTTGAAAATGATCCGAGCAGTCCAGGGGTTGGAGTGAGTTAGATGGGGTAAATGGGTATTCTCCTTCTTACAATTATATCAAGATTTGAGGAAAAGCTGCCATATGGGTAAAACTAATTCCGTATTGGGAAGGATTACAAAAATGTGAATGTCATAATCGACACTTTGGGGGAAAAATTCAGTTGCTTTGCGCCTCCTGTTAGCACCCAAAGAGGGCGCTAATGGGGCGCAAAGCAACTAGCGTCTGGGCACAGCGATGTTTACACCACTCGCGAAATTGACCAGACATTTTGCGGTGGCGCTAAACACTACCGCCACGATCTCCTGCACCGCAGATCGTGATGTCAGTCAAGCGTGCAATGCCCCGGTAGCGCCCCGGACCGGATATTGAGTGGCGCCCCCTGCCTTTTCGCTTGCCGCTAGCAACGACAGGTTGAGGGGAGCGTTTTGCAGTTGGGAAGGGACTGGGGGAGCGCTATTTAAAGGCGACCGCTTCCTGCCTTTTTTTGTCGGCGACATTTTTGCACCATGCATTCTGAGAGAGAGAGAGAGAGAGAGACTTCTGGAGAGATTCAATGCTGTGCGAAGGAGTTTTGGGTACTGAGCAGCACTTTGCAGGTTCATTTTGATTTGACCTTCTTTGCATCAATTTAGAAGAGACTGTGGGGGCTGCACTCTGAGCTCTTTCCCTGGGCCTCTCCATTGTTCTTTCCAGCAGAAATGACGTACAGGTCTCTCCAGGCCGAGATTCAAGGCTGCAATGAGCAGGATGTGGATGGAGAGCAAGATCAACCCTCCCCTTTAAGAACAGGCCGGCGCCAGTGTGTCTGTGTTCCATTGCTGACTGACATCACATGAGCTTCGCAAGCGCTCTGTAGTTAGCGCCTCGCTCCTCGGCGTCAGCACCTTAAGAGAGGTGTGTAGCACCTGATTTAGCGCTCCAATCACCTCCACGGGCGATAGAAGCCAAGTTTGCAGTTGGAGGCGATAATTAGTGCCAGGTGCTAAACTTTGTGCCCAGCTGATAACTGCGCCCCAAACAGGGCGATACCGAATTTCTCCCCCTTTGTATTTGACCATGACAACTTAATATATTAAAACTGTGATCATTTTAAATAATAAGGGCGAAAAATTGAGTCCCGCCTCCTTTGGGGTGCTAACTTTGCCGGGGCGTTACTTATAGCCCCCTGGAAAAATGAGCGCCCCCGCGACCGAAATTGAGTGGTAGCGCCCCAAGAGGGAAGCGGGGCGTTACTGGAAGAGCCACGCCTCCCTCTTGGGCGCTGCGAGGGAATATCACGGCACGGCACGCCGCGGTATTGCAGGCCTTTCTCCCCTTCTTAAAGGGGAGGGGCCTTGCGCAGTGTGACCCGGGGCCCAACTGGACCCCCGGGAATCGGGAGTGCCGGCACTCAAGAGAAGTGTCGGGCGCATGGAGCGCAGCCAGCACTCGGCGGAGGGGCGGGTAAGGAGGCCGGGGACAGGAGCGGAGGCAGGTGCTGGCAGGCGGCCAGCAACAAAAATGGCCGCCCGGCACCTCACCTGTAAATAGCGTCGCCCCGGCCGCAGGTAGGCCCCCCTGACCCAGTCGGACATAGCATCCGGCGGTAAGTCAGGGGGCGCTACCGAAGATCGCGGCCGGGGCACGAGCGGGGCACCGTGCATGCCGATGACGTCATCGCCGGCGGCGCAGTGCCGTGGGGCGCTAACAGTTACCGCCGCCGCTAACCTCCCGATGAATTTCGCAGGAGGCATTGGCAGCAGCGTGCCCTCTTAGGGCGCTAACGGGAAGCGCAAAGCAACAGAATTTTTTCTCCCAAACCTTTAATGATGTTAATTTTCTCACTTTTGGCAAAAACATTCACATTTAGTTGTCAATGTTTAAAAATGTGTTGCCAGGGGCCGATCTAGTTAATGCTACTAATGCACATTGTTAGAGTCTTGCTGGATATACATAGAAGATAGGAGCAGGAGTAGGCCATTCGGCCCCTCGAGCCTGCTCCGCCATTCAATGAGATCATGGCTGATCATCCAAACTCAGTACCCTGTCCCTGCCTTCTCCCCATATCCCTTGATCCCTTTAGCCTTAAGAAATATATCTAACTCGTTCTTGAATATATTTAATGAATTGGCCTCAACTGCCTTCTGTGGTAGATGTTGTGTATGTACCTTTAAGAGAAGAACTGATTCTATACTGCAGTACCGGCAGTGACCACCCCTGTATATAAAGCCATAGCAGGCTTCTGTACTTCAGTCTTGAATTACTCTCTGTTCAGTAAATACCTGTTTTATTGTTCTCCTGCAGTCTGAGTATTATTGATCCTCGGACACTACACTGGCGACGGGCAGGTTTGAACTCACCTGCAGTACTGCATCACCTCACGGGGATCTTTTCCCTGAAGAGAAGCTTCTTGGAGATCGAAGTCAGAACGGCGGGCGTCGACCACGGGCAACCGCCCAGGGATCCATCGGAGAGTTGCAGGGGAGGCTGTGGAGAGCTGGGCCTGGCTCCCCAGTCGAGGTGTTCCAGCAAGTCGTGCTGGTAGCAGGTAGTGCGCTGACCCTTCCGGACTGCGGCGGGCTCGGGCTCGATCGAGCGGCTCTGCAACGGGGCCGTGCAGCATCGTCGGGAGGAAGAGAGAGAGGGTGGAGCGCACAGGGCGCGGTCGGTGCTCAAGAACAGGGCAGCGGGGAGAGGATAGAATGTGCGGAAGGAAAAGTGAGATGCGCCGAAGCCGCGGGTCGCCGCCATTACCCTGTAGAACGCTAGGAGCAGCGTGGCAGCAAGGGGAAGAAGGAAAAGCGTGGGAGGCGCCATTTTATTCCATTGGGGAAGAAGGAAAAGCGCGGGAGGCGCCATTTTATTACATTGGGGAAGAAAAAAAAGCGCGGGAGGCGCCATTTTAAATCACCCAAGATGCCGAAGAGTGGCAGTATCACTGCTTTCGACAACGAGGTAGAAGGCTGGACCACGTATGTGGAAAGAATTGAAGTGTACTGCAATGCCAATGAGGTGGCCAATGGAAAGAAGGCGTCAGTATTATTAAATTTGATGGGCGCGAGAACGTACGGCCTATTGCGGAATTTAATTACCCCAGCTAAACCAATGGAGAAAAGTTTTGAAGAGATTGTTAATATCTTACAGGAACACCTAAACCCTACACCGCTGCTGATAGCAGAAAGATTCAAGTTTCATAAAAGAAACCAGCACAAAGATGAGAACAATGCTGACTATCTTACGGAACTATGCAAGTTATTGAAGCACTGCCAGTTCGGAGCAGGACTGGCAGACACCTTACGGGATAAGTTTGTCTGCAGGCTCCAGAGTGAAGGAACCCAGAAACGACTACTTTCGGAAAAGGACCTGACACTAGAACAGGCTTTCAGCATGGCAGTATCCTACGAAGCAGCAGCACGGGGAGCTGCGGAAATACAACAGAAACCACAAGAATACAGCGCTAACAAAATGGCGTATGGAGCAGAAAAGTGCTATCGCTGCGGCAGAACAACCCATGATCAGAAGGACTGCTGGTTTAAGGACAAAGTATGGAGGCAATGCGGGAAAATGGGACATATAGCAAGAGTCTGCAGGTCGGGAAAGAAAACCAATACTACAAGAACTACTAAGGAAAAGTACAAGAAAGTAAAAAAAATGACAGACAGTAGTTCGGAAGATCAGGAGAGTGATAATGACTCCGGGAGCAGGAGACTAAGTTGTCTAAAGTTACACAACGTGATCGCAAAGGAGGATCACCGAACCATTTGGGTCACCCTCATGATAGCAGGGTCCCAAGTAAAGATGGAATTGGATACAGGATCAGCCCTAACTGTCATGAATCGACGAGACTATGAGCGGCTATTCTCACACACACCCTTGAAGGACACGTCCATTGTATTGAAGACATACGCGGGGCAAAAAGTCTACCCCAGAGGAAAAATAAGGGTGCCAGTTGAATACAACAGCAAGGAAACACAGAAACTGTATCTATATATACTACCGGATGGAGGACCACCACTATTGGGACGTGAATGGATCCGAAAAATACAATTGGATTGGCATTCCATTCAGGCGCTAACTGTGACTGATAAAAAGGATGATGATGTCACACCTGGACGACTGTCAAAAATTCTAACTGACGCGAAAGAGGTGTTCCAACAAGGACTTGGGACTCTAAAAGGAGTAACGGCAACGATAAAAATCGAAGATAATGCAAACCCAAAAATTTTTTAAGGCCAGACCAGTACCTTATGCGATCCGCCCAGCCGTTGAAGCAGAGCTGGAGAGTCTGGAGCATTCGGGTGTGCTGTCCAAGGTGGACTGGAGCGAGTGGGCCACACCCATCATTCCTGTAATGAAGAAATCATTGAGCAGCACGCCTGGGGAACCGAAGAAGGTTCGCATCTGTGGGGACTTCAAGGTAACTGTGAACCCAGTCCTGCACACAGTACAATATCCACTTCCACGGATAGAAGATATTTTCGCCTCACTATCTGGAGGGAAACGCTTTACAAAGATTGATCTGGCCCAAGCGTATCTACAAATGGAGGTGGAAGAAGCATCTAGGAAACACCTCACGATAAACACTCACAAAGGCCTTTACCAGTACAATCGACTGGTATTCGGGGTAGCATCAGCCCCGGCTATTTGGCAGAGGGCGATGGTACAAGTCCTGCAAGGGATCCCGGGGACCCAGTGTTATTTGGACGACATCCTGGTTACGGGCGAAAATGACAGTGAACACCTTGCCAACCTGGAGCAGGTGCTCACGAGATTACAGGAATATGGGCTATGAGCCAACCGCCCCAGATGCGAGTTCTTCAGGAGACAAATCTCGTATTGTGGCCACATGATTGATGAGGAAGGGTTGCATAAGTCGCCGGACAAGATTGAGGCTGTAGTCAATGCTCCAGCTCCGGAAAATGTGTTGCAACTGAGGTCGTTCCTCGGGTTGGTGAACTACTACCATAAGTTCTTGCCGAATTTATCTACAATTCTGCACCCACTGAACGCCTTACTGCAAACTGGAGTAACATGGAAATGGAGTGATGAGTGTAAGTGTGCCTTTCAGAAATGTAAATGCCTAATCACTTCAAAAGAAGTATTGGCCCACTACAATCCAACACTACCGATTCGGTTAGCATGTGATGCGTCTCCCTACGGCATCGGAGCAGTGCTGTCACACAAATTCCTTGATGGTTCAGAGAGGCCAATAGCCTTTGCTTCGCGCTCATTAACCTCAGCCGAGCGTAACTACGCCCAGATTGACAGGGAGGCCCTCAGCCTGGTGTAGGGGGTGAAGAAGTTCAATCACTATCTGCACGGGCAGGAATTCACCCTACTGACTGATCATCAGCCCCTGGTCTCCATTTTTAACCCAAAGAAGGGCGTTCCGGTGATGACGGTGCAACGGCTGCAAAGATGGTCACTTTTTCTAGGGGCACATCAGTACGACATAGAGTACAAGGGTACGAAACAGCATGGAAACGCTGATGGGCTGTCGCGCCTACCGTTGCCTACGGTAGAGGAAGCACCTGCAGTGGACCCTGTTGAGATATTCCATGCGACCATAGTCGAATGTCTACCTGTTACAAACTCAAGTATAGAGAAGGAAACCCGAAATGACCCGACACTCTCTCGAGTCTATGATTTGACGGTGAAGGGACGGCCAGCACATTGCGACTCACTGTTGCCAGCATTCTCGCCAAGGAGAGAACAGCTGTCAGTGTGCCGGGGAACCTTGATGTGTGGACCCCGAGTGGTAATTCCACCCAAGTTGAGAGATAGAGTGCTCAATGAGCTTCATGAGGGTCATCTGGGAGGGGTAAAAATGAAGAGCCTAGCCAGGGCGTTTGTGTGGTGGCCGGGAATCGATAAAGAAATCGAGGATATGACCAAGAGATGCACAAGATGCCAGAAGGCCCAAAACGCTCCACCACAGGAGTGGCCCTCATCTCCATGGCAACGGGTACACATCGATTTTGCCGGTCCATTTATGGACTCAATGTTCCTAATCGCTGTGGACGCCCATTCAAAATGGCCAGAGGTCATCAAAATGTCCTCCACCACCACGGAGAAAACTATTGCAGTCCTACGGACCATCTTCGCCAGGAATGACTTGCCAGAACAGATTTGCTCCGACAATGGGCCACAGTTTGTGTCCGAGGATTTCCGGAGGTTTCTGAGGAATAATGGGGTGAAACATTACACATCTGCCCCATATCATCCAGCCACAAATGGATTGGCTGAGAGGTTTGTTCAGACCTTTAAAAAGGCAATAAAGGCAATGCATAATGACGACATACCACTACAACACAAGGTGGATAATTTCTTGTTTGCTTACCGGAATGCGACACATGCAGTCACCAACCAAACTCCAGCCATAATGTTCTTCAACCGAAGGCTAAGATGTCGCCTGGATTTGCTCAAACCAAACATAAGACGAGATGTTGAGGATAAGCAATTCCAGCACATAAATGAGAAGCCAACCAGGAGCTTCAAGATAGGGCAACCAGTCTTGGCCCGCGACTACCGAACAGAAAAATGGCAGCCAGGAACGATATGCACACAGCAGGGACCACTAATGTACACAGTGGACATTGGAGAGAGCATCGTGAGACGCCATGCTGACCAGATTCTAGAGTCACAGGAACAAGCCAAACCCATACCACGAGCAGGTGCACCTGGTAATCCACCCGAAGTACAGATTGCGTCTACCTCAGAAGCAGTGGTATTGGAAGCTGACGAACCAACCAATGACAATGAGCCAGAATCAACTCCGCCGCAAGAACAGGATACTCGAGAAAGGCGTTATCCAGTCAGGATCAGGAAGCCTCCTCAAAGACTGAACTTATAAATGATTATTTCAGTTGATGTATATAGTACAGAGAAAATTGTAATTGTAATTAGTTATTATTTAGTTGTTAAATGAATGTTAAGTACTGTTTATCTAAAAGGGGAGGAATTGTTGTGTATGTACCTTTAAGAGAAGAACTGATTCTATACTGCAGTACCGGCAGTGACCACCCCTGTATATAAAGCCATAGCAGGCTTCTGTACTTCAGTCTTGAATTACTCTCTGTTCAGTAAATACCTGTTTTATTGTTCTCCTGCAGTCTGAGTATTATTGATCCTCGGACACTACAGTAGAGAATTCCACAGGTTCACCACTCTCTGGGTGAAGAAATTCCTCCTCATCTCAGTCCTAAATGGCTTACCCCTTATCTTTAGACTGTGACCCCTGGTTCTGGACTCCCCCACCATCGGGAACATCCTTCCTGCATCTAGTCTGTCTAGTCCTGTTAGAATTTTATAAGTTTCAATGAGATCCCCTCTCATTCTTCTAAACTCCAGCGAGTATAAGCCAGCAAGTATACCATGGGCTCTTCTGTGTGTTCACCCCAAACAGATGTGAAAACCTTTGGTGTCCCATCAAAAGAGTCCATCATCATCATCATCATCATGAAGGTGCAAAACCTGACATATGGCCAGCTTTACACTTTGCTGCTTAGCGGACGGACAGCTAATCACCTCATTTCATACATCAAAGCCAGTGTAGTGCTTCTTTTCCTTTCGGGAACAGTTCAATAAAATCTTTCATTTTATTGCCTTCATTTCCAATACCATTCAAAGGTGCTGGATTTTTATTGAAGACTGAACTGTTATTAATGTTGATGGACATAACGGTGAGATGGCTCTCCTTTCATCAGTTTGTTATTGAATTTTACAGGCAGGTTCCAAAATTTGAACAGGTCGTCACAAAATGGCCCCCCAACATTTGAGCTTTGAAAATGAAGATTGCGCATGCAACACAAATCTTTTTTTCCATCTTTCACCCAATAACAGTTTCATGCACTCTCGGTTCAAATCTGGCACTGAATCCGATAAAGTGTAGGACTGCCTATGTATTTACCAACACAGCACCTTAACCCCACCCGCTACTTTACCAATATGACCTTTCCATTTCCCCCACTCAGTTTTTTGGAGCCTCTTGTTTATTGACATAATGCCAAAATGGCGGACATGATGCAAACTTCTTAGGAGGAGGCCAAATTCATTCTACGCACAAGGTCTAAAATCCCAACATTCGCAACAATACATTGCAACAAAGTTTATGACACAGAATGCACTTTCTACAAAAGTAAACCTAGATTAGAAGAGCACACAGTAATTCAAAAACAATGGGGATTCCTACTCTATACGGGGATCTGAAAGTATTGTGATTAGGATGTTCAAAGTGTCAGCTTTGGCTCAGTGCCTCGGAGTTAGAAGGCTGTGGGTTCAAGCCCCACTCCAGAGACTTGAACACATAACCTAGACTAACACTTCAATGTAATACTGAAGGAGTGCTGCACTGTCAGAGGATGCTGTCTTTCAGATGAGATGTTAAACTTAAGGCCCTGTTTACTTGTTCAGGTGGATGTAAAAGATCTGATGGCACTAAACAAAGAAGAGCAAATGAGTTCTCCTGGTATCCTGGCCAACATTTAACCCCCAACCAATGCCAGCAAATGAAAGCACAGATTAACTGGGCATCTAACACACTGCTGTTTGTGGGGCCTTACCGTGCACAAATTGGCTTTAGTGTTTGCCTATATCACATCAGTGACTGCACTCCAAAAGTGCTTAATTTCCTGTAAGGTGCTTTGCGACAGCTTGAGGTTGTGAAACCACCATATAAATGCAAGTCTTTCTTTCTTTTGAATAATAGAAACCTTTTAAAAAGCCATGCTATTTAATTGAAGGCACAACCTACAGCAGTGTCAGCTGTGGCTCAGTTGGTAGCACCCTTACCTCCGAGTCAGAAGGTTGTGGGTTCAAGTCTCACTCCAGAGACGTGAGCACAAAAATCTAAGCTGATAATCCAGTGCAGTACCGAGGGAGTGCTACACTGTCAGAGGAGCGGTCGTTCAGATGAGACATTTATCCGAGGCCCTGTCTGCCCTCTCAGTTGGATGTAAAAGATCCCATGGCACTACAGGAAACTCTTTGGTATCTGGTGCCGATTGATTAAAAATTCCGGATGACGGAGAGGGTTATCTACCGAGGCTATTTTTAACAAACAAAAATAAAAAACATCAAGAAATATGCAGTATACAATAATTGGGTACTCACCTACAGAATGTTGTGTTAAATGAATGGTGGAAGATGCTTGATTAAGTACAGTACTGCCAGTTGAGGGTAATCCATAACTCTTTAATTACTTAACAGTAAAACAAAACTTATACAGTAAACGACTGTATACAGTACTGTAGTTGACTGTACACTTATTCCAAGTCAGCTAGTTCATCAGGAATATCCATGCCAGCTGGGTCATCAGGATCATGCACTTCAACAGATTCTTCAGGCACTTCCACTGCTTCAACTTCCTGTTATTGAGGTGTTCGGACTTCCGACAGCACCAAGAAGCCGAGAAGTGGCAGTTTGGAGAACTACCCCCACTGACTAACTCGGCCACCGCGGGAGACTCCGACTCGGCAACATTTCCGGTTGTTGAGGTGTTGTTTTCAGAGTATGAATTTTGCCGGTTAAGAAAGAATTCCGGATATTTTAGGTGCCGTTTAAACGAGAGTTTCCTGTATTTTGAAGAAGAGCAGGGGACTTAACCCCAGTGTCCTGGCCAACATTTATCCCTCAAATCAACATCACTAAAACAGATTGTCTGCTCATTATCACATTGCTGTTTGTGGGAACTTGCTGTGTGCAAATTGGCTGCCACGTTTTCTACATTACAACAGTGACTACACTTCAAAAATAAAAGTACTTAATTCATTGTAAAGTGCTTTGGGACGTCCAGTGATCATGAAAGGCGCTATATAAATGCAAGTCTTTCCTTTCCTTTTTATTCTTTCTTTCAGCAAAACTAAAATCATGAAAATAATAAATGCAGCAAACAATCGAAGAGCTTTGTGCAGCAAAAGGACCAGCTTTGGGGGGATTGAGAATAGAATTGCGAGAAGGAAGGTTACACATCCAGCATGTCAAATCTCACAAATGAAAGATTTCCCAAGGTAAAATTCAGTTATAAATCAGTTTCTCCAAGTCCATGATAACTTTTGGTAAGTAACCATGGCAGGATTTATCCCCATTATTAATCAAATGGGCCTGAAAAGTTCTGCAGGGCTCTACCACGATTATATTTTTCAAACAACAAATCCAGTAGCACCAGTATTAGAGCACAGCAGTAGACACTTCAAGCCTTCATGGGCATGGCCAGTGGCTGACAACATTTGGCAGTTCCCAGTTGAACCGCTGATTGAAAGAACAAGCCCTAATTGTGGTGTTCTGACTAACCTCTTTGTTGGTTAACTTTTACAGACACTTGATACGGCTCACATTGCACCCCTTGTTGTGAATACAACTCTACACTAACAAACCTACATAGCATTTCCTTATTGTTTTAAATCAATTAACCACAGAAAACTGAACAAAGAAGAACAGCTGAATTGGATACTTTTGAACGAACTCTATGAGGCGATGATGAACCTTAAGTTCCTCATGTAAAGTGCGGTTACTTCACTTTGGCAAATAGTTAACTTCCTCCTCAACAGTAAAGGGCTGTCAATAATAGTGAAGGACCCAATTAGTTACCGCAGTCCTGCTTTAAGAACGGCCAGCAATAATGAGGCAAAGGGACCTTTTGCGTATGTACGTAATTAAAAGATGTGCTCTACCCATAAATTACGTGCAACTGCAGCAGGTCAAGCAATTTTCTTGCGACAATCTTCAATTCTACAACTGTAAAAATTTCTACTGCGAATGTCACGCTACCGAGCAACAACTTGCATTCATATCGCGCCTTTAACATAGTAAAATGTCCCAAGGCTCACCACAGGAGCTTCATCAAACACAATTTGACTGCACCATGAAAGCCATCAAATCCCAGGCTGCTGTATGACATAAGTTACGTTTAACTTTACATTACAGCTACCCATCAACCTAGAATGTTTATTTCCCACACAAAACTCTTGCAAACAGTAGGTTGAGCAAGCCAGAGACTTAAAACCTCAGAAGCAAACAAATCAAGCAAACCCACTGAGTCATTGCATGCAGTCCAATGAGCAGAGATGGGAGTAGATAACACAGATTAGTAAAGATGAAGAGATATTTATTTACATTTGGAGCTTAAACAACTGCAAATGAAACAAACATGAGATACGTATCTCGCCAAAGTTCGCAACTTTCCGCTTTTCCCAGTGTTAGCGTGATTGAGTGTCTGGAGTCCACAGCACCCAGCTACTGAGATGAGCACGAGAAAATCATGAAAGTGAATGATAATAGCCAACTCAGATATATAGGTATTCTGCGGTGAGTGTCTCGCCTCCTGACTCCCTAAAGCCTTTCCACCATCTACAAGGCACAAGTAAGGAGGGTGATGGAATACTCTCCACTTGCCTGGATGAGTGCAGCTCCAACAACACTCAAGAAGCTCAACACCATCCAGGACAAAGCAGCCCACTTGATTGGCACCCCATCTACCACCTTAAACATTCACTCCCTCCACCACCGGCGTACCATGGCTGCAGTGTGTGCCATCTACAAGATGCACTGCAGCAACTCGCCAAGGCTTCTTCGGCAGCACCTCCCAAACCTGCGACCTCTTCCACCTAGAAGGACAAGGGCAGCAGGCGCATGGAAACACCACCACCTCCAAGTTCCCCTCCAAGTCACACACCATCCTGACTTAGAAGTATATCGCCGATCCTTCATCGTCGCTGGGTCAAAATCCTGGAACTCCCTACCTAACAGCACTGTGGGAGTACCTTCACCACACGGACTACAGTGGTTCAAGAAGGCAGCTCACCACCACCTTCTCAAGGGCAACTAGGGATGGGCAATAAATGCATTGCCAGCGACGCCCTGATCCCATAAACGAATAAAAAATGTGCAGTATGGATGTTTTCCCTGTGCGTATTATTAGATGTAATGACTGCAATACCTCACTGGCTCTTCACTGTATAACAGTGTGTAAGACAGGAGTTCTCCTCAGTTCGCTTGGTCAGCTAAACACTCCTAATGTGGGTTTCTTCTACCTAGCAGTAGTTAAATTAGAAGGGAAGGGGCCGATCAATTCATTCTTCATGCAAACCCATCTGGATTGATGAAAACAGCCTTGGAAGGGTCTCGAGTTAATCATCAAGTATTATGGAAGGTTTGGTGAAAGCCCTCCAGCGAAACATAAAAGGCTATCCCAGGCTTCAGCAGTTCCTTTCTTCAACAGAGCGCAAAAGGTAGTTAGCAAACTGAAGTGGTCCCAGGGGAGGTGCAATTGTGAAACTATTAGTTGGAACAAAATTAATCTCAAGTTTCCTATTAGCCAATGTTAAAACAAAGTTATGAGGGAGTCACACATCTGCTAGAATGTTGGCAGGTTTGTTCTGCTGATCATCAGTCTCAAACACAGCAAATGTAAAATGGGAAGGTCATTCAGGTCTTTAACCATTGCAGTCTTGAGTTTCCTTTACAACTTCCAGAATATGCACACAGATGTTAGAACATTTCCTTTCATGTACATTTTTTCTCCCCCCTCAGATATTGAATGTTGTAGAATAGAATGACAGAAGGGCAAAGAACCAGAGAGGTTTCTTTATTAAACTGCTGCCAAATTCAATAACTCCAACCATCAATTCCATCTAACTTGGTAACTGTAGATCAGAGCAGACTTGATGATATGCCAAAAAAGCAGCCTCCGCCCTCCAAGTGACATTGCAAACAGAAGAACTATGCAGCCTAATTAGCCCCCTCTTCAAGTCAAACCACCCCTTAAAGCAGGTATAATAAAATGGAGCCAGCGAATATAAATAGCTGTTGAGATTCCTGATGAGCAAACAAACAATCCAGCCACCACCATAATCAGAATCATTAACTACAACAAATTGTGCTTATATAGTGCATCTAGCATAGAAAATGCCATGAATTAATGTCAGTCAGCAGTCTAATAACACAGGCAGTCACAGGGTCGCAGGAAGTGGAGAGATGGAGCTGATGTCATCAGTATGCATCTGGAAGCTAATTTTGAGCTGGTGATGATGTAATTGAGGGCAGCCTCATTTGGCGTCCCCGTGCTTAAGTAGTAATAAAAATTGTCATATTTTACACTCCAAATTGCTATCCAGTGACTTACTAAAGTGCTGGTGTGCAGATGTTGGGTGAAGACGAGATTGGGCTGGACCATAATGAGCCCCAATGTCACATTGTTTTCCTTGTCCAAGTTCATACATGAAAAATGATCGCTAGGGTTAGGTACCAAATTGCCACGGGTATCTATGGAGTTAGAGCTCAGCATGAGGCACTGCCTTCAAGGAGAGGATGGAGTAAAAAGATCTGGGCTGTGGATTACAAAATAAGGGTTCTTCAAACCTGAAGTCGATTCACTAATGTAGGAACAGAGAAAATGGACACATGAGCACTGCCCCAAGACAGCAATCACCACTTGCACAAAAAGACGCAAGTTCAAATCCCACCACGGCAGCTGGGGAATTTAAATTCAGTTAATTTAATAAATCTGGCATAAACAGCTAGTATCAGTAATGGTGACCATGAAACTATCGGATTGTTGTAAAAACCCTTTAGACTAATGTCCTTTAGGGAAGGAAATCTGCTGTCCTTACCTGGTCTGGCCTATATGTGACCCACAGCAATGTGGTTGACTCTTAACTGCCCTCTGAAATGGCCTAGCAAGCCACTCAGTGATACCAAACCAGAAGGAAGTTTACAGCGATTCACCACCACCTTCTCTGGGGCAATTAGGGATGGGCAATAATGCTGGCCTTGCCAGCGACGCCCATATCCAAGGAACGAATAAAAAAAACACAATGCCAGAGGGACACAGAACATTTCTGAATAAATCCAAATCAGCCCATCTGAAGAGATGAATACTGAATTCAAACTTGAAATGATGAAGATATAGAACGTGAGTAGTCTACCACTGGGACTTATGTCACCATCAACCTCTGAGCTACCCACTTAATACAGCAGTGCATAATGGTAAGGAAAGGAGGCTTTAAAAAAAAGAATGATTGTCAAAGTGCTTTCACTGTCTGGACTGGGGTGGGGTGGTTGGAAATGACCATTTACGTGGGAATAGGATGAAATATTCTGTTTAAGACAGCAGCTTGCAAGCAAATTTTGCGTAGAGTAATAGTGCTGCACACAAGATTAAAATTAAAGGAAGATACAGGGTGTGATACAGGAAGAAAATATACAACAATAAAATGAGATGTGCCTTAGGTTAACTATTCCAAACAAATGGAATACTATTTGCCCTGGTGTTAGGCCCACCATCTTAGTCCTGAGCTAAAACAGGGAGCCACAGAGCTGGATTTCTTCCCACTAGTATGTTATACAAATTCACAGGAAGCTTCAATTAAGCTCATTACTGCATCTGTCTTTGCTCTTAGCCATGGACAAGAATGGAGTTCGGCTTTTGAGTGACCACTACCTTCAAACTTGCATTTGAATTGAAAAAGTAGAACATTTTATAACTTTTCTACATCGACTGAACACACAGGATCGAAAGAGTCAAATATGATTTAAATGTTTTGATAAAGATTTTTTTTAAAAGAACAAAATTATACAGGATTGTTCCTTCAATAAAAGTACATTTTAGGTTAAATTCACCGATCACATGGAGCTGCATTCACAGGGAGCACAGGTCGCAGAAGCAGCAGTGCAATTTTGTAGCCCTATATCTGAGTCACACTCACTTTGATCACAGCTCCCTGCTGGGATTGTTGAATTTACTGTTCTGCATTTAAAACGTTAGGGTTAGAGTTAATGGGGTAACCTGCATGTGATAGCTCCCTGCCCTTTCTTAACGCTAAACCAATTCTACTGACGAATATCTCTAAGGCTAGACACATCAACCCCATGCACAAAGCAATCTTCGTTTATAGTCATATACTCAAATCTTTAACCCCATCCTTGTATCCTAGAATGGCTAAATACTACATCAATAAGTTTGTTCTACCATAACATATGTAGGCTTATGGCATGACTTAATTTTTTTTTAAACTAAATTTTATTGCGCACAACAAATGGCTCACTTGCAACAATCGGCATGAAAAAGAACTGTATAGATCAGGAATGTCTTGTTTCATAGTGATAGGGGTCCAAAAATGGGTCTCACCTCCCTTGGACTAAGAAGCAGGGGAAAAAATAGCCAGACTTCCCACACTTGATGGAAATGTCCATGCATAAATTGATGTTAACAAGGATAGATCCAGACCTGGCTATGAACGCCTTCCACTCCACAGTTAAATCGCCTGCCAACACCCACTGTCTAAGGTGACACATGAAAGATGGTTCCTTGGGTGAGGTTGGTACTTGTAACCTGCACCTGGCTATCATTTTGTAGCTTCAGGAAAAGAGAGAGGGGGAAAAGGGTTTGTGCTATTTCATTACTTTTAATAAGTCTGCAATGTTTGCACCAGTTGTCATTTAAGACCGTTTGAAACTCCATTAACCCTTTTCTAAATGATCCGTGTCATTTTACATGCAAGGTCATTCATGTAAAACAGTTGTTTCTGTGTACATCGTCTGATTTTTGAAAGGACAGTCCCCTCAGTAAAAGGTCACCGCAATAAAATGCTAGCAAAGCCAAATCAAATGGAATGAATAGTAAACAATATTTTTATCGATTTAAGATCCTGTTAAAAACAATGACAGGCCAGGAAGATGGACAGTGGTCCTTTACAATGGAATTGCTTGGTCCTCACTAAACCTGTCAGCTGCTGTAGTGTGGTGGTTACACCAGGCAGCTAAGTTACTGTTCAATACCAACCAAGACTCTGATGTCTAGCAAGTTCTTTACATACCAATCTGCTCACTCTGGAACTGGTGTTTAAAAATATCAGAGAACTGCAGTAAATAGTAAAGTGAGAACACTCCAGACTCTTTCTGTAAAACCCAAACCTAGCTGTCCATAGAGCTCCATACATAACCTGCTAACAGAACCGTTGAAGCTTATATTTCGTAAGGGAAGGGGGAAAGAGAGCTTTAGCCATAAACGAGTTCAAATGGAAATGCAAACTTTCTGCTTGGTTGCTTTATTCTGAAAGTTAATTGGCCAAGTAATTAAACAGTACATTAAGCACGCCAGACGTCTTGGTGTGTTTTTATCCAGCTGCCTAAAAGTACAATTTTTCTGACTGGCTTAACAAACAAAAGCCTTATTTACACTGAATGACCCAGTCAAATTTAATGTAATTTTTATCTTCTCTCACAAAGCAACTTTATTAGGTTGGGTTGGCCCATCTTCCCTGCACCTCTAGAATAAGCAGCTCAGCACGTCAGGGTCAACTGAAACAACAACAACAACTCGCAATTATCTAGCACTTTAAACATTCAAAAATGTCCCAAGGTGCTTAGATCGAGGAATGAACGGCAAGTCATGGAGGTGTGAACTAAAGCTTGGTCAAAGAGTTGGGGTTTTGAGAGGGGTTTTTAAAAAGGTGGAAAAATAAAGGGGTGCAGGGTTTAGGGAGGGGGATCTAAAGAGTACAGCTGAGGTGCCGTAAAAATTTGCCATCAGAGGTCTGGCAAAGACAAGGGGAAATGCACAAATAGCTGGAATCAGAGGAACTAAAAGTGAGGGAAGGTATACAAGGCTGGCAAAGGATGCAGAGATAGGACAGGACAAGTCCATTGAGGAATCTGAGGATGAAAATGAAGACAAGGATGAGCATTTTAAATGTAATGGATTGAGGGACATGAAACCAGTGTAAGTTAACAAGGACAGAGGTAATTGACAAGTGGAACTTAATGTTGGACAGGATATGAGCTGCTGAGTTTTGGACAAGTTGGAGTTTATGAAGCATGGAAATGAGAAGCCAGCAAAGGGGGCATTGGAATAATCCAGTATAGAGATAAGAAAAGCACAGATAAAGGTTTCAGCAGAAGAGAGGCTAAGCAAAGGAAGGAGGCAGGAGATACTGCAAAGGTGAAAGTAAGCAATCTTAGTGATGCATAAGATATGGGTTTGAAGCTGAACTCTGCTTCGAACAGGACACCAAGGTTTCATTTTGTCTGGTTCAGAATGGTCGAGGAAGGGGATGGATGGAGTGAGGAGCAGGGAAATTGACTTTACGGTGGGGCTAATAAGGATGGCTTTGGTCTTCCCGATGTTCAGTTGAAGGAGGTGGTAACTCATGTCAGACCATAGAAATGTTCGTAGAATCGAGAGGGATGGTACAGGGGCAGAATTGGGGAGCATCAGCTGACCCTGTGTCTGCTGATGATGTCACTGAGGGGCAGCACACAGATGAGAAAGAGTATAGTGCAGGAGTGTGAAGACAAGCTATTGCTGGAGATCCATTGGCTATGTTTGGATAGGTGGAGAGAGGGATGCATGCAAGGACTGCCCCACAAACTTGTCTAATGGGGGAGGAATGATGGAGGAGGATGTTGTGGGTCACTACATCGAATGCTGTGGAGAGCTCCAATAGGAAAAAGAGGGAGAACACACTGGGGTCACGGTGACAAAAAATATCAGTTGTGATTTTGGCCAGAACTGTGAAATGCTGAGAGAAGATATTTTCAAACCCTTAGAAAATATGTGCAGATTTTATTTATAAAAAGCACTTATAAAACAAGCTACATATTTTTCATACATTCTTTTGACTGTGTTTAAAATCTGCTAGTTAGCAATGAAATTTTTAAATCTTATTTTGATTTCACTAAGGCTGCGGCATGGTTTGCAGTTCATGGGTGCATTTACTATAGACAGTGCCTTACCAAGACAATAGAACCCAAAGCACTTCACACAATTAATTACTTTTGAAGTGGAGTGACTTGTTTTCTTTCTCGCTTCTCCATTTCTTGCAGTTTTGTGATATTTTTAAAAGGCTAGTTCCAGAATGAACTGATTAGTTGACGCACAGAGAGAACTTGAAAGAGGCAACATTTTCAGCTCGTCTTAGCAACAGACTGAGCTGCAGCTGCCGTGGGTGTTGCACATTACCTTTGTTCAGACAAGTCATTTGGACAAACATATTACCGGAGTATCACAGACTGGCCTCCAAATACCAAGTGGTGCTCCCAACATGTTAGAATTTGATTAGGAATAAACATCAACTGAACTAGTCACAATATTTGCTGCAATGATCTGGGTCAGAAGGAATCTAGAGTCTGACAAGGATGGTAAAATTAGCCTGAGGAAGAGAGTGTTTGAGAGACCAGGCCCTCAAACCCGGCACTAAGCTCATGGATTACAGAGCAGCAGTGATACCCGCCCTGCTGTATGCCTCAGAGACATGGACCATGTACAGCGGGCACCTCAAAGCACTGGAGCGGTACCACCAACGCTGCCTCCGCAAGATCCTGCAAATCCATTGGCAGGATAGGCGCACCAAAGTCAGTGTTCTTACTCAGGCCAACATCCCCAGCATCGAAGCTTTGACCACGCTCAATCAACTCCGATGGACGGGTCACGTTGTCCGCATGCCCGATATGAGACTCCCAAAACAAGCGCTCTACTCGGAGCTCCGGCACGGCAAGAGAGCCCCAGGTGGGCAGAGGAAACGCTTCAAGGACACCCTCAAAGCCTCCTTGAAAAAGTGTAGCATCCCCACCGACACCTAGGAATCCCTGGTCCAAGACCGCACAAAGTGGAGGAAAAGCATCCGGGAAGGCGCCGAACACCTCAAGTCTCTTCACCAGGAGCAAGAGGAAGCCAAGCGCAGGCAGCGCAAGGAGCGCACATCAACCCAAGCACCCCACCCACCCGCCCCTTCAACCACCGTCTGCCCCACCTGTGACAGAGACTGTAGGTCCCGCATTGGACTCATCAGTCACCTGCGAACTCGTTTTTAATGTGGAAGCAAGTCATCCTCGGTTCCGAGGGACTGCCTAAGAAGAAGAAGAAAATTAGTCGTGATACTTATTGAAGTCTGCCGGATAAGTTGCCCCTTATTTAAGGTTCAGTTCAGGGGATCGCCTGTTCTGAAGACTTAACTTGAACTAGGATTGCCAGGAATTAAATATTAATCTCCTAGACACTGCTGTGAGCAACCCTCGAGAAAAATTATTATGGGCATTGTGTGTGTATTTTTTCCATTTTCTTTGAACAATTTTTGTTCATTAATTATAAAAATATAGGTGATGGGGAAAAAAGACTGCTTGACTGGCTGCGGCGGGGGGGGGGGGGTCATGCGATCAAACCTCCAGGAATATATCCAAAGGGAGTTAGCAACCCTAGCTTGATCGCTATCATTTTGTCTGCCAGCGCAATCTTGCGCTGCAGCAGACACAACCACAGCTGAATTTCTGCCCTTTTAAAAAAATTATTTAATTGTCTTAAATACAAAGCACCAGGTGTGATTACCACATCACTGAGCACTCGAACTTCCAAACCTGGTGCCAGGCAACAGCGCACTTGTTAATTGTGCTAATCGTCCAAACAAAAGCTGTGCCACATGCTTTAACTAACAGAAATCAGGTTAGAATTATCACAGGGCATTTTCACTGGTAAAAGCCTTCATGGAAAACTTTTTCTAACTGATTGAACGTTTTAGCAGCACTCTGCTATTTGCATACAATATTTTCATGGCAAATGAAACACGCTCTTCCCAAAACAGCCTTGAGCAGATACTTATCACAGCTCTCAGGAAAATATCAAAATGTAGCAGCTTGACAATGAATCTGCAAGAATAAAATAATGCAACTAATCTGCATTGAGCTCCTCTGATGGCTTTGCGCATTGCCCAATCAGCCACGTAGACCTGGAAGATCCCGGGTTCAATTCCCTGGTCAGTGTTGAGTCATACTGGGTGACAAGAAGGATGCTACAACGAGAATTAGCCAAGGTTTCCCTTCCTGATTAATCAGTAACCCTTAATGTCAAGTGTGAAACTATGAGGATGGGGGATGAGGACAGAATCAGGCTCAAGAAGCAATGACCCCGTGGGAAAATAGCCCAAAACAGTCAATGTTTAGGCTCACATGTTTAGGCTATTTGGTTACGATATTGAAGGGAGGCTGATTAATGTTCAGTAACAGCGGCGTGGGCATTAACTGTACACTCAAGCTTTCCAAATGCTGCCTACCTCTCTCGAGTGTACATTCTTAGCATTCCCCATATACTCACACCCTTTTTCCTGGAAAATTTTGAATGTTATCTATAAATGATGCAATCTGGTTCATTTTAGAATTTTACAGTTGATGAAATGTTGCTTCAAATTAAAAATCCAAATTAATTTACGTGAGGTTGGTCACTACGGTATCTTGAATTCGACATTCAGGGTTATAAGGGTGACAAGGAGAGGGACAGAAAACATTAGAGACAGAATTAAATGCATTTCCTACATTACAACATTGACTACACTTCAAAACTACTTCAGAAGCGCTTGGAGACATTCTGAGGTTGTGAAAGGCGATATATAAACCTAAGTCTTTCTTTAGTATGCAAAGACATTCAACTATTGAACAGCTGTAAATACATTCATGCACCATGACCATTACCTATAAATGTTAGTTTAATAGCAAAATTTGTGCATACACAGGAAACTCTCTGGTATCCGGCACCAACGGGACCGGCGTGTTGCCAGTTGATTAAAAATTCCGGATGACGGAGAGGGTTATCTACCGAGGCTATTTTTAACAAACAAAGAGTCAGACTCCTGTTATTGAGGTGTTCGGACTTCTGACAGTGCCAAAAAGCCGAGCAGTGGCAGTTTGGAGAACTACCCACACTGACTAACTCAGCCACCGTGGGAGACTCGGCAACATTTACGGTTATTGAGGTGTTTTCGGAGTATGAATTTTGCCGGTTAATAGAGAAATCCGGACATTTGGGTGCCGTTTAAATGAGAGTTTCCTGTAATGCATTTGGTGCATTTAAAGTAACCCTTAATGCCCCATTAGTGCCAAAATAACTCCTGGCCACTCTAATGATCCATTTGCTGCATTTATTTCCGAGCTCTTTGCAATAACCACTGAAATATTTTAAGAACAGGGCATTTTTATTTACCAAGTTGTTTTTGAATGGGGGGTGCAGGGGACGGGGGGGGGGGGGGGTCATATGTT
This sequence comes from Somniosus microcephalus, assembly GCF_052327205.1. Classification (NCBI taxonomy): domain Eukaryota; kingdom Metazoa; phylum Chordata; class Chondrichthyes; order Squaliformes; family Somniosidae; genus Somniosus; species Somniosus microcephalus. Next base: position 173,028,308 of record NC_140999.1, on the reverse strand, counting down.
ACCCCCCTCACAAGTGACCTGCCCCCGAGCGGGGTGCAGCTTATGCGAGCGATGGTGGCACCTGCACCATGTTTTCATGGCGCCAGTTCTCGGTTCTATTACAGCTCCCCTTTCACAAAAGGGTAACAGTTAAAGTCAAGACCCCTTGGTGCAGAAAATCAGCTGCTGCAGTTGCAAATCAGTTCCTTAACACGCCCAGCCTTAAGCTGGATGAGAATTAGGGACTTTTTTTTCAGGCATTTCATTTGGTTAATAGAGGAGCTTATTGAGCATAATGGGGTTTCGAACAGATGTGAGAAGAATGAACATGAAAACATTGGCCAGAATTTTGCTGGCGCTCAGCGGACGGGATGTGGCAGGTCAGCTGTTAAATTTAAAATGATTGACAGCGGGCCGGTAACCCGCTGTCAAAACACGCACACTGGAATTTCCCGATGTCGGGTCTGCCAGTGCTGAGCAGATCCAATGTGCAGTGGTGGGGGAGGCAATTAAAATCATTAATGGCTTGTTTACAGCCACTTATCCATGGTTTTTTCCCAGCTTTTTGGATTTGACAGGTCGCCCACCGGTTTCCCGCTGTGCCTAGACCTCGTCTGTGAAGCTGAGGTGGGAGGTCAGCTGATGAGTTGACAGCTTCAAATGTACAGTAAAAGTTCCCACCTTAGAGATATCTTCCCTCAGCCACAAGATCTTCCTCAGTGCATTTCCACAACAGATTCACCATGCTGCAAGTTTTTATACAAGTCTCCATCCAGTCTGACCTCATTACCTCTCTCACCATTGACAGATTGCTTCCGTCATCTCGACTTCACCTGCCATCTATTCTATCAGCATGGGTGCCCTTTATACTCTCTCACCTTGGTCCTCAGAATCCCACCACGATCAGCCCCAACACCAGCAGCACCAGGCACACCAGCAGCACCAGGCACACCAACAGCAACAACCTTCTCCGCAATCAACTGATGCTGCGCAGGACACAGAGCATCAGCACCCGAGCACATTGCTGCCTGGGAGACCAGAGATGGCCAGATTTACTTCATTTGATGCTGTACACCCTGGCTGCCACATGATGCGCCAGGTTAGCACCACCCCACACCAACACCATGAAGCACCCTACAATGCCCAAGCCATTCCTTTCACACTCATCACCATTGTGGGGGGTACCGTTATATCTCACTGTTCACTGCAACTCACTAAGCCTTTTCCAAAGGTGCACACAAATCTGTCCAAGAATACAAAGTGTTGAAAATAAAGGTTTCAATGTTTGACACCACATTAACAGAAACTTTACATGAACATTGCATAAAACACCCAAGTGCCTACCCTTGTGTGTTGTTAGTTGGTATGATTGCACTAGGATGAGGATGAGTGTGAGCGGTGGCTAGTGAGATGGAGATGTGATAATATAGATAGAGAGCGAGATGGGTGGAGGTGCAAGGTAAGTTGGTGTGAGTAAGGATGTGCAGGAGTAGGGTAGGGAAGGGAGAGTGATGGGGATGTGATGAGAGGCACAGCAGGATGAGGTTGAGTGTGGCTTTGTACTAACATTTCGTGATCTACTGAGATCATTGAAATGTTTGCAGCACTGCACCCAGGTCCTCCTGACCACATCCCTGCTTGTGCCCTCCTCTGCAATGTGTAACCAGGATGTGTTGATCTTCTGGGGAGGTCTCTTCCGCCCATGGGAAGGGAAGAGGACCTCCCTGTGTGCTGTGACTCCCTCCATAAGCATACGAAGGGAGTCATGAGAGAGCCTGGGTGTAGCCCTGCACCTCTGTGCAGTGCTTGTCAGTGTTTGCAGCACCTCAATGCTGTAGAACACTGACAGCACAAATGTCAAAATAAAGTTGCCCATGGTCCCTTTAAGGAAACCGGCTGATGACGAGTCATGAAATGACGTCACCAGATCCACTTCCTCTAATTGGCCGGCAAACGCGTTGGGCGGGCTTAACAAGCCCAATCAATGGAAATTCATTTCAGAGGCGGGGATGGAGGCAGCAGTGGGGTCAGGACCCACCACTGGCGTCGCCCGCCACGGACCCGCCGAGGTTCATAATATCTTGGCCATCAAGTCTCAAATGGTCCCACAAGAAAGCAATGTTTGAAACAGGATGTCAATAGGAATTGCGAACCTGTTGGTACCCACTTTATTTCCTTTAACTGGGAAGAATAACAGCTTATGGAATCAGACTTTGTTCACAGCTCTCAGGAAAATATCAAAATGTAGCAGCTTGACAATGAATCTGCAAGAATAAAATAATGCAACTAATCTGCATTGAGCTCCTCTGATGGCTTTGCGCATTGCCCAATCAGCCACGTAGACCTGGAAGATCCCGGGTTCAATTCCCTGGTCAGTGTTGAGTCATACTGGGTGACAAGAAGGATGCTACAACGAGAATTAGCCAAGGTTTCCCTTCCTGATTAATCAGTAACCCTTAATGTCAAGTGTGAAACTATGAGGATGGGGGATGAGGACAGAATCAGGCTCAAGAAGCAATGACCCCGTGGGAAAATAGCCCAAAACAGTCAATGTTTAGGCTCACATGTTTAGGCTATTTGGTTACGATATTGAAGGGAGGCTGATTAATGTTCAGTAACAGCGGCGTGGGCATTAACTGTACACTCAAGCTTTCCAAATGCTGCCTACCTCTCTCGAGTGTACATTCTTAGCATTCCCCATATACTCACCCTTTTTCCTGGAACATTTTGAATGTTATCTATAAATGATGCAATCTGGTTCATTTTAGAATTTTACAGTTGATGAAATGTTGCTTCAAATTAAAAATCCAAATTAATTTACGTGAGGTTGGTCACTACGGTATCTTGAATTCGACATTCAGGGTTATAAGGGTAACAAGGAGAGGGACAGAAAACATTAGAGACAGAATTAAATGCATTTCCTACATTACAACATTGACTACACTTCAAAACTACTTCAGAAGCGCTTGGAGACATTCTGAGGTTGTGAAAGGCGATATATAAACGTAAGTCTTTCTTTAGTATGCAAAGGCATTCAACTATTGAACAGCTGTAAATACATTCATGCACCATGACCATTACCTATAAATGTTAGTTTAATAGCAAAACTTGTGCATATACAGGAAACTCTGTGGTATCCGGCACCAACGGGACCGGCGTGTTGCCAGTTGATTAAAAATTCCGGATGACGGAGAGGGTTATCTACCGAGGCTATTTTTAACAAACAAAGAGTCAGACTCCTGTTATTGAGGTGTTCGGACTTCTGACAGTGCCAAAAAGCCGAGCAGTGGCAGTTTGGAGAACTACCCACACTGACTAACTCAGCCACCGTGGGAGACTCGGCAACATTTACGGTTATTGAGGTGTTTTCGGAGTATGAATTTTGCCGGTTAATAGAGAAATCCGGACATTTAGGTGCCGTTTAAATGAGAGTTAAAGTAACCCTTAATGCCCCATTAGTGCCAAAATAACTCCTGGCCACTCTAATGATCCATTTGCTGCATTTATTTCCGAGCTCTTTGCAATAACCACTGAAATATTTTAAGAACAGGGCATTTTTATTTACCAAGTTGTTTTTGAATGGGGGGTGCAGGGGACGGGGGGGGGGGTCATATGTTACCCCCCTCACAAGTGACCTGCCCCCGAGCGGGGTGCAGCTTATGCGGGCGATGGTGGCACCTGCACCATGTTTTCATGGCGCCAGTTCTCGGTTCTATTACAGCTCCCCTTTCACAAAAGGGTAACAGTTAAAGTCAAGGCCCCTTGGTGCAGGAAATCAGCTGCTGCAGTTGCAAATCAGTTCCTTGACACGCCCAGCCTTAAGCTGGATGAGAATTAGGGACTTTTTTTTCAGGCATTTCATTTGGTTAATAGAGGAGCTTATTGAGCATAATGGGGTTTCGAACAGATGTGAGAAGAATGAACATGAAAACATTGGCCAGAATTTTGCTAGCGCTCAGCGGACGGGATGTGGCAGGTCAGCTGTTAAATTTAAAATGATTGACAGCGGGCCGGGAACCCGCTGTCAAAACACGCACACTGGAATTTCCCGATGTCGGGTCTGCCAGTGCTGAGCAGATCCAATGTGCAGTGGTGGGGGAGGCAATTAAAATCATTAATGGCTTGTTTACAGCCACTTATCCATGGTTTTTTCCCAGCTTTTTGGATTTGACAGGTCGCCCACCGGTTTCCCGCTGTGCCTAGACCTCGTCTGTGAAGCTGAGGTGGGAGGTCAGCTGATGAGTTGACAGCTTCAAATGTACAGTAAAAGTTCCCACCTTAGAGATATCTTCCCTCAGCCACAAGATCTTCCTCAGTGCATTTCCACAACAGATTCACCATGCTGCAAGTTTTTATACAAGTCTCCATCCAGTCTGACCTCATTACCTCTCTCACCATTGACAGATTGCTTCCGTCATCTCGACTTCACCTGCCATCTATTCTATCAGCATGGGTGCCCTTTATACTCTCTCACCTTGGTCCTCAGAATCCCACCACGATCAGCCCCAACACCAGCAGCACCAGGCACACCAGCAGCAACAACCTTCTCCGCAATCAACTGATGCTGCGCAGGACACAGAGCATCAGCACCCGAGCACATTGCTGCCTGGGAGACCAGAGATGGCCAGATTTACTTCATTTGATGCTGTACACCCTGGCTGCCACATGATGCGCCAGGTTAGCACCGCCCCACACCAACACCATGAAGCACCCTACAATGCCCAATCCATTCCTTTCACACTCATCACCATTGTGGGGGGTACCGTTATATCTCACTGTTCACTGCAACTCACTAAGCCTTTTCCAAAGGTGCACACAAATCTGTCCAAGAATACAAAGTGTTGAAAATAAAGGTTTCAATGTTTGACACCACATTAACAGAAACTTTACATGAACATTGCATAAAACACCCAAGTGCCTACCCTTGTGTGTTGTTAGTTGGTATGATTGCACTAGGATGAGGATGAGTGTGAGCGGTGGCTAGTGAGATGGAGATGTGATAATATAGATAGAGAGCGAGATGGGTGGAGGTGCAAGGTAAGTTGGTGTGAGTAAGGATGTGCAGGAGTAGGGTAGGGAAGGGAGAGTGATGGGGATGTGATGAGAGGCACAGCAGGATGAGGTTGAGTGTGGCTTTGTACTAACATTTCGTGATCTACTGAGATCATTGAAATGTTTGCAGCACTGCACCCAGGTCCTCCTGACCACATCCCTGCTTGTGCCCTCCTCTGCAATGTGTAACCAGGATGTGTTGATCTTCTGGGGAGGTCTCTTCCGCCCATGGGAAGGGAAGAGGACTTCCCTGTGTGCTGTGACTCCCTCCATAAGCATACGAAGGGAGTCATGAGAGAGCCTGGGTGTAGCCCTGCACCTCTGTGCAGTGCTTGTCAGTGTTTGCAGCACCTCAATGCTGTAGAACACTGACAGCACAAATGTCAAAATAAAGTTGCCCATGGTCCCTTTAAGGAAATCGGCTGATGACGAGTCATGAAATGACGTCACCAGATCCACTTCCTCTAATTGGCCGGCAAACGCGTTGGGCGGGCTTAACAAGCCCAATCAATGGAAATTCATTTCAGAGGCGGGGATGGAGGCAGCAGTGGGGTCAGGACCCACCACTGGCGTCGCCCGCCACGGACCCGCCGAGGTTCATAATATCTTGGCCATCAAGTCTCAAATGGTCCCACAAGAAAGCAATGTTTGAAACAGGATGTCAATAGGAATTGCGAACCTGTTGGTACCCACTTTATTTCCTTTAACTGGGAAGAATAACAGCTTATGGAATCAGACTTTGTTCACAGCTCTCAGGAAAATATCAAAATGTAGCAGCTTGACAATGAATCTGCAAGAATAAAATAATGCAACTAATCTGCATTGAGCTCCTCTGATGGCTTTGCGCATTGCCCAATCAGCCACGTAGACCTGGAAGATCCCGGGTTCAATTCCCTGGTCAGTGTTGAGTCATACTGGGTGACAAGAAGGATGCTACAACGAGAATTAGCCAAGGTTTCCCTTCCTGATTAATCAGTAACCCTTAATGTCAAGTGTGAAACTATGAGGATGGGGGATGAGGACAGAATCAGGCTCAAGAAGCAATGACCCCGTGGGAAAATAGCCCAAAACAGTCAATGTTTAGGCTCACATGTTTAGGCTATTTGGTTACGATATTGAAGGGAGGCTGATTAATGTTCAGTAACAGCGGCGTGGGCATTAACTGTACACTCAAGCTTTCCAAATGCTGCCTACCTCTCTCGAGTGTACATTCTTAGCATTCCCCATATACTCACCCTTTTTCCTGGAACATTTTGAATGTTATCTATAAATGATGCAATCTGGTTCATTTTAGAATTTTACAGTTGATGAAATGTTGCTTCAAATTAAAAATCCAAATTAATTTACGTGAGGTTGGTCACTACGGTATCTTGAATTCGACATTCAGGGTTATAAGGGTAACAAGGAGAGGGACAGAAAACATTAGAGACAGAATTAAATGCATTTCCTACATTACAACATTGACTACACTTCAAAACTACTTCAGAAGCGCTTGGAGACATTCTGAGGTTGTGAAAGGCGATATATAAACGCAAGTCTTTCTTTAGTATGCAAAGGCATTCAACTATTGAACAGCTGTAAATACATTCATGCACCATGACCATTACCTATAAATGTTAGTTTAATAGCAAAATTTGTGCATATACAGGAAACTCTGTGGTATCCGGCACCAACGGGACCGGCGTGTTGCCAGTTGATTAAAAATTCCGGATGACGGAGAGGGTTATCTACCGAGGCTATTTTTAACAAACAAAGAGTCAGACTCCTGTTATTGAGGTGTTCGGACTTCTGACAGTGCCAAAAAGCCGAGCAGTGGCAGTTTGGAGAACTACCCACACTGACTAACTCAGCCACCGTGGGAGACTCGGCAACATTTACGGTTATTGAGGTGTTTTCGGAGTATGAATTTTGCCGGTTAATAGAGAAATCCGGACATTTAGGTGCCGTTTAAATGAGAGTTTCCTGTAATGCATTTGGTGCATTTAAAGTAACCCTTAATGCCCCATTAGTGCCAAAATAACTCCTGGCCACTCTAATGATCCATTTGCTGCATTTATTTCCGAGCTCTTTGCAATAACCACTGAAATATTTTAAGAACAGGGCATTTTTATTTACCAAGTTGTTTTTGAATGGGGGGTGCAGGGGACTGGGGGGGGGTCATATGTTACCCCCCTCACAAGTGACCAGCCCCCGAGCGGGGTGCAGCTTATGCGGGCGATGGTGGCACCTGCACCATGTTTTCATGGCGCCAGTTCTCGGTTCTATTACAGCTCCCCTTTCACAAAAGGGTAACAGTTAAAGTCAAGGCCCCTTGGTGCAGAAAATCAGCTGCTGCAGTTGCAAATCAGTTCCTTAACACGCCCAGCCTTAAGCTGGATGAGAATTAGGGACTTTTTTTTCAGGCATTTCATTTGGTTAATAGAGGAGCTTATTGAGCATAATGGGGTTTCGAACAGATGTGAGAAGAATGAACATGAAAACATTGGCCAGAATTTTGCTGGCGCTCAGCGGACGGGATGTGGCAGGTCAGCTGTTAAATTTTAAATGATTGACAGCGGGCCGGGAACCCGCTGTCAAAACACGCACACTGGAATTTCCCGATGTCGGGTCTGCCAGTGCTGAGCAGATCCAATGTGCAGTGGTGGGGGAGGCAATTAAAATCATTAATGGCTTGTTTACAGCCACTTATCCATGGTTTTTTCCCAACTTTTTGGATTTGACAGGTCGCCCACCGGTTTCCCGTTGTGCCTAGACCTCGTCTGTGAAGCTGAGGTGGGAGGTCAGCTGATGAGTTGACAGCTTCAAATGTACAGTAAAAGTTCCCACCTTACAGAGATATCTTCCCTCAGCCACAAGATCTTCCTCAGTGCATTTCCACAACAGATTCACCATGCTGCAAGTTTTTATACAAGTCTCCATCCAGTCTGACCTCATTACCTCTCTCACCATTGACAGATTGCTTCCGTCATCTCGACTTCACCTGCCATCTATTCTATCAGCATGGGTGCCCTTTATACTCTCTCACCTTGGTCCTCAGAATCCCACCACGATCAGCCCCAACACCAGCAGCACCAGGCACACCAGCAGCACCAGGCACACCAACAACAACAACCTTCTCCGCAATCAACTGATGCTGCGCAGGACACAGAGCATCAGCACCCGAGCACATTGCTGCCTGGGAGACCAGAGATGGCCAGATTTACTTCATTTGATGCTGTACACCCTGGCTGCCACATGATGCGCCAGGTTAGCACCACCCCACACCAACACCATGAAACACCCTACAATGCCCAAGCCATTCCTTTCACACTCATCACCATTGTGGGGGGTACCGTTATATCTCACTGTTCACTGCAACTCACTAAGCCTTTTCCAAAGGTGCACACAAATCTGTCCAAGAATACAAAGTGTTGAAAATAAAGGTTTCAATGTTTGACACCACATTAACAGAAACTTTACATGAACATTGCATAAAACACCCAAGTGCCTACCCTTGTGTGTTGTTAGTTGGTATGATTGCACTAGGAGGAGGATGAGTGTGAACGGTGGCTAGTGAGATGGAGATGTGATAATATAGATAGAGAGCGAGATGGGTGGAGGTGCAAGGTAAGTTGGTGTGAGTAAGGATGTGCAGGAGTAGGGTAGGGAAGGGAGAGTGATGGGGATGTGATGAGAGGCACAGCAGGATGAGGTTGAGTGTGGCTTTGTACTAACATTTCGTGATCTACTGAGATCATTGAAATGTTTGCAGCACTGCACCCAGGTCCTCCTGACCACATCCCTGCTTGTGCCCTCCTCTGCAATGCGTAACCAGGATGTGTTGATCTTCTGGGGAGGTCTCTTCCGCCCATGGGAAGGGAAGAGGACCTCCCTGTGTGCTGTGACTCCCTCCATAAGCATACGGAGGGAGTCATGAGAGAGCCTGGGTGTAGCCCTGCACCTCTGTGCAGTGCGTGTCAGTGTTTGCAGCACCTCAATGCTGTAGAACACTGACAGCATAAATGTCAAAATAAAGTTGCCCATGGTCCCTTTAAGGAAACCGGCTGATGACGAGTCATGAAATGACGTCACCAGATCCACTTCCTCTAATTGGCCGGGAAACGCGTTGGGCGGGCTTACCAAGCCCAATCAATGGAAATTCATTTCAGAGGCGGGGATGGAGGCAGCAGTGGGGTCAGGACCCACCACTGGCGTCGCCCGCCACGGACCCGCCGAGGTTCATAATATCTTGGCCATCAAGTCTCAAATGGTCCCACAAGAAAGCAATGTTTGAAACAGGATGTCAATAGGAATTGCGAACCTGTTGGTACCCACTTTATTTCTTTTAACTGGGAAGAATAACAGCTTATGGAATCAGACTTTGTTCACAGCTCACTCTCACAACTGCTCCACATCTCTCCCCTTCACCCACTATCCCCTCCCCATCTCTTTCTCTCTGTTTCCATTTCTCTCCTCATTCCTACTTCCTTATCTTCATGAGCCACTCATACAACCGTCAGCATTGGGGATATCTTAGGAGTGACGGGTCAACAAACAAAAATCATGAGACAAAGTAAGAGTGCAAACCCAGTTAAAACATACGTAGTTGCTGTTATTTTACACTGAGTTGTACCACAATATTTTGCATTATCAAATCAAAATGGGTAGTTTTTCTTCCAATGAGTGAGATTTGACAAATTTGGTCACTTTCTTCGACCTTTTCCTTTGCCTTTGCTATTGCTTTCTCTCTCTTCCCCCGCGCCGCCCCATTTCATATTTCCTCTCTGCACATAGGTTCTGCCCTCTTGAGCCTAAGTAAGTACTTGCACATGGGACAGGCAAGTAAGCAATCTGACCAGCTTTTAAGGTTAAGGTTCAGAGTCTCCCCACGCACCCAACACTCACCTCCCCCACTCCCTCACCCCACCTCTGCTCTGGGTGGGGCCAGGGATCTCATTCACTCCCCCTGTGAGCAGGGTCACTATGGCCGCCAACCCTCCAGGATTGTCCTGGAGTCTCCAGGAATGAAAGATTAATCTCCTGGACATAAATGTTAGAAACCCGGGAGAAAAATCATAAGGGCATTAAACAAAGTTTAAAAACAAAATTCTTTGAACACTTTTCAAGGTGAATTACATAACATAAGAAGTAGGAGCAGGAGTAGGTCATACGGCCCCTCGGGCCTGCTCCGCCATTCAATAGGATCATGGCTGATCCGAATCTAGACTCACGTAGAATTTACAGCACAGAAACAGGCCATTCGGCCCAATGGTCAATGTTGGTGTTTATGCTCCACACGAATTATTGATGATTGGTATTGGAGATGGGGGAAAAAAGACCGTCTGACTGGATGGAGATGGGAGGTCATGCGATGAAACCTCCAGCAGTACATTGGCGACCCTAGATTGAACATCATTTCTCTGCCAGTGAAATTTTGTGCTGCAGTGGACACTATCTACCACAGCTGAATGTGTCATAAATGTGTTTTTATTATTTCACTAATTTAAATATGGAGCGCCAGGTACGATCACCACATCACTGAGGTTACATGATAAAACTTCCAGGAATACATCCAAGCAGAGTTGGCAACCTTAACTTCTTCCCTTCCCACATCTACCTCGTTCCAGGTTTTTTGCAGTGAACCGTCATTTTTCGCAGGGAAACTATTGCAAAGCGACACTGCAGACCTGCCAGTCCAACAACATTTGGTTCAGTTGCGAAGCCGAGATCAGTGAGCACAACCCTTGAAAAGAGCAAACTATCTGTAGTGTGGCACCTACATCAAAGGTTGAGAAACAAGTTGTGACAGTAATAGAAACGTCTGTCTTAATTTTACATCTTTTTTTTAAAGATAGTCGAAAATGGAAACTGCCCTTCTTCACAAACATACAATATGAAGCATACAGACTGTATATAAACGGCTAGCTGATCAAATAATTCCCTTTAATCCCTTGGGAACCAGATTCAAAGGTGTTAATGTGTACACCTTTACAGATGTGGGTGATTGAGAAGCCTCTGATGGCGAAAGATGGCTTTGTGCTTCACAATTGCAAGGCCATTGGTAAAACCATTGCACAGTGCGATTTACAATCAGCGTCATCATCATGGTCCAAGGCGTCACTGTTGCTGTGATGACTAATTCTTCAACATTGAAAGGACACCCTTATAAGTCAAAGACCCACTGCTGGTCTCTAGTTCTGTTTTCACTGTACCAGTAATTCATGCTGAAGTCCAGTACAGGGCTCTGTGAAAAATCATTTCACAAAAATCACCATCAAAGATTGCATAACTAGTAATTTGTGGAAAAGAGCTGCTAGAATTTTAGACTCTTATTTTCTTTTCAGTAGTCAAACCAGTTTCTATATTAAGTAATTTTGGTTATTGTACTATATTAGCATTTTGTTTTGTTTTAGTTTCCATATAGAATTTTATCTGTAAGTAAATCTATGTTCTCGTCCTGCATGTCATGGTTTAGCAGTATATTATTTAATTCTACCTTCTGAGGTGATGGGAGAAAATAGTGGGCATCCCTCATATTCTCAAGTAGTTTATTTGGGGTTACTTGGTAGACTTGGGCTGTTCTATACCAGACAGAGAACAACAACACAGATTTGGTGCATAAGATACTCGGTTTGCCTTTAAACGTTCTAGTCTAGCTATGAACAGGAGAAAGGTGTTGGAGGAAAGCTCAAAATTGTAAAACAGGTTTTGACGTGAAACTGCAATCATGTCTCCCAGAGTTATTGCATGGCTTTCAATGCAGCTCAGAGAGCAATCTACCTATTTTACAGTATATTATGCTCTTTACGAAATGGTGGACAGCAGAGGTTCTCTGTGTAAACAGACTCGGAACTCAAAATTCTACTTGCTAATGACATTTTCTTGCCTCTCTTTCATGCTCCCTTTCCTCCCATTTTGTCATTAATTTTCTTCCACCAATCATCACATTTTCTATACCAGTCCTCCACCAATGATGTTCATGATAAAAGATACTACATATGAGAAACTGACTGACTAGCTCTCAGATTTTTCCTTATCTCTAAGCAAGCGTGTTGCCTCTGCTAGATGAGCAGTCTAAGAACTCACTATGTGGGGAAATTGAACTGAAGTGGAAGAGGGAGGAGACAGAAGAGAAAAGAACCCTTGTCCTAACCCCTCATGGAACTACATATTAATAAACCAATACAGCTACAACACAGTGCCGTCTTAGCTTAAGAAAAAGGCTTCTTTATACCTCAGCTGGGAATTTCCAATGAATCTAAATTTCCTATAATCCAATGTAACCATTTAATTTTGGTTACTGTCAGAATTTGTTCCCTCATGCTGACGGTATTGACTCCTTGCTAGAGTACTATTCCATGGGCATTGGTCATCATCTAATTTCTTATCCATGGCTATTATTCATGTGCGAGCCTAGCCAATGAATATCAGCAGACTGTTAAACTAGGGATAACATCGCAGCAGAACCCACCGTGGTCCTCAACCACACACACACACACACACGTACTTTCGCAGATATCACTGGATACTGGTCAAGGCGAGATCCACAGTTAATTTTCCCATTCCCCTCAACTAACATCACAGACCAGGGATTGGAACCAGGTTTCTTTCTGCTCTGCATTGCTCAGTTACTCGCTAGATACACTCACAAAGGCCACAGGAAGAGTTACAGATTTGAGTCTTTACATTTGAGCACCTGTGGCAAGGCAATAGTTTGCAATGGGAGATGCCTGGAGTAGGAGTGCTACTTGTTATTCCCTGGGCAAACAGGAATCAATTCATACACATAACATATGCACCAAAAGCACTACAATGCATACATGACTGTAAATAGAAAATCACATGGATCTAATCATTTGAATTATCAAAACCATAAAAAATAGTATGTACGTGTACTAACTGAAGGCATCAGTTTTTGACACTGGAGAAACATTTTGGTCAAACAAACAACAAAGTTTGCTGCCTTTCTAAAACCCAGCAATAATGAAGACATGCCATATTTAAAGACAAATGTGACTCCACATGCAGGATTTCTGAAGATGTAGTATTATATCCTACCAGAATCGATAAATTCTAAGACTTAAAGTAAACTTCACGTGATTAGTTTTCACACTGTTCCACCAATGGTTGCCCAATTGATTACTGAGTACTGTAACTGCATATGAAAAATAATAAACTTCACAAAATGTCCATTTTAGTTGAACAGTTCAACGAGCATTGTTATTACCAATAGCTTATGGCACCCATATGCTTAAATGAATATTGAAATTTATAAATGTGTGGTACAACCACAATTTTAAAAGTTTGAATGAGTAAATTCTGACTGACAGTAACTTTAAGGACCTTTGGTATCCTGCAGAAAATAGTAACACTGCAAGTGGCAAGCTTAAGGGCACTTAAAGGACAGTTAATGAACCCCTTACTTAAAATCCTATATCAACACTTCCCATCTGTTGCCAAATTACGATGCTCTATTCTTTTCCTAAGAGTTGTTCTTCTGGATGATGTCATGGACTGAGCAAAGTTAAAATGTAACCACTGTTTTAGTCCCCGCCACAAATTCCATTCCCTAGCCACCAACTCCATCCCTCTCCCTAGACACTGTTTGAGGCTAAACCAGACCGTTCACAAACTTGGCGTCCTATTTGACCCTGAGATCAGCTTCCGACCCCATATCCTTTTCATCACCAAGACTGCCTACTTCCAACTCCATAACATCGCCCGTCTCCACCCCTGCCTCAGCTCATCTGCTGCTGAAACCCTCATCCATGCCTTTGTTACCTCTAGTCTCGACTATTCCAACACTCTCCTGGGTGGTCTCCCACCTTGCACCCTCCGTAAACTTCATCCAAAACACTGCTGCCCGTATCCTAACTCGCACCAAGTCCCTGTCCAGCAATGCCTCTATTTTAAAATTCTCATCCCTTAAAATCCCTCCATGGCCTCGCCTCTCCCCATCTCTGTGACCTCCTCCAGCCCCACAACATTCCATGATCTCTGCACTCCTCCAATTCTGGCCTCTTGTGCATCCCCAATTTTCAATCGCTCCAAAATTGACAACCGTGCCTTCAGCTGCCTAGGCCCTAAGGCACTGGAATTCCCTCCCTAAACCTCTCCGCCTCTCTATTTCTCACTCCTCCTTTAAAGAGCTCCTTAAAACCTACCTTTTTGACCAAGCTTTTGGTCATCTGTCCTAATATCTACCGTATGTGGCAGGGAGTCCAAGTTTGTTTGATAACGCTTCCGTGAAGCACTTTGGGACATTTTTCTACATCGAAGGTGCTATATAAATGCAAGTTGGTGTTGTTACGTTGCCATGTGATCTTTTACATCCGCCTGAGGGGCCAGATGGGGCTTCGGTTTAATGTCTCATCGGAAAGATGGCACCTCTGACGGTGCCGTACTCCCTCAATACTACAATGGAGTGCCATTCTGGATTGTGTGCTCAAGTCTCTGGAGTGTGACATGAACCCACAACCTTCTGACGCAGATGCAAGCGTTCCACTAAGTAACATAAACCTACATGAATTCAGCTTCCATTTCATTACAAGAAGCATTTGTCAATTAAAATGGATCTCCTGGGGCTTATACACGACAACCAATATTATCCAGTGAGAATGGCCAGAAATAGACTTTACATAATTAACAGAAAATGTATTTTTGGTTTGCACTGCAATCAAGATATATTTTATGGAGAGAGCGCAAGGAAAAGGGAACAAGAGAAAGAAAGAGCAAAAGGAGAAAAGAGAGATACAGGGAGGGAGGATGGAAGAGGATGAGAGAAAGAAAGGGAGAGAGAGATAACGGCAAGGAAGGGAGAAAGGGAGAGATAAAGGAAAGGAGGAGAGAAAGAGTGATAACGGCAAGAAGGGGTGAGAGAGAAAGGAGAAAAACCAGAGGAAAATAGAGAGAGAAACCAGAGGAAAATAGAGAGAGAGAGAGAGAGAAAGAAAAAGAAAAATTGCAGTTGCTACTGAAAATCTCAAGATCAAAGCAGGTGCACACTCCACTATCACAACAGCAGTGGTCTGTCCTTTCAGTTTGCAGTTAAGAATGACTGTTCTCCCCAATGGAAGGACTTGGTACCTTTAATCCCACAACCATGGCATCATATGATCCATCAAAATAAGCTATAATGAGATCCAATGTTGGTCAATGTTTATGATTGAAGCATTGGGTTCAGGAAACTGCTGAATAGCAAATAGATCCACAGATCCTAAAATGGTTCAGTGAGTTAATCCAGTGAGTAGCTGAGCCGTGCAGACCAGGAAGATCCCAGAATCAATCCTTCTGATCGCAGCCAAGTCACAGGTGGAGGTGCTGCAGCATAGCTTAGTGGTCCTTGTTTGGGGAAGTGAAAATCAACCTCTCTTTGGATTGCTATTCAGCTACCTCTGCTGGAAGTGCACGTGTGGATGTCAGGCTGATCAAGTTCTGCAGTTATGCCCTCGCCAGTCAAACCGACTGCTACATTCACTGCCGAGGCTCACACACAGAGAATAGTCACTTGGGCAAGATACTAGAGGGTGACCCCAGTAACCATATAACTGGACCCCACTAAGGTCAATACGTGCAGGAGATTTAGATAAAGAGATAAGAAAAAAACTGGTGGAAAACATTGACAAATTTTTTAAAAAGCTGAAAAAATCCAGTATTCATGTATATACCCCACCAAAAACAAATTAACTGGTCATTCATCTCATTACTATTTATAGGATCTTGCTGTGCACATAAAATTGCAGTCATATTTGCTTACATAACAGTCACTGCATTTCAAAGTAATTCATTGTATGTGCTTTGAGATGTTTCTGTCTCTGATGAGGTGCTATGTAAATCCAAGTTAAAATATCATTTTATTCAGCAAGTCCCATTATATCATTCTAAATGTGTAAGCTGTAGGACACAGTTTGTGAAAGAAAACAGGCAGTTTGCAGATAGAAGACTACAACTGCTTTCAGCTGCCTAGGCCCTAAGCTCTGGAGTTCCTTCCCTAAACCTCTTTGCCTCTCCAAACCGCTGTACCCCAGCCTCCTCCTTTAAGACGCTCCTTAAAATCTAGGTCTTGGACCAAGCTTTTGGTCACCTGTCCTAATATCTCGTTATGTGGTGCGGTGTCGAATTTTGTCTGATAACGAGCCTGTAAAGTGCCTTGGGATGTTTTACTATGATAAAGGCACTATGTACATGCAAGTTGTTGCTGAGGTCAGATTGACCAATGGCATAGTAAGCAACAAGCTACACCTTTCATTCATTTTGAATGAGCCTAATTGCACTTGATTCTGTAAGCCTGGAAAGAAATACATTTAAAATCAAATAACTTAAGCTTGAAAAATGTTACAATAAATTAAACATTTATCTTTTTTTTTCAAATACCCTAAAGATTTATTTACTGCTTACTCAAGGTCTCTTAATGACTGCACCATAAGCCTTCTCTTCCCCAAGGTAGCACCACAAGTTGGCTCTAAAATAATTGACAATTTAGAAACCAGCTGCATTTAATCTCTTTTATAGATATGGATTCAAGACTACAATGTATCATTTAGTCAATTTCCAACAATTCGCTTTGCACTGATGCTGCGGTTATAGTCTAAATGCAGCCCGAATCCACCGTCAGGGCCCAACAGAGCAGTGTTGACTAAGACTACTTGGAGGATACTCAACTGTGCTTCGCATTGGAGCCAGTTCAGAGCATAAGACTCAGATTTACACCAACACAAGTTTAGCTTTGG
Organism: Somniosus microcephalus; assembly: GCF_052327205.1. NCBI lineage: Eukaryota > Metazoa > Chordata > Chondrichthyes > Squaliformes > Somniosidae > Somniosus > Somniosus microcephalus. Next base: position 173,011,569 of record NC_140999.1, on the reverse strand, counting down.
TACACTTCAATAAAGGTAAATTTGCCTTCTAGTTGGTCGAAAACCATTCTAAAGCCAATATTACAAAATGTGCAATGTATACCCAAGATATAGGTAATAGGAACAGCTATGGGAGCGAACGGGAATGAGATGCCCTGGAGAGGCAAGTCTCATTCCACTTAGGTTTGAAGTCCAGTGGGCCTTAACTCTGTGTTTGCATTATACAACAGGTTACATTGATGCTAAACATGTAGACCAAGGCCTCAAAGAGATTTAACAACATTTTAAATTTATGGGGGGTGGGGGCAGGGGGAGGGCGCAAGTCAGTGGAGATGAGAAAGCAGGATTTAGTGTGGGATAGGATATGTTATGTACAAGCTGGTGTTTATAGTGGAAAATGGAAGGTCAGCAAGGAGAGTGTTGGATTAGTGAAGTCTGAGGATGACAGAAGCATGCATCAGGCTTTTAGTGGCAATGGGACTGAAGTAGGGGTGGATGCAAGAAATGTTGCCGAGGTAGAATCAAGCAGTCTTTGTGGTGAAGAGGAAATAGGGTCTAAAACTCAGCTCAGGGTTGAACAGGATGCCCAGACGCGAATGGATTGATTTAGCCCAAGAAGCTAAATGTCCCAGGTACACACATGAAAATGGACCCCCAAGGCACAGCATGTAGATAAGGAAGAGGAGGGGACGAGGATAAATCTTTTGGGGAATCTGGTGGCGGCCATATAGGGGAGGGAAGAGAAGCCATAGCTAGAGATGTGTTCAGATAGGTTAAATTTCTCAGTTCAGTTCTCTCACTGTTGGTCTCACTGGGAAACATAATGGGCCTGCCCTTAGTTATTCTGGAATTATAAGGTTTTACCAAGATTCACTAGCCCTACTTCTGGCTGGTAAACACACAGAGCAGTTTAGTACATCCAACAGTATGGCATCAGTAGCGTCAAAGCTTCCTAATCGAAATACTCAGATTGAAACGGAGGACCATAAAGAGGAAATATGCACAACACAGGCCTCTATATTCCCAAACAGCATCTCGGCGAGGCACCAGAGGAGTAGATAAAATAAGTTAAGTTGTCAAGTAGGCTCTATACAACAACAACTTACATATAATGCCTTTAACACAGCAACACAGTCCTGACACCAGCCCTTACAGCAGCAAGGTATATCACCTATTCTTGTATAACACCAGGTCAGTATTGGAGTTAAAGAATGACTGTTGTAGAAAGATTGCTCCAATGACCACATTACACTTATAAACCATACAGTGCAATTCTGTTACATGTTCTACATCTAGAATATTTGTATTTTCATCGCTCAGCTTTCAGATGAGATGACTGCCTGTTCAGGTGGATGTAAAATATCCCACGACACTATTTGAAGATCACCACCACCAAAAACAGATTCACCAATTATTTAATCTCATTTGCTGTTTGTGGGACTTTGCTATGCACAAATCGGCTTCCATATTGGTCTACATAGAAGTGGGTCTCGGTACCGCCAAAGGCAGTAGTGCCATCAAAGTTAAGGCTGTCGTCTGCTACAGCACTGTGACATAAAGGAGTCACTGAGGCATCATCACCTCCTGACCATCAATATTTAGTTTCCATAGCAGTAACACTAAAAATCTGGGGGGAGGTGACGGGGGTCAGAGGGGCGGGGGATGGAAGGGACATGGGGGTTTGCTAATTAATTATTCAGTTGGATTCTCTGCGCAGAGACTTTACACTTTAATGGCAATCTGCTGCTGATTAGAATCCAAATTAGCATTCCTTGTGAAACAAGGAGCTTCTCCTGTACAAATAAATCCTCATTAAGGACTGCAGAAACCTGCCACAAGGAAATCTCGGGAATGCAAGCTCTTCTCAAGGCACCCTGCAATGCGAGGCCAATTTAAATTTCTGGGTGTGTCCTTTCTTTTCATAGCCAAGATTCACAGCAATCGACCTGCATTCCTCACAATCCATTAGCTCTATAAAACATGCCCCTGGCTGAGGGCACATCATCATTGTTACTCGTCCCCCCGTCGTCGTTCCCCCCCTCACCCTCTGCCCCCTGCCAATACGTCGCTCATTAACAAAATCCTGAAAGGCGACACATTTATCCTCCAGGATTACTGACATGGTAATCATGTGAAGGATCGCTTCTTGGGTGACTATTAAAAATAGCGCATAAATAGGTAATTAAATCTAGCATTTGGCAGGCTCAACGCAGCATTCATATTCTGCATGCTGAACAGTGCTCTACATACGTTGTGACATGTTACTTCCATCTGGGCGGAAGCTAATGATTTAACCGTCTCAATTCTGAAGTATGTGAAGCTGGAAATGTATATTTTGCAAATTCAAATCAAGAATTACTATCTATAAGTATTGCGCGAAGGAAAAAATAAAAATTATCCTCAGTTGACTAAAATGTTCATTAATTTAATTAAAAAGGTAACTTCTGTCAGGAGTTACAAATCATTAAGAATAAATATTTTGAGTTCATATGGCAGAACCACATTCTCCAGCAGTTTCACATACAGGTAGACTACCCTTTATCCGGACTTCCGAAAACCGAAACCCTCTAAAAACCGAAGGTTTTTTCGGTCAGCGTAAGTCGTGCGCACGACATGACCAGAGTGGCGCACGACTTACAGGCCTAGCCGGATAAGGGATAGTGTAGCATTTTTCCGCACTTCTGAAAACCGAAATCGCTCAGCATAAGTGTACCAGCCTTTATCCGCACATCCGAAACCAGAAAACCTCTGAAAGCCGAAAGTGGAGCAAAGCATGACTTCGGATAAGGGATAGTGTATCCTTTATCCGCACTCCCGAAAACCGAATTACCTCTGAAAACCGAAGTGTTTTCGCGCACCTTCCGAATCCGAAATTTTCCTAAAACCGAAACACGGCTGGTCCCGAGGTTTTCGGATAAAGGATAGTCTACCTGTATTACTAAGTGTTACACTCATTAACTAAGAGCATAGGTTTCCAACTGTACTTCTCGACTTGCTAGCAAATTATTTCTGTTGTTTACTAATAAAAAGCACTTTCTGTACTCTTTTCCTGTGGGTCACTGACAATGTCTTTGCAAATTAGGAATAGGAGCCCCTGGTTCTGTGTCAATATTTTCAGGCATTAGCCCACAGGCAAAAACTACTAAGTACCTACAATTCTCTATAATTGACTTGTTCACAAGGTCTTAACTACCAAAGAGAAATGTCCATCTCACTTCCATAAGACAAGGAGACCAAGTTTCTCGCTGCTGCAGGAACAATCACATCTTATTTAACATCATTGTTACAATCTCCCTCTGTACTCCTTCATATTCCAAGGCAGAGATCATTTCACTCATACGATAGCAAAATACTGTGGATGCTTGAAATCCGAAATAACAACAGAAGACGCTGGAAAAACTCAGCAGGCCAGGCAACATCCGTGGAGAGAGAAATAGAGTCAGCGTTTCAGGTCGAAACCCTTCGTCAGGACTGAGAAAAAAAGGCAGGAAATGAAACAGATTAAAAGGCAGTTTGGGGGCTGGGAAATGGGGGAGGGGATGAAAGAAGAGACATTAAGAGATATTCAAGGTGAGACGAGATGGTAATAGGACAGGTAAAGAAACAAACAATGGCTCTAGATGAAGTGTGAAATGCGCTGGCAGAGTGAGAGACAGCTGCCATGTGGGAGAGAGGGAAAAAAGGAAAAGGCACAAACCCGAATTTCTGGGCCAATAGGGGCCGAGGTTATGATCTGAAATTGTTGAACTCGATATTGAGTCCGGAAGGCTGTAAAGTGCCTGATCGGAAGATGAGGTGCTGTTCCTTGAGCTTCACTCATTGTCAATGTAGTAAATGCAATCATTAAAGGAACAACATTCTATAGCGGCTTTCATGCTACTCTTGCTTGTGGGTTTCACACGGCGAACGGCAACTGAAAGTTAAATGGATATTTTTTTTTTTTTTTTTTTTAAAAGGTTGGCAGCCTGGGCCACCCATTTAAAAAAAAACACTGGGTCTTCCTGACATGTCAGCTTGGCTCAATAGGTGGCAATCTTGAGTCCGAAGGGTGAGGGTTCAAGCCCCACTCCAGGGCCTGTGTATGTAATCTGAAATGTGACACACACATTATGGGGGTAATTTTCAACTTCGATGCCTGGGCAGTAACTAAGAGGAGTGGTCACCCATCTGTTGTAGAACCCAGCCAATTTTCAGTCCACGGAAATCAACTGCTCCAGCAGGTTACCACCCGGGTGGTAAATTTGAAAATTACCCCAATATGTCTGTAGAACCACACACTGGAGCACCAATCTGATATAGGTCCAAATTTAAAACTTTTCCAAGTAACACTAAAACATATCACTGAAAAGTATTTTATAGATTGAAAAACCATCCTTAATCAACATTTTCTCAAAGGCATGAAAATCGGATGGGTTCTACAATGGACAAGCAACCCACTCCACCAGATTACCGCCCAGTGACTCATCTTGGCATATGGTGCTACAGAGATATTAGCAGCCCTCCAATACCTCACCCAAGTGGCATTCTTCATGCTTCAGCCTTGACACAGGCCCTCAAATTCTTTAGGAGACGATCCCGGCGGTTATGTCAGAATTGTGCCCACCAGTGCTCCCCAGCACAGACACTTCCAGAGATTGTAGGCTCAATGGGAAGGCGCCAAATTTACATGGAGTAGGTGGGCACAAGCACCACTATGGGTGTATCGCTGTGCCTCATGTGGCTGGAAGCTCCAGTGCCTACTTACCACTGAGAAGGGGGGCGGGGAAAGAGGGTGTTGCCCCCAAACCCAACTACGTTCTCATTGGCCCTTGTGTAAAGGAGACAATCTGCTTTTAGTAAAAATAAACTGCCATTTTTTGGTTGTCCAGGCCACTTCCATGACCACCTATGGGGACCACTTTCCTCCATCTGGAGATCAGCATGCCTTAATTGTTAGCTTACTGGCCTCCTGAGACGCAGTGGGTCAGGGCTTCTGATGCAAGGAGTCTGCACCGCTGGTTCCGTGCCCCCGGATGACAATTTCCTTGTAAGGGTGGGTGGAGGTTATGCCCCTTACAAGTCAACTTGGAAACTTCTGGAAATGGCAGAGAGCTGGCAAAACCAGCTCTCTGCCAGCTTCCGGGGTGGGAGCTGGGGTGTTCCACTGGTCACCCACTAGACTTATGGTGGAAGACCAGCAGAACCCTCAAGGAATTTAGCCCCAGATTGTTAGCAGGCTATTTGACCATGGGGAGTTTCGCAGTCAGGCACAATCCTGTCTTCAAGCTACACCCATACACTTTCCAACAGAAGTAACTGGATAGCAGTTAGGTGTGGAAACATTCCGGTTTTTACTTTTCTTGGTCCAGATGTGCTTGGCCAATTATAGAAACCCTACGGCAGTCCCAGCTAAAATCAGCTAATCAACAACAAACCGGGATTTAACCTGGGAATTTGTATGGTGAGCTAATTAGTGGTTAAACTGACTGAAATATCCTGGCACTATAGAGCGCTGAAACTCGTTTCTAATAGTACTTTCAGAATTGCTCTTCCTTCTGAGAACATATATGTTGTTTATTTCCACATTGCCCAACAGTGGCACTAACTGTAATTGCTCTGGTTGATTCACTTCAATTGTCCGTATATGTGATGTAATTCAATGTCATTAAATCAACTTGTTTCTTAATCACAACCTGTTTACTAGTCTTGGCCTGTTGGAACAACAAGGCCGGTAATCCAAGTGTTATAATTCAGTTCCACACAAGACGACAAATGTATAAGGCGTGCTTCGAGGCCACAAATCCTAGCAGGCAAAATATTTTGTGATGCCAAATCCTGTCCCCCTGTTTGGTTCCAGGTTTCCACATAGATCACTACCTGGGGCTGTCCGTTTTTGGAGATCAAAATCCAAGTGTTTCTAAAGGGCCTGAAATTATGGTTCTCTGAAGCTGATGTCTGAATATTAAAAATCACAGTAAATACAAGCAATAATGGCTGGGTGCCATTATACACACTTCCGGTTCAGAGAATATGTACAAATTAATGACCTTTGGTCTTGCATTTAAATGTGGCTAAAATCCTTCAAGTTTGTTTAATACATGACACAACCAAAAATCACTTCAAGATGAAACCGTGCAGTTTTTAAGATTTGGAATGCCACTTTCAATAATGATGGGAAGAGGCTGGTAGATTGGTTCACAGAGCAGAAGAGAGTAGATCGATCCTGAATAGGAAGAAGTCAGAAAATGACAAAAAAGAGACTTGCATTTATATAGCGTCTTTCACAACCACCGGACGTCTCAAAGTGCTTGAAAGCCAATGAAGTACTTTTTGAAGTGTAGTCATTGTTGTAATGTAGGAAATGCGGCAGCCAATTTGTGCACAGCAAGCTCCCACAAACAGCAATGTGATAATAACCACATCATCTGTTTTTTTTGTTATGTTGATTGAGGGATAACTATTGCAACAATTAAAAGGAATTGTATATAAATCTGAGAAGAGAAACAAAATATGTAAATGATAAATTCCCACGCGGAAGTTGTTTCTCACTGAATTTTTTCCGCTTACATCCGTCTTACTAACCATGTCCAACATGGCAGTAATCCAGCCATGTTGGGGGAGGGGGCAGTGAGGAGAGAAGGATGGATCAAACCACAATTCTGAATCACATCATAAGTATTGGGGACAAGAGGGAAGGACACATCACAGCACAAATATTGAGGGGCAAAGACAAGGAAAGGACGGACCACAACAAAGTAGTGGGATGAAAAGGGAAGTATGGATCATATCACAAGCATGGGTTAGGAAAGAAAAGGCTGGATCACAGGTATGTATGGGAGAGAGAAGAGAGAAGGGTGGATCACAGCACAAATACGGAGGGGGAGAAGTGGGAAGGATTATTTTGAAGTACCCTCTGGTCAATAATTGCCAATCATATAATATTCTATGTTTGCTCAGTTGCTGAATATAGTGTGCAAAGAAATGAAATACATAATAATGGGAAAACCCAGTTTCACTGTACTTGAGAGGAAAGTCTTTAACTGTTCACCCACAGTGCTAACTAGATTCTGCACAGTTTCTCATTGTGCTTTTATCATATATATAGCACACACACATCCTGATTGACAGAAAAGTTTTGCTGTGTCAGTAAGAAACCATGGTTATTAAACGCAAGTACGTATCTATCTATGGTTGCACCACAAAACATTGTGATCATAACCTAGTTATGGGATTTTATACTGGTGGTTTCTGGCAAGGCTCCCAATGTGAGCAAAATCCCAGTAGAACACATTTTGTTCCATTAAGTTGATGTCACCATTCATAACCACAAGAGGAAATGTTATGAGGTCTGTACACCATAGAACTCCCACGAGCTGTAGACCTGTAGATGGTCATTTTCCCTAATACTATGTTACATAGTATTTACAGCACAGTTGGGCTCTCTCAGTCTGGTATATTTCAAAATAGAATCACAAGATCAATCTTCATGGAAAGAGTTGTTGTCAAAAGAGGTTTGTTGCTTTAGAAACATGGAAACATAGAAACATAGAAAAATAGGAGCAGGAGTAGGCCATTTGGCCCTTCGAGCCTGCTCTGCCATTCAGTATGATCGTGGCTGATCCTCTATCTCAATACCATATTCCCGCTCTCTCTCCATACCCCTTGACGTCTTTTGTGTCTAGAAATCTATCTATCTCCTTCTTAATAAAGGATACTCACAAATTTGCTTGTTTTTTTCCTTCTGCATACTTTTTAAGACTGTGTTTTGGAGGGCTCATTAGTCCAGCACAGAATGTTGTTCATTAGTTAGAAGGTACCCCTGCACCCTTAGCTTGCATTGATGGTTACAGGCAGATTGGAGCCAGCGAATCCACTGGTTCGATAATTTTCTGTGTTGGGAGGTTCAGTTCCCAATTGTGGAATGTTGTACAGACAACTCCCACAATGCAGAGCAACAGGCGGGTGCGGGGGGGGGGGGGGGGAGGGGGGAATCAAATCACCCTTTCACCTAGGTGGCCACTCTGTACTGTGGGTGGACAAAGATAGTCTACCTATGTATTAGTCAATGACCCAAATCTGCACATGCGCAAATCATACCAGCAGTCAGACAGTTGCTGCTGACACGCCAATTGGGGAGTTTGATGTGCATCTGCTATGTTCATTTTCCATGTGGACTCATACTTGTACAGAACCCATGCAGTTGGACAAACAGACTAGAGTCTGGCCGCAAAATACCCCAGGACGAACTGACAAAGTGGAAAGAAAACCCAAGTGCGAACAGCAATGATGGCTGGGATTCAAACTGGAGTTTCCGAGCCAAGAGCTTAAAAGCTGTAACGATGCGGGACGGCTTCACAAAGTGCTTCTGCAGTGCAGCTCTCAGTGTAGAAGCTGCCACAATTCTATCACAAGGCACCCTCCATGGCACTTGATGTGCATTTAAAGATATTAGGAAAAACTGGAGATATTTGGGGTTTTCAGCCTTCAAAGGACGACTGAAAAGGGACCTCATAGGGGCATAAAAAATAGTAAACAGTATGGATAAAGGTAAATCCGTATCATGGCTTGAAATTAAACCATAGCAGTAGCACAAAGGGGCACAGGTTCAAACTAGGACTGCTATCGGAAGTTCTTCACACAGAGTGATCAACACCTGGAATTGGCTTTCAGGTATGACAGCGAAGGGGATTCATTTAAAGCTGCTTTTATTGTGCTCCTTTATTTTTGTTTCCAGGAATATGGCATCCATGATCCAGCTCTTAGCTGTTATTAATTCTTCCTGGGTCTACGCGTCTGCCCGAGCTACAGAAAATCCATTTAACATAAAAGTCGGGAAGCGGCTCGTGAGTGCTGGGTTCCTGGGATTCAAGTTAAAATATAAAAACAGCAGTAAGAAACAGCTGGACGCTGGAGCGAGAGATTGTAGGTTTTTCCTGGATGGAATAAATGAAGATTGGCTGAACGGCCTTCTGTATTTGCATATATCTTGTGATCTGTTCGGGGATGCAAGCTGCTGCATGCAGAGTTGTCTTAAAATCGTTGATTGTAACTTTTTTTTTGTGCCAGCACTGCTCCCTTCATCAGTTGCTGAGTGGCAGCAGGCATGAAACCGCGTTACTAGCCTATACATAGGGGGCCATAAACTGTGGCCATAAACGTCGCTGTCATTTTGCCTCCAATGGCAAGCATTTGTAGAGGTGTGCAGCAACAGCAAGTGGGCACCAATGGTGGAGCTGACATCAGTGGAAAAGCAAATAAAGGTGTAAGATAGCAAAATACTGCGGATGTTGGAAATCCGAAATAACAACAGAAAATGCTGGAAACACTCAGCAGGCCAGGCAACATCCGTGGAGAGAGAAATAGAGTCAACGTTTCAGGTCGAAACCCTTCGTCAGGACTGAAAAAACACAGGAAATGAAACAGATTAAAAGGCCAGTTTGGGGGCTGGGAAATGGGGATGAGCGAACAAAACAGAAGTGAAGAGACATTAAGAGGTATTCAAAACCAGACGAGATGATGAAAGGACCAGTAAAGAGACAAAAGACGGCTCTGGATTAGGTGTGAAATGCGCTGGCAGAATGAGAGACAGCTGCCATGTGGGAGAGAAAAAGGGGGAAGGGCACAAAACACAGATGTGGATAAAAAATATATATAAATGTAATAGGGGCCGAGGTTATGATCTGAAATTGTTGAAGTCGATATTGAGTCCAGAAGGCTGTAAAGTGCCTAATCGGAAGATGAGGTGCTGTTCCTCGAGCTTACGCTGGGGCGGTGAATTAAAAAGACAGGCGACCGGAAGCTCGGGGTCACCCTTACGGACTGAACGGAGGTGTTCCGCAAAGCGATCACCCAATCTGCGTTTGGTCTCCCCATTGTAGAGGAGACCACATCGTGAGCAGCGAATGCAGTATACTAGATTGCAAGAAGTACAAGTAAATTGCTGTTTCACCTGGAAGGGGTGTTTGGGGCCCTGGACAGTGGGAAGTGGGGAGGTATAAGGGCAGGTGTTGCATCTCCTGTGCTTGCACGGGAAGGTGCCGGGCGAAGGGGAAGGGGTGCTGGGGGTGATAGAGGAGGGGACTAGGGTGTCTCGGAGGGAGCAGTCCCTACGGAATGCTGAAAGGGGAGGGGAGGGGAAGATACGTTTGGTGGTGGGATCACGTTGGAGGTGGCGGAAATGGCAGAGGATGATCCATTGAATGTGGAGGCTGGTGGGGTGAGAGGGGAGATAAAGGTGTAATATTGGCCAATCTATGCATTGTGTACTGGCGGGAGAAAGAAAGCGCCCAACAATAGGATAATAAGAAAGCAAATACACCATTAGGAAGACATAATAGTGGCAAAAACTTGCAGTTTATGCAATTTTGAAATAGTTTCTAAAAGCCACTTTGCATCTTTCGGATAGACGTTAAACCGTAAGCCCCGTCTGCCCTTTCAGGTGGACTTAAAAGACCCCATGGCACTATTTGAAGAGCAGGGAAGTTATCCCCAGTGTCGTGGTCAATATTTATCACTCAACCAACATCACTAAAACAGATTATTTGATCATTGCTACTGCACGGTCAAAAAGTTGCAGAGTCATGACACCAAGATAAGTTTCAAAAAGGAATATTGGATTAAATGGATGTGCATGAATTTAATATCTTTTAACATTCGTAAACAGTGCAAAGCAAGGCAGAACTACTTATCTCATCAGTGTTAGGGCTTTAGGTTTTCCAGTGTTCATTATCATGGTGCACACTGCTTCCTCTCCTTAGCCCATCCTTCTCAGAGAAAAAACACACTTGGAAAGTTTGCAATCAGTTTATTTATAGCAACGTATAGCAACGCCCCAATCGCTGGAAAAGTTAAAAGGCTTTTTATTGCTCTGTAAAATTTCCATCTAGTAGGTTTTTCAAAATAATTGTCTTCAGACTGAAACATAGAAGATAGGAGCAGGAGTAGGCCATTCGGCCCTTCGAGCCTGCTCCGCCATTCAATGAGATCATGGCTGATCATCCAAGTTCAGTACCCTGTCCCTGCCTTCTCCCCATATCCCTTGATCCCTTTAGCCTTAAGAAATATATCCAACTCTTTCTTGAATATATTTAATGAACTGGCCTCCACCACCCTCTGTGGCAGAGAATTCCACAGGTTCACCACTCTCTGGGTGAAGAAACTCCTCCTCATTTCAGTCCTAAATGGCTTACCCCTTATCCTTATATTATGACCCCTGGTTCTGGACTCCCCGGCCATCAGAAACATCCTTCCTGCATCTAGTCTGTCCAGGCCAGACAGAATTTTATAGGTTTTGGCGAGATCCCCTCTCAATCTTCTAAACTCCAGTGAGTATAAGCCCAATCAACACAATCTCTCCTCATACGTCATTCCTGCCATCCCAGGTATCAGCCTGGTGAATCTTCGCTGCACTCCTTCCATGGCAAGAATGTCCTTCCTCAGGTAAGGCGACCAAAACTGCACACAGTACTCAAGGTGCGGTCTCACCAAGGCCCTGTACAACTGTAGCAAGACATCCTTGTTCCTGTACTCGAACCCTCTTGCTATGAAGGCCAACATACCATTTGCCTTCTTAACCGCCTGCTGCACCTGCATGCTTACCTTCAGAGACTGGTGCATAAGAACACCCAGGTCTCTTTGCACTTCCCCTTCTCCCAATCTATTGCCATTCAAATAATAATCTGCCTTCCTGTTTTTGCCACCAAAGTGGATAACCTCACATTTATCCACATTATAGTGCATTTGCCATGTTTCTGCCCAATCACCTAACCTGTCCAAATCGTACTGGAGTTTCACGACATCCTCCTCACAGCTTACCCTCCCACCCAGCTTTGTGTCGTCTGCAAATTTGGAGATATAACATCCAATTCCCTCGTCCAGATCATTAATATATATTGTGAACAGCTGGGGTCCTAGGACCGATCCTTGCGGTACCCCACTAGTCACTGCCTGCCACTCGGAAAACGACCCGTTTATTCCAACTCTTTGCTTTCTGTCCGCCAACCAGTTCTCTATCCAAGTCAATACTTTGCCCCCAATCCCATGTGCCTTAATTTTGCACGCTAATCTCTTATGTGGGACCTTATCAAAAGCCTTCTGAAAGTCCAAATACACCACATCCACTGGTTCTCCCTTATCTATTTTACCAGTTACATCCTCAAAAAATTCCAGTAGATTAGTCAAGCATGATTTACCTTTTGTAAATCCATATTGACTTTGTCCGATCCTGTCACTGCTTTCCAAGTGCTCTGCTATTACATCTTTTATAATAGACTCTAGCATGTCAGGCTTACCGGTCTATAATTCCCCGTTTTTTTTCTACCACCTTTTTTGAATAGTGGGGTAACATTAGCTACCCTCCAATCCATGGGTACTGTTCCAGAGTCTATCGAGTTCTGGAAGATGACCAGTAATGCATCTACTATTTCTAGGGCCACTTCCTTAAGTACCCTGGGATGTAGATTATCAGGCCCTGGGGATTTATCAGCCTTCAGTCCCATCAATTTTCCTAACACCATTTCCCTACAAATACTGATTTCTTTCAGTTCCACCCTTTCATCAGACCCTATGTTCCCCGGCATCTCTGGGAGGTTATTTGTGTCCTCCTTTGTGAAGACAGAACCAAAGTATGAATTTAGTTGGCCTGCCATTTCTTTGTTTCCCATTATAAATTCCCCTGATTCTGACTGCAAGGGACCTACGCTTGACTTCACCAATCTTTTTCTCTTCACCTATCTATAAAAGCTTTTACAGTCAGTTTTTATGTTCCCTGCTAGCTTACTCTCATATTCTATTTTCCCTTTCTTAATTAATCCCTTTGTCCTCCTTTGTTGAATCCTAAACTGCTCCCAATCCTCAGGATTCAGCTGCCAAAGTATGGATCAGGTCCCACAAATACATTCAATAGGCTAGCAAAAGAATTCCTAAAAATGCATGAAATTCAATGGATTAAAGTTGACCAAATATTTGCTAATAGGGCTGGGAGCCTCATATTGGTAGCTAAATTCCACTTGAAATTATAATTCCTTTTTCTCCTCCTCCCTCCCAAACAGGGCTGCAACTGCTTTGTGATGAAAGATTGTTTTCACAAATTCTCTTTAAACATTAAAATACAAGAATACAATATAGTGGGAAAAGATGAGCAGCCCTCTGTTCCGGTTAAAGATGCACTTCGGAACTGCTCCAGTCTGTCCTTAGGTTTTACAATTTCTTTTAAATCATTGTTCTGTCTCCCCTCCCCCAACAACAAAATAATGCAATACAGCACTGCACTATTACATAGGATACCCACAGTAATCTGTACGCCCAGCAACTGTCGTGCCTCATACTGTTTGAATTCCTGCTTAATGTGAGATAGACTCCCCCCGCCATCCCCTCCAAAACAATGCTTTGCATTTGTTCCTCACACATCTTCCGTATATTCACTCTTAAGCCTCCATTACAGATTGAAGATTCAGTCTCTTAAATTCCTATTTCAAGGTCATGTCTGGTGAGATCAACAATCCTTTCAATGTATATGTAACTACCTCTCCCTCTAGGCAGTGTTTTCTCCTTGCTACCAAATCTTACTGAACAGCACGAGACTCTCTAAGCAATTAAATTCTTAGTATTGCAAAAGGATCAAATTTTCGGATAATCCTTGGTTTTGTATCGAGAGGCACAATATGCTAAGGAGCCAGAGATAACAAGGTCCTAAACCACGGAGGCAGCTAGTTTCCACAAATGTAAACACCGTCAGCTGTAAGTACTCAAAATTCTCTCTCAGAAACCTCCATAAAAAAAGTTTTGTCAATTTGCTCTTACTGCTTTATTAACCAGCTCTTCATCTTTAGATTCCCCCTATGCTATTCCCCCACTAAGCGAGCAGGCAGGCAACCTATTGCAAGGCATTTGCCAATGTACATTCCCCTAGACTTGGTGACTTTCCATCACTCTCTCCTTTCCTTCTTGTAGGAAGGGACTTTCCCTCTACTGTGGACCTTCAACAACCAAACCAAGATCATTATGTAAGGAAGCTGTGGGCAGAAACCAATATCTGACCATTACTGCCAGCCCACTTTGCAGAAGAGCCCTTCAGTTATTGCAAAAAAATATAATCCGGTGATACGTTTTCTTAGACGCAAAAACATTCTTACTGGCACTTTAAAAAAAAGTTAAAACTAAACAGAGTCCCATGTAACTAGTTAAAAGAAAGCCACCTCTTTCATAAAATACTTCCATCAGTCCTGGTTTCAGGACTCCCAGGACTCCCAATCAAAAGCTGGTATGCTTGAAACTATAACAATATAGAGGCAGAAGGTTCCTTTCATGCAGCGTACCCTTTCATCAACATCTACATAAATCTATTTCTCGAGTGACTCTCTACATTCCGCCAACAGTGGAGACAACTGCTGTTTTTAACCAGACTTTCAAAGAATTTTAGTAGAACTGCTGAAGGTTTTAGCTCCTATAGACTATTAGCTCATACTAAAGCATATACTACAAGGAAAGAAAGGAAAATATTAGCAAAATTAACTCAAGTCGCAACTCAAATTTGATTTCTCTGAACTATGATCCTAACCTAAAGAAAGCTCATTTATAACAAAAAGTGCATCAAAAGCACTAGCAATGTTTTGGCCTTGGATTGTAAAAGGTAACATTTTACTCTTTGTACAGCAAATTACAGGAAAACTCAAGCAAACCAAAGCCTTCCAGTTTTAAAATGGTCAGCTGTGAAAAAGAATTCCAATCTTCTACAGACCCTATCAAATTTGCCATATGGTAGAGCCCGAGGGAACTGGTCCTATCCTTCCCATAAAGGAAGTTTAACAGCAACTAATTTCTGTAATGAATGTAAGTATCTTTGACATGTAGATGACTTGGCTATATATAGAATGGTCAGGGTGAATTGCAGATATCTATAATGTTCCAAGTTTGTTTTGGCTTAGTACACAAGCTCACAATCAACAAGGGACCCTATGCACTTCCAATTTCACCTCCACTCTCTTGTAGAATACACTGGTTGCTTCTCGTGACTAGAATCAGAGGGAAATGGCTACGGTGATGACTAATTTATTAGTGAAAAAAAAACAAATGTGTAACATCAGAGGCAAAATATTACACAGGACATTGATCTGCAAAATGAGAGAAACATAGGAAGAAACATAGGAACAGGACGAGGCCATGCAGCCCCTCAAGCCTGTTCTGCCATTCAATTAGATCATGGCTGATCTTAACTCCATCTACCCGCTTTGGTTCCATAACTCTTAATACCCTTGCCTAACAAAAATCTATCAATCTCATTTTTTAAATTTTTAATTGACCTCGCTTCAACAGCTTATTGGGGGAAGGGAGTTCTAGATTACCACTAATCTTTGTGTGAAGAAGTGTTTCCTGACATCACCCCTGAACAGCTTAGCTCTAATTTTAAGGTTCTGCCCCCTATTCTGGACTCCCCCACCAGGGGAACTTGTTTCTCCACATCTACCCTAGCAAATATTTTAATCGTCTTAAACACCTCAATTGGATTACCCCTTAATCTTCTATAGTCAAGGGACTATGGCCTAGAAATTCAGTGGCCTGCGCCACCAGTTTGCGCCCAAAGATGGCACTCAGAGGCTTTTGCGCCACTGGCCACACCTACCGCGATATTTAGCGGGGCGCTAATGACGGCGTTAGCCTGTAGCGCTGCGCCGCCACCGATGACGTCATCGGTGTGCGCAGCGCCCCGCTATCGCCCCGATGGCCATATTTGGTCGCGCCCGCCTCCTCAGCGCCGGCCGCAAATAGCGACCGGTACACAGGGGCCTACCTGTGGCGGTAGTGGCGCTAGTTAAGGTGGAGGTGCGGCCGGCCGCTTTTTCGGCGCCCGCCTGCCCGCACCTCCGTCCCCGGCCTCCTACACCCCCCCCCCCCCCCCCCGTGGCATTGCCGGCTGTTTCCCGAGAGCCCGGCACTTCTCCTTGGTGCCGGGCTCATTTGCCGGCACTCGCGAGCGGGGATCGCGCTGTTGCAGGCACCTCTCCCTTAACAGTGGGAGGAAGGCCTGCAGTACCGCAGCGTGCCGTGCCGCAGCGGCCCTTAGCGCGCTGATATTCAATTTCAGCGCCCCAAGCGGGGCGCGGGAAGCCTCGTTTAGCGACCCACTTCCATTTGGGGCGCAGAAACTGAATATCCGGATGGCGCAAGTGGCTCCGCACGCAGCGGTAATTCCGGCGCCCAGGCGAGCTTGGCGCCCCAAACTGAATTTTTAGCCCTATAAGCCTAGTCTATGCAACCTGTCCTCATAATTTAACCCTTTTAGCCCTGGTATCGTTCTGGTGAATCTGTACTGCACCCCCTCCAAGGCCAATATAGCCTCCCTGGGATGTGGTGCCCAGAACTGAACGCAGTACTCTAAGTGGGGTCGAACCAGAGCTTTAGATAACTGGAATATATCTCTGTGTTCCAGTCCCCTTGAGATAAAGGCCAACATTCCATTCGCCATTTGAATTATTTTTTGTACCTGTCCACTAGCTTTCAGCGAGTTCTGTACTTGGGCCCCTATATCCCTCTGCTCCTTCACAGTTCCCAGCTTCTCATCATTTAGAAAATACTCTGATCTATCTTTCGTAGGTCCAAAGTGGATGACCACACACAAACATAGCTCACAAGTAAATGCCAATGACTCTATATAGATTACAAGGATTTTATTTAACAGAAAATACAGAATTATCTCTCAATTATATTAACTTCTATGTTTGAACCTAGCAGGGTCCTGGTTTCATTCTCAAATCTATTAAAGCAGATTTTGCTAAGTCAGTCTACTTTTCACAGCCAGTACACTTCAGGTGTGCGGTGATTCTGGGGTACATAATTCAGAAACAAAACGGTTTCCTATCTGAGTTGCCCCAAGAACAGCAAGGAATAATTAGAACCAGTACACGTTCACAGCACAGAAGGAGACTATTTGGCTCAACATGTCTATTTGGCTAAAACAGTCCAAAACCATTCCCACTGCCCTGCTCTCTCCGCTCTTCGTTTGCTTCAAGTATTTATCCGCTTTTCCCTTAAAATATACAATGGTCTTTGCTCTGCATTGGCTGGATATGTTGCATCCACTAAGACTTTGTTCTCGTTCGGCTTCAACCTTAGCCCTTTCAACAACACTGATGGAATATGTGCCAACCATTGTTTCTTCCTATGTGCTGTATTTTACACTTACAAATTTGATCTTCCATTGATCTGCTCATTTACATACTTTATTCAACTCATTTTGTTATTTCGGAGTTCCCTGCTGTATTTCCACTGTCCCTGCTAGTTTGGTATCATCTGTAAATCTGACTAAAGTGCATGGAGTTTCTGAATCCAAGTCATTGCAATAAACTAGAAACAGTAGTCCGTAAGGGGGACCCCGAGCTTCCGGTCGCCTGTCACTTTAATTCACCGCTCCATTCCCACTCAGACCTCACTGTACTCGGGCTCTTGCATTGTTCCACGGAAGCTCAACGTAAACTCGAGGAACAGCACCTCATCTTCCGATTAGGCACTTTACAGCCTTCTGGACTCAACATTGAGTTCAACAATTTCAGATCATAACCTCGGCCCCCATTACATTTTTGCTTATTTTTTATCCACATCTTTGTTTTGGCCCTTTCCCCCCCCCCTTTTTTTCTCTCTCCCACATGGCAGCTGTCTCTCATTCTGCCAGAACATTTCACACCTAATCTGAGCCGTCTTTTGTCTCTCCACTAGTCCTATCACCATCTCGTCTCGTTTTGAATACCTCTTAATGTCTCTTCACTTCTTTTGTTCTCTCCCAGCCCTGCCTTTCGATCTATTTCATTTCCTTTCCAGTTTTGAAAAAGGGTTAGACCTGAAACGCCGACTCTAATTTCTCTCCACGGATGTTGCCTGGCCTGCTGAGTTTTTCCAGCATTTTCTGTTGTTATTTAGAAACAGTAGTGGTCCTAACACCAATCCCCGTGACACCCCACTCAATACTACCCCCACTCCCAGCATAGCTCCACTCACAAGTGGCCGTTGTTTTCTATCCTTCAACCAGTTTCCTACCCATTCCTGAAATTTACCCTGGATCCCCAAAGCTTTTGTATGGAACTTTGTCAAAAGCCTTTCGGAATTCATGGTATACCACATTGTAGGGTTTTCCACAGCCTAGTTCAGTTGTCAATTTCACAAAGAAATCAAGGCGGTTGATCAGGCAGGATCATCCCCTTGTGAATCTACGTTGACTGCTGTTTCCTAGGTTATTTTTATAAATATATTAATTTTACCTCATAAGCAATTCCATTATTTTGCACAGAATTGAAGTGAGACCAATAGCCAGTGGGGGAGAAATTGGGTGAGTAGCGCCACCTGTTAGCGCCTAAAGAGGCAGTCAGTGGCTGGAGCGCCACTGGCTGCGTCTCCGGCGATATTCAGTAGGGGCGCTAATGGTGGCGTTAGGCATTTGCGCTGCGCCGCCACCGAGGACGTCATCGGTGTGCGCAGCGCCCCATTTGTGCCCCGTTCGCGATATTTGGTAGCGAACGCCGCAGTTGCGCCGCTCGCTACCCGCGCCCGGTTCATGGGGCCTTACTGTGCTGGCAGCGGCGCAAGTTAAGGTGGAGGTGCGGGGCGGCCGCTTTTTCGGCGGCTGCCTGCCAGCACCTCCGTCCCCGGCCTCCTAACCCCCCCCCCCGCGGCATTGCCGGCTGTTTCCCGAGAGCCCGGCACTTCTCCTTGGTGCCGGGCTCATTTGCCAGCACTCGCGATCGGGGATCGCGCTGTTGCAGGCACCTCCCCCTTAACAGTGGGAGGAAGGCCTGCAGTACCGCAGCGTGCCGTGCCGCAGTGTGTGGCACTGCGGCACGTTGCGCTGCGATAATCAGTTTCAGCGCCCTAAGAGGGACGCGGAGCGCCTCGAGCCTCGCCCCGTCTCCCTCGAGGGGCACTGAAACTGAATTTCTGGTGATCGGTATCACTCCGATCGCTGCGCTAAATCCTGCGCTCAGCCGACTTTTGCGCCACTTTGGCGCCCCAACCCAATTTCTAGGCCTGTATCTTTCTTGTCACATTTTTTGAATAAGTGCACCATGTTAGCCTGTTTCCAGTCTACTGGTACCTCAGAAATGTCCAGTGACTAATCATAATGATGATGGTCAATGCCTTACAAATATCCTCCCTGGTCTCTTTTATTGCTCTGGGGATTTACTTGTTTTGGGCTCTTTTAGCTTGTCTCGTACTTCCATCTTATTCATATCCAAGTCATTAATTTTGCCTATGTGATTTCTGTTTGGGGAAGGCAAGTTGCTCATATTATTCCTTATGTACTAGCAGGAAGTAATCTTGTGCTCGTCCTATGTTTTAAGCCAATTAGCATTTTTAATGGCTCTCACCTCTTTTCTGACTGCCTTCTTATTGTAGATCAATGAAAAAAATGTCTTACTGTTATGTTTTGCATCTGCAGATACACTTTTTTCTCCCAGGTCTCTCTTTGCCCCTCTGAACACACTTTTAATCTGTTTCTTCATGTTCCTATAATTATTCCAATGAATTTCTTCACCTTTCCCCCCACAATGTCAGCCATGGCTCAATTGGTAGCACCCTCACCTCTGAGTCTGAAAGTTGCAGGTTTAAATCCCACTCCATGAAACTTGAGCATAAAAAATTAGGCTGACGCTCCAATGCAGTGCTGAGGGAGTGCTGCACTGTTGGAGGTGCCATGTTTCAGATGAGATGTTAAACAAAGGCCCGTCTGCTATTACAACACTTCAAAAAGTACTTCATTGGCTGTAAAGTGCTTTGGGATGTCCGGTGGTCGTGAAAGGCACTATATAATTGCAAGTCTTTCTTTCAGGATTTGTAGAAGTCGCTTTTCCTCTTTATTTCGCCTTTGATTTATATGTTAATCTATTTAGGGCCACATTTGTGTAGTTTGAGTTTGTTAATTCAAGGTGCATATTTATCTTACATGTTCAACATTAGGCCTTTAAAATGTATTCTATTTGTTCTCCATAATGTTGCTGTCGAGCAACTTCCCCCAATCAATTTGTTTAAAATGTTCCCTCATTTCTTGAATACTGCCATTTTAAAGTTAAATAACTGGCTCCTGGTCTTTGATATTTCTGAATTACAGATCATGTTGAATTTAATCATTTAATGGTTGCTGCCCCCCAAGGGTGCCAGAACTTCCATTTTCTGTACGTTACCTGGATCATTTACAAATATGTAGCAAGATGAGCACTACCTCTCGTGGCTTCCCTGATGATCTGGGTCATGAAGCAATCATGCATTACATTTATGAACTCTGATTCTAGTTTTCCCAATTTATATTTGGTTGATTGAAGTACCCATTAAAGTGACTTTCCGATTCTTACATACCCTTCCTATCTTTCGATTGATCAAACTGCCTTCCTTTTATGTTGAGTTAGTGGTCTGTAGCATAATTCTTGTGTCAGCTTTGATGTTTTTGCATTGGATTTGTCTAACGAGAGTAGTTCATTATGTAGCTTTCTGCCTCCCACAGCATCACATCATTTATCTCCCAGGTGTCCCTCGCATATAGAAGTAATCAACCTCCATTCCTGTTCCTTCCATCTTTTCTGAATAGTCTATACCCCTGAATTTTCCATTTGTTACCATCCTCCGGCGTCAAGCCATGTTTCAGATATTTCGACTACGCTATAGTTCCCTGATGCCACAATAGCCTCCAGTTCTGGCATCTTACTTTGAATGTGTCTAGCATTCAGACAAGTACATCTTAATGGAGATTTGCCTACTTTCATGGGCCCCCAGTGTCTGTCGTTGCCTTGTCTCTGATTCATGTACATCTAGAATCATAGAAAGTTACAGCACGGAAGGAGGCCATTTCGGCCCATCGTGTCCGCGCCGGCCAGCAAAGAGCTATCCAGCCTAATCCCACTTCCCAGCTCTTGGCCCGTAGCCCTGCAGGTTAGAGCATCCCAAGTGCACATCCAAGTACTTTTTAAATGTGGTTAGGGTTCCTGCCTCTACCACCCTTTAAGGCAGTGAGTTCCAGACCCCCACAACCCTCTGGGTGAAGAAATTTCCCCTCAAATCCCCTCCAAACCTTCCAGCAATTACTTTAAATCTGTGCCCCCTGGTTTTTGACCCCTCTGCTAAGGGAAATAGGTCCTTTCTATCCACTTTATCTATGCCCCTCATAATTTTATACACCTCAATAAGGTCTCCCCTCAGCCTCCTCTGTTCCAAGGAAAACAGACCCAGCCTATCCAGTCTTTCCTCATAGCTAAGATTCTCTACTCCCGGCAACATCCTTGTAAATCTCCTCTGTACCCTCTCTAGTGCAATCACATCTTTCCTGTAATGTGGTGACCAGAACTGCACACAGTACTCTAGCCAAGGCCTAACTAGTGTTTTATACAGTTGAAGCATAACCCCCCTGCTCTTGTATTCTATGCCATGGCTAATAAACGCAAGCATTCCGTATGCCTTCTTAACCACCTTATCTACCTGGCCTGCTACCTTCAGAGATCTGTGGACCTGCACTCCAAGGTCCCTTTGTTCCTCTACACTACTCAGTGTCCTACCATTTAATGTCTATTCCCTTTCCTTGTTAGCCCTCCCCAAATGCATTACCTCACACTTCTCACACCTTTCCCATGGTGAGGAACTGCGCTGTTTTATTTAAAATCTCTTTGAGCTTCTGTGTCCTGTTCGCTCTCTTTTAATATTATTTTCTCTCAGGTGCTCTGTTTTCATTTCTACTTCCCTTGGGCGCTCCTTTTTAATTTAAGCTTCCCTCAAGTGTTCCTTTTTATTTTTTGAACTTCCCTGGGTGCTCTATTGTAATTTTGGCTGACTTCTCACAGATGCTCCCCTCTTCCTTTTAGCATCTCTCTACTGCTCCCCTTTGACTTTTAACTTCAGCTTCTGTCAGGCAGACTCCTTTCAAATTTGCTTCTGCCTCTGCTGCCCTTTGTAAAATTTGCAAAATGTTAGTGACCCCTTTTTAATTCTTCGGCTCCCTTGTTAAATTGCCTAGTCTGCTTGAAACTTCAGGTCATTCACGAGGCTTTGCAGAATGAAGCTTTCCCATGGTGAGGAACTGCGCTGTTTTATTTAAAGTTTCAGCTTTCCTTTCGCTCCTGATGGAGTTCTATCATCTTTGGTGGCAAAAACAGGAAGGCAGGTTATTATCTGTACGGCAATAGATTGGGAGAAGGGGAAGTGCAACGAGACCTGGGTGTCCTTGTGCACCAGTCGCTGAAGGTAAGGATGCAGGTGCAGCAGGCGGTTAAGAAGGTAAATGGTATGTTGGCCTTCGTAGCGAGAGGGTTCGAGTACAGGAGCAAGGATGTCTTGCTGCAGTTGTACAGGGCCTTGGTGAGACCACACCTTGAGTATTGTGTGCAGTTTTGGTCGCCTTATCTGAGGAAGGATGTTCTTGCCATGGAGGGAGTGCAGCGAAAATTCACCAGACTGATACCTGGAATGGCAGGAATGATGTATGAGGAGAGATTGGGTTGATTGGGCTTATACTCACTGGAGTTTAGAAGAATGAGAGGGGATCTCATTGAAACTTATAAAATTCTAACAGGACTAGACAGACTAGATGCAGGAAGGATGTTCCCGATGGCGGGGGAGTCTAGAACCAGGGGTCACAGTCTAAGGATAAGGGGTAAGCCATTTAGGACTGAGATGAGGAGGAATTTCTTCACCCAGAGAGTGGTGAACCTGTGGAATTCTCTACCACAGAAGGCAGTTGAGGCCAATTCATTAAATATATTCAAGAAGGAGTTAGATATATTTCTTGGCTAAAGGGATCAAGGGATATGGGAAGAAAGCAGGGACAGGGTACTGAATTTGGATGATCAGCCATGATCTCATTGAATGGCGGAGCAGGCTCGAGGGGCCGAATGGCCTACTCCTGCTCCTATCTTCTATGTCTATCTGCTTCTTTTGCTGGATGGTTAATTATTGGCAGCTGTGTTGTTTGATATCTGGGGATTTTTATTTAAGGATCATGAGGCGCCCTCCTGAGACTTGTATATATGCTGAATGCTGGGGACCTATTCAAATGGGGAGGGGGAAGCGAGAGAAGATGGGAAGAGGGAAATGGAAATATGAAGCATGGTCTCCACCCAACACATGCACTTCAGCAAGGGTGGCGGAACAAGTTTCCTGTTCATTTCCCTAGACAAAAGGAAGCTGAGGCTGACTGTATGCCTCCATCAGTCAATAGCAATTTCCATTTAAATTACATCTTTAATATAGAAACGTACCAATGTGCTTTACAAAAAAAAGGAATGGACACCAAGCTCCACTGGAAGAGTTAGGAGAGCTTTGTTGAAAAGATGGGGATAAGAACATAAGAAATAGGAGCAGGAGTCGGCCATTCGGCTCCTCGAGCCTGCTCCTCCATTCAATGAGATCATGGCTGATATCCTACCTCAACTCCACTTTCCTGCACTATCCCCATATCCCTTGATTCCCATAATATCCAAAAACCTATCGATCTCTGTCTTGAATATACTCAACGACTGAGCCTCCACAGCCCTCTGGGGTAGAGAATTCCAAAGATTCACCACCCTCCGAGTGAAGAAATTTCTCCTCATCTCAGTCCTAAATGGCCGACCCCTTATTCTGAGACTGTGTCCCCTGGTTTTAGATTCCCCAGCCAGGGGAAACATCCTCCCTGCCTCTACCCTGTCAAGCCCTGTAAGAGTTTTGTATGTTTCAATTAAATCACCTCTCATTCTTCTAAACTCCAGAGAATATAGGCCTAGTCTACTCAATCTCTCCTCATAGGACAATCCCCCATTCCAGGAACCAGTCTGGTGAACCTTCATTGCACTCCCTCTATGGCAAGTATATCCTTCCTTAGGTAAGGAGACCAAAACTATACACAATACTCCAGGTGTGGTATCTTTACTCTTATACTCAAATCCTCTTGTAATAAAGGCCAACATACCATTTGCTTTCTTAATTGCTTGCTGTACCTGCATGTTAACTTTCAGTGATTTGTGTACAAGGACACCCAGGTCCCTCTGAACACCAACATTTCCCAATCTCTCACCATTTAAATAAATACTCTGCTTTTCTATTTTTCCTACCGAAGTGGATAACTTCACATTTCTCCACATTATATTCAATTTGCCATGTTCTTTTCCACTCACTTAGCCTGTCTATATCCCCTTGATGAAGCCTCTTTGCAGTCTCCTCACAACTACATTCCCACCCAGCTTTGTATCAAGAACAAACTTGGATATATTACATTTGGTCGCCTCGTCCATATCATTGATGTAGATTGTGAATAGTTGAGACCAAAGCACTGATCCTTGCGGTACCCCACTAATTACAGCCTGCCAACCCGAGAATGACCCGTTTATTCCTACTCTGTCCGTTAACCAATCCTCCATGCTAGTATATTTCTCCCAATCTCATGAGCCCTAATTTTGTTTAATAACCTCTTGTGTGGCACCTTATCGAATGCCTTCTGAAAAGCCAAATACACCACATCCACTGGATCCCCCTTATCTATTCTGCTAGTTACAACCTCAAAAAACTCTAACAGATTCATCAAACACGATTTCCTTTTTATAAATCCATGTTGACTCTGCCCAATCCTATTATTATATTCTAAATGCCCTGTTACCACGTCCTTAATAATAGATTCTAGCATTTTCCCTACTACTGATGTCAGGTTAACTGGTCTGTAGTTCCCCGTTTTCTCTCTTCCTCCTTTCTTAAATAGTGGGGTTACATTTGCTATCTTCCAATCCATGGGATCAATGGAATCTTGGAAGATGACAAACAATGCATCCACTATCTCTGTAGCCACCTCTTTCAAAACCCTAGGATGTAAGCCATCAGGTTCAGGGGATTTATCGGCTTTCAGTCCCATTAATTCTCCAGTACTATTTTTTTTTTACTAATGCTAATTTCTTTCAGTTCTTCATTCTCACTAGACCCTTGGTTCTCCATTTTTTCCAGGAGGTTTTATGTGTATTGCTCCATGAACACAGACACAAAGGGCCCGATTTTCGGCTTGTGTGGGAAATGGTCGGATTTCCCTGAATGTGGGGTTTCTGACACACATAAAAAAGTGTCAGCCAGCCCCACGCAATTTTCCCTCAATTGGCCAATTAATTCCCAGCATGTGGGAAGCCTTGCTAATTGTCTAAATCGAGTCAGGAATCCCCACAGTATGATGTCATCATTCGTGGTGCTTTCAAGGTCCATAGCAAGCACTGCATCATCTGAAGGCTTCCAAATGAACCATACAGGATGGCATAAGGAGCCTTCAGCAGCTGTGGCCAGTGCCAGACCCCGAGCTGCCTTCAAATTCGACGAGGCTTCACTGCAGGCATTATTGGATGGGGTTAGGGCCCACAGGGAGGTCCTCTTCCCTAGGTCAGGGAGGAAGAGGCCTCCCACTGAGACCAATGCTGCATGGATGCAGGTGTCAGCAGATGCCAACTCGCTGGGAGTCACCAGAGGAACCTTGGCATTATATCTCTAACTCCTTCCTTTACTCCCCCACAGTACCATCCAGAGCCCCAATCCTCACTGTGGAGGAGGAAGAGGCTGTGCAGCCAGACTCCTCAGAGGAAGCTCCAACCTCTGAGGGTGCAGCGTCAGCAGAAGTAAGCGCACCCAGCACCAGCGCAGACACTCACACCTCGGGGGGACCTTTGGGACATAGAGTAGTGTTGTCACCTGGTGTTTCACAGCTGACAAGTGAGCCTCAGCAGATTCTGGAGACAGGGACAGCAGTGGAGAGTCCTCGTCGGAGGGCGCAGGGCTCTGCCAGCTCAGCTCAGTGTGGTAAACCACTGTTAGTATTGTTGTTCACCACTGTTGTTAGTACTGTTGTTCACTGTTAGTACTGTTGTTCACTCTTGCATATTGTTGTACTTGTCTGTGCATGCCTCAGCTGACTCCGCCCCTGGCTCCACCCTCATGGCTGGGTATAAAGGTCGCTGCTCGGCAGCCCCCGGCCCTTTTGGATACCAGGCAACCACAAGAGGCATGCTCTGTTCTTTGGTAATAAAAGCCTGTTTATTACTTTCTCAACTTCCAGTCTTTTGTAGCAATTGATAGTGCATCAATTTTATTACCAAAGTTAAATGTTGGCTGCGAATGCTGATCAACCGATGGCGCAAAACGCTGAGCAGCAGGCGCTGCTGCGAGCCCTCAGACCAACATGCCTGGACCTAGACCCCCAAGAAGCGGGTTCGTCGACTAAATTCGCACAATGGCTGCGTTGCTTTGAGGCGTATCTGGAAGCCTCGACCGTGACTCTTGATGAAAATAAACTGAAAATCCTGGCCTCGAAGGTGAGCCACCAAGTCTATACTTTAATCCAAGATGCGACGACCTACGCGGCGGCTATCGACCTACTGAAAGGGCAGTATGCACGCCCGGTTAACACGGTCTATGCCAGGCACCTTTTAAGATCTCGCAGACAGCAGCCCGGGGAATCGGTGGAGGCCTTCCTACGGGCACTGCGGGTACTCGGACGCGGCTGCGACTGCAAGGAAGTATCGGCCGCGGCACATGCGGAGGGACTGATACGAGACGCTTTCGTTGCGGGTCTAAGGTCCGACTACTCCCGGCAGAGGCTGCTGGAGAAGGGTGAAATAGACCTGACAAAGGCAGTGTCCCTCGCGCTCTCGCTCGACGCGGCCCACAGAAATATGGACGCTTTCTCCCCTAATCGCCCCGCGCCGTGGACGCCGCAATCTTGGGCCATGGGACCGCCACCTCCGACTGCTGCAGCGATGTCCAAGGCACAAAAATGCTATTTTTGTGGCCAAGCTAAACACCCTAGAGCACGCTGCCCCGCGAAGAATGCTACCTGCTCCGGCTGCGGGAAGAAAGGTCACTACGTTAGCGCCTGCAAAGGGAAGACCGCTAACGCCAGCAGTGCCGCGTGCGAACCGTGGGCACAGCCATCTTGCCCGCCATCTTGGGCTCCCCCAGCCGCGTGGGGATCGGGACCGTGGGCGCCGCCATTTTGTCCGCCATCTTGGACACCTCCGACTTCGGTTACGGGGGACCCGGACTCCACCACCGCCTCATCGGACGACCGCATCGACGCGCTTGAACATACGCTGGCTTCCGTGACGCTGGATCAATCTCTCCCGCATCAACTGTCCAGGTCCATGATGGACATTACGGTAAACGGCCGCGCCACTACCTGCCTTTTTGACAGCGGGAGCACGGAGAGTTTTATACACCCCGACACGGTGCGCAGTTACTCTCTCCCGGTCCTGCCGACGCGTCATCGCATCTCTATGGCTTCCAAAGCCCAGTCAGCGGAAGTCGGTGGCTACTGTATGGTGACTCTTTCAGTGCGGGGTACTGAATACAAAAATTTTAAACTTCTGGTCCTGCCCGATCTCTGCGCTGCCGTCCTACTGGGGTTGGATTTTCAGTGCCACCTTAAGAGTGTCACTTTAGCGTACGGTGGACCCCTCCCCCCTCTCACGGTCTGCAGCCAGCAGTTTTTAAATCGCCCGCCGCGCGCCATTTGCAGCCTCTCCACCCTTAAAGTCTCCCCCCCCTCCTTGTTCGCTAACCTCACCCGCGACTGTAAGCCCATCGCTACCAAAAGTAGGCGTTACAGTGCCGGGGATAGGGGTTTCATTAAATCCGAGGTAGCGAGACTCCTGAAGGAAGGGATTATCGAGAGCAGCAATAGCCCATGGTGAGCACAAGTGGTGGTGGTGAAGACTGGCGGAAAACAGCGCCTAGTTATTGACTACAGCCAGACGATCAATCGCTACACCCAGTTGGATGCATACCCACTCCCCCGCATATCTGACATGGTCAATCAGATAGCACAATACCAGGTGTTCTCGACGATTGATCTGAAGTCGGCATACCACCAGCTCCCCATCAGGGCTGAGGACCGCCAGTACACAGCTTTTGAAGCTGACGGTCGGCTCTATCGCTTTCTCAGAGTTCCCTTCGGCGTCACCAATGGAGTTTCTGTCTTCCAACGGGAGATGGACCGGATGGTTGACCAGAACGCGCTCCAGGCCACTTTCCCATATCTAGACAACGTCACCATCTGCGGCCACGACCAGCAGGACCACGACGTTAATCTAGGGAAATTCCTCCGGACGGCCCAGCGGCTGAATCTCACATACAACAAAGACAAATGTATGTTTCGTACTAAGCGCCTTGCTATTCTTGGCTGCGTAGTGGAGAACGGAGTCATCGGCCCAGACCCCGATAGAATGCGCCCTCTTATGGAGCTCCCCCTCCCCCACTGCCAGAAAGCACTGAAGAGATGCCTGGGGTTTTTCTCTTACTATGCTCAGTGGGTGCCCAACTATGTGGATAAAGCCCGACCCCTCATCAAGTCCGCCTCCTTCCCCCTGACAGCAGAGGCCTGTGCAGCCTTCACTCTCATAAAAAGCGATATTGCGAAGGCCACAATGCACGCTGTGGATGAGTCCCTCCCTTTTCAAGTGGAGAGCGACGCATCCGACTTTGCCCTAGCTGCAACCCTTAACCAGGCGGGGAGACCCGTGGCCTTTTTCTCAAGGACCCTCCAGGGCCCCGAGATTCGACACTCCTCTGTCGAAAAGGAGGCCCAGGCCATTGTGGAAGCCGTGCGACATTGGCGGCATTACCTGGCCGGAAAACGATTTACCCTGCTCACTGACCAGCGTTCAGTAGCTTTTATGTTTCATAATAAGCAGCGGGGCAAAATCAAGAATGACAAGATATTAAGGTGGAGAATCGAACTCTCCACCTACAATTACGATATCTTGTACCGGCCCGGGAAACTCAATGAGCCCCCAGATGCCCTATCACGTGGTACGTGCGCCAACGCGCAGGTTGATAGATTACAGACCCTCCACAATGACCTCTGCCACCCGGGGGTCACCAGGTTCTTCCATTTTATCAAATCCCGTAACCTGCCCTACTCCATCGAGGAGGTCAGGACCATGACCAGGAACTGCCAGATCTGTGCCGAGTGCAAGCCGCATTTTTATAGGCCAGACAGAGCGAGCCTGATCAAAGCCACGCGCCCCTTCGAGCGGCTGAGCATCAATTTTAAAGGGCCCCTCCCCTCCTCTGACCACAATGTGTACTTCCTCAATATAATTGATGAGTACTCCCGTTTCCCATCCCTTGCTCGGACATGACCAGTACCACGGTCATTAAATGTCTGAATGACCTCTTCGCATTGTTCGGTTTCCCTAGCTATATCCATAGCAACAGGGGCTCATCTTTTATGAGCGACGAACTTCGGCAGTACCTGCTCACGAGAGGCATTGCTACAAGCAGGACCACCAGCTACAACCCCCGGGGTAACGGCCAAGTGGAAAGGGAGAATGCGACAGTCTGGAAGGCAGTCCTTTTAAACTTAAAATCTAAGGGCCTTCCGACCTCCCGCTGGCAGGAGGTCCTCCCTGCGGCGCTCCATTCCATTCGGTCGCTGCTCTGTACACCCACCAATGCCACTCCTCACGAGAGAATGTTCTCCTTCCCCAGGAAGTCCACGTCGGGGATTTCGCTACCAACATGGCTGACTTCTCCAGGACCCGTCCTACTGCGGAAGCACGTGAGGACCCATAAGGCGGACCCCCTGGTCGAGAGGGTGAGCCTCCTCCACGCCAACCCGCAGTATGCTTACGTGGTGTACCCGGACGGGCGGGAGGACACAGTCTCCATTCGAGACCTCGCACCTGCGGTGCTCCTGAAACACCCCCTTCGCCACCCACCGCTACTCCTGCCTACCCCCAGGACACAGTCCCCGCACGAGACCTCGCACCTTCGGTTGCCTCTGAGAGACCACCATCGCTACCTCCCATTACCCATGCTCTGACCCCTGTAGACGGCATGCAGCAGCCCCAGGGTCCGCCACCTGCTACACCTCCTCTGAACGAGACACCGGGTTCAACGTTGGATGCTGCACCATCACCGCCGCTGCTGCGATGCTCAGGACGGCTTACAAGGCCTCCTGATAGACTTCAGTACATGAATATTTAGTGCACTTCACCCCGCCGGACTCAATTCTAAACAAGGGGTGAATGTGGTAAACCACTGTTGTTAGTATTGTTGTTCACCACTGTTGTTAGTACTGTTGTTCACTGTTAGTACTGTTGTTCACTCTTGCATATTGTTGTACTTGTCTGTGCATGCCTCAGCTGACTCCGCCCCGGCTCCACCCTCATGGCTGGGTATAAAGGTCGCTGCTCGGCAGCCCCCGGCCCTTTTGGATACCAGGCAACCACAAGAGGCATGCTCTGTTCTTTGGTAATAAAAGCCTGTTTATTACTTTCTCAACTTCCAGTCTTTTGTAGCAATTGATAGTGCATCACTCAGCTGCGCTGCATCTCGACCCTCTGCCTCTGGGTCCATCCGCAAGAGAAGAGGTGATGGATCTCCATCCACAGATGCAGGAGTCTCTGGCAGGTTTTGTCTCCAGGGTCGCTGCGAGTGTGGAGCAAATGGAGGAGTCCATAGCGACCATGAGCAGAGACTTTGTGGAGTCATTGGTGCATGAACGCAGCACCATGGAAAGGTTGGCAACCTCCATGGAGGAGATAACTCGCCAGCATACGGAAAACATGGTGAGTGCTCATAAGAGAATGACATCTCTTGAGGAGCGTTGGCCATCTGTTGAACAGAGAAACCAGATCTTCATGGAAGTCCTTCTGAGTAGGACTGCCAGTGCAGAAACGGGTCCCATTGGCCCCCTAAAGCGCAGCAAGGTGCTCTCAAGCCACTTCCAAGCGCTGGCCCCTTCTGGCTTGTGCAGCCTCAGGTGAGTGAGCAGCAGCCTGGTGCTCCTGGTAATCATCCTGCTGTTCCTGGTTCTGCTGCTGCCACCTCTGCTGTTGGAGATCCTCTAATGCCAGGAAGGGAAGGTGCCAAAGGCCTCCCATGCTTCTAGCAGATGCCTCGGTTGAGGAGGTCCTGAGTTAGGGTGGTGAGCGGGGCTTCCCAGGAGCTCACACTGAAGAAGTGTGTGAGGCTCCAACTTTCTGCAGCTGCTCCTAAGGCTTCAAATAGTTCCCCCAAGCCTTGCTCAACAAGGTCCTGCAGCCTGCAAATGCTGCCTCTTTAAATATCTTCAGCCCTCAGCGACCTGCTGCTGCAAGCAAGCAAGCCAGCTGTTTTCACGCCAGCTCTCATCGGCGGGGTTCCCCGCAGGCGGGTTTCAGGTGGGGAAAGCCCCAAAGTCGCAACGGCACGGGAAAATCCACTTCAACAAGCAGATAATTGCTTGTTAGTGCTCCGACGACCAGTCCCGCCAGCGGCGGGTGGAACTGAAGCGGGGCGCGTAAAAACGGCAGTCCGAAAGTCGGACGGGGCGGGGAATCAGGCGGGGGGGGGTCCCGACCTGCTTTTTCCGCGATTTTCAGACCACGGCCGCATGAAAAGCCGCCCGACAGCTGCCCGAAAATCGGGGCCAAAGTATTTGTTTAATTTCTCTGTCATTTCCTTATTCCCCATTATAACTTCTCCTGTCTCAGCCTGTAAGGGACCCACATTTATTTTCACCAGTCTTTTTCTTTTTACATACCTACAGAAGCTTTTACAATCTGTTTTTATGTCTCTCGCTAGTTTACTTTCATATTCTATTTTCCCTTTCTTTATCAATTTCTTTGCTGAACTCTAAAATCCTCCCAATCCTCAGGCTTACTGCTCTTATTAGCAACATTATAAGCCTCTTCCTTTGATCAAATACTATGTTTAACTTCTCTTGTTAGCCACGGTTGGACCACTTTTCCTGTGTGGTTTTTGTGGCTTAAAGGAATGTATATTAGTTGTAAATTATGTATTAATGCTTTAAATGCTAGCCATTGCTTGTCTACCATCATACCTTTTAATGTAGTCTCCCAATCTACCTTAGCCAACTCGCCCTTCATACCTATGTAGTTTGCTTTGTTTAGATTTAAGACACTAGTTTCGGATTTAACTAAATCACTTTCAAACTTAATATAAAATTCTATCATATTATGGTCACTCTTCCCTAAGGGCCCCTTTACTACAAGGTTATTAATTAACCCTTTCTCACTGCACAATACTAGATCTAAAATAGCTTGTTCTCCAGTTGGTTCCTCAACATACTGATCTAGAAATTTATCTTGTATGCATTCCATGAATTCGTCCTCCACACTATTACTGCAAATTTGGTTTGCCCAGCCTATATGTAGATTAAAGTCCCCGATGATTACTGTATTACCTTTGTTACATGCACCTCTAATTACCTGATTTATACTCTGCCCTACATTACAACTACTGTTTAGGGGCCTATAAACAACTCCCACCAATGTTTTCTGCCCCTTGCTGTTTCTTAGCTCCACCCAAACTAATTCTACTTCTTGATTTCGGAGCTAAGATCCTTTCTCTCTACTGTCTTTAGCCCATCATTTATTATCAGGGCTACCCCTCCTCCTTTTCCATTTTGCCTATCTCTTCTAAAAGTTAAGTATCCTGGAAGATTTAGTTCTCAACCTTGGTCACTTTGCAACCATGTCTCCGCAATGGCTATTAGATCAAACCTATTAATTTCTACCTCCGCTATTAATTCATCTGTTTTGTTGCGAATGCTTCGCGCATTCAGATATAGTGCTTTTAGCTTTGACTTTTTTTGATTTTTTCCTGATGTCACCTTAGTCACTAATGCCCTATTACCTTCGCTACTCTCTTTATCCCTTCCTAACCCACTCTGCTTATTTTTACCCAAAACACTGCTCTGCTCTAGAGCCTTGACATTTCTCTTGCTGCTTTTAAATTTACTCTTTCCTGAATCCTCCAACCACCCCCCCTCCCCCGCCCTTGGTTAGTTTAAAGCCTTGTCTACTGCCTTAGTTATTCAATTTGCCAGAACACTGGTTCCAGCTTGGTTTAAGTGGAGCCTGTCCCAACGGAACAGCTACCTCTTTCCCCAGTACTGGTGCCAGTGCCCCACGAAGCAAAACCCCTGCCTCCCACACCGCACTTTGAGCCACGCATTTAGCCTTCCAATCTGCTTATCCCTGTGCCAATTGGCAGGTGACTCAGGTAACAATCCAGAGATTATTACCTTTGAGATTCTGCTTTTTAATTTGGACCCCAACTTCTCAAACTCCCTCAGCAGAACCTCATTCCTAGTTCTACCTATGCCGTTGGTTCCTATGTGGACCATGACAACTGGATCCTCCACTTCCCACTCCAAGTTCTTCTCCAGCTGTGAGGAGATGTCTTTAACTCAGGCAACACAACGTTCGGAACTCCCGGTCGCGGCTGCAGAGAACAGTATCTATCCCTCTGACTATTCTGTCCCCTATCACAACTACATTCCCTTTCACTCTCCCCACTTGAATGGCCTCCTGCACCATGGTCAGCTTGTTCATCCATCCTGAAGGCTTTTCCCTCATCCACACAAGCAGCAAGAACCTCATACCTGTTGGATAAGGACAAATGCAGAGGCTCCTCCAGCACTTCACCTGGGGTCCCCTTACTTGCCTGAGTTGCAGTCACACCCTCCTGTCCCTGACCACTACCTAACCTAAGGGGTGTGACTTCCTCCTGAATCAAAGTGTCCCGGTAACTCTCCCCATCCCTGATGCCCTGCAATGACTGCACCTCAGACTCCAGCACAACTCTAAGCTGAAGGTCCTTAAGATGCAGGCACTTACTACAAACGTGGTTGTCCGGGATCACAATACTCTCCACAAACTCCCACATGCTGCAGTTGAGGCACACCACCTGCACTGCCATCCCTATATGACCTTGTTCTATTTAATTAAATTTGTATTTAAGTAACTTAGTTTACAATTTAGTTTCTTGACTACTTAATTGATCTGGATTAAGTTGTAGGTAATGAAATTAAATATCTACCTGTAACACAAAGCACTACAAGAAGTGTAGGCAAAAAGCAGCAAATCCTTCCCCCTCGTCTCCGAATTCCCACTCTTTCCAAATTCCCAAATGAAACACTCCTAAATAAACATATAAAAGGCAGGGAGAGCAGAGAGAGGTTGGAGTTTAGTGAGGGAGATCCAAAAAGTAGGGCCGAGGCAGCTCAACTCTCTGCCACCAATGGTGGTGGGCAGGAAGAGGCGATGCGCACAAGACCAGAGCTGGAAGACAAAAGAGGGCTAATGTAGGGCTAATGTCGCTCACAAAAGGCAGGATAGGGCTAGGTAATGTAGAAACTTTAAAAGTAGCTTAAGTTCAATGTGTTCTAGGACAAGGGGCCAATATAGATCAGTCGGACACCTCAGTATAGTACTAAGAGAGTGTTGCAATGTCACCTGTGCTGTCTTTAAAATGGGAGGTTAAACTGGGGCTGGTGGACATAGAAACATAGAAGATAGGAGCAGGAGTAGGCCATTCGGCCCTCCGAGCCTGCTCCGCCATTCAATGAGATCATGGCTGATCATCCAAATTCAGTACCCTGTCCCTGCCTTCTCCCCATATCCCTTGATCCCTTTAGCCTCAAGAAATATATCCAACTCTTTCTTGAATATATTTAATGAACTGGCCTCCACCACCCTCTGTGGCAGAGAATTCCACAGGTTCACCACTCTCTGGGTGAAGAAATTCTTCCTCATTTCAGTCCTAAATGGCTTACCCCTTATCCTTAGACTATGACCCCTGGTTCTGGACTCCCCGGCCATCAGAAACATCCTTTCTGCATCTAGTCTGTCCAGACCTGACAGAATTTTTGATTCCAAGGTTCTATCACTATCAAAACACATTACTCAGTAATTGTTTGTACATGACCTTGTGGTGCACAAAATTGGCTGCTGCATTCGCCTATTACACTTCAAAAGTAACGCAGTGGTTATAAAGCATTTTGGGATATCCAGTGGACATGAAAAGCCCTATATAAATGCAAGTTATTTTTTTGGTATGAATGATACAGTTAAAAATAAATCACATTTAAGACAATATTTTAATGTTGTGTGTAATATCCATGCTCCCACTACCACCAGTGAAATACCTATATTTATCATTGTGATACAGTATAGGTTATTCACTGGTGAGATCACAATGCACTTTCATGAGACAACCCAAATCTGGAATGACAGAACCTAGAATTGTGCTGCTGTTTTTTATCCCCACAGTTCAATTGACCAAATTTCACACTTCCGCCATTACACGTCCCTGAAATTCTGGTGAAAACACTGGCATTTTATTAAAGATTTACAAAAAAGTGAATCCATCAGAACAAACCTACATTGTTTATTACATTTTGCTCACAAGGAAATAGTATTTTTAATTGTTGGAAGCATTAACCAGGATTGAAATTCCTTTCACTGGTTCAGCTTAAATATTTAATGTGCAGGTTTTTTGTACATTATATTTTAAAATGCCAGGGGATCCAGCTCCCTGGACTCAACTAATAGAGTTGTGTCTGACAGTATCTTAAGAAGCCACTGTGGTTATTGTGCAACAATCAGAGGAAGGTTATTCTATATAATCCTCTTCCCAGGGCTTCTCATAATGAGTGCGAGATAAATGTAATCACTATTTGCTTTGGATTTCCTGCAAAATGACTGCAGTTGTAAGAAGCCATGGAGCAAATTACCATAATGTACTAAACAGCAGCTGTCTCACTGAGAGCATCAATTGCAGTAAGTCCAATATCACTGCTGAGAAAGGCTAAAAAAATTCAAAAAAATATCTGAGAGACAAAAACAGTGCTAAAATAGGTTAGAGAGATTTACTTCAGCATTGGGCTTGTAGAGCCACTAATCTGAAGCATCTATGAACAAGTTTGCTTACTATGTTTAGAATCTGAAATTCTAAAGCAGGTATAACAGTTATGACAACAAGACTATCAAATAGTTCACAAGAAATCAAATGATGCCGTTTATGAGAAAGGGAGATAGTAAAAATCTACAGATAATTTAAAGCCGCTTAATTCAAGTTACCTTTGTTCAATTCAATAGCAAAATACTGCAGATGCTGGAAATCTGAAACAACAACAAAAAATGCTGGAAACACTCAGCAGGTCAGGCAGCATCGTAGAGAGATAAACAGAGCTAACGTTTCAGGTCGATGACCTTTCGTCAGAACTAGAAAAAGTTGGAGAAGTAATAGATTTTTAATCAAGTGTAGGGGCAGAGAAAGGGAGGAGGGGAGGAAAGAACAAAAGGGAAGGTCTGTGATAGGATGGAAGGCAGGAGAGATTGAGACAAAAGGGATGATGGTGCAAGGCAAAAGGAGATGGTAATGGGACAAGTTAAGAAACAAAAGACGACTCTAGATGAGGTGTAAATGGTGATGGTAGAATCAACAGCTGCCATGGGAGAGAAGAAAGAAAATATAGGGGCCGAGGTTATACTCTGAAATTGCTGAACTCGATGTTGAGTCCAGAAGGCTGTAAAGTGCCTAATCGAAAGATGAGGTGCTGTTCCTCAAGCTTACGTTGAGCTTCATTAGAACAGTGCAAGAGGCCGAGGACGGAGAGATCAGAGTGGGAGTGAAGCAAAGAATTAAAGCGACAGGTGACCGGAAGCTCAGGGTCACGCTTACGGACTGAATGGAGGTGTTCTGCAAAGCGATCACCCAATCTGCGTTTGGTCTCCCCAATGTAGAGGAGACTGCATCGTGAGCAGCGAAAACAGTATACTAAATTGCAAGAGGTACAAGTAAATCGCTGTTTCACCTGGAAGGAGTGTTTGGGGTCCTGGATGGTGGGAAGGGAGAAGGTAAAAGGACAGGTGTTGCATCTCCTGCGCTTGCACGGGAAGGTGCCGTGGGAAGGGAAATGGGTGTTGGGGGTGATAGAGGAGTGGACCCAGGTGTTGCGGAGGGAGTGGTTCCTTCGGAATGTTGAAGGGGGCGGGGGGGTGGGGGGGGGGGCGGAGGGAAAGATTTGTTTGGTGGTGGGATCACGCTGGAGGTGGCGGAAATGGTGGAGGATGATCCGTTGAATGTGGAGGCTGGTGGTGTGAAAGATGAGGACAAGGGGAACCCTATTGTGGTTTTGGGAGGGAGGGGAAGGGGTGAGGGCAGAAGTGTGGGAAATGGAACGGATACGGTCGAGGGCCGTGTCAACCACGGTAGAGCTGAGTGTTTCCAGCATTACCTTTGTTCAATTTTTGTACTGCAAAATATGCCTTGGATTTAATCAGAAGATTGAACTTAAATTTATATGAAGCCTTATTATTGAAGTGTCTCAAAGTGCTTAATACAGTGAATTACTTTTGGAATGCAATGACTGTTATGGAGGCAAATTTTAGCATAGGTCCTAAAATGATACATAATTAAGTGGGACTCTGGTTAGTATTTTTAGAAGCTTTGAACAGGCTTGGAGAATAGCAAATATTAACCTGATATTCAATAAGAGTGTTACATGAACGTGGAGATTATAGGTCTCAACATCTATAGCTGGGGGAATGCGGGACAGAATTATATAGGAAGCTACAAATGCTCATTATTCTGATGCAGTTATATTATAGACTAGCTGATTTCCTGTGGCACTGTTCAAGAGTAGACCATGGCTGTGGAACACAGGTCATCATGTTTAGCTGTTAATATGGAGCTGTGTTTAATATGGCCTGTCTATTTAAGGTCGCTGCTCTGTTACTCTTCGTAAGGGAAGTGAACTAAGTCAGCAGATTCTAAAGTCAACTAGAAGGTAATTGCTGTTGCTGAGCGAAGTTTCGCTAGATTGGCAGCTGCTTGTAAATCCTTGGCTCCTCCCCTTGGGGGGATATCAAGGTCAGTGGAAACCACAAAAAATAACTGGCTTCTTTCATTTTTAAAAATTGTTCAGTTCTGAATTTGTGCTGTTTGAAGAGTAACAGATAATTTGCATGTGTGACAAAGTGCGACACTTTCAAATGCAACACATCAGATGTGTGATGGACATGTGCCACATTTTGGGCAGACAGACAGAGACACACAGACAGACCAGAACTACTTCTGCTTGAAATGTAAAGCCACCTTTACACTGGCACTTGTTCAGGTCAGATTTCAGAAGATCGGTATCCGTGTGCCAACCTCTTATTTAACCTACTAAATCTGGCTCGCTTATGTCAGTGGCAGACTTGTGGACACAATTTTTCATGGGTCTGCGAGTATGCTGCAGAGATAAGAGAGATGGATTGAGCAGTGTAGATACAAGAGCTGGCTGACAAACTCCAGCTTAAGCAAGCACTAGTTTAAAAGCAGCTTAATATCTTGGCTGCCTGTCCTTGGGAGTCTGCTCCATTTGAATTATGGTGCAAATTCCACAGTGCTGGCAGCAACGAACAATGCACCCACACTCCAATACAAACTGTAAACCAGGCTGCCGAGGAGCTAGTGGTTGCTATCAGAAGGTTCAGGTTTAAAGTCAAATGTATGGAACTTACCTCAGTTACATTTGCTTAATACAGCACTGCAATCTAAAATAATCAGCATTTGTCAGCCCTAAATCATAGCAGGACTTTCCATGGCTTTAGAGTAAATTAATTACTTTAGTTCCGAGGGAAACAAAAGAGCCAAAGGTGAAGGCAGGGAGAAGAGAGCGAGAGAGAGAGAGAGAGAAAGTTGACTCATACCACTTGTGTGCACCTTGCAGCAGATAGTTACAGAGCAACAACTTTAGAGAGGCACAGCAGCAAGTTGCTGCCCGCTTTCTTGGTTGTACACTGCTGCATACCATGGTGCGGGCAGGAGAAGCAAGTAACTATACACCACTTATGGTTTACTTTGCCCAGAAGGATACAGCTCCATGCAATACACAAGGCTTTAGCTTTTACAAAGAGTGCCTGTGATCACTGCAACTTGCCACTTTCCTCTTCCAATCTAAGCAAATTCTTTATATAAAATGCAGCATAAAAATTTGGAAATTCCCAAAAAGATTTGATCTGGCAATACGTAGAGCTCAAAATGAGTCAGTAATCAAATTGATCCAACATAACATCTGTATCCTCATTTTAGAATCAAAATAGTTGATAGGGTTGCAAAATGCTGGGAATTTTAAAAGAGGAAACTTTCCATGGGAATTTTCGGGAATTTATGGGAATTTTGAGTTTTTTTGCACACTGATGGTTTTTGTCTTTGACCCTTATATTATCTTTGTCGTCAAAATAGACATATTGTTCCATACAAATAAAAACAGGCTTTCAAAACTTTATTTAGGTTATAATTTTGAACTTTATTGAACCCCCACAAAAAAGACCCATCTAAAATAAAATAAAAAGAGCGTCAGCTTATTTAGCCTGTAATTTGTCCTTATTTTGTCCCTTTGAGTCTTCTACTCATGAGTCTTCTGAGTCTTCTACTCCTCATTGCTCCTCCTGATTCTCTGACTCTGGCTCTGACGTGTCCATTTCCTCCTCTGTGTCAGTGTCTAGCTGTGTGGTGGACACTTCTGTATCTGGCTCAATAAGTTGTAGGTTCGCCCGGATAGCCACCAGTTTCTCCACTCTCTTGTTAGTCAGCCTGTTGCGCACCTTTGTATGCGTATTCCCAAAAAGTGACCAGTTTCGTTCAGAGGTCGCTGATGAAGGTGGGATTTGGAGTATCACCGATGCAATAGGTGACAGGGCCTCAGATGCACAAAGTCCCTTCCACCAGGTATGTGCACTGATATGCTTGCATGATTCCCATATCCCATCCCCATTCCAAAGACCTTGCTTGGTAGAGAACTTTGCCCACATCCAGATTGAGATGGTGTAAGAGGGTAGAAATCACATTGTAAGCGCTGTTGATCTGTTCTCCAGAAAGTATTGGTCTCCCAACATGCTTTGGGTCCAGCATGTATGCTGCAGCATGAATCGGCTTGACACAAAATTCTTGATGCGTCTGTATGAATTGAACAATTGCCTTCTCCTCTGCTTTGAGCAGCAGGGATGTGGGTAGGGCAATGCTGATTTGTTCTTTTAAATCAGTAAAAAGCCTGAGAACATCTGACAAGACAGCGTCATCTCCTTCAATCTGAGCAATTGCAGATGCTACTGGTGAGAGTAGTTTAAGGCTGCTAGCCACTCTCTCCCAAAACACATCATCCAGCAGTATTTTCTTGGTGTACAGTGCTTCCATGGTTCTCAAACCCATGATGTCCTTGAGGAGCAGGTTAAGCCCATGAGCTGCGCACCCAATAGACGTAATATGAGGGTAGGCCTCCTCCACTTGAGCCCAAGCAGCCTTCATATTCGCAGCATTGTCAGTAACTACTGCAAAGACCTTTTGTGATCCAAGATCGTTGATGACCGCTTTCAGCTCATCAGCAATGTATGTGCCTGTGTGTCTGTTGTCCTTCG
Source organism: Somniosus microcephalus (assembly GCF_052327205.1). NCBI lineage: Eukaryota > Metazoa > Chordata > Chondrichthyes > Squaliformes > Somniosidae > Somniosus > Somniosus microcephalus. The sequence goes on along the minus strand of NC_140999.1, from coordinate 172,971,448 downwards.
TGTCTGTGCTCTTGAAGAACACTGGGAGAGGAGTGGAGACGATCTAGTTTATGATGCCCTCCCCTCGTACATTTGACCACCCATCTGAGATAACTACACCACAGTCTGCCATCGCTATCGTTTCTTTGAGCTTTCCTTGGACTCTGTTATACTCAGCCTCCAGCAAATAAGTAGACAAAGCATGTCTGGTGGGAGGACAGTATGCAGGGCGAATAACATTGAAAAATCTCTTCCAGTACACATTGGCTGTGAGCATGAGGGGTGAGCCTGTTGCATATACAGCTCGAGCAAGGCACTCATCTGCATTCTTCTGGCTATGGTTATCCATTGTATCAAAGAACCTTCCAAGTGGGTGAGGAGTTGCTGATGATAAGGAGCCTGATGCTGAATGAGAACCATCATCTTCTTGAATGGAAGCAGAGGAACTCTGGGCTGACTGCTGTGAGCTTTGAGTGAAGTTGTTGCATTTGGATAAATGCTGCTGCATCTTTGTGGCATTCTTTACATATGGCTTTCTACAGTGTTTGCACATGTACACAGTCTTTCCATCTTTAATGCCTGGGGTAAAATGCTTCCACACATCCGATGGTAAACGTGGCATTGTTCTATGCAGAGAAATAAAGGGCATTCATCTCTGTGTCGAACTGCGGTCGATCAGCACGATTGCAACAGGGTGAGTACATTTTTGCTGATGCTCCATGTGATGGAAGCATGACCTGTACACACACGACGCTACATCACCAATACTGTATTATTTTGTATATTTTAAATTGAAGGACAACAGAGTTCAACAAGTAACTGGTATAAAGTCTGATTTACTTACTGCATCATCACAACATCAGCAGAAAACAAAATGACTTCCCTCAGGACCCCTAACCTGGATCTTAAAAAAACTATAGCAGTCTTACAGATGCCTGCAGGCCAATCACAATTCGATATGCAAATATTACAAATAGAGGGAGCTAATCGCTCATCCACTCATCCAACCAATCAGGACACATTTGTTCACAGTCACACACAAAACTTGTAATTATTAAAACAAGCCAAGTAAGAAGATAAACATATATTGATTAAGAAATTCCTTAATAATTAAGATTCCATCTCTGTTAGTAATTTTAAGAGAGGACCTGTGGAAAAAAAAGAAATACAAAAAAAACAATATTATGCTAGCATGTGCTTTTTTGGGCAAAATTCCCAAGCTAAACTTCCCGTGGAAAATTTCCGGAAATTTACCGGAAACTTTCCACCCCTTTGCAACCCTAGTTGGGACCAATGAGTTCCTCTTAATGCTATCCCGAAATCAGGCAAACCTTTCACTTTTTAAATTTAAGTGCTGTGCTTAACATCATACTCAAGAACATTAAAACAAAACGTGAAATAGGAAAGGTCATTCGGCCAATCGTTTCCATCTCTCTCCAATGGATCATGTATAATTTGCATTGTCATGGCCTCTTAACTTCTTCAATAATCTCTTTAAGATCATTAACAGAGGCAAAATTTCCAAGAAACCAGAACGGTGAATTTCAAGATAATGGCCCATAATCTGACGTCACCTGTTGCCGGGTGGCCCTTAATTGGCCTGCTGAGCCCGCTGGGTGGGCTCAACAAGGTCAATCAAGTTAAAATCGCGTGGATTGGCCGCATCTCGATGGAGGCGGAACTACAACCCCGAAAGTTGTAGCCCCGCCTCCTTCCCGGCTTCTGAATGAAAATCACCTCCTTTGTGTTTCATGCAAAAGGACCCCAGGTCCCTCTGAATTGTAGGATTTTGTAATCTCTCTCCATTTAAATCATAGTTTACTTTTTTATTTTTCCTGCCAAAGTGGATAACCTCGCACTTTCCCACATTATACTCCATCTACCAAATGTTTGCCCACTCACCTAGCCTGTCTATATCCCTTTGTAGATTCTTTGAGCCCTCTGCACAACTTGCTTTCCCACCCATCTTTGTATCATCCGCAAACTTGGCTACATTATAGTCGATCCCTTCATCCAAGTCATTAATGTAGATTGTAAATAGTTGGGGTCCCAGCTCCGATCCTGTGGCACCCCACTAGTTACCGTTTGCCAACCAGAAAATTACCCATTTATCCCGACTCTCTGCTTTCTGTTAGTTAGCCAATTCTCTATCTATGCTAATATAATACTCCCAACTCTGTGAGCTCTTATCTTATGCAGTAACCTTTTATGTGGCACCTTATCGAATGCCTTCTGGAAATCCAAATACACCACATCCACTGGCTCACCCTTGTCCACCCTGCTTGTTATATCCTCAAAGAACTCCATCAAATTTGTTAAACATGATTTCCCTTTCCTAAAGCCATGCTGACTCTGTTTGACTGCAGTATGTTTTTCTAAATGCCCTGCAACTGCTTCCTTAATGAAGGACTCCAGCATTTTCCCCAACGACAGACGTTAGGCTAACTGGTCTATAGTTTCCTGCTTTCTGTCTCCCTCCTTTCTTAAATAGGTGTGTTACATTAGCGGTTTTCCAATCTGCTGGGACCTCTCCAGAATCCAGGGAATTTTGGTATATTGCAACCAATGCATCCACTATCTCTGCAGCCACTTCTTTAAGACCCTGGGATGCAGGCCATCTGGTCCAGGGGACTTGTCGTCTTTTAGTCCCATTATTTTACCGAGTATTATTTCCTTAGTGATAGTGATTGTCTTTAGTTCCCCACTCCCTGTAGCCCCTGGATGTTGTTAGTGTCTTCTACAGTGAAGTCAGATGCAAAATATTTGTTCAGAGTCCCTGCCATTTCCCCATTCCCCATTATTAATTCCCCAGTCTCATCCTCTGAGGGACCAACATTTACTTTAGCTACCCTCTTCCTTTTCATATACCTGTAGAAGCTCTTACTATCGGTTTTAATGTTTCTTGCCAGCTTACTCTCATAATTCATCTTCTCTCTTATTATTTTTTTAGTCATCCTTTGCTGTTTTTTTTAAATTTCCCAATCCTCTGGTCTCCCACCAATCTTGGCAACACTGTATGCCTTCTTTTTCAATTTGATACCATCCTTTACTTCCTTAGTTAGCCACGGATGGTGCTCCCTTCTCTTAAAATCTTTCTTTCTCACTGGAATATATTTTTGTTGAGAGTTATGAAATATCTCCTTAAATGTCCGCCACTGCATTTCAACTTTCTTACCCTTTAATTTGTTTTTCCAGTCCATTTTAGCCAATTCCGCCCTCATGCCATTATAATTGCCTTTGTTTAAGATCAGGACACTGGTTTGGGATACAACTTTCTCACCCTCCAACCGAATTTGAAATTCAACCATGCTCTGATCACTCTTTCCTAGGGGTGAGGGGGTGGGGCACAGCGCAGCCAGTCGGAGCAGGGAATGACTGACCGCAACATCAGGATTTCCCCATTTCGATGCGCATGCGCTAAACCCTGATGTTGTGGTCACTTTCAGAGGGGTAATGACGGCAAACACTGACAGTTCGCTGTTATTACCCACCGCAAATTCCAAGCCAATATTTGCGTGTCCTGAGTAATATACTCCATCAGTGCTTCACACCTCTACTTATAACCTTCAAAGCCATTTCTATCCATTTAGCAGGGCGCATGACATGATGCAGTTATAGTCCAAAATGCGCACAAGTAAACTAATTTTTAAATGAAAGAAAGACAATCATTTGTACTCCTTTCTTTCAGTACACAGGTGGTGTATGCGCAATATGCAATAGCCAAAAGGGACATAGAAGTAATGTGGACAATGTCGATAGCAGTTACCCTGCTGCCAGAAAATCTTTCTACAACTTAAAAGTAGTTTTAAAGTTTCAGAAAGTCACATGGAGAACAGCAGTCACGTATAGGTCTGTGACAACCACTCTCACCATTTCTCTTAATCGGCATTCAGTATGTAACAACTGAGTTCAATGAGGATGCCTGTGCCTTGCACATGCTTCATCTTTATATTGATAATTTGGTGGAGTACTTGACAGGATGTTATCAACGTAAGACCACCTCCTTAGGTGGCTTCATTTGGAATCGCTAATTCAATTAGTGTTGCAATATATGATACCAAAATTGTGGAAGAATTTCTATCAAAATAGTGTTGCACCACCTGTCCCATTCATGCAGCAGAATGTGATATGAGCTTTATCAATCCTAATCCAGTTTCTCAAGAGCGTGGGCCCACAGATCAAACTATTCATTATTCTGGAAGAGTCGACAAGTACAGCTGGTGTTGAAAGTGGAAAAGTCACACTGGTATGGGGGAGGGTGGGAGGAAATCTGAAGCTAGGATAAAGGCACCTTGTTTGGCCAATGTAGGGAGTTTTTTTTTAAACTCTGTATCTGATTAGTGCATATAGGCACCAACGATATAGGTAAAAAGCGGGATGAGATCCTAAAAGCGGAATATAGGGAGTTAGGATATAAATTAAAAAACAGGACCTCAAAGGTAGTAATCTCAGGATTGCTACCACTGCCACGTGCTAGTCAGAGTAGAAATAGAAGGATACTTCAGATGAATACGTGGCTAGAGGAATGGTGCCGGGGGAGGGATTCAAGTTCCTGGGACATTGGAACCGGTTCTGGGGGAGGTGGGACCAGTTCAAACCGGACAGTTTGCACCTGGGCAGAGCTGGAACCGATGTCCTAGGGGGAGTGTTTGCTAGTGCTGTGGGGGAGGGTTTAAACTAAAATGGCAGGGGGTTGGGAACCTGAGCAGGGAGACAGAGGAAAGGGAAACAAGGATAAAAGCAAAAGATAGGAAGGAGAAAAACAAAAGGGGCAGTCAGAGAAATCAACAGTTTAAATCAAATGTGGCCACAGTAAATAATAATTCTAATAGGTCTAAGAGCATTAAAAAAACAAGCCTGAAGGCTTTGTGTCTTAATGCGAGGAGCATTTGTAATAAGGTGGATGAATTGGCTGCGCAAATAGAGGTAAACAAATACGATTTGGTTGGGATTACGGAAACGTGGCTCAAGGATGGCCAAGACTGGCAACTCAACATCCAGGGGTATTCGATATTCAGGAAAGATAGGCAAAAAGGAAAGGGAGGTGGGGTAGCATTACTGGTTAAAGAAGGGATTAACACAATTGTAATGAAGGATATTAGCTCTGATGATGTGGAATCTGTATGGGTAGAATTGAGAAATACTAAGGGGAAAAAAACATTAGTGGGAGTGGTATATAGACCTCCAAACAGTAAGGCGGAGGTTGGGGATGGCATTAAAAGGGAAATTAAAGAAGCGTGCAATAAGAGCACAGCAGTCATCATGGGTGACTTTAATCTACATATAGATTGGGCCAACCAAATTAGTAACAATACTGTGGAGGAGGAATTCCTGGAGTGTTTACGGGATGGTTTCCCGGACCAATATGTCGAGGAACCAACCAGAGATCAGGCCATCTTAGACTGGGTATTATGTAATGAGAAAGGATTAATTAGCAATCTTGTTGTACGAGGCCCCTTGGGTCGGAGCGATCATAATATGATCGAATTCTTCATTAAGATGGAGAATGAAGTAGTTGACTCAGAGACTAGGGTCCTCAATTTAAATGAAGGAAACTACGATGGTTTGAGGCGCGAGTTGGGTAGGATTGATTGGGGAATGGCACTCAAAGGGTTGACGGTGGATAGGCAATGGCAAACATTCAAAGACCGAATGGATGAGCTACAGTATTTGTTCATCCCAGTTTGGCATAAAAATAAAACAAAAAAGATGACTCTACTGTGGCTAACAAGGGGAATTAGGGATAGCATAAGATCCAAGGAGAGGACATATAAATTGACCAGAAAAAGCAATAATCCTGAGTATTGGGAGCAGTTTAGGATTCAACAAAGGAGGACAAAGAGATTAATTAAGAAAGGGAAAATAGAATATGAGAGTAAGCTTTCAAGGAACATAAAAACTGACTGTAAAAGCTTTTATAGATATGTGAAGAGAAAAAGATTGGTGAAGTCAAGCGTAGGTCTCTTGCAGTCAGAATCAGGGGAATTTATAATGGGGAACAAAGAAATGGCAGACCAACTAAATACATATTTTGGTTCTGTCTTCACAAAGGAGGACACAATAAACCTCCCAGAAATGCCGGGAAACATAGGGTCTGATGAAAGGGTGGAACTGAAAGAAATCATTATTTGTAGGGAAATGGTGTTAGGAAAATTGATGGGACTGAAGGCCGATAAATCCCCAGGGCCTGATAATCTACATCCCAGGGTACTTAAGGAAGTGGCCCTAGAAATAGTAGATGCATTGCTGGTCATCTTCCAGAACTCGATAGACTCTGGAACAGTACCCATGGATTGGAGGGTAGCTAATGTTACCCCACTATTCAAAAAAGGTGGTAGAGAAAAATCGGGGAATTATAGACCGGTAAGCCTGACATCGGTAGTGGGGAAAATGCTAGAGTCCATTATAAAAGATGCAATAGCAGAGCACTTGGAAAGCAGTGACAGGATCGGACGAAGTCAACATGGATTTACAAAAGGTAATTCATGCTTGACTAATCTACAGGAATTTTTTGAGGATGTAACTGGTAAAATAGATAAGGGAGAACCAGTGGATGTGGTGTATTTGGACTTTCAGAAGGCTTTCGATAAGGTCCCGCATAAGAGACTAGCGTGCAAAATTAAGGCACATGGGATTGGGGGCAAAGTATTGAATTGGATAGAGAACTGGTTGGCGGACAGAAAGCAAAGAGTTGGAATAAACGGGTCGTTTTCCGAGTGGCAGGCAGTGACTAGTGGGGTACCGCAAGGATCGGTCCTAGGACCCCAGCTGTTCACAATATATATTAATGATCTGGACGAGGGAATTGGATGTAATATCTCCAAATTGCAGATGACACAAAGCTGGGTGGGAGGGTATGCTGTGAGCAGGATGTCATGAAACTCCAGTACGATTTGGACAGGTTGGGTGATTGGGCAGAAACATGGCAAATGCACTATAATGTGGATAAATGTGAGGTTATCCACTTTGGTGGCAAAAACAGGAAGGCAGATTATTATTTGAATGGCAATAGATTGGGAGAAGGGGAAGTGCAAAGAGACCTGGGTGTTCTTGTGCACCAGTCGCTGAAGGTAAGCATGCAGGTGCAGCGGGTGGTTAAGAAGGCAAATGGTATGTTGGCCTTCGTAGCAAGAAGGTTCGAGTACAGGAACAAGGATGTCTTGCTACAGTTGTACAGGGCCTTGGTGGGACCGCACCTTGAGTATTATGTGCAGTTTTGGTCGCCTTACCTGAGGAAGGACGTTCTTGCCATGGAAGGGGTGCAGCGAAGATTCACCAGGCTGATACCTGAGATGGCAGGAAGGAGAGATTGTGTCGATTGGGCTTATACTCACTGGAGATTAGAAGATTGAGAGGGGATCTCATCGAAACCTATAAAATTCTGTCAGGTCTGGACAGACTAGATGCAGGAAGGATGTTTCTGATGGCCGGGGAGTCCAGAACCAGGGGTCATAGTCTAAGGATAAGGGGTAAGCCATTTAGGACTGAAATGAGGAGGAATTTCTTCACCCAGAGAGTGGTGAACCTGTGGAATTCTCTACCACAGAAGGCAGTAGAGGCCAGTTCATTAAATATATTCAAGAAAGAGTTGGATATATTTCTTAAGGCTAAAGGGATCAAGGGATATGGGGAGAAGGCAGGGACAGGGTACTGAATTTGGATGATCAGCCATGATCTCATTGAATGGCGGAGCAGGCTCGAAGGGCCGAATGGCGTACTCCTGCTCCTATCTTCTATGTTTCTATGTTTCTAGTGTTAGTCTGAACTGGGAGTGCTTGCTGCCTATACTGGGTGTAAGAGAAATAGAAAAAAAAATTCCCCAATCTTGCATTTATATAACATCTTATCTCTCAGGGTGACCCAAAACACTTCACATCCAGTGAATTACTTTTGAAGTGTAGTCACTCTTACAACATAGGCAAGCACAGCAGCCACTTTTTGCACAGCAAGGTGCCATTAACAGCATGGGATGAATTTACTAGTCGATTCATTTTTGGAGGTGTTTGAGAGAAGTACGTTGGCCAAGGCACTGGGAGAACTCCCTGCTCTTCTTCGATTAGTGTCGTGGGATCATTATGATGACCTGAGCCACCAGAACAGACCTTGGTTTAATCTCCCGAGGAGGACGGTAGCTCTGACAATGCAGGGGGGGGGAGAGGGGGGGGTGGGGGGAGGGAAGAGGGGAGAGTACTTCCTCAATACCTCACTGAAATGTCACTAGATTACATACTCAAGTCCTGGAGTCATTTTAAATGAAGTTATTATATGATGAAGTAACATTACAATGTATTTATTTTTTCAAAAATGATAGTAAAGCAATCTTGCAGAAATAGCTAGAAAGGAAACAAATTTGCACTCAACAGGAGTACTGCTACTGTGAAGAAAGAAACCAACTTGGTAAAATATTTCTCATACTAGGGTCACATAAAAACATATTGGCCTAAAATTTCCGCGCGGTTGCGCTAGTTTTTTCGGTGTATTTCGGCCAAAATCACTGAATTTTAAGCGCAATTAACGTTCCACGCACATTGAGCTTCTGCGATCTTTTGCGCGTTTAAAAAGCATTGCACTAGAAGGCCCTGCCCACAAAACTGCCCCCCGCCCGGGGGGGGGGGGGTGAATTGATCACCATTGGGAGTTTCCGCTAATTGTGCTCATTTGTGGGCCTTTGGGGAGGCTCCAAAATTAAGCTGGTTCTTTTGGGCACAAGGACACTAATAGGAATGTTTTAAAAGCTGTTGAATATAGGCCTAGAAATTCAGTTTGGGGCGCCCAGCTCGTCTGGGCGCCGGAATTACCGCTGCACGCGGAGCCACTTGCGCCAGCGGGATATTCAGTTTCAGCGCCCCAAGTGGAAGCCGGCTGCTAAACAGGGGTTTCGGCGCCCCGCTTGGGGCGCTGAAACTGAATATCGGCGCGCAAAGTGCCGCAGCACCTCCACCTTAACTCGCCCCACTACCGCCACAGGTAGGCCCCTGTGTACCGGTCGCTGTTTGCGGCCGGCGCGGAGGAGGCGGCAGCGACCAAATATGGCCAGCGGGGCGATAGCGGGGCGATAGCGGGGCGCTGCGCACACCGATGACATCATCGGTGGCGGCGCAGCGCTACAGGCTAACGCCGCCATTAGCGCCCCGCTAAATATCGTGGTGGTTGTGGCCAGAGGCGCAAAAGCCCTCTTTGGGCGCAAACTGGTGGCGCAGGCCACTGAATTTCTAGGCCAAAATGTTTCTGAATTTATTAAGAAACTGACTACTGCACCCCAAGATAACTAGGAAATGGTTCTGTAGACTTTTTTAAAGTGATTTTCAAGAATTTAAAATCGGGTTACTAATAGATTGACACTGTGACTAAAAATGCTTATTTTTTGTGGTTAAACCCATTTTCAGCTACATTAGTCAAACTTTACCAAGTTACCACTCTTAAATATATTAAGGAATATTTTTTAAACCAAAAGGTTAAAAAAAAAGTATGTTTTAAAAAGTTGCCCGATTGCACTGGTTCATTGCAGATTTTGCATTTGAGCAGAAACTCCGGGGTGGGGTGGGGTGGGGTGGCGGGGGGGGGGGAACACTTTGCAAAACTGGCGCAATTTTGGGCACAATGTCATTCACCAAAAAGATTTGGAAATTGTTCTTAGAATCTGTATAATCTAGATCTGAAGAAAGCCAATAAATAAATTATTGCAAGTCTGACTCATTCCTTCTGAAATAAATGAATTTGACTTTTCCAGTTTGGAAACCTGCCATTGTTCAGATTATTCGACTGTAATATTCAAAATTTACCAATTCCATCCATAGAAACATAGAAGATAGGAGCAGGAGTAGGCCATTTGGCCCCTCGAGCCTGTTCCGCCATTTAACATAACAAACAGGGTGGATAAAGGGGAACCAGTGGATGTGGTGTATTTGGACTTCCAAAAGGCATTTGACAAGGTGCCACACAAAAGATTACTGCACAAAATAAAAAATCACGGGATTGGGGATAATATACTGGCACGGGTGGAAGATTGGCTATCTAACAGAAAACAGGGAGTTGTGATAAATGGTTCACTCTCGGGTTCCGCAGGTGTGTTCCGCAGGGGTCAGTGCTGGGACCCCAACTCTTTACAATCTATATTAACGATTTGGAGGAGGGGACCAAGTGCAACATATCCAAGTTTGCTGACAATACAAAGATGGGAGGGAAAGCAGTGAGTGAGGAGGACATAAAAAACCTGCAAAAGGACATAGACAGGCTAAGTGAGTGGGCAGAAATTTGGCAGATGGAATATAATGTTGGAAAGTGTGAGGTTATGCACTTTGGCAGAAAAAATCAAAGAGCAAGTTATTATCTAAATGGAAAGAAACTGCAAAGTGCTACAGTACAAAGGGATCTGGGGGTCCTGGTGCATGAAACACAGAAGGTTAGTATGCAGGTACAATGGAATCTTGGCTTTTATTGCAAGGGGGATGGAGTATTAAAGCAGGGAAGTCTTGCTTCAGTTATACAGGGTACTGGTGAGGCCACACCTGGAATACTGCATACAGTTTTGGTTTCCATATTTAAGAAAAGATATACTTGCTCTTGAGGCAGTTCAGAGAAGGTTCACTCGGTTGATTCCGGAGATGAGGGGGTTGACTTATGAGGAAAGGTTGAGTAAGTTGGGCCTCTACTCATTGGAATTCAGAAGAATGAGAGGCGATCTTATCGAAACATATAAGATTGTGAGGGGGCTTGATCGGGTGGATGCGGGGAGGATGTTTCCACTGATGGGTGAGACTAGAACTAGGGGGCATAATCTTAGAATAAGGGGCTGCCGTTTCAAAACTGAGATGAGATGAGGAGTAACTTCTTCACTCAGAGGGTAGTAAATCTATGGAATTTGCTACCTCAGAGAGCTGTGGAAGCTGAGACATTAAATAAATTTTAAACGGAGATAGACAGTTTCCTAGCTGATAAGGGAATTAATGGTTATGGGGAGCGGGCAGGGAAGTGGACGTGAGTCTAGGTTCAGCCATGATCCTATTGAATGGCGGAGCAGGCCCGAGGGGCCGTATGGCCGACTCCTGCTCCTACTTCTTATGTTCTTATGTTAATGAGATCATGGCTGATCATCCAAATTCAGTACCCTGTCCCTGCTTTCTCCCCATATCCCTTGATCCCTTTAGCCTTAAGAAATATATCTAACTCCTTCTTGAATATGTTTAATAAGTTGGCCTCAACTGCCTTCTGTGGTAGAGAATTCCACAGATTCACCACTCTCTGGGTGAAGAAATTCCTCCTCATCTCAGTCCTAAATGGCTTACCCCTTATCCTTAGACTGTGACCCCTGGTTCTTGACTCCCCCGCCATCAGGAACATCCTTCCTGCATCTAGTCTGTCTAGTCCTGTTAGAATTTTATAAGTTTCAATGAGATTCCCTCTCATTCTTCTAAACTAGCGAATATAAGCCTAATCGACTCAATCTCTCTTCATACGTCATTCCTGCCATCCCAGGTATCAGTCTGGTGAATTTTCGCTGCACTCCCTCCATGGCAAGAACATCCTTCCTCAGATAAGGCGACCAAAACTGCACACAATACTTAAGGTGTGGTCTCACCAAGGCCCTGTACAACTGCAGCAAGACATCCTTGCTCCTGTACTCGAATCCTATCGCTATGAAAGCCAACATACCATTTGCCTTCTTAACTGCCTGATGCACCTGCATGCTTACCTTCAGCGACTGGTGCACAAGGACACCCAGGTCTCATTGCACTTCCCCTTTTCCCAATCTATTGCCGTTCAGATAATAATCTGACTTCCTGTTTTTGCCACCAAAGTGGATAACCTCGCATTTATCCACATCTGCCATGCATCTGCCCAATCACCCAACCTGTCCAAATCATCCTGGAGTTTCTCAGCATCCTCCTCACAGCACACATGCCGACCCAGCTTTATGTCGTCTGCAAACTTGGAGATATTACATCTAGTTCCCTCGTCTAGATCATTAATATATATTGTGAATAGCTGGGGTCCAAGGACCGATCCCTGCGGTACCCCACTAGTCACTGCCTGCCACTCGGAAAAAGACCCGTTTATTCCAACTCTTTACTTTCTGTCTGCCAACCAGTTCTCTATCCAAGTCAGTACCTTACTCCCAATCCCATGTGCTTTAACTTTGCACGCCAATCTCTTATGCGGGACCTTATCGAAAGCCTTCTGAAAGTCCAAATACACCACATCCACTGGTTCTCCCTTAACTATTCTACCAGTTACATCCTCAAAAAATTCCAGTAGATTAGTCAAGCGTGATATACCTTTTGTAAATCCATGTTGACTTTGTCCGATCCTGTCACTGCTTTCCAAGTGCTCTGCTATTACATCTTTTGTAAGAAGTCACACAACACCAGGTTATAGTCCAACAGCTTTATTTGAAATCACAAGCTTTCGGAGCGCTGCTCCTTCTTCAGGTGAAGTGGAGAAATGCATAAAGACACAGCTTATATAGTCAGAGAATCATGTCAGATGTTTACAGGTAACCTTTCCAACTGCCATTTATCACACCTCGGCATTCTCCAAGGCGACCTTCGAGACACACGACAACGCAAAATCGTCGAGCAGAAACTGATAGCCAAGTTCCGCACCCATGAGGACGGCCTCAACCGAGATCTTGGGTTCATGTCACGCTACATGTAACCCCACCTGACGCAGGGTCATCCAGACTCGAGTCGACATTGGCTTGTTCTCTCTACACAGATGCGGCCAGACCTGCTGTGATTTCCAGCCAAAAAAAATGTTTTTTGTCTGTTTTTTTGTTTTTCATACAGACCCCAGCATCTGCAATATTTGACCCCTTGTGACCCCACCCCATTGTTCTTTGATGTAATGTTTCCCTGACTGACCTGTTTGGACACCATTCACACCTTTGACTGCTGTGATTATCTCTCTGCCGAGGTGTGATTAATGGCAGTTGGAAAGGTTACCTGTAAACATCTGACATGATTCTCTGACTATATAAGCTGTGTCTTTATGCATTTCTCCACTTCACCTGAAGAAGGAGCAGCGCTCCGAAAGCTTGTGATTTCAAATAAAGCTGTTGGACTATAACCTGGTGTTGTGTGACTTCTTACATTTGTCCACCCCAGTCCAACTCCGGCATCTCCACACCATGATTACATCTTTTATAATGGACTCTAGCATTTTCCCCACTACCGATGTCAGGCTTACCGGTCTATAATTCCCCGTTTTCTCTCTACCACCTTTTTAAAATAGTGGGGTTACATTAGCTACCCTCCAATCCATGGGAACTATTCCAGAGTCTATAGAATTTTGGAAGATGACCAGCAATGCATCTACTATTTCTAGGGCCACTTCCTTAATTACCCTAGGATGTAGATTATCAGGTCCTGGGGATTTATCGGCCTTCAATCCCGTCAATTTCCCCAACACCATTTCCCTACAAATACTGATTTCATTCAGTTCCTCCCTCTCATTAGACCCTATGTTCCTCGACATCTCTGGGAGGTTATTTGTGTCCTCCTTTGTGAAGACAGAACCAAAGTATGTATTTAATTGGTCTGTTTTGACTTTTTAACCTTTAATATGATAGAAATGAAATGCAAATAAAAGGATGACAGAATATTAACTCTTTTTGGTCAATAGAAATGAAAGCAACCAGCTCTTAAATAGCTTGATTGCAGCTGCGATTCATTCATCGGTTTCAATAGTTAGGTCTACGTAAAATAACATTAAAAATTGACACTGTATAAATTTGGTTTACAATCCTCAAAATTCTTATGCAATATTGCTTTTTTACTCAAACATATTGGTCGTCAAGATCCTGTATATTAAAAAGAGACAAAGAGGAATGCAGAAGGCAGCAGCTGTCAAATGTACATCAAAAAATGGAACACTGCAGCCAAGCTGAAATTAAAAGATTAGACAAAGCTGGGACAGGACCGAAAACAATAGCAAGTCTGAAGCTACCTCAATCTAGACGTAAGAAGTTAATCTATCGCTCCAGTTATATAGAAATCCGAACTGAAGCAGAACCCCAATCTAAACGTTATCATTTCTTGGCAAAGGAGCTGTACATTCATCTCAATTCAACTGTCATTTCAGATTCCAGCAAATAAGAGTCTGGTTACATTTCACATGAGCCTTCTTCCTGGGCCACAGGGGCACCGTGCTGTAAAATGCTACAACAATAAGCAGATCCCATTATTTGGTTTGAACGGCCATACTATAATCTGTGGTTTATGGCTGCTAAATGCTGCATTTTCTCAAAAATGATCACCAACAGAAACTACGTGTCTCCTGCTCTTTAGACAATGGCAAATAAATCAATCGTTATTTAAGAAAGTTTAGTTAAAAACCTCAAAACGTGCCCGGTAAATACAGCTGGTGGTTTTATACTCCAGTCACTTATCAACTGCAACAATATAGGTTACATTTATAATACTTACACCGTTAGAAAATGAAGTGGGGGACAAGGCTTAATTTTTGAGCTGATTTTATATCCCAACAATACAATTCAGCACAGTATTAACAAGCATCTCATCTTATCTCAGTATGGTGTGAGTAACCCAGCAGACTTTCTCTCCTAAAGCACTTCCGATAATTATCACAGACCCTCGACTCCCTGGCAGGAGTTCAAACAATTTCAGTCTGTGAGGTTACTGCACTTCCACCAGCGAGTCACTCCTGCTTCAGATTGAGAAATACCGAGCTTCAGCACCTCCAGGATACTCATGGGCCTGAGTAAGGATCTGTTTAAAGGGAACTTTCCTTCCTGTCCCGTTGTCTTGGGATTAAGGCCAAACCACAGACTGCTGGGGGGCAGGTTAGAATACAGTCAAAAAGCTAAGCTGCATCACTACCCTGTCCTAACTGATATATATAAAATATATTATAAAACAGTCAGTCAAAACTCCAAAATGTGCATGTATTTGGGGTACAAGGTTGTGGATTCAAATCCCACGCCAGGGACTTGAGCACATAATCCAGGCTGACACTTCAGTGCAGTACTGAGGGAGTGCTGCACTGTTGGTGGTGTCGTCTTTCAGATGAGACGTTAAGCCGAGGCCACGTCTGCTCTCTCGGGTGGACGTAAAAGATCCCACAGCACTATTCAAAGAAGAGCAGGGGCATTCTCCCCATACCTCTGGACAATATTTATTACTCTACTAACACCTAAAACCAGATTATTTGGTCATGATCACATTGCTGTTTGTGGGACCTTGCTGTGCGCAAATTGGCTGTCGTGTTTCCTACATTAGAACAGTGACTACACCAAAAACGTATTTCATTGGCTGTAAAGCGCTTTGGGATGTCCCGAGTTCCTGAAAGACGATTTCTTTTCTTTGTTCGAGACTCAACTACAGGTACTTCAATGCTCTCTTCGTCACCCTTACTAACATCTCCTTCTTTAGCTTGACATCCATTTGTTGATTTGTTGGGGCATTTTTTTTCTACATTTAAGGCGCCATACGAATGCATGTGTTGTTGTTTTAAATGCAAGTGAGAGTCGCACTTCAGTCTTCTCCTGACAACTGCACAAAAACTTTCATGCTGAGTACTGTCTTCTGCAGACCTCTGTGTAGAATCAGGTTTCATAACATTCAGAGCAGACCAACATCAAACAGTAAGTGGAGGATCTTAGCGGTTTGTATGCATCCTCTCTACTTTCAATAAAGTTCAGAAGTACGGGTTAGAGCATTGAAACATAGACCTGAAATCATAATTCAAACATCTCTTTGAACTAAAACAAACTACACCAGCTGTTCCAATACAGAGGAAATTGCATAAATTATAATTGAATCCCACTTATCAATTTCAATTGTTCTTACTCCGCCCAATTTGTTCAGAAAAAATGATTTTGAATAATCTTGGGTGCTGCTTCGAGGAACTGTCTATAGTGACAAATTTGATCAGAACACCAGTTAAAACATCAGCACTTTTCATAGAGTCAGTACTTCAACAACAAACAAGTTGGACATCACTGAAGGTGACCACAGTGGGTCATCGCACAGTTTCATCTTTTTCCTGGGCTTTGATCATCACAAGACATTTTTTAAACTGTAGTTCCATTTTACAAGTTACTTTAACCCTTTTCCAGAGCTTTTCTTACAACAGTAAATTGGTAAGAATTTTAATAGGTTTAAAAAAATTTTATAAATCTTCTAAACATTATCTAGATTTTTACTGCCACTTAATGATTAAATAAATATGACTGAGTAGCTAAAGATCTACTTAGTTGATTCTTGAACTCCTAAAACTAACCAGAACATTCTTTTACAAAAAGGATACTACACAGCCTGAGGGCCTAATCGTTTTTTTTTAAAAGCCAAAGTGGATTTTTTTCCCCAAAGATTAAATTAACAACAGACAAAGTTTGAATACTTAATCAAGAAAGGTGGGACTCCCTGTGTGGAAATTAGCTTTGGATGAGACCATCAGATGATAAAAGCTGTGCGACGCACCAGTATGTCTGGTTATTTTATTCTGAAATGCTGTCTTACTGCGCCAGTTCAAAACATATGGTTATATATTGTGTTCATACTGTCTGGACGCTAGCTGCAAATATCTTTTTTTTTGCTCATGCGGGAAGGTAAAAAACAAAAACAGATATGCAAGGCAGACAAATTGAACTGGGGAAGAATGGGAAATCAAATCCAAAGTCTGGACTCGTCAGAATTTTAGCAGGTGGGGGGGTGGAATTATCAATCAAACCCAATCCCCACTCTGCCAGTTCAGTGGACATGTCCGTTAGTTAGAAACAAATGCTGTCTCTCTCCTCTCATTTCAATTTTATTTTCCCGTCCCCATTTTTCTCTTCTTCTTAAAATGTTGGGTAAGTGTTGTGCTCAGCCAGTGGTTCAGTGGGTAGCACTCTCGCCTCTGAGTCAGAAGGTTGTGGGTTTAAGTCCCACTCCAGAGACTTGAGCACAAAAATCTAGGCTGACACTCCAGTGCAGTGCAGAGGGAGCGCTGCACTGTTGGGGGTGCCATCTATTGGATGAAACGGAGGCCTCGTCTGCCCTCTCAGGTGGACGTAAAAGATCCCATGACACCATTTTGAAGAAAAGCAGGGGAGTTATCCCCAGTATCCTGGCCAATATTTATCCCTCAATTAACATCACTAAATAAAAACAGATTATTTGGTCATTACCACATTGCTGTTTGTGAGAACTTGCTGTCCGCAAACTGGCTGCCGCGTTTCCTGCTTTGCAACAGCGACTACACTTCAAAATTACTTCATTGGCTGTAAAGTGCTTTGGGAAGTCCTGAGGTTGTGAAAGGTGCTATAGAAATGCAAGTCTTTCTTTCTTTCAAGACAAGGGAATAGTTCTTTTCTCCACCCTCATGAGGTCTCCCCCAGCTAAGCAGCATTTCCAGTACATGAGCTGGTCTAGGTTGTCATCAATGCTGCTGCACAATTAAAAGTGCACAAATGCTTCCCAGGTTGAGTCTCTTCCACGTCCTTCCCTCCCTCTGTGAATGATAAACTACCCTGGCATGCACTGGAACAGACCCATGTTTCAGGGCTCACCAACTCCACTACCATTTAAAGTTCTGAATGCACACAGTAACTGACATGGAAAGAATGACAAAAAATAGAAGTTACACTTTTATTGTGCTTTGCATCCCCCGAAGCACTTCGGATCCAATTACTTACTGTTGTTATGTAGGTAAACACGGCATCTATTTTGACACTGAGGCTATTTGCTAGGAGCCTGATGTTGCAATGCAAGTCTCAACAATTTGAGAACTGCATCCAACACTGACAATCGCTATAAAGAATAACCAGGTTTATTCAAAATAAAAATGACAGAATGCATAGCAACTAACTTGCACTACATAAACATAAGGGAATTAGCAATTCCAGGTTATACAACCATTGCTCCAGGATACAAATTTGTGCACAGTACAGCAAGGTTATTAAACTATCACGTGAACAGAAACATACAGAAACTAGTCAAGCTTGAAAGATCTACCCATGTGGTACAGTGTGGCAGTAAAAAAACTACTTCAGTCCCAGAATATAGAATTCTTATTTGCAAGATAATGGACAAGTGAATTGCAATATGAGAAGGGATGAGGAAGGAAACCTCTTGAGAATATGTAGTGTATCGGTATTTTGGATTAAAATTACTCAATGGGGCATTACTTAGAGACTGTCTTGTCTAGAAATGTATTAGGATATGAGCAATGTTGCAAACAACAGACAACACTGTCATACAATGAAATGGTGTGGAGATGCCGGAGTTGGACTGGGGTGGACAAATGTAAAAAGTCACACAACACCAGGTTATAGTCCAACAGCTTTATTTGAAATCACAAGCTTTCGGAGCGCTGCTCCTTCTTCAGGTGAAGTGGAGAAATGCATAAAGACACAGCTTATATAGTCAGAGAATCATGTCAGATGTTTACAGGTAACCTTTCCAACTGCCATTAATCACACCTCGGCAGAGAGATAATCACAGCAGTCAAAGGTGTGAATGGTGTCCAAACAGGTCAGTCAGGGAAACATTACATCAAAGAACAATGAGGTGGGGTCACAAGGGGTCAAATATTGCAGATGCTGGGGTCTGTATGAAAAACAAAAAAACAGACAAAAAACTTTTTTTGTTTTTTTGTTTTTTTTGGCTGGAAATCACAGCAGGTCCGGCCGCATCCGTGTAGAGAGAACAAGCCAATGTCGACTCGAGTCTGGATGACCCTGCATCAGGTGGGGTTACATGTAGCGTGACATGAACCCAAGATCTCTGTTGAGGCCGTCCTCATGGGTGCGGAACTTGGCTATCAGTTTCTGCTCGACGATTTTGCGTTGTCGTGTGTCTCGAAGGCCACATTCTCCAAGGTGGCCTTCGAGACACACGACAACGCAAAATCGTCGAGCAGAAACTGATAGCCAAGTTCCGCACCCATGAGGACGGCCTCAACAGAGATCTTGGGTTCATGTCACGCTACATGTAACCCCACCTGATGCAGGGTCATCCAGACTCGAGTCGACATTGGCTTGTTCTCTCTACACGGATGCGGCCGGACCTGCTGTGATTTCCAGCCAAAAAAAACAAAAAAACAAAAAAAGTTTTTTGTCTGTTTTTTTGTTTTTCATACAGACCCCAGCATCTGCAATATTTGACCCCTTGTGACCCCACCTCATTGTTCTTTGATGTAATGTTTCCCTGACTGACCTGTTTGGACACCATTCACACCTTTGACTGCTGTGATTATCTCTCTGCCGAGGTGTGATTAATGGCAGTTGGAAAGGTTACCTGTAAACATCTGACATGATTCTCTGACTATATAAGCTGTGTCTTTATGCATTTCTCCACTTCACCTGAAGAAGGAGCAGCGCTCCGAAAGCTTGTGATTTCAAATAAAGCTGTTGGACTATAACCTGGTGTTGTGTGACTTTATACAATGAAATGGCTGTGCAAAACCACTCAGTACCGTCACGAAGCCCTGCTCTGGAATGTCATAAAGAGAAGTGGGAACTATAGGCTAGAAATTCCATTGCGCAATGTTTGGGGGCGATAACTTTTGAAATCTGAGAAAATTATCACCAGGCAATAATCCTTTTATGATCCCGGGAACTTTTGCTTTAGTGCTCCAAGAGGGAAGCAAAGCGCTAAATCAAGTGCTAACCACTTCTCTTCGAGCGCTAAAGTGTGTGAGAGGGGCGGTAGCGGCAGAGCGCTGAAGAATGTGCAGTGCAGTGCTACCGGCATCAGAGGCTCCTTCCCTCGCTTAATGATGGTTTGCAACATTCTTCTTCTTAGTTCTGTGGGGCCAGGGCACCTGCACAACTTCCATTACAGCGCCAATCACTCAGGAGTGTAGGGCTGAGGCATCACACAGCAATCAGGCTTCAAAAACTTTCAACAGGCACCAGACTGGTGCGAAGAATAAAGTTAGGCCCACCTGACCACCACTGCCTTTAATTATCGCTCCCCAAGTGGCCAGCCGAGGTGACGATGCCTCCTGTTGCTGCCGTTGTTGACGCCAGGCGATGCAGCAGGGGGTGGGAGCGAATTTCACATCCAGGGCGGTAACGGGGCGCTGCGCACTTGATGACATCACGATCTACGGGGCACTAGAGACCGAGGCGGTAAGTGTTAGCGCCAGCGCAAAATCACCAGGGACGTTTGCGGGCGTCGCTGAATTCGCCGCACCCGGTCGGCAACCCCTTAGCACCCCATTACCGCCCCCCCGCAGGCACTAACAGGAGGCGCAGAGCAGCCAAATTTCTATCCCTGTTACTCTCATTCAATGTATATTGGTAAGGATTTAGGAATTTCAAAGATGTATACGTATGATCAGGGATGAGTCACTTTTTCAATTACTTTTTCCCTCATTAGATTCCTCACCACATCCTTGCCACACACCATTCTCTGGATACTATGCCACGCAGGTAGATTTCTGTCTGATATCTGTCAATTTCACTCTGCAACGGTCTGCTAAGAGAGCCCAAGGGTGACTCGCCCACTGATTTTCACTCTCTCTGGGGGAATGCTTTGCCTCCACTCAATGGCTCGGATTTTGCGGTCAGTGGCGTAGGAATGGTGCTCGCCGTTCATTAAGCTTACAGCTGCCCACAGACTTTTCATGGGCTTTTCTGTGACAACTTACGGTAAATAGAGATCTTCTTCAGTGCGGCGTCCTCTACAGGGGACCTGGGTGAACAGGGAAAGCAACAGTGTGTCTCCTCAAGCACTCAGATTGAAGAATCCTCACTGAGACACACAGGCCTAGAAATTCAGTAAGGCTCTGCAAGCTTTGCGCCCAGTTACCGCCTAAAGAGGGTTTCTGCACCAGTATAGGAGGTTGCGCTGATATTGAGCTCGGCGGTAATGGCGGCGGTAGCCGGTAGCGCTGCGCCGGCACCGATGACGTCATCAGTGTGCGCAGTGCCCCGTTTCCACCCCGATGCCAGCCCAACGCCCATATTCAGTTGCCGCCGCCTCCTCCGTGGCGGCCGCTACTAACATCCGGAGACCAGGGCCTTACTGCAGCCTTAGTGGGGCGCATAAAGGTGGAGGTGCGGCCGGCCGCTTTTTTGGCGGCCGCCTGCCCGCACCTCCTTCCCCGGCCTCCTCCACCACCCCCCCCGCGGCATTGCCGGCTGCTTTCCGCAAGCCCGGCACTTCTCCGTGGTGCCGGGCTCATTTGCCGGCACAATCCAGCGGCGATCTCCCCGTTGCAGGCACCTCCACCTTAAGAGAAGGAGGAGGCCTGCAGTACCGCAGCCTGCCGCACCGCATCGGGTGGCGCAGCGGCACTTAGAGCGCTGAAATTCAGTTTCTGCGCCCCAAGCGGGGGCGGGCACACCCTGGAATAGCGGCCGGTTCCGACTTGGGGCGCAAAAAGCGAATATCGGACGGTCGCACATGGCTCCGCGCCCAGCGCTAACTTTTGGCCGTTAGCCAGCTGGCGGGGCCATAGTGAATTTCTAGGCCACAGAGCCTAAACCAGGAAGTATAAATTAGAATATTTAATTCAATGTAAAATCACGTACAGAAGACAAAATAAGAGAGAAAGAAAGATGGGAGTAAGAGAGAGAAAGAAAAAGTAAAAAAATGTAATTTTTATAAAATCTCTAAAAATAATGAAAGTCTGAAGGAATGAGGCTCCACACTTGCGAAAGTAAATGTTCAGGGCCAGAGAGGTTGTTTGGCAGTAATTAAGACTTATTACGCTGTTAAAAATTCATTTGCACCTGAATGCACCAGCCCTAACTTTTTCTGGCATGTTTAGTGGGTAACTGGTGGGTAAGTACCGCCACTTCATGCCCTTCATGTATTTTAATGCCGATTCCTTTGCAGAGGTAGCGAAGCTTGTGGAGGAGCAGGGCAACTCAGGCAGCAAGTTCCTGATTTCCACATTTAACTGCGCATGTGCGGACACCGCAGGTTGCTGTCCAATTTACTCCTTAATAATGGTGAGCGCTGATAGTAACACCATTATTTTCAACACAAAATTCGGGCCTAAATTTCTGTCTTTGATTAGCAATTAGCATGCACCACCTCTATGGTCAACATGTTGGTACAATTACTCCTGACGACTCCACTTACTTCATCAAAATTGAGAATAAAGATTAGTCAGATAAATAACGACATGGAATCAATCATCTTTCCACCCAGGAAAATGCGATACATTCAAGCACTGGGCTAAAACGATCATATCTTACTGATGCTGGATCTCAAATATGAAAACATGAGTACATACAGGGAAGAGACTAGAGGGTAGACAATCTGCCACCTGCAAATACTCAAGATTTCTGTAACAGTTGTGACATTATTTGTGAATTCCATGTGCGTCACCTACTGAACATTCTTTACAATTAATAAAGTCAAGGGGCTAGATTTTCAGTTGCTTGCGCCAGCAGTTAGCGCCTTAAGAGAAGTGATTTTCGGGCGCTATGCGTGTAGCGGCCGGGCGCAGCGCAGTTTGCGCCCCGCCCCAAATTAAGTTGCCCGTTAGCGCCGGCGCAATGTTTAGCGGCCGCGCGGATGCGCGCGCAGACAATGACATCACATCCTCGTGCAACGCCCTTTGGCCGCCCCGAATCCAAACTTCAGTCGGACCGCCCCATTGTGCGGCTGGCGTCCAGAGCGTTTGTAAAATGGAATGCAACACAGCGCAACTTAAAGGCGGTCTGCATGTGTTGTGTGGACGGATCCAGTGTGTTGTTGTGAACGGTGTATGTCTGGTTCCGGCCACCACCGCCACCACCACCACTCCTCCTCCTCCTCCCCCTCCCCCTCCCCCTCCTCCTAAACAAACACATGCACCCTTCCCCTTTAAGAGCTCACTGGCACCAGAGTGTCTGCCGTGCGCTGCGCCCGAGCTCGGGTGTTGCGCTCTGCACCGCCGGCTTAGCGCCTAAAGATAGTAGTGGAACGCCTCTTTTAGCGCTCCACCAACCTCTTAGGGCGAAGCCACTGAATTTCCGGCAACGGGGCGCTACTTTGGGGCGGGCGCTAACTTCGGGCGGGCGCTAAGGTTAGCGCCCCAAAACTGTCTATACTGAAAATCTAGCCCAAGGAATTTCTTTCATTACTTGAAACATTTACAATTAATTTCTTAGTATCCAAGACATCTCTTCACCAACTATATTATTTGGAGAAAGGTGTACCATTGCAGTGCATCATAATGCATTTGTTATGGTTGCAACAGTCTGCAACACTAGATTAGGATTAGAATGGATTTGCTGGATTTCCATCAAAACTTTGAAAAAGTTTTATTCGATTCTAAATCTTTTTTCATTACAATTGATTTCTGAACATTTTCATTCCATTACCATCTGAATGCTGTTTAAGTTAATAAAATGCACAGGAAATTTAAATCTGCGGAGTAAATAAAGCATTTTATGTACCTTTTAAAACCCCAATTTCAAATTCTATTTGAAAATGATATTTTTAAACTCAGTTCTTTGAATAAAAGGTCCAGTAAGTGTTCCACATTGTCTAGTTGAGGTATAAGAATCAGGGAACATTTTTCCAAACAACCTGGATATAGTTTCTTAATTTTGACTGATACTGGCCAAGCACAATTTTAAACCAAGTATTGCACTTTCTACGTGATTCTCCTTGATCCCCTCCACAGTTCTTCCTGACTGATATGCATATATTGAAATGGAATGAAAATTAATTCCACGCCTTATTTTTTGTTGCCATAAATTGAAGTCTATGTAAAATTAAAACTCTAAATTTTGAATATGACTGTAGGAGGAGATTGTGCAAAATAAAGCACTTCTCATTTAAGGGACTGAAAAAAGATCTCACGTCAAAGAATATATGTGTATAATATCTAAGTAACAGCACAGCTTCACATGTCCTACCTAAATGGCAGATTGTGGATCAAAATTGCTGCAAGTAGTTTTTTCTTAATTTAAGCTCAAGTGACACCACAGGAACACATTTGTTTTTTGTTCAGTAAGTTCCCTTCATTAGCATCTAACTTTTCAACAGATTTTAGTTTAGTTGGAGGAGCCAAGGACAAGCTATTGGTAGATTTAATAGAAAGGCACTTAGGAACCACAACTCTGCCCTTACTTTAAAACTGAGGGCTCACCTCAACACTTCTAAAAAGGTCAAATTTATGATACACGAGTAAAATATTACAATAAAAACACAGCTTTCCCATCAAGAGAAAACAAAACAACTTGTATTTATATAGCGCCTTTAATGAAGTAAAACATCCCAAGATGCTTCACAGGAGTATTAGAAGACAAAAAATTTGACACAAACCCCTCACAATGTCCTACAGCAAGTATTGCGGGTGGAGAGGGATACAAGATGACCACTTCAAAACCAAGAATAATGGTGTACATTTTATGTTACATATTTATATAATCAATAAAGGCTAAGCAGGAAATATTCTCTTGACTAAATTGCTCCCAACATAAATCCCTTAGTTCATTAGTATCACATAGAATCTACTGCACAGAGACAAACCATTTGGCCCAACTGGTCTATGCCAGTAAAAACTCAAATTAATTATTCACACTGGGGATCAAATTCAATTTACGTCGTGTTGATAATAGCTCTTTGACACACTATTTACAGTGTCCCTCTGGCCAAAGCAACGTCCACAGTGGACACTGCAGATTAGTGCTCCACATTTCTGACACTAGAGTACAAAAATATTCCAGTGTTAGACAGGTCACTTGCCTTCACAGTAATGTCTGAGACACAGGTACCACAGATGGAATAAGATCTGAAAATTGTAGTGTGGCAGAGTGTACTACCTGATATGGTAAACAGGTGGTTAGGAATGAATTCAGTTTACACCAAGTATGTCACGTATAGTTACTTCAGAACCTGTTCCAAATGAGCATTAGAAAGTGACAGTTTTTCTAAATTAAGTTGCAGGAAAAATCAAACATTGGTTGACTGGTTTATTCCAAGTCGAAGCAGCTGTAAATTTACATTATCACATTTCTGGTAATGTTGGTTCCTCTTTTGGAATGAGTTTAAACTATTCACTTCCCCACTGGATTTAACCTCTCTCTCATATTTCATGCAAGATTTCCAAAACTAAACCTCTATTCAACTGTAAAGTACCTCATTCAGGAATTGAGGAGCTAAAGAAAATTGAAGATGGGAGCTTTGCATTTTCAAAATGTGCAACTTTTGACTCCAGTGGTTCATGAAAGATACCCAACAACTGAATGATAACCAAAGCCATTCAGTGTCTACCAAAGCAGTCCAAAAGGCAAGAGAACCATTGATTATTATTTATCAAACATACTGTGTGCATTCTGGACTTCAGCTTACCAGGAATTTATATACAGAGCTTGTCAACCAATAAAATCAGAGGTTCTTATTTTTCTCTATGAGGGGGCCCATTACAAATATTGACACTTTCCAAAAACAATATCAGCAACCAAAAGAAAAACGGTTCCATCACTGCATAAGTTTTTTTTTGAGATATACAGCATCGAAAATATTCTGGTAACAAATATACAAAAATCTGATAAAATGGATAGAAATCTGTTGACTTTGCAGGAACCCCAGGCTGAAAACCTACACACCAAATACATCAGAGGTGTAGGTATTGGGTGTAATCCAGCCTCTGTTTGTACACGTATGAATAAATGTGATTTCTTAACAAGCAGTCAACCTCGTCGAGAGAAACCACTTCAAAAAGCGAGCAGAATATTCGTGAGTGTCTGACCTCATAGGATGACGAACTTCATCCCCTGCAGTTCAGTGGGGTATCTACAATTGTTTACACAAACATTTTTGCTGTACTTAAGCGTGAATCATGTACAAATAATCTCCCATATGGAAGGACTGAGGTGGACTGGTTTATCTTTGTTGCTGTGTACATTGGACACAGCCCGTTGCGCTGGGATACTGGGAGTGCCTGACCATATACGTCATTGCTTCGACGGTGCAAATGTGTATCTCCAAAATGAACCAGCGTCATTAAACTGGATTATATCGATTTGCCCATTTCTGGCTATAGTGCGTGCGTGTGTCTGTGTATACACATATATTTATAATATATATCTGTGCTATTGCTGGCAATAGTAATAAATACCATTTTAAGTCAAAATTACAAGTAGGCAGTACCGAAGTGTGCATATTATAAATACACGCTTTGCAATATATCTTCATAATACTGTTAACTAAA
This sequence comes from Somniosus microcephalus, assembly GCF_052327205.1. Classification (NCBI taxonomy): domain Eukaryota; kingdom Metazoa; phylum Chordata; class Chondrichthyes; order Squaliformes; family Somniosidae; genus Somniosus; species Somniosus microcephalus. Next base: position 172,945,363 of record NC_140999.1, on the reverse strand, counting down.
AGATAAATTAACGAAGATTGCTGAAAGTTTGCAGTTCCAGTAAGAGATCTGGCTATTAAAGGGCTCCTGTAATACTACCTTGCGATGCAATATCTGCTCTCGAGTCACCTTTGTGAACCTACTTTAAGTAACTGTAGAGGGTCGGTTGCTTGGAGTGGGGGGAAGAATCAGTCGTTTTATTTTTACAGCCAAAAAATAAAGGGAAACCCACAGAGGTGGGGGATGTCGGCCCGGCCTCTTTCGTTTTCAGTCGAACGACATTCCGATGCAGCCAAACGAAAGTCAAAATGTTAGAAATGAGCCAAACTTTACAACACACGACATGTTAAAAAAAAAACACATTCTGCCTTGCTGGGAGCAAAACAGATTAGTAACCAAAAGGGTAAATGAAAACGGGGTTTATTTCTCTACTTTTTTAAAAAAAAAGTCAATCAAGCAGAAACACATTCATTCAGATTCAAAGGCTGAGCGGTGCCCAGCGGGTCGTCGTCCTGTTAAAGTCTGATCCCTGTCCAGCCGATCAATTCACCGCCAGTGGGTTTCAAGACCTGATCAATTTCAGCCAACACAATGGGTCGCTTACCTTTGCCTCTTGTCCCTAAAGCTGCTCTCTACACGTGTCTCCTCTCCAAGCCACTGGCTGAAACGGTCATTGAAATACCAAGAGGTTAAGATGGGTTCACAAATCAGACGCCATGCCCGTGGGTGGGTGGGTGGTGGGGGGTTAGAACCGAACAGCAGCAAGCGCCTTTCAGTCCCCCAAAACTGCTGTCAGCCAGGACCGCCGCCCCGCTTGGACCACAATCCCGACTTTTAATGATTGATTGTTCTTCGGCAGGCGGCGTCTACCCGTAAATAAATGCCGGATCTGTGCGAAGGCATGACAGTCACTCCACCTGAAAACTACTCTTTTTCAGCTCCAGCATTGCAAGTCTTTCGATCCGGGGGGGGGGGGGGGGGGAGGAGGTGGTGCAGTAATTGGCGAGTGTTGCTCCGGAAACGCTTCACAGCAGAAACCACCTTTTTGATCCTCGAAATTAAAGCAAACAGCTCCTCCACTCGTGGCTGAGGCGAAATCCACTAGAATTCGGGACATGGTAAAGCGTCATAACCATATCCTAAAGCATGGAGACAATGTGTCGTTTGTTTTCTTTGTGCCTTGGTCTGATTCATTCTTTCTGCGTCCATTTTTGGTCATATTCCCCCTATTGCTTTGGTTACCACTTGCTTGCTTGTGCCCCGTTCTTATGCACAAGTTTTCCCCTTAGTTCAATTCTTATTCCTTTCATTCTTTCTTCCCCTTTTTGCTATATTCCGCCTTTTCCTTATTCGTTCCTTAATTTCTTCCCCTGCTTTTATTTCTTCCTATTTTCCACATCCCTTTATTATCTGCTTTTCTCTCATTACAAACGCCGACACAATAAAAATCAGGTTGCAATGTTCCACGGTTACATTTCATCAATGTACATCTGGGATCTGAAGTCTACTGTCTAAAAAAATTACCGAATGTTATTTGGTATGTAGTTATTCAAGCTAACACCGTGGGGATTTAAATCAGCCCTGTAAATGTTACATGCTAACTAGACAGAAAACAAAGAAATGACTTGCATTTATATAGCTATGACCTCAGGACGCCCCAAAGCGCTTTACAACCAATGAAGTACTTTTGTAACTACTTATTGTTGCAATGTTGGGAAATTCAGCAGCCAATCTGCGCACAGCTAGGTTCCACAAACAGCAATGAGATAATGGCCAGATAATCTGTTTTAGTGATGTTGGGTGAGTGATAAATATTGTCCAGGATACCAGGGATAATTCCACTGCTCTTAGGAGTAGGCCATTCGGCCCCTCGAGCCTGCTCTGCCATTCAATGCGATCATGGCTGATCATCCAAATTCAGTACCCGGTCCCTGCTTTCTCCCCATACCGCTTGATCCCTTTAGCCTTGAGAAATATATCCAACTCCTTCTTGAATATATTTAATGAATTGGCCTCTACTGCCTTCTGTGGTAGAGAATTCCACAGGTTCACCACTTTCTGGGTGAAGAAATTCCTCCTCATTTCTGTCCTAAATGGCCTACCCCTTATCCTTAGACTGTGACCCCTGGTTCTGGACTCCCCGACCATCGGGAACATCCTTCCAGCATCTAGTCTCTCCAATCCTGTTAGAATTTTATAAGTTTCGATGAGATCCCCTCTCATTCTTCTAAACTCCAGCGAGTACAAACCCAATCAATCCAATCTCTCCTCATACGTCATTCCTGCCATCCCAGCTATCAGCCTGGTGAATCTTCGCTGAACTCCTTCCATGGCAAGCACATCCTTCCTCAGATAAGGCGACCAAAACGGCACACAATACTCAAGATGTGGTCTCACCAAGGCCTTGTACAACTGCAGCAAGACATCCTTGTTCCTGTACTCAAACCCTCTCGCTACGAAGGCCAACATACCATTTGCCTTCTTAACCGCCTGCTGCACTTGCATGCTTACCTTCTTTGAAATAGTGCCATGGGGGTCTTTTACGTCCACCTGAGAGGGCAGACTGGGCCTTAGTTTAACCTCTTAGCTGAAAGTCGGCATCTCTGGCAGTGCACCACTCCTTCAGTATTGCACTGGACTGTCAGCCTAGATTATGTGCTGGTCACTGGAGTGGGGCTTGAACCTACGACCTTCTGACTCAGAGGCGAGAGTGCCACTGAGCCACCGCTAACACCAGATCTATGCTCTTTGACCCTGTGTTCTGGCTCTTAATTACCAGGGACCCAAGAGGGAAGAATGGAGGTCAACTGCATCATGACACTAGTTACACATTCCTGAAATTGACCTCTCACTAATAACTTCAATATTTCATACTGGATGTTTAGATCATGCTTGGAATAAATCATTTGTAACAGGTGGCCCATACAGGCACTTGAAAGAAATAATTAATGTATACTAAGCAGTACAAATAGAACAGCATACAAATAATGTTCTACTCAGGACAATATAGGCTTGCAGTACTAATCATATTTAGTAAAGAGACAGTATTCCAGTCATCAATTTGCTGTTGTTAATATATTAGTGCAGTGATTTTTTTACAGCTTAACACTCAATGGAATAATATAAAATTATTAGGAACAGGAAAGGCCACTAAGTCCAAACTAGCCTATCCCTTTATCATTCAACAACCTCATCTACCCACCTCTTCATCATAGTCCCTCAAACCCTTCTCTCTCTCTCTCTCGAAATGCTTCCAATGAACTCTTCAGCCTGATCGTGCTGCCTGCTTTAATGGCCTTCGAGAAGTCTGTTACCCTCTGGGTGAAAAAGTTAAACCTGACTTCTCTTACTCATAACTCCTAATTTTTAACTTCTGTCCCAATTCAGTGCGAGTCCTCATCAAATCAGTGGATTATCAAGTTAACTACAGATGATCCAAGATAGTGGATGAAACCATCTTGAAGTAATTAGACAATGCAAAAGGAAAAAGAAATCTGGAAATAATGAAGTCCAAAGAAATTCTTATATGATTGAACATACTGAAAATATAAAACATTGACAGAGAGTGATGATGAATATACATGGCACTATTTTGAAGAAGAGCAGGGGAGTTCTCCCCAGTGTCCTGGCCAATATTTATCCCTCAACCAACATAACAAAAACAGATTACCTGGTCATTAGCACATTTCTGTTTGTGGGAGCTTGCTGTGCGCAAATTGGCTGCTGCGTTTCCCACATTACAACAGTGACTCCACTTTAAAAGTACGTCATTGCCTGTAAAGCACTTTGAGACGTCCGGTGGTCGTGAAAGGCGCTATATAAATGCAAGTCTTTTTTCTTTTACTTTTATGTCTTTTTCCCATCTTCGGTGCTGCATAAAAATTCTTTCAGGAATTTCTCAGTCACTTCCATAGCATTTTAGTGGGCTTCAGTCTTACTGTTGATTCATTATCTGTTTTAACAGACTTCCACCATATGATAGCATTCCTGTGTGAAGAGATTTCAATTGATGATGAATAACCTTGATATGTCATCTTATTATAAATGTACTGCTGGTTATAGTCTTCGTATTAGTGTCAGTGATTACTGGTCCTAGATATGATATTGATAAATGTACGTTGCACCATCTCGTGGAATCAATGTTAATAATTGTCACCGTTTTAGTTTCTAAGGGTATTGTGAGTTCTGATTTGGACTTTAAATGGTTTTCTGTCTCCAATTCCCTTAAGGTAAGTTCTGGTCTTAATCGTTAATAGATTGCCAGGACAGTCATTAGACAAGTACAATAAACAAAGCAATTTTTCAATATAGATAGGCTTTGAATTAAGATTTGAAATTTTACCACACTACATGATAAAGATTACCTAGCTATAATTTGTTCTTTACATAGTATGTAACACTTAAGAAAAATATCACTATATTTGTTGCATTATATCACAGTTTGCAAAATTTATTTCTAAAATACTTCATTGTTTTATAGCAAGGTATCAATATTGGATACATTCAACAAAGATGCCCTACTGATCCTTTCTAAAAAGATCCTGGCCATCAGACAATATATAGTTATTGTCCCAAAGCATACCAGATATTTTAAACTGTTATGCAAGAACAATGTATTAATAAAGAGTGTTATTTTTCATGCTGTCAAACCCAATAGAGGTTTAATCTAGCGCAAAGCGCAGTTAATTAAAATGAAACCATAATATTGCAAGAGCTTACAAAACTCTTATTGACAAGCAAATTCTTCCTTTGTCAGTGTTGAAGTTCCATTATTGCCTGCATAACTCTGATAAGATGACGTTCTGATAAAAATTACTTTGTTGATGCCCGTGAGTTATTATTAAGATTTGACGATACTATCCAGCACTAAAAAATAATTACATTTTAAAATACAAGATGTGCGAGGAAATCTAACACCTTAGCAGAAAAATAATACTAAACCGTATGAATAATATGTAGTTCTTCATAATTAAATAAACGAGCTTTGACAAGTGACGCATTAATGAAGGGTCCAGCAATACTCTATATGCAGCCAACAGTGACCTGGGTTAGCTAATACTATCCTATTCAATAATCTGCCACTACATTCTGCCATTATAATGTGCATATTGGTAAGTAATCAATGTACATTACTAATACACATTCAATATGTGAAAAGCAATTTAATATGATTTGTGATATGAGGTTGTCCTGAATTTATGAAGAAATCTGACCAGATTACGAACAGCTCGCAGACCTGAATTACTATCTCATCCATCCATTTTCCAAAAAAACACATTTGTTGTCACATGACATTTACTATTAACATTAGTGTTATAAAGTGGAAAGACATTAAGCAGTATAAGGAGCCGTGGGATATGATTTACAGCTTGAGTAGGTTGATTGTCTGGATAAGTCACCAGTGAAGAAATTTTAAATGAGTTATGGGAAGTGTCATGAGTAAGATATAGCTCCTCACCTGTGTATGCCACGTGTTACGTAAATACTTATGATAAAAAAATGAAGATGTAAATTTTCCTTTTAAAATCATAGAATGACTCAGCACAGAAGGAGCCCATTCAGCCCATCGTGCCTGTGCCAGCGCTTTGAAAGAGCTATCCCAGTAGTCCCACTCCCTTGCCCCTTTTCCATAGAAACATAGAAGATAGGAGCAGGAGTAGGCCATTCGGCCCTTCGAGCCTGCTCCGCCATTCAATGAGATCATGGCTGATCATCCAAATTCAGTACCCCGTCCCTGCCTTCGCCCCATATCCCTTGATCCCTTTAGCCTTAAGAAATATATCCAACTCTTTCTTGAATATACTTAATGAACTGGCCTCCACCGCCCTCTGTGGCAGAGAATTCCACAGGTTCACCACTCTCTGGGTGAAGAAATTCCTCCTCATTTCAGTCCTAAATGGCTTACCCCTTATCCTTAGACTATGACCCCTGGTTCTGGACTCCCCGGCCATCAGAAACATCCTTCCTGCATCTGGTCTGTCCAGGCCTGACAGAATTTTATAGGTTTCGATGAGATCCCCTCTCAATCTTCTAAACTCCAGTGAGTATAAGCCCAATCGACACAATCTCTCCTCATACGTCATTCCTGCCATCCCAGGTATCAGCCTGGTGAATCTTCGCTGCACTCCTTCCATGGCAAGAACGTCCTTCCTCAGGTAAGGCGACCAAAACTGCACACAATACTCAAGGTGTGGTCTCACCAAGGCCCTGTACAACTGCAGCAAGACATCCTTGTTCTTGTACTCGAACCCTCTTGCTACGAAGGCCAACATACCATTTGCCTTCTTAACCGCCTGCTGCACCTGCATGCTTACCTTCAGCGACTGGTGCACAAGAACACCCAGGTCTCTTTGCACTTCCCCTTCTCCCAATCTATTGCCATTCAAATAATAATCTGCCTTCCTGTTTTTGCCACCAAAGTGGATAACCTCACATTTATCCACATTATAGTGCATTTGCCATGTTTCTGCCCAATCACCCAACCTGTCCAAATCATACTGGAGTTTCACAACATCCTCCTCACAGCATACCCTCCCACCCAGCTTTGTGTCGTCTGCAAATTTGGAGATATTCCATCCATGGCCATGCAAAATTTTCCCCTTCAAGCATTTATCCAATTCTCTTTTGAAAATTATTATTTTATCTGCTTTCACCTTTTTTTCAGGCAATAAATGGTATCCAAATTGATTCAGACTGTGAAGCGAATCCTCTGATGCCACTTGGGAGATATTTTTCCACAGTGCTATTTAATTGGCTCAATCATGTTGCCATCTATATGAAATTCAACAAATATATAATGGAGGAGGCATCACTAGGTGTGGTATAATATATGAAACTTCATAACATTTATTCAGTTACACCTTGGTGCATTCATACTACAAGTTTAGCATTGGCATAAACCATTGATTTAAATGGAACGAATTATCAGGCAGGTTCTATAAAGGGCATGCAATCTGCCCTGTCAGATCAATGTCCAGGCAATGAAAATGAAAATGAAAATCTACCCTGTGGAGCATAAATTGGCTGCCGAGATCTTACCTGACTCTGAAGGGAAGTGAAGTGAAGTGAGATGATCTCCTCTGGTGGGAGTGTGGTGGAAAAGCCGTAAATTAGAGCCCATCCATGGGAACTTCCATCTGCAGCAAACGAGGCCAGTGGCACAGTGGGTGGCATGGCCACTGGGGCAGTGACTCCCAGGCCAAGAGTTACCGTGTCCCGCCAGACAGGACAACAACAGGTCGGTACGTCAGGTGGAACCAGGCAAAGCAGCCCATCCAATGGCAGAAGTGAAGCCCGCCTGGATGCCTGACGATCTTTTTTTTGGCCCCTTTAGAAAGAGGACACTTGTGTATTTTTTCTGGGGGGGGGTGATCCTAGCATCCCCTCTGGATTAGCTACCACTCACTGGAATATTTAAATTGGTGACTACCACTAACCCTGACAATTTGGCAGGGTTAGTGCCAGGCATGATCCAGAACATTATGCTGCAATACTGGGGCCATTGATTTTTGGCCTCAGTATCTTTGCGTAGAAATGCAGCCAATGTCATCAAATAACGTGTTCTTTAAGAAAAGTGTGAGGAAGAATAATACTGCTTATGCCATCATCAATCCCTTATAATCTACCAGTAGGCCAAGTGTACCTATTATTTTACATTATGTATTCTATTTGCATGTAAGTAAATCGCAGTAATGACTGGGATCTAAATTGAGATTCAATCCAATCGCTATGGATTTGCACTAAAACTAATGCTCATAGAATCATACAGCACAGAAGGAGGCCAGTAACAACTTGCTGCGTAAAGACATTTCTTCTCACCTCTCCTCTTGTTCTTTTGCCAATTATCTTAAACCTGTGTCTTCTGGTTACCGACCCTCCTGCCAGTGGAAACAGTTTCTCCTTATTTATTCTATTAAAAGCCTTCATAATTTTGAACACTTCTATTAAATCTCCCCTTAACCTTCTCTGCTCCACATAGAACAACCTCAGCTTCTCCAGTCCCTTCACATAACTGAGTATTTTCATGGTCAATAAAACACTGATAAAATAATTTGAGGACGAGCTGTCACAAATTTTTATGAACTGTGCAGGAATTTGCACACATTTAAAAATAAAAGCATACTTTTTCTAATCAAAAAAATAATACCAGGTGACAATTACACATACATTTTAAGACTTTCATAAAGCATTGCATTATATTAATTTACTGATTCCTTTATGTTACAAGTCTAGTTTCCATTGGTGCAATCCCAGGTACAATGACAGCTCAAGCACCAATTGAACCAGCAGGGATGATTGGCATATATATCCAGCTTTTACCCTTCTGATTCATTTTTGCAGACAGGGCATACAAACATTTCATTAAGTTTATTGACGCAGGTAGGACTGAGGGCTATTTTCTGTGTGCTGGTGGCTATTTTCAAAGTGCACTTCACAATTGGACAAACCTATCAAATAGTAATTCCAATATATATCTATTGTTGAAGGTTGGGATTAAGTGGATTCCACAGAGATAACAGTCAGTTTCTGCCTGCTTCTGTATTTTTTTGATGGGCTGTAATGATAACCTGCTTCTAGGGCTTCAAATCTACAAGAAGCAAATGCAGCCGCTGTAAGTCAACAATCGCAGAAATAAACACAATCAAGAAAACCTTTTAAATTCTGACCTTTAGTTAAAACACTCACAAGCAACTGTCATGTTTGTTTCTCGCTGCAGAGGGTATTTTAGTATGAACCGTCTGGATTCCCAGAGGTTGTTTCAGAAGTCCCACAGTAAATTGCCAATCCACTCAGGAACCTATTACTGTATTACCTTCTGGGGCCAAAAACGTGAACATCTCTTCCACGTTACAAATACATAACGGAAGATACCAGTCACATGATTGTATAATAGAGATTGAGTTTCAGGTACAGCTATAAACAGACACCGTCTTCCTCCTTTTTGGCAAGTGCCAGAAGAATCATGTTCTATTTACATTGTGACGATTGTTACATTTTGGAGTCGTTTCCACCTTCTCACTCTCGGGGTCGATTTTAACTGTGCCCATCAAATGGGAAAAGGGCACAATGGGTCGGCGACATGTTTTACACCACTCCCAATTTTCCTTACCACAATGGAAAGGAAAATTGGGCGAGGTGTAAAACGCCCAACCGACCTGCTTCCGCCCATTTCCCATCCAGCGGAAAGAGTTAAAATTAACCTCGATTTTTTAATTCTGTATTTTAGACCACTCTCAGATTCCTTACTCCCCATACCCTTGAGAGTATCTTCACTAAGTTCTCAGTAAAAAGAAGGAAAGAACAAACTTGCATTTCCGTAACACCTTTCATGACCTCAGGTCATCCCAAAACGCTTCACAGTCAATTAAGTGCTTTTAAAGTGTTGTAATTGTAGAGAAATGCAGCAGACAATCTGGGCACAGCAAGGTTCCACAGACAGCAATGAGATAAATTACCAAAGAATCTGTTTTTAGTGATGTTGGTGAGGGAAAAATGTTGGCCAGGACTCCGGGAGAACGCCCCTGCTCTTCTTCAAATAGATCCATAGAATATTTTACGTCCACCTCAGTTTAACGTTTCATCCATAAGATGGCACCTCTGACAGTGCCGCACTCCTTCAGTACTGCACTGAAGTGCCAGCCTAGATTATATGCTCAAGTCTCTGGAGTGGGACTTGAACCCACAACCTTCTGGCTCAGAGGTAAGAGCGTTAGCACTGAGGATAATAAACAGAACAACCTTTCCATTAATTAGTTTAGCTAACGGAACTATTCTATGCCTCCACAAGATCTTGCTTCAATCTTCAATAAATGGCAAAGTATCAGACCATGTTTTAAGTTTAACTTGTTAAGTGAATTTATTTAACCAAAGAAAAATAAATGAATAAAATATCATAAATAGGAGAAATCCAATCTAGCACAAAATGAAAGCAATAACAAGGGTGAAGCGATTAAATTCGGGGATGCGCAAGATGCCAGAATTGGAGGAGCGCAGAGAGCTCGGATGGTTGTAGGGCTGAAGGAGGTTACAGAGATAGGGAGGGGCGAGGCAATGGAGGGATTTGAAATCAAGGAAGAGAATTTTAAAATTGAGGTGTTGCCGAACTGGGAACTGATGTAAGTTAGCGAGCACAGGGGTGATGGGTGAATGGCACTTAGTACGAGTTAGGATACGGGCAGCAGAGTTTTGGACAAGCTCAAATTTGCAGAGGGTGCAAGGCTGGCCAGGAGAGCATTAGACTAGTCGAGTAGGCGGTCTTGATGACGGAGTGGATATGTGGTCAGAAGCTCATCTCGGGATCAAATACGGCAGCAAGGTTGCAAACGGTCTGGTTCAACCTCAACCATTGGCCAGGGAGAGGGATGGAGTCGGTGGCTAGGAAACGGAGTTTGTGGCGGGGACTGAAGGCAATTGCTTCGGTCTTCCCAATATTTAGTTGGAGGAAATTTCTGCTCATCCAATACTGGATGTCAGACATGCAGCGTGACAAATCAGAGATAATGGAGGGGATGAAAGTGGTGATAATGAGGTAGAGCTGGGTGTCGTCTGCGTACATGTGGAACCTGATGTGTTTTCGGATGATACCACCGAGGGGCAGCATGTACATGAGAAATAGGAGGGGGGCCAAGGCTAGAACCTTGGGGGACTCCAGCGGTAAATGGTGCATGAGCGGGAAGAGAAGCCATTGCAGGTGATTCTCTGGCTACGACTGGATAGATAGGAATGGAATGAGGCGCAGGCAATCCCACCCAGCGAGGACGATGGAGGAGAGGCGTTGGAACAGGATGGTGTGGTCAACCATGTCAAAGGCTGCAGACAGGTCGAGAAGGATGAGGGGGGATAGATTACCACAGCCACATAGGATGTCAAAAAATGTCACAAGCTAATGGTAAGTTAGTCTTTTGTAAATACCTTTTCTATATGCAGTGTTTTCTTTTTGTCTTGGTTTTCTTACTAATGCGAAACCTGCGCTAATATGAACTACATCTCTTGGAAGCTCCAAACTAACTAACCCTTGACTATTCCCCAAAACAAGTTCACGAGATTTCCTAGGTTCCAATAACTGCCAACCGTATTCAAATACAACGGAACAAATCACCGAATCAGTGTCTGCACAAACATATTGAGGCTCCTCCCTCAAACATTGCAACTGACGAAACTTAGAATGTTCGCAACAAGTTAAAGTTGGCACATGATTCTTTTAGCCAATTTCATACATACATAAACAAACTCCTTCTAACCAATGACTGCATTTTTAAAAAGTCTCTACAAAGCTAAAAAAAAGTTCAGAACTTGTTATTTTTTTTGTCAAAATTACATCACGTCTGAACAAGTGCACTGCACAACTCGCGGATTCCTGATCCCCGCTTATATTGGTGGGCAGGAATCAGGGGTGCGAATCGGGTTACCCTGGAGTGTCCAGAAATTGAAGATTAATCCCCAGGTCACTGCTGCGAGCAACCCTGGAGAATAATCACAGGGGCATTAAAAAAGTGTATTTTTTCATTTTCTTTTGAACACTTGTTTACTTGTTATAAAAATATTGGAGATGGGGGGGGGGGGAAAGCAGTTTGACTGACAGTCAAGAATCATCCAATCAGGTACTGAAGTATCTGTTCACTTTCCAATTGATAGAATCATAGAAAGTTACAGCACAGAAGGAGGCCATTTCGGCCCATCATGTCCGCGCCGGCCAACAATTGATGTGGGAAGGTTGTGCGCCGTGAGGGTGGATGTGTTGGCCGACCAATGGCGGGAGGGGGGGGGGGGGTCGGTAGAAATACGTCCAACCAGAGTTGGCAACCCGAGCAGGCCCTGACACCGACTCCCACCTGAGAGTGAAGTCACCGCTGGTACATGAGAGTCAAAGTCCGTGAAGGGTCAGGCCGCCACTGAGGACTCTTGCTCCTCCTGGTCCACAAGGAACCTTTAAAAAAGTTTTTTTTTAAACTCACACGTACCTTCGCCTCCTGTGGTCAGAATCCTGGTTTTTGCTGGCGGGTTTGAGACCGTGCAGGCTTTAATCGGGCCCGCAGTTAAAATGCACCTTCCAAACCCGCGACCTCTACCACTTAGAAGGACAAGGGCAGCAGACGCATGGGAACATCACCACCTACAAGTTCCCCTCCAAGCCACACACCATCCTGACTTGGACCTGTATCGCTGTTCCTTCACTGTCGCTGGGCCAAAATCCTGGAACTCCCTTCCTAACAGCATTGTGGGTGTACCTACACCATATGGACTGCAGCGGTTCAAGAAGGCGGCTCACCACCATCTTCTCAAGGGCAATTAGGGATGGGCACTAAATGCAGGCCTAGCCAGCGACGCCCACATCCCATCAATGAATTTTTTAAAATGGTGTGCACGTTCCGATGACTTAATCAGGACGCGATTTCACCATTGCAATTAGGCCCCCTGCCCTCTTGAGGTGGGCAGCCTTCTCGTGCCTGATTTCAGGCTAATTAAAGTGGTGGGTCGGGGGGGGGGGGGTGGTTTATAAGAATGCGGCCCCAATCCCCCCAGTGCAATATAAACCCCCGCCTGCACCATTCCCCCCGGGGGTTAAACACTCGCTCTGGTTTCTAGAGCCCTGTGCCACACCAAGTGATGCATTCATCAGCAGAGCTGATCTGAATCATTCTTTTCCTAGTGGTCACTGTATAAGATGAAACTATTATTCCAGAGCGCAGTGCAGTTTAATGCAGCTATTAACAGATTATAAATTCGAGACAAGAGTCGTAATTTAGGAGTAAAATAGCTGGTACAAATGGTGAGCAGCAATCCCATCAGCAACACTGTGTATCCATATATGGAAGTTGACGGGAAAGGAAGTAAAGACCCTCTGCTCAAAAGATTGAGGTCCCAGCAGGTTCTGAAGGCAAAGTGCCTTTTACAAATTGAACGCCAGCGTATTACAAGCTGTGAGCTGAATTAGTGCTTTAGGTACCTGGATCTGACAGTCGGAATATTTGGGAAGTGGCTGGTGTCAAAAAAGATGGAGGCTACAATTACCAGGAGGCTACAATTACCAGGAACTCGTAACATCTATAGGACATTATCAATTTCATGGGATTTTGATGCTTGGATTAACCTACCACAACATCAGTCTGATGTTTATTGTTGCAGTACTATTTTGATGTAAAACGGTTTGCTAAAAAAAAGGGAATGATTCGACAGACTTATTGTTATCACAAATCCTCAGAACCCTAAGAAACAATGGAAGTTACTTCAACCAAACATAACTGAGCTACCAGGAGTTAATACAGCTGTGAATCATTTTTCTCCGCAGTTCTCTGTCAAAGGAAATTTGGTAACTTAATAGCTGAACGGATGCAGGTGGACTGGAGTGTAGAGAAAGAAACAGCGTGTGACTCTATAGTGGTAGGAAAAGGTCACATATTTAGAAGCAAGCACTAACAATTGGGTACAAGGCCCAGCAAAAGGTACGAGTCTTTAAAAATCACTGCCATGAAAATAATTAAGAATAATATATAAGCTTAGTTGAGGGGGTGGAGGGAGCCAGTATATTTATGTTGCAGGCTATCATAACAATGATTATATATTTAATCATAAGGAAAAACATGGTGTGCAGGTATCAGGAACGCTTGCTTCATTCATAAATATGGCTGCAGGCGCACTGGTTTAATAAACTGTCAAATAAAAACAAGTTTTTAGTAACAAAATAGGAGATGTCTTAAACTTAAAATGACCAGTTAGTGTGCAGGATTGATGATCAGTCACGGCAGAATGGAATACAGGAGAGATTTTTGGAATCATCATGATGTATAACCAATATACCTTTACAGTTCTCACAAATGGTCTAAAGAAAAATAGAAAATACTGCTATTTAGCCACAGCAAGGAACCTGGCCATTGATCGTAGATAGCTACAGGAGTGGAATCAAATGAAAGATAAGCTTGCAATTGCCTCAGAGACAAATTATAAGGCCATTTCCCAGGTGGGAAGAGAACAGTTTTTCTGGAGATGGAGGAAAAAGTACTTGACTGAGAAGTAAAGTAATGGAAACAGTGGCCAAATGTCAATGGCAAATTGAAAACTCTTCGAGCTCCGTAAGAACCAATTTGGGCTGAATTTTCTTGAGCTTTTAGGCCTTCTCAATTTATCAACTGAGGATTAGTTCAGACCACCTTAATCACACGAAGGCCAACTGTAGAACCTATGCTTCTGCCCTGGCTATTACCAACTAAATTAGCACCCAACATGGAATGTCCTGGTATGTATGTCTCAGTAACTCACAGTTCAGTGCATCTATCCAACAAAGAAATTGGGGGAGCTCTTAAAATATTCTGATGGATCCTCACCGTGCTTTCTGATTGTTATTTTTAAAGCTTAATTTCAAGAGTTGCTTTTGGGAAAACTGGATATCTTCGACTGCATCTGCGGAGATTGATCATTCAAGCCTCTGTCACGTTTTCAGGAGCGAGGGCATCTACAGTGGACTGCAGCAGCAATTTGATCATGAGCAGTGGTACATATATGTTCCTATATATCTTATCCCTGACAGAGGGAAGGGTGTGAGCAATAGCAGTACCAATCTGGATAGTTTGCTTGTATAGAAACCTCACCCAGTGCACCCCAAAATAGATGCAGCAACAATAGAATGTCTTGCACAATTCCCACTCCCCCAAGTATCCCAAATGTTCAGATTCCTTTTTAGGAGGAATGGGAGATTTGCACAAATAGTGATGGTAATGACTTCACCTGATACTGAAACAGTTCTGCCCTTTGCTGAGGCCACAGCTGGGAATTGCAGCAGCAGCTGGAGACACTGTGGCAGCTATTTAACAAAGCTAATCATATGTTGCAAGAGGGTCTGTGTAACCAAAGACATGACACTGAAGGCATTCTGTAAAAGGAACTTGCTTGACCAGTGCCTTGCTCCCTCTTTAGTGGCAAGGATTGTTTTGTCTTGTTGTGCATTCGGCTCAGTATTGACAGGAATTGTCACTTCTGCCAAGCCCAAGGAACCTGCCTCAAAAACCATCTGAGCATCAGTCAGAAATATCAGTGGTCTAGTCAGCTGTGCAGAACTGGTGTCTGGCAGCTGTTGGGCAAATCCAGAACCAGCAGGCGGAGCAGACTTGTGACTGCCAATGGTGGCTGCAAGAGTTCTGGTGGACTTCACTCCTCTTCCAGACTCTTTGCACGGTCAAATGCAGAATGCTACTCCACAGAAGCATTTTTATTGGAACAGTCCTGAGAATTCTTCTTGACTGACTCAGTTCCTAGTCTGATCTGTGGAGGGGCTCTTGGACCCTCTGTACACCAATACACATTTAAATAATGGAATAAAGCATTTTTCCCCCTGGAATTTATAGGACTGCTGCTACTAATGAAATAACCAAACAAAACAGGGTCTTATATCTGCAGTGTTGGAGAAGGCTACAGTACTGTGGCACAACTTTCTTGAGGGAAGAATGGTAGACAATGGACAGAAAATCTAGCTTCATATCCCCAGGTGATATTTTTTAATCTCTCAGTAAGTTACACAATCTACAGTATCTGCACATGGAAGGTGAATAAAAGACAACTTTGTAATTTAATGTCATTCATTCCAGTAGTTTATTTTACATAATTGAAAGCAGATGGGAAACAAACTAGCAAAATTAAAATGTTGAAATCATTCCTCACAATGTTAATTCATTGCTTGGTAACATTTATGGAGCACAACCTTCCTTCAACTTTATTTCGTCAAGAGGGGGGAAAGAAACACAAGTTTCCATACGATATTTTATATTTCCGAAGATTTAGTATTTTGTTACAAATGGTTGTCTTGATTAGTTTTAGTAAAACGGAGTCTTCTACAAAGCCACAGATTCAATTCTTACTCATCTCTAGTCAGCCCGCTACCATTCATAACATGCAACATCACATTAGTTTATACAGATTCACAAATTAACTTATTTGCAAATGCATCTATCAATTTCCTTCAGCTTCTCTATTGACAACGTGAAAGGAGACAGCGAAGAATAATAGAATAAAGCATGATGAAAATGTAATTAAAGAGCTAGCCTGAAGCGTGTATTTCACAAAATATAGCAGATATCTATTTTATGCTGCAGATTTACTACCACTGTTGCACAGATATGAAACAATTTGAGTGTGCATCAATGCAGAAGTGGAAGTATAACTCGGGGGTCAGATCAGGACCCAACTACCAAGTGCACTAAAGCCATATGGTTGAGACTTTCTCCAGGGAGCCAATCAACACAGGTTTAAATTTGTGCCAGGTGCAATACAATTCCAGCTGCATTTTATAAATTTACTTTTTTTTTAAATGTTAGGAGAAAGCAATCATTTTGCCTGTTTTCTTGCCACAGAGTGAGGCCCTACGCATCTGTACAAGCACACGTACACAGAGCTTGTCCACTCCAGCGTGGCCCGCAGTCTGCAATATTACTCAGATCTACAGATTACGCACCACAGTCCACAGATACCAATTTGAGACTGGCAGCTGCGATATAACTGCAACCTTAAGAGCTCCTGGTCCAAATGTTCCAGATGGGATGTGAAACATTCTCAAACAATTTGTATTAATTTTCATATATAGTTACATTTGGCAACTGCTGTCTGCAATAAAGCACATTTTGTACTTCAAATTGCCAAATTCTGGTAATACAAGCCAAGCATTTCCATTATTAATATAAAGAAAATATCCTATAATGTAGAATGAAAACAACTGCAATAAAATTCATACTTACATTGCAGAAATATGTAAAAGGTGCTGGTGACAACGACAAATACTAGCTCCAATACATTTAATTGCTGGGAACAATATTTTTAATTCTAAAATCAAACATGTGTCTTCACACAATGGAGCATTTCAAGAGATCAGAAAATTAATACCACTTCAAATGGAGTAAACATTAGCGACAGAGAAATTCTTCAGGTTATTAGTTTCCAGAAAATGCAAAGGAAAGCTCGCCAGTTGCATTGTGATGACATCTGAAAATTTCCATACAGAATTTGTATGAAGCAGTTATAATTTATGATCTTAATATGAACAATTGTGCAATGAACTTCTGCCACTAAATAAATGGAAAATCTCAAACACAATATGAAAATGTAAATACAATAAGAAACAAAGTATCCAATAGGTTTTCTGCCTTTAAAGGCTTAGTCAGGAGGCTTTTTTTTTTAAGGGGTAGGGAGGGAAAGAGATATTTCAACCGATTTTGTTTTATAGATCCAAACAGAAAACACAGGATATATTAACAGGATGGAGGATTCTGGTAGACAAAGTTCAGCCAATATATTTTTCTTCTCTTCCTGAACAGAGGTCTCAAATGTTGCTGGGCTGCTTAATGCATGTTTGCAAACTAATTTCAAGGCGTTTTGTGTTACGGTAACGCTGTTAACGCCAGACATGTCGGGATCTCTCAGTCAGCGGCACAAGGTAACATTCTCAATTCTGCTAGCAGCAGAGACCCAGGCCCTGAAATCCCCAGAGAAGGGATGGTTAAAAAAAAAAAAAAAAATGGCCATTTATGTTGCTTCCCTGGGGGGGGTTCCCTGCCTCTCCTGAAGTTACACAGGAGATCATGAGAGCCCCCATGGAATTTTAGGGTCCCAGTTTCTTCTGTGGGTTTTTGGAGCTCGCATTCCTGCATAATAAAAATACTGAGTCATATCTAGTGCATTAAGGCGCACGGTGACATGACGTGCTATCTGATCCCTGAACATAATGGAAGACATAACATTGATGGACACACATGCTCAGTGGCCAAAGCGTTACAGCCACTTATGCCTATGTACTATTCAGGGAGCATTTAAAACAAAGAGCAGCTCCACTGTAGTCTGTAAGCGCTGCATGTAAGTTGCTCTCCCGAGACCAGAGTCCACCGACCGCAATATAAAAGAACTTTTAACGAAGGGTCACAGACCTGAAATGTTAAAACTGTTCCTCTCTCCGCGGATGCTGCCTGACCTGCTGAGCGTTTCCAGCATTTTCTGTTGTTATTTCAGATTTCCAGCATCTGCAGTATTTTTTGCTATTGTAAAAGAACTTTTAGTTGTACTCAAAGATTCATGTGTAGCTATTGTCAATGAAGTGTAGGTGTGAAGTGACTAACACTACGAAGCTGGTTACAAATTGGTAACCTTTCAATTTTCTAGAGGACGCACGAGAGATGGAGTAGCAAAATTAAGGCTGTAGTTGCAATACTTTAGTGAAAGACCACTGTACAAATCATACATATAAACAGCAGTGAATAAAAAAAAAGTTAATACATTTTCAGGAACAATGAATACAAAACCAGAGCCACCACAGAAACATCCATGTTATTCTTCTCCCTGTTCTCTTCCAGTCACTTATCTCTTTTTCTTGCTCTCTTTCTTTGCTTTCTTGCCTGATGAAGGAGTTGTAGGCTTCTGCTTTTTAGTGATGTCTGAAGGCTTCAACTCAGATTGGTCCCATTCCTGATGGGGTTAAAGTTCAGGAAAAAAAGTGTTAAAAAGTAACATAAAAATTACCTTTCTTAGTTTCAACTTTCTAATATTTGGCACATTCTAATGCTGAGAAAAGTAGCAGCATAAACATTTAAGAGGGGCCCAATGCAAAGACCTTTCATGCAAATCAGCAGCTATTAAAAATAATGCAAGCATGTAGAGAAGAGATACCACCCTCCAAGTTTTAAAGCAATACGCCACGCTTGCAGTTTCTAAGAAGTGCTTTACTACAAGTGCATTCTGTACTGTTTTCTTACAACTTTAAGATCCATTTTGCTGGTGGCCGTGCAAAGTTTCTCTCCTCACTGGGGCATTTTCAGAAATCAGACCTACCACTGGATCTCAAAACAGGAGGCAGTGAAAATGGTAGCACCTTGTACTTTGTTTCCCTTCCTCCCCTCACACACGCTGTATAGCAAAACTCTACCATAGCAATGAGAAGGTGCAGTATTTATGTACCCTCTTCATGTTTATACTTCAAACCTGCTATAAGAATTAAGTAAAAGTGGCACTCAACTAGATTTCTTTATGTAGTTGAAATTGCCCTCTACTTTCCAGGGTGGTTTTAGTTTCATGTCTCAAAATACTTTACTTCCAATGAGCTACGTTTGGAAGCATAGTCACCATTCTGTAGGCAAATACAAGCAGCCAGTGCGAGGTTCGGCAATATTAACGGCAGGGGGGAGGGGGGGGGGAGCACTTCTGAAAGCCCCATAGAGGATGTTAATGCTTGCTTCTAAATCAGATGAATTTGGAGTCAAGGGAAAAACATTTGTTAAAATTATCAGGGAGCTCTGAACTGTAATGGCTCAGTAAGTAAATACAAAACTACCTGTACCAGGTGTGGTACCAAGGCATGCAAAACCAGGTTTGGTCTTTGGGCTGATCTAAGCTGAGGCAGTGATGGGTCGCTACAACTATGTTCAAAATTGCCAGTTGCAGGAACAGGATCAGCTCTGTTATGATTTTTCCACCCCTTCACTCATAGTTGAATACGGTGCAAAATAAAACCCAGCAACTATGCTCACACATGAAATGGTTACTTAGATGGTGTACCAGAGGACTGCTGGCACCCAGAGAATGGCACACCCCATTCCCACGAGGCATCTTATTCAGGGCAGGAAATATGATTACAGAACATAGGAATTGCTAGGCGAAAAAAGACCAAGATCATCTCGTTCGCTTTCTAGCATCCTAGTAGTTGCATGATACAACAATAATGGAGTTGTTGACCAATTGTGGCAATCACTCTGTCAATTAGTCGACAACAGACCCAGACATGAGGTGAGGAAAATCCCCAGTGGTGAGAGCTTTGGGAACCATAGGTCCAGTCACCTGTTCCTCCCAAGCACACTACAATTACCATACGACACAAATTACACACATACATGCCAAAATATTATTTTCTGAAAGAAATCCATCTAATTTACATTTGAATGAACTGCTTCCACTGTGCCCCAAAGGAGCCTGTTCCATAGATTTACCCCTCACTCACTGAAATAATGTTACTGCAGATTAGTTTGGAACTTACCCCCGCCCTCCTTCAAGCGCAGGCCATGTCCTGTGGTTCTACTGTTCTGAACAAGGTGAAATAGATGGCCTACATTATCTAATCCCTTTAGAATCTTAAAAACAGAAATCATATCACCTCTCAACCTCTGAGAAAAATGCCACATTTACATAATCACTCGTCATAATCCAAACACTCCATCCCCTCAATCAATCGAGTTTCCCTCTTCTATATCCTTTCAATAGCTGCACTAACCTTTTTGCACTGTGGCGACCAGAACTGTACACAGTATTCGAAGCGCAGTGGCACCAATGATCTATAAAGTGGCATGATGATTACCATAATATTTTGTCTTAATATTGACTTTTCCACACATCCAACATCTGATTTGCTTTACTCACTGCCGCTGAGCATCTTTGCCATTGCTTCAATTTATTGTCAATCATAACACATTTCCATTTCATTTTCCATGCACATTATTATCTTTCCATTTAAGTAATAGTCCCTCCTGGATTTTTTGGCCCCCTTATGAAGCACTTGGCATTTCTCTACATTGAATTTCATCAGCCACCTGTCTGCTCAATTCCCAAATATATTTAAATCCTCCTGTAGCTTATCCTGATTAGCTTTGCAGTCTACACCTTCATTAGCCTTGTATCACCTGCAAATGTAGCCACTGTGCTGGTGGCTCCTCGCTCCAGATCATTTATGAAGACATTAAACAAAAGTGGTTCCAAAACAGACTCCTGTGGGACCCCACTGATAACATTCATAGTACAGCCACACTTTATCAGGCAACCAATTACGTATCCATTGTAAAACATCTCCACTGATTACGCATTCTTTATTATCAGTACCAGTCTTTCCAGAGGAACTGTATTAATGGCCTTACTGAAATCTCAGTGCACCACATCCACTCCCAAGCTCCTTTAGTTACACCTTCAAAGGAAACCAGTAAATTACAGGAAACTTTTTTTTATCCGGCACGGACGGGACCGACGTGGTGCCGGTTCATCAAAAATTCCGGATAACCGAAAGCTATAGTGAAAGATACTAAAGCAACAAACCCTGTTGCTTAGCAACAAGTTCAGAACAATGGCCACAAGTTCCAAGCGTCTCTGTAGCTCAGCAACAGCTGCAGCCACACCCTTACACAGCAACAGATGGAGGAAGGCAAGTAATAAAAGTTACCTGAACCTACTCCTGAATTTTGCCAGTTAACCGAGATTTCTGGTTATTTAGGTGCCAGTAAATCAAAAGTTTCCTGTAGATTGGCAAGACCGCCCCTTCGTGAACCTATATTGGCTACCTTTTATGATTTTATTTCTATCCAGATGCTCCATGATCATATCTTTAATAAAAGCTTCCATAACTTTACCCACAATTGATGCCAAACTCATGGGTCTGTAATTTCCTGGGTCACTTTTGCTACCGTTAGAAAAAAATAGGAGTGCCAACTGCAATTTTCCAGTTGGCAGGCACCTCTCCAGTATTCAGTGATTTCTGCTCAAGTTCCTGCAATTTTCTTCCTTAGTTCACGAAAGAGCCTCAGATGCATCTGATCCGGCCCCCAAGATATATTTACCTTAAGTTTGCACAGCTCTTCGGAAACCATGTTGGTTGTAATATGAATAGTGTCGCAACTCAGCTGTGTAACACCCTCTAGTTCCCTTTCCAGATCAAATAAGTTACCTGTTTCCTCCTTGGTAAAAACTGAGGCAAAAAGCTTATTTTGCAGCCTGTATAGCATCAGTGGTCATCCCCTCACCAATCCCACTTTCAGTGGTCCCACTCCATCCCTCATGTTTCTCTTAATATAACTAAAAACCTTTTATTATTCACTTCTCTTGGCATATTCAATTCAAAAAATTTCTTTGTCATTCCAATGTCTTTTGTACACCCCTGGCATGCCTTTCGGGACTGAATCTGTAATTCTGTGCCATTTTCCTTCAAGGCTTTAAATGCCTTTTTTTCCCCTTCTTTACGATTTGCTTAATAGTCCTGTTCAACCAAGCAGAAGTGCCTTTAAACTTGGCACTGCAAAGATACACATTGTCCCAGTGCATTCAGAATCACCCCCTTGAAGGAACTCCATAGTTCCTCCCCTCGCCACATTTAAACCTGCCAAGCCTGTTCTGACCAAGACTTCTCAAGTGCATAAAGTTGGTCCTCTTAAAATTTGATAATTTTGTTTGTGTTTTTATAACCTATCCAATCCTTGCAATGTCAAATGTGATCACATTATGATCACTTATACTTAAAGACTCACCCACCTTTGTGTTGGAGATTTGATTGTCCCTATTACTAACCAAATCCAAGATGTTTTATCCCCTTGCTGGCTCTTTGGTCATAAAACAATCTTCCATGAACTAGAAATCTCTTCCCTGACTTATAGTTGGTCTGTACTATACTTACTAGTGGCCCTTACTTATTTAATTCCACAGTTTCAGATCAAGGCTTTCACCTTGACCTGGGGGTCACCTCCGTGAGGTAGTAGAGGAAAAATTAAAAAGGTGCAAGATTACATTACATGAAACACTATTATCGCCTGAATGGAACACAGTAAGGTTGCAGACAGAGTTATTGTTTCAACATAACTGACAAGATGAAATATTTGGCCTTTTTCATCATGCTGCTTTCAATTCTGTTTTCTTGGCCAGTAATAGGATTCTTGCATTAAATCGAACAGCTAGGAGGTAAAGCTTGTATTTTTTGATTGCAATTTTGATTCATCAGCCGTGGCTTAGTTGGTAGAACCTTCGCCTCCGAGTCAGGTTGTGGGTTCCTGGAGTGGGACTGGAGCACAAAAAAACCTAGGCTGACACTCCAGTGCAGTGCTGAGGGAGCACTGCACTGTCGGAGGTGCCGTCTTTTAGATGAGATGTTAAACCATAGGTCCTGTCTGCTCTCTCGTGGACGTAAAAGATCCTATGGCACTATTTCGAAGAAGAGCAGCGGAGTTCTCCCCGGTGTCCTGGCCTATATTTATCCCTCAATCAACATAACAAAAACAGATTATCTGCTCATTGCTGTTTGTGGGAGCTTGCTGTGTGCAAATTGGCTGCCACGTTTCCTACATGACAACTGTGACTACACTTCAAAAAGTACTTAATTGTCTGTAAAGCGCTTGGAGACGTCCGGTGGTCGTGAAAGACGCGATATAAATGCAAGTCTTTCTTTCTTTCAATTAAAATGACCAAAATTACTTGGGACACCTGCTTTAACTGGTTGTCATATTTTGCTCCAAACTACTAACCTCACTGGTCCAAATAAGCTCAGATGACATTTTTAAACAGACCTATTGCTTATAATGTTTTCAAATTGAAAATGCTTTAATAATATCATGCAAGAGTTCCCCTGTATACAAGAACAGAAGCTCTACCATTAAAAAGGGAACTAAAACAGAACTAGATTTTGATGAGGCATCCTAAATAAACAATGACTTTATGCTTTTCCTGTGGTAGGTTGTACATGCAGCAATTGAAGTCATCATGAGCCGAGCAGGAATAGAACGATCCCAATCGATTATATTCTCAACAACTGGAGGAATTTTATAAAATTCAAAAGATTTAGATCTTTTAATACATTTAAGCCCAGAAATTACTGTTTGAGATATTAGTAGGGAAAACACTTAACATGTTTGTATGACATTCCTCTGTTTGTTGCTGTAATGGAAACGTTAACTTAATTAAATTATCTGTGTTAAAGTAATAGAGGAATGTCATACGAGTGCATTGTGCATTCATCCATTAATAGTAGCAATTGCTAGTATTTACATTTTCATCTAAATGTTTAAAAATTGATTTAAAATCAATTTAAGGAAAGAAATCTGTGCCATTAGACAAGACAACACACATTAGACTGTAATAAAACAAAAAATACTTGAAATAATCAGGTCAGGCAGCATCGGTAGAGAGAGAAACGAAGGGTTAACATCAGGTTGATGACCTTTCCTCAGAACACATTAGACTTTGTTGAATGATATTAGGATGGAAATAAATCTAGGTTTCTGATCAGCAGGTTAAGATTTGAAACCAAGAAACCATCTGAAATCGTTCCACTACCTAACTTCATAAAGTTAGTAAAACTATTAATGAAAAGACAAGAAAGCACCATAATAAAATACATTTTATATGTTTAGTATAAAAAGCAGAAGTGTCATTGTAATTAATGGACAGGAGCTGATGTAGGCACTATCTATCCAAGTGGTAAAACCAAAACCTTTTTACTGATACTTTTTCACGAGACCTTGTACACATCCCTTTTATTGACTTATGATTTGGGCCTTGAACAGTGTAACATTTTGAGACTTTTACCAATATGCCTGGGAGGAAATGTGCTTTAAGTTGTTGCAATGTTGCTACAAAGTTAGATTCAGCTTACAAAGCATCAACTCTAAATGGCTTGTGTATTTTTGGGTTGGTTCCCAGGACGAGATACCAGGCAGTATAGATGTCAAAATGTTTACTTTCATAGGTCATATTGTTTTGAGACAATGGAGTTCATTAATTTCTTACCATTATCGAGTGGGACATTACATTCCAGGTTGGTAACTTTGATTGGAAGTTTGGCAAAACAGTCATTGGCACACAGGGCTTAGGGAGGGTCAGAGCAATGGTTTTACTTCGCTCTCTTACTCTTTCTCTTCCCCCACTGATTGAAAGTCTGAGACAGGCAGAGACACACTCCGTCACTCTTTGTCACGGAGTGCGAAATTCCAGGCTGGGGCATCAATGCATGTAAGCCCATCATAGAAGTAAAATAACAATCACATGGTTTGTTATTTAATGATGTGAGGAGTGGTAGGGAATGGATTAAATCTCACTCTGAAAATTTACTTTGTTCATTCATATATTAATGTAAAATAAACAGTTAGTTGGTTTTCAATTAGTCTCACCTCACTCGAGTGCTTTTCACGCCACCTTCTGAAAATA
This sequence comes from Somniosus microcephalus, assembly GCF_052327205.1. Lineage (NCBI taxonomy): Eukaryota > Metazoa > Chordata > Chondrichthyes > Squaliformes > Somniosidae > Somniosus > Somniosus microcephalus. The sequence goes on along the minus strand of NC_140999.1, from coordinate 172,920,472 downwards.
GAGAACACACGTGGTGGCACGTGTGAGTCGTAGTATCGAATGTACACAAAGTACATGTCTGAGGGTAGACGAGATCTGCTTACAGGAGTGACGAGTGACACTGAACCCAAGAGAATTATCTACTTGAGACACAAAATTTGTACCACAGTGCTTTTGTTGTGCAGCACTGAAATTAATGCAATTGTGATGTTCAACATTATTTTCCTGTCCCACCGTATTTGCCAAAACAAAAAGGCAGGCATTAAAGAACTCAAGTACAAGGCATTCCTTGTGCTAACTGCCACACCAGCGGCCCCCTAACTCGCTTCTTAATCTGTTTCATTTCCTGCTTTTTTTTTTCTCAGTCCTGACGAAGGGTCTTCAACCTGAAACGTCGACTCTATTTTCTCTCCACGGATGTTGCCTGGCCTGCCGAGTTTTTCCAGCGTTTTCTGTTGTTATTCCCCTTTAATACGGGTGTTGTGAGGAAGTTCAGAAAACTGATCTCTTGAAGAACAATTTTTTTGACAAAGTGATAATCAGGCGTGTTAACAGCTTCTTTTCTCAGCAGGGTGCAGTGATCCCAAGAGAGTGAAAGGAATTAGTTTGCTCATTCCTTTGGCTTTCTCCTGTTTATACTTTGCATGTCCTTGCTGGCCCCCAGTGTATAGATTTCAATATCCTCACCTTTACGTTCAAATCCCTCCACGGTGTCACAGGTTTATGTCGCTGCCTGCACATTCCGCACCTCCAGTTGTACATTATCACTTATTCCTGCTCTCCACCATCAGAGGGTGATCTTTCAACAACTTGCATTTATCTAGCCATTTTAGTGAACATCGCAAGGTGCTTAACATAGGAGACAGACACAGGGGTTGCTGCAGTTAGCACAGATGACTAGAAGCATCATTGAAAAGATATATTTGACTGTTACATAAATGAAAGCTGTAGCAGACATAAGTGACTTTTCTCCTGGCCATTATTTGTCATTTTACTGAAAAGCACCAGAAAACAATAGGCTTTTTATTTGGTTATATGATGACCAGTTGATGAGATACTAGAGAGGAGCTAATGTGGAGCAGTCGATCAACAAGGAGTCAACACCTTCCGGAGGAGAGGGGAGAAACATTACATGAGAAAATTGGCAAGGAAGACAAACAGTACATCCAAATGGTCACATTTCAAAATGTGTTTGGGAGATTTGCATCATTATTTATGCAATGAAACAGTGGCACTCTTATATGGAAAGCTGGACAAATTAGCCTAATCTCTCAATTCTGCAGCCTAAAAGTAGAGGATAACAGTAGCTAGATGCTCACTGATATACATCCGTTGCAATGCATTCTTTGGGGGGAAAACAAATACATCCATTACCAACTTTAATATTCAGGGGAAAAAATCATGACAATTTTTAAATAAGGGAAGCCCATTGTGGAAATAGTATTATGGGTTAATAAATTACCTCAGACTCATCACTATTTCTTCAACAGTTAACACCTCACTATTACTCACTTTCTCAATTTTTTATTCCTTTGACTCCCCTCCACCCAAGACTCTTAACTCCTACAGGGTAGAGTTGTTCTAGTGCTGGCTGGCTTCCTGCACCTCAGCCAAGTGGCCATACTTAGCCTAGGTAATAAGCATGTGTAGCCTATTCAACTGTGGAAAGCATCACAGCTGAACCTCGTCCTCGTCTTTTGACTAGGCACTTTACAACCTTCCGGACTCAACATAGAGTTCAACAGTTTCAGATCATAACCACCGCTCCCATTTTTTTCCCCAGACAGCAGGTGCTGTTAATGATTCTGCGGTTGCCATTTAGAACTCTCTAGACCCACCTTTTGTTTCTTTACTTGTCCCATTACCACCCTCTTTTACCCTGCACCAGCATCCCTTTTGTCATTTTATCACGCTCGCCCTCCACCCTATCACAGACCTTCCCTTTTGTTCTTTCCTCTCCTCCCCTCCCCTCCCCCTTTCCCTGCACTTGCTTAAAACCTGTTACATCTCTAACATTTTCCAGTTCTGATGAAAGGTCATTGACTTGAAACATGGGTTCATAATTTGCAGTCAGCGGCGAAGCAAAGGCACTCGCCGCTGGCCCCAAAGAAAGCTGCACTCGCCGCTGGCCCCAAAGAAAGCTGCCCACAGAGATCTTGTGATGTCTGTGGCGAGAAGTTTGCTTTTTTCAAACGTTCAACTGATTGCAACACAATGTAGTGGGAATTCCCTAGTGCGATGTTGTGGTGACAGCAACAAGCTGTCTAAGCAGCCAATCACATTGAAGAATTCTCAGAGACAGGAAACGAGAAGCAGTTTTTATCTGGACTTTTTAAAAATGTTAGAGAGTGAAATGAAGATTGTGACTTTCACATGGGAATAAAGTAGAAGCGGAAATATCATGAACAAACTTTAAAAAATTTCTTAATGTTTTAAATTTTTTAAAATTTTGATCATAAGAGAAATTTGATACTCCACAAATATAAAAATTAGTTTTTCGGGGCCAGAACATTTGTATACCAGTCAATACGCTGTTATAACCCTAATTATACCTATTTCAACAAGGCTTACCATTAATGGGGTATTTAACAGCGATATTACTGTGAAAAAGCCCAAGTTTTCTTCGATTTCACAGATTGCTGGTTATGGGGTGGAGGTGGGGTCCACAGCGCAGCCAGTGTTGGAACAGTGAATAACTGACCGCAACTTCAGGATTACCGTGTTTAGATGCGCGTGCGCTACATCCTGAAGTTGCGGTCAGTTTCAGAGGGGTAATGACAGCGAACGCTGCTGGTTTGCCATCAATACCCACTGCAAATTCTGGGCCAAGAACACTCTCTCTCTCTCTCCACAGATCTGTCTGACCTGCTGAGTATTTCCAGCATTTTCTGTTTTTATTTCCTGTCCTGCTCTTATTTGAGTTGCACACTTTGTAGCAGGGATCACACGATAGCATTTGGGAGTTGGAGGCCCTCACATTTCCCCTTAGCCCAGGGGTGCAAAGACCAATTGACGCACCCCAACTGCTATGGCATCAGAGATCAGCAAACTCACTAGAGTCATACTTCTCCAGTACATTTCACACATCAGGAAAAAGACTGAATATGGGAAGACTGATACTCTGCAACTGCATTCAGAAGCTTTCTGTCACAACATATTTTATTAATATTGTCAAGAATAAAAAAAATTAAGCTTTTTCTGCTCAAACACATCAAAATCTTAACTGGGTTGGAATGAAAAGCAGCCGGAAAGCTTCAAGTTGGTTTTCACTCCTCCACCTTAGTCATAGCGACATAGTCTGCCAACAAACTGATTAATCTTTATTCGCAAGTCAGCTGTAACTGTAAATGGTTTCTCAGCTGGACGCACTGTACTTTCATCCCTGTGGTCACAACACATGCAGAAAGAGAGAAATATTTAACAAAAATAAACCTTAATATTATTGCAGTTCCGGCTTTGATAAACTAATCACAGCTTGGTAAGTGGTCATCAGCTGCAACTGGTACTTAAGGTGGAACGCGAGCAAATTAATCCTAAATAGGAAACTTTGGTACGGTGGCATAGTGGTTAGCACTGTTGTCTCACAGCGCCAGAGACCCGGGTTCGAATCCGGCCTCGGGCGACTGTCTGTGTGGAGTTTGCACATTCTCCCCGTGTTTGCGTGGGTTTTCTCCGGGTGCTCCGGTTTCCTCCCACAGTCCAAAGATGTGCGGGTTAGGTTGATTGGCTATGATAAATTGACCCTTAGTGTTAGGGGGATTAACTACGTGGGGTTACAGGGATAGGGTGGGATATGTGTTGGTGTAGGGGTTACGGGGATTGGGTGGGATATGTGTCGATGCAGGCTCGATGGGCCGAAATGGCCTCTATCTGCACTGTGGCGTTTCTGTGATTTCTGAGAACTTCTCTCTCACAGCCCGACTAGCAAAAGGCCAAGAATCAGATTTTCATTTTGGTCTGCTAGGTGGCATAACAACTGATCGCAACTGCAGATATCTGTAACCAGGACAAATGTTTCAGGAAATTGGCTGCCGTGGTTACAGAATGTAAGAAGTCACACAACACCAGGTTATAGTCCAACAGCTTTATTTGAAATCACAAGCTTTCGGAGCGCTGCTCCTTCTTCAGGTGAAGTGGAGAAATGCATAAAGACACAGCTTATATAGTCAGAGAATCATGTCAGATGTTTACAGGTAACCTTTCCAACTGCCATTTATCACACCTCGGCAGAGAGATAATCACAGCAGTCAAAGGTGTGAATGGTGTCCAAACAGGTCAGTCAGGGAAACATTACATCAAAGAACAATGAGGTGGGGTCTTCACCTGAAGAAGGAGCAGCGCTCCGAAAGCTTGTGATTTCAAATAAAGCTGTTGGACTATAACCTGGTGTTGTGTGACTTCTTACATTTGTCCACCCCAGTCCAACTCCGGCATCTCCACACCGTGGTTACAGAAAGCACAGGGAAACTTGTATAAATGACAGTTGGCCACAAAAAAGCAATAGATTCCACACAGCCTAATGCATGTTCCTGCAACTTTAATTCAGGCAGGGATGATTAACTCTGGTTTTATATTCTTGCAGACAAGAGGGAGAGAGTCCCTGGTAATGCCAGTAACTGGGAGTTCGACAAGCTGCTAGTGTTGTGTGAAGCTTTGACATTTTGCAGACTTTTTGGATTGTTTAGATGCAGCCTTTGCCATGGAAAAAGTCATGTAGATTTGGCTGAAAAGCTTGTGGATCAGATGCAGTTACATTTTGATACAAAACGATCAGTCCAACACTATCTCTTCAGTGCTGGAGAGGGTGGACTTTGGCACAGGTTAGATTCAGCTCGTTATGTCCCTTGGTCTGCCTTTGGACTGAACTAAGTCCAGGAGCAACAAGTGAATTTTCCCTTCCTCTTGCCAAACAATACTGGATGGGAAAAAAAAAAATCTTTGTAAAACACTGAATTTGCTGACAGCGATAAGTAAATCCTCGCTTTAATAAAGGTGCGCACCCTTCTAGCAGCTTCTGCAGGTGGCTTTGCCCAGCATAGGTCTGACACAAGAAGCTGCATGTTTGTAACTTAGAGAGCTTACATTTACTCTGAACTGGATTGCTTTTTGAAAGAGCTGGCACAGACTCGATGGGCCGAATGGCCTCCTTCTGTGCTGTACTATTCTAATGATTCTATGATTTAGGGAGTGGAGGTGGGTTGACGACATTGCAACCCATTCTCAGCAAAGTTAATGACATATTCTTCTCATTGCTAAGGATACAGAAGAAACACAAAAAGACATTGAAAATCTGGAGCTGAAGGAACAAGCACATTCTTTCTACTTACAAGTAGGGGAGTGGCTTTGTTTTCCAGTTTATTAAATCTAGAAAGAAGTGGAATTCTCCAGGCCTCTCGTGAGGATTGGTGCTGCTTCTGCTGACAGCCAAAGTTTACACCAAGAATAGTAAAAAAAAACACAACAGCAGGTATTCAACCTTCCCCTTTTTTGAATGAAGTTTGGCAGTAGCTCCCTAGAATTATGCTTTAGGAAAGTTGACAGCCAGTCTACAAAGCGATGAAGAACACTGAAATGATTGATTCATGCCTGTACTAGAATTGGGAGTGAGGTGGGGAGAGAATGCCAGCGAGTACTGGTCTGACTCTCAGCACATTAACTCAAGGATCTTTCCTGGACACCTCTGGGTTATGGCAAGAGCAAAAAAGCCCCGTGAACACAAGAGCAGGAGTAGGCCATACGGCCCCTCGAGCCGACTCCGCCGTTCAATAAGATCATGGCTGATCATCAACCTCAACTCCACTTTCCCGCCCGATCTCCATATCCCTCGATTCCCCTAGAATCCAAAAATCTATCTATCTCAGCCTTGAATATACTCAAAGACTCAGCATTCACAGCCCTGTGGGGCAGAGAATTCCAAAGATTCACAACCTTCCGAGTGAAGAAATTCTTCCTCATCTCAGTCTTAAATGGCCTACCCCTTATCCTGAGACTATGCCCCCTAGTTCTAGACTCTCCAGCCAGGGGAAACAACCTCTCAGCATCTACCCTGTCAATCCCCTTCAGAATCTTACATGTTTCAATGAGATCACCTCTCATTCTTCTAAACTCCAGAGTGTCTAGGCCCATTCTACACAATCTCTCCTCATAGGACAGTTTCTGTGCTTTGATGGTTATTGGTGCACAAATCAAATAAAATTGGGTCAATTGTTAAATACATTGACCAGTGTGAAACTGAGCTAGGTTGCAGATTTGATCTGTGATAAGCTAAGTGTCAGCTAGGGCTGCAGTAGAAAAGGCATTAAACTGTCCCTCAACTGGGCTATGAAATGTGGTTTGGGGGGGGGGGGGGAAATCAAGCAACATTCCCCATCCTCACTGATCCCTGTTGGAAGATTCCTGTGCAGAGACAAGATCAGATCCAGCTGTGATGCTCCTTACAGTTGAATAGTCTCCTGAACTTGCTGTCTTAGTCATGTGAAAAATGAGCATCGGAAGACAACCCATATCCAAAGAGCAGTGCTCCACTACAAGTCAGGAAGGAAGTGGGGTGGCGGGGGGGGGGGGGGGGAAAAGAGAGAAAGTGGATGGATCAAAATTAAGAGTGAATAAAATTGGGGCCAAGTGAAGCGAGCTACACACTTACATTGATTGAGAAACACAAGATTGCTGCCACACTAAAACTCAGTTGGGCAGAAACTAAATATTTATAGCATCACATCCAGCATTATCCCTCCCTGGAGAAAACTACAAGTAGGATCTAACACACAACTGATATTCTACACACAAGTAAGGTCTAGATTTGAGTTTGAACACGTCCTGTAGCACACTAATGCAAATAATTCATTAGGTCAAGTGAAAGGTTCAGATTGCATGGTGCAGTCCAGAAATCACAAATTGTGACAATCAGATTTTTTATCCACAACATCTCTGACTAAATTTGTACGCACCCATATAATAACGAAGCCCATTTCCTGACTACTTTGTGCTCTTTCATTAACTTTACTCTTTCAGGACTATAATGACATTTCTGCATGATATTAATAAAGGCTTACTTTTTAAACTTAGTCCAATTCTATGAAGTAAGAATGATTCGACTCCAAGGGGGAAAAATTCAATTGATTTGCGCCTGCTGTTAGCGGCAATGGGGCGCAAAGCAACTAGCGCCTCTCGCGAAATTCAGTGGGAAGTTAGTGACGGCGGTAACCATTAGTGTCCCGCAGTTGGCAATGATGTCATCGCCATGTGCAGCGCCCCAGCTGTGATCTTCGGTAGTGCCCCCTGACTTACCGCCGGGCGTTATGCCCGACAGGGTCAGGGGGGCCTACCTGCGACCGGGGCAGCGCTAATTAAAGGGAAGGTGCCAGGCGGCCATTTTTGTTGCTGGCCACCTGCCAGCACCTGCTCGCTTTGCCGTCCCCGGCCTTCTGAGCAGCCCCCCACCCCCCGCGGAGTGCCGGCTGCGCTCAGTGAGGCCGGCACTTCTCTTGAGTGCCGGGCTCTTTTGCCAGCACTCTGATCCCTGGTGGCCCAGCTGGGCCCTGGGTTGCGCTGCGCAAGGCCCCTCCCCTTTAATAAGGGAAGGCCTGCAGTACCGCGGCGCGACGTGCCGCAGAGCGTGGTGCTATGGCACGTAGCGCCGCGATATTCACTCGCAGCGCCCCAAGAGGGAGGCGGGGCACTTCCAGTAGCACCCCGCTTCCTTCTTGGGGCACTACTGGTGAATTACGGGCTCGGGGGCGCCAATTTGTTTGGGGCGACGAAGTTAGTGCCCCAAATGGGGCGCGACTGAATTTTTCCCCCTTACTTACATTTCTTAGTATCTTTGCATATTATATGGGCATTTCTAAAGATGTACAAGATGATTAGTACTCACCCAGTTAAACCATTATTGCAAAAACAGTGCTGACATGGTTTTGCATGGATGTGTTAAATAGTTCTCCACTGTGGTGGTGATGTACATATGATGATACAAAACTGTCAAAACACATTGGGAAATTTCTATGCGCTTGATTGGAAATTGTAATAAAGGGTCATTCCATTTTATAAACTGGTTTATGCATAAAAGCATCCTATTGATTTCCAGCTTTTCCCTCGACATGGGTTCCACTGTTATGCAGCCTGTGGTCACTGTGTCACAATTTAATATGGAAGACTCTACTGCACCCTGGTGTCACAGGATGAAAATGCAGCTGTAAGGCATTCAAATTAATGCTACAGAATTCAGACACATGAATCAATGGAACTGCATCTGCATTCATTGTCTGGATGCAAACTGCAGAACTTCAATAAAAAGGACAGCCTCCTCTATTCAGAGATACGACGTGCCAATGATTATTAATCCATGAAAGCACGTCTCTTCCAGTTACAACAGTTCACAAATGAATGCCAATGATGAATAGCTGTGAAGAAAGGCATGATTCATCACATTGCAATGCAGCTCTTCATATGCTTTGCATTGCAAGGAAGCTCTCAACAGTAACAGCACCGAGTGCACACAAATGCTTTTTCTTCCCAATATAAAGCGATTTATCAAAAGCAAAAAATTACAGTTAATGTGGTGGACTGGATTTTCCAGTTAATGTCTCCGCAATGTTATTGCCAGCATTACTGAGTGTTGGGATGCAGCAGTAGCTGTAAAACAAAGCTACCATAAAGGCCTGCAGTTTCTTCCAGTCCTTAGTGGCATGCGCAGTTTTGTTCCATTTAAAAGCTGGTGAGCCGGCTGTACGAGAGCTCCGGGGCGTTGGGCGGCTGCGGAGCTTGAAGGAAACATTGCGCAGCATCTGTTTCAGGTGTTGTCTGAGGGATAAATGTTGGCCAGGACACTGGGGAGAACTCCCCTACTTATCTACAAATAGTGCTGTGGGATCTTTTACATCCACCCAAGGGGGCAGGCAGGGCCTCGGTTTAACGTCTCATTCGAAAGAAGTGGAAGACTTTGGTGGCGATCTGCACTGAACTTAAGGCCCTCTTGGGGCAGAGTTTACAGTCACGTTGGCCTGCTTTTTTCCCCTACATTAATCCCATTATCCTGCTTTCTCACCAAACTCTATGGCCTAGAAATTCAGTAAGGCCCCGCCAGGTCTTCAGCGCCCGAAATTTAGCGCTCGCCCGGATTCCCGCAGCGCCCGCCTGAAATTCAGTTGCGACGGGCCAAGACGGAGGCGGGCGCTACTGCAGGGTTTGGCCGCCTCGCTTGGGGCGATGAAAGTCTATTTCAGGCGTCCAGCTGCCGCTGCGCCACCCGATGCGGTGCGGCAGGCTGGGGTACTGCAGGCCTCCTCCTTCTCTTAAGGAGGAGCTGCCTGCAGCCGTGAGATCGCCGCTGGATTCCCCCGGCAAATGAGCCCGGCACCACGGAGAAGTGCCGGGCTCGCGGGAGTCAGACAGCAATGCTGCGGGGGGGTGGTGCAGGAGTCCGGGGAGGGAGGTGCGGCCATGCGGCCGCCGGGAAAGCGGCCGGCCGCCCCTCCACCTTTATGCGCCGGCCTCTCGGAGCTGCAAGGCCCCGTTTCCAAACGTTGTTTGCGGCCGCTGCGGGCGAGGCGGCCGCAACGGAATTTGGCCTTCGGAACGGAATCGCGTTGGAACCGGGGCGCTGCGCACACCGATGACGTCATCGGTGCCGGCGCAGCGCTACCGGCTAACGCCGATGTTAGGGCCCAACTTAATTTCGGGCACTAAAAAACTTCCGGCGCAACCCACTCTTTCGCCCCTAAGTGGGCGCAAACGCAACTGAATTTCTAGGCCTATATTCTTAAATATCTATCCAGTACATTTTGAATATTGCAATTCATTAATCATCACTTATGACAAAGTGTTCTTTGTGTGCAAGAATGTCATTTTCCCCTTTATGTATCTAGTGTTTATGTAGAGATCGTGGCCTCTTGACTTGAACTGACTGCCAATGGAAATAATCTACTTTTACCTGGCCTAGTCCTTTGATCATTTTGAACACCTCTATGAAATCCACCCTTGATCTCCATTGTGAGAATAAAGCATTAGTTGCTCTAGCTTTTGCCCATAATTCATACCCCATCAGCCCAGGGCTCTTACATCCCTCCTAAAGTGAGGAGCCTAAAACTGCAAAGTTTTCCAAATATGACCTAACCATCGTTTTCTAGTCGTGGTTTTGTAGTCAATCCCCTGGATAGAAAAGTTGCACGCGTCTTTTAATGGCTTTTTTAAAAAACCTGTCCACATACCTCTTAAGGATTTGCACAAATAGATACTTTTTCTTCTCCACTATGTTCATAAATTTCCTATTTAAAGGTATATTTCTATTCTGCATTCTTGTTCTCACATTTTTCTACATTAAGCCACATCTGACACTTCTCTCTCTCTCCATTCTCGTAACTTGGATTCTGTAGTCTCCTGCATTGGTCCTGGTAGTTTGCTTGACATCATCAGCAAACTTTCCACCCCTTTATGTCTGGATCCAAAGCAAATTAGACAGAGATTACAAAAGAAAGAAGAAAAAACACACAAAAGTAGCTCAAAGACCATCCCCTGGAGCACCCCAGGTGCTGTCGTCAGCCAATCTGAAAACATCCATTTACCATAACCCGTTGCCATCTTTCATCTACATCGCCATTTTTCCTTTTATGTCACGGGCCCTAATCAAAGGGTACAGGTATAAGTATATTCCATTGAAAAAGGAAACCACTAGTAGTTTTAGGATGTCATGGATAAATAAATAAGTGAGAAACCAAGAGAACCTATGACGACCATAAGAAGAGATTCCCTCGGATGCTTCCTGATATATGAGAAAATACAAATATAAAGACTTGAAAAGTTGGGTCCTTTTTTCATTAGACTGATGCAGATTTCGGGACAATATAATAGAAGTTTTTTTTTAAACATTACGACAGGATAGTTGAGGCGGCTTCCAGTAGTTGTTGGGTCAAGAACGAGGGGCCTTAAATACAAGGTTAAACGTAAGAGATTTAGATCAGAGGGCAGGAGAAACTTCTTCACACGGAGTTATGAGGCTGTCGAATTCACTTCCAGAGCTAGTGGTTGGGGCAGAAACTGTCAACATCAAAAGGAAAATAGGTTGAAGGAATATGGGAATGGGGTTGGTAAATGGGATAAGAACTATTTGCTCGCCTGGAGGGTAAATGTCAACAGACTGGTTAGGCTGAATGGCCGGTTTCTGTGTAGTAATTTCTATGTAATCCTCTCAACCAATTTATTATGTGACAGTAGATCAAATGCTTTCTGGAAGGCCATATAAACGGTTTCATATTTGATTGGATCAGGATTGTAAAGGTTCTCTTGGTTCATGGAGCTTGTATCAACAGCCCCCAGGTTAATTTTACAATAATTTGATTCCCCTCCCACAATCACACCCCTGAAAACTTTAAGATTACCATCATATTCTCTGAAGTTATGTCTGATGGGAAGGTAGCAAATTTGTGAGTATTTGCAAAATAATCCATTCAGGGGATGCGAAAAGGGGCTTAAAGTACATTTTCTGTAGGACAGCAACTGTGATACGACTTGTTATAGAGGGGAAAAGGATCCCGGATGGGTTATGCGGCTTTGATATGTGCCACTGAATATAGAAGATAATCACGTCTTTCACAAAATTATTGGGAGTCAGAAACAATTCCCTTGAGGGCGGATGCAAGTTCCAATTGAATTTATTATGGTATATTGCTCCTTTAAAGCACACTGCAGTGTTGGACAGAAGGGCGCAGTGGAACAACTGGATAAGCTAGGGTTCTTCAGCTTCAACCGGAAATATCACACAGGGGACCATATAAAATAATGAGATCGAGAAAGGAAACCCAGGACAATACTTTCAGATATGCCAAGACAGCAGGGCAAGTTCACGGTTGTGAAAGGGAAATTTGGGACAAATGTCAGAAATATTTTTTTTTATACAGAGGGTGAACAACAATTGCAACAGGGGTGCCGGGACACTTTAAGCAACAACTTGATGCTGTAATGTGAAAATAGTACGGTTGGTATTCTGGAAGGGTGAGATTAAATGGGCTGAAAGATCTTCTTCATCCAAACCTAACTCGTCACCACCAATGGCTTTAAAGCAGTGGCGTCATCCAAACAGTACTTGAGGGCATATGAAGGGTTTTGAACAAAGTGAAGCAATTTTTCTTTCCCCTCAACACCCCCCATGCCATCTTCCTTCAGGGTGCGTCTCTGTTCTCTTTGGCTAACCTGTACAGGATTTACCAAATCTTCCTGCCTTAGAGAGGGGAATGCAGTCGGCCACAGTGGAGGTGGGAGGATAAATAACTATTGTTCAACGCTCTATTTATCTTATCCAGTCAATTAAATCAAATGTAACCTCCTATATTGTCTACACCACAAGATTACAAACACTAGACTGCACAAAGCATTATGGATAGCAATTAACGTGGTAAAGAAAAAAAAATACACTTAAAACAAAGGAACATCAGATCACAGAATTAGTTCAATGCACAGGAGGCTCCTCAGCCCATCACACCTGTACTGGCTGTCAACCAGCTATCTATTTAGTCCTACTGACTTGCTCTTTCCCCATTCCCTTTAATTGTTTTCCTTTTTTTAAAAGAAATTACCTACTTCGCTTTTAAAAGCAATTATGGATACTGCTACCACCACTGTTTCTAGGAGGACATTCTATGTCCTGATAACTCTCTGCATTAAAAAAAATTATTTCCACCTCACTCTTTCCTTTGGTGATGATAAATTTATGTCCTCCAGTTATTGACTCACCAGCCAGGTTTACTTCATCAGAACTCCACCATTTTAAACACCTTTGTCAGTTCTCCAGTGAAAAGAGTTCCAGTTTCAGTAATCCATCCTCATAATTTAAAGCCTCTCATTCCTGGTAACACCTGAGTAAATCTCTTCTGTACACTCTCAGCGTCACTGACAACCATCCATCCGAAGGTAGGATGCTCACAACGCACTCAATCTTCTAACTGTGATCTACACCGTTATTTGCAGAAGTTTAGCATTAACTCTGCTCTAGGATCCCGTATGCTGGATTTAAACCTAGAAAAAAGAAAATCACAGGCAGACAAAATGGAGCAAAGGGAAATTAGAGCTGTTCTTTTAAATGTTTTATGGAATGGTAGAGAATGAAAGAAAGACAGACTTGCATTTATATACTGTAGCGCCTATCATGACTACCGAACGTCTCAAAGCGCTTTACAGCCAATAAAGTACTTTTTGAAGTGGAGTAATGTGGGAAATGCAGTCAATTAGCGCACAGCAAGCTCCCACAAACAGCAATGTGATAATGACCAGATCATCTGTTTTTGTTATGTTGGTTGAGGGATACATAGTGGCCAGGACACCAGGAATAACTCCCCAACTTCGAAATAGTGCCATGGGGTCTTTTACATCCACCCGAGAGAGCAGACGGGGCCTCGGTTTAACATCTCATCCGAGAGCACTGCACCTCCGACAGTGCAGCACTCCCTTAGCACGGCACTGGAGTACCAGCCTTTGTGTGCTCAACTCCCTGGAGTGGGACTCGAACCCACAACCTTCTGACTCAGAGGTGAGTGTGCTACCAACTGAGCCAAAGCTGACACTAACAGTGTATGTGTCCTAACAGTAGCTGCAATTGAATCTTGTGATTTAATTCATTGGGAAAATAGTTTCCAGTTCAGTAATTCCAGCAGGTGAGGCACCAGGGCATGTATAACATGTTAAAAAAAATAGCTGAAAGGCATATACTTGAATGAAAAAAACAGAACTTGAATCACAGCTGCAAGCATAAGTTTCAACAGACAGAAATACAAGTTAAAACAGACTGAAACTTATACCAATAAATTCAAGATTCATCTGCTGTAGACTACTTGGAAACCAATTATATCCTTTGTAAATGGCAAGCTATCATAATCCATTATGGTTTTGTTAAAAAATGCTTATTACTGCGTGCTGTTGGTCAACTAAGCGAGAAATTTGTGAATTTGCTGCTGCACTGCTCAATATAAATGGGCAGTACTGTCAATCAGTCCAGATCGAACTGCCCCTCTCCTTTCCCAAGCTACCTAATGTCACTTGAGAGCAAGAATCTATTTTTAACCAATTTTCACAATCAATTTTCAAGTTACGAGATGGCGGAAAATCAATTTCTTCCCAAATTTGAAGGACGCATCCTTTCATACATACACCATACTGAAGACCCAGCACAGTCCACTTGGGAAAAAGTTAAGGAGTTTTGTCTGACGGGATTCTTCCCATCTGAATCCATGCTAGCTTCTATTTAATAAGTTATCAGACAGATAATCCTCACGTTTACTCCTGATAGTTGATTCCATTATTTTACCAGTACTGAATCTACTGGTAGCTCACCAGCATTCATTGACTCCCTCATAATGACCGTCAGTGCCTCACAAATCTTCCCTCTTGGTCCTCTGTTATACCAGCAGACCAGATTTAAAGTATTTGGATTTAACAATTTAATTTTTTAGTTAAATGATCAAAAATGGTTTATCTGACATCTTCTACTGCTGGCAAGAGAGTTAAAAAAAAAAAAATCACCAAATTCTCTGAGGGACTTCGAGCTGTTGAAAGCACTTAAGGCAGGTACTCTTCGGAGATACACCGTACAACAGAATGATGGCACTTTGAGCTTATCTGGTAGCCTTTCATGCAGAACTTGATGAGATACCCCAATCAGAAAAGTGTTTAGATAAGCTTCCCCACAGAACAGAAAATATCCTTCTCTTAAAGCAATGAGGCAAAATGAAGAGGGATAGCTAACTGGTACCACTAGTGCTTAAAATGGAATGGGTTAAGAGAGGGTACTTTCCCCCACTTGTGTACAATTGGTCTGTCCCTGCCCACAACCTTTGGCCCTGCCTGAGCCCTCAGCCCAAGCTCCAACATCAATGGCCAAACAATCAGCGTTATAAGTAATAACAACAGAAAACGCTGGAAAAACTCAGCAGGCCAGGCAACATCCGTGGAGAGAGAAACAGAGTTAACGTTTCAGGTCGAAGACCCTTCGTCAGAACTGAGAAAAAAGCAGGAAATGAAACAGATTAAAAAGCAAGTTTGGGGGCTGGGAAATGGGGGAGGGGATGAAAGAACAAAAGGGAAGTTCTGTGAGAGGTGAAGAGACATTAAGAGATATTCAAGGCGAGACGAGATGGTAATAGGACAGATTAAGAAACAAAAGATGGCTCTAGATGAAGTGTGAATTGCGCTGGCAGGATGAAAGACAGCTGCCATGTGGGAGAGAAAAAAAAAGGAAAAGGCACAAACTAAAAGTGTGGATAAAAAATATATAAATATGATAGGGGCTGAGGTTATGATCTGAAATTGTTGAACTCGATATTGAGTCCAGAAGGCTGTAAAGTGCCTAATCGGAAGATGAGGTGCTGTTCCTCGAGCTTACGCTGAGCTTCCGTGGAACAGTGCAAGAGGCCGAGGACGGTGAGGTCTGAGTGGGAATGGGGTGGTGAATTGAAATGACAGGCGGCCGGAAGCTCGGGGTCACCCTTACAGACTGAACGGAGGTGCTCCGCAAAGCGGTCACCCAATCTGCGCTTGGTCTCCCCAAACTTCCCTTTTGTTCTTTCATCCCCTCCCCCGTTTCCCAGCCCCCAAACTTGCTTTTTAATTGGTTTCATTTCCTGATTTTTTCTCAGTTCTGACGAAGGGTCTTCAACCTGAAACGTTAGCTCTGTTTCTCTCTCCACGGATGCTGCCCTGGCCTGCTGAGTTTTTCCAGCGTTTTCTGTTGTTATTTTGGATTTCCAGCATCCGCAGTATTTTGCTACAGCATTATAAGTAGCCGGTTAGACAGGAATTGATACAGCAAAAGTATTTTTTTTATTCGTTCATGGGATGTGGGCGTCGCTGGCAAGGCCAGCATTTATTGCCCATCTCCAATTGCCCTCGAGAAGGTGGTGGTGAGCCGCCTTCTTGAATCGCTGCAGTCCGTGACGTGAAGGTACGCCCACAGTGATTCTTAGTATACATATAGGTTGGCTTAACTCCTGGATATCAGTCATTCGTCTAGACAGCAGATTGTACAGTGTCACTAATAGAACCAGGGGATACACACAAGGCTAACCTAGGGTTGCTGGTGGCATGGAGCGGGGGTGGGGGCATGCCTTAAATAAAAGAAAATACAATTAAAAAGAAAAAAAAAAAAAAAAAGGGGAAATGAAAAAGAAATATCTTATTTAAAAAAAGTGAAATAAGCCCTCTGTTTGCCAATGTAACGCAGAACCTTCTGGTTTACTCTTATGTAAAAAGATAATGAGTAACAAGTAACAAGGGATAAAGCAGTCAAGGGATATTACAAGTCATCACTATCCGATGTACTAAATTACCCAATATTGTATTTAACAGAACTGAAATATCCTCAATCTTCAAATACTCCAGTATAAACATTGACATAAAAACTTTATGACACTGCAAATATGTTAGGCAAATATATTTTGAAACTCAGTTCTGTCCCAAACACAAACAAATATTGAATTCAGGTATCATATTCATAAAACAAAGTGCAATTTTTTTTGTCAATATTCAATTTGAAACATTTATCTTTCCTTACAATCTCAGGCACAAGAGAGACGCCTATATGACTGCACCAATTTAAAACCGTTCAAATCAGAGGCGTGCAATGCATCCACAGTGGCTCATGGCTCATCTAGTTTGGGGCGAGTTAGTTAATTATAGTCAGGACAACAACATGGGCGCTACAATTAACGTCAGTGTTCCAGGGCAAAAAAGTGAAGAGATAAAATGGCAAAGAAACTGCTCCTGATCAGTATCCAGTGACCAATGCTGGAGGTGCGCATGTAGAGAATCAGGCGAGGACACGAGCAGACCCAATGGTGACAGCCTACATGGTTGAGTATCGACTGAAAGTTACCAGTGAGTACTGAGTGTGAAAAATAGCCACTTGAGTAATGCATCAGTGGGCTGTAGCCACCTGTGGAACTGAACCCAACATAACTCACTGCCGTCAAGTGAGGAGAGGCAAGAGTGAAACTAAGAATAACATTTAAAATGAAGGAAGGATTTTGGAATATATTAGCAGTAAAATGCAGTGTGTATTTTATAACTTCATATGGGCTTTTATAATCTGCACATTTCACGATTACCTTGAATTTTGTTACATTACCTTCTTTCATAAGTGGGTACAGTCCCCACCATTTACACCATCTACGCTTAGGATGGGCAGCTGCCTATATCGGGCATTGCCATCTCCGCTGAAGTCAATTACAAATGCGCCTCGTATATTAAATACGTTGGCTATTTTGGGCAATTCAAAGTGCTATTAAGTATTGTTATCTATTCACCCGAGAAGCGGAGTGCCTCAGCACTGCAGTGTCACTGTTTATATCTGGGTTTAATTGCCAGTCTGAGACTTTTTGAGAACCAATGATCAGCAGTCGTTCTCTTTGGTGGCCAGTGTAGTGAACAGAGGTCTTCTATAGGAGCTAGGTTGGATGTTAGGACGCGCGCTGTGGTCAGCCTGTTTCAGTCTAACATACAGCAGCTTGCCAGCGGTGTCCTTTAATCTATTGGGCTGACAAAGTAAGGAACCTAGACCAGATTTAGGTTCAGAAAGTAAATCTCTCTTAAAAGTGTAGACAGAGTTTGTTTTGACACTTTGCACTTTTAACATCCACTGCTTAGTGGACAAATCGAGCTCACACTAATGTGCCCGCTATAAGCAGTGCGGACTACTTAATTACAGGACTGGATATGGAAATAATAATGTGCTGTGGTCATTTTAATGTGGCAGCACAAGGTTTCCTCGCATTGTACACATGTAAATTCCTTTGCCTTGTGTTTCATTTCTCCCATTTTCTTTTTTTTGCTCTCCAGGCAATGAAGGCACAGATTCCTCGCTGGGATACAGTTTCACAATGCCAGCCAACAGTGGGCATCTCACGCAAGTGCCATTCTTCCAAGTACAAGTCCAGATAATGAGCCCTGCAGACAATTTGACTGCTGCGTACCAATTCAGCGTCCTCCGATAATGTGGTCACTGAATAGCAATCGAGCAGATGGCCAATTTTCACCTCCTTAACTGTGGCGCTGAGATCAACCAAAATGGAAATCAGCTTATTCAACAAATCTGTCTGGTTTAGCTACTTGCTGACTCGGTCAGTTGATAACATTAGGAACTTTCTAACCATTTACTAGTTCTAGAAAATTCTGCTCAGAGACTAGCCAGGATATATCAGGGCTCACTCAAATTGACTGACAAGGTATAAACTAAAGCAATTTACCTAAATGCATGTAACACAGGCTTATTTTTATTTACCTCTATCTGGCTCTTTCAAGATTTATTTCCTCCTTTGAAGCTTGTTGCTCTTCGCTGCTCCATTCATGAACTCCTCCCTTGTTTGAGCAGTTCACTTTATTCCTTTCTATGTTTAATTTCCTCAGGTTCATCAATAACTTTTAGGCCAACTATTTTTTAATTCTACTCACAAAGCAGGAAGCCATTTTAAAAAAAAAGTTTCTCCTGCATCACCGCTTCTACAGACACTTTTTGTGGGACGGTTGATAAATAGGGGTTTGAATGTTTCCACGTGTAATACCCCTTGCTCAGTTGCAAACAGATGTACTTGACACAGGACAAGTGCCCATTTTTTCTCACTGAAAATTTTTTCTCAATGCAGAAATGCACTCCACCAAGTGGCTTAGCATAGAATTGATTTTTCTTGTCATGTGCGTGGATGGTAGGTTTAATTACAAGTTACTAAACGAATGCTTGAAAAGGGGCCTGCGATCACATGGGCCCAAGTACCTTTATGTTCGCATTTAATATTATAAGAACTGAAAGTGGAATGCTTCTTGACTGGCAGGCAGCAGTGAATTCATTACTTTCATCTCCAGCTGTTACTCAAACAGTTTTCATCGTGCCAAGACGAATATTGGTTGAGAAGAACTCAATCTTATTCAAATACATACTGAAAATAACACTTTTGGTAAATATGTGCGAATTTGTAAGAAAATAGTTTAAATGTTTTTGAATATACCACAGGAGGAAATCCCTTCCTTGATGATTCTTGAAGAATTGTTAGGTTCATTTAACCTTTTGTTACCAGAAACACTACTCCAAAAGCTGTCCTGATTGCTTTGGTTTGTTTCTCTGCCTTCGGTCCCACTGAAGCAGAGAATGGAATAAGTTTCCTCCCACCATTCTGCTTTCCCCAGTGAACAGTTCAGGCACAACCCTCCTCCCAGGCCTTTGACCATGCTAATGTATGACTGACCACTAATCCTGAAAACAAGCCACAGAGACACGTCCTCCATATTGAGGAAGCAGAGTGGAGTTCCCACTGGATTACCACCTAAAAACAAGTTGTCTTAAGGTCAAGAATCAAACAGAATGGGGAAGGAAGACCTTCTGACGAATCCCTGCCCCTACAAGTCGACAGCCAAAATCTTCCTCTGTCCCCATTACTGCCTGCCCCACTGCATGAAAGGGTGGAGCTCAGGACTCCAGACGATTTTCCTCCATTCTCACATCTGCATGGCCCATGGAATAGAGGACAAGAAAGGAGGGCACAGTAGGACTGCAGCAACAGAAGGAAGAAGGATTATTATGACTGGGAGGTAGGAGAGCTGGGCAACGCTCCTTCTCCCAACCCCTCCAATTGCCTGTCGCTTGGCTACTAGGCTCATTCAGGGCCAATTTAAAATCTCATGCCAAATCGTCTGGGGGCTTCTGTCCCCTTTAAAACTGGCCCTGCCCACTTCAGATACTACAGTGAGTGCCCCACTGCAGCACCTCACCACAGCAGTGGTGGGCTCCCACTGAAGAATGGAAATACCACTGGCACTCTGCCCCGCATACCCAGGAAAATGGATCACGGTCATGGCAGGGGCGGATCAGCAGGCAGATATCCCACTCTGACTTACTTCTGGCAGCATCCATCCTGAGGGAAAAATATTCCACCCTCCCATAGCCTCCGCCACCTTCGCACAACAATATTGATGAAAATCTACTGGATCCCCATGTGGTAAATCAGGAATGGGTATGTTGAACATTTAAAGTAATAGAGATTTTAGAATGAAACACACAAGATTATAATTTTTTTAAGAAGAAATCTTCATGGTAAAGCCATTGTGCAGTGCTCTATCCGAGCATTTCATCACCAACTACAGCCAACAATGGCTCCCTCCCTCCGCTCCAAATCAGGAGCATCATCTTTTTCAGATGAGAAAGAAAGTGAGTGAGTTTGTTCTTACTGGCTCTGATGATTTTGAGGAAGGCAATAAGATAGACAATATGCAGACAATCTGGAAAATTGCCCCGAGGAACAAACCATAACGCAGGACGTCGTCAAAAAAGGTCGGTTCTGGTATTTCTGGCGGAGACAGATCAAACTCTGTAGCCATTCTTCTGCTGTAGTTGCTGGATTACAGCCGGTCTTTCTGGAGACCCTTCAGAGTTTTCCAATATTTTGGTCTTATTCTTTCACGATACGTATCTACGGGGGAAAAGTCAGAAAATAGATGGCTAAATGGTTAACGAATGTAATCCACAATATTTACAGAACCTGAAACTAATCAATATTCATTTAAAATTCGCTGATTCAAATATACTGCTCTCGGTCAGTGTATACTTTTTCAAATTGGGACCCCTGGACCTCAATGGGGTCCCCAGTTCAGTCGACTTCTGTCTGCCCGTCACCAGATTTCAATTTTTATCTATTGACTTACTAGCACATTATTTCTGTTGCTCTATGTGAATAAAACACATTTTCTGCAAAAACACTAATCTTCTTAAATCGTCATTGGCTTTTAAATGTTAGGACAAGGGGTACATGGGAGTGCAGGAATATTTGCAGGGGATCCCCAAGAGTGTGTTAATGTTTACAAAAAAAGTTTGAAAACCAGTATTAAATTCAAGGTTTCTTTCTTGTCACTTGCCCATAGATCTGTCCAAATGGACAGAAAAAGCATTGGTAACACACTATCCATATTCTAGATATGCACCCCTGATGGGCGACCCTCCAATCCGGCAGCATGAATTCAGAAAATCACCCATCTTGTACTTTGATATCCGAGAAAACATATCACCGTTTGATTCAAACAGAAAACTCCAACACAACAAACTTTTTCCCCCCGAACACAGAAAATCTTTCCTCCGTCTGGAAAGGTTTCAAAACTCATAGTGCAGTTAAGTAATGAGCACGGCTGTCAGTCATCTTTTTGTATACCAGCAACCTGTACAAGAACAAGTTTGCAGAAGTTGTTTTGCATTAGATTTAGTTGCAACTTTAATGGCCAGTTGACGTACAAGTAGAATTGGAAAAAAAAACCTAAGTTAATAAATAGGTTCTTATTCAGGCATTACATTCTTTAACAAACTGCATCAGTGTGAACATCAAAGCCAAAATGGCCTAAATTTAATCACGTTGGGTTTACTCAGAAAGACCTGAAATGGCTCACTTCAGACAGTGTTCAGAACATTACAATACAGAATTACATAAAATATTCAGCCAGTGTTTATGCACCACACGAGCCTCCTCCCACCTTACTTCATCTCAACCTATCCTTCTATTCTTTTCTCCCTCATGTACTTACATAGAATTACACAGAATATACGGCACAGAAACAGGCCATTCGGCCCAACCAGTCCATGCCGGTGTTTCTGCTCCACTCGAGCCTCCTCCCATCTTTCTTCATCTAACCCATCAGCGTAAGCCGCTAGTCCCTTCTCCCTTATATGCTTGTCTAGCTTCCTCTTAAATGTATCTGTACTATTCGCCTCAACTACTCCCTGTGGTAGCGAGTTCCACATTCTCACCACTCTCTGAGTAAAGAAGTTTCTTCTGAATTCCCCATTTGATTTCTTGGTGACTATCTTATATTGATGGCCTCTAGTTTTGCTCTTTCCCACAAGTGGAAACACTCTCTGTATCCACTCTATCAAAACCTTTCATAATTTTAAAGACCTCAATTATGTCACCCCTCAGCCTTCTTTTTTCAAAGAGAAAAGAGACCCAGCCTGTTCATCCTTTCCGAATAGGTATAACCTCACAGTTCTGGTATCATCCTTGTAAATCTATTTTGCACCCTCTCCAGTGCCTCTATATCCTTTTTATAACATGGTGACCAGAACTGTACACAATACTCCAAGTATGGTCATAGAAACATAGAAGATAGGAGCAGGGGTAGGCCATTCAGCCCCTCGAGCCTGCTCCGCCATTCAATGAGATCATGGCTGATCATCCATATTCAGTACCCTGTCCCTGCTTTCTCCCCATATCCCTTGATCCTTTTAGCCTTAAGAAATATATCTAACCCCTTCTTGAATATATTTAATGAATTGTCCTCAACTGCCTTTTGAGGTAGAGAATTCCACAGGTTCACCACTCTCTGGGTGAAGAAATTCCTCCTCATCTCTGTCCTAAATGGCTTACCCCTGGTTCTGGACTCCCCCGCCATCAAGAACATCCTTCCTGCATTTAGTCTGTCCAGTCCTGTTATAATTTTATAAGTTTCAATGAGATCCCCTCTCATTCTTCTAAACTCCAGCGAGTATAAGCCCAATCGACCCAATCGCGCCTCATACGTCATTCCTGCCATCCCAGGTATCAGTCTGGTCAATCTTCGCTGCACTCCCTCCATGACAAGGAAATCCTTCCTCAGATAAGGCGACCAAAACTGCACACAATACTCAAGGTGTGGTCTCACCAAGGCCCTGTACAACTGCAGCAAGACATCCTTGCTCCTGTACTCGAATTCTCTCACTATGAAGGCCAACATACCATTTGCCTTCTTAACCGCCTGCTGCACCTGCATGCTTACCTTCAGCGACTGGTGCACAAGGACACCCAGGTCTCGTTGCCCTTCCCCTTCTCCCAATCTATTGCCGTTCAGATAATAATCTGCCTTCCTGTTTTTGCCACCAAAATGGATAATCTCGGATTTATCCACATTATACTGCATCTGCCCAATCACCCAACCTGTCCAAATCATACTGGAGTTTCTCGGCATCCTCCTCACAGCACACATGCCCACCCAGCTTTGTGTTGTCTGCAAATTTGGAGATATTACATCTAGTTCCCTCGTCTAGATCATTAATATATATTGCGAATAGCTGGGGTCCTAACATCGATCCCTGCGGTACCCCACTAGTCACTGCCTGCCACTTGGAAAAATACCCGTTTATTCCAACTCTTTGCTTCCTGTCTGCCAACCAGTTCTCTATCCAAGTCAGTACCTTACCCCCAATCCCATGCGCTTTAACTTTACACGCTAATCTCTTATGCAGGACCTTATCGAAAGCCTTCTGAAAGTCCAAATACATCACATCCACTGGTTCTCCCTTATCTATTCTACCAGTTAAATCCTTTAAAATTCCAGTAGTCAAGCATGATTTACCTTTTGTAAATCCATGTTGACTTTGTCCGATCCTGTCACTGTTTTCCAAGTGCTCTGCTATTACATCTTTTATAATGGACTCTAGCATTTCCCCACTACCAATGTCAGGCTTACCAGTCTATAATTTCCCATTTTCTCTCTTAATACCTTTTTTAAATAGTGGGGTTACATTAGCTACCCTCCAATCCATGGGAACTGTGCCAGAGTCTATAGAATTTTGGAAGATGACCAGCAATGCATCTACTATTTCTAGGGCCACTTCCTGAAGTACCCTAGGATGTAGATTATCAGGCCCTGGGGATTTGTCGGCCTTCAAGCCCGTCAATTTCCCTAACACCATTTCCCTACAAATTCTGATTTCATTCAGTTCCTCCCTCTCATTAGACCCTATGTTCCCCGACATCTCTGGGAGGTTATTTGTGTCCTCCTTTGTGAAGACAGAACCAAAGTATGTATTTAATTGCTCAGCCATTTCTTTGTTCCCCATTATAAATTCCCCTGATTCTGACTGCAAGGGACCTACGCTTGACTTCACCAATCTTTTTCTCTTCACATATCTATAGAAGCTTTTACAGTCAGTTTTTATGTTCCCTGCAAACTCTCATACTCTATTTTCCCCCTCTTAATTAATCCTTTTGTCCTCCTTTGCTCAATCCTAAACTGCTCCCAATCCTCAAGTTTGCTGCTTTTTCTGGCCAATTTATATGTCCTCTCCTTGGATCTTATGCTATCCCTAATTTCCCTGGTTAGCCACGGTTGCGCCACCTTTTTTGTTTTATTTTTATGCCAGACAGGGATGAACAAATTCTGTAGTTCATCCATGCGATCTTTAAATGTTTGCCATTGCCTATCCACCGTCAACCCTTTAACGTTCCCCAATCCATCCTATCCAACTCGCGCCTCATACCATCGTAGTTTCCTTTATTTAAATTCAGGACCCTAGTCTCCGAGTCTACTACTTCACTCTCCATCTTAATAAAGAATTCTATCATATTATAATCGCTCTTCCCCAAGGGGCCTCGCACAACA
Organism: Somniosus microcephalus; assembly: GCF_052327205.1. Lineage (NCBI taxonomy): Eukaryota > Metazoa > Chordata > Chondrichthyes > Squaliformes > Somniosidae > Somniosus > Somniosus microcephalus. The sequence continues at coordinate 172,896,127 of NC_140999.1, read as the reverse complement.
AGATTGCTAATTAATCATTTCTCATTACATAATACCCAGTCTACGATGGCCTGATCTCTAGTTGGTTCCTCGACATATTGGACAAGGAAACCATCCCGTATACACTCTCGGAATTCCTCCTCCACAGTATTGTTACTAATTTGGTTAGCCCAATCTATATGTTGATTAAAGGCACCCATGATAACTGCTGTGCCCTTATTGCACGCGTCTCCAATTTCCTGTTTAATGCCATCCCCAATCTCAGCATTACTGTTTGGGGGTCTGTATACAACTCCCACTAACATTTTCTGCCCCATGGTATTTCTCAGCTCTACCCATACAGATTCCACATCATCAGAGCCAATATCCTTCCTTACTATTGTGTTAATCTCCTCTTTAACCAGCAATGCTACCCCACCTCCTTCTCCTAACCAAGGTTCAATGCAAGTTTAGCATAACTTCTCTACTTTTCAATTCTAACTCTCTAGAAATAAACCCTAGTGCTTGGTTTGCTTTTTTTCATGGCCTTGTTAACCTGCGTCACTACTTTTAGTGATTTGTACTCCCACGCCCCTTTGTTCCTCTACCCTGTTTAGATTCTTATTTTCCAAGTAATATGTGACCTTATTTTTCTTACCAAAATGTAATACCTCACACTTGTGTTGAAATTCATTTGCCAATTATATGCCCATTCGGCAAGTTTAACGTCTTCTTGTAATTTGATACAGTCCTCCTCAGTATTGACTATCCCCACCCACTCACTGCACCCCCAAATTTGGCGTCATCGGCAAATTTAGAAATTGTGTTTTTGATTCCAATGTCTAAATCATTAATATAAATCGTGAACAACAGTGGTCCCAGTACTGATCCTTGTGGGACCCGCCCCATTTCTGCCACTCTGAATAGCTACCCTTTACCCCTACTCTCTGCTTTCTGTCTTGCAGCCAGTTAACTATCCATTCTGCTATTTGGCCCCTGGGATTACTCCAATCCCATTTTGCTGCTCTTTTCCCACATCCATTAACATTTTTCCTCTTCAACTGTTTATCTAATTTCTTCTTAAAATGTCACAATTGATTCAATGATTAATAGCCACTACAAACATACACTTTATAATGGAGTATCCAAAACTGCATGCAGTTTTCCAACTGTACCTAACCAGCATTTCATTACTCTGTATTCAATGTCCTACATATATAAATCCAATTTTCCTTTATGTTTTTTTTCCACCTGCAATCATGCTTTTAAAGAGCTGTGTAACTACACTGATGGATCTCTCTGTTCTTGCTATCTGTTCAGTTCTCAGTACAAATAAATTGAATTTTCGTGACTATTCTTTAAGTGATGTTTTACAAACTAATGGAACACATTATAGAGGTTCTAGGGCAACTCTGAACTGGCAAATGCCCATTCCCTGCCCTTCATATACTATAGTCAGAATCTTGCACAGTACAAGTTATTTTCAGTTAGTTTCTTATTTTAAAAAAAAAGACACACCCACACATTAATGCGGCAAGTTAAATCCTGAAGTTTGGGTAAGTTATATAAGATTAAAAGCTTGCCGCGTGATGTACGGCATTGTACACTGAAGGGTTTTATGATTAAACTTGAAATAAGATTGCACGCCTATTAACTTCCAGGTTTTAAAATCATAATTGTTTCACACATGTGCCAAAAGAAACTATCTTCCCGTGCATCAATTTGTGTATCACCCGGGGTAAAAAGCAAAGCTTTGGTGACATCAGTGATATTAGACACACCAAAATTAAAGATAACGGCCCGTATTTTCCGATCGGAGGCTTCCTGCATGCGGCTGCCGCCTATCGGGAAAAAATCTACGCCCTGACCTGAGGGCTCCCCGGTCCGGACTGGTCCGCGCACGCAGAGACCCAGGTATCCCACGGCTGCAGGCGGTTCGCAGGCGTCCCTGGGATCACGTGGGCCATGGGGAACCAATGGGAGGAGGGAATCCCCCTCCATACATTTGACAGGTGGACCTGTCAAAAGTATGAGGATCACTGAAAAAAGACACTAAAACATTAAATAAATTTTTTTTTTTAAATCACGTTTTTAAAATGAGTTAAAATGACATTAAATTAAATATTTTAAACAAAAATTTAATTTTTTGAAAAATATTTAATTTTTTTTTTAGAGCTAAAAATAAACTTACCTTTTTTAAAAAGTATTTTTACATCATAAATGAGTTGATTTTTTTTAAACTTTTTTAAACTTATACTGGTAAAAGCAGACCGTACGCCTGCTTTTACCAGGAGTAAGATTTCGAAGGGTTTTCAGCGGGCGGAGGTTCTGCAGAAAGCAGAACTCTCTCTCTTCCCCCCCCCCGCCCGCAGAGGCAGGCGTCCGAACTGTCAAGAGCATTCTTGACAGATCGGAAGTGCCGGCTTTCAGTGCATGCGCTTCGCATGCCTGAAACCGGCACTTGCGAGGTCCCTACGGGTGTGTACACAGCGCGTACACACCCGTAGGGGTCGGAGAATACGGGCCCTTCACTGATCTGGTAAAGAGCCACGTCCATATTCCTGGACAGGCTGATGAAATTTGCATTAAAGAAACTTGCATTTATATAGCACCTTTCATGACCTCAGGATGTCCCAGAATGCTTTACAGTCAATGAAGTACTTTTGAAGTGTAGTCACTGTTGTAATGTAGGAAAAAGTGGCAGTCAATTTGCACACAGCAAGCTCCCACAAACAACAATGCGATAATGACCAGATAATCTGGGTTTTTTTTTTAAAGTGATGTTGGATGAAGGATAAATATTGGCCAGGACACCAGGAGAAATCCCCTGCTCTCCTTCGAATAGTGTCTTTTACATCCACCTGAGAGCACAGACGGGGCCTCGGTTTAACATCTCATCTGAAAGACGGCACCTCAGACAGTGCAGCACTCCCTCAGTACTGCACTGGAGTGTCAGCCCAGCATTATGCACTCACCATTTCGGACTTTGGAAGCGCAAAAAGAGAGAAGGAAATCAGCCAGTTTTCTGGTCTGATTGCTACTTAGTGATTCCCCTCTCCTCTCCCACCTTGCTGGAAAGTGCTCCACAAGTCAATTTTGACACGTTAAAACATGTTCCAAAATGTATTTATTAAAGCGTACTACAGGAAACTTTCGTTTAACCAGAGGTTAAATGTCCGGAAAGCTCTATCTACCGGCAAAATTCAGGAGCCGTTTCCTATAAGTTTTTTTTACTTCTCGTTGCTTTTTTTTCCCCCCAGTTGTGGCTCCCAAGCGTCTAGCTGAAGCTGTTGCTTAGCTACAGAGACGCTTTTAAGCTGCGGCCAACTGTTTTAAAGCTGTTGCTAAGCAACAGGGTTTGTTGTTTCATACGGAGCCGAGAAGCTCCGTATGTTTTAACATTAGCGCTGGTTTATACGGCAGTTTTGATGGGACAGCACCAACTCGGTCCCGTTGGTGCCGGATACCAGAACATTTCCTGTATCCTGTTTTGGAGTTGTCAAAAGTCAGGTTACCTCAGCTTTGGCATTGTATTTCTTATTCTATGACTGATGTTTAAAGGAGTTTTTCCCCTTCCCCTCCTGAAAGTGCAGGCTGCTCAAATACGATTCTGCAGCAATCTGGGCCCTCCAATACCTCGCCAAGTAGCCATGAACCTAAACAGTATCAGCAGGCTAAGCTGAGCATGTTCAGCATCACAGTCAAGCTGTTACCATCCAATACCCACACACTTTCTAGCATTGCACCAGAGTCTAATCAGGAAGGGGAACACTGGCTGGCCTCTCCTTTACCACTAGAATTGGAGTGCTCCAACTTCGTCCTTGCTGAGATCAGCCAACTCAACACAGGCCAAGGATTGAACTGGGGCTTTCTGGCCTGTACTGCTTAGTACAGCACCAGGCAGTGCCACTCTGTGACTGACGTTTATCCTATTATAATTCAGTGCGCCAGTGCAGCCTTCGGTCGCTTGAGGAAGAGAGAGTGTTTGAAGACCAGGACCTCAAACCCAGCACGAAGCTTATGGTCTACAGAGCAGTAGTGATACCCGCCCTCCTGTATGCTTTAGAGACATGGACCATGTACAGCAGGCACCTCAAAGCACTGGAGAGGTACCACCAATGCTGCCTCCGCAAGATCCTGCAAATCAATTGGCAGAATAAGCGCACCAATGTCAGTGTTCTCGCTCAGGCCAACATCCCCAGCATCGAAGCTTTGACCACGCTCGATCAACTCCGACGGACGGGCCACATCGTCCGCATGCCCGATACGAGACTCCCAAAACAAGCACTCTACTCGGAGCTCCAGCATGTCAAGAGAGCCCCAGGTGGGCAGAGGAAACGCTTCAAGGACACCCTCAAAAGCCGCCTTGAAAAAGTGCAACATCCCCACTGACACCCGGGAATCCCTGGCCCAAGACCGCACAAAGTGGAGGAGAAGCATCCAGGAAGGCGCCGAACACCTCGAGTCTCTTTGCCGGGAGCAAGTGGAAGCCAAGCGCAAGTCAACCCAAGCACCCCACCCACCCGCCCCTTCAACCACCATCTGCCCCACCTGTGACAGAGACTGTAGGTCCCGCATTGGGCTCATCAGTCACCTGAGAACTCATTTTTAATGTGGAAGCAAGTCATCCTCGGTCCCAAGGGACTGTCTAAGATGATGATTATAATATTGGTGAAAATCACAACATCATGAACGTTAGCTCCTGTGGTGAGATACTATTAAGAGTTTGCTACAAAGCCAAGACACCTGCTGATCAGTAAGTGCTGAGAACCAACTGATCAAGAATAATCAACTATAATAACCTATAAATAATCTGGCGTCTAGGGCTACCCAGAACCACCGGGCAGCACGTTATTATTAAGGTGGGAGAGGAGAGTTGAAGTCATGAAAACAGTACAGCAGCAGAGAAATTGTTCAGAGATAACTGAAATAAGCACTTGGAGGAAGATAATTTATGCACCAACAGTTTATTAAAAGAATTGTCCAGCAGCACTTGTAAAGTTGCATGTCTCTGTCGGGTCAAAACTCATGTTAGTCTTACTAGGCAACATAGGAAGGAGACAGCCAGTCCGTCCACCCAGCTGGGATTGGTTTAAACAATAAAAGTGGGCAGTTTAATCCACTGAATTCCCAATTTACTTTTATGATTTCGGGAGATTGAATGTACAAATATTACAAACTGGTCACCGTGTATCTTGTCTCGAGTCATTTATTCTGTAACCAAATCTAGATACGGTTGTACAAATAACACCAGTTACAGCCCTTTCATTTTTGATGCCAATCGACAAGCCAAATAAGTCACCATAGTCGGACTTCCTCATTAATGTCTCCTTTGAGAAATCTTGCAGATTCACAATGTTTCTGTAAAATTAATATGAAACAGTCTTAAAAGTGATTGATGCCGCACTTTTGATTAAATTGTCCTTTAGGGAACTGTGGCTATTGCTGCACGAAAGCCAAGCAGCAGCAGATGAGCAGATTTGCCTGCCAAGCTGTTATGCAATAGAAAATTCAAAATGGCAAAGGTGAATTATTTGTGATCACTTGCAAGCCGACAGACCAGAGAACATGATAACGAGAGACCAGAATGAACAGTTCCCATCCAAGTGTCACGTCATGTCTCTGAAGATACAAATAATCTGGAGTGACACGGAAACGAGAACATTTTGTATAAAAAGTGGAACCAAGTGTTAATTAAACAAAGGAAAGAATGGCTAGCTCAATTGGGTTAGAACTAGAGACATTCTATAAAGTAAGGGTGCAATCTGAATGTCTTGGATTTTAGCACTGGAGAAAATGCGAAGACTTTGCAAACAAAGAAGAAGGATGTGAATGTGTGCATTGCTTTGCATGGAAGTTGAAGCCCAACGTATTTGAACCGCTTCCTTTAAATGATTGTCGGTTTCTCCATTTGCTGGTTTTATACTTTTATTAGTTCTTGTATTTAAACATTGTCGAGAGAGAAAGAAAATAAAACAAGAATCAGGGAAAGCCGGAATGGCAGGAAAGGTAACTGCTGGAATAGCAACCAAGCAGCATCAAAGTGAAATGTAAACTAAGTGACAGACACCAAGAAAACAAACAACTAAGAAAACAAGGCAAGATTTAATTAACTGCAACCGTGCCGGGCAATGTCTGCCTCAGAGCTTTTTATACCCAAATTCAAGATGGTTGCACTTATTGTGTCACCTTTTGCCACCCAGTGCAGCCATGTTGTTTTATAGCGCCTTGGGGATGTTTTATTACATTAAAGGTGCTATATAAATGCAAGTTGTTGTTAAATAATGAACCATCAGTGTCTCTGGAGGTGCTTAAGAACCACATCAGGAAGATAGATTCAGACTGCAGCAAAGGGGCTGGGTCCAGTAGTTACAATCCAGGCTTAAGCCAGGCAGTACCCTTGTCTAAAATAACAGAACACACTGGGAACACCCAGCAGGCCAGGCAGCATCCGTGGAGAGAGAAACAGAGTTAACGCTTCAGGTCTGTGATCCTTTGGCAGAACTGGAAAAACCCTTCTTTATGCTGCTTGGGTGAAACTTGAAATCTGCTGTCCAACAGAAGGCTCTATACTTGCGCTTACATTCAAGCACTGAGCTCCACACACAGTAAATGGAAGCAGGTAGGTTTTAAAAAGTACAGGTATACATGAATTTCAAGGGACGTCCTGGGTACTTTTTCCCCCCCGTACAGTTTGGCGTCAAACTAAAGTGGGGCCAGACTACTGCCTGCAGGAGGGAGTCTCACTCCGCTTTGCTCCAGAGTCAGATCAGCCCGTAACTCAAGATTTACACTGCAACTTTAGGGTTGGTGTGAAGCAGAATGGCTAAATGTTAGGGTACATGTGCCTGAAGGCTCAACCACAGGCAGCAACGTCACCATTGGCAAACAAACAGACGCAACCACGGGGCAACATTTTCATGTCTGCGGATAAGCCGAGTGCTCAGGCCGCCCATTCAGTCCAACAATCTGGTTTCTGCATTGCTGGCCTGTACGGACCATGCCAAACATCAGGGCAGGCCCGCAACCATGGGGTAGGCTTCGCCATAAAAAATGAACTAGTTGGGCGTCTCAGAGACTCTCCTAGCAGTATAAATGAGCGCCTCATGAATCTTCGGCTCACCCTAACCCGGAACCAGTGCGCTACGGTCATCAGTGCGTACGCCCCAACACTGGAAGCCACAGACGAGACCAAAGAGGAATTCTACTCCAGCCTCGAACAATTCCTGTCCCAGGTCCCAACAGGCGACAAGCTGATCCTCCTTGGAGACTTTAACGCCAGAGTTGGAAAGGTCACAGAACTCTGGGGAGGTGTGATTGGCAGAGAGAGGGTAGGGAAAGCCAACTCCAACGGTACCCTCCACCTGTCGAAATGCTTAGAACATGGCCTTGTCATAACCAACACCTTGTTCTGTCAGAGACAAGTACAAGGCTTCATGGCAGCACCCTCGCTCCAAGCACTGGCACCTGCTGGACTACGTCATCGTCCGAGCGAGGGACCGCAAGGACGTCCGCATCACCCGCGCCATGACAGGAGCCGACGACTGCTGGACAGACCACCGCCTAATCCGCTCTGTCATCTCCATCAGTGTAGCCCCAAAACAACGGCGGCAACAGAAACAATGCCGCAGGAAAATTAACGCTGGCGCACTCAGACCCCGCTAAGAAAGCCCTATTCAGCCTGCACCTCACAAACAACTTGACAACTCCCAGTGATGCAGAGACACAGAGTGTCCACAGCGCCTGGTCTGCACTCAAGGCCTCCATAATCAGCACCTGTGAAGAGACACTCGGTCACTCGACCAGGAAACACCAAGACTGGTTCGACGAGAATGACCAGGAGCTAATAAGCCGCACGCAAGGCATTCCTGATCTGGAAACAGCAACACAACTCGAGAGCAAGAAAGCAGCTCTACAGACGCCTGAAGGCCGAGGTCCAACAAAAAACTCGCGACCGAAAGAACAGATGGTGGGTGGAGAAAGCGCAGGAGATCCAGCAGCTAGCTGACAACCACGACGTGCGTGGATTCTTTAGCGCAGTCAAGACCACCTACGGCCCAAGCACTCAAGGTCCTACTCCACTGTGGGCCAAGAACGGAGAGGTACTCACCAAGGACAGAGAGGCAGTCAGTGCCCGCTGGAATGAGCACTTCGAAGATCTCCTTAACCGCGACACTGTCTTCGACATGAGTGTCCTCAACTCCATCCCGCAGCATGCTACCCGCCACCACCTCAGCACAACCCCAGCCCGGCATGAGGTTGAAAAAGCCATCCAACAACTGAAGAACAACAAGGCCTCAGGAGCAGGTGGAATCGCCGCCGAGGCACTAAAGTATGGCGGAGAAGCAGTACTGGCGCAAATTCATGAACTCATTTCTCTTATCTGGAAGGGGGAGAGCATGCCAAGGGATCTCAGAGACGCCATAATTGTGACCATCTTCAAGAAAGGTGACAAGTCCGATTGCGGTAATTACGGAGGAGTTTCCCTGCTGTCTGCCACAGGGAAAGTCATCGCAAGAATCCTCCTCCATCGCCTTCTCCCAGCGGCCGAAGAGCTCCTCCACAGAGTTGCAATGCGGATTCCGCCCACTAAGGGGCACAATGGACATGATCTTCACCGCACATCAATTATAAGAGAAATGCAGTGAACAGCACCAGCCGCTGTACATGGCCTTCTTTGATCTCACAAAGGCCTTTGACACTGTCAACCATGAGGGATTATGGAGTGTCCTCCTTAAATTTGGCTGCCCTCAAAAGTTTGTCACCATCCTCCGCCCACTTCACGACGACATGCAAGCTGTGATCCTGAACAACGGTTACACCACGGACCCAATTCACGTACGAACCGGCGTCAAGCAAGGCTGTGTCATCGCACCAACGCTCTTCTCGATCTTCCTTGCTGCAATGCTCCGTCTCACCCTCAGTAAGCTCCCCGCTGGAGTGGAGCTAATTTACAGAACAAACGGGAAACTGTTCCACCTCCGTCGGCTCCAGTCCCGATCCAAGGTCGTCCCATCCTCTGTCGTCGAATTACAGTATGCAGACAACGCTTGTGTCTGCGCCCACTCGGAGGTCGAAATCCAAACCATCGTCAACACCTTCATTGAAGCGTACGAGAGCATGGGCCTTACACTAAACATCAGTAAGACAAAGGTCCTCTACCAACCTGCGCCCGCCACACAGTACTGCCCCCCCGATTATCAAAATCCACGACAAGGCCTTGGACAACGTGGACCACTTTCCATACCTCGGGAGCCTACTGTCAACAAGGGCAGATGTCGCTGACGAAGTCCAACACCGCCTTCAGTGTGTCAGTGCAGCCTTCGGTCGCCTGAGGAAGAGTGTTTGAAGACCAGGACCTCAAACCTGGCACGAAGCTCATTGTCTACAGAGCAGCAGTGATACCCGCCCTGATGTATGCCTCAGAGACATGGACCATGTACAGCAGGCACCTCAAAGCACTGGAGAGATACCACCAATGCTGCCTCCGCAAGATCCTGCAAATCCATTGGCAGGATAGGCGCACCAACGTCAGTGTTCTCGCTCAGGCCAACATCCCCAGCATTGAAGCTCTGACCACGCTCGATCAGCTCCGATGGATGGGTCACATTGTCTGCATGCCCGATACGAGACTCCTAAAACAAGCGCTCTACTTGGAGCTCCAGCACGGCAAGAGAGCCCCAGGTGGGCAGAGGAAACGCTTCAAGGACACCCTCAAAGCCTCCTTGAAAAAGTGTAACATCCCCACCGACACCTGGGAATCCCTGGCCCAAGACCGCACAAAGTGAAGGAGAAGCATCCGGGAATGCGCCGAACACCTCGAGTCTCTTCGCCGGGAGCAAGCGGAAGCCAAGCGCAGGCAGTGCAAGGAGCGCACGTCAACCCAAGCACCCACCCACCCGCCCCTTCAACCACCATCTGCCCCACCTGTGACAGAGACTGTAGGTCCCGCATTGGACTCAACAGTCACCTGAGAACTCATTTTTAATGTGGAAGCAAGTCATCCTCGGTTCCGAGGGACTGTCTAAGAAGAAACGGTAGGGTACATGTGCCCGAAGGCTCAACCACAGGCAGCAGCGTCACCACTGGCAAACAAACAGATGCTACCACGGGGCAACATTTTCATGTCTGCGGACAAGCCGAGTGCTTAGGCCGCCCATTCTGTCCAACAATCTGGTTTCTGCATTGCTGGCCTGTATGGACCATGCCCAACATCAGGGCAGGCCCGCAACCAGTAGAACAAAAGCTGCACATCTGCACGTGTACAGTTGTTTCTCTGCTGCCATCAGTGCAACAACAACAAGCCCATCCCACGTCGTTAATGGTGGACTCATTGCACTGGGAGCCCAAGTACACTGTAGAAAGACTTCACATACTTCCATAGGCTGTGATTGAAATCAGTTACGGAGGCAACTCAGTTGCCATTCAATATACTCTATGGGTATAGAAAACAAAGTACTACTGATTAGATAATTGCACCAAAGGCTGCATTTACACTGCAACTACTGGTTCAAAACCACTAGCTTTCAGTCAAGCTTCATGCAGGCGGCCCAGGAGAGAGCACTATGCACACGTGCTTCCAAACATGCGCAAAACTCTTCTACCAGCTGTTAGTTTTTAAACCTTTAGATAGTGCAGGTAGCTGTACATGTATTTTTAAAATTAATTGCAGGTAGTTTTAATAAGCAAATGTAACTCCATTATTTAAGGAAGGTGAGAGAGAGAAACCAGGAAATTATAGACCTTTTAGTCAAATATCTGTTCGCTATTGGAATCTATAATTAAGGACTGAGGACTTAAAGAGATTGGAGCCAATTAGAGAGAGCCAGCATGGATTTGTAAAGGGTAGGTCATGTCTAACAAACCTATTTGAATTTTTTAAGGAAGTAACTGAAGTAGTAGACAGGGGAACGTCTATGGATGTAGTTTATATGGACTTCCAGAAGGCATTCGATAAAGTTCTACATAAAGGACTGTTAGATAAAATTAAGCCTCATGGAATTGAAAGCAAATTATTGACCTGGTTAGGAGATTGGTTAGGCGGTAGACAGAGAGTAGGATAATGGGCATGTACTCAAATTGGAAGGAAGTGACTAGTGGTGTCCCACAAGGATCTGTGCTGAGGGGCCAACTATTCACTATATTTATTAATGACTTGTATAACACAACAAAGTCATATATCCAAGTTTGCCGATGACACAAAGATTGGTGGCATGGTAAGTAGTGCAGCTGGGAGCATAAAATTACAATGAGAGTTTGATAAATGAAGTGAGTAGGCAAAACTGTGGCCAATATATTTCAACACAAGTAAGTGTGATGTCATCCATTTTGGACCAAAAAAGGATAGATCCAAATATTATTTAAATGGTGAAAAGCTAGGAATAGTGGAGGTTCAAAGAGATTTTAGGGGTCCATGTATACAGATCATTAAAATGTCGTAGTCAGGTACAAAAAAAATCAAAAAGGTTAACGGAATGTTAGCCTTAATAACTAGAGGGCTAGAATATAAAGGGGAGGAAGTTTTGCTGCAGCTATGCAAAGCCCTGGTTAGACCACATCTGGAGCACTGTGGACAGTTCTGGGCACCACGCCTTAGAAAGGATATATTGGTCTTGGAAGGAGTGCAGCGCAGATTCACCAGAATGTTACCAGGGCTCCAAGGGTTAGATTACAGGAGAGATTACATAAACTAGACTTGTATTCCCTGGAATATAGAAGGTTAAGGGGTGATTTGATTGAGGATTTTGAAAGAAATTGAGAGAGAGAGAGAGAGAGAAACTTTTCCCACTGGTGGGGGAGTCTAGGACAAGGGGACATAACCTTAAAAATTGAAGCCAGGCCATTCAGGAGAGAAGTTAGGAAACACTTCTTCACACAAAGGCCGGTAGAAGTGTGGAACTCTCTCCCACAAAAAGCAGTAGATGCCAGCTCAATTAATAATTTTAAATCGGAGATCGATAGATTTTTGCAGCCAAGGGTATTGAGGGATATGGAGACAGCAGGTGGATGAAGTTAAGATACAGATCAGCCACGATCTCATTAAATGGCGGAACACGCTTGGAGGGGCTAAATGGCCTACTCCTGTTCCTATAAGTGTCCAGGTGGTCCAAGAGAACACTCATGTGGTTTCAAAGTGAAGTGGTAGGAAACTGCCTCTTCCAATTTGCCCTGGAGTCAGGTCAGACCCCTGACTCTGAATTTACACCAAAATATTTTTGCACTTTTGCTAAAGTTGTAGTTACACTTAAAGATGATTTAAGGATAGGTGGGAAACAGGTACAATATGCTAGTACAGGGTGCACTGGTTACAATCTATAAATCAGTTATATTAGGAAAGAAGCAAAATAACTTTAAAATTATTGGGAGAATAAATGCACTCCTTCCTGGATTTTCAATCTGTACAACACTTTTTTCTACTGTGCATCCTGAAACAATAGGGTAAAACAGTAAAACCATAATGATCTTAAAAATATCCCCCCTCCATCTACTGTTACATATTTATGTTACGACATAGTGTTACAGCTGCCTGCCTGTTTCATCCCCATCCTTCAGCTATCAAAGCCACTAGACACACACTGCTCCAGCAGTGTCCAATCTGCAGCCCCCTAATCTGGTGACAAAAATCCAGACAACATAATCTTTTTCGTGCTTATATTTCTTATTTGCTGGTTTGCCCTGTTTGAGTCTGGTGGACGTAGAGGTTTGCTGATACTTCATTTGTGGATGAGTCCTAAATCACTGTTAATATCAGCAATTTGAGATACGTGCCAATTAAAAGAACAAAAGTAGTTTACAGCATAGGAGACGGCCATTTGCCCCATCATGTCTGTGCTGGCTCTTTGCTTCGACAATCCAAAATTAATCCCATTGCTATACTCTCTCGCCATAGCCCTGCATCTTACAATGATTCAAATATGTATTTAATTTTCCCTTAAAAGCTGCAGTGATGCTTGCCTCAGCTAGTCCCTCTGGCTGGCAGCTGTGGCTCAGTGGGTAGCACTCTCGCCTGAGTCAGAAGGTTGTGGGTTCAAGTCCCAGCTCCGAGACTTGAGCACAAACATCTAGGCTGACACTCCAGTGCAGTGCTGAGGGAGTGCTGCACTGTCGGAGGTGCCGTCTTTTGGATGAGACGTTAAACTGAGGCCCCGTCTGCTCTCTCGGGTGGATGTAAAAGATCCCATGGCACTATTTTGAAGAAGAGCAGCGGAGTTATCCCCGGTGTCCTGGCCAATATTTATCCCTCAATCAACATCACTAAAACAGATTATTTGGTCATTATCGCATTGCTGTTTGTGGGAGCTTGCTGTGCGCAAATTGGCTGTCACACTTCCTACATTACAACACTTTTTAAAAAGTACTTCATTGGCTGTAATAACAGAAAATGCTGGAAAAACTCAGCAGGCCAGGCAACATCGGTGGAGAGAAAATAGAGTCAATGTTTCGGGTGAAAACCCTTTATCAAGACTAAAGAAGCACAGGAAATGAAATAGATGAAGAGGCCAGGCTGGGAGAGAACAAAAGAGAAGAGACATTAAGAGGTATTCAAAATGAGACGAGATGGTGATAGGACTAGTGGAGACAAAAGACGGCTCTAGATTAGGTGTGAAATGCGCTGGCAGAATGGGAGACAGCTGCCATGTGGAGAGAGAGAGAGGAAAAAAAGGGGGGGGGGGTGGGGGAAAGGCCAAAACAAAGGTGTGGATAAAAAATATAAGTAAAAATGTAATAGGGGCCGAGGTTATGATCTGAAATTGTTGAACTCGATATTGAGTCCGGAAGGCTGTAAAGTGCCTAATCGGAAGACGAGATGCTGTTCCTCGAGTTTACGGTGAGCTTCCGTGGAACAATGCAAGAGCCTGAGTACAGTGAGGTCCGAGTGGGAATGGAGCGGTGAATTAAAATGACAGGCGACCGGAAGCTCGGGGTCAACCTAACGGGCTGAACGGAGGTGTTCCGCAAAGCGGTCACCCAATCTGCATTTGGTCTCCCCAATCGTGAACAGCGAATACAGTATACTAGATTGCAAGAAGTACAAGTAAATCGCTGTTTCACCTGGAAGGGGTGTTTGGGGCCCTGGACAGTGGGAAGGGGGGAGGTATAAGGGCAGGTGTTACATCTCCTGCGCTTGCACGGGAAGGTGCCAGGCGAAGGGGAAGGGGTGCTGGGGGTGATAGAGGAATGGACTAGGGTGTCTCAGAGGGAGCAGTCCCTACGGAATGCTGAAAGGGGAGGGGAGGGGAAGATGCGTTTGGTGGTGGGATCACTTTGGAGGTGCTGGAAAATGATCCGTTGAATGTCGATGCTGGTGGGGTGAACGGTGAGGACTAGGGGAACCCTATCGTGGTTCCGGGAGGGGCAGGGGTGAGGGCAGAAGGGCGGGAGATAGAACGGACATGGTCGAGGGCCGTGTCAACCACGGTAGAGGGGAATCCTCGGTTGAGGAAAAAGGAAGACACGTCAGAAGCACTGGTGTGGAAGGTGGCATCGTCGGAGCAGATGCGGCAGAGACGGAGAAACTGGGAGAATGGAATAGAGTCCTTACAGGAGGCGAGGTGGGAGGAAGTGTAGTCCAGGTAGCTGTGGGCTTGTAGTGAATGTTGGTCAATAACCTATCCCCAGGGATGGAAAAGTCGAAGAAGGGAAGGGAAGAGTCAGAGATGGACCATGTGAAGGTGAGGGAAGGGTGGAATTTGGAGGCAAAGTGAATGAAATTGTCTAGTTCAGGGCTAGAGCAGGAAATGGCACCGATACAGTCATCAATGTATCGGAAAAAGAGGCGAGGGAGGGGACCCGAGTAGGACTGGCTGTAAAGCGTTTTGGGACATCCGATGGTCGTGAAAGGCGTTATATAAATGCAAGTCTTTATTTTTCTTTCAAAGCAATCCATGCTCTTAAAATCTCCTTGCATAAAGACATTTCGCCTAACTTCTCTCCGCTCATTCTTAATGGCAATTTTAAATTGATGACCTTTTTCACTCACTTCCCAAATCAGAATAATCTTTCCTTATTCATTCAATCACTGCTCTTCTTAATTCGTTTTTAAATCCTCTATTAAGTCTCCTCGTGGACTTTTCGACTCCAGTATAAATAGTCGCAGTATCTCACGTCTCCTCCAAACTATAGCTGATCGTTCCCGTGAATTTACCCTCAACACTCTCTAGGGCTTTAATGCCCTTTCTATAATGGGGGCGTCCCAAAATCACATACAGTCCTCTCTCTAACTGTAGCTTCGCCATAGCCTCGGAAAGATGAATTTAACATTTATATTCGGTCAAAAGCTTGGGTAACCTTACATTACTCATTGAAAAAAAAAATGACCGTCAATATTTAGCAGCCTGTTGGGAGCCCCAGCCGCGGCCCACTCCCTCTCTGTTGAGAGACTGTAACAAAGTGACGGGATTGGCAACAATGTCGCGCCGCCAGCTCTGGGCCTGGGCCGGTCTGCGGGACCCACGGAGCTCCAAGCGACACTCGGAGCCGGGTTGTGTCAGTCCCACAGAGAGAGAGAGAGAGACTGCTCCCGGCGGAGGGTTTACCTTTCACCGGCCTGTTCCACACACCATCTCCACTCCACCTTCCCCAGGAAGCTGCAGCTCCTTCGGCCCCTCGCCAGCCGGAAGTAAGGCCCGCTCGCCCTCCCCCTCTCTGTGAGCAGCGCTCTGCCCGCGCAGTATTCAAACACCCCGCCGCTCACAAATACTAACCCTTTATTTTCAAACATCAGTGACTGGCAAAAAAAAGAACCAGAGGCCACAGGAGGAAACATTTTCTTTACACTGCCTGAAAGGCGCCGCGGGGACTGGAGTGCATCATCAATTTGGACAACCAAATTTTTAATTTGATTTGTTTAAGTTTCATTTGAAGTTTGTTTAATTTACAGTCAAATTTGTTAACGTACCCAAATCAAAAGAGTACACTGCCTGAAAGGGCGGTGAAAGCAGATTCAATAGAAAGAATTGGATAAATACGTGAAGGGAAACAATTTACAGGGTATATGGGGAAAGAGTCGGGGAGCGGGATTAATTGGATAGCCGAATGGCCTCTTTCTGGGCTGCATCATTCCAGGATTCTCCGATATAAATTCTGGTCTCTTATTGTCTTCAACATTTTAGAAATCTCACTTCATTCATTCCTAATAACTAAGACGTTATAGTGCAACACTATTGCTACCGCAATAGTTCCAGAAATCTTATCAAGTGGCAATGTTGCATTGGGAATAGCCAGCTTAGCGTTTGTGCTGCCGTGATAGTGGTTTATACCCCCCATCAACTCAAAACTGTATTTGATTTTGAAGTTTTACAACGCATGTTTTATCCATAGCGTTGCTTTGAAAGTTTTAATCAAGTTTTATTTTCAAAGTCAAAAGGTTAGTTCATCGTCCTGGATGATATTTGGACTTGCTGAGAATCAGACTTCTCCCCTGTTGCCAAGTACTGTGCTTATACGTCAAGAAAGGGTAATGGGTACATTTAACATTAATGTCTATGTTCCTGGCCAAAAAATAACTCTGATAATGTTAAGAATATGAAGAGAAGTGTATGATGTAGGTCGGACTTATCACAGCAATTACAATGATCTCTATAACACCTATAAAGGCTTATTGCATTTTCCATATTACTTTAACACACAAAAGTCTTGTTCTTTCCATTGGTGCAATACTGAAATATTTGCCCCGTCTGTTCCTTGCTTTGATTACTTAACAAATACAAAATTAAACCAATTTTCTGTCGTGTGTACAGCTGAGATAGGCCAAATATAATTTAACTATCTGTGTCCAAATGTTCATCACAATCAGGAAGAACCGGCCATGCTCAGTGCCGCGGAGCATGGAAGAGATTAGACGGTTAAACATCGTTAAACCATCAGACGTAACCAAGAGATGAGTAAGAACAAGTGATATTAAGGTGGGCACAGAAGCTGCGGATATTGAAAATTGCTTCCCATTGGTGCAAGAACATTGTCGTCTTGGAACTTGCTGTTTATTTAACACTTGCAGGGGATTACGGAGACATTTCAGAAAGCAGATTGCGTACAGATTCCACCAAAGAGCGGTAAACAAAGGGGCGCATAATGTATGTGTGATTAAAGGACGACTCATGAAAATAACTGTTTCCAAACATTATTGTCAAACTCTACACCAAATCCATAATCACCATTATGTTTCTAGAGGTGCTTTTCCACTTGCAAGTTTATCAGGGCTGTAGAAATGGTTTCTGCTTCTCACTCACTGCAATGTAAATCCAGAGTCTGGACTCGAACCGGCTCAAAAGAGAAATCACGAGAAACTCACTGGAGAGAGCCGTTCCAGACTCTTTCGAAATCTACCTGAGGTTAATTTAAATGTTCTCCGTGCTAGTGTCAAAGAGTATGGGATCCCCCCTGCAAGAGAGCAAATCACTCCGCTTAGAGTTTGTATCGGTTGCAGTGTTCCAGCCCCGGGTGAAGTTGAATTTTGAAAGTATCTGGGCAGTTCGCTGAATCTCCTGGGAACTTTTAAATCTTGGATGAGATTTTTTTTTTAATGGGGGGAGGGGGTGGGGGGAGCGGGAACTGACCCTCTTGAATTTCTGGGGGAGCAAAGCTTTGCAAATGCGTCAAAACACAGATGTGAAGAGTCTATTCTTGCTGCACCTCAGTGCCAGTGCAACAAATGCGATAGTTATATGGAGCAACTACAAATCTGAGACTGGTATCTGCCACGACAAAGTTCAGTTGGTCAGCCCTTATGCTGCAGACCAAACTCAGTCTGACTGGCACTATGGTGTAGTGATGTTGGAGAGCTCTGTGTATGCATGTCGACAGATACAAAGTTCCATTCCCCACCTGGTAATCTTTAATGTTGGACAAAGAGTGTGAGAATAAGTGTTTCTGCCTTCTAATGTTAAACGTTTTTGAATGACCCAGCAGGTCCAGTGCATTGCCTACGCATTTTTAAAATGCAGCTTCACTGGAGTTATCGGGTGTGAACTCAAAGCACTTTTGGTTGGCCTCTTGGGGGTATTCTCATACCCTTTGGCTTTAATCTCCTTCTTAGGCAGTCCCTCGGAGAACCGAGGATGACTTGCATCTACACCAAAAATGAATTCTCAGGTGACTGAAGAGTCCAATGCGGGACGTACAGTCTCTGTCACAGGTGGGGCGGGTGGGTGGGGTGCTTGGGTTGACGTGTGCTCCTTCTGCTGTTTGTGCTTGGCTTCCGCTTCCTCCCGGCGAAGAGACTCGAGGTGTTCGGCGCCTTCCCGGATGCTTCTCCTCCACTTTGTGCGGTCTTGGGCCAGGGATTCCCAGGTGTCGGTGAGGATGTTGCACTTTTTCAAGGAGGCTTTGAGGGTGTCCTTGAAGCGTTTCCTCTGCCCACCTGGGGCTCTCTTGCCGTGTCAGAGCTCAGAGTAGAGCGCTTGCTTTGGGCGTCTCGTATCAGGCATGCAAACAATGTGACCCGTCCATTGGAGCTGATCAAGCATGGTCAAAGCTTCGATGCTGGGGATGTTGGCCTGAGCGAGAACACGGACATTGGTGCGTCTATCCTGCCAATGGATTTGCAGGATCTTGCGGCGGCAGCATTGGTGGTACCTTTCCAGTGCTTTGAGGTGCCTGCTGTACATGGCCCATGTCTCTGAAGCATACAAGAGGGCAGCTAGACCATGAGCTTGGTGCTGGGTTTGAGTTCCTGGTCTTCAAACACTCTCTTCCTCAGGCGACCGAAGGCTGCACTGGCACACTGAAGGCAGTGTTGGACTTCGTCATCAATGTCTGCCTTTGTTAACAGTAGGCTCCCACGGTATGGAAAGTGGTTCACGTTGTCCAAGGCCTCGTCATGGATTTTGATAATCGGGGAGCAGTACTGTGTGGCAGGGGCAGGTTGGTAGAGGACCTTTGTCTTACAGATGTTTAGTGTAGGCCCATGCTCTCGTAGGCTTCAGTGAAGGTGTTGATGATGGTTCGGAGTTTGACCTCAGAATGTGCGCAGATGCATACGTCGTCTGCATACTGTAATTCGATGACAGAGGATGGGACGACCTTGGATCTGGACTGGAGGCGACAGAGGTTGAACAGTTTCCCGTTTGTTCTGTAAATTAGCTCCACTCCAGCTTACTGAGGGTGAGATGGAACATTGCAGCCAGGAAGATCGAGAAGAGCGTTGGTGTGATGACACAGCCTTGCTTGACTCAGGTCCATATGGGAATTGGGTGTGTGGTGGATCCATTGGTCAGGAACACGGCTTGCATGTCATCGTGAAGCAGGCGGAGGATGGTGACAAACTTTTGAGGGCAGCCGAATTTGAGGAGGACACTCCATAATCACTCATGATTGACAGTGTCGAAGGCCTTTGAGATGTCAAAGAAGGCCATGTACAGTGGTTGGTGCTGTTCCCTGCATTTCTCTTGTAGTTGACACGCGGTGAAGATCATGTCCATTGTGCCCCTTAGTGGGCGGAATCCGCATTGCGACTCTGGGAGGAGCTCTTCAGCCACTGGGAGTAGGCTTGCAATTACATTCCCTGTGGCAGACAGCAGGGAGACTCCTCTGTAATTACCACAATCGGACTTGTCACCTTTCTTGAAGATGGTCACGATTACGGCATCTCTGAGATCCCCTGGCATGCTCTCCTCCTTCCAGATAAGAGAAATTAGTTCATGAATTCGCGCCAGTAGTGCTTCTCTGCCATGTTTTAGCACCTCGGCGGGGATTCCATCTGCTCCTGAGGCCTTGTTGTTCTTCAGATATCAGATGGCCTTTTCAACCTCATGCTAGGCTGGGGTTGTGCTGAGGTGGTGGCAGGTAGCATGCTGCAGGATGGAGTTGAGGACACTCGCATCGAAGACAGAGTCTCAGTGAAGGAGAACTTCGAAGTGCTCCTTCCAGCAGGCACTGACTGCCTCTCTGTCCTTGATGAGTACCTCTCCATTCTTGGCCCGCCGTGGGTGCTTGGGTTGTAGGTGGTCTTAACTGCACTAAAGAATCCACGTACGTCGTGGTTGTCGGCTAGCTGCTGGATCATCTAGTTTAACGTCTCAGAGACTCCCCTTACAGAATAAACAAACGCCTCATGACTCTACGGCTCACCCTAACCCGGAACCAGTGCGCTACGGTCATCAGTGCATACGTCCCAACATTGGAAACCACAGAAGAGACCAAAGAGGAATTCTACTCCAGCCTCAAACAATACCTGTCCCGAGTCCCAATGGGCGACAAGCTGATCCTCCTTGGTGACTTTAACACCAGAGTTGGAAAGGACACAGACCTCTGGGGAGGTGTGATCAGCACAGAGGGGGTAGGGAAAGCCAACTCCAATGGTACCCTCCTCCTGATGAAATGCTTAAAACATGGCCTTGTCATAACCAACACCTTGTTCCATCAGAGAGACAAGTACAAGGCTTCATGGCAACACCCTTGCTCCAAGCACTGGCATCTGCTGGACTACGTCATCGTCCGAGCGAGGGACCGCAAGGACGTCCGCATCACCCGCGCCATGACAGGAGCTGATGACTGCTGGACAGACCACCACCTAATCTGCTCTGTCATCTCCATCAACGTAGCCCCAAAACAATGGCAGCAACAGAAGCAATGCCGCAGGAAAATCAAAACTGGAGCACTCAAAGAACCTACTAAGGAAGCTCTATTCAGCCTGTGCCTCACAACCAACCTGACGACTCCCAGTGATTCAGAGACACAGAGTACCCACAGTGCCTGGTCTGCACTCAAGGCCTCCATAATCAGCACCTGTGAAGAGACGCTCGATCAATCGACCAGGAAACACCAAGACTGGTTTGACGAGAATGACCAGGAGATCCAGGAGCTAATAAGTTGCAAGTGCAAGGCATTCCTGATCTGGAAACAGCAACAGAACTCGAGAGCAAGAATGCAGCTCTACCGATGCCTGAAGGCCGAGATCCAACAAAAAACTTGTGACCTAAAGAACAGATGATGGGTGGAGAAAGTGCAGGGGATTTGGCTTTATTACATCAAATTCAAAATATTCATTTAAAAATACCTCCACCCTACGTCTGCAATCTCCTTTAGCCCTATTTTTTTTTAATTCATTCATGGGATCTGGGCATCGCTGGCAAGGCCAGCATTTATTGCACATTCCAAATTGTCCTTGAGAAGGTGGTGGTGAGCCGCCTTCTTGAAATGCTGCAGTCCGTGTGGTGAAGGTACTCCCACAGTGCTGGTAGGGAGGAAGTTTCAGGATTTTGACCCAGTGACGATGAATGAATGGTGATATACTTCCAAGTCATGATGGTGTGTGACTTGGAGGGGAACTTGGAGGTGGTGGTGTTCCCATGCGCCTGCTGCCCTTGTCCTTCTAGGTGGAAGAGATTGCGGGTTTGGGAGGTGCTGCTGAAGAAACCTTGGCGAGTTGCTGCAGTAGATGGTACACACTGCAGCCACAGTACGCCGGTGGTGGAGGGAGTGAATGTTTAAGGTGGTGCCAATCAAGTGGGCTGATTTGTCTTAGATAGTGTCGAGCTTCTTGAGTGTTGTTACAGCTGCACTCATCCAGGCAAGTGGAGAGCATTCCATTACACTCCTTACTTGTGCCTTGCAGATGGTGGAAAGGCTTTGGGGAGTCAGGAGGTGAGACACCCGCCACAGAATACCCAGCCTCTGACCTGCTCTTGTTGCCACAGTATTTAGTGGCTGGTCCAGTTAAGTTTCTGGTCAATGGTGACCCCCAGGATGTTGATGGTGGGGGATTCGGCGATGGTAATGCTGTTGAATGTCAAGGGCCTGTGGTTAGGCTCTCACTTGTTGGAGATAGTCATTGCCTGGCACTTGTGTGGCACGACTGTTACCTGCCACTTATCAGCCCAAGCCTGAATGTCGTCCAGGTCTTGTTTCATGCGGGCATGGACTGCTTCATTATCTGAGGAGTTGAGAATGGCACTGAACACTGTGCAGTCATCAGCGAACATCCCCATTTCTGACCTTATGTTGGAGGGAAGGTCATTGATGGAGCAGCTGAAGATAGTTGGGCCTAGGACACTGCCCCGAGGAACTCCTGCAATGATGTCCTGGGGCTGAGATGATTGACCTCCAACCACCACAACCATCTTCCTTTGTCTAGTACGATAGCAAAATACTGCAGATGTTGGAAATCCGAAATAACAACAGAAAATGCTGGAAAAACTCAGCAGGTCAGGCAACATCCATGGAGAGAGACCCGAAACGTCAACTCAAATTTCTCTCCACGGATGTTGCCTGACCTGCTGAGTTTTTCCAGCATTTTCTGTTGTTATTTCATCTTCCTTTGTGCTAGGTATGACTCCAGCCAGTGGAGAGTTCTCCCCCCGATTCCCATTGACTTCAGTTTTACTAGTGCTCCTTGATGCCACACTTGGTCAACTGCTGCCTTGATGTCAAGGGCAGTCACTCTCACCTCACCTCTGGAATTCAGCTCCTTTGTCCATGTTTGGACCAAGGTTGTAATGAAGTCTGGAGCTGAGTGGTCCTGACAGAACTCAAACTGGGCATCAGTGAGCAGGTTATTGGTGAAAAAGTGCCGCTTGATAGCACTGTCGACGACACCTGCCATCACTTTGCTGATGATTCAGAGTAGACTGATGGGGCGGTAATTGGCCGGGTTGGATTTGTCCTGCTTTTTGTGGACAGGACATACCTGGGCAGTTTTCCACATTGTCGGATAAATGCCAGTGTTGTAGCAGTACTGGAACAGTTTGGCTAGAGGCACGGCTAGTTCTGGAGCACAAGTGTTCAGCACGACAGCCGGGATGTATCGGGGCCCATAACCTTTGCTGTATCCAGTGTGCTCAGCCGTTTCTTAATATCACGTGGTGTGAATCGAATTGGCTGAAGACTGGCTTCTGTGATGGTGGGAACCTCAGGAGGAGGCCGATATGAATCATCCACTCGGCACTTCTGGCTGAAGATTGTTACAAACACTTCAGCCTTGTCTTTTGCTCCACCATTTTTGAGGATGGAGTTATTCACGGAGCCTCCTCCACCCGTTAGTTGTTTAATGTTCCACCACCATTCACGACTGGATGTGGCAGGACTGCAGAGCTTTGATCTGATCCGTTCATTGTGGGATCGCTTAGCCCTGTCTATAGCATGCTGCTTCCACTTTTTAGCATGCATGTAGTCCTGTGTTGCAGCTTCCCCAGGTTGGCACCTCATTTTTAGGTACGCCTGGTGCTGCTCCTAGCATGCTCTTCTACACTTCTTATTGAACCAGGGTTGGTTCCCTGGCTTGATGGCAATGGTAAAGTGAGGGATATGCCGGGCCATGAGGTTACAGATTGTGGTGGAATACAATTCTGCTGCTGCTGATGGCTCACAGCGCCTCATGGATGCCCAGATTTGAGCTGCTAAATCTGTTCAGAATCTGTCCCATTTGGCATGGTGGTAGTGCCACACAACACGATGGAGGGTGTCCTCTGTGTGAAGACAGGACTTCGTCTCCACAAGGACTGTATGCTGGTCACTGTTACCAATGCTGTCATGGACAGATGCACCTGCAACAGGTAGATTGGTGAGGACGAGGTCAAGTAGGTTTTTCCCTCGTGTTGGTTCTCTCACCACCTGTCGCAGGCCCAGACTGGCAGTTATGTCCTTCAGGACTCAGCCAGCTCGGTCAGTAGTGGTGCTATCGAGCCACTCTTGGTGATGGACATTGAAGTCCCCCACCCAGAGTACATTCTGTGCCCTTCCTACTCTCAGTGCTTCTTCCAAGTGGTGTTCAACATGGAGGAGTGCTGGTCCATCAGCTTAGGGAGGGCGGTAGGTAGTAATCAGCAGGAGGTTTCCTTGCCCATGCTTGACCTGAAGTCATGGCGCTTCATAGGGTCCAGAGTCAATTCTGAGGACTCCCAGGGCCACTCCTTCCCGACTGCATACCACTGTGCTGCCACCCCTGGTGGGTCTGTCCTGCCGGTGGGACAGGACATACCCAAGGATGGTGATGGAGGAGTCTGGGACATTGGCTGAAAAGTATAATTCTGTGAGTATGACTAATTCAGGATAGTCTGTGGGACAGCTCTCCCAATTTTGGACTTAATCTACTGCTTTTTTTGTGGGAGAGAGTTTCACACTTAAACTATCCTGTGTGAAGAAATGTTTTCTAACTTTTCTCCTGAATGACCTGCCTTTGATTTTAAGGTTATGCCCCTTTATTCTGGGCTCCACCTACCAGCAGAAAAAAGTTACTCTATTCTACCCTATCAATTCCTTTCAAACTCCAAAAACCTCGATCACATTGGAATACAGAGTAGAATTTCTAAATTTGCCGATGACACCAAACTTGGGGGTGTGACAAACAGTGATGATGATACCAATCGACTGCAACAGGACATAGAAAGGCTAGCAGAATGGGCAGACAAGTGGCAGATGGAATTTAATACAGAGAAGTGTGAGGTGATGCATTTTGGCAGAAGGAACAGGGAGAGGCAATATACACTTAATGGCACAGTTTTAAAGAGTGTGCAGGGACAGAGGGACCTGGGAATTAATGTGCATAGGTCCCTGAAGGTGGCAGGAAATATTGAGAGAGTGGTTATCAAAGCATATGGGATCTTGGGCTTCATAAATAGAGGTATTGAGTACAAAGGTAGAGAAGTTATGCTGAACCTTTATGAAGTGCTGGTTAGGCCACAACTGGAGTATTGTGTCCAGTTCTGGACACCACACTTTAGGAAGGATGTGAAGGCCCTTGAGATGGTGCAGAGGAGATTTACCAGAATGGTTCCAGGGATGGGGGATCTTAGCTACAAGGACAGGTTGGAGAAGCTGGATTTGTTTTCATTAGAGCAAAGGAGGTTGAGGGGTGATTTGATAGAGGTGTATAAGATTATGATGGGTTTGGATAGGCTAGACGGGGAAAGGCTGTTCCCACTAATTGATGGTACAAGGACTAGGGGACACATATTTAAGGTTTTGGGCAACAGATACTGGGGGGATGTGAGGAAAAACTTTTTTATGCAGCAAGTGTTGAGGACCTGGAACTCGCTGCCGACGGAAGTGGTGGAAGTAGAGACACTCAATGTTTTCAAGGGGAGACTGGATAGGCACTTGAGGGAAATAAACTTGCAGGGCTACGGGGATAGCGCGGGGGAATGGGACTGACTGGATTGCTCTACAGAGAGCCGGTACGGACTCGATGGGCCAAATAGCCTCCTTCTGTGCCGTTATGACTCTATGACATCACCCCTTACCCTTCTATATTCCAGGGAATACAAGCCTAGTTTATGTAATATCTCCTCAAAATTTAACCCTTGGATCCCTAGTAACATTCTGGTGAATCTGCGGTGCACTCCTTCCAAGGCCAATATAACCTTTCTAAGGTGTGGTGCCCAGTATTGGCACAAAAGTTACACTGCTAGATTCTTGTACACTTGTAATCACTTTACATCACCATGAAAGTGATAGTATAACTACACTCAAATGTCTAACAACAGCACATCATGGCCAGCAGATACTCTTTGATGGGCAGCCACAGTATATATACACCCTTAGGTTATATAGTAGTTATTTCTCTCCAATGGGAAATTAAATTTGGACAAAAGTGTGAATGTGTGAGAGAATAGCACTCGCGTAACAGCAAAATCTGAAAAGGTTGGAAATACACAGCACATATCCCAGCTTCTGAAAGGAGGAAGTCAGGTTAACAGTTCTATGTAGAATGTTAGGACGTGCATGCAAAATAATCGCCTTATATTTTGCACAGTTTTACTGGGTTTGAATATTTCCAATGATATTACCTGATCGACAGACATCCAATGTAGATATTTTATGTAGATATATAACAGTGCATGGTCTTAAAGATACTGGCCCAGAAATTCGGGTTGGAGGCTTCCCGCAGGTGCAAGCCTCCCACCTGCACTTACCTAGCGCGCCGGCCGTTGTGCTGTGGGCCCACGTGGGATTTCAATCCTGGGCAGTGCTTGCGTATCCCAGGGGCGCAGTTAGTTCGAAGCGTCCCCTGGGATCACATGGGCCATGGAGAGCCAATGGTAGCAGGGAATCTGTATTCATAGATTTGACAGGAAGAGCTGTCAAATCTATGAATACAATTCAGCCCCAAAACATCACTAAAACTTCAAATAATTTTTTTTTTTAATCACATTTTTAAAATAACTATAAATTACATAAAATATCTATTTTAAACAATAATTAAAATTTTTGAAAAAATTAATTACAGTTTCTAACGGGGCTAAAAATAAACTTACTTTTCTTTAAAGTATTTAAAAATAATAAATCTGTGGAAAAAATGTTTTAATTTAACTTAATTCACCACTTACCTTTTTAAAAGCAGGCCTTGCGACTGCTTTTTACAAGCGTACCTCCTGGAGACTTACCCTCGTGGAGAAACCTGCAAAAAAACGGAAGTTCCAGACGTACGCGCTGCCTCTCCGGCGCACGCGTTCGACCTGTGAACCCCTTCCTTTAAGGGAACGGAAGTTCCGGTTTCCTGCGCATGCGCAGTGCATGCACGAAACCGACACGTTCGTTGGGCCTACGCGTGAGTACCCAGCGCGTACTCACCCGTGGGGTCCTGAAGTTCTGGCCCACTGTGTTTTCCCTCACATTGTCTGTAGGGGGCTTTCTAATGAAGGGTCGTCGACCTGAAACATTAACTCTGTTTCTCTCTCCACAGATGCTGCCTGACCTGCTGAGTATTTCCAGCATTTTCTGTTTTTATTTCAGATTTCCAGCATCCGCTGTATTTTGCTTTTGGCTTTCTAGATTTGTTGCTTTTTGAGTTTTAGGGGAATTTGCAGAAATATGCATAATTCCTGGTGTAAATATTGGTACAGTATATCAGCATTCACTACATGAGTTGGGACTCTAGTTCCTTTTATGAATTTGCCCTTAAATGACTTGTTTTATAATTAATAATAAATACATTAAATAATAATTTGGAAGCACTAAATTTATTTTCTCTCAAACTCTTTATAGATTGAGATGACCCTTCCCCTCACTGGCACTGTAAGTATACCGAGTACCAGTAATGTCACCACTGCAAGTGCACACAGTATGGACAGTCACTTTCCCTATAAGTGCACAGAATATCTTCAATGTCACCAGCCTTATTGAAGAAGGGGTAATTTGAGCTAGCAGAGCAAAACATAATTAAAACCTAAAGCAAAATCTTTCGATTTTGAAATTTTTAAAATTCGTTCATGGGATGTGGGCGTTGCTGGCAAGACCAGCATTTATTGCCCATCCCTAGTTGCCCTTGAGATGGTGGTGGTGAGCCACCTTCTTGAACCACTGCAGTCCATGTGGTGAAGGTACTCCCACAGTGCTGGTAGGGAGGGAATTCCAGGATTTTGACCCAGCTACGATGAAGGATCAGCGATATTCTTCCAAGTCAGGATGGTGTGTGACTTGTAGGGGAACTTGGAGGTGGTAATGTTCCCATGCGCCTCCTGCCCTTGTCCTTCTAGGTGGTAGAGGTCACGGGTTTGGGAGGTGCTGCCAAAGAAACCTTGGTGAGTTGCTGCAGTGCATGTTGTAGATGGTACAAACTGCAGCCACGGTGCACCGGTGGTGGAGGGAGTGAATGTTTAAGGTGGTGGATGGGGCGCCAATCAAGCGGGCTGCTTTGTCTTAGATGGCGTCAAGCTTCTTGAGTGTTGTTGGAGCGGCACTCATTCAGGCAAGTGGAGAGTATTCCATCACACTCCTGACTTGTGCCTTGTAGATGGTGGAAAGGCTTTGGGGAGTCAGGAGGTGAGACATTCGCCACAGAATACCCAGCCTCTGACCTGCTCTTGTTGCCACAGTATTTATGTGGCTGGTCCAGTTAAGTTTCTGGTCAATGGTGACCCCCCAGGATATTGATGGTGGGGGATTCGGCGATGGTAATGCCATTGAATGTCAAGGGGCGGCGGTTAGATGCTCACTTGTTGGAGGTAGTCATTGCCTGGCACTTGTGTGGCACGAATGTTACCTGCCACTTATCAGCCCAAGCCTGAACGTCGTCCTGGTCTTGCTGCATGCGGGCATGGACTGCTTCATTATCTGAGGAGTTGCGAATGGCACTGAACACTGTGCAATCAGCAGCGAACATCCCCACTTCTGACCTTATGATGAAGGGAAGGTCATTGATGAAGTAGCTAAAGATGGTTGGGCCTAGGACACTGTCCTGAGGAACTCTTGCAGTGATGTCCTGGGGCTGTGATGATTGAGGAGGAATTTCTTCACCCAGAGAGTGGTGAACCTGTGGAATTCTCTACCACAGAAGGCAGTAGAGGCCAATTCATTAAATATATTCAAGAAGGAGTTGGATATATTTCTCAAAGCTAAAGGGATCAAGTGGTATGGGGAGAAAGCAGGGACCGGGTACTGAATTTGGATGATCAGCCATGATCGCATTGAATGGGAGCAGGCTCGAGGGGCCGAATGGCCTATTCCTGCTCCTATCTTCTATGTTTCTATATCCTCCGACCACCACAACCATCTCTGTTCTCTTGTCCTATTTGGTGATTTTCTCAAAGAAAAAAAACGATGAATGTATGGTACTTTGTGCATACTTTTAATAGTCAAAGGAATGTTTAAATAATCATCTAGTTGTACATGTATTTCAGCTTGCCGTGTGATGCACACGTTACTATTCCGCTGGTAATGTTAGTACATTCTTTATTCAGTTTCAGAAGATCATGATTATAATCTATCTACAGACAGGTTTTCTTTTCACACACGTGTTCTCCACATAGGAGAATCGTCTTTTCATTCATTTTTTTTCTATTATGGAATCCAGTTGAAATTTTAAAATGTGGGGAAAAAGTAAAGTTTGGGGTGCAGTTTTCTCTTTCATATTTTTAGACAGACCCGCTGCGCAGTTCCAACATTTCTTGTTTTTATTCCCGATTTCCAGCATCCACAATAGTTTTTCTTTGTATCTCTGCTTTGTCCATTTTACTTCTCTAACTTCGGAGCACTGTAGATTTTTAGTATAAAGGTTTAACTTCTCAAGTACCCCCGCAACTTTTAGAAACTTGCATGTGATGTAAGATAACGGTATCAGTTATGGGCGTTGTATAATCATAGAATCATAGAATAGTACAGGACAGAAGGAGGCCACTCGGCCCATCGAGTCTGGGTCGGCTCTTTCAAAGAGCAATCTATGATGTTTCAGAATCAAATTGTGTCAAGAAAGAAAAATAAGTCGTTCGAAGTATCCTTGCAACTATTAATAAAATGCTTTAAGCAACAGGTATATACCAATGTCCTCGATACTTTACCAGGGAGAGAGACAAATATTCCGAAGGTGAGTACAATTATTTTTGTAAATCCGAAATTTAAGATGTTATTTGCATTTGAAGCCGGGCTGGATGACGCCTGTTGTGTGGGAGTCGGTCTCACACCTGATGTAACCAGTGGGGCGCTGCCCCCTCCCTCCCTCCCATACAGCAGGGCTGTTTATTGCTGGGCTTTAGCAGCACTATAAATGCAGCTGTGAGGGAAAGCGCTTTGACAGCACCGAGCACTCCAGCAACGGCAAACCCGACTCCAGCCGCCGTGTCACTGCCGAAACCCACAACGGTAAGTTAGGCTGTGCCACTACTTTCAACATCATACTTAAACATCAAACTTTTTAAGCAACGGTTTGTACAATTCCATGTCATTTTCAACCTTTTCTTATTTCTCTGAAGGAAAGAAATTTGCAGGGCTCCGGGGAAAGCGCGGGGGAGCGGGACTAGCTGAATGAGCTCTTCTTGCAGAGAGCTGGCACTGGCTCGACGGGCCGAATGGCCTCCTTCTGTGCTGTAACCATTCTCTGATTCTCGGTAGTGTTATAAACATATTTATGTTACCGTTTCTTCTGTGTAACAGACAATGCTGGGCAAAGCCTCCCTCCTGGTGTTCTACTGCCTTACTGTACACACAGTATGCTCACCGGTGTATCCCGCATTAAGGTGGGTTTGGCGATAGCGGTTGCACTATAGATTGTGTAAATCAGTGCCGCATGTATAGCATTCGGCAGAATTATTTGCAAACATCAAACCACTTCTACAGGATAATCTAAGCGTATTGGAGAGAAATTTGACATTTTAAATATAACCCTGACTATATTTGGAGTTAAATTGTCTACAGAGTTTCAGAACTTAAACTTGTTTGCATTTTGGATTGGAGATAGCAATAAAATCACGTCACGTTATAAAGTTTGCCTCTCCAGTCACAAAGTATCATTTTCCCTCCCTGTGGTATATGGTTCTGTTATAATATGTTTGCTGGTTTTGATGTGGGCTTTATACAATTTGAACCGGCGAAAGTTGTCAAACAAACATGTATGTTTTCATCGGGGATAAAACTCCTCCGCTCAGAGTCATCTTAACAGTCGACCGCAAGACTTCTGCAGAAATGTAAGCAAGATCGAGAATACAGTATAACATTTCTGAATGGAGAATACAAGGGGAAATATTAGTATTTGTTCCATTTCTTACTCAGACCTGATTTTCTAATTATTATTGATATATGAATAAATGTGAAAATACATTTAGAATCCCTACTGTATTAAGACATGGATATGATTAATCACAAACATTAATAGATAAATCTGACATAATTGGTTGATATACGATCACATTTTGTGTGGTGATTTTAATCATTTAGACTTCAAAGTCTATTTAGACTTAGTTACAGATTGCTATTCATAGCCTGCTTCATGCAGTTAATCGATGGATTAAAGAGGACGCTTCTTTGTCTCTGGTTGTAGATTTGCTAACAGGTCGACCCTGGGGAGTTTGCTCAGTTCCCCAGCGGAGGAGAGCGGCGTGGTCCAAGCTAGAGGGGTCTATGAGGACGATGAGTCCGCCCTGGACTCCACCGGAAAACGGTGAGTCCAGACAATGTCAGCCCAAACGATGCATTTTAACAGACACATTTATACCTATATCTGTGTCTTTAACAGCCATTCGACCTAACTGCCCCATACATCATTTCACCCTTTATCCATTCAGGATAGGTTTCCTCTGTGCTGTGTAACCAAGTCTTAAACATATTTATAAACGGATTCACCAATTCATTATATAAAGGAACTATCCTCCCAACACCTTGAGGTATATTCTGCCGTTTGCTAGTTATGTCCAGTGTTTTTTTTATATAAAACCCATCTGGTTCACCAATGTCCTTTAGGGAAGGAAATAGCTTATCCTTACCTGGTCTGGCCTACATGTGACTCCAGACCCACAGCAATGTGGTTGACTCTTAACTGCCCTCTGAAATGGCCTAGCAAGCCACTCAGTTGTACCAAACCGCTACAACAAAGACACAGTGGGAGCACCTTCACCACACAGACTGCAGCGGTTCAAGAAGGTGGCTCACCACCACTTTCTCAAGGGCAATTAGTGATGGGCAATAACTGCCGGCCTTGCTATTGATGCCCACATCCCATGAATGAATAAAAAAAATAACCAAACTAACCCATCACTCTGGCTGAATGACTGTTCCTCATTTCTAAAGTCCAACTTTCTGGGCAATATCAATGTTTATGCGCCTGTGTATCAGAGATAGTATAAAGTGTTGGGAGATCAGGGGCAATTCTGGCACTTGTCGCAAGTAGGACCTAACCAATGCCCCCACAAAATTGTCTTTTTCACTCCCCTGATTGCACTTAAGGAGTTTGCATGTATCATTTCGTCTTACATTTCTAATGTGAACTTCTCATTAAATCAGTTTTCCATCCAATGCACTTTTTCTTTCACCGTTTCAACATAAGCACGATCACTGCATGTTTGTTGCTATATGATCTAGCCTTAGTTACAGTGATGTGTTCAGCCCCATTTTGGTTCTAATGGGCAATGATTAAAATGTATTATGAAAAAAAAATCAACAATGCTTCTCAGATTGTGGTCTGCTTGTCCCATGGACTTTACTTTAAAAAAATTTAAGTCCACTTTTTATTGTAAGTGAATTAATTTCAATGTGGCTTTAAGAGTCCTTGCTGTTTACTTATACATTCAGAACTGAAAGGCACGCGGACGCAATCTTCACCAACACCTACAGGAAGGTCCTGGGCCAGATCTCCGCTAGAAAATTTCTGCAGACAATTATGGGGAAAAGACTGGGGTGAGTTAACACTTTTCCAGCTTCCTTCAGTTTTATTTTCTAGCTAGTTATGCTGTATCTTTTGTTCAGTTTCGATCTTTCTCTCTCACCTTCTAATAACATGGTGTTAATTGCCCCAAGTGATATTCATGAGAATATTTGATCAAAAGAAAATTCCCTTTAAAATCAAAAACGTCCACATTTAATTTTGAAATCTAATATGTTTTACTACACCCACATAAATATTAAAAAGTATAAGATGGTAGCTTAATTACAGACGTCCAAAACGTCCTGGAATACTCAGATGTCTCATTGTGAATATGGATGACAAAAGGGAATAGGAAGGGATTAGGAAAGAAGTTTATAAGAAACAATTAGGAAGGCAAAGAGGAATTATAACAGGAAATAGTCAAAGAATATAAAAAGAAACAGTAAAGTATTCCATAGACATATAAGTAACAGAAAGAAAATTAAAATAGGAGTAGGGCTACAAAGGGATGCATAATATAAACTCACAGGTAATGATAGTGAAATGGCAGAAGTATCGAAAATTTACTTTGCCTCAGTTTTTATCAGGGAGACTAACAAGGTGGGCAGGACATTAGAAGAAGAGATTAAAAAGGATATCAAGACATTTAAGATAGAAAGGAGGGGGATAATTGATAAACAAGACAAATTTAGAGAGGCTAAAACCCCAGATTTTGGCCTCTTGATTGATTGATTGCATTCACGCATTCTCAAAGAGGCTAGGGAAGAGGCACTAGTATACATGTATAAAGATACATATATATATAAATAAAAATTCAATATAAAAAGGAATAATGCCAGAGGACTGGCAGACAGCTAATATTATTTATATATTCAAAAATGGAGATAGAGTAAATCCAGGGAACTGTACACTAGTTAGCTTAAACTTGGTGGTAGGAAAGATATTGGAATCTTTACTCAAAAGTGTAACAGAAAACATCTAGAAAATGGAAAATATAATAAAGAATAGTCAGCACAGATTTCAAAAGGGGAGGTCATGCTTGACCAACCTTATTAAATTCTTTGAGAAAACTGTAACCTAAATGCCTTCACTCACAGCATGTTAACAATTCATCTCAGTATGGGGTGTACATGTAACCATATTTTCAGCATACAATGAGTTTATTTGAATACATAATGTATATGGTTTTTATGTAGCGTAGCTGTAGCTTTGGTGTATAATGTATGTATTTCACTGTAAACTGAATGTGTTACTCAGCATAATACATATATTTCAGTATATGACACTTGTGCTTTATAAAAATAAATTTGGTTTGGTTACCTCGTGTCTGTGGCTGCAAACAATGAAAAATGTAGATAATAGCCTCCAGGTCCTTCCCTACTAAGGGACTGAAAAATGTTAATATATGTGATGTAAGTTAAGTAACACAACTTCCAACTACAATCTTCAAACCATTACAACATCTGGGAATAATTTTGTCTTTTTTAAATTGTGATAGTAGCCTTGAGGAAGAGCCTGAGCTCTTAGCCAAGAGACATTCTGATGACATCTTTACAGATACCTATTCTCGATACCAGCGGCAGATGGCAATTAGAAAATACTTGGCTGCAATTCTGGGCAATCAAAGGTATAATTAATAGGGCAAGCTAATTGGCATTGATAAGTGTCATGTTTCACTCCTAACACAATGTGCACAAACTCTCATTTTGTTACTTAAAGATTATTGATTTTGATACTTAAAACCATTAGAAAGTAGCCTATGCTAAAAATATAAGACAAATAAAAAATCATATTGCTCTATTATGGCCAACTGGCAAAGTTACCATCCAGTGTAGAACTAAGCTATATAGAACAAGACGTTCCAGGTTCAGTTCGTAGTGTTTGCTGAGCTGGCTGGCTTTAGTTAGGACAGCAGTTGAGACACTACAATTTGTCGCAGTGAGGAATTCATTGACCCCTTTCTTAAAGTACATTTGTGTGGTCATCAGGTGAGAATGGAATTGGAATCAGTTGGGTGTCTATCAATACTCAATGTCTGGCTTGATATATGAAGAATGAAGTGCTAGGAGAATGGCAATGTCCATGGAACTATATCCTAGCAAGTGCCAGTGCCTTCCTCAAAGTAGGGGAGAAACTGCAGAGAAAAGTATATTCTATAGATCAACAGAAAGAGTACCCTACAATATTTAATTGGCTATTTTGAAACAGTCTGATGAAAGCAAGGAACTCCTTTCCTATAGGAGCATCTAAAATTTTCCAAGAAAACCAGAATGATAAATGATCTTGCTCTCCTATAAAGATGTCATCCTCTCCAGTTTGGGAGCTGACTTCAACAAAGATGGAAGATCAGCCTATATTGAGCAAGACAGCAGCAAAAACAGTTATTCATAGGATTTTTAACCCAGGATTCCAGCTTCACATACATCCCTCCACCTACAGTTCAGTGGCCCTGCAGTTATTTTATGCAGTAGTGATTTTACAATTCAATTATTTTAATAACATGATTGATGTAAGTTTAGAAACAAGTTTTAAATTAGGTTTAAAACATAATCTTCACGTCCTCAACGGTTAAACCGCTAAAGCTCAGCCGTACAGGACAGGAGTGCTCTAGGTTTTCAATCCGTGGTCTGTGCCCAATTATTTGGGGGGGGGGGGGGGGTGCTGCAACAATTGGCCTTGGTGCTCCTGGGATTGGAAGGGGGAAACAGACTCCTAGTGGAAGAGTGTGTGGGTATCAGGCAAGAACAGAATGGGACTCAGCTGTGATATCCTTCATGGTAACATAGTCGGCTGATACTTACTATCTAGACTCATGCATGAAGAGTGACCATTTGAGCCCTTGTACCCCAGCAAGGGGGCAACACATTCAGGAGAGGAGGTGGAGAGAAAATTGGCCATAAAATCTGCTCACACCTACCTACTGTATACTGTATTACTACTCTGTTTTCTGAAACCATCACAGAACTAAAAACAGGCTGAAAATTCTCACTGTTACATTACATATACTTACTATACTTTACTAATATAGGCAAAATAAAAAAAAGTACCAGTAGGGTTAAGATTAGGTTTAAGATTTTAAAAATTGGTTTGGAGTTGAAAATTGTTTGTGATCTAACACAGAATTGAAAATATAAATATACGGCAGCTGCCTGAGGACTTTGCTGAAGCCCTGGAAGCAGATTATGGTGCCAATCCCACTTATGGTGAGTTTTTTTGTTGTTATTAAGCTACTCTTTTTCTCCTTCAATTTCCTCACCTCCCTTTTTGAAGACAATAGCGGAGTACGGTTCCAGTCCTCCAATACCACACCCAAGTGTATAATTGCCATGGGTGACCTTAGACAGTAAGTGTCAGGGGACTTTTTGAGTGTGTGGGCAATTTTACCCATCCTGTATCACTTAGGGTCCACACAGAAAAACTTCCAGCAGGGCCACTGAACAGTAGTGAGAAACAGGAAGCATGGTTTATTTACTTCTCTGGAGCTTTGAAGCCGACAAGGACAAATGAAGCATCCACTGGTGCTTAACCACAGTCAGCTAACTCAGCATTGACTAAGGATTGAGCCTGGACATTGCCTGGTCTGGATGACTTACATTACATGGACACACTTATTCGCTGAGTCAACAATTGTTTGTTTTCCAGACGTTAAACTTGATTCAAACAGTGGTGAGGGGGACGGTGGCAATGTACTCACATGTTTTATGGCGAGTTACGCTGCTCACCATAGTGCTCCTACCCATTACCTGCTGTCCACCTAGCGAGGGCTCAAACCTGTGTATCTCAATTGTCAAATGACCAACACCTGACAGCAAATCCTGGCAGTGGCATGGGAGATGAGTAGGGCCTCCTTGGGGTCAAGTTGGCTCCAAGATGACATTGGAAGATTGGCACCAAGGCAACCCTCTGCAGCAGACTCATTAATCCAATACCCGAGCTAAACAGGTCCACGGTAATCCAGGGCACTGCTGATGATTGATCAGCCAGCTTGGTTCATTAATGGAGCCTGGAGAGGACCTGCCGTGGAGGCCAGAATTTGTCCCACTTGATTCCAAATAACTCCGCAAGACAATGCCCTAATGAGTATAATGGTCCTGGTTGGACAAGCAGCATAAACCTTACCACTGATTTGTGCTGATAAACTGTGCTGATAAAGTTTTAGCTGCCTAACCTTTAGCAGTACCTTTGTGTAGGCTTGAGGTTCCTAGGCCTTGACTTTTGCAAACTTGGACTTAAACACTCTGGACTTAGGTAATCGGGGAGTGTCCCTGTAGAGAGAGAGTGCATGCTCTATGTTGAAGAAACCAAAATTCTACCTGTGTGGATTTCTTAGTAGCCCAGTTTAGAAATCCTTAAGTATGGTGATATGTTTCTGTATGTGTCAAATACCAAGCTAACCCAAAAAATGTTCATCTTAAATCTCAAGTCATATTATCTCGTCCAAATACAAATACACTATTACTGGAATGTAAATGAAAGTAAACAAAATTCTTTGTTTTTCTCACAGGTAACTGATGGAAGAAGTGACAATTCTCCACCCTAATGGCTTATAAATTTCCTTTCAGAGAGAAATTCTTCATTAAATTATTTTTGACGCACAGTATTATGCACTAAATTTATTGATAGAGTTGACAGTAAACATTATTTTGGTATAGAAATTTGTATTGTGATATCATGTTAAAGTTATGCCTGCATGTTTGTTAAGATCATGTTTCTCTTTCATTCACTTTTGTTCTTAATGAAATTCTGCCACCAACATTCATGAAGAACAGTCCAGTTACCACCATCGTTGTTATATTGTTCTTCATGACTGTCATCAAGACTCTCTCATTTGTGTGCAGGGCTGAATCATTACAGTCTAATTCTTGGTTGAAATGTTGTGTTCTCAAACTATGGGACTAAGCACACAATCCATGACTGTACTTGAAAGTCATATTTAACAATACATTTAAACACCATTTATTGAATCAGGCTAGTTCTTCCCAGAATGATACTATAAGACTGTATGTAATGAGTCCTGCTGTATAGGGTCACCGCTGAGATTTATTCCAAGTGGGTAATGTTGAGAAATACTCTACTGTAATTTATAATGGCGATAACTTCTTTACCACTAAAGAAACCCGCATATGCTTAATATGGTGACTAAGTCCAACAGAAATATGGTTATACATCCCAATATCCTAATACTGGAATAATGTAAAGTATGAAGCATCAATAACATCCTACTCCAGTGGAGAGGTTTCCTGGTATTGCTAATTGGCTATATACATGATTACCCATGAGTTAACTGTTTTCAAATACTGTAATAGTGCAAATATATACAAGGTTAAATGTAATTCTTGCAAATACTGTTTACAATACATGCTTAAAAATGTTATTTATTTTAATTGTCGTAGTTTCATGTGCAATTAATAAAAACCTGCTTGAAGAAAAATCAGTATGGTTGTATGATGAAATATGTATCTGAAATGATAGTCATTGTTTTATCATTGACTTAGCACATGTCTTAAATTGTAAATACAGGGCATACATTTACTATTTGACTTGTTAGTTTAATATACTTACAAATACTTTCTGGATACATTTTCCAAACAGCACATTGCTTTGCTTGTTACACAATTGAACATCACGTTGTAGAACAAATGGTATCAAAATAATTTTAAACTATATTTGAGGAATATGATTACATTCTCTAGGCATTCCTTGAAAACTCTCCAAAAAAAATCCATGTATATGTTTTTTTGTAAAGATAAACAAGAATTAAAATAATTACCCATCAGTTTGGCTCAGTTAGTAGCACTGTTATCGCTGAGCCAGGACGTTGTGGATTCAAGCCGAATACAACCTTGAGTACGTAGTTTAGGCTAACACTTCAGTGCTGTACTGAGGGAGGTCTGCATTGTTGGAGGTGCTGTCTTTTGGCTGAGACATCAACCCGAGGTCTTGTCTGCCCGCTCAAGTGGATGTAAAAGATTCAGTGACAGTTTTCGATGAAGCGCAGAGAGTTATCCCAGCGATTGTGTCACACAATATATAAGCACACTATCCTTTTAGCTCTGGGAGATTGAACCTAATCTAAATTGATGGAATACAAGTCGCTCTCCGTTAGCTGTAAGTCCTGAAGTAAAGTGAGTCTGAACAGCTTCAACACAGTTTCTAGATAATCCAAAGCACAACACTACCACTAGCTTGCATTAAATTGCTCTCATGCTCAGACTAGCCACAACTGAGGTTGATATGGGAACTGAAAATGTCACACTGATGTAATTGGCACTGGTCTTCCAAGGTTAAAGTCCAAGGTAACTGCAAGAACTGATAGTACAGGAAGGGCTTTATCCTGCACCTCACCGGTGCTGTATTTAATCTTTAAGTGCTTGATGC
Organism: Somniosus microcephalus; assembly: GCF_052327205.1. Lineage (NCBI taxonomy): Eukaryota > Metazoa > Chordata > Chondrichthyes > Squaliformes > Somniosidae > Somniosus > Somniosus microcephalus. The sequence goes on along the minus strand of NC_140999.1, from coordinate 172,857,786 downwards.
TAACCCTGAACACGAAATAGAAAAATGTTCCATTCCCCAAGACTAACATTCCTTACCTTGAAGAATTAATTTAATTTAGAAAAGTGTAGATAACATAGAGATTGGTTTTCTTATTCTCTGTATTACTGATGATTTTTATCTCCTCTAATAATTCATACCAGAGAAAACTAAAAAAAATACAAATCTTTTGATCGTCGCTTAATTTGCTTTGCTGCACAATATCAATGAGTTGAAACTGACCACAAAAAAATCCGCAGAATGAATAGAACATCACCACATTTATTACCAGCTTTGTTTTACTGGTGACTTAGGATATTTTTCAATTTGTAGAACAATAATAGCAATACATGACCTGAGATGCGAAAACTTAGAAAACATATTAGGTATTTTGATATTTTCCACAAAGCAAGAACTCTAGCATTTCTATTTTTAGTTAAGAAACTTAGTTGAAGGGCGTAATTCAATAACGCAGAACAGTACCAGTGTTGAAATGATCAGGATAGACAGTAAGATAATTAAAATATATATATTATTAGTCCATACCAAGTTTTGGTTTTCGAACCGTGCAGATTGTAGAAAGAAGAGAAGACAACAGCAACTCGACTTAAAGCTCCTTTAATGAGATGAAATGCCCCAAATTGCTTCACAAAGGGGAAGGGGGAAATACAGATTTCAGTGGCAGGAGGAGTAAAGAATCGACAGAAACACGTAATATTATGGAGGTAGAAATAAGCAGTCTTTGTGATGAAGTGGATGTAAAGTGTGAAGCTCAATTTAGGGTTTGGCAGAGTACCAAGTTGCACATTTTTGGGTTCACCCTGAGTGAGCAGCTGGACAAGGAGATGGGGGATCAAGGGGTTAGGTGTCGAGTTTCTGGTGAAAACTAAACAGGATGGCTTTTGTAGGCATGGCTATGAAGGAATGAGGAGTGAGTTGGCTATGATAGATTGGGGAGCTTCATTAAAAGGCATGACGGTGGAGAGGCAATGGCTAACATTTAAGGAACAAATGCATGAATTGCAACAGTTATACGTTCCTTTCTGGCGCAAAAACACAAAAGGAAAAGTGGCCCAACCATGCCTAACAAAAGAAATTAAAGATAGTATTAGATCCAAAGAGGAGTCATATAAAGTTGCCAGAAAAAGTAGCAAGCCTGAGGATTGGGAGCAGTTTAGAGTGTAAAGGAATAGCCATATTTCAGAAAAATACACCATCCTATGAACAGAATTCAGTCTTTATTAAAACATGACAAACTAGGGTTAAAAATCTAAAAGCCTCAATGACACAAGCTGTAAACAGAAATACAGGCTTCTGAGATAAGATGAAGTGTTAACACAAAGCTGTAAACACCATACAAGCTTTTGAAATGGGAATTGGTTGTCGATACTGAGACAATAGCCCTATTGAAGAAGCAAAGAGTTGCTTCCAGAATGTCTGCAGTTTGGGAGAAACACAATACCAATACCCAGTTTAAAGTGTTAAAAACTAACACTTCGAACAGAAACACAGAACATTAAAGGAACATGTGCCTTTGTAAAAGTAATATCAAATGAAAGACAGGAGACATAATTCTTAATACAACCAATTGAAGTAGCTAAGAAATTCTTAATACAACCAATTGAAGTAGCTAAGAAATGCATAGAACACTCTAGTTGAAGTGTTTTTGATTTACATGTTGTAAAAGGTACAAACAGAAGACTGTAAATATGACATCAATAGATGCACCAAGCAATCACATTGTGTTTGTGTTGAAAATGGAACAGTTAGGAGACACGATGTCTGTTTCCAACCAGATAAGGTGATTTAAGAATTGAATGAAAGGACTTCGTAAGAATGGCATCAAATAGATACATCTGTCATAACCATTTTTATGATAAAATTTGAACACCTAAAGGTAGAGACAGGATTCTACAAGTTAACAGCTGAACTGACAGTAAGATTAGAAAGAAGTCAACAGAATGACACGAGATAATTAGCTTACATCAGCAGAAAACTTCAAAGGATATACCACTGCAAAAAGAGTATAAAATATGGAACTTTCAGAAAGGAAGTCAGAAGTTGCTGGAAGGGGCAAGCGATTCTCAACTTCAGAGGCAGGCTCTGTATGTTTTTAACTCTGAATCTCGGGGATCAAAAGGTACTCTTATTTGATTTTGGTGGATATCCTGGATTAGAAATACTGGCCCAGAAATTTGGGTCGGGGGCTTCCCGCGGGTGCAAGCCCCCGACCTGCACTTACCTTGCGCGCTGGCAGTTGAGCTGTAGGGCCCCGTGGAATTCCGATCCGGGGCCTGGTCCAGCTGCCGGCGCGCAGTGCTTGCGTATCCCAGGGGCGCAGTTAGTTCGATGCGTCCCCTGGGATCACGTGGGCCATGGACAGCCAATCGGAGCAGGGAATGCTCCATTCATAAGTCTGACAAGAAGACCTGTCAAGACTTATAAATGCTATGGCCCCAAAATAGCACTAAACCTACAAATAAATTTTTAAAAAACATCACATTTTTAAAATAAACTATAAAGTACATGAAATAACTATTTTAAACAATAATTTAAATTTTTGAAAAAAATAATTTTATATTCTAACGGGGCTAAAAATAAACTTACCTTGCTTTAAAGTATTTAAAAATAATAAACCTGTGGAAAAAATGTTTTAATTTTAATTATTTCACCACTTACCTTGTAAAAAGCAGGCCTTACGCTTGCTTTTTACATTTCTAAATTCTGCAGACTTACCCTCATGGAAAAACCTGTAAAAAAAAACAAAGTTCCATGCGCACACGCAGCCTCCCCCGCGCACGCGTTCGACCTCTGAACCTCTTCGTTCAGAGGAACGGAAGTGCCGGTTTCCTGCGCATACACGGTGTATGCAGGAAACTGGCACTTTCATCGGGCATATGGGTGAGTACCCCGTGCATACTCACCCGTGGAGACCTAAATTTCTGGGCCAATAAGAAATGTAAAAATGTAACGGTTAAGATTTGAGAATAAGGATCTCTGAGAATAAGAAATGTAAGCTATTTGTATTTTGAACTGTTAAAGTTGCGATTGCATCACCAGCTGTTAGCTGCATGTTGGTTCTTTAATAAATCTATATATTTTTAGAATTGTCTCACAGAGTAGTTCTGTATCAAACTCATGAACTCAATCTCTGTACACTCTTTGGTGAGGAGTTGCAGAGTTCCGGGGGGGGCGGGGGGAGGTGGTTTCCGGACCCTCATAATATCCGGAAGGTTACAGTTTAGTTAAACTTATCAAAAAAGTGCTGTCTGGAGGACGGTAACATCTTCAAGTCATTCCTTTCCTTTAGGGAGAGATAGTCTGAACCTTTAGATCCAATTAAGCATCTTATAGAATTCGTCTATCTCTAACTTTAGTTGAAGGCGAACGTCTGGGGAATACGCCTGATCTGGGGTAGCCCAAAAAGGGCTAGGACTAGTAATTATCGCTTCAAGGGTTCAGCAAGAAAGGATGAAGAGATTGATTAAGAGGGGAAAAATAGAGTATGAGAGTAAACTTGCAAGGAGCATAAAATGGTCTATAAAAGCTTCTACAAGTATGTAAAAAGAAAAAGATTAGTGAAGACAAATGTAGGTCCCTACAGTCAGAAACAGGAGATTTTATAATGGGGAGCAAGGAAATGGCAGAGCAATTAAACAAATACTTTGGTTCTGTCTTCACAGAAGAGGACACAAAAACCTCCGAATAACTAGGGCTGTAGAGAGGGCTTTAAACAAATTAGTGGGGGGAAGGTTTCAAGAGAGCGAAAAATAAAAATATCAGCGGAGAAGGCAATAGAGCAAAGTAGCAGTGGGGAAATTAAATACCAGAGCATGTCAGGAAGGGACAGAATATATAAAGGTAAAGTAGTAAAGGGGGTAAAAGCAGGAATAAATTGTCACAAAACATATTTAAAAGTTCTTTATCTGAATGCACACAGCATTCGTAACAAAATAGACGAGTTGACGGTACAAATAACTACACATGGGTATGATCTGGTGGCCATTACAGAAACATGGCTGCGAGGTGACCATGACTGGGAACTAAACATCCAGGGGTATTTGACTATTAGGAAGGAGAGACAGGAAGAAAAGGGAGGTGGGGTGGCTATGTTAATAAAGGATGGAATCACTGCAATAGTGAGAAATGATATTGGGTCAAAGGATCAGGATAGTGAAACAGTTTGGGTGGAGATAAGGAATAATAAGGGGAAAAAGTCATAGTGGGCATAGTCTATAGGCCTCCTAACAGTTGCAACTCTATTGGTCGGAGTATAAATCAGGAAATAGTTGGGGCTTGTAATAAGGGAACAGCTATAATCATGGGAGATTTTAACTTTCATATTGACTGGACAAATCAAATTGGGCAGGGCAGCCTTGAGGAAGAGTTCGAAGAGTGCATTAGGGACGGGTTCCTTGAGCAGTATGTTACTGAACCAACCAGGGGGCAGGCAATCTTAGATCTGGTCCTGTGTAACGAGACAGGATTAATAAAAAATGTCCTAGTAAAGGATCCCCTTGGAATGAGTGACTGTACCATGGTTGAATTCCAAATTCAGTTGGAGGGTGAGAGAGTTGGATCTCAAACCAGCGTACTAAGCTTAAATAAAGGAGACTATGAAGGTATGAGAGCAGAGTTGACTAAAGTGGACTGGGAAAATAGATTAAGGTGTAAGACGGTACATGAGCAGTAGTGTACATTCAAGGAGATATTTCACAACTTTCAAGAAAAATATATTCCACTGAGGAAAAAGGGGCGTAAAAGAAAAGACAGCCATCCATGGCTAAGTAAAGTAATGAAGGACAGTATCCGACTGAAAACAAGGGCATATAAAGTAGCCAAATCTAGTGGGAGGATAGAAGATTGGGAAGCATTTAAAAGCCAGCAAAGAATAACTAAAAGATTAATTAAGAAAGGGAAGATAGATTATGAAAGTAAACTAGCAAAAAATATAAAAACAGATAGCAAGAGTTTCTACAGTTATATAAAAAGAAAAAGGGTGGCTAAAGTGAATGTTGGTCCCTTAGAGGACGAGACCAGGAAATTAGTAGTGGGGAACATGGAGATGGCAAATACGCTGAACAAATATTTTGTATCAGTCTTTACAGTAGAGGACACTAAAAATATCCCAACATTGGACAAACAGGGGGCTATGGGGGGGGGGGGGAGGAGCTAAACACGATTAAAATCACTGAGGAGATGGTACTCGGTAAGATAATGGGACTTAAGGCGGATAAATCCCCTGGACTTGATGGCTTACATCCTAGGGTCTTGAGAGAAGTAGTGGTAGGGATTGTGGATGCATTGGTGGTAATGTTCCAAAACTCCCTGGATTCAGGAAAGGTCCCAGCAGATTGGAAAACTGCTAATGTAACGCCCTTATTTAAAAAGGGAAGTAGACAAAAGGCTGGAAACTATAGACCAGTTAGCCTAACATCTGTGGTTGGTAAAATGTTGGAGTCCATTATTAAGGAAGCAGCAACAGGACATTTGGATAAGCATAATTTAATCGGACAGAGTCAGCATGGTTTTATGAAGGGGAAGTCATGTTTGACAAATTTGCTCGAATTCTTTGAGGACATAACAAACAGGGTGGATAAAGGGGAACCAGTGGATGTGGTGTATTTGGACTTCCAAAAGGCATTTGACAAGGTGCCACACAAAAGATTACTGCACAAGATAAAAAATCACAGGATTGGGGGTAATATACTGGCATGGGTGGAAGATTGGCTATCTAACAGAAAACAGAGTGTGGGGATAAATGGTTCATTCTCGGGTTGGCAATCAGTATCTAGTGGTGTTCTGCAGGGGTCAGTGCTGGGACCCCAACTCTTCACAATCTATATTAAAGATTTGGAGGGGACCAAGTGCAACGTATCCAAGTTTGCCGACGATACAAAGATGGGAGGGAAAGCAGTGAGTGAGGAGGGCATAAAAAACCTGCAAAAGGACATAGACAGGCTAAGTGAGTGGGCAGAAATTTGGCAGATGGAATATAATGTTGGAAAGTGTGAGATTATGCACTTTGGCAGAAAAAATCAAAGAGCAAGTTATTATCTAAATGGAAAGAAACTGCAAAGTGCTACAGTACAAAGGGATCTGGGGGTCCTGGTGCATGAAACACAGGTTAGTATGCAGGTACAGCAGGTGATCAGGAAGGCCAATGGAATCTTGGCTTTTATTGCAAGGGGGATGGAGTATAAAAGCAGGGAAGTCTTGCTTCAGTTATACAGGGTACTGGTGAGGCCACACCTGGAATATTGCGTACAGTTTTGGTTTCCATATTTAAGGAAAGATATACTTGTTCTCGAGGCAGTTCAGAGAAAGTTCACTCGGTTGATTCCGGAGATGAGGGGGTTGACTTATGAGGAAAGGTTGAGTAGGTTGGGCCTCTACTCATTGGCATTCAGAAGAATGAGAGGCGATCTTATCGAAACATATAAGATTGTGAGGGGGCTTGATCGGGTGGATGCGGGGAGGATGTTTCCACAGATGGGTGAGACTAGAACTAGGGGGCATAATCTTAGAATAAGGGGCTGCCGTTTCAAAACTGAGATGAGGAGAAACTTCTTCACTCAGAGGGTAGTTAATCTATGGAATTTGCTACTTCAGAGAGCCGTGGAAGCTGCGACAGTAAATAAATTTAAAACGGAGATAGACAGTTTCCTAGCTGATAAGGGAATTAAGGGTTACGGGGAGCGGGCAGGAAGTGGACGTGAGTCGAAGTTTGGATCAGCCATGATCCTATTGAATGGCGGAGCAGGCCCGAGGGGCCGTATGGCCTACTCCTACTTCTTATATTCTTATGTTCTTAAATGCTAGGGAACCAAGGGTCTAGTGAGAAGGAGGAATTAAAGGAAATTAGTATTCGTAAAAAAATAGTGCTGGAGAAATTAATGGGACTGAAAGCTGATAAATCCCCAGGGCCTGATAATCTGCATCCCAAACATGGACAATAGAGCTGAATTCCAGAGGTGCGAGAGTGACTGCCCTTGACATCAAGACAGCCTTTGACCAAGTGAGGCACCAAGGAGCCCTAGTAAAATTGAAGTCACTGGGAATTAGGGGGAAAACTCTCCACTGGCTGGAGTCATACCTAACACAGAAAAGATGGTTGTGGTTGTTGGAGGCCTAGATAAGTGCAGCTTGCCTGGATGAGTGCACCTCCAACAACACTCAAGAAGCTCGACACCATCCAGGACAAAGCAGCCCATGTGATCGGTACCCCATCCACCACCTTAAACATTCACTCCCTCCAGCACCGGCATACCGTGGCTGCAGTGTGTACCAGCTACAAGATGCACTGCAGCAACTCACCAAGGCGTCTTCGGCAGCACCTCCCAAACCCGCGACCCCTACCACCTAGAAGGACAATGGCAGTAGCACATGGGAACACCACCACCTCCAAGTTCCCCTCCAAGTCACACACCATCCTGACTTGGAAATATATCGCCGATCCTTTATAGTTGCTGGATCAAAATCCTGGAACTCCCTCCCTAACAGCACCGTGGGAGTACCTTCACCACACGGACTGCAGCGGTTCAAGGCGGCGGCTCACCACTACCTTCTCAAGGGCAATTAGGGATGGGCAATAATTGCTGACCTTGCCAGCAACGCCCACATGCCGTGATTGAATAATGAAAAAAAAAATCAAGTCTGACATTAGTTTTAGTCCCAAAAGAGCAAAACTTCAGTTATCTGCCAGCTCTTTATTTGCACTCCCCACCAAAATGTTACAGAAGCTAGGGTCAGGAAACCAGCAGGATATGAAACTATCAACAGATACTTTAAAAAGAAATTTCCAGCTTGAAATAAAGCATAAAAGTTCATTTCTAACACTAGTTGAATGGAGATTTGGAAATTCTTAATTACCAAGTAGTTCCCATTATCCAACCTGGGGATTTCTCCCAGTAGGGCAAATAATCAAGATTCTACAGTCAGTGACAAAATGAACCTCAAGACACCAATGAGAAATTACTGCATGCTCTGTTGTGCATGGCCTGGAGACCCAATGGCAATGAAAAGATGCCTTTCGGAGTGACACCAATCACCAAATCAAAATTAACCTTCCTACTCAAAAAAAAATCCATGTTTTGCACCTTAGATATGTAGCTAACAAAATCATTATCAACTCAGCCCAGCACAGCTCATGTAAGTCAATAATTATAGAGCTCTCCACACTTCCACATCTAGCAGGTAGATAGTCTTGCAAACAGGATACAACATACAGCCCAATCTGATATTTCATACTAACACATCAAAGCAGCTTGCACAAAAAGTTGGCTTAAAAATACTTAGAATAAAATAATTCTGCCCAAACATATGAAAAGAGGCTTTTTGCAAAAAGGATATTAAAACAAAACACTTCATTTGTTGCAAGGCATAATGATTTTGAGCTTGAAGTTCTCCAGTGTTTCTGAACCATGACAACATTGCTCATGAAATAAAAAGTCAATAATAATAATAATGCACAGAGAAGTTCAAGCTGGAAAGCTCAAATTCTACTTGATTGATCCAGTGACACTACAATTGGGAACGCGCTGCCCCCAGCCACTGTTCCTCTTCATAATGTCACATAATAAGATGGTGTATATAAAATTACTGGTCCTAAATGCTTCTAACCTGCAGTTTCCAAATTTAAAAATACTGTAACAAAGACTAATTCAATGGATTAGAGTCCTGTGTGATTGGAGAGCAGATCCTGGGTTGGATAGGCAATTGATTCATTCTCGTAGGCAAAGGGTTATCACTAATGTTAGCAGCTCCGCATGGAAACTGGTCACAAGTGGAGTAGCTGAGGGATCAGTATTAGGCCCGTTACTCTTCACTTCTTCTTTCCTATGGTAGTAGCAAAGCAAATCAGATGTCAATATCTAAGTCAGATATCCAGGCCAAAGCTTCCGGTGTAACAGCATGGATATCTTGTCGGCTGTCTGCAAATTTCCTCTGGGCAGTACTCAATGATGTGCTCCAGAGTCTGATCAGGAGCTCCATAGTCGCATGATGGGGATGCTTTAATCTTCCATCTATGGAGAAGGTGGCAGCATCTACCATGACCAGGTCTGAGGTGGTTGATGGTTGTCCACTGTTTGCGAGGAAGGTTTGATCCTTCAGGTTGCACTGTGGGTTCCTCTATAAGGAATCCTTTCCGTATGTCGCAGTTTTTCCAAGCATTTCACCATCGGTCATCAAGGCCAAGGGGAGATCGCTAAAGGGCTTCAGCGACGTTCCAAAATGGCCTTCTAGATTTGAGACGGGTTGGTGGTAGGTTGTTTAAGTTGGCCTGGATCGGCATGTCTTTGCTGATGTAACGGTTGTATTCTCGAGACTGCATATTCGCAGCGTAGGTGTGGTGCTGCGATGTTTGCAGTCATGGGCAGCCAAGATGTTGGTGTCAATAAAAGCATCCTGGTGATAATTCTCATAGTAGAATTCAACTGGACATCAACGGATTTGACATGCGGACTCGATAGCCATGCTGGAAAGCAGTACTCTGCTGTAGAGTACACCAGGGCGAGTGCTGCTGTACGGAGGGTTTGAGCGCCTGCACCCCACGTGGAGAGAGGCTGTAGCAAAAACAAAGTATTAGCTCGGACAATCCAATAGTGTCCTTGTACAAGATCTTGGTTAGGCCAGTTCTGGTCCTATCACATGGTGGGAGATGTAGAGGCCCTAGGAAAGGTTCAGAGGAGATCCACTAGATTAATACCCAGTTTAAAATCCATTAGCTATCATGGTAAGCACAGGGAACTAGGTCTTTTTACTCTAGAAAAATGTAGGCTTTCAGGAGACATTTGAAAGTATTTAAAATTGTGAAAGGATTAGACTGTGTATATGTTGAGAGATTATTTGAATTAGATAGGCTAGGGAGAACAAAGGAACACGCATACAAACTATATAAGCATAAAAATTAGTTAGATAGGAGGTTTTTCTTTTCCCAGAGGGTCACAGACCTTTGGATTAGGTTGCTGGCTTGTGCAGTGAGTGCAACTTTGCAGCAAATGTTCATAAGGGAGCTGGACAAGTTCCTGGAGGAGACTGAAGGCTGATATCGCTGCGTACAAAAAGTAGGTGGGAAGATTGCGAATGCACCTCATGGTCATTGTTATCTCCTGCAACTCATTTTTGATCACCTTCAGGGATCGGAAAGGAATACCCCAGAATATTCTTTTTAAAAATCTGTATTTTGCCTTTCCCAGCAGATTACATGGTTGCTGGTGGATGGGTAATTTGGGGCTCATGTTGCCGAGTTGCAACATGGCTGAATGGGTCAGACACGATGCATCTGCTGGTCTTTTTCTGACTGTCTTTTTAGTATATTCGTGTTTCTCCTGGTGGAAACTGAATGGTACAGCGGGTTAAGTGCACTAACCTTTCACTTCTGGGATATAGGTTCAAAATGTGGTGAATGGAGGATGGTTCTATAATACAAATGATGTGCATAAAATCAATCCCAGTCATTTACAGCAGTGTTCCAGGCATTTTAACCTTTCAACCCTCGAATCAATCAACCTGCTTATCAAGACGACTGTTAACTCGCATTTGTTCAAAATCCAAATTTCTCGCCATGTAATACCTTCACGATCACTTATTAAATTAGAACTCAGAAAATGTGACCTCCTGGATGTAGACCAGAAACTGAGAAAGTGTAAACTGTCTTGATGTTGCAGAATGAAATTAAAGGCTTTGAACTCAAAGACAGAAGTAACTTGATAGCTTGTCACATTACAAAGGTGGTACTCAAATTAATGACCAATTTATACATGTGCCCGCTGAAGCAAAAACTGCCTGGGCGAATCCTGTAATTGCCTATGAATGCAAAAAGTATTTGCGGTATAATCTAATATGGCGCTAGTGATCAAAAATGTTAATGGGATGCTCGGCTTTAGCACAAAAGGTGTAGAATATAAAAGCTAGGGAACATTATGGCCTCCTTCTGTGCCATCAATTTCTATGATTACTACAATTATACAAGAACACAGGTCAGGCCTCATTTGGTATATTGAGTTCAGTTTTAAGTTTTGGAAAGATACACTGGCCTTGGAGAAAGTTTAGCAATGATGATACCAGGGAAGAACAAACTGATGAGAAACTGGGTAAACTGAATTATTTTCCCTGGGGATGAGGAGGTGAACATGTGATTTGATTGAGGGGTTTAGAATAATGAAGGTGAGGGGTTTAGAATAATGAAGGGAATTAACAAAGTAGATAGGAAACAACTCTTTCCTTTCACCATCTGATTCCAGTCAAGTTTAACAGTTTTGTGTTCTTTTATTTGTTGTTAAACCAAATTCGGCTCTTCTACCAAGTAAGCCAGGGTTGCTAGTCCATCCCTTTCGATTTCCTTAACAGCCGGTAGTAAAAGCTCATTTTGGAAAGTCTTACACTGATCACTGCACACCAGTTGACATAAGGGGACCCTCAGAATTCGAGCTAAACTAGTTAAACGTAAATCTGGGAATAACCTCTTCATATAAAGGGTTGTGGGAATATACTGTTTCAGAAGGCTACAGATGCAAAGTCAATTTAGATTTTAACAGGGAGATACTTACATAGCAAGCAACGGTATTAAGGGTCATGGAAAAAAGACAGGGAATTGGGATTAAAATTATAGAGCTACCACAGCTAACAATGGCAGAATGGCATACTCCTGTTGCTATGTATGAATGCAAATATTCAGTGCTAGAAAGAGGACAAGAAAGTGTCTAAACCATAATCCAACAACAACTGGGTTACTTAGCCTAATGAGCCTATTCCAAAATTCAGCATGTGGAAGCATGTTGTGCGATGGTCATCAGTAGGTAGGTAGTTGGTCCCTAAGATCCTAAACATTTTTAAAATCACCTTGCACTTCAAGAATAAGTGTAACGAGGGGCAATAATCCAATTACATCACTTCAGTCTATTACTTTCACTTATTAAGAGGAAGAGAACCAAACCAGTGTCTGCTCTGTAAATGGGGTTTAATCATCTGCATCCTAATAGTATAAAGCAGACTTCTTTTTAAATGTGAATGTAATTACGTGTTATAAGAAAGGTCTGAGTAAATCATCCTAAAGACAATCACCTTTACTTTAGCTGTGGTTAAACTCTATGATAAATACATAACGGCATAAATTCCAACAATAACACATAAATAATCTGTTGGTAACATGGATGATTATGATTTCTAAGTGATTATTCACAGCTTTCCCTAAATCACAACTGTGACTACACCTCAAAGGTATTTTCCATTGGCTCTGAAGCACTTTGAGATGTCCTGAGGCCCTAAAAGGCACAATATAAATTCAAGTAACTGTCTCTATTTCAATAAATCCAGAAAAACTGATGAACTGGGAAAGACTGCCCAATTATCCTTCAGAATCAGTGGCTTCTGGGCTGGACATTCTATCTTATCCAGAGCTTAGCAACATCAATTTAAAGTGACCAGTCACATATCATCAATGGTTATTAAAAGACTTTCTTATAATTTGAAATATGACAACACCTGGGATTCGCAGATCCTACTGGTTTGTTAGGAGATCCCAAGAGTTTTGCAAGTGCATTAGATTTCTGTCTATCATCAGATTAATGCACTTTTGACTTTTTTTTCGTTTATGGGATCTGGGCGTCGCTGGCAAGGCCAGCATTTATTGCCCATCCCTAGTTGCCCTCGAGAAGGTGGTGGTGATCAGGAAGGCCAATGGAATCTTGGCCTTTATTGCAAGGGGGTTGGAGTATAAAAGCAGGGAAGTCCTGCTACAACTGTACAGGGTATTGGTGAGACCACACCTGGAGTACTGTGTACAGTTTTGGTCTCCTTATTTAAGGAGGGATATACTTGCATTGGAGGCAGTTCAGAGAAGGTTCACGAGGTTGATTCCTGAGATGAAGAGGTTGACTTATGAAGAAAGGTTGAGCAGGTTGGGCCTATACTCATTGGAGTTTAGAAGAATGAGAGGTGATCTTATTGAAACGTATAAGATACTGAGGGGGCTCGACAAGGTAGATGCAGAGAAGATGTTTCCCCTCATGGGGGAATCTAGAACTAGGGGGCATGTTTCAGAATAAGGGGTCGCCCATTTAAAATTGAGATGAGGAGGAATTTCTTCTCTCAGAGGGTCGTAAATCTGTGGAATTCTCTGCCCGAGAGCTTGGATGTCCAGTGAAAAGGAGACGGTTAGGGCCAAGAAACTGAAAACTGTTAAAGTAGCGGAGGGTGTTGGAAGACTCACGGATGTAGGTGGGAAACTTAGATAGAACCTTGGTTAGACCACACTTAGAGTACTGTGCACAGTTCTGGTCTTCATATTATAACAAGAATGTAGAAGCGCTGGAGACACGATGGGCCGAATATCCTCCTTCTGTGTTGTATCATTCTATGATTCTAACTTTCCTATCAAATCACTAAGTAACTCTGGTCTTCACATGTACTGATTAAACATATATAGAATAAAAACAGAAAATACCAGAAATACTCAGCAGGTCAGGCAGCATCTTGGAGACAGATAGAAAGTCGACAACCTTTCATCAGAACAGGAAAAAGTTAGAGATGCAACAGGTTTTATGCAAGTATAGAGGCAGGGAAAGGGGGATGGGTAAGAAAGAACAAAAAGGAAGGTCTGTGATAGGGTGGAAGGCAGGAGAGATTAAATGACAAAAGGGATGATGGTGCAAGGCAAAAGCGAATTATAACGGGATAAGTAAAGAAACAAAAGATGGGTCTAGGGGAGGTGTAAATGGAAATAGCAGAATTATTAGCAGCACCTACTGTCTGGAAAAAATGGGAGCGGTGGTTATGATCTGAAATTGTTGAGTCCGGAAGGCTGTGAAGTGCCTAATTGAAAGATAAGGTGCTGTTCCTTGAGCTTCATCAGAACAGTGAAGGAGGCCAAGGACAGAGAGGTCAGAGTGGAAGTGGGGCGGAGAATTAAAATGATAGGCGACCGGAAGCTCGGGGTCACGCTTACGGATTTAACGGAGGTGTTCCGTAAAGCGGTCGCCCAATCTGCGCTTGGTCTCCCCAATGTAGAGGAGACCGCACCGTGAGCAGTGAATACAGTATACTAAATTGCAAAGTAATTACAGAGGAGTTTCCCTGCTGTCTGCCACAGGGAGTCATCACAAGAATCCTCCTCAATCGCCTTCTCCCAGTGGCCGAAGAGCTCCTCCCAGAGTCGCAATGCGGATTCCACCCACTAAGGGGCACAATGGACATGATCTTCACCGCACGTCAATTACAAGAGAAATGCAGGGAACAGCATCAACCACTGTACATGGCCTTCTTTGACCTCACAAAGGCCTTCGACACTGTCAACCGTGAGGGATTATGGAGCGTCCTCCTCAAATTTGGCTGCCCTCAAAAGTCTGTCACCATCCCCCACCTGCTTCATGATGTGGAGATGCCGGAGTTGGACTGGGGTGGACAAATGTAAGAAGTCACACAACACCAGGTTATAGTCCAACAGCTTTATTTGAGTCAGAAGGTTGTGGGTTGAAGTCCCACTCCAGAAACTAGAGTCTAAAACACAGAGTTTTAGACTCGAGTTTCTGGAGTGGGACTTCAACCCACAACCTTCTGACTCAAATAAAGCTGTTGGACTATAACCTGGTGTTGTGTGACTTCTTACATTTGCTTCATGATGACATGCAAGCCGTGATTCTGACCAACGGATTCACCACAGACCCTATTCACGTAGGGACCGGGGCTCAAGCAAAGCTGTGTCATCGCACCAACGCTCTTCTTGATCTTCCTTGCTGCAATGCTCCATCTCACCCTCAGTAAGCTCCCGCTGGAGTGGAGCTAATTTACAGAACTAACGGGAAACTGTTCAACCTCCGTCACCTCCAGTCCCGATCCAAGGTTGTCCCATCCTCTGTCGTTGAATTACAGTATGCAGACGACGCTTGCGTCTGCGCACACTCGGAGGTCGAACTCCAAACCATCGTCAACACCTTCACCGAAGCATACGAGAGCATGGGCCTTACACTAAACATCCGTAAGACAAAGGTCCTCTACCAACCTGCCCCCGCCACACATTACTGCCCCCCGATTATCAAAATCCACAACAAGGCCGTGGACAACTTTCCATACCTCAGGAGCCTGTCAACAAGGGCAAACGTTGATGACAATGTCCAACATCGCCTTCAGTGTGCCAGTGCAGCCTTCGGTCGCCTGAGGAAGAGAGGGTTTGAAGACCAGGACCTCAAACCCAGCACCAAGCTCATGGTCTACAGAGAAGTAGTGATAGCCACCCTCCTGTATGCCTCAGAGACATGGACCATGTACAGCAGGCACCTCAAAGCACTGGAGAGGTACCACCAACGCTGCCTCCGCAAGATCCTGCAAATCCATTGGCAGCATAGGTGCACCAACGTCAGTGTTCTCGCTCAGGCCAACATCCCCAGCATCGAAGCTTTGACCATGCTCGATCAGTTCCGATGGACGGGTCACATCGTCCGCATGCCCAATACGAGACTCCTAAAGCAAGTGCTCTACTCGGAGCTCCGACACGGCAAGAGAGCCCCAGGTGGGCAGAGGAAATGCTTCAAGGACACCCTCAAAGCCTCCTTGAAAAAGTGCAACATCTCCACTGACACCTGGGAATCCCTGGCCCAAGATCGCACAAAGTGGAGGAGAAGCATCCGGGAAGGCGCCGAACACCTCGAGTCTCTTCGCCGGGAGCAAGCGGAAGCCAAGTGCAAGCAGCGCATGTCAACCCAAGCACCCCACCCACCCGCCCCTTCAACCACCGTCTGCACCACCTGTGACAGAGACTGTAGGTCCTGCATTGGACTCATCAGTCACCTGAGAACTCATTTTTAATGTGGAAACAAGTCATCCCCGGTTTCGAGGGACTGCCTAAGAAGATGATACTAAATTGCAAGTAGTACAAGTAAATCGCTATTTCACCTGGAAGGAGTGTTTGGGGCCCTGGGTGGTGGGAGGAGGTAAAAGGGCAGTTGTTGCATCTCCTGCACTTGCACGGGAAGGTGCCATGAGAAGGGGAGGGGGTGTTGGGGGTGATTGAAGAGTGGAGCAGGGTGTCACAGAAGGCATGGTCCCTTCAGAATGTTGGAAGGGGAGGGGAGAGGAAGATGTTTTTGGTGGTAGCATCACGCTGCAGGTGACAGAAATGGCAGAGGATGATCCGTTGAATGTGCAGGCTGGTGGGGGTGGAAGGCAAGGACAAGGGGAACCATATCATGGTTCTGGGAGGGAAGGGAAAGGGCGAGAGCAGAAATGTAGGAAATGGGACAAACACGGTCGAGGGCCCCGTCAACATTTGGAGGGGAATCCTGAGTTTTGGAAAAAGGAAGACATATTGGAAGCACTGGTGTGGAAGGTGGCATTGTCTGAACAGATGCGATGGAGACGGAGAAACCAGGAGAATGGAATAGAATTTTTACAAAAAGCAGAGAGCGAGGAAGTGTAGTCCAGGTAGCTGTGGGAGTCAGTAGGCTTATAGTAGATGAAAACACAAAATGCTGGAAATACTCAGCATGTTGGGCAGCATCTGTGGAGAGAGAAACAGAGTTAACGTTTCAGGTCGATGACCCTTCGTCAGAACTGATGCTGCCTGACCTGCTGAGTATTTCCAGCATTTTCTTTTTTTATTTCAGATTTCCAGCATCCGCAGTATTTTGCTTTTGGCTTATAGTAGATATTGGTCATTAGCCTATCCCCAGAAATGGAGATAGAGAAATCGAGGAAGAGTCAGAGATAGACCATGTGAAGGCAAGGAAAGGGTGGAAATTGGAAGCAAAGTTGGTGAACGGTCTGGTTCAGCCTCAGACAGTTGCTAGGGAGAGGGATGGAGATTGTAAGGGGACCTGGAAGCATCCCCAGAAAAGCATGATTTTGACACTTCATTTGGTGCATTGCCAGGTATTTTGGTGCCTATTGTAATTCTGTATCTTAAGCCAAACATTTTAGATGTTTAAATTAGAGTAGTTGTTGGGACTTCAATACAACTTGAGTCAAGTAAATCTGACCCCAGATACATCACATTAACTGACCCCATAGCAGCCCAGAGGCAGGAACAGGATTACATGAAGTGAGGGTATGTTAAGGATTTTAAATTAACTTTTATTTTTAAGTACCTTTGGTAGGCCAGTTAAGGGCGAGTCAATAGCATGGATACCGCATACTGTATTACATATTTCATACATGTAAATGTCAACTTTCTAAGTGGACATTTTAACATACATGTCAGCTTATTTGTTCCCCCACCTACTGCTTGGCACTAGACTTGTCCTTTTACAAACTCCCTCCAAGGCAGATTGCAAGGGCACCTGGACTCCTGTTCTACGTACAGCGGTTAAAGAAGAATACCACCACCTTCTCAAGGGCAACTAGGGATGGGCAATAAATGCTGGCCTTGCTAGCAATGACCCTACCCCAAGAATGAATTCAAAAATGGATTTAAATATATGCTATTATTCATCAGAAGCCAACCAAATGAAAAGCTTAATGACCAATTTTATGGTTGAGTTTAGTGTTTGTTTTCAGAATTGTGTGCTTATGCAACAAATATTTTATTGTTTAGACTGATTGACCGGAGTGAAGGGGGAAAATGGCAGGGGAAAACAGTATGAAGAAAATTATTTAAGTGACTTCATTGGTTGGTTTTATGGTGCTTGCTTGTTGCAGAGTGGCAGTGATTTTTGATCATTTTTATTTATTCAGTTGAATATTTCAGTAAATCAGCGTTGTTAACTGAACAGACAGTGGTTATTTCAGCCAATTTTTTTTGCACTATAGACACTGTTGAGGTGCGACACCCTAAAGTGCAGTTCACTAGAAGCATGCACTATAATGCAATACTCTGAATTGCATTATGAGACATGAAGCCCTAACTGAAAATGAACCAACATGTTAAAATGTACTCAAATACCAAACTGTGATTGAACCCAAATTAGTTAATCAATCTATCTGTAAAAGGACATGAAGTGATGGATATTTAAAATTGGCCTTTTAAAAAAATATAATGGCCCAGAAATTCGTGTCGGGGGCTTCCCGCGGGTGCAAGCCCCCGACCTACACTTACCTAGCGCGCCGGCAGTTGAGGCCTGGGCCTGCGTGGATTTCCTGTCCGTGGCCCGGTCCAGCTCCCGGCGCGCTGTGCTTGCGTGATCCAGCGGCGTACTTAGTGCGATGCGTCGGCTGGGATCACGTGAGCACTGGGCAACCAATCGGAGGAGGGAAAAGTCCATTCATGAGTTTGACAGAAAGAACTGGCAAACTCAAACTCCAGGCGCCCAAAACAGTACTTAACCTTAAAATAAATTTGAAAAAAACATCACACTATTTAAATCAACTATAAATAACATTAAATAACTATTTTAAACAATAATTTAAATTTTTGAAAAAAAAATAATTTTGTAAAAAAAATCAGGGCTAAAAAGACTTACCTTACTGTAAAGTATTTAAAAATAATAAACCTGTGGAAAAAATGTTCTAATTTTAATTAATTGACCACTTACCTTTTAAAATGAAGTCCTTACGCCTGGTTTTTAAATGCGCAAAAAGTAGAGGCCTTCACGCGCGGGCAAACCTGTAAAAAAAAAAGTTCAACGCGCACGCGCAGACTCCTGCGCGCACGCGTTTGACCTCTGAACCCCTTGGTTCAGAGGATCGGAAATGCCGGTTTCCCGCGCATGTGTAGTGCATGCAAGAAATCGGCACTTCCATCGGGTCCATGCGTGAGTACTCCGTCCGTACTCACGCGTTGGGACCCGAATTTCTGGGCCATTATTTCTGTCCTGAAACATAAATGCACATATCAAAATCAATATAGTTTTGAACTAAAGCCAACATTTGATGGAATTATGCAACAGTTACAAGTTATTGTAGGCCTGAATTCAGTAGCCTAAGGTTCACTACTTATATATTGCTGTAGGATTCTAAAATTGATACTATTACAATCCAACTTATTCAGAAAATGTCAACTGTAAATTTAAAAAATGGAACAAACTTATAAATTTCTTTTACTGTATTCAATATTTAGTGATCATATTTCTTCAAAAGCTGCCATACTTCCTCTAAATTTGCATTAATGTATACTCAACTATAGCTGGGCATTGCAGGGGCTACTGACAAACTGTTTCGTACAAAGTTTTTATTTCAGATTCTGGATTGCATGAGGACAAAGCAAATGCGTTCTTTTTGGTTTTATTTCAATGATACACACCTGCAGCAGTGTAGAGATTGCAGTGTCAGCTTGGCTCTGTTAGAAGACCCATTCTAGGTATTGCACACATTATCTGGTCTTTCCAGTAGAGGAAAAACTACATTGTTGGAGGTGCCATATTCAGATGAAACTTTAAACTAAGACGACAACGCCCTGTTCTGCTGGTTCAGGTGCACACAAAACATCCCATGGAACTATTTCAAGAGCAGCGAGTTCTCCCATTGCCCTGGCCAACATTTTGCCTTCGCCTACCACCACCAAAAAACATTAGCGTCTTGCTGCGGCTGGCACGTTTGCCGACGTAAGTCACTATACGTCCTCGCAATTCTTTGTATGTGAAGCACTTTAAAATGTTTGAGAGAATATAAATGTGCTACCTAAATGCAAGTTATATTTACACCCTTGAAATGCTAAGTTCATGTGCATGCTGCATATTGTGTATTTATCAATTGCATTACTTTAAATCAAATAGATTTAAGCGAGACACCGTCAATACTGACAGTCAGATAGTTATGTTGTAAAACAAGTGACAGCAAACTTTTCAGAAGTGTGTGCGCGCAAGAGGACCTTTAAAATGGTGGACATTTCAATGAAGTTGGTGACAATATTTCATTTCCTGCTCAGGTTTATTGCAGAAAACATAACTGATATTACAAAACATGTACCATCAGAGAGCCAAAAGGGAAGCCGGCACACCTTTGGGGTGCAGCCAATTACTTGCAAAAATCAGGAGGTGGCCTCATATGGACCAAAAGTCAGTGCACTTAATAAAAAAAACACCTTCACCACTTCAATGAAGAAATTACAATCAGGTTTCAAAATTTGGTGGCACATCTTCAGGCTTTAGAAATATTTTTCATCTTCAGATTTTTCCTCTTCATGGACTTCTATTGATTCCCTGATCTAAAACAAGAAAAACATATATTTAGCAAAAAAAAAAAAATCACCGTAACTTCTTAAAGCACCATGGCTCTTAAATGCACAGTTACATACAATAATGAGAAAAGCTACCAAGCCAGATTCCTTTATCTGCTGGTCAATGACTGACCATTTCTCCTGAACCAAAAATGTAGCAAATCCTTTTAAGACAATGCTAATCAACAAATCATTTACTTTTCTAGCCCAGACACGGAGCTTCAGCAAATTCTGAACCTAGCTCTCAACTCTCTTCCACGGGTATGGATGATTTCTTTTCTAGTGCATTATGTCATACAAACCTATGCATGGTATACATCACACCCACATTGCAACTTTTTTTCTTTAAACAGTTGAATTTCCCAGTCAAAACATATCTCTAATAGACAATTTACACACTCTTAGGAATTTAGGTATGACGAGGTCAGAGCTTTAAAACACAAGGTTAAAACGGCCACTTTTCATGAAATACATGACTGCCCTTACTGCTTCACATTAACCAAACACCATGATTTTAAAAATTACTGTGGGTCCCTGTTGAGGTTAGTTTTCAATCTGCCAGTGTGAAAAAGTGACACGGTCAAAATGTGGTTTTCCTCCAAGAAGTCTTTGAGAGGAACCATTTTATATTAACATTAGCTTAAAATATTCTACTCACCTTTTGTTTAATGTAGGTTTTAACTAAATTGCTCATCAAGAGATGCGAATATTTGAATCTGACAGTTTTTGCGCGCATGAAAAATTGATACAGAAGTGACGATAAGAAATTCAGTTAAATAAATGGAGTGCATTGAACATTTGAGAGTCAAGAAAAATTGAAGTACAATACATCCACTATAACACTAGTGCATACAGTAGGTTCATTAGAATTTCATTTACATAAAGGTAACTTGTCTTCAGATTTATAAAAAAAACCTGAAGATTTATAGCACTACTGTAAAGTAGGACCCATATGTTCTCATCCTGTCACATGTAGTTTGTGCAGCAACATTTGAACAGGATAACAGCACATATTTAGAAAACAAGGACATTTTGGGGTTCTATTATGCAAAATAATTAACTGGAACCAGATCAAGACAGTGAGATATACAAAGAGCTTCGAACCATACAAGTCATTCCCTGCAATAATATTCTTTCTGAAGAAAGATCATCTGAGAGCAATATCGAATTCAGGTTGCACCTCTGCAAGGCAATTGATAAAAACCTGCAACAATAGTGCTATCCTTGGCCCCCTCCTATTTCTCATCTACATGCTGCCCCTTAGCGACATCATCCAAAAACACGCCGTCAGTATCCACATGTACGCGGACGACACCCACTACCTCACCACTTCTCTCAACCCCTCCATGGTCTCAAAATTGTCAAGACTGCTTGTCCGATAAGCAGAAATTTTCTCCAATTAAATATCGGGAAGACCAAAGCCATTGTTTTCGTTCATCACTATAAACTTTGTTCCTTAGCCACTGACTCCATACCTTTCCCTAGCATGTGTCTGAGGCTGAATCAAACAGTTTGCAACCTTGGTGTCATATTTGACCCTGAAACGAGCTTCAGACCACATGTCTGCGGCATAACTAAGACCGCCTATTTCCACTTCTGCAACATTGCCCGTCTCAGCTCATCTGCTGCTGAAACCCTCATCCATGCCTTGACTATTCCAACGCACTCCTGGCTGGCCTCTCACATTCTACCCTATGTAAACTTGAGGTCGCCCAAAACTCAGCTGCCCGTGTCCTAACTTGCACCAAGTCCCGTTCACCCATCAACCCTGTGCTCGCTGACCTACAGTGGCTCCCAGTTAAGCAAGGCCTTGATTTCAAAATTCTCATCCTTGTTTTCAAATCCCTCCATGGCCTCGCCCCTCCCCATCTTTGTAATTTCCTTCAGCCCCACCCAGAGATATCTGCGCTCCTCAAATTCTGGCCTCTTGAGGATCCCAGATTATAATTGCTCAGCCATCGGTGGCCGTGCCTTCAGCTGCCTAGGTCCTAAGCTCTGGAATTCCCTCCCTAAACCTCTCCGTCTCTCTACCTCTCTTTCCTCCTTTAAGACGCTCCTTAAAACCTAACTCTCATCTGTCCTAATTTCTTATGTGGCTCGATGTCAAATTTTTGTCTTATAACACTCCTGTGAAGCACCTTGGGACGTTTTACTACATTAAAGGCGCTATATAAATACAAATTGTTGTTGTTGCTATTAGTACCCATTCCGAAAAGAACAGTTATGCTTGTTATCTTGTCTCAAACTTTTCAAAAGCGATGAGATTTTTAAAATATGATTTAAGAGAAAGGTAAATTAAAATCTGGGCAGTGGCCAGCAAAATTAACCTTGTGCTTATGCAGTCTGAATTTACTGGCATACAAGAATGTTGCTCTGTTCTTAAAAAAAAAACTTAGAGCCAAGATTAGTTCATTAAAAATGTTCACTAATTTGGCTTGAGTAAATTGGATCGTGGCTACAAAGTAATCAGCACACAGCTGTTCCAGTAAAACAAACTCCAGGCCATATACAGTAAACTCTTTCTTATCCGGCACCGATGGGACCAGGATGGTGCCGGTTGATGAAATATTCTGGATAACAGAGAGGGATACCTACCACGGTGCTGCTTTTCCACTCACCATCACCACTGACTAACTCGGCCACTGCGGGAGACTCGGACTCGGCAAAACGAGTGCTGGATGGATTCGGCAAGATTACCAGTTATTAAAGTATTCCGGATGATAAAGTGCCGTTTAAACAAGAGTTTACTGTATTTCAAATTAGTGGAATTACTGTCAAATTAGATCAAATGCAACTTGAAGTGGCATCTTACCAGCAAAAATTAAACTCAAAAACTAAAGACATCGAATTCACCTCAGTATACAGAATGCAATCTTTGCTATATTTTGAGTTTCCACTGAATGCAGCCACCAAATTTTTAAGCAAAGGCGATCTTTGATAAACTTTTCTGCTAGAAATGGAACATGATTCTTTTCATCCGGAAAAGTTAAAGTACCAGAACTTGAAATGATCATGAATTCAAAGCCATTCAATTGAATTTACATGGACGCCTGAATATTTATAACTATGCTTTTCCTGAATAATTGTGTCTCATTAGCAATTTGAAAAATATACAAATGAAACACTGTACAAAAAGCCAAATATGATGTTTGAACATGAAAATGTAGCATGCAAGACAACATGCAGTTAATTATAATCAACTCCTGAGAAACATGCCCCATTCAACGGAACCAGGATTAATGACTAGTACAATTCATCAAGCCAGTTTGATCAAATGGTTGCAAATTCATTACCTTCAGTGCCCGAATATAGTTTATTGCTGGTTCTATTAAGGTTAGAGTTAACTGATCATCATACATCCTCAGATCACCACTGTGAAATACTAATCCTTATGGCATTATTAGTTCCTGCTTTCCTGTTATTGACCAAATTAGTACAAATTCTAGCATGCATTTTCAAGAATATCTTGCAATGTCACAAGTCACTATATATTTCATTCCTTTCCAGATTTACTACCTATACAACTCTTAAGTACTTATCATGTATCTAGGTTAGTTGACTTTAATAAAATATTAATATAAAACAATAAATTTGAAGGACTATGAGGAAAGAGCAAGGGAGTGGGGCTAATTGGATAGCCCTTTCAAAGAGCCGGCACAGGCACGATGGGCTGAACGACCTCCTTCTGTGCTGTGTGATTCTATGAATATACTGAAAGCTTCTAATTTTCTACAGTAGACATTCCTCTTTAATGCCAAGCTAATAATTTATGCAAATCTTTAAATGTAATCCTATGGTCAACAACGGGAAGTAATTGGAAATGGGAATAAATCACTTTGGCACCTCAAGCCGACAGTGTTGCAATATTTTTGCTTCCAAATCGTAGCTTGATCCTTATGTAGCCAATCATTAAGATTTAAAGAAATTCTGTTTTTAACGAGCATCAAACTTCCAAACAAGGTTTGGCTTGGCAGCAAATGTACGTTTGGCCCAAATCACAACTAATGGGAGGACTGGATGATCCCAGCAGCAACATTAACTTTAAAAATGAGCATGTAAAAATAACGCAGTTTTACCACCAACTTCAATAACACATCTTTAGCCATGCACGGTGGAATGGGAAATGTTTAATGGTTCACATGCATATTAGAGAAGCTCATTTTCCACATACATATATATGTACACAGCTGATGCACTTCAAACCCTTACTTGGGTTAAGTTGATTAGAAACCCTTCTACCGAAGAGTCCTATATTTTGCCAATCTACTGCTCTGTTCTGCTGCAATCCTGGCAAAGGAGAGAGGAATATAGATTTAGAAAGACAAAGGTCTTAAGGACAGAGGAATATGATTAAAAGTATTAAAGTTCATAGAATAAGACATTCGCCAGTGAAGTGCCACTGATGGTAGGTTGAGACTTCACAACTGTACATACTAAAAGGTCAAACCATTGAAGCCTACATGGAAGGTTTTGACCTATTCCTGGAGGTTTATTAGTGACTAGTGGTAAGTTATGTCATTTTTAATTGCAAGATTTTCAATGTATCGCCTGCTGTAAAAACAAGCTGCTGGAGAGATTGCTATCTCAGACATTTGATTTTTTTTCTCTCTTCACCACTCACTTGCTTGAACAAATTTAAACAAAAATCTGTTTTAATTAGATCTGAACTTGTGTTATAGATGTTTCAACAAACCATAATAGATGTAAAATAAAACAGTGAATTCCACTCCCAATTTTCTCCTCTCCTGAAGGCACTCTTTCAGGATGGCAGCAGCCCCCCATTACTTCACCAAGTGCCCATTTTCTGCCCCTTGACAATATTCACCTGTCATTCTCAAGGTGCTCACTAGAATATGGTTCCATAGGCATCCTCAGTTACCTCACCCAAGGAGCTGTTATTCAGTGGCTTTTGGTAGGATATTCAATCATAGGGGGCATCACAGCAGAGCCCATTTTGACATCATACATAAGTACTTCCAGCAAGTACTGGATAGCAAATACAAGCAGGAACCTTGCCCTCCAATTCCTTTCCTTAAGCCAGAAGCTCTGTGGTAAATTGTAGCAATCCTATTGCTATCATGTGTGAGCCTCAACAAGCTATTAGACCTTTGGGAGCATCACAATTGAGTTCAAACTTGTCCTCCAGTAAAATGCTATAGAACAAAATTCTCTACTAACCACTAAAGTCTATTAGATTTATTTTGATTTAGAAGATACTAAAGAGCTGTCAAATAGCATGACAAACTTATCATTTGCATTCTTCCATTTTGAAACACTGCACCTTGGGTAACTTTAAAACAAATTTCCCCCATGGCTCAAGTTCCGATGAGACAATGCAGATAATCTATTCCGAAGTACACTAACTTCAGCTGCATTTCTAAAATTATACATCCAACAGGAATTCACCAACATGATCAGTCACCTGCGGACAAAGCAGCCTGGAGCATAAACAAACATTGACTTCTAATAGTTACCCTGCTTGGTTATAAAGAATTACAGAGGGAACAGAAGTCAGGGCAAGTTGAGAAGGCTGTTAAAAAAGCATACGGGAGCCGTGGCTTTATAAATAGAGGTGCAGAGTAAAAAAGCAAGGAAATTATGCTAAACCTTTATAAATCACCCGTTATGTCTCGTATTATGTCCAATTCTGGGCACCACACTTTAGGAAGGATGTCAAGGCATTGGAGAGGGTGCAAAGGAGATTTACCAGAATGATGCACTTCAGTAATGTGGAGAGACTTGAGAAACTGGGATTGTTCTCCTTAAAGCAGAGTGGGTAAAGGGGACATTTAACAGAGGTATTCAAAATTACGAGGGGTTTTGAGTAAATACGGAGAAACTGTTTCCACTGGCAGGAGGGCCAGGAACCAGAGAACACAAATTTAAGATAACTGGCAAAAGAACCAGAGGGGAGATGGGAAGATTTTTTTTTTTTTTTTTTTTTTTTTTTTTTTTAACACAGCGAGTTATGATCTGGAATATACTGTCTGAAAGTGTGGTGGAAGCAGATTCAACAGTATCTTTCAAAAGGGAATTAAATATATACTTGAAAAGGAAAAATTGCAGGGCTATGGGGAAAGAGCAAAGGAGTGGGACTAACTGGATAGCTCTTTCAAAGAGCCGGCACAGATGTGATGGGCTGAATGGCCTCCTTCTGTGCTGTATTATTCTATGAACTCTCACCCCCTCACAAGCTCAATGGATAAACTTAAGACTGTGCGATGTGGTACTGAGCCATGAGGACCAGGGTGGTTGCAGGTCTGTGCTAAAGTAATCAATTTTAGGGTGATAACAGTCACTAGTTTGCACCAGCGTCCCTGGTCCAAAATGGGGAAAAACTCTCCACTGCTCATCTTTATCTGACAGCCAGTTAACAGATTTGGGCTTAGCAGTGCGGTTGCTATGGATGAACAGCCTGGCAACACTCTCTGTCTAGGTTCACGCGAGGAATGGCAACTTGCACTTGGTCAAGGTGCTATAGAATGACTTTCACACATCATTGCCTTCAAGAGAGGGGGTAAAGGGGGAGCAGAAAGATCAGAGGCAAAGATCATCAGACAAATCAGAAACTTGCATTTAAAAGACAAGCAGCGTATTTGTGCATGGTGTATAAATACAGAAATTCTAAATTACAAATCCATGGTCACATGTATTAAGATTTTGAAATGAGAAACATCATGTATATAAATTGCTATTTTTCCTGTAATTTAGAATTTTCAAAGGATATAAAACCACATTCCGTACAACTGAAAATACTGAATCTCTGACACATCAGAAATTTATTTTAAAAATGCTTATGCTGTAGCAATCCCATTATTCCAAGATTCTTTTGTAGATGCAAATTTGAGTCAGTGAAATAGAAAATCAAATACATTGACAATAGCTTCTGAGCCAATATTTGTAGATGACGCTAACAGACGTGAGCTAAAACATTACTGTACACAAGTTACTAAATAAGCTGAATAACTGAGTTGCTCAAGTCACTGTAGACAGCTGTAATACACTTGCCACTGACCAGAGTCTCCAGCTGAACCAAACCGCTTTGATCCTGAGCTGAGCTTCCGACATCATATCCTTACCAGCTCATCCCAAACTCTGCTGCCTATATCCTATCCTGCACCAAGTCCTGCTCACCTGTCGTCGCTGACCTACATTAGCTCCTGGGTCCCCATTGCCTCAAAACTAAAATTCTCATCCCCGTGTTTAAATCCCTTCAGGGCCTTTACCCCTCTCCATCTCTCTAACCTCCTCCAGCCCATACCCCACCCTCAAACTCACTGTTCTCCTGCATACCTTGATTGCACAAGTGACCAATGAAACATATTAGTAGCAGACGGCTTTAAAATGCAAATTATTCAAATTCTTCAATACAAGAGTGAATGGTTAAACTGAAATACAATTGTAACATTTCAGATTCCTGAAGTCGATTACATCTAAATGACATGTCAAATATATAAAATCAACACACTGAAGTGCCATCTAATGTGTACAGCCACACATTGAGCAGGATTGCTCAGCACAGCATATCCATCACTTTGGGTGGGGAATGGGTCAAGTAGCAGCTGAATTTTGAAAGGTACAACAAAAAACATTTTAAAAGCTGTTTTGCGTTTTCTCTCAGTTCTACAACAGCAGTCAGAAAAGTGTTTTAAAATGATCAATATTTAAAAATAAACTCTAAGTGTATTTTTTAAAATGCTCCACTTTTCTTCCTGCTTCCAAGCAATTCCCTTTCAGATAAAAGGGTCGGTCACATTGGCCATAAATTTCTACAGCCATTTTTAGAACTGACCGTCACCTGTCAAGTGGCAAAAAAAAAAACGAGTTTCTCCAGCCTATTTATTTCTGGTATGATTCAATGCTGTGTTACAATGATGGGTTTCATTCAGCAGACCCTGGATGGAATGCAAATCCTCAATATGGGAATCCAGTGCTGCAGGTCCCATTCAACGAATATTTCTGTCTAAAGAGAATTTTGTTTTGTTGTGTCCTGCTTGTTAGAAAAATTATGTGCATCAAGGTGAGGAATGTTACTACTAGAGAATGGAATACTTTTCCATTCTGAGTAACCATTGTTTTTAATCAACCAACCCCTGCTTGTACAAACAGTTAAAACTAAAGCTCCCTCAAACCGGCCCCAACTTAGAAAGAGAATCCCATACCTTGCCATTAGAATTACTGTTGTTTCCCACACCAAAGCGCCTTATGGATTCTTTACCATTTTGCATCAAACTGCCAGCCAGAAGAGATGAAACTTTCATCCCAATGGTTAGAGCTGGATTCAGTCCTTGGTCCCAGAGCTAAACGAATGTTGTGCTAATCCAATACTTACCTCAACCACTGGATAATTAACTTGCAAGAGAGCAAGAAACCCGCTTGGAAACATTCAGGACCTCAGCACTAATGGCAAATAGTTGTAAGGTAATTGTGTTTGCCTTTTATGTTTCAAAAGTACCAAGTGAATCAGCACTTGCAAAATTAAGCTTCAGCTACACAGACTTAAATTCCATAAAAATCTATAACCTATGTTCACTGTGATTGCATATACTGCAGTGAAGTCACAACACAGTCCTTAAAACCTACCTCTTTGACCAAGCTTTTGGTCACCTGCCCTAATTTATCCTTATGTGGTTCGCTGTCAAATTTTTTGTCTTAAAATACTCCTGTGCAGCGCCTTGGGATGTTTTACTATGTTAAAGATGTTTTCCTACATTACAACAGTGAATCCACTTCAAAAGTACTTCATTGGCTGTAAAGCGCTTTGAGACATCCGATGGTCGTGAAAGGCGCTATATAAATGCAAGTCTTTCTTTCTTAAAGGCACGATATAAATACAAGTTGTTGTTGTTCTTGTATGAGAATTTCTTACCTCTTTACTGCCTTCTGAGCTAACATTCTGTTCCCAGCAAAGAATGTGATGCTGCCAAGTATAGCGAGATACTGCAGAGTCTGGAACATGTTCAGCTGAGTCCAGTATACGTACATGAGTCCCAACATACCTGGAAGAGAGCAGGGTAAGGGGGAAATTTTAGGCTGAGGTTGTACAACAGGGGTATCGGTATAGAGGTCACTTATGCTGAACAAACATTGGACCTAGTCTAGTAACAGCTAACCACATCAGTGACTGGCCTGATGTGGTCGTCGGGATTCTTCAATTCATCAGAAACAGCTAGTTACATTCAGAATCTCATTTTAACCAATGTAAATGCTTAACCTTCAGCCATCTGTATGGAGCACCTTATTTCACTAATTCTCTGAAACACAAGACAATTAAAATATTTTCTCCACAATGCCTCAAATCTGTAACCTACTTCATTTTGGAGGACCAGCTGATCCAGCCTACAAATTTTACAGCCATCACCATTGAATGCTTGTCTATAATTAAGCCAAGTCTGTAGCTCACCAAATATAGACTGGCATGGTCTCAAGTCATTGCTGCTTGGTTGCTAGAAATTAGCAAACGAATTACAATTTGACTTGGATTATCAAATCAAAATAGGTTCAAACCAATAAAAAAGAAAGCAATGGTTCTGAAAAATTATTTGATGTCAGTTCAAATCATTACATATCTGTGCCATCCAAGATCAACACCTAGGCCTTGCAGACCCAATGGTCCCCTACTCTGTCCACAAATGAGCCAATTATGGGGTCATTGCTGGCTTTTACAAGCACATATGGAACTGGGGTTTAAATAAGTTAATTTTGATGCCATTGCTGCAAGTGTTTTCTTGTGATTTTTTCACTCTTGTCATCAATATCTTTGCATCAAGTTGTAGTTCCACCCACTGCGTTAGCTGATACCCATCATTTCCTTGATGCACAAGAAACAGAAAAGATTTGATAACATTAGGGAATAAAAACAGAATAATTTAATGAAAAGTAGAATGATCAAAATGAATAAATCACAGGGGACAAAAGGGTGACCAGTATTGTTGAAGCAAATTAATTTTGCACAATTGCGAAATGGCAAGCTATTAAATTACTCATTCAATTGATAGAGAGGTGATTTCATGTAGAGATAGTCAAATGCTGAAGTTCACAATTTAGGATCTTTTTTAATGTTAACTAGCAGACCTCCCAAAATGTTGCTTACCATGATGCAGAGGATACACTATTTTATAACAATGGGGACTTACTATTTTGTAACAATGGGGATGTTATAAGTCAAGTGCGATGGGGGGAAATGTTACTGAAAGTAAGTGTGACACTTTGAGGAAGCAAGCACACTACACCTAAGATTTTTAAATAGGAGTTGAATGGAGTCCTGGAGTTTGGCAGTACTGCAGTGGGACTTGCTGCAGTCCAGCAGCATGGGGATCCGGGGTCCTTTGATCTGCCATTACTGTGGAAAGGCTACCTGTGGTATGGCAGAATTGGGGATTAAATGTGAAGTTTGGCTCACCGGTAAATTCCTGGTGTTAGCCGTGACGGGAGGGGCAGCGTATGGGCCTGACAACATTGGTTAGGGGAAAATCCCACTTCAACCAGCACCAGTTGGAGACTTTCTAAGGGATCTCTGTAAACACAATGGGGGTGATTTTCATTCAGAAGTCGGGAAGGAGGCGGGACTGCAACTTTTGGGGTTGTAGTCCCGCCTCCATCGAGATGCGGCCAATCCACGCAATTTTAACTTGATTGACCTTGTTGAGCTCGCCCAGCGGGCCCAGCAGGCCAATTAAGGGCCATCCGGCAACAGGTGACGTCACAGATTGACATTTCATCTGTCAAGACGTTTTGACAGATGAAATATCAGTGTTTCACAGCTGTTTGAAGCTGTCAAACACTGACAGTCTTACTTCTAACCTGAGTCCTTTTACACAGACTCAGTTAGAAATCTCACCGGCACAGAAAGCTGCAGGCTGTCACTTTTGACAGTTCGCAGCCATTCTGCTTTCTGTGCCGGTTAGATGACGGACTCCCGGGACCTAAAGGAATGAAGGCTGTAAAGGCAAGTACAGGTAATTTAAACTTCTTTACACACTTTAGACACATCAAACACACTTACCTTTACACTCATGCACACATCTCTCACCTGAACGCCGACATCTCGACCCCTCTAAGTCCTTCAACCCGATGGCCTGACTCCTCTAACTTGGCGTGGTCTGGCGCCGTCAGGAATCCCAGACTTCAACCTTTAAAATAGGGATTAGGCTAAAAACTGCCTGTTAACTACCGGTTAACAGGCAGTTAATTGGCACTAATCCCCTTCCCGCCTCGGGGTGGCGGGTCCCAGTGCGGGGCGGGTACCCACCTCCTTTGAAACTTACATGGAGGCGGGTTGGTGTCAGGACCCCCGAATTCGGGACTTTAACCCCCCGCACGCCTCCAATCCCGACCCCAATGTCATTTTGTGATTGGTTTCTGGAGGTGCGTCTCTATGTTTGTTAATTATGTTGAAATAATTTTAACCTAGAAGTAACATTTTAAAAATTGAACACAGGGCTGTCTTTTTCAGATAAATACGCTCAGTTACTTCACTAATGCACACTGTCCCTCTCATCACTACAAGAAAATATAAGCATTGCAATTACTATCATCAAACTACAGGGGGGAATTAGATAAAAATTCAACTCATTTGGGGTTTTTTTAAACTTGAAAAAAGTTTTTAAAAATTCATTCTTGAGATGGTAGCATTGATGGCAAGGCTGGCATTTATTGCCCATCCCTACTTGCTCCGACAAGGGGAGGTCACGGGCCACCTTCTTGAACCACTGCAGCAGTGGTTTAATACAACCATGTAGCTTGATGGGCCACTGCAGAGGGCAATTAAGACTGAAGTCACATACCGGCCGGATATGTGGGTAGGTACGGCAGATTTCCTTTCCTAAAGGATTAGTGAACCAATTGGGATTTTACAACAATCTGATAGCTTCATGGTCACTTTATTTTTTTATACGGATACCAGCTTTTTATTTCTGATTGTTTTTAAACCAAATTCAAATTCTTAAACTGCCAGAGTTGGAACTGAACCCATTTTAGGCCTCTGGTTTACTAGTCCAGTAACATAACCATTACATTACCCCACACCCATAAATTAAAAATGGGAAATGATACTCTGTGCTCTTCTTTCTGTTTCTGACAACTGTTTGCGTGGGGAAGGGTTCAAGCAGCATCCGAATGTTGAATCTGAATTACTGTCGTATATAACGTGATAATCAGGCGAGATAATTTTTTTGAAAACTGAATTCAATTACAATGAGGAAAATGTTTACTTTGAGCTTAATGCATCGTTTCTTTGAAGTTTATAGAAACAAAAGCTACAACAGTAATCAGTCATCCTTTCTCTCTCTTGCGGACACAGATACACAGCCCCCACTCAGCATTGGGGAAAAAAAACTACATATTTTACCTGAAAAAGGTTTGAAATTTGTTCTTTAGCTTTCCTACAAATAATTTTGAAAAACCTTTTGAGCAGAAACTGCTAGAATATTCCAGCAGTACAGCTAACGGTACTGATACACATGTTCAGACTGCACAATCCACATTCAGCTCAGAGTCACAGCTCGAGGCACAATATCAAGTTTAAGCCCAGGCGTGAGAGACAGGTTTTCAAGAAAAAATATTAATGAAGGCATGAAAAGACACAGAAGACAATTGATGCATAAATTTAACCACGCTATTGTGACATATGCAACTTTTATTTGGTTTTGTTTTATTTTGTTTGAACCTTTATTTTAGATATTAGAAGTTTCAGTTAGAGAAAATAAATGGCAGATGAAAAAAGTTTTCAGAAAGCATTTTGAGTAACTTGCAGGAATCTAGTGGCCAGGTTGCATAATAATCACAATAAAATAGCAGGCATTGTGTGCGACACAAGTTGTGATAGGGAAGTGTGGCACCATCAACAGTGGAAGTACCAATGACAGGACCACGTACCTGTATTTATAATGAGTTTTCAATTAAATGTGTACCATGATAAACATTGCACAAGTTGTCAAAATCTTAGTTTCCCCAAGAGGCAAAAAAAATACTTACCAGCATGGCCCAAATGGAATATGATGGTGCTCGGAGAAAAGGTGAAATTGGAGATGTTGACACCAAGTTTGATCCACTGCAGAAAACATTAAAAAAAATATACAAGGTTCAAAGGTACAGCACAACTTTCAAAAATCATAAGCACATCTCAAAATAGGCCACAATTTAAGAGTTTAAAATTATGCCTCCTTTAAAATAACATGTTGTAACATCCTTCTAATGGGTACAGTTTTACACAGGAACATATGAAAAAAAAAGGCAAGGAAAGTCCATTCGACCCATCCATTGGATGATGCAACATTGTGCACTACCCTCGCCAGCCACCAGTAATGCTAACTTCCTGAGGTTAGACAAAAAAAAGAGAAAAGTCCTGCGGGAGATTTCTCCCCAACTCCCTATGGCAATAGGTAGACTATGGTTGGGCCACAGCATGTCACTAGACACACTTAAACTGACCCCTCTCTTAATATGTCCCAATCCACTTAGGAACACAGTACTATAAAGGGCCAGAAAACTGATGATCCCAAAGTGAAGGCCTGAAGACAGTTATAACATTGTGGCCTTTAGATCTTGTCACAACATTTGATCCTGTAATTGCCATTTCTGTGCAGCTCAGTAAATAATGCATATAATTACTAATAATTCAATACTGCAATTTTATAGTCTTAATAGCATGTCGTCTCCTAGACACCTTGAAGAGACCTTGGTCTACGGTTTTTGTGCGCTCGAATTAACTGCTGGCAATCAGAGATTTCACTAATTATCGCAGGGATTTAATTTCAGTGCCAGTTCTTTGCAGAAGCTCTTTACCTGCACCACGTCAGAAAAATGACTCACTTCCAACTCGGGTCATTAGTTTTATAAACAATAATAATGCTGACATTGCAATTCAATATCACTTCTTATTGCAATACATTATTCTGTAACATCTTTTCTTAAACAGACAGAGTCCCACAAAGGCAAACATATAAGAAGCAGGCCCTAAAGTAGCTCAACAATTCTAAGATTGCTAGTTGAAAATCTCAAAAGCATTTCTTTATATGTAGACACATACAATAAGCGTGTACAGAAACAACCTAATTATCATCCTTTTGAAAAGCACCAGTGAGTTTCTGAGCAGAATACAACTAAAAATGGATTCTTAAAAAAAAGTGCTTAGTATGCCCCCTCACTCAGTACTGCCACACAAAGTAGCCTTTATACCTGGAACAGATATTAAACATGTTATTTACTTGGATTGTGCTTAGTTAGTGTGATTCAACATCGGAATAAAACCTTTTACTGTTGGCCAACTACTCATTCAGATGCAGCCTCAGCCATTACAGCTGTCCAAAAATGGCGACAATTTGAAATAGGTTAGATTCTTGCAGGAAAAAATGCACTATTTGCATAACCCTGAATGCATCAATAGTTTTTTGGAAGGCGCATTCCCTAAAAAGTCTACACAAAACGGCAGTCAGAAATATCACGAGCCCAAAGTGTACCATTTTAAGACAGGATAAAACAATCCGTAGAAACTAACAGATCAGTGGATGCAAAGAATGAGATTTAGATTAGAGTTTCTAGATTATTTTTTTCCAATTTACAATGTGCCCATCATGTTTACCAAAACAATCCCATGCGATAGCCATGTTTCAAACATATAAATCTGTGTACTATTAAAATTAAAAGTCAACAATCTGCACTCCCTCCATATAAAGTATTGTATTGATTTTAACAGAAGCTTGGTAAACCATGACACTTATTCTCGTATTAAAAACAGAAAATGCTGGAAATATTCAGGTGGTCAGTTAAGTCAGCATCTGCGGAGAGAGAAACAGAGTTAATGTTTCAGGTCGATGACCTTTTGTCAGAACTGGAAAAAGTTAGAGATGTAACAGATTTTAAGCAAATGATCTTGTGGCCATTACAGAAACATGGCTGCAGGGTGACCATGACTGGGAATTAAACATACCAGGTTATTTAACAATCAGGAAGGACAGGCAGGAAGGGAGAGGAGGTGGGGTGGCTATGTTAATAAAGGAAGGAATCACTATAATACAGAGAAATGATATTGGGTCAAAGGAGCAGGATAGTGAAACAGTTTGGGTGGAGATAAGGAATAATAAGGGGAAAAAACCACTAGTGGGTGTAGTCTATAGGCCTCCGAACAGTTGCAACTCTGTTGGACGGAGTATTAATCAGGAAATAGTTGAGGCTTGTAATAAGGGAACAGCTATAATTATGGGGGATTTTAATTATCATATTAACTGGACAAATCAAATTGGGCAGAGCAACCTTGAGGATGAGTTCATTGAGTGTATTAGGGATGGGTTTCTTGAGCAGTATGTAACTGAACCGACCAGGGGGCAAGCAACCTTAGATTTAGTCCTGTGTAATGAGACAGGATTAATTAAAAATGTCCTAGTAAAGGATCCCCTTGGAATGAGTGACCATAACATGGTTGAATTCCATATTCAATTAGAGGGTGAGAAGGTTGGATCTCAAACAAGCGTGCTGAGCTTGAATAAAGGAGACTATGAAGGTATGAGAGCGGAATTGATTAGAGTGGACTGGGAAAATAGATTAAAGGGTAAGACGGTACATGATCAGTGGTGTACATTTAAGGAGTTATTTTACAACTTCCAAAAAATATATATTCCACTGAGGAAAAAAGGGTGTAAAAGAAAAGATAGCCATCCGTGGCTAAGTAAAGTAATGAAGGGTAGTATCCGACTAAAAACAAGGGCATATAAGGTAGCCAAATCTAGTGGGAGGATGGAAGATTGGGAAGTCTTTAAAAGACAGCAAAAAATAACTAAAAGATTGATTAAGAAAGGGAAGATAGATTATGAAAGTAAATTAGCAAAAAATATAAAAAGACAGCAAAAGTTTCTATAGTTATATAAAAAGAAAAAGGGTGGCTAAAGTAGATGTTGGTCCCTTAGAGGATGAGACCGGGAAATTAATGGTGGGAAACATGGAGATGGCAAAAACACTGAACAATTATTTTGTATCAGTCTTTACAGTAGAGGACACTAAGAATATCCCAACACTGGACAAACAGGGGGCTCTAGGGGGGGGGAGGAACTAAATACGATTAAAATCACTAAGGAAGTGGTACTTGGTAAAATAATGGGACTCAAGGCGGATAAATCCCCTGGACCTGATGGCTTGCATCCTAGGGTCTTGAGGGAAGTGGCGGTAGGGATTGTGGATGCATTGGTAATAATTTTCCAAAACTCCCTGGACTCAGCAAAGGTCCCGGCAGATTGGAAAACTGCTAATGTAACACCCTTATTTAAAAAGGGTAGTAGGCAGAAGGCTGGAAACTATAGACCGGTTAGCCTAACATCTGTGGTTGGTAAAATGTTAGAGTCCATTATTAAGGAGACAGTAACGGGACATTTGGATAAACATAATTTAATAGGACAAACTCAGCATGGTTTCATGAAGGGGAAGTCATGTTTGACAAATTTGCTGGAGTTTTTTGAGGAAGTAACATACAGGGTGGATAAAGGGGAACCAGTGGACGTAGTGTATTTAGACTTCCAAAAGGCATTTGACAAGGTGCCACACAAAAGATTATTGCTCAAGATAAAAAAATCACGGGATTGGGGGTAATATTCTGGCGTGGGTGGAGGATTGGCTCTCTAACAGAAAGCAGAGAGTTGGGATAAATGGTTCGTTCTCAGATTGGCAACCAGTAACTAGTGGTGTTCCGCAGGGGTCAGTGCTGGGTCCCCAACTCTTTACAATCTATATTAACGATTTGGAGGAGGGGACCGAGTGTAACATATCAAAGTTTGCAGATGATACAAAGATGGAACGGAAAGTAGTGAGTGAGGAGGACATAAAAAACCTGCAAAGGGACATAGACAGGCTAAGTAAGTGGGCAGAGATTTGGCAGATGGAATACAATACTGGAAAGTGTGAGGTTATGCACTTTGGCAGGAAAAATCATAGAGCAAGTTATTATCTTAATGGCAAGAAACTGGAAAGTACTGTAGTACAAAGGGATCTGGGGGTCCTGGTGCACGAAACTCAAAAAGTTAGTATGCAGGTGCAGCAAGTGATCAAGAAGGCCAATGGAATGTTGGCTTTTATTGCTAGGGGGATGGAATATAAAAACAGGGAGGTATTGCTGCAGTTGTACAAGGTATTGGTGAGACTGCACCTGGAATACTGCATACAGTTTTGGTGTCCATACTTAAGAAAAGACATACTTGCTCTCGAGTCAGTACAAAGAAGGTTCACTCGGTTAATCCCGGGGATGAGGGGGTGGTCATATGAGGAGAGGTTGAGTAGATTGGGACTCTACTCATTGGAGTTCAGAAGAATGAGAGGCGATCTTATTGAAACATATAAGATTGTGAAGGGGCTTGATCGGGTGGATGCGGTGAGGATGTTCCCAATGAAGGGTGAAACTAGAACTAGGGGGCATAATCTTAAAATAAGGGGCTGCTCATTCAAAACTGAGATGAGGAGAAACTTCTTCACTCAGAGGGTGGTAGGTTTGTGGAATTTGCTGCCCCAGAAAGCTGTGGAAGCTACATCATTAAATAAATTTAAAACAGAAATAGATAGTTTCCTAGAAGTAATGGGAATTAAGGGTTACGGGCAGGAAATTGGACATGAGTCTCGGTTCGGAATGGTCATGGCCCTGTGGGTAGTGGAGTGGGCCCAGGGGCCGTGTAGCCTGGTTCTGCTCGTACTGTGTTCTAATTCTGTGTTAGATTTCAGGAGATGGTTTTATTCCTGTTCCTGGCTGGGGTGGAGATCGCCTTTACAGAAGGTAAGTACTGTAGAAAATATAGGGACAGAGTGATCTCCTGGAAGAATTTTGATCGCCTAGATGGGTCGGAGAGGAATTTCCCAGATTTTTTTCTCCCAAATTCGCCATTGGGTCTTTTATCTGGTTTTTTCGCCTCTCCCGGGAGATCACATGGGATCGGGTGGATGGAGAGTGATAGAAGATTTGAGGTTAGGTTCAGGTCAGCCATGATTTTATTGAATGGTGGAGCAGGCTCGAGGGGCCGATTGGCCTACTCCTGCTCCTATTTCTTATGTTCTTATGTTCAAATGCAGGGACAGGGAAAGGGGGGAGGGGAAGGAAAGAACAAAAGGGAAGATAGAGTCACAGAGTTATACAGCACAGAATCTGTGATAGGATGGAAGGCAGGAGTGATTAAATGACAAAAGCTAGATGCAGGAAGGATGTTCCCGATGGCGTGGGAGTCCAGAACCAGGGGTCACAGTCTAAGGATAAGGGGTAAGCCATTTAGGACAGAGATGAGGAGGAATTTCTTCACCCAGAGAGTGGTGAACCTGTGGAATTCTCTACCACAGAAGGCAGTTGAGGCCAATTCATTAAATATATTCAAGAAAGAGTTGGATATATTTCTTAAGGCTAAAGGGATCAAGGGGTATGGGGAGAAGGCAGGGACAGGGTACTGAGCTTGGATGATCAGCCATGATCGCATTGAATGGCGGAGCAGGCTTGAGGGGCCGAATGGCCTACTCCTGCTCCTATCTTCTATGTTTCTATGCTACAAAGCAAAAGGAGATGGTAATGGGACAAGTAAAGAAACAGAAGATAAGAGTGTAGAAGAGGTGTAAATGGGAATGTCACTCCTGCCCTCCACCCCATCACAGACCTTCCCTTTTGTTCTTTCCTCCCCCCCACTTTCCCTGCCCTTGCTTAAAATCTGTTACATCTCTTTTTCCAGTTCTGACAAAAGGTCATCAACCTGAAACGTTAACTCTGTTTTTCTCTCCACAGATGCTACCTGACCTGCTGAGCATTTCCAGCATTTTGTTTTTATTTCAGATTTCCAGCATCTGCAGTACATTCCTCTGTTTCACAAATTGCATATTACATCATAATTTAAATTCCTGCTTGTAGGTTTTTTATATGCAAATTAGAGGAGCAGTTAGAAAAATCCCATTGATAACAGTCACGGCTAAAAATTCAGTTTGGGGCGCCAAGCTCGCCTGGGCGCCGGAATTACCGCTGCACGCGGAGCCACTTGCGCCATCGGGATATTCAGTTTCTGCGCCCCAAATGGAAGCCGGCCGCTAAACGAGGCTTCCCGCGCCCCGCTTGGGGCGCTGAAACTGAATATCGGCGCGCAAAGTGCCGCAGCGCCACCCGCTGCGGCACAGCACGCTGCGGTACTGCAGGCCTTCCTCCCACTGTTAAGGGGGAGGTGCCTGCAACAGCGCGATCCCCGCTCGCGAGTGCCGGCAAATGAGCCCGGCACCAAGGAGAAGTGCCAGGCTCTCGGGAAACAGCCGGCAATGCCGCGGGGGAGGGGGGGTGTAGGAGGCCGGGGACGGAGGTGCGGGCAGGCGGCCGCCGAAAAAGCGGCCGGCCGCACCTCCACCTTAACTAGCGCCACTACCGCCACAGGTTGGCCCCTGTGTACAGGTCGCTATTTGCGGCCGGCGCGGAAGAGGCGGGCGCGACCTAATATGGCGTTCGGGGCGGTAGCGGGGCGCTGCGCACACCGATGACGTCATCGGTGGCGGCGCAGCGCTACAGGCTAACTCCGCCATTAGCGCCCCGCTAAATATCGCGGTGGTTGTGGCTAGTGGCGCTAAAGCCTCTGAGTGGCCTCTTTGGGCGCGAACTGGTGGCGCAAGCAACTGAATTTCTAGGCCACAGTCTTTAATGCCATACAATTTACAAGTTATTACAGTAATTGGATCTAATTCAGCCCCCTTCTAATTCTCGATCGTGAAATGTGAAATTGCTGTAACTATTGTCAGAATTGTAAGTTTTTGACCAATTTTAAACAAAACTGAGCTTTGTTTAATTTGGGACATCCCAATTATTCCTAAAGAGACAAAAGCTTTACCCGACCACCGTGTGTGAAAAGGCATCTACTTGTTTAAATTAGTCTCCCCATTAAATCTAGGTGTTTTAAATTAGCATGTTAAAAATCAAGGCACAAAACAAATACTCAGTAAGTTATTGTACATCATTCATATTCCGATAAGAAAATTTTCATCAGTCACAGGGTTAAAAGTGGAATTTAAAATTACTAATTATTCTAGTATCCTATTCAACTTGCCATATCTCTTATCATTCTGACTATTCTCATAGTTTTGAGGTAAGTCATTATTTTGTCACTGTGGTAATCAGTACACATCAAGATATTGAAAACTGCATGCACATTACTCCAGAGGACATTGAGCTAAAGAGTTGATTGTTGAATAAATGGGTTTTGGATGATCAGTTCAATTCCTTATGAAGCTCTGATCATAGATGACCCAATTTATACAGAGGACATTGTGGACTATTTACTGGACCCTTCATCACAGAATATAATAACCCGTTTCAAAATACAATCAGAAACTAATTTCAAAGTATTTGGACACTGCACTCCAGAAAGTCTGCCTTACTTTTGCTGTGAATTTCTTCTGCTGATTTTTTCCAAGGGGTGGAAAGTGGAAGGGGAGACAGCAGCTAGTTTGTAAACAAGGGTATGTCAACACCTACCATTCTGGGTCTGCATCACCAGGGAGATGATCCACTGATAACAGTGATAGGCTTATCAATATCTGTACCACAGGGAGTGGGAGGGATCAGTATCCTTCTGATCCCGGGATGAAGTCAAAAACATGAGAGCTCGAAATGTCCAGTACCAGATGCTGAAGTGTTTAGGATCAGATGCCAAGTGGTCCTGTACTCTTTGAAGGCACTCCCTAAAGGGCTTCATAACTAACTGAATACTTCTACATGCTCTTGAAGACAACAGTATTTTTCGAAGGAGCTGATTTTTTTTTTTGCATTGCGATAAGTGATATCAAGAATCCTTAGGTTTGATATTGAGATGTACAATCTAAGGCTCCCTATAACATCGCAGCAGAAGAGCATGGTTAATTCTTATGGCCTGGATAATGTGCTGTTATTAACATGGTTTCAAACCGGAGAGCAGTTTTCTGACTAAGGCCTATCTGTGTTCACCAAGAATTGAATTAAGACTGGCATAAATTGATGTTACTCAAGATCAACAATCAGGAAAAACACTCATGTCTTGGCTGACTTCAAACCCAGAAACCAACAGTAAAAGGACAATGTTCTCTCGGAAATTAATTCATCCCTTATACGTGTATTCAAATGCAGGGAATTCTTAACGTATTTTTAAAATGTACATTACAAAAAAATTACTTCAACAAACAGAAGAGGGCTCCCAAATGGCTCGGGGACAAATGGATTAGCTGCCGTGACATTAAGCAATGTCAGTTGGGAAGGTCAGCTTTGAACGCTGGTTTATACCGAGTTATCTCTCAGCATTGCAGTTGGTCTCAGTAACCATAGGTGAAGGGGGTGGGTGGGGGAAAGCAGAAAAAACACATCAGGCACATTTGATCCTTGGCACCACACGCCACCTGGGACAAGTGTGCATGTAAATGTTTGGTAAAAATCGGATCAGGTTCAGCTGTGATCCTCCATGATCACAAATTCTGAGGACGTTCACCATCTGGGCTCAAACCTCATCAATGGCCTTTCGGTTGCCGGTATCAATGAAAATAACACCCCAGCATGTCACTGTTTTCTTGGGACAATGGGAGAAAATTGGGAAAAAGATGCAAACGGTATATGTGACAAGTGAAAGACTCATTTTCTTGCCTTATGATTTTAAGAATTTCAAATGGTACACCAAAAGGAATCTGTTCAGAATACAACCTTAACTTGCACAGTAGCAATAACTTTAGAAAAAATTCTTCCCTCAATTACGTTGAAACCAGGTAGCTGTAATTAAAAGTCCAGTCATTCCTAAAACCACAATCTTAAAAACTTTGCTAAAACCAATACTTACCAGAATTACAAGCAATAAGAGGGGTGCTAGTACAAGGGCAGTGAAAGTATTGGAGACTGCAACAGGTGGCTTCTTTTCAGGTTCCCTAAAGAGGTGCTGTAAAAAGAATAATGTTTAGAAGTATATTGCATAATAACAAGTAGAGTTGAAAGATTAATTGCTACATTGCAGCTAATATTGCAAAAGATATTGAACCTAAGTTAAAGCAATGAATACATTTACTTCCTATGATGGGTGCTGTTGCAAGTTAAAAGCTTTGAACTGTACTGCTTTTCAGAAAAATGCATACAATAACATCTATTAAATGGGTTGGTAGGTTTCCGGTTCCCCAATATTCACATTTGATTAATAAAGCAGTGGCCTGCAAACATAGTTGTATGGTTAAAAGGCTAATCAAAGGACATAAAAGTATAAGTTTCATTGGTCTTATGAACAGAAATGCAGACGGATCCAGGCTTCTTGTAAATATGCATTATGTCCTGTTAGGGGGTGAGCTGGCCACCTGTGCGAGACATGAGGTCAGTAAATGCAGCAGGGAGCGAGCACATTATGAAAGGGTGGTAGGGGAAAGGGGGTGTAGTAAGAGTGTCTAATCACAATACAAAACAAAAAGAGAAACAGCTGGAAATACTCAACAGATCAGGTAGTGTCTGTGGAAAAAGAAAATTCGATGGTTTAGAGTTCAAGACCCATCCTCAGGACTGGAAGATATTACAGATGAGCAGCATTTAAAAAGGAACAAGGGGGAAAAAAACACACAGGAAAAGAAATAGAATGACCTGTGAAGTGCTTTGGTGGAGAACAGGAGATGGTTAAATAGTAGTGATATTAGCAGGAGATAAAAGGAGGCAGAATGAGAGAAATTGAAGAAGACATAAACTGGACACAGAGTGTGTGAGTAGCTGAAAGGGGGATAGGCAGAAAGGGAAGCATGAAAAACTAGCACAGTGATGCAGGCTCCAGTGGCCCTGGAGTCTGGTGGAAGAAAAAAAGCAGGTCAACGCCAAGGGTGCAGATCACCCCGCCAGCAGTGTTCCAACATGGGGTATGTACCCAAAGTACCAATCTGCTCTCTCGCCCCATGCCCAGAAATGCCAGCACACCCCTCCCACATTGCCAGCAGCTACTGCCAGAGAGAACATAGGAGTTGCAGTCAAGGTCGGAAGTTGTTAAATTCTATAGCCAGAGAACTGCAAGGTGCCTAGTAGAAAGATGACAGGTTAGCTGAATGGGTAGGCAGGTGGCCGAAGCAATTTAATTTAGAGAAGTGTGAGGCAATGCATTTTGGGAGGAAAAACAAAGAATGTGGGTATACACTCAAATGGAAAGGCACTGAAGGGTATGGATAAACAGAGATACCAAGGGGTTTCAATCCCGAATTCCCTGAAAGTGAGAGCATATGTAGATAATAAAGCCATTAAAAAGGCCAACAGCATTTTGGGTTTTATAAATAGGGATATAGGATAAAAAAGTAATGGTAAACTTGCAGTTTGGCTGCCCAATTATTGAAAGGATATTAAAAGCCACAGAGAACAAACAGCACAGATTGACCAGAATGATGCCAGGGACAGGAAACTATAGAGAGACTTGAGATACTGGGATTATTTCCACTAGAGCAGTGAAGGTTAATACAGGAAACTTTGGTTTATCCGGAGGTTAACTGTCCGGAATGCTCGATCCACCGGCAAAATTCAGGAGTCGGTTCAGTAAGTTTTTTTTCTTTTCGTTGCTTTTTTTCCCCCACCAGTCAGGCTCTGCAAGGTCTAGCTAAAGCTGTTGCTTAGCTACAGAGACGCTTGCAAGCTACAGCCGACTGTTTAGAAGCTGTTGCTAAGCAACAGGGTTTGTTGCTAGATACGGAGCTCAAAAGCTCTATGTTTTAACATTAGCGCTGGTTTGTCCGGCAGTTTTGATGGGACGGCAACAGCTCGGTCCCGTCGGTGCCGGATAGCACAAAGTTTCCTGTATGAGATTTATTTGAGGTTTTTAAAATTATGCCGAGTTTTGATAAAGTGAATAGAGAAAAGACCATTTCTTCTGGTTGGGGAGTCAGAGATGAGGGATCATTAATTTATAATTGCCACTATGAGAGTGAGGAGAGGTTATGAAAACTTCATTAAGCAAATGGCTGTCAAAGCATGTAATTATGGTTCCACAGGGAGTAGCTGAGGCAAGAGACTATTGCAATTTTTAAAGAGAAAATTGGATACATATTTGACTTGCGACTATAATTCAATAAGGCTAAGCATATTTGAACAAGACAAAAGTTTACATAGGCTGACATTTAATGCACTGTAATTCAAATTGAACTGCTTTTATCTTCTTAAATCTAGGTTAATGAATTGTATACAGTTTTAATGTGCAATTATTTTTTAGCCTTTGAATTCAATAGTACACAAACTGAAGCATGGAAGATGTCAATATGCAGGATACAGTTTACATTTGACAAATAGGCTGGCCACTACAAGTGGGACCTGGAGCCTGTCTTATAGTTTTCGTTATGTATTTGTTTTATAGCACTCT
Source organism: Somniosus microcephalus (assembly GCF_052327205.1). Classification (NCBI taxonomy): domain Eukaryota; kingdom Metazoa; phylum Chordata; class Chondrichthyes; order Squaliformes; family Somniosidae; genus Somniosus; species Somniosus microcephalus. The sequence continues at coordinate 172,813,398 of NC_140999.1, read as the reverse complement.
TTGGGTAATTAAATGCATCAAAAATTATAAGTAAATTCATTTTAAAATGGAAGTTAAATTGATGCATCAATTGGTTTTGGTGATGTCACTGTAAATTTGTCCTCCCTTCCCAAATGTGACATCATCTCCATGAAACGCAAAATAACCTACGAGAACGTCACCACATGTGGTATGAGTCATGTTGTTAATGCAATTCATGAAGAATCCGTCTTTTGGATGAGATGTTAAACCAAGGTACCGTCTACTCTCTCAGGTGGAGGTAAAAGATCCCATCGAACTATTTCAAAGAAGGGCAGGGGAGTTATCCCCAGTGTCCTAGCCAATATTTATCCCTCAATCAATATCACTAAAAAAAACAGAGTATCTGGTCATTATCACATTGCTGTTTGTGGGAGTTTGCTGTGCACAAATTGGCTTCCATGTTTCCTACAGTACAACAGTGACTACACTTCAAAAAGTACTTAATTGGCTGTAAAGCATTTTGGGACATCCAGTGGTCATGAAAGGCGCTATATAAATGCAAGTCTTTCTTTTTCTTTTAGAATTTTAACTACATGGCATGTAAGAAAGAGAACATGAAGTGGTCTGTGTCGTGTAAAGTGTCTTGCTACTCTAATAGAGAGTGTAATACTGTTATTAGCTGGACAACATTTTATTAGAATGACACCTGTTTTTAGTAGCTGAACCTTACATAAGTACCTACCTGAATTTCAGGCTTGGGGGCAAAGAGATTCTGAGATTGTACTGGGGTTGGAGCCTCTTCCTCAGGAAACTTAACTGCAACATCAGCCTATGATAGGAATAAAAAAAACTGAACATAGATTCTTCTTTAAATGTTAAGAGTTACTGTTCACACTGAAAAAATTATCTTATAAAAAGCCTTGGTCGCCGTCATGTTCTGACTTTTTTTTGGACTGACTTTCAAATATATGAAGTAATTCATGCAAGGTCATGCAGTCCAAAGCCCAGCTTTAGAAGTGGAAAGAGATTAAAACATGCAAATGTATTTTTCCACCATTGAGATTTTTTTTTAATGAATTTACAAAAAGTGGGCTTTACTAGAAAGCTTAGATAAATTCACAAAGAGTTAATTTTGGGAATGCTACAAAAAAAATTGTCTTTACTATAGATGGTACTTTTTTCCATTTCACCCAGAATACTGGAAAATATCAGGTTACATTTAAATATAACGTGGTTTAGAAATCTAGTTTGTGCACCGAAACTACAAAAAAGAACGCTGTACTCATAGGTTTGATATCAGAAGAATTGTACAGTAACTAACTATAAAATGTTTGACAACAGCAACTTTCAGTATTAATTGCTACAGACTGATAATTCTGATGCATTGGAGAGAAACTTTGCGCTGTGTCCAATAGTTTATAAGTGGCAAACTTCACAACCTTACATATTGGCAACAGTTACTTTAACTCTGGTCTCCAATCAATTATTTATTGCAGTTAAGCACAGAATGTCATGAAACAAACTTTAGAGCTTGTATTAGGAATAATAAATACATTGCCCTTATACTTGGACTTAAACAATTATAAGGTTCCTTCACAGAACTCTATATAACCTTTATTTCAGTAGCTAAGCAGCACAGCAGATGCACTGGTGCCAAAGTGGTTGGTTTCTTTGCACCATAGTTGTTCTTTTCTTTTTAGTTTCTTCTAAATATTAAAATACATAGAGCTCAACAACCCATAAACACATTGAACTGAGAGCAATGATAATCCAATGCATTACAATGGGATTCCCTTGGACTTTGTATTCTCATTAAGACAACATTATTCAGTAACCAAAACAGAAGGTTCCCATGGAGGTCTCGGTAATTGGGATGAGAAAATAAAATTATCCAAAATGCTAAATTCTCTTATCTATGGACAAAGCTTTACTGTTCCTACTACCTCGACAATAGAGTTCCATTTTGAAAATATTAAATAGACTAACTACAAAACTGATTCAGAATTGCTGTTTTTGGCAAGATCTGGAATGGATGCACAAAGTTACTCCTCCAACACAATCTTCAGCCACTGTTCAATCAGATGGAGTTCTGACTGTCTTGAATCATGGAACATGTCCTTTTTTTGCACTGTGATCTTTAGTCCTCTCACAGATAACCAATTAGCATTGAATATGGGACATGCGAACTTTGTTCTGGACTCATGCAGTAGAAAAGAAAGCTCAAACTATGAATCTATTTTTGTGGCGAATTGATATAGAAAATAGTATCATTAATTGTGTGGTATTACATGAGCTCGTGAAGGAATAAGCAATATACCTATTCAGAAAAATACACCATTCTATAAAAGAATTCTGACTTTATTAAAACATGACATACTAGGTCTGGAAATCTGGAAGCCTCAACAATGGAGAAGCTGTGAACAGCATACAGGCTATTGAGATAAGTTGTTGACACTGAATCAATAGCCTTATTGAAACAGGAGGTTGGAGGTTCCTGAAAGTCTGAGTCTTTGGAAAAAAGACAATGGTACACCCAGTTAAGGCGTTTTAAAGTACACTTTGTAAACAAACACAGAAAATTAAGAAACATATGCCTTCGTGGCAATGGCATCAAGTGGGGGAGGCACCAGCCATCACAGTATTTTTATGTTGAACTTGGAACACCTAGGAGACACGAGTCTGTGTTGCAACCAGCTGAGGTGACTTAAGAATTGCATAGAAGACCTTGGTAAGAATGACATCAAATAGATGCACCTGCTCCACACTTTTTTATGATAAGCTTCGAACACCTAGGGTAGAGACATAATTTTTAATGCTACAAGCTGATCTAACTGTAAAAATAGCAGGGGTCAACAGAAAAATGACTAGAGATAATTAGTTTACATCAGCAGAAAACTTCAAAGGAAATACCACTGAGAAAGGGTATAAAAATTGAACTTTCAAAATGGGATGATAGATTCACTGTAAGGGGCAAAGCGATTCTCGGCTTCAGAGGCAAGCTCTTCAACTCTTTGTATCTCGGGGATCAAGGTATTGTATTTGATTTTGGTGGATATCCTGGAATAAACTATGAACTGTAAAACTAGCGAAGTTAAGATATGAGAATAAGGATCTCTGATAATAGAATTGTAAGATTTTTGTATTTGGAACTGTTAATGTTGCAACTGAAACACCTACTGTAATTACATATCGGTTCTTTAATAAACCTATATATTTTTAGAATTGTCTCACACAGCACTTCTGTATCAAACTCGCAAACTCAATCTCTGTACGCTCTTTGGTGAGGAGTTGCAGAATTCTGGGGGAGTTTTCCGGACCCTCATAATATCTGGAACGTTACAGTCTAGCTAAACTTACTAAAAGTGCTATCTGGAGGACGGTAACATCTTCAGGTTGTTCCTTTCCTTTAGGGAGAGATAGTCTGGACTTTAGACCCAATTAAGCATCTTTAGGATTCGGCTACCTCAAACTTTAGTTGAAAGTGAATGTCTGGGGAATACGCCTGATCCGGGATAGCCCTAAAGGGGCTAGGACTAGTAATTATCCTTTCACTCTAATGGATGAAGCTTGCTGAGTACAATAGGCATTAACCACGAGGGAATCAGAGAGATGTCCAACAATGTTAATGGTTATACTTTATCTTTAAATTTACCTGCATTAAAAGAATAAAACGAAAGTAAGTTCACATGGATCAACAGGGTTGATAAAATAGTGGTAGTTTCTGGAAAGCCAATCTTAAGTGGTTTAAACTCTACTTGCAGCCAATTCATCAAACACTTTTGTAACAATGTCAGTACATGGTAAATTAACCAGATGAAGTAAGGAGCATACACTTACCATATTATGATGATGAAACCATTATTTTGAATGAGTTCAGTGTAAACTTAGCAGCATCAGCAAAAACACAGGAACCGTGGGACTTTAACTTATGGTTTATCAAACACGTTGAAGCAGTCCAACAACATATTCAGCAAATTGCAGTGGTCATTTAAAAAACTGCGCAGGAGTCATCTCTATTAGCAGTACATTGTGAATAGTAAACAATTTTCAATTGGAGAACACAGACTTACCAGGTGCCACAAAATTGGATTTTCAAGTGTTGCATCTCCAATTATCAAAAAGAGGTAATAGGTTCCAGAGACAGAATTAAATTCAGACTTCCTCTCAACCACATCCAGGTCAAACTTGTATACATTTTTACTGTCTGGTTCAGCCACAAACACCACTTCCTGTTCAGTCTTCTGATTGTAGAGACGTACAAAAGTCTAAAAGGTACAAAATTCACAATGTATCCTCACATTTAACAGTGTCCGAGTAAGATATTGAGATGGTCAACATTTGACTTGAGGCATATCAATCACGTTATAGAAAAGGTGGCATTTTGCACAATTGGCTACTGCAGACTATACTTACAAATTATAGCTCATAGGCCATGCTGCAATGTCATGAAAGTTCGGATTATCAATTTGCAAGTAGCACCAATGTGCTTCTCACTCGATGTCCTTCAATCTGCTTTGTTGAACCCCTTTGACCTTTTGGATCACTCCCATCATCCAACTTGTTTTCAATACCAAAAAAAGGCTCATCAAAATCATCCCTTTAAATTGCAGTTCAAACCAATTTGGCAAGTGACAAGGTAATTGTGAGGACTGCCACCACACTTCATAGCCAAGACAATCAATCACTGGTGAAGGGAAGCGGTGGACATCCCTGCGAGTTCATGCCAGACTCTGCATTTGATGGTCAACTAGTTTCAACCTTAAACCGGGCAACAAAGCACAGCAGCTCCAGTAGTGTATACCACAGCAACTTTTTTTTTTTCCTAACAAGGGGAGTATAGAAACTCAGGTCTGTAATGCTTAAATCCCTCATTCACTAATGGGCAGCTTCACAAATGCTAAGTTTCTTTACAAAGTTGTAAAGGATTGTTACAAATTCAGATAAATTGAGAGGAAAAGCTGCCATCAGATTGAGTTTAACAGTAAAACAAAAGCAAAATAATAATGTGGGGAAAAATCTGAAAAGGCGAGCAACACTCAGCAGGTCAGGCAGCATCTGTACAGAGAAAAACAGAGTTAATGTTTCAGGTCGATGACCTTCCATCAGAACATAAGAATTCAGTTCTGATGAAAGGTCATCAATCTGAAATATTATCTCTATTTCTCTCTCCACCTGCTGAGTGTTTACAGCATTTTTCTGTTTTTATTTCTAGTTTAACAGGATTGATGGGTTACCCATCAGTAACAATGCACATGTTAATTTGAGTAGCATTTTCTGGCAAAACCACTCCTTTTTTTTTTTGGAAGTACAGGTTTATATTGGCTTTTTGACATCAAGGTTGACATTTTCTTCCTGAAATAAATTTGAACACAACAACTCTTGGCCGTGTCTTGGTTAAGAGTGTGTGCGTGTAATGGTTCTAGAACAGAAATTCTGCGAATGAAAAAATGACAACCCCAGAACAATGCATCTTTTTTAAACAGATTCAAAAAAAGACACAGCCAGTTTAAAACTGTACAGCACGTACTTGGTGTGGAGTAAGCTCAACTCCAGTGTTCACATCAGCCAACTGGAAAGATAAAGCGAAGCTCTGGTGACTGTCAGCGGTAATGAACCCCTTGGCTTTTGATGGATAAACCACCCTAATGGAATGAACATTGAAGATTAAATTAAAAAAGTCTTCCTAAATATGTACTTTTTTTAAATTCATAAACTCTACTATATTAATTCCAGAAATAAGAGCTGCAATATTAAAAGTATTTCAGCAGATGCAATAATAGTTTGCTTTACCTAGTGGTCTTTGGTCCAATGCTCTGATCCTTGTCAACTACCGAAAGGTCAACATTGGCGATACCGACTTCAGTGGCAACCTTGACTTTGAGCTAGATTTAAAAAGTTAGATAAGGGCTACAGTAAGGTAAAAACAGAATTGGTGCAAAACAAATCAACAAATGTCTCAACAGATAGGAAAAGCAGCATAGGCATATCGTTTTAATGACCCATTAATACAACCACTTTTTAAATTGAATTCTATAAAGGCCTACACTTTTGTGAGTGACAATATGAAAGTTCTTAAGAGGCAAGCTAGCCTACCAGTTTCAACAATTTTAATGACAAAATGGGTAAAGATATGAATAGAACTCAACAAACCCTCCTCACCTTGGGTGAGGACAGATTCAGGCTCTGACACATCTTGTATTGAAGCGGCAAGAGTTAGATGAGTCACTTGTCAAGTTTGGTGAAGATTTTTTTTTAAGTTATTGACGGCATGGCACTTCTTGCAGAGATGCAATAGAAGCTGATTCTAAGCCTACTCATTTTTAAAACGAGTATTTTATAAGGGCAGCCTACAGAAAACAGGTCAAAATATGTTACGTGCTCATTATTGAGTTGATAAACTGGAACAGAAATGCTCCGGAGAGGCAAGGAAAAATAAAAAAGGTGGAATAATATTGTTGAGCTGCCAGACCACCAATTATTATAACGTTGCATCATGCCGGAATTAGATACTGATATTACAGTATTTGGTAACGTAGCATAAAGACACCTGATCGACATCATTTTAAGTCTTTTGCTTTCCTTGCATGGCACTGTTGCATTGAATGGAATCCAATCATTTCCTCATATATTAACAGTCAAGTCACCCAGTTTATGCTCACACACAGCAGCAAACAATTACAAGTGTGTCCTGTTGGACACAGTTTCAACTAAGCGAAGGATGGTCAATTCAGAAAAGGAACCATAAATTACAAAGCCTTATAGACCAGATAACTGTAAAATGCCTGTCTCAAAGCCCTGTTTGCAAAACCAATGGTGCGGAGAATTACGTCCCACAAATTCAACCACCCTGCTAGGTAGCCCATTTTTCCTTGATCCCAACATGACATTTTCACCTCTAAGACAAGTCAACCGCCAGTAATTTGGAGGTAGCGGTAAACTTGCCATTTATGTACATTATAACACACTAACGCATGGGCCTTACAGCAATAGCTGATATCCCAGGCTCTAACTATTTGATAGGTAAGCCAATGAACTTGATCTGCCAATTCTCTGAAACAGTCCATAAAATAAACCGTCACCAATGCTCCTGCATTTCTACAGCAGTTACAAAAAGATCAAGTACAATCTTCTCATTTTCACCACCTCCCCAAGTTGACCAACCTGACCTTTCCCAGTGCCACTGGTATCCAACTTAGAAGGATTTGACTGTACTTTGATGGGCTTCACAGCCGGCACATGCATTAAACCTTCTGATAAAATGTATGGTGTGTATTAACAAAATAATTGTCTCAGATTTACTTTATTTTACATTAGTAAATATGGTTAATAGCAAATTTGTAATTACTCCTAAGATTATCTTAAGCTAACTCATTAATGACTTGAAATTGTCATTGTTGTGGGAATTAATGCTGAAGCCTTTTTATTCAAACTAGTTCCTTGACAAATGCTGCTAACTCCCTGAAAAATATAACTTACAAAAGCACCAGCCATTTTATTCTATATTCTAAAATGATGCACATACCTCCACGTGGTTTCCTATAAATCGGCTATCACCCTCCACAATGACAGAGAAGTCGTAATAACCACTTGGTGGCTTTACCTCCATAAAATTCAATTCAAAAAGATCACTAATGAAAAAAATGAAAATTACAAATGTTATCCTGTGATGGTCAACAAATATTTAAAATCTGTTTATTTTAGATATAGGGGGAAAAAATTCAGTATCGCCCCTTTTGGGGCGTCATTATCAGCCGTGCGCAAAGTTTAGCGCCTGGCGCTAATTATCGCCTCTGACGGCAAACTTGGCTTTTATCACCCCTGGAGGTGATTGGAACGCTAAATCAGGCGCTTCACACCTGTCCTAAAGCGCAAAGGCCGAGGAGCGAGGCGCTACCTCAGAGCGCTGGTGAAGCAAGGAAGGGCAAATCAAAATGAACCTGCATAGTGCTGCTCAGTACCCAAAACTCCTTCACACAGCGTTGAATCTCTCCAGAAGTCTCTCTCTCTCTCTCTCAGAATGCATGGTGCAAAAATGTCACCAACAAAAAAAGGCAGGAAGCGGGCGCCTTTAAATAGCGCTCCCCCAGTCCCTTCCTGACTGCAAAACGCTCCCCTCAACCTGTCACTGCTAGCGGCAGGCGGTAAGGCAGGGGGCGCCACTCAATATCCGGTCCGGGGCGCTACTGGAGCGTTGCGCACTCGACTGACGTCATGATCTGCCGGCGCAGGAGATCGTGGCGGAAGTGTTTAGTGCCGCTGCAAAATGTCTAGTTAATTTTGCGAGTGGTGCAAACATTGCTGCGCCCGGGCGCTAGTTGCTTTGCTCCCCACTACCGCCCTCTTAAGGCGCTAACGGGAGGCGCAAACCAACTGACTTTTCCCCCCAAAGTGTCAACAGCTTCCTGCATTAATTCAAGAAGCATTGATGCGTGTTAACCATGGGATTTTCTGCATTTTCGAGAACAGATAATTATCAGAATAGAGGATTAGTTCCAATAGAACAGCAAATACATGTGTGTACATGTTTAAATTTTGAAATGGATAAGTTTTTTTAAAAAAGTACATTATTTTCTTTCCATTCCATCAGACAGTTTCACATGCCATACACCATTTCCAGGGCAATAGTGGGCAGGTGACCTGCTCCTAGCCTCAGATGATGCTACTTCATAGTCAGGCTAAATAAAAGATGTAAACATATGGCCCTTCCTTGGAGCCTCCCAAAGTACCATGGCTTCAGTTCAGGAACTTGGATAGGAGCTGCAGATATGAACCCGCATCCCAGTATTCCATGGCACTAATGTACTGAACAAGGTACGAAATGCGCAAGTTTCTGAATTCCTCTGTTCAAATGTACTTATTTTTGAGATGGCCTGATTCAAGATCACACTTTTTAAAAAACGATTATTTTTTCACAAGAATTCTTGCACTTAAGTGACTAAAAGCTTCTGATCAAATCTAACCTTGCTCCAACTTCAAAAAAGGACACAAACCTAACAATAGATTCTTTTTTATTTATTCATGGCATGTGGGCGTCGCTGGCATGACCAGCATTTACTGCCCATCCCTAATTGCCCTCGAGAAGGTGGTGGTGAGCCGCCTTCTTGAATCGCTGCAGTCCATGAGGTAAAAGTACCTCCACAGTGCTGTTAGGGAGGGAGTTCCAGGATTTTGACCCAACGATGAAGGAATGGCGACATATTTCCAAGTCAGAATGGTGTGTGACTTGGAGGGAAACTTGCAGGTGGGGGTGTTCCCATGTGCCTGCTGTCCTTGTCTTTCTAGGTGGTCGAGGTCACTGGCTTGGGAGGTGCTGTCGAAGAACTGGCAAAGAAGGAGGAACCAAGTTTTAAGACAATATACCATGGATTTTTATGGTATGGCACTCAAGATAACCAATGTCGGCATTAAAGATTTTCAGGTCAGGTGCAACAAGGGCCAGAAATATAAAGCACCCTCTGCTCTGGTACGACATTCCTTAACCATAATCTTGGAGCGGTACCTCCTACTACACCAGTTCAAGTTTTCCACTTTCCGTATCAGCCATGTTGTATTGCCTCTCTAATGAAGCAGCTCAGTGTTGCGTCATGGACTCCCACCCAGTATTAATTGGAAGTCAGACTGCCCATATCTAAAACCATTACATACAAGACCCTTACATTTACAGTAATGTGACCGTGACATGATGTAATTGGGTATTAAACATTTCATGTGGTCTACAGAGACAAAGGAAAATATTATCTGTATGCATTGGCCACAAAATCTCTTCCTTACCCTTTCAAAGCAAAGGATGATTGCTGAAGAACTGCGTTTTTTGCCGAAACAGACTTGGCATATTCAAGCTGAACATCAGCTGAAGTCAGACTATGGGACATGACATTCGTCACATGCAACTGGAAAAACAGAGAAAGGAAATATTAGAGTAAAAGACAAAGTTTTCAGATATGTCATTAGGAATACATCTCAAAGAAGATTCCTTCTAGTTGCAAGATAAATGCTGTTGCTTCTTAAAATACATCTTAGACACAGATTAATACAATTGGCCACTTGTTACTGACATAGACAATGAATCTCGATGGTACACCATGTACAGAGAACTCTGAATTGTCCTTTGTCCAATCAGCTCGATGCCATGGTTAAATTTTTGTAAATGGTTTCCCTAAACACCAAGAGCACACAGAATCCTGTAAAAAATTGTTGACAAAAGTACTTGTTTAAGTTATAACCCAATTGAAAACTTACTTATCGCCTCTTCCATCCACTGAAGCCCACCACACGTTATTAGTTGTTGCCATTACATTTCCCATCATTTACTTTTAACTTCCAAAATTAGATAAGACAATACAATATTAATATTGCCCATTAAACACCTCACTCCATAAAAGAGCTATCAATTTTGTTCAGTGACCTGAACAAGTGTAAAATGCAACCCCTTCCTACAGTAGCAAAACAGTTATACAATACGTGCACTCTGTGTTGAAATTACTGAGCATTTAAATGGTTAGTCATTTGGCCAGATGGATTCACATCTTGTTTAAATCAATGGAAATACTAAAACAGCATAAATTCACAACATTGTCAACTTTTTCAGATGCAGTCTTGCAAAAGTGTACAGGTGATTCTTATCCTTTAGGTGCCAACTCGCACATGATGTTCTTTGACCCGAAAAGTGGTCCAAAACTGGATACCAGTTCCTCCCTCGTCATCATCACTGTTGTTCCAAAATTAGTCAAGACGGCGAGCTTCTCAGCCAGGATTGGTTCCACAACAAGATTAGGCAACGCTTTCCCAGTGCATCAGTCATGTTAAAATGATAGTTTCTGCTGTGATTTTACTTTGGTTCTTTTGGAAATTTTGCAGAGCCGATCTTTGAGAGTATATATTTTATCTATCTAGTTATAGCTATCTAGAATCTACCTATATGTTAAAATCGTACATGGGTCGTGGGCACCCTCAGAAACGGAAACCTCTCTTACAGGATTTCCAATATTAAAATGTCAAGTTAGCTAGCAGGATTCCCTATCACGTCTTTAGGTGACACTTTAATAGGATTTCTCATTTTAAACTGGACATTGAAATATCACAGGCTTCTGTCACACATGATGCTGTTATAACTTTTTCCTACAAGTTACTTAAATTCCTCTACTTTTTTCTCTTAATGATAAAAGTACTGTCTAATGTTCAAAATACATTTTTAAACAAAAATTCTAAAAATTATATCTATAACACGATTAAACAAATCCAGAGTTGTCCTTTATGCTGTTTAATAATGGCTTCATGACAGTTTTCACTTGGAGGCCTCAAAGTCTCCCAAAAGCCTGGGATGGAACTTGATATTTTTTCCCCAGATTGGTGATTGTGCAAGTTGCACATGTGTAGTTTAGTCAGCTGAACTGCAGAGATTTTTTCTTCAGCTTCTAGCAGGATTTGCTCAACTGCTTTTTTAAAAACCATTTGAAGAAAAAAAACAACAGGACAATTTTCAAAAGTTTTATTCAGGAAAAATTGATGAGTGCTTTTGTAAAAAAAAGAGATTATACTGATTATACACCAGTTGTAGCTTTTGTACTTTTTAATTATATAAATTTTAGAAAGTTTATTAAGCAGAGGGAGAGAAATAGTCAACGAAAGTGAAGAGAGAGAAAACAAAAGTGAAGCGAGAAAGCAAATGCAATAAGGAAAAAGAAACGAGACAAGCAAAGAACGAAGGATTTCCTCATCGCAATTTTTTTTTTTTTTTTTAAAAAGCTGAATTTTGAAAGTAAACAATGCATCTTTGAGGACAACAGGTAGGAGGAAACAGATTGAGGGCGCGTGTGCTCTGGCCCCTTGTCATCCACCCTTAAGGGGAGCGAGTGGATGGGGGTCCAGGGTAGTGACAGGGTGGTGGGGAGGGGGTAGTGGGAAGGTGAATAGGTTCAGGACATGGCGGGAGTGAGGGGGTGGAGGAAGCATGTGTGAAGGGAGGGGATGGAAAAGCAGCTGCCGAGAGCTACATTTTCCCACAACCCTCACAAAAAAATGCAGCCTGCAGCCGTCAGCAGTGCCATTCCCTACCTCTGGAATCCAGGATTCTAATTGGGAACTGATCCCAACATCCATTTCAACAATTCAGAATCTTAAAGCGACACATGACTACATTTGATTTTACATTGTGTAATGTTCCTGTTCTTATAAAATGGCACACCCTCGCAATTACCATGAGCACTGCCAGGGAACCTTCACCAGTTTCAGAAAAAAGGCTTACATTAGCAAAGCCTTAAAACTGTGCAGTTTGAACTTGTATCATAATTTGCTCAAAATCTCAACATATATCAGGATGTTTTGCCCAATTTTCCAAAGAAAAAGTTTGAAAATAAGCTACTTTTAATGTTTTTTAAGCAAAAGAACAAGTTTTGTTTTAACAAAAGGCAATTAGACAATAGGTGGTTAATATGCTAAATAGAAGTTGTTTCCCCCAGGTGCAAAAAACAAGCAATTCATCAGCTTGACTGATAATCAAAAGCAACTTCAAATTCAATGTGTGAGAAACCACATGAAGAGGGAGATAGACATGTGGGGAAGCTGCTGAGGAAGGGAAAGGATCCAGAAGAGGCTGAATAAAAGACAGGAGACTGCATGGAGAGGAGGTTCTGCCCTGGGCTGTAGCCAAAATGCAAAGGGGTTATTGTGTTTTAATTAAGTAAGATGGCCCACTGATGTGGGGAAGTGTAATGTGTTCATGATTTTATATTACGTGAAGACAAATTGTATTGGCTGAAATAAGTGAATCCAATCATAACTTTGCTTTGTATGATCATCTAATAAAGCAGCTTATCTTTTCTTGTTAAGCCTCATCTCACCAAGTGTTGGCTTGGTTCATCTTTGGAGAAATTGAAGAAATATATTTGCAACAGGCATGGATAGCTGGTTCAGGTCACAAGGGGATGTTTTGTTACAGCCTTCCACTCCAGGCATATTAATGTACGAGTCGATATAGGGCAGCGAGAGTCAACTCCCAAGATGCTCGGATCATTTGAGGCAGCGCACGAAGCTACTGAACCAGAGAAGGTGCTGGAAGCAGATTCAAATTCTTAACACCTCAGTAAGAGGAAAAAGTTTCTCAGTTTAGACAATAAAGTTACCTTTACAAAAGTTGAACTAAGTTATCTCAAGATATGCAGATGTAACAGAAGTTACCTTCAGGCTGGGCTTCTTATGGGAAACAGAGGCAAGTCCTTCAGCTGCTACAATAATTGGAACGTGGTACTGATTCTGGGACAAAGCTGCAGCAGCACAGGCAACGCTGAATGCCTCCGACAGCGTGGTATAATGTTTCTTACTGAAAACAGCATTAACAAGCTGAATGACTTGATCCTGAAATTAAAAAAGCGAAGCTGAATTTGACAATTCTAGGTCAGTTTACAGACTGTTCCAAAATTCTAGTCCCACTAAAGTGACGGGAGCTGCTGGAAGTGTAGATTGCTCTTTCTTGTACCTGATGTCACTGGAGCAACTGGGATGTGGGGGTGGGCAGTTATGAAAGGACATATCTTATAAAAAGCAAGCATTCATTTATAACTATTTTTTCCACATACAGGAAACTCTCGATTTACCGGCACCTAAATAACCGGAAATCTCTGTTAACCAGCAAAATTCAGGAGTAGGTTCAGGTAAGTTTTACTTCATATTAGTGGCCGTTCCTGGATCTGTGGCTGTGTAACGGGGTTCCTGCACCTGTTGCTAAGCAACAGGCATGCTTGGTCTGTGGCCGGGGTTCCTGCACCTGTTGCTAAGCAACAGGGAAGCCTGGATTTGTTGCTGTGTAGGGATGCTCTCGTAACTTTTAACTATACCTCTCTGTAATCCGGACTTTTTGATAAACCGGCACCACGCCAGTCCTGTCGGTGCTGGATAAAAAAAAAGTATCCTGTACATACACATCCCATGTGGAGAATACTTTAACAAAATATTACAGAAACCTAGAGGTATAAGTGCTCGCCTCCTGCTAGCACACACAAAAAAAATGTACAGCATCTTTGCAAAATATGTATGTGTGGATGTTTGAAAATTCAACTATAAAAAGTACCCCCTCCCACCCTCCTTGGCTTTTTCCTTTTAAATGAACTCAGCACTAGCGCTTCAATATGCCCGGTTTCTTCAGCTTCACTGTGCTTACCTCTTTAATTGCTGGCTCCATTCCAGCATGGTCAGACAGCTTATATGCAGCAGTCACAAACAAAGCTGTTGTTTCTAACCCCTCCTCAAACTGAAGATAAATACCTCCCAGATCATCAAGACGTGCAACCAGATCCTAAAAGGAGAAGAAGCACATTTATTTATCATAAGGTACCAGTAAGTTGGGTTTTTTAAAAATCAATCAAACATTTTTAAACTTGAACCTGATTTGTGTTACTGTTTACATCCAACAGCAGCTTTTGTCTGGTATGAAGTTTAAAATCAAGAAAGTTGATCTAAATTTGAAGTAGCAGATTAACTGCATTAATGACAAATATGGACTATAAAATTAGAAAAAAAATATAGAAAGATAGAAACAAAGATAGGAGCAGGAGTAGGCCATTCGGCCCCTCAAGCCTGCTCCGCCATTCAATGAGATCATGGTTGATCATCCAAACTCAGTACCCTGTCCCTGCCTTCTCCCCATATCCCTTGATCCCTTTAGCCTTAAGAAATATATCTAACTCCTTCTTGAATATATTTAATGAATTGGCCTCCACTGCCTTCTGTGGTAGAGAATTCCACAAGTTCACCACTCTCTGGGTGAAGAAATTCCTCCATCTCTGGCTTACCCCTTATCTTTAGACTGTGACTCCTGGTTCTGGACTCCCCGGCCATCGGGAACATCCTTCCTGCATCTAGTCTGTCTAGTCCTGTTAGAATTTTATAAGTTTCAACGAGATCCCCTCTCATTCTTCTAAACTCCAGTGAGTATAAGCCCAATCGACCCAATCTCTCCTCATACGTCATTCCTGCCATCCCAGGTATCAGCCTGGTGAATCTTCGCTGCACTCCTTCCATGGCAAGGACATCCTTCCTCAGATAAGGCGACCAAAACGGCACACAATACTCAAGGTGTGGTCTCACCAAGGCCCTGTACAACTGCAGCAAGACATCCTTGTTCCTGTACTCAAACCCTCTCGCTACGAAGGCCAACATACCATTTGCCTTCTTAACCGCCTGCTGCATCTGCATGCTTATCTTCAGCGACTGGTGCACAAGGACACCCATGTCTCGTTGCACTTCCCCTTCTCCCAATCTATTGCCGTTCAGATAATAATCTGCCTTCCTGTTTTTGCCACCAAAGTGGATAACCTCGCATTTATCCACATTATACTGCATCTGCCCAATCACCCAACCTGTCCAAATCATACTGGAATTTCTCAGCATCCTCCTCACAGCACACACACCCACCCAGCTTTGTGTCATCTGCAAACTTGGAGATTTTACATTATATCAACTGGATTTCTTCAGAAAAAGTTATAGAACCATCATAGTCTCACACCCTGCCTCTATGAAGTCTGTCTTTGAATTAGCTTTCACTAGTAACTGTGAGGTTGCAATTCGTCGTCCATTAATACTAGATTTAGCACCCTGGCTTCCACTGCTAAGAGTGAAAGTCTTACCTACTTTGGAGGAACTAAAGAATGGCATTCAGTCACATTGACTGTCCTAACTAAATATGCCATGGATTTCTTCGTGTGGGGAGGGGACTGCAGAAGGATGGAGGACAGAGAATGACGAGAAACTATTTAAAAGACTCAACATCTTCCTGCCATTGAGGCACCCTGTTCAAAAGCACTAACAAAAATAAAGCATTTATTTGTCGAAGATTTAGCATTGTATTGGCTTCTTTAATTCGGTCACAGTACACAAGGGCTAAAAATGAGCTTTACTCACAAAAGAATGTTCTGGCTCATTTTTTTTGTTACAATAATCTTTTGGTTTGTCTAAAAATTGATAAACATGCTGTGTCAGTTAAATTCGTCAGAGCCCGGTAGTTGTTTCAAAGTTATTTATCTGCCTGCTTTCCCACCTCAGATCAGAGTGCCCGGAACTTGCGCACAGAGAGCTAGTGAAGTCAGATAACTTCATAGCTGGTGAGCAGAAAGAACCAAATAAGTAAGAAAATTAATTTCAGTATTTCTTAAGCAAAGAAGTTGCTATTAATTTTTTAATTACAAGGAGCTAACTAATTTGAACTGTTGTAAAATATACTATTCGCTTGTTCTATTACTGTTTACTAAATTGTTTTAGCAGTTAAAGTCTAAAACAAGGTCTAGTATAGTATTATTTTGCCACAAGATCAATCCAGTGAAGGCATGGGATATAACTAGTAAAAGGTTTGTTTCCCAGACACACTATTAATTTTATCTAGGTATCAGGACATGTGAAAACAATGAAGGACATGGGGACCTAGGGCTCACCTACAAGAGTCTGAAATACAGAACGATAAAATAATTAAAAAGATAAAATAAGTCCTGAAATGCAACAGTTGCCCATGCAAACACATTTACACAGGAATACGTCACAAAAATGCTTGATCTTTGACTGAACCATGTTAAATTTCTATCCTATTGCTGAGTAAAAAAAAAGTTTAATCTCAATTGTACTATAAATCTAAAAAGATATCGCACTGAAATAATCAGAAGTGGCGCCTCTCCTTCTAGAATAGTCCCTTTACGAAGGATGGAAAGAAATAGGATTTGACAGCTAAGTCCCACCTCACATTTTCAACAAAAAAAGTCCAACGTTCTTCTTCAGTTTCAGTAAGATATGAATAGCAAAGCCTCCAGAGGCATAAGACAAACTATGAATCATCCAAATTAGTTTTCTATCTTGAAATAAGAGGCTTGACTACCTGGTGCTAAGGGAGCTCCACCAAAAGAGCTAATATACGTATTTAAGGAAACTACGGTATCAAGCAAATTGGAAACTGTAAATGGACTTGGGAGCATCTGGGAAATGATTACTGGATAGGGAAAATGGTTCAATAGATTAAGTCACAAAAGGTACAGTAATTGACAGCGAGTTGTAAATTCTGCTGTAGGCGATATGTATACTTGCAGTACTGATTGCATTTATAGATTAAATTCTATTTAAAAAGGACAAAACAATGGTTGGAATTTACAATACTGAATATAAAGTAGTTAACAAAATGTACAGATTCACACAACTACTTTTTAAATAGTTAAAATATTTTTGAAACAAATACAAAGTCTAGTTCTGCTCAAATAAAGAACATTAGTTGTAGAAACTCAAACATGTGAATTACATTTGGTCAGAAATACACACATTCATGCTTACAAATAATATACATTTTATAATTGTTTTCGAATCAGTATATATAATTATAACAATATCTGCTCTACCGTTTGTCGCCATATTTTCATTATTTATCCTGCATAAGAATTAGGAACAGGAGTAGGCCATACGTCCCCTTGAGCCCGATCATGGCTGATCTTCGACCTCAACTCCACTTGCCGCCCGATCGCCATATCCCTTGATTCTCCGAGAGTCCAAAAATCTATCTCTATCAGCCTTGAATATACTCAACGACTCAGCATCCACAGCCCTTTGGGGTAGAGAATTCTGTAGGTAGGAATATTTTATGCTAAACAAATCTAAAGAATTTTTCAAAAGCCAAAATGCAACCTCGTAAGCAACTGACTTCAGTATTCCCAATGTCTAGTGTCAAAATCTTATCTATACATTAACAATTTAGACATTTACATTTCTTTCCCATTCACATCAAGTGTGTTTTTCTTTTCAATCTGCCCAAACACAGCTCCGAAACAATATTTTTACCTCAATCTCCTCTACGATGCTTCTCAGATCAGCCTGCTGAGATAGATAAGAAGCTGCAAACAATGCATGGATAATTCTGTAAAGAAGAAATACACAATCAGAGCGGTCTAATTTTAAGAGTATATACAAAAGGTCTATTGTCCTGTACTTGACCAGAAGAGGCTCCGTTCCCTGCAATCTCCTATCACAAGGTACTAAAAGAAAATCTGAATAATCAGACAATGTTAATTTAATGCATCTGTAATCGCACACTAGTACTGTACATCAAAAGGTTGGGAAGGTCTGGGATTACAGCAATTTTATTGAGACACTCAAGAGTTTGAGATTGCAAAATAACTAGTCCTTGTGCATTTTGTATGATCTATTTGGACAAGATCCTTTTTTCATCATTCTCATAACTTCGCCTGTACACTTAAAAAGGAATACTTTCCTACTTTTTGAATTCTGTCTCAGTGTGGTACTGTTAGTTTGGAAGCAGAGTAAAGCACAATCCCTCCTCTCTGCCGCAATGACATCTGCAGCCTCAGAACAGTATTCCCGACTACAGGAGTGTCCAAACTTTTGCCTCCATAGGCCACGTAGGTGTCGAGTCTTAGGGGCCACATATAAAATTTATAAATCCATGCATTCTTATTCATTTGCATTTATCTCAAGCTACAAGAAACTTTAGATTAACCGGCCCCTAAATAACCAGAAATGTCGGTTAACTGGCAAAATTCAGGAGTCGGTTCAGGTAACTTTTATTACTTGCACAGCAACAAATGGAGGAAGGCAAGGGTTTGGCTGCAGCTGTTGCTAAGCTACAGAGACACTTGCAACTGGTGGACGTTGTTCTGAAGCTGTTGCTAAGCAACAGGGTTTGTTGCTTTATACGGAGCTCTAAGGTCCGTATCTTTTACTATAGCGTTCGGTTATCCGGAATTGATGATGAACCGGCACAACGTCGGTCCTGTCTGTGCCGGATACCAGAAAGTTTCCTGTACTAATAGTAACAGGTCTTGGTGATATGATTTTGGACTATCAACTGCTGAACATTTTTGGGCTGTTAGTGCACTCATCTCAATGTATGAAATTGTCCAAACATAATTTAGATCACAAGTCTGTTTGTAGGCCCAAAAATCTTACAGGTTTGGCTTCTAGCGCGCCTGATGACGAAATCAACCAACCATACTATTCTATGATTCTATATACATGTCCAATTTCAACCATTATCGAACATAAAGAGAAAGATACTCTTCGAAACGTGATTAAATACTTGTATCAAGTTACTGGTATGGCAAGTCAGTGCCCTGATATAACAGACGGTCAATGCAGCAATAAAGGTCCCCCACCCTAAACTAGGCAATTTGAAAAAAATGCTACAGATTTTAAAACTTGTTACGTCTTTGGTACAGAAAGTAACAAGATGGCAAGAGGGTCGGTAACCAGAGGACACCGATTTAAGATAATTGGCAAAAGAACCAGAGGGGAGATGAGGAGATTCAGAGATTCTTTTTTACGCAGCAAATTGTTACGATCTGCCTGAAAGGGTGGTGGAAGCAGATTCAATAGTAATTTTCAAAAGGGAATTGGATAAATACTTGAAAAGGAAAAATTTGCAGGTCTATGGGGAAAGAGCAAGGGAGTGGGGGACTAATTGGAGAGCTCTTCCAAAAGCCGACAGAGGAAAAATGGGCCGAATAGCCTCCTGACAATTATTAAAGGAATTTTTAAAAACACACATACATATGTAGTTTCGTTGCAAGGTAGTTACAAACTTACATACTCTTGGTCACCTAAGAATTTATGTAATTATCTACAACTGACTTGTAAAAGCACTGATTTATATAAAGGTTCCAGATGAACAGACTGCCTTAAATTTCCAGCGTTCACGAATAACAGAAATACAAAGCATGGCATACCCCAAGGAACTATCATCTTTCGAGATGTGAGCAGCAAGGGCTCTGAGAACTTCCCGAGATGCCAGAGGAAGGCCAAGATTACTCAAAGCTCCGACTGCATGGTAAATCTGGGTAATCGAAGAATCGTCGCTCACTGTTGCTAACAAAAGATCTCTGGTTTCATTGCTGACTGTAATCTGTGAATGAATTTTGAAGAAAAAATTTAAGTATCTGCTTATTGCCCCTCTCACTTGTTTCAGTCATTCAAGGTTACATCCTCTTCCATTTGTCAAGCTACTTAGGATACCATCACTTCTCCATTGTATACTTTTATGGAATAAAGGGACTGTAATTTTGGGTAATAGGTTGCACTCCAACATAAAATAAATAGCGTTGTACATCTGGAATGGTGTCCCAGGCATGAAGAGTATTACAGAAAACTTTGGTTTATCCGGAGGTTGTATGTCCGGAAACCTCGATCTACCGGCAGAAATCAGGAGCCGTTTTGTTAGGTTTTTTTTCTTCTCGTGGCTTTTTTTTCAAGTCAGGCTCTGCAAAGTCTCTCTGAAGCTGTTGCTAAGCAACAGTGTTTGTTGCCAGATACGGAGCTGCAAATCTCCGTATGCTTCAACATTAACGCTGGCTTGTCCAGCAGTTTTGATAGATCGGCAACAGCTCGGTCCCGTCGGTGCTGGATACCACAAAGTTTCCTGTACTAATACAGACATCCTTTACCATCACCATATGGGAATAGTCCATTATGGACTGTAAACTCTGCTTTACTAACGTTCCACGACTATGGAAATAATATGGAGGCCTCTCAATGTAAAGTTTGCAATGTAAATGCCATTGTCTTAATTATTAGTTTAAAAAACTGGCATGAAACCTCCAGTTCCATACGATTATATCTCCTTCGTACAAACATTCAGACAAACCACCATCAGTCCTAGCCTTTGCTTACAACACGTTACTGAATAATGGTTCAATGGCAGATAGAGTTTACATCATCAGTATTCCTGTACTACTACTGCTTTTGTGCTTTCACACAGGCCCATCAGTAAAGTGAACTACCCCACTGCAAACTCAGACTTACCCTCATTTCATTACACCAATTGATATTGTGGCAAGAGGTTCTGTAACTTATAGGTAATGTAAACAGGTCTTTAGAAAGCTGACAATCACAGAGAAATGACTTTCTACACGTTTTTCATACTAAAATAAACCATCTCGTCATAAAGGTATTTGCTGCATTACTTACATCACAATTAGACAGGGCTTGACTTGCTTCAGCAGCATAAAAAAGGGAATCAACATTTCTGGAGTCCACTTGCGATTTCAAAAAGTTACAAGCAGCCTGTTTGGAAAGAACAGATTCAGAAAAAGCCTTTTACTGTGAAGGAATAAGCCCTATAACCTATTCAGAAAAAGACACTATCTTATGAAATAATTCTGGTCTTATTAAAACATGACAAACTGGGTTTGTCAATTTAGAAACCTAACGATGAAATAGCTATGAAAGCATTCTGGCTATTGAGCTAAGACAGTTGTTGACCCTGAATAAATAACCTTATTGAAACAGAAGGTGAAGGGCTCCGACAGGCTGACCTTTGGGAACAAAAACAATGGTTCACCATGGATAAGGTGTTCTAATTTACACTTCGTAAAGCACATAAGATAAGGAACATCTGCCCTCGTAAAGATGACAAAGTAAGGAACCCCTGCCATCACACTGTTTTTTATATGGTAAACTTAGAACGCCTAGAGATGAGACATGATTCTGTAATGCTACCAGCAGAGGTGGCAGTAAGAGTTGCAGAGGTCGGCAGAAAAATGACTAGAGATAATTAGCTTGCATCAGCAGAAAACCTTAAAGGAGATACCACTGGAAATGGGTATAAATATTGAACTCTCAAATGGGATAACAGACTCGCTTTAATCGGGCATGGCGATTCTCGGCTTCAGAGGCGGCTCTGTCGTCTCCAATTCTTTGTACCTCGGGGATCAAAGGTATTTGATTTTAGTGGATATCCTGTAGGACACTTTAAGAACTGTAATACTGTAGTGAAGTTAAGATTTAAAAGTAAGATTCTCTGATAATAAGATCATATGTTTTCTCTTTTTGGAACTGTTAATGTTGCAATTGACTCACCAACTATAAATTACATGTCGGTTCTTTAATAAATCTATATATTTTTAGAATTGTCTCACATAAGACTTCTGTATCACAAACTCAATCTATGCACACTCTTTGGTGAGGAGTTGCAGAATTCTGGGGGAGTTTTCCAGACCCTCATAATATCCGGAACGTTACAGTTTAGCTAAACATATTAAAAGCGCTATCTGGAGGACAGTAACATTCTCGGGTTGTTCCTTTCCTTTAGGGAGAGATAGTCCGGACCTTTAGGCCCAATTAAGCGTCTTCAGGATTCGGCTACCTCAAACTTTAGTTGAAAGTGAACATCTGAGAAATACGCCTGATCCGGGGTAGCCCTAAAGGGGCTGGGACTAGTAATTATCCTGTCATTACTACTGGGCATAATTCATTCTATTTAAGTATCAACAGAGCATATTAATTGCTTATATGTTTTTAAAAGCGGAATGAAACTGAATTCAGTTATGGTGGTTCTAAAACTGTTACGGTATAATTCTGTGAATTGGGTATCTGGTTAACTCTCAACATTAACCTTTAGAGACATTGATAGGAAAACAAAAGTAAATTACTAAAAAGCAGACATGGATAAACTCCCGAAAATAGCACTGGCAGAACGTGTGGCATTCATTTCTAGAGGCATAGAATTGAAAATCAGAAAAGTTATGTTAAACTTGCATAGAACCTTGGTTAGACCACACAGAGTACAGGAAACTTTGGTTTATCTGGAGGTTAACTGTCCGGAATGCTCGAGCCACCGGCAAAAATCAAGAGCCGTTTCGTTAGGTTTTTTTTTCTTTTCGTTGCTTTTTTTCCCCACCAGTCAGGCTCTGCAAGGTCTCGCTGAAGCTGTTGCTAAGCTACAGAGACGCTTGCAAGGTACGGCCGACTGTTTAGAAGCTGAAGCAACAGGGTTTGTTGCCAGATACGGAGCTCAAAATCTCCGTATGTTTCAACATTAGCGCTGGTTTGTCCGGCAGTTTTGATGGGACGGCAACAGCTCGGTCCCGTTGGTGCCGGATAGCACAAAGTTTCCTGTACTTTGAACAGTTCTGGTCTCCATATTTGAAAAAAGGATATAGAGGCACTGGAAAGGTACAAAAAAGATTTACTAGAAGGTGCCAAAAAATGTACTAGAAGGATAGGTATAACCTCTCAGTTCTCTTATCATGAAACATTGATCAGGCTGGGGCTCTTTTCTCTAGTAAAGAGAAGACTGAGGGGTGACTTGATAGAGGTCTCCAAGATGATGAAAGGGGTTGATAGGGTGGACGTAGAGAAGATGTTTAAACTTGCGGGCGATACCAGAACTAGGGGCCATAAATATAAGAGAGTCATTAATAAATCTAATAGGAAATTCAGGAGAAACTTTTGTACCCAGAGTTGAGAATGTGGAACTCGCTATCACAGGGAGTAGTTGAGACGAATAGCATAGATAAGCACGTGAGGGAGAAAGGAATAGAAGGATATGTTGATGGGGCGAGATGGAGAGGGGTGGGAGGAGGCTCACGTGGAGCATTAGCATAGACATGGACCTGTTGGGCCAAATGGCCTGTTTCTGTGCTGTAAAAACATTTTAAAACTGGATCTACACATCTTACCTCATGAAAGCTGTTCTGTTCTTCATGCTAATCAGTTTTCGTTAAACATAGAATTTGTCAGCTTTCAAAGCTCTAATAAACTTGGGTGTCTTTCTAATTTCTCCCAGTAAGTGGTCATCATTCTGCACGAACTAATTTAGGGGGAAAAGGTCTCTGGCTCAAAGACTATTTCAACAAAATCTGATAAATAATTTCTTAGCTGTTGGACAAGCTGCACATCACCTGACTGAAAATTCATAACTCCCTATTTTAGTGGAAAAATGCCAATTCAACCATCAATTCCAGGTGCTGCCAGTAATTATTTGTTGTGTAGCTCAGGTTGGCTGTCCACCTTTTTTTTGGGACTACAAACCCACGACCTCCACCGACTAGGACAAGGGCAGCAGGTACATGGGAACACCATCACCTCGAAGCCACGCACCATCCCAACTTAGACGTATATAGCTGTTCCTTCATGGCCACTGGGTCAAAATCCAGAAACTCTACCCAACATTACTGTGGGAGTACCTTCACCACACGGACTACAATGGTTCAAGGCGGCTAACCACCATCTACTCGAGGGCAACTTGGAGTGGGTAATAAATGCTGGCCTTGCTAGCGACACCTGTATCCCCAGAATCAATAAAGAAAACATTTTATTTTCTCCATTTCTTTATAGATTTACGAGAAGATGCACAGACAATCTGCTTCCTGGTATCAGGAGCGGCAATGGTGCAGAATTTGAGTATTCCCTAGGAATCAGTGGACAATCACTAAGTTCTGACTAACTCCAGAATACCTATTTAAATCCTACAATGTACATCCTAGACATGCTTGACCAATTAGTTCTTGATCTCACCAGGTCACCAAACATCATGTTCAATGCATGCTTATGATCCTCAATCTGAAAATGGGAACTCAGCACATAGGACATCACAAACCCACAAGCCGCCATTCCATGACACATAGGCCCAGAAATTCGGGTCTCCACGGGTGAGTACGCACGGGGTACTCACCCGTAGGCCCGATGGAAGTGCCAGTTTCCTGCATGCACTGCGCATGCGCGGGAAACCGGCACTTCCGTTCCTCTGAACAGAGAGGTTCAGAGGTCGAACGCGTGCGCGGAGGAGGCTGCGCGTGCGCAGCAAACTTAGGTTTTTTTTTTATACAGGCTTCTCCGGGAACATAAGCCTGCAGAATTTAGAAATATAAAAAGCAGGCGTAAGGCCTGCTTTTTACAAGGTAAGTGGTGAATTAATTAAAATTAAAACATTTTTTCCACAGGTTTATTATTTTTAAATACTTTAAAGCAAGGCTTTAGCCCCGTTAGAATATAAAATTACTTTTTTCAAAAATTTAAATTATTGTTTGAAATAGTTATTTCATGTATAGTTTATTTAAAAAATGTGATTTAAAAAAAAAAATTATTTGAAGGTTTAGTGCTATTTTGGGGCCATAGTATTTATAAGTCTTGACAGCACTTCCTGTCAGACTTATGAATGGAGCATTCCCTGCTCCGATTGGCTGCCCAAGGCCCACATGATCCCAGGGGACGCATCGAACTAACTGCGCCCCTGGGATACGCAAGCACCGCGCGCCGGCAGCTGGACCAGGCCCCGGATCGGAATTCCACGGGAGCCCACAGCTCAACGGCTGGCGCGCAAGGTTAAGTGCAGATCGGGGGCTTACACCCGCAGGAAGCCCCCGACCCGAATTTCTGGGCCATAATGTTAGTGTTCCTAAGTGTCATGCCACAGTACCAACCAATGTTTTAATTTTATCCACCCATGCACAAAATGTATGATCAATGGAATTAGAAAATATGAACCAACAAAAAACAAAGGCAAATGGGAGAGGAAACACATACATAAACGAGAATAGCAAGACTGGATAACAGACAAGCAGTCCGACAACACAGAGGCAGTGGAGGGATTGATAGATGTCCTAGAGAGGTACAGCTGGGTGTAATCAGATTAGATTCGGAAACTGACCTCATGTCTACAGATGATGTAATCAAGTATGTAGATAAAGAAGGGGAAGGGACAGAGGGTGAATCCTTGGGGGATTCCAGGAGATGATGATGGAAAAGTGGCAAGAGAAGTCTGCAAGTGCAGTACTTTTACATTTACTTCTTTTGTTTTGGTAAATAATAATTGGATAGGTGTCATGGAAATTTCTCATTGAGGGAGGGATTACCCCAAGTTTGAGAATCTTGTATTGAACAGAAATCCATATCATGATTGGTATTAGTGAAATCTAGTTAGGTTATACATTCTCTTGACCCAATTGCTTACCTGTTCATCTGGTACTTGATCCCCTAGCTTTTGCAAGCCTACTATAGTGTAATAGGCATTCTCCAAATTAGAAAAAGGCTGTTGTAAAGTTTGTGTTAATCTTTCAACGTCAGAATTTGTCAAATAGTGCTTAAGAGTGATGGCCTGAGTAATGGCCAACAGAGCCAAGGTGAACAGAGTCCCTGAATCTGAAACACAAGAGGAAAAATACAGTTTAAGTATCAGGTATAAATGAGATTACACATGCATGTACTCAGTTTACAAAGTATTTTTTCTGTAACGTTCTATAACTTGAAATGATTTATTAACTCTGGGATGTACATTTATCAGTTCACTACAAATAAAAACAGCATACAGGAAACTTTGAGCTATCCAGAAGTTGAATGTCCGGCAACTTTGATCTAACGGCAGAAATCAGCAGCCGTTTTGGTTAGGTGTTTTTTTTTCTCCTAGCATTCTTTTCACAGGCAGGCTCTGGAAAGCGTCTTTGTCGCTTAGCAACAGCTTCAGAGACACTTCCAAGCTACTGGGCCGAGTGTTTACAAGCTGCTGCTGAGCAACAGTGTTTGTGGTCAGACACGGCAGGCTCTAGAAAGCGTCTCTGTATCTTAGCAACAGCTTCAGAGACGCTTCCAAGCCACCGGCCGAGTGTTTACAAGCTGTTGCTGAGCAACAGTGTTTGTGGTCAGATACTGCGATGAAAAGCTCCTATCTGATAACACTGACGCTGGTCTATCCGGAGCTTTTAAAAAAACGGCAGTAGCTCGGTCCCATGGGTGCTGGATAGCACAAAGTTTCCTGTATTATTATAAGGATATATCCAGGACTATGGAGTTGTCTGATCCACAGACGTCAACACTACTCAACAAATAGCAGTGAAGCAGCACAAATTGATGACAAATGTGCACACTCCCCATGATGACACTGAAGACCTCACACTTTTGCTCACTGCTCTATCTACAATAGGGGCTGAATTAAGATACAGTGAAAATAAACAGAACATGTGATTTGCAGTCATAAGCGTCAAATCTGCAACTGACTGATCAGAAACTAAATTCTAAATGTCTTGTGCCACTTACCGGCTATCTGTATATTAACAGAATTTAGAAGAAGAAAACGCACCGACCGACAAGTAAAAGCATCTGGACACAAACTGAAGTTAATTTCAGTAAGTCCCAGGAACAAGTTTTAGCGGCAATCCAGAAAGATGCCGTCATACTCTTCGACCCTACAGTGCTGAATGACTGAAATCATGATTAGAGTCTATCAAATACAGAGGGTTTAAAGGCATCCA
The DNA here is from genome assembly GCF_052327205.1 of Somniosus microcephalus. NCBI lineage: Eukaryota > Metazoa > Chordata > Chondrichthyes > Squaliformes > Somniosidae > Somniosus > Somniosus microcephalus. The sequence continues at coordinate 172,786,438 of NC_140999.1, read as the reverse complement.
TGAACCAGAGTTCTCACCATGAAGTCAGGGAGGATCACACTTAAGCCAATGCACATGAATGTATGAGATACTGAATTTGTGATCACAGTTACCAGCACTAGTGAGACATCTGTAGCCACTAGCACATATCAGTTTAAATCTGCCGGTTTTATCAGCAGGATTGTGAAATGTGAATGTTCAAAGCCACTTTCATAGGCAATTCTTTGCTGTAAATGTATTTAATCAGCTCTAGGTAAAGAAAGAATGTGCACGTATATAGTGCCCTAACAGGTCCTCAAGGACATTGCAAAGGAGCTTACAACCAATAAATTACATTTGAAATAGTTATTGTTGTACCCACAGCAAGGCCCCACAAAAAGCAATTTAATGAATGGCCATATAATGTTTTTTGTAGAGCAAAAACAGAAAATGTTGGAAACACACAGCAGGTAAGATGTTTTGGTGGCGATACTTGAGGGAGGAATGCTGGCCAGAACACTGGACAAACTACTTGCTCTTGTTTGAAGTAGTGCCACGGGATCTTTTATGTTCACCTGATCAAGGCAGACAGGAAGAATGAGAGGAAGAGAGTCGGAGAGGTTTAGGGAGGGAATTCCAGAGCTCAGGGCCTTGACAGCTGAAGACATGGCCGCCAATGGTGCAGCGATTAAAATCGGGGATGTTCAAGAGGCCAGAATTGGATTATCGCAGATATCTCAGGGTTGTTGGGCTGGAGGAGGTTATAGAGATAGGGAGGGGCGAGGCCGTGGAGGGATTTGAAAACAAGGATGAGAATTTTAAAATAGAGGCATTACTTAACCGGGAGCCAATGCAGGTCAGCGAGCACAGGTGTGATGGGTGAGCGGGACTTGGTGCGAGTTAGGACATGGGCAGCAGAGTTTTGAATGAGTTTAAGTTTATGGAGACTGAAAGATGGGAGGCTGGCCAGGAGTGTGTTGGAATAGTCAAGGTTAGAAGTAACAAAGGGATGGATGAGGGTTTCAGTAGCAGATGAGCTGAGGCAGGGGCAGAGTCAGGGCAATGCTACGGAGATGGAATAGGCGGTCTTAGGTGAATGCGCAAATATCTCAAGATGTACTTTGAACAATGCAGCAGTCCCTCAATACTGCACTGAAGTGTCAGTCTAGGTTATGTCCTTGGCAGGTGGGCCCTGACCCTCCCAACCTTCTATTTCAGAGGCCAGAGAACTACCAAATTGGCCAAGCTGACACTTATGCAATTCTAATACAAAACACAGTACAACATTTGGAGTTAGCGATTCACTATACTGGAGTTAGTGATTGAAGCAGAGACTATGTCAACATTTAAGAATAGGTTCCGTTAGGTGGTTGAGGGAAAGGGATGTAGGAACAAGGTACGACTACTGCTTGTGTGAGCATGAACACCAACACGGACTGGCTGGGCAGAATGGCCTGTTCCGTGTTGTAATTTTAATGGAACTCTACGTTATTTGTTATGGGAATTAGAAAAATCTGAGATTAGGGACTTCACATCAGTTAGTATAATCTTAAAATTATTTAAACATAAATCCATGATTGGATCTGAACATTGGTGTAAGATTCTACATAGCAACCAGAGAAGGAGGCCATTCGGCCCATCGTGCCTGTACTGGCTATTTGTAACAACTATCCAACTAGTCCCACTTTCCTCCCTCCCTTTCCCATAGCACTGCAGATTTTTCCCTTTCAAGTATATATCCAATTCTCCTTTGAGCATTATTACTGAATCTGCTTCCACCACCCTTTCAGGCAGTGCAGTGCTTTTAACCAACAGTAAAAATAACAACCCTTATACTGCCAGTCACATTTCTGTGATACTCAAATAGTGTTTAGGTATATTCAGTTAGATAAGGGCCACACAATGCCATTCATCAGCTATCATTACATATGTAATAATGACTTCTGTGTTCCACACGTTATCATATAATATTGAATAAACAAATCGTATTGTATTTTGCATATACATATGTATAATAACAACACAAATAAGAGTTACACAAATCTGAATGTATCCGGATACAAAAAAAATTAAGTCACAAATTAAAAAACGAAATATAAATCGCAAGTACTGCTGTAGAATTGACAAGGGCCTATATTTCTCAATGACATCCCTGCCACACAATACAGCGCTCTAAATCAACATAGGTGTATCTAGCATGGTTTGTAAACACATACACTCGTCACAGCTACAGGCTGTATATCGTTGCAGTGCAAGTTCTCCTATTTAAAAGTGCGTCTGTGTGTATAAGGAAACAGATTATTTAATTCCTCAGTACAGTTTTGTAGTATAGCATTTGATGTGAATTCAGTTTTGTGTGCGTGCACATATGGGGGGGTGTGGAGACAGAAGGCATGAGTAGATGTATTTTATGCTGCTCTAAGACAATTTCCCTTTAATATATTTAAGAGAGATAACATTCTTAGGGAAACTCTAATTTGAAGAGAATGCTCAAAGCACATTCTCAACTCGCACTGAACTCTATGCTTCCAGCTGCATAGGACCAAACCAGAAGAAAATGCCTGTATTTTGTTTTAAACAAAAACACTTCTCTACCTATTTATCTAATCTACAGCATACTACATACATTATGCACAGGGCCACTGGTTTATTGTGACTGTCAATTTCCATTTTTATTACACGGGATTCCAGGATTTTTACCAGTGCGAACCCCACAATAGAGCTTGAATTGATAATCTAGGCTGTAGGTTTTTAAATAGCTGTCTACAAGGAGATAGCATGCTTGTAAAGTCTCCAGATTTCTGTCTGTTCTGCGGACAATGTCTCAAGTATTCAGTACTTTTTATACGTTTGTGGATTTACCAGAATGTTATTTCTGTAACTGTATACTAGAATATTTCCTGCAACTATAGCACGGTTTTCCTTTAGGTAGCGGACACTGTCCTTTGGAAATTAAGTGTCTCAAAGTGCAGGGGATCTCCCACACAGTAAAATTTGAAAACAATGAACTAAGCCGACACTCTAGCGCAGTCAAAGGTACCAATCTTTTAACTGACTCCTCGTCTGCTAGTTCAGGTAGAAGTTAAAACATCCCAACGCACTATTCAAAGAAAAAGTGTTTCTCTGGTATTCTAGCCAAAATTCCACAATCAAATTAATACCACATACAAATTGAATGGTTTTTCATTTCATGACCATCTAGGGGGTATTACCAGCATAGAATGGATGCCAGATTTACATAATGGCACGTCAATGCATTGCAAAAAGTGATGTCCGATGTGAAGCAGAGACATTCTGATGTGAAATGCACTATAGAATTGCAAGTATTAACTTAATTTTGCAACAGACAGTACACTTGCTGCAACAAAAACATTTGCAATGTATTTGCTACTTTTAAGTTTTGCATTAGTGATAAAGTTACAGCACAGATTAGATCAGTGATCCATTACTAACTACAATGCTGCATATTCTTCTTGGAGAAAAACACTATACAAGGCAACAATGTGTGTGTTAAAAACAGGTCTGACAGCTCTCAGCATTTACATTTTATTTCCTGGAAGTAATGTATATTTTTCTAGCATCTTTAACATAGCAAAAAAGTCCCAAGACTGGAGGTCAAACTCAAGAAAGAGGGAAATTAGGGCAGGTGGCAGAAAGCACAGCTGCAACAGTTAAGTATTAAAGAGGCTGTGGAAGTTGGGGAGAGTTATGGTGAGGTGAAAGGATTTAGGGAGAGAGTTCCAGAGTGCGGCATCGGCAGCGGCAGGAGGCGGAGCAGCGCAGCAGAGTGACTACAAGAGGCCCCAGAGGCTCAGGTAGGCCTCAGTGCGGCATCGGCAGCGGGTGGAGGCGGAGCAGCGCGGCAGAGCGACTACAAGAAGCCCCAGAGGCTCAGGTAGGCCTCAGTGCGGCATCGGCAGCGGGTGGAGGCGGAGCAGCGCGGCAGAGCGACTACAAAAGGCCCCAGAGGCTCAGGTAGGCCTCACCAATCTCCAATCTCAGGCAAGGAGAGAGGTAAAAAGTATTCAAGGTGTGACGTCACCACAAAACAGGTAGGTGATTGGTTGGAGTATTTCTCTCGTTTTAAAACTTTAAGTCTGTGGTTTATAGTTGTTAAGGTTGCTGTGGTGTACCAAGGACTTTCTGGTGCAGAGTGACTTGGTAAACCATTTAACTGGTTTAACTAGAGGGATTGATTTAATTTAAATCCAATTAATTAAAGGGGATACTAGCATCTAAAATCGGGCAGAGGGTGTCCATAACTAACAATAAAAAAATTAATTAATTACATAGAATGGAGCAGGTGATGTGTTACTGTTGCGAGATGTGGGAGCCGGTGAACCCCATTGAGGCTCACGGTGATTACGTCTGTGACAAGTGTCTGCTGCTACAGGAACTCCAGCTCCGTGTTGATGAGCTGGAGTCTGAGCTTCAGACACTGCGACACATCAGGGAGGGGGAGAAGTACCTGGACTCTGTATCAGGAGGTGGTCACACCTATGAAGTTAAGTAATTCAGATGTAGCCCATGGTCAAGGACAGGACGGTGTGACTACGAGTGAGGCAGGTACGGGGATCCAGGAGGTAGAGCTGGAGGAGCCTCAGCCCTTGCTCTTGACCAACAGGTTCGAGGTTCTTACTCCCTGTGGGGACAGGAGCAGGGACTGCAGGGAGGATGAGCAACCTGGCAACAGCACCGTGGAACGGGGGGCCATTCAAGAGGGGGGAGTAAATAGAAATGTTGTAGTGGTAGGGGATAGTATTATTAGGGGGATAGATAGAGTTCTCTGCAGCCGAGAGCGAGAGTCCCGAAGGCTGTGTTGCCTACCCGGTGCCAGGGTTAAGGACATCTCCTCTGGGCTGGAAAGAAACTTGCAGTGGGAGGGGGTGGATCCAGTTGTCGTGGTCCATGTTGGTACAAACGACGTAGCTAGGACTAGGAAGCCGGTTCTGTTAAAGGAGTATGAGCAGCTAGAGGTCAAATTAAAAAATAGAACCTCAAGGGTAATAAAATTACCTGAGCCACGAGCGAATTTGGCTAGGACAAATAAAATTAGAGCGTTAAATGCGTGGCTCAAAGACTGGTGTGGGAGAAATGGGTTTTGCTTCCTGGGACACTGGCACCAGTACTGGGGCAGGAGGGAGCTGTTCCGTTGGGACGGGCTTCACTTGGCCAGTGCTGGGACTAGAGTCCTGGCGGATCATATAACTAGGGCTGTAGAGAGGGCTTTAAACTAACTAGTGGGGGGGAGGTTCCTAGAGAGCAAATAATAAAAATGACAACAGAGAAGGTCATAGGCTTAGGTAGCAGTGGGGAAATTAAAAACCAGAGCATGTCAGGAAGGGGCAGAAGGTATGGAGTAAAAGGTAAAGTAATAAAAAGGGCAAAAGCAGGAACTAAGTGTCACAAAACATCTTTGAAAGTTCTCTATCTGAATGCACGTAGCATTCGTAACAAAATAGACGAGTTAATGGCACAAATAACTACATATGGGTATGATCTTGTGGCCATTACAGAAACATGGCTGCAGGGTGACAATGCCTGGGAATTAAACATACCAGGTTATTTAACAATCAGGAAGGACAGGCAGGAAGGAAGGGGAAGTGGGGTGGCTATGTTAATAAAGGAAGGAATTACTGTAATACAGAGAAATGATATTGGGTCAAAAGATCAGGATAATGAAACAGTTTGGGTGGAGGTAAGGAATAATAAGGGGAAAAAAACACTAGTGGGCGTAGTCTATAGGCCTCCGAACAGTTGCAACTCTGTTGGACGGAGTATCAATCAGGAAATAGTTGAGGCTTCTAATAAGGGAACATCTATAATTATGGGGGATTTTAACTATCATATTAATTGGGCAAATCAAATTGGGCAGGGCTGCCTTGAGGACGAGTTCATTGAGTGTATTAGGGATGGGTTTCTTGAGCAGTATGCAACTGAACCGACCAGGGGGCAAGCAACCTTAGATCTGGTCCTGTGTAACGAGACAGGATTAATTAAAAATGTCCTAGTAAAGGATCCCCTTGGAATGAGTGACCATAACATGGTTGAATTCCATATTCAATTAGAGGGTGAGAAGGTTGGATCTCAAACAAGCATGCTAAGCTTGAATAAAGGAGACTATGAAGGTATGAGAGCGGAATTGAGTAGAGTGGATTGGGAAAATAGATTAATAAAGGGTAAGACGATACATGATCAGTGGTGTACATTTAAGGAGTTATTTAACAACTTCCACTGAAAAAAGGGTGTAAAAGAAAAGACAGCCATCCGTGGCTAAGTAAAGAAATTAAGGATAGTATTCGACTAAAAACAAGGGCATATAAGGTAGCCAAATCTAGTGGGAGGATAGAGGATTGGGAAAACTTTAAAAGACAGCAAAAAACAAAAAGATTGATTAAGAAAGGGAAGATAGATTATGAAAGTAAATTAGCAAAAAATATAAAAACAGATAGTAAGAGTTTTTATAGTTATATAAAAAGAAAAAGGGTGGCTAAAGTAAATGTTGGTCCCTTAGAGGATGAGACCGGGAAATTAATGGTGGGAAATATGGAGATGGCAAAAACACAATGAATATTTTGTATCAGTCTTTACAGTAGAAGACACTAAGAATATCCCAACACTGGACAAACAGGGGGCTATAGGGGGGGGGAGGAGCTAAACACGATCAAAATCACTAAGGAAGTGGTACTCAGTAAAATAATGGGACTCAAGGCGGATAAATCACCTGGACCTGATGGCTTACATCCTAGGGTCTTGAGGGAAGTGGCAGTAGGGATTGTGGATGCATTGGTAATAATTTTCCAAAACTCCCTGGACTCAGCAAAGGTCCCGGCAGACTGGAAAACTGCTAATGTAACGCCCTTATTTAAAAAGGGCAGTAGACAGAAGGCTGGAAACTATAGACCGGTTAGCCTAACATCTGTGGTAGGTAAAATATTGGAGTCCATTATTAAGGAGACAGTAACAGGACATTTGGATAATCATAATTTAATAGGACAATGTCAGCATGATTTTATGAAGGGGAAGTCATGTTTGACAAATTTGCTGGAGTTCTTTGAGGAAGTAACATATAGGGTGGATAAAGGGGAACCAGTGGACGTAGTGTATTTAGACTTCCAAAAGGCATTTGACAAGGTGCCACACAAAAGATTATTGCTTAAGATAAAAAATCACTGGATTGGGGGGTAATATTCTGGCATTGGCTATCTAACAGAAGGCAGAGAGTTGGGATAAATGGTTCATTCTCGGACTGGCAATCAGTAACTAGTGGTGTTCCACAGGGGTCAGTGCTGGGTCCCCAACTCTTTACAATCTATATTAACGATTTGGAGGAGGGGACCGAGTGTAACATATCAAAGTTTGCAGATGATACTAAGATGGGAGGGAAAGTAGTGAGTGAGGAGGACATAAAAAACCTGCAAGGGGACATAGACAGGCTAAGTAAGTGGGCAGAGATTTGGCAGATGGAATACAATACTGGAAAGTGTGAGGTTATGCACTTTGGCAGGAAAAATCGTAGAGCAAGTTATTATCTTAATGGCAAGAAACTGGAAAGTACTGAAGTACAAAGGGATCTGGGGGTCCTGGTGCACAAAACTCAAAAGGTTAGTATGCAGGTGCAGCAAGTGATTAAGAAGGCCAATGGAATGTTGGCTTTCATTGCTAGGGGGATAGAATATAAAAATAGGGAGGTATTGCTTCAGTTGTACAAGGTATTGGTGAGACCGCACCTGGAATACTGCGTACAGTTTTGGTGTCCATACTTAAGAAAGGACATACTTGCTCTCGAGTCAGTACAAAGAAGGTTCACTCGGTTAATCCCGGGGATGAGGGGCTGGACATATGAGGAGAGGTTGAGTAGATTGGGACTCTACTCATTGGAGTTCAGAAGAATGAGAGGCGATCTTATTGAAACATATAAGATTGTGAAGGGGTTGGATCGGGTGGATGCGGGGAGGATGTTCCCGATGATGGGTGAAACTAGAACTAGGGGGCATAGTCTTAGAATAAGGGGCTGCTCTTTCAAAACTGAGATGAGGAGGAACTACTTCACTCAGAGGGTGGTAGGTCCATGGAATATGCTGCCCCAAAAAGCTGCAGAAGCTACATCATTACATAAATTTAAAACAGAAATAGACAGTTTCCTAGAAGTAAAGGGAATAAAGGGTTACGGGGAGCAGGCAGGAATTTGGACATGAGTCTAGGTTCGGATCGGTCATGACCCTGTGTGTATCGGAGCGGGCCCAGGGGCCGTGTAGCCTGATCCTGCTCCTATTTCGTGTGTCTAATTCTGTTAGATTCAGGAGATGGTTCTGTGATAGTAGATTGGCGGTTAGGATCAGATCAGCCATGATCTTATTGAATGGCGGAGCAGGCTCGAGGGGCCGATTGGCCTACTCCTGCTCCTATTTCTTATGTTCTTATGTAGGGGCAATATGGCTAAAGGCTCTGCCACTAATTAGCTAAGGGAAGGGAGAAAACACACAGTAGACCAGAGTCTGAAGAGCAGAGGGTGTGAGCAAGGATTCCGGGTCACAAGATGTTGCAGAGATACTGTGAACTCAGGCCATGGAGGGATATATACACAATGAGGGTTTCCAAGACAGGGAGCCAATGGAGATTGGCAAGGACTAGTATGATAGGTGAGTGAGCATTTGTGCAGGATTGGATGAGGGTGACAGAGTGCGGAATGAGAAGGGGTTTATATATCGGGTGGTGCTCGAGATACTGGTGAGGAGATTGTTGGTAAGCTGAAGCCAGGAGGTGACGTAGGCACAAACAAGGATTTCAGCAACAATGAAAGAGGTAGAATCAGAACCAGACATTCCAGAGGGTGGAAACGGGTGGCTTTGGTAAGACTACTGTAATAAGGTTTGACTCTCAATTCAGGATCCAACAGGGCACTGAGGCTGTGTGTCATCAGGTTGAGCATCAGAAAGCTGGAATAGAATCAGGGGCTTTAGTGCATAGTTTCTAGCTCTGGTATTGCCAGTATCGAGTGACAAAAAGTTCTGGCTCAACTATGACAATGTCAGACAAACAGTTAAGTGAGCACAACTGCGGTGGTGGAAATCATCAGTATAGTTATGGATAATGTCAATGACCTGTAACATACATGAGGAATAGAAGGTGGCTGAGGTTTGGAACTTTGTTGCACACGCATAGTATGCATGTGAAAGAGAAGGCATTGCAGATGTATTGGCTGTGTTGCAACAGATAGACCATGGAGGGGAGAGTCAGTTTTGGAGGATAATGTGGTCCATCATATCAAAAATCGAGAGATGGAGAGTTAATGCACCACAATACAGTGACACAGAATAGTCAGCTTTGGCCAGCATGGTTTTAATGCTGTAAGCAGGACATTAAATAGATTTCAACATAGTGGGAAAGTTAGACATGGAATTGATGGAGACAACACATTCCATAAGGTTAGAGATGGGGGAGTAGTTAGAGTTCTGAGGAGTCAATGGGAGGCTTAAGGAGCAGAGTAATTACAGTTTGAAAAGGGCACACGAGGAAACACTACCTGAGAGAGAAGAATCAATGAGGTCGGTAAACATTGGACTAAGAAAATAGCTGAATGGGTGGGGGCTGCACTGGGAAAGGGCAAAAGGAACAACAGGTGGATCTCATGGAGGGAATGAGACTGGTGAGTGCTTTTAAAAAAATGTTCATTCCTGGGATGTGGGTGTTGCTGGCAAGGCCAGCATTTATTGCCCATGAGAAGGTGGTGAGCCGCCTTCTTGAACCGCTGCAGTCTGCGTGGTGAAGGTACTCCCAACAGTGCTACAGTAAGGATATTGGAGAAGCTGGTAAAGTGTTGTACGATCAGAATTGGGGGGGTGGTGCTCAGGAAGGGCTTGGGAGCTAAGGCTACTGTATGGATAACCTCAATGCTGAAGACACACAAACACGTGTGCTCCTCACAACTGAAGAGGTGAGGGCGGAAGAGGTGGCCCTTCAATCACTGTGCACCAGAATTACCAACAAGCTCGCCATTATAACCTGGCCTGGTGTTAAAAGGAGCAGCAGCAGCACCACCTGCTTTTCCTGTCTGTAGCTGGGCGAGATTAGAAGCTGCTTTTTTTTTGGGTGGGGAAGGTTTGGCCTCTGCCCTCAATGTCCAGGGCACAAATAAGCAGGGTCCGAGTTTAAAGCGGGACCCGGTCTAAACCCACCCACCCCAGCCAAGCCAGCTCCAGAGCGAAGCGACAGGAAGGTTGGGGCCGCCGGGCGGGCCAGCCACGTCCGCACTGGGGTACTCAGCCTCTCGCAGCTCGGCGGCCGGCCTGTCTGTCAGACTCCGGCTCCGGTGCCACGGGGTGGGTGTACAATGTCCCCCGCTCCAAGCCGCTCTCTGAGCCGCCCCCATTACCTGCAGCTCCCATTGTCACCGCGTCTCAGGTCGTCAACCAGCCGGAGGGAGGGCAGCCCCTCCTGTGCACATCCGTTTCCGGGTCAGCGGACCATTCCACTTCAGTTAGAGGGTACAATTAATTTTTTTTTTAAATCCATATTTTCCGCTGTATCGCTCCGAGTTCGTTTATCAGTATAATTTACAATAGATTTGAGTTGCAAAGATGTGTCACAAAAAGCTCTGACGTTTGATTAAGAGGCGACGAGACTGAACCATCCCCCCCCTCCATTCCACAAAGGTGGTAGATGCCCGATAATATGAATCAATATTGTTAAATATATTGAGTTTGAATCTATCGTCGATGCCTGCATGTTTCTCCTCGTCGAAATTAATTTTTGAAATTAAAAAAAATAATAATTTTAATGTTGGGCGGGGCGTGCTGTAGATGTGTTCGAACTCCATTGGCTGCTTCCAGCTGTCAGTCATGTAGCGCGGGAGTCCCAAGTGCCACGAGCACGTGGGAGGCAGCAGAATCTGCTTGGCTTGTTTATCTAAGCAAATCATGCAGTACATCTATTTATTCTTCTGTCTTTGCAAAGAAACTGGAAGAGATTTTATTTTATTGAGTTTATTTTCTTTTGCGTTGCATGAGGGATTACACAAACTAGGTTTTACCCTCCGTAAACCCGAGGTCATCCAAAACTCGGCTGTCTGTGTCCTAACTCGCACCAAGTCCTGTTCACCCCTCACCCCTGTGCTCGCTGACCTACACTGGCTCCCGGTTAAGCAACGTCTCGATTAAAAAAATTCTCATCTTTGTTTTCAAATCCCTCCACGGCCCTGCCCCTCCCTATCTCTCTAATCTCCAGCCCCACAACACCCTCCCCCCACCACCCCCGAGATATCTGCGCTCTAATTCTGGCTTCTTCAGCATTCCCAATTTTAATCGCTCCATCATTGGTAGCTGTGCCTTCTGTTGCCTAGGCCCTAATCTCTGGAATTCCTTCCCTAAACCTCTCCGCCTCGACCTCTCTTTCCTCCTTTAAGACGCTCCTTAAAACCTACCTCTTTGACCCTGCCCTAATTTCTCCTTATGTGGCTCAACATCAAATTTTGTTTTGTAACACTCCTGTGCAGTGTTTTGGGATGTTTTACTACGTTAAAGGTGCTATATAAATATAAGTTGCTGTTGTAAGGTTGTTTTCCATGAAATTTAAAAGGTATGGGGAAGATTTGATCAAAGTTTTCAAGATATTAAAGGGAACTGATAGCGTAGATAGAGAGAAACTATTTCCGCTGGTTGGGGAGTCTATGACTAGGGGGCATAGTCTAAAAATTAGAGCCAGACCTTCAGAAATGAAGTTATGAAACACTTATACAGGCTAGGGTGGCAGAAGTTTGAAACTCTACTGCAAGCGGCACCTGATGCTAGGTAAATTGTTAATTTTAAATCTGAGATTGATAGATTGCTGTTAACCAAAAGGTATTAAGGGATATGGGGTCAAGGCAGGAGGTAGGTCACAGATCAGCTATGATCTCATTGATGGCGGAACAGGCTTGAGGGGCTGAATGGCCTCCTCCCGTTCCCATATTCCTAACTTAAAGTTTAAAGGATTGCAATAACAACAACCTGCATTCATATAGCGCATTCTCGGGTGAAGTTTCCACAAATTTTGCGCCCAGATTCCAGCGCAATCAGGGTAGAATCGGCCGCACCAGTGTAAGAGATGGGGCAATTTAAAACATAGGTAAGTTCCGCCCCAAACCACGTGCGTTCGTGTTTTCGGCGATCTTTTACGCTGGTTCAGAATTCAGTTTGCCTGAATCAGGACCCGCCCACAAAGCTGACCCCCGTCCCCCCAGGTCAAAATTGCGAGTTTCCACCAATTGCACTGAAAGCCTTTGCCTGCCTTGAAAACCTTTCCCTGCGCAGGTCTCCCCTCTCACTTACTTTCCCAGAGCTTAGATCCATGAGCTGGGCCTTGCTTGCTGGTGGTTTCCACACCTCCGTGGATGTAAATCCACACCCTCACCGTAACCCAAAGAACTTAGTGCAGTGTTTTTTTTGCCCCTTACTTGCATACTCACTATGCTTTTTGGCCAGGACAGGTGTGACCTCAGCTCAGTGTCCTTCAGAATCAACCCTGCACTTAGTACTACATCTGAGAGGTGGCATGCTGATCCTTGTGACAACCCTGACGGGCAAGGTCATCACCCTTGAAGTGGGACCCAGTGACACCATTGAAATAATCAAGGCCAAAATTCAAGATAATTCAAAAAATTCACAATATAATTCAAAAAATTCACAATATATATTAATGATCTAGACGAGGGAACTAGATGTAATATCACCAAGTTTGCAGACGACACAAAGCTGGGTGGGCGTGTGTGCTGTGAGGAGGATGCAGAGAAGCTCCAGTATGAAAGAAAAAAGAAAAGAAACTCCAGGATGATTTGGACAGGTTGGGTGATTGGGCAGATGCATGGCAGATGCAGTATAATGTGGATAAATGCAAGGTTATCCACTTTGGTGGCAAAAACAGGAAGGCAGATTATTAACTGAACGGTAATAGATTGGGAGAAGGGGAAGTGCAATGAGACCTGGGTGTCCTTGTGCACCAGTCGCTGAAGGTAAGCATGCAGGTGCAGCAGGTGGTTAAGAAGGCAATTGGCATGTTGCCCTTCGTAGTGAGAGGGTTTGAGTACAGGAACAAGGATGTCTTGCTGCAGTTGTACAGGGCCTTGGTGAGACCACACCTTGAGTATTGTGTGCAGTTTTGGTCGCCTTATCTGAGGAAGGATGTTCTTGCCATGGAAGGAGTGCAGCGAAGATTCACCAGGCTGATACCTGGGATGGCAGGAATGACGTATGAGGAGAGATTGGGTCGATTGGGCTTGTACTCGCTGGAGTTTAGAAGAATGAGAGGGAATCTCATTGAAACTTATAAAATTCTGAGAGGACTGGACAGACTAGATGCAGGAATGATGTTCCCGATGGTCGGGGAGTCCAGAACCAGGGGTCACAGTCTAAGGATAAGGGGTAGGCCATTTAGGACAGAAATGAGGAGGAATTTCTTCACCCAGAGAGTGGTGAACCTGTGGAATTCTCTACCACAGAAGGCAGTAGAAGCCAATTCAGTAAATATATTCAAGGAGTTAGATATATTTCTTAAGGCTAAAGGAATCCAGGGGTATGGGGAGAAAGCAGGGACCGGGTACTGAATTTGGATGATCAGCCATGATCGCATTGAATGGCGGAGCAGGCTCGAGGGGCCGAATGGCCTACTCCTGCTCCTATCTTCTATGTTTCTATGAAAGTGTCCCAGAGACATACAGACACAGGAAGAGAATGATGGAAACAGAGTTCAATACAAACAGAAAGATAGAGATGGGATGCAAAGAATTAGACAGTGGGAAATAAACAAGCGTTGTACTGTGCCTTTGTGCTGTTCAGATTTCAGTTTGAAAGATGCTGGTACAACCTTGCAGGCTACTCTGGACTGTCAACTAATGTTATTGCAGACTCTATGGCCTTGGAACTGCTCCCGCTCTGCCACCATAATTTTGCCATAAATCCCATTTATGCAGGTTTCCACCACACTTCTGGTAAAGTTAAGGTGGTGTAGCAGGAGCAGCTCCAAGGAAATTCCTGGCCCATTATTCTTGCTGGTGGCCACAAAGTACAAAGCTGCCATTGCTTGTCCTTATTGGTGGCCACAATATTCTTTCAACAAGCTCTGTGGTATCCAAGCTGCATTGAGAATCTGGGCTGGGAAATTATAGGACAGAAACAAAAGTTTGGGGGGGGGGAAATTCAGTAGGTTTGCGCCTCCCGTTAGCGCCTTAAGAGGGCGCTAATGTGGCGCAAAGCAACTAGCGCCCGGGCATGGCAATGTTTGCGCCGCTCACAAAATTGACTAGACATTTTGCAGCAGCACTAAGCACTACCGCCACGATCTCCTGCTCCCGCAGATTGTGACGTCAGTCGAGTGTGCAACGCTCCGGTAGCGCCCCGGACCGGATATTGAGTGGCGCCCCCTGTCTTACTGCCTGCCACTAGCAATGACAGGTTCAGGGGAGCGTTTTGCAGTTGGGAAGGGACTGGGGGAGCGCTATTTAAAGGCGACCGCTTCCTGCCTTTTTTTGTCTGCAACATTTTTTCACCACACATTCTGAGTGAGAGAGAGAGAGAGACTGCAGGAGATATTCAAAGCTGTGTTGAGGAGTTTTGGGTACTGAGCAGCACTTTGCAGGTTCATTTTTATTTCATCTTCCTTGCATCGATTTAGAAGAGACTATGGGGGCTGCACTCTGAGCTCTTTCCCTGGGCCTCTCCATTGTTCTTTCCAACAGATTTGATGTACAGGTCTCTCCAGGCCGAGATTCAAGGCTGCAATGAGCAGGGTGTGGATGGAGAGCAAGATCGACCCAATCCCCTTTAAGAACTGGCCGGCGCCAGTGTGTCTGTGTTCCATTGCTGACTGACATCACCTGCGCTGTGCCCGCGCTCTGAGTTAGTGCCTCGCTCCTTGGCCTTTGCACCTTAAGACAGGTGTGCAGCGCCTGATTTAGCGCTCCAATCACCTCCAGGGGCGATAAAAGCCAAGTTTGCAGTCGGAGGCAATAATTAGCGCTGGGCGCTAAACTTTGCACTCAGCCGATAATCGCGCCCCAAATGGGGCGATACTGAATTTCTCCCCCTGGGAGTCTAATCTGAAATAATGAGAGGATTGATAAATCTAACTGAGGAAGTGGTAATAGCAAAGCTATGTATTCTCAACCCCCATCCTTCTGCTATTGCCTTTACTTCTGTGGTTTAGGTCGATGGAGTAATATTTTACTCCAAACTAATTGAAACAATGCAGACAACTGTCAGAAAACCATATGAGAGAAAATAATTCAAAATGAACAATATTGCCATAAAATTACTAAACCATGACTACTATCCTTAAAAATGTGATTTTTTAATTAAGTCAAATGCAAAGACAGATAAATCTCAGAAGGGACTTTGTCATTGGAAGGAAGAGTGCTGAGCAAGTTCAGTTACAAGAAGATCCACATCAAGAAGATTTGCACTATAGTATCTGAATTTTTATCAAGTTTTATTTTCCCTGTCGATTTACTTCCATTACGTAAGTTGTTGACTCCTTCCTTGTCCATTGGTTCTTCTCTAGTACCTCACTGAAGTGGCCATTATTGATATGGGAACCTTGGGAGTTGTTGTCGGCAGGATATTTGACCTTGGAGGGAAGTGGCATCACAGTTAGGCTCGATCATGTCCTGACATTTGCACATACTCACTTCTAGCAGGGAATACTGGTTAGCGATCAGGTGTGGGAACCCTGACCAGTTTTCTCCTCCCCTACCCAGGGGTGCTGAGGCAATTGTAAGACCCATAGGCTTGTCCCAGTTGAGATGAGCTATTTCAACCCAGACTGGGGGATTGAACCTGGAATCTTTGTGGTCTGTATAGCTTCCCTGCTCAAATGATAATCTTGTTTAGGTCATCACCTCACCCATCAGATTATTTCAAGTTCTGTTAAACTTTGTAAAGAACCCTACAAAGTGATGGCACCATTTTTATTTCAAGGTCAGTAGTGTTCAAAAGCCATTTGGAAAACCAGTCTATTTAGTTCCATATTTCTCAAAACTCTTCCTTGATGTTGAAGCCACAAATACATTTTGCAGCAAGTTTAAATCTAGATCACTTTAGTTCAATTTCAAAAGCAGACATCAGCTACATGGAAAGTATTACAGAAGTATAAATTTCCACCAACTTTTCTTTGGGGAATATTGAACACATATTCTTAAAAAGAAAGTTCTTTCATCATTTTAATAACATTGGCATCATGCCACAAACCCCCTTCCCTTCAGTGGTATGAATTCTATGTCACAGTCTCCATGATTACCTCTCGCTTATAAATGCACGGCAACAGTGAAATAGCGACCTATATGTACATTGATGTTTGGAAGTCACAGCACAAATTTGCTGTTGATATATTGGAATATCATCTTAAGTATTATCAGACAAAAACCAGCTTTGGGGGGCGGCGGGAAGCTTCCCCCCCCCCCCACCCCGGCAACTTACACTAAAAATGTAGCCATCAGTGAAGTGATTCTCCAGTTACTTTGCAACTTAGAACTCTGGTAAAATGCAGGAATCTGTTGCACTTTGTATAACTGCAACATCTGTTACAGTTTATCTTACTGTGCCAAGTTATACAGTAGAATTATTTTAAAGGAGCTTTGTCTCCACAAAAGTCTTTGACAAATCATTTTTTAGGGGGTGCAGATTGGAAGAGCTGGAATGTTTGCCTTTTTCCATTAATGCTAAGTGACACGGCATATTTTGAAATATTCATTATCGTATCTTTTTTTGTCAAAAAAATCAAAACAATTTGCCAAGTACCTTTCATAAAGGCAGCAAGCCTTTAAGATGAAACAATATGCTAGTGGTGAGAGAGGGTAAAGGTAGTGTCCCTCTAAGGGGAGCATTATTCATGGAGAGTATATTTTCTATCTAAAGTCTCCCCTGCCCCATTCTCCCAGGAAGTACAACAAAAAGATTGTTCCTACATGCGAGGAGCTATTTTCTGTTGGGAAATACAAACCCTGGGGACTCGTCAGATCTCCAGGAGGTTACACTTTTCAACAGAAAATGGTGACTCTCTCCCCACTGTTAAGAGATCTAAAGGGATTTAAGGTGATTGGCAGAAGAACCAAAGGTGACATGAGGAAAAACTTTCTTATGCAGCGAATGGTTAGGATCTGGAATGCACTGCCAGAAAGGGTGGTGGAGGCAGACTCAATCGTGGCTTTCAAAGGGGAATTGGATAAGTACCTGAAGGAAAATAATTTGCAGGGCTACGGAGAAAGGGCGGGTGAGTGGGACTAGCTGAGGTGCTCTTGCAGAGAGTCGGCACGGGCTCGACGGGCCGAATGGCCTCCTTCTGTGCTGTAACCATTCTATGAGCTCAACAATTCTGGAGATTTTATCTGATGTTCCCTCCCTGGAATATTACTATCCTGTAACTTAATAGAGAAATATAGAAATGTATTACATGACAAAACTTCTACATTACCAATTAATAAAATTAAACACAAGTTGCTTACATAGGAAGGTTAATTTAAACTTTTCCAGCTATTGAAAAAAACCTATAGTGCAATTGATAAAGTTGCCTTTTCCTATTAGCTAATCAAGCTGAACTTTTACAGCATTTTCTGTTTTTATTTCAGACTCTTCATTGTGCTAGAATCATAGAATCTTACAGCACAGAAGGAGGCCATTCGGCCCATCATGCTTGTGCCTGTTGTTTGAAAGAGCTGTCCAATTAGTCCTACTCCTCCGCTCGGCCCCAGAGCCCTGCAATTTTCTTTTCTTTTCAGGTATATATCCAATTCCCCTTTGAAAGTTACTATTGAATCATTTTTCACCACCATTTCAGGCAGTGAATTCTAGATCACAACAACTCGCTGCGTAAAAAACAAAAATTCTCAACACTAATGTTCCTGCTGTTTTTTTTGGGTGGGCGGCCCATTCAATTTCTTGCGCATGCGTGGTTATTTCAATTTTAAAGCCGTTGAGCAGCCTGCGCGGGACCTCCAGCTTAACGGGAACATTGCTCATCACCTCTCTGGTTCTTCTGCCAATCATCTTAAAACTGTGTCCTCTGGTTACCGACCCACCCGCCAGTAGAAACAGTTTCTTCTTTACTCTGTCAAAACCCCTCATGATTTTGAAAACCTCTATTAAATCAGCCCTTAACCTTCTCTGCTCTAAGGAGAACAATCCCAACTTCTCCAGTCTCGCTCTTCTTCTTAGGCAGTCCCTCGGGAACCGAGAATGACTTGCTTCCACATCAAAAATGAGTTCTCAGGTGACTGATGAGCCCAATGCGGGACCTACAGACTCTGTCACAGGTGGGGCAGATGGTGGTTGAAGGGGCGGGTGGGTGGGGTGCTTGGGTTGACGTGCGCTCCTTGCGCTGCCTGCGCTTGGCTTCTGCTTGCTCCCAGCGAAGAGACTCGAGGTGCTCGGCACCTTCCCGGATGCTTCTCCTCCACTTTGTGCGGTCTTGGGCCAGGGATTTCCAGGTGTCAGTGGGGATGTTGCACTTTTTCAAGGAGGCTTTGAGGGGGCCCTCGAAGCGTTTCCTCTGCCCACCTGGGGCTCTCTTGCTCTTATGTGTCAGAGCTCTGAGTAGAGCGCTTGTTTTGGGAGCCTTGTACCGGGCATGCGGACGATGTGACCCATCCATCGAAGCTGGTCGAGCATGGTCAATGCTTCGATGCTGGGGATGTTGGCCTGCATGAGAACACGAACGTTGGTGCGCCTATCCTGCCAATGGATTTGCAGGATCTTGCGGAGGCAGCGTTGGTGGTACCGCTCCAGTGCTTTGAGGTGCCTGCTGTACATGGTCCTAGTCTCTCTACATAACTGAAGTCCCTCATCCCTGGTATCATTCTGGTAAATCTCCTCTGCACCTTCTCCAAGGTGTTGTTATACCTGACCTGCAAACAGAACAGAAGCTACAGAAACTGCATTGAAGCTGCACCCTAACTATTTTCAAAACTGATTTTTTTTAAAAATAGAGTAAGAAAGCAAATAACTCTGTGCATTTAAAAGGTATGTATAAACATCATGCCTTTTTGAAGAACTTATTGGTGCCATTAGTAAAATTTCCAATATTGTAGTATTGTCAAAAATCGGGCAAATAAAAATCTGTGTTTAAATTGAATTAAATCCGAGGCATGGCTTCTGTTACTACACTGGGGCCATTAGTTTTAATGAGAGTGAACTGAGGTAACTGCACGTTTCCTCTCGGTTGCATTAATTTACATTAACTCCAGGGTTTACATTTTCCAACAGAATATAGCCCCCCCATTTCCCATTTGAGATACGGACAAGGAGATGGGATTGATAAAGTAATACAGGTGCCATACCTTTTTCAAATTCATTTTTCATAAAAATGTTAACTATCCTCAGGAAGGATGACTAAACACTTCTGGCTGTGGAAATATTGTATTTTTATCATTTAAAGCATACCAATACTTTAGGGTTAAATGGAGAATAATGGATATCTGGGAGTGATTGCCAAGCAGTAAGCTAATCACTAGATCCAAATGGCAGAATAAACTGGGAGTGATTTATACTGTTGCCTGATCAGAAGGTTAGATTACAGGCTTCAAAATTATTTCCATGTTATCTGTTATGTACTAGTATCATTTTTCATGATAGTTTCTTTCAGCTTTTTGTCAGTTCAAAGGCTTATTTCAGCGTTGGTGTTGGCGATGTGTTCACACTGAAGGATTAAAGTTTGAGATGCCATTTTTGCGGGAAAATAATCAGCAGTTCATTAGCAAGAAAGTGTACATTTGGTAGATGTTTGAACGGAACAGTCTGTTTTATCCTTTTTATAAAATAAAAAACAAACTGCAAACACAGGAAATCTGAAATAAAAACAGAATTTGCTGGAACTACACAGCGGGTTAGTCAGCCTCTGTAAAGGGAAAAGACATGTCAAAACATTTCCTGTATGTACCCTTCATCAGACTGAAGGCTGAGAGATAAATGGGCATTTTAGTAAGTTTACACGGATAGGTAGAGAGAAACTGGAGGGGAGGAAAAGGGGAGGGAAAAAACAGATATGACAATTACAGAGGGGGGGAGTTAATGTGTAAAATGACCTGCAACAACAACTTGCATTTATATAGCACCATTAATGTAGTAAACATCCCAAGGCGCTTCACAAGAGTGTTACCGAACAAAATTTTACACCGAGCCACAGAAGGAGATGTCAGGACAGACGACCGAAAGGTTGGTCAAAGGGGTAGGGTTTAAGGAGCGTCTTAAAGGAGGATAGAGAGGCGGAGAGGAACTCCTTCCTCAAGGCACAGCTGCCAATGGTGGAGCGATTAAAATCGGGGATGCGTAAGAGGCCAGAATGCAAACTGTTAAGTAGAAAACAACTGATATAAAAGATCTGCAGTGAGATAATGCAGACATATGGAAAGGACAAAAGAATGTGCAAATAGCAGGGAGGGGGAGTGAAAGTGAAAAAGACATCAGAAAGTTCCATGTACACATGAGCAATAAGGAGAATCTTTTTAAGAATATTGCAGATACAGCAGAAATGAAATTTAAACAGAAAAACCAAACAAATCAGAGTGGATCTTTCAATTGTGATAACAGAAAAAGGATAGATTCACCTCGAGGGCCCAGAGCCCCAACATTTACTTAGGTATTGCATGGAGGGTTTAAAACAATGGCCGGATACGTATGTGTATAATGAGGGCAACACTCCAATAAAAGTTTTGATCCCAATATGGTGTTGCTTTACATTTTTACAAATGAATCATCCAAAGAATGTCTAAAAAGTAAATCCAATTTTAACATAAGCCTGTACGATAGCAAAATACTGCGGATGCTGGAAATCTGAAATAACAACAGAAAATGCTGGAAAAACTCAGCAGGCCAGGCAACATCCATGGAGAGAGAAAGAGAGTCAACGTTTCAGGTCAAAACCCTTCATCAGGACTGAAAAAGCACAGAAAATGAAACAGATTAAAAGGCCAGTTTGGGGGTTGGGAAATGGGGATGAGAGAACAAAAAAGAGAAGTGAAGAGACATTAAGAGGTATTCAAAACCAGACGAGATGGTGATAGGACTAGTGGAGAGACAAAAGACGGCTCTAGATTAGGTGTGAAATGCACTGGCAGAATGAGAGACAGCTGCCATGTGGGAGAGAGAAAAAGGGGGAAGCGCACAAAACAAAAGTATGGATAAAAAATAAGTAAAAATGTAATAGGGGCCGAGGTTATGATCTGAAATTGTTGAACTCGATATTGAGTACGGAAGGCTGCAAAGTGCCTAATCGGTAGATGAGGTGCTGTTCCTCGAGCTTACGCTGGGTTTCCGTGGAACAATGCAAGAGCCCGAGTACGGTGAGGTCCGAGTGGGAATGGGGTGGTGAATTAAAATGACAGGCGACCGGAAGCTCGGGGTCACCCCTATGGACTGAATGGAGGTATTTCGCAAAGCGGTCACCCAATCTGCGTTTGGTCTCCCCAATGTAGAGGAGACCACATCATGAGTAGCGAATACAGTATACTAGGATCGCAAGAAGTACAAGTAAATCGCTGTTTCACCTGGAAGGGGTGTTTGGGGCCCTGGATAGTGGGAAGGGGGGAGGTATAAGGGCAGGTGTTGCATCTCCTGCACTTGCACGGGAAGGTGCCGGGCGAAGGGGAAGGGGTACTGGGGGTGATAGAGGAGTGGACCAGGGTGTCTCGGAGGGAGCGGTCCCTACGGAATGCTGAAAGGGGAGGGGAGGGGAAGATGCGTTTGGTGGTGGGATCACGTTGGAGGTGGCAGAAATGGCGGAGGATGATCCGTTGAATGTGAAGGCTGGTGGGGTGAAAGGTGAGGACAAAGGGAACCCTATCGTGGTTCCGGGAGGGAGGGGCAGGGGTGAGGGCAGAAGTGCAGGAGATAGAACGGACATGGTCGAGGGTCATGTCAACCACAGTAGAGGGGAATCCTCGGTTGAGGAAAAAGGTAGACATGTTGGAAGCACTGGTGTGGAAGGTGGCATCATCGGAGCAGAGGCGGCGGAGACGGAGAAACTGGGAGATTGGAATAAAGTCCTTACAGGCGGCGGGGTGGGAGGAACTGTAGTCCAGGTAGCTGTGGGAGTCAGTGGGCTTGTAGTGAATGTTGGTCAATAACCTATCCCCAGAGATGGAGACGGAGAAGTCGAGGAAGGGAAGGGAAGAGTCAGAGATGGACCATGTGAAGGTGAGGGAAGGGTGTAAATTGGAGGCAAAGTGAATGAAATTGCCTAGTTCAGGGCGAGAGCAGGAAACGGCACCGATACAGTTATCAATGTACCGGAAAAAGAGGTGAGGGAGGGGACCCGAGTAGGACTGGAACAAAGAGTGTTCCACATATCCCACGAAAAGGCAGGCATAGCTAGGACCCATGCGGGTACCCATAGCAACACCTTTGATTTGGAGGAAATGAGTGGAGTCAAAGGAGAAGTTGTTCAATGTGAGAACAAGTTCAGCCAGGCGGAGGAGGGTGGTGGTGGATGGGGACTGGTCGGGCCTCTGTTCAAGGAAGAAGCGGAGCGCCCTCAGGCCATCCTGGTGGGGGATGGAGGTGTAGAGGGATTGTACATCCATGGCGAAAAGGAGGCCAGGAAACTGGAAACTGTTAAAGTGGCGGAGGGCGTCAGAAGAGTCGCGGATGTAGGTGGGAAGAGACTGGACAAGGGGAGAAAAGATAGAGTTGAGATAGGAAGAGATAAGTTCCGTGGGGCAAGAACAAGCTGAAACGATGGGTCTACCGGGGCAGTCCTGTTTGTGGATCTTGGGAAGGAGGTAGAAGCGGGCTGTGCGGGGTTGGGGAACTATGAGGTTGGTGGCTGCGGGGGGAAGATCTCCAGAGGAGATGAGGTCAATGACAGTCTTGGAAACAGTGGTTTGATGTTCGGTAGTGGGGTCATGGTCCAGGTGGAGGCAGGAGGAGGTGTCGGAGAGTTGGCGTTCAGCTTCCGCTAGGTAGAGGTCAGTTCGCCAAACAACACCAGCACCACCCTTGTCAGCAGGTTTAATGACAATGTCGGGGTTGGATCTGAGAGAATGGAGTGCTGCAAGTTCAGAGGGAGGTAGGTTGGAGTGAGTAAGGGGAGCAGAGAAATGGAGACGGCTGATGTCACGGCGGCAGTTAGCAATGAAAAGATCTAGAGAGGGTAAGGGGCCAGGGGGAGGGGTCCAGGTAGAACAGGAATTCTGAAAGCGGGAGAAAGGGTCAGCCGTGCGGGGGAAGACTCCTGGCCAGAGAAGTGGGCACGGAGACGAAGGCGGCAGAAAAAGAGCTCAACATCGTGCCGAGCTCGAAATTAATTGAAGTGGGGCCGTAAGGGAATGAAGCTCAGGCCGGGGTCAGAGAGGGGAAGGTCAGAGGGGATAGTGAAAACGCGGCAGGGGGTGAGATTGGGAGAAGGGGGGTCAGAGGAAAGTGAAGGGGAAGAAGGTTCCGGAGGGGCGTTTGTGTTCAAGAGTTGATGAAGCTTGCGATCCTTGACAGCAGAAAGGAAGAAAAAAAGTTTCTTGTTGAAGCGTCGGATGAGTCGAAGGATGAAATGGAACCGTGGACCCGGACAGCTTTGAGATAGAGTGCGTCGGTGCTGCTGAAGAGAGAAGTCGAGTGTGTTCATGTGGCGCCGCGTGGCATTGAGCGTGGATCTCAAGATGCGGCGAGAGCAGTAGTTCGAGGAACGATGAATATCTTGGAGATATTTGTAATCCTGGGTTCTTGTTCCATTTGTTTGTGTAAGTAGTCCATGGGGGAAAAATTCAGTTGCACCCTCTTTGGGGTGCTAACTTCGCCGGGGAGCTACTTTTAGCGCCCTGAAAAAGTTAGTGCCCCCACGTCGTAAATTGAGTGGTGGCGCCCCAAGTAGGAGGCGGGACGCTGCTGGAAGCGCTCCCCCTCTTCCTGGGGCACTACCATTCAATATTGCGGCGCTACGTGCAACAGCACCACGCACGTTGCGCCGCGGTACTACAGGCCTCCCTTTCCTGATTAAAGGGGAGGGGCCTAGCACAGCGCACACCAGGGCCAGGTGCCAGTAAAAGAGCCTGGCACTCAAGAGGAGTGCCGGGCTGACCGATCGCGGCCGGCACCCTGCATGAGGAGGCGAGAGGGGGGCAGGTGCTGGCAAAAAAAAGGGCCGCCCAGCACCTACCCTATAATGAGCGCTGCCGCGGCAACAAAAACGCCGCCCTGACCCGGACGGACAGATCGTCCGGCAGTAGGTCAGGGGGCGCGAGCGAAGTTTGCGTGCGGGGCGCAGCGCACGCCGATGATGTCATCGCCGGAGGCACAGCACCGCGGTGCGCTACCGCTAACCTCCCGCTGAATTTCGCTGGGTGCTTAGCACCCCCTGGGGCGCTAACGGAAGGCACAAAGCAACCCAATTTTCCCCCCAGAAGCCCAAGTTATATTGCTCTATTAAAATAAACAGATGCTGTTCACTGCACAAGGTTGTATTTATAATGCAGCTATGAGCCAAACAGCACGGGAGAGAAATTGCACACATGCCCAAAATGGGCGGCGAGTCGACGGAGCGATTGCTGCGGGCGGCGTTCCGTGTCGGCCTGAGGCCCACAATAAATTTGGCATCGGGCCTCATTTGAGTAGAAGCGGCAATCTGCGAGTGCCAAATGGGCATCCCAGTGCGGTTCCCCGGCTGAGGCCTGACAAATTCCAGCTGGCTCCGAAGCCAAGCCGGCCACTGGAGTGGGGGGAGGGGGGTGGAGGTGAAGCCGGGGGGAAGGGTGGCGGGGGCGGACCCGGGTTAGCAGTGGCTCGCTGTATTTTTGTGGAGCCAGGAGGAGCACACCTGTTCTATCTAGCGCCCACAAAAAATACAACTTTGAACAAGTTTTGTGGCCGTTTTTTTGCGCACCTCCAGTGCAGCTCAAGGCCTGGTGCAACATGCACGGTGCAAACTCTGCCCATTTGTATCTGAATTCTGTATTGAAGGTCCTGCAGCTGGCATAGGACTCCGAATGGTAAAGTAAAGCAGCTTTGTGCCTGTTTCAGACAGGCAGGATGCTTGCCCATTTACAGACCCCTCTGAATATGGCATCAGGTAGGCCTTGGGCAGCTGGGGAGAGCACACCTCCCCCTCTCCCCCGATTTTCATCTCCTAGCCACCCATTTTTCAGGCACGAAACGGACGGCCATGAGTTGAATTTCACCTTCTGTTAAATCCGTGAATTTTGATGTATGGTGTCCTTCAATAAATCGACAGAGACTGCAGAGGAACAATCGACAGGTGTTTACTGGATGAAGGTTACTCTAAAACTAAAGTACAGATCCCTACTCAGGGTTTATATACAGGTGTGGTCACTGCCGGTACTACAGTATACAGGAGCTGTAAAAAGTAGTTCTCCCCTTAAAAGGTACATACACTACAATTCCTCCCCTTTTAGATTAACAGTACCATAACATTCATTTAACAATTAACACTTTTAACATGCAACATTAACTGCAAATAGTCTATTTATAAATTCAGTCTTTGGGGCGGCTTCCTGATCCTTTCTGGATAGCGGCTTTCCTGAGTGTCTTGCTCTTGGTGCAGAGGCGATTCTGGCCCCCTGTCGTCGGTTGGTTCATCAGCTTCCGATGCTACTGTTTCTGGGGTAGATGCTACCTGTATGTCGGGTTCATCACCAGGTACACGAGACCTGGGGTTGACTCGTTCCTGTGACTCTAGGATCTGGTCGACATGGCGTCTCACAATATTCTCCCCAACATCCACTGTGTACATTAGTGGCCCCTGCCATGTGCATATCGTTCCTGGTTGCCACTTCTCTGTTTGGTAGTCGCGGGCCAAGACTGGTTGCCCTACATTGAAGCTCCTTGTCGGCTTCTCATTGATGTGCTGGAATTGCTTATTCTCAACATCTCTTCGTACATTTGGTCTGAGCAAATCCAGACGAGATCTCAACCTTCGGTTAAAGAACATCATGGCCAGGGTCTGGTTGGTGACTGCATGTGTCGGATTTCTGTAGGCTAACAGGAAATTGTCCACCTTATGCTGCAGTGGAATGTCGTCATCGCACATGGCCCTGACTGCTTTTTTAAAGGTTTGTACGAACCTCTCAGCCAATCCATTTGTGGCTGGATGATACGGGGCGGATGTGTAATGCCTTACCCCATTCCTTTTCATAAATCTTCAAAAATTTTCAGACACAAACTGTGGTCCGTTATCAGAGCAAATCTGCTCTGGCAAGCCGTTCCTGGCAAATATGGTCCGTAGGACTGCAATAGTTTTCTCCGTGGTGGTGGAGGACATTTTGATCACCTCAGGCCATTTCGAGTGCGCATCCACGGCTATTAAAAACATTGAGTCCATGAATGGACCAGCAAAATCAATATGCACCCGTTGCCATGGAGATGAGGGCCACTCCCATGGGTGTAGAGGGGCATGTGGTGGTGCATTTTGGACCTTCTGCCATCCTGAGCAGCTCTTTGTCAGGTCCTCGATTTGCTGATCAATCCCCGGCCACCACACATAAGCCCTAGCAAGGCTTTTCATTTTCACCCCTCCCAGATGGCCTTCGTGAAGCTCATTGAGCACTCTCTCCCTTAACTTGGGTGGAATTACCACTCGGGATCCACACATCAAGGTCCCCTGGCATACTGGCAGCTGTTCTCTTCTGGATGAGCATGCTGGCAACAGTGAGTCGCCATGTGCTGGCCATCCCTTCACCGTCAAATCATATACCTGAGACAGTGTCGGGTCATTTCGGGTCTCCTTCTCTATACCAGCGTTAGTTACTGGCAAGCATTCAATTATAGTCGAATGAAATATTTCAACAGGATCCACTGCTGGTGCTTCCTCCGCAGTAGGCAGTGGCAGGCGTGATAGCCCATCAGTGTTTCCATGCTGTTTCGTGCCCTTATACTCGATATCATATTGGTGCGCCCCTAGAAAAAGGGACCATCTTTGTAGCCGTTGCGCAGTCATCACCGGAACGCCCTTCTTTGGATTAAAGATGGAGACAAGTGGTTGGTGGTCAGTCAGCAAGGTGAACTTCTGCCCGTGCAGATAGTGGTTGAACTTTTTTACTCCCCACACTAGGTTGAGGGCCTCCCTGTCAATCTGGGCGTAGTTACGCTCGGCTGAGGTTAGTGACCGAGACGCAAAGGCTACTGGCCTCTGAGCCGTCCAGGAATTTGTGCGACAGCACCGCTCCAATGCCATAGGGTGATGCATCACACGCCAGGTGAATTGGTAGTGCTGGGTTGAAATGAGCCAACACCTCTTTTGATGTGATCAATTCTTTGCACTTCTGGAAAGCTCATTTACATTCGTCATTCCACTTCCATGGTACCCCCGTTTGCAGTAGGGTGTTCAGTGGGTGTAGTACTGTAGACAAATTTGGCAAGAACTTATGGTAGTAGTTCACCAACCCGAGGAACGACTTCAGTTGTGACACATTTTCCGGTGCTGGAGCCTTGACTACTGCCTCAATCTTTTCAGGGAACTTATGTAACCCCTCTTCATCAATAACGTGGCCACAATACGAGATCTGCTTCTGGAAAAACTCGCATTTGTGGCGAATAGCTCGGAGCCCATAATCCTTCAATCTGGTGAGCACCTGCTCCAGGTTGGCGAGGTGATCACTGTCATTTTCGCCCGTGACCAGGATGTCGTCCAAATAACACTGGGTCCCTGGAATCCCTTGCAGGACTTGATCCATTGCCCTTTGCCAAATAGCCGGAGCTGATGCTACCCCGAACACCAGCCGGTTGTATTGGTAGAGACCTTTATGAGTGTTGATCGTGAAGTACTGTTTCGAGGCTTCTTCTACCTCCATTTGCAGGTACGCCTGGGCCAGATCAATCTGAGTGAAGCGTTTCCCTCCAGATAGCGAGGCGAAAATATCTTCAATCCTCGGAAGCGGATATTGTACAGTGTGAAGGACTGGGTTCACTGTCACCTTAAAGTCCCCACAGATGCGAACCTTCTTTGGTTCCCCAGGCGTATTACTCAACGACCTCTTCATTACAGGAATGATGGGTGTAGCCCACTCGCTCCAGTCCACTTTGGATAGTACTCCTGAATGTTCCAAACCTTCCAGTTCTGCTTCGACGGCTGGGCGGATTGCATAAGGTACCGGTCTGGCCGTAAAAAACTTTGGGCTTGCATTTTCCTCTATTTTGTTCGTTGCTGTTATGCCTTTTAGTGTTCCGAGTCCCTCCTGGAACACTTCTTGTGCGTCAGTTAGCATTTTTGACAGTCGTCCAGGTGTGACGCCGTCATCCTTTTTGGCATCTACAGTCAGTGCTTGTATGGAATGCCAATCTAGCTGTATCTTCCGGATCCATTCACGCCCTAGTAGTGGTGGTCCTCCATCTGGCAATACACATAGGTCCATTTTTGGTGTTTCCTTGCCGTTGTATATCACGTTCACCCTTATTTTTCCTTTGGGGTAGACTTTTTGCCCCGTGTACGTCTTCAAGACAATCTCTGTATCTCTCAAGGGTATATGTGAGAATAGCCGCTTGTAGTCCCTTCGGTTTATGACTGTTAGGGCTGATCCTGTGTCCAATTCCATTTTCACTTGGACTCCGTCTATCTTGAGCGTGACCCAGGTAGTTTGGTGATCCTCCATTTTGATTACATGATGTAGTTTCAGACAACCCAGCTCCTTGCTTCCGGAGCCTGTATCACTTTTCTGTTCGTCTGAACTACTCTCCGTCACCTTATGTACCTTTTTGTACTTCTCCTGTGGAGATTTCTTGCTGCTGGTTTTCTTTCCCGACCTGCAGACACTTGCTATGTGTCCTACTTTTCCACACTGTCTGCAAACTTGGTCCTTGAACCAACAACCTTATGGTCGTGTGTTGTTCTGCCGCAGCGATAACACTTCACTGCTCCATATGACATTTCATTTGTGCCATATTCTTGCGGTCTCCGTTGTATCTCTGCAGCACCCCGTGCAGCTGCTTCGTGTGATACTGCCATGCTGAAAGCGTAAGATCCTTTTCTGATAGAAGCCGCCTCTGGGTTCCTTCACTTTGAAGCCCACACACAAACTTGTCCTTTAAAGTATCTGCTAGTCCCGTTCCAAACTGGCAGTGTTTCGATAGTTTGCGCAGTTCCGTTAAATACTCAGCATTACTTTCGTCTTTATGCTGGTTCCTTTTGTGAAACTTAAATCTTTCTGCTATCAGCAGCGGTGTGGGGTTTAAGTGGTCCTGTAGGATTGCCACTATGCTTTCAAAATCCTTTTCCACTGGCTTCTCTGGGGTTACTAGGTTTCGCAGTAAGCCATACGTTTTTGCACCCATGGAATTCAACAATACCAGTGCTTTCCTGGCATCTGGCGCTTCATTCGACTTGCAGTACACTTCTACGCATTCTATATATGTTGCCCAATCTTCGACTTCATTGTCGAACGCTGTGACACTGCCACTCTTCGGCATCCCTGGGTGTGGTTAGACTGGCTAAAAATGGCGTCTCCTGCACTCTCCCTTCTTCTCCGCTGGCTCAAAATGGCGTCTCCCGCGCTTCCTTTCTTCCCCCGCGGACGCTGCTCAGCCCTTGAAACCCCGGCCGCGCTCTGCGCGTTTTCCCCTCTCTCGTTGACGCCGCTCGGTCTTCAACCCCGGCTGCGCCCTGTGCGCTTTACCCTCTCTCTTACCACGTCGACGTTGCTCGGCCTTTTTCTGCGCCGTCGGTCGGCTCCAGCCGCCGCCGTCCGGGAAGGGTCTGCGCCGTACCTGCTGCCAGCCCGCTGTGCTGGATCGTCGCGACTGGGGAACCAAGCCCAGCTCTCCACAGCCTCCTCTGCGATGTTCAAGTCCTCTCCGGTTGGCCGACGCCCGCACTGGTGGAATCGGCCTTCTTCTACAGAGTTGCAGGTAGGTTCTTATCGACTCATCGCCACTGTTAAATCCGTGAATTTTGATGTATGGTGTCCTTCAATAAATCGACAGAGACTGCAGAGGAACAATCGACAGGTGTTTACTGGATGAAGGTTACTCTAAAACTAAAGTACAGATCCCTACTCAGGGTTTATATACAGGTGTGGTCACTGCCGGTACTACAGTATACAGGAGCTGTAAAAAGTTGTTCTCCCCTTAAAGATACATACACTACACCTTCCATATGTTTAGCTCATTCCTCAAGATAATAAGCACAGAAAAGTAAACTACTTATGAAGAAAGGTTAAACAGGTTGGGCCTATACTCATGGGAATTTAGAAGAATGAGAGGTGATCTTATTGAAACATATAAGATACTGAGGGGGCTCGACAAGGTAGATGCAGAGAGGATGTTTCCCCTCGTGGGGAAATCTAGAACTCGGGGGCAGTTTCAGAATAAAGGGTCGCCCTTTTAGAACTGAGATGAGGAGGAATTTCTTCTCTCAGTGGGTTGTAAATCTGTGGAATTCTCTGCCCCAGAGAGCCGTGGAGGCTGGATCATTAAATACATTTAAGGTGGAAATAGACAGATTTTTGCAAGATAAGGGAGTGAAGGGTTATGGGGAGCGGGCAGGGAAGTGGCTTTGAGCCCAAGATCAGCCATGATCTTATTGAATGGCGGAGCAGGCTCAAGGGGCCAAGTGGCCTATTCCTGCTCCTATTTCTTTTGTCCTTATGTACTAAGAACCTGGTCAATGAATTTAAGAAAAAATGGCAAGGTGAAGACCCAAATGCTGTTGCAGTTGACATAATGCTAGTCCCACTACCTCAGAGCTTATCAACAAAATGTTGTGGCAACCTTGAGTTTTAAGTGAATAATTACATGGTTTCTGAGGGATATGACTTTCCACTCATCATTAAACAACCTTCCTAAAATAACTACACAGATCCTGTATAATTCTACACCTACAATAGTTCGCCTGCAGATGGAGCAGTCTGCTGTATTTATTGTGTATTGTTTGCCAAAATCATACACAATATACACAGGAACGCCAGTAGGCCATTCAGATCCTCGAGCCTGCCAATCATTCAATTAAATCACGGCTGATCTGTACCTCAACTCCATTTACCCACCTTTGTTCCATATCTATTGACACCCTTACCTAACAAAAAGCTATCGATCTCAGTCTTGACAATTTTAATCGACCCAGCAACCACAGCTTTTCAGTAGGGAGACTTCCAGATTTCCACTACCCTTTCTGTGAAAAAGTGCTTCCTGATTTTACTCCTAGATGGACTAGCTCTAATTTTAAGATTGTGCCCCCTGTTTTGGTTTCCCCCACCAGAGAATATAGTTTCCCTGTATCTATCCTATCAAATCCCTTAATCATTTTAAACCCTTCAATTAGATCACCCCTCAACATTCTAAACTCAATGGAATACAAGCCAAGTTTATGCAATCTATCCTCAATTTAACTTTTTAAGCCCTGGTATCATTCTGGTGAATCTGTGCTGTACTCCCTCCAAGGCCAATTTATCTTCCCTGATCCTGAGGTTCAGTACCAAAAACTGAATGCAGTACTCCAGATGGTGTCTGACAAAGTCTCAAACAACTGATGCATTACTTCCTCACTTTTGTATTCCAAACCCTTGAGAGGTACACGTACATTCAGCATTTTGAAAGTGCTTTTACATTTTTCTTTAAAAAGTGTCCTACTCAGAACAGTGACCTCCAAGTACTCCACTTCCACTTCCAGCAAAAGTTCTGGCAGGTCTTTGTAACGGTTCTGCGCTCCATTGTGTAATGCAGAGATCTGATTCTTAGGGCAGGATTTTCATGCAGGAGTCGGGTTGGAGGCGGGACTACAACTGTCGGGGTTGTAGTCCCGCCTACATCGAGATGTGGCCAATCCATGCGATTTTAACTTGATTGACCTTGTAGAGCCCACCCAGTGGGCTCAGCAGGCCAATTAAGGGCCACCCGGCAACAGGTGACGTCACAGACTGAAATTTCATCTGTCAAGACGTTTTGACAGATGAAATATCAGTGTTTCACAGCTGTTTGAAGCTGTCAAACACTGACAGTCTTATTTCTAACCTGAGTCCTTCTCCACAGACTCAGTTAGAAATCTCCCCTGCACAGAAAGCTGCAGGCTGTCACTTTTGACAGTTCGCGGCCATTCTGCTTTCTGTGCCGGTGAGATGAGGGACTCCTTGAACCTAAAGGAAGGAAGGCTGAAAAGGTAAGAAAAGGTAATTTACACTTCTTTAATCACTTTAGACACACCAAACACACTTACCTTTGCACTCATGCACACATCACTCACCTGAACACCGACATCTCGACCCCTCCAAGCCCGATGGCCCGACTCCTCCAACTTGGCTTGGTTTGGAGCCGTCGGGAATCCCACAGTTCAAGCTTCAAAATAGGGATTAGGCTAAAAACTGCCTGTTAACTACCTGTTAACAGGCAGTTAATTGGCACAAATCCCTTCCCGCCTTGGGTAGGCGGGTCCCAGTGTGGGGCGGGTACCCTCCTCCTTTGAAACTGGCATGGAGGCGGGTTGGGGGTGGGATGGTGTCGGGACCCCCGATTTCGGGAATTTAACCCCCCCCGCACGCCTCCAATCCCAACTCCACGGCACACTGAAAATCGAGCCCTTAGAGTTCGAATAAAGG
Source organism: Somniosus microcephalus (assembly GCF_052327205.1). NCBI lineage: Eukaryota > Metazoa > Chordata > Chondrichthyes > Squaliformes > Somniosidae > Somniosus > Somniosus microcephalus. The sequence continues at coordinate 172,753,995 of NC_140999.1, read as the reverse complement.
AACTTGCCCTACACATTTACAATGCGCAATGCCAAAGTAAACTTGCTGGATTTATAATCTGGTGGCCGAGAAGACCTTTTAAAAAAAATTGGGTCCATCCCCCAGTACAAAAATCCTTCACCTTGGGAGGGGTGGAGGTGGGGTGGACAGGGAGGAGTGGGGGTGGGGGGGGGGGGGGGGTGCGGGGGAAGGTGGGCACAGAAAAATCGTAATTGAACTAAGAAGGTCCTGTCATAACCCTGCCACATGGGGCCAGTAACAGCCTCTTCCACGCCAGCCTGATGTCAGCTTCTAGGAGGACCTTCTCTATTAATGCCAAGTTGTTCTTGGCCAGCTACACTTCCCCATACCATCCAGCCGGCACTTCAGGATTTAGTGGAATTGACCAAATGAGGTGCTTTTGCTTTACATGTTGGCTTCTGGCAGCTACTTTGGTCTTTTTGATTCGCTGGTTTGCTACTTTATCTGTCCAGCTCATCCCGAGTAGGTGAGCTAGAGAATCTACCCTGTTAGATTCCACCTTGAAGAGTCTGTAAAATCAAAACTATTTGCTGGAAAATGGACTGGAGAGCAGTCTGAGGGAAGGGGAATAATTGCTTTAGGTGTCATGTCAATTAGTCAACATTGCACCAAGAGATTTGTCTGTTCATTCCCCATGACCGCTACATTAGAAATGTAACACACCTTTGAACCCAACCTAGTGGGCTACTTGAAAAATACCCAGCATTTAAAACTTCTCATGGTGAACCTCCTCGTGATTGAGTAATGTGATAAATTTGAAATATTTAGAAAGCAATTACAGTGGATGTCAGCATTATCTTAACTTTAATGTCTTTGGTACTAGATTTATAAAATTGGAGGAAAGATATATATGCTGATAGATATATATGCAGAACAATAGCAATTACAGCATTATCTCATTTATAGAAATGACTGAAGGACTTGTTGCCTCAAGTGTTTTCTTTACTAGTCTGGAAAAAAACGTTTGATACGGTTTAACACTGAGTACTATTAGCATTGGGCAGGTATTTTGGATAACGTTTGATGCAGTAATGGTGAATGTTGATATTATTGCAATCATATTTACCCCATTTGATTTGGACTGAGATTCAGTTCCACAGGTGCTGTTAGTCCTTTAGTGCCTCATCTGAGTGACCATTACTCATATCCGAGCTTTGATGGCGAATATCGACAGGCTGCCTCTTGTGGGGCACCAAAACAAGCCCGATTCTCTCATCACCCAGCATTCATACACACACTCTATACCAGAAATCACTGACTGGCAACGAGGGCAGGTGTTCTGGTTAATCCTTCCCCAGCTCACGGCACTATGGCCGATTGTAGCGCCCGTAATGCCACCTCAGCTGGGGTCAGTTAACTCAGCACAGATCAGGAATGGAACTTTCCTGGTGTACACAGCTCAGTACCAACCCACGTGGAGCCTTCACCTTCCCTCAGGGCCTTCTTTCTGAAAACCTATACAGCAAAAATGGTAACCCAGCATCTGAGGAAAAGAAGCCAGCTGTACCAACTTCAAATACTAAGATAGAGAGTGTAAGATGCTGCTAGAAAGAAGAAAAAGACTTGCATTTATATAGCGCCTTTCACGACCACCGGATGTCTCAAAGCGCTTTACAGCTAAAGTACTTTTTGAAGTGGAGTCACTTGTAAAGTAGGAAATGTGGCAGCCAATTTGCACACAACCAGCTCCCACAAACAGCAATGTGATAATGACCAGGTAACCTGTTTTAGTGATGTTGATTGAGGGATAAATATTGGACAGGACACTTAAATAATGAACACACAAGAAGCTTGCCTGTGAAATGAAAGTGCTGCATCTGCTCATTTTAAGTCAGGTTAAGACCAAGAGATAATAATTAACCTCCACTTTTCCCCCCAAAGTATTGTGGTACAGAAATTTAAACCAAAACATCTCCCATCTGTTTAAATTTCATAATATTGTGCAAAATGCAGAAGGCAATTTGTTATTCAATTAATTTGGTGTTTCTTTAACTGTTTTACCACCGTCATCCAGCAGGGTTAGTAGTTGAGCTTATTATCACAAAACTTTTGCTGAAATACATCGACATCTGGGGACTGTTCTGCTTCTTTTTGTATAATGTTTTGAATAATTACAAAGAATATGCCATGCCATTGGAACTGAAGGTAGTATATTAAATTCTAAATATACCACTTTCAGTTTCAATAACATGGATGATCACTGCAACACCAGGAGACCGGAGATCACCAGCACTAGCTCTGGAAAGAAGTTTTGGTTGGGACAGCTGGGTTATGTGTAAGAAGGAGGAAAGTTACATAGAAATCCACTCCAGTGGGTAAACTACAGCATTTGTGGAGTACTGCTCTTCTAACAAGGAGGGTGAAATAGGAGAACTTAAAAGTAGGAAACCAGTACTGAATGTGTGTGAACTGTAGCCAATAATAAATAACGTGCATAAAACCCCTTAAAATAAAAAAATATCCCAAAGCGCTTCCCAGAGGTGTAATCAGACGATAACGGACACTAAGCCAAAGAAGGTGATATTAGGGACAGATGAGCAAAAGCTTGGACAGAGAGGTGGTTTAGAGTATCAAATCAAAAATCAAATCAACTTTTATTGTCATTGTTAGTGCACAAGTGCAGTGCAACAAAATGTAAGCTTGCGGCTCCCGAGAGTGTACATTTGGATTAAGACATTTAAACATTCAACATACATTTGGCTTGTAGTATATTAACATAACATAACCATAATAAAGTGCAATAGCAGATGTGCAGGCTTTAGAGTTTATTTGTGGAGTTCAGTAGGATGACAGCCCTGGGAAAGAAGCTGTTCCTAAATCTGGTCGTACGGGTGCGAATGCATCTGTAGCGTCTCCCAGATGGCAGGAGGGCGAACAGACTGTGGCTGGGGTGGGTAGGGTCTTTGATGATGGACCGTGACCTCCGTAGACAGCGTTTCTGGTATATGTGCTCTATGGTCGGTAGCCGGGTGCCGGTAATGCGTTGGGCAGTTTTGACTACCCGCTGCAGGGCTTTCCGGTCATAGTAGCTACAGCTGCCATACCATACTGTGATACAGTTTGTCAGGATGCTCTCTATAGTGCAGCGGTAAAAGTTAGAGAGGATCAGGGGTGACAGATTACATCCCTTCAGCCTCCTTAGGAAATATAGGCGCTGCTGGGCCTTCTTCACCAGAGAGGAGGTATTGAGGGACCAGGAGAGGTCTTCCGTGATGTGGACTCCGAGGAACTTAAAGCTGTCCACCCTTTCCACCACAGCCCCATTGATGTGGATGGGGGTGTGACTTCCGCCTTTGGACTTCCTGAGGTCCACAATGATTTCTTTGGTTTTCTTGATGTTAAGGGCCAGGTTGTTATCGGCGCACCACTTCACAAGATGCTGGACCTCCTCCCTGTAGGCTGACTCATCGTTGTTGGTGATCTGGCCTACTACCGTGGTGTCATCCGCAAACTTGATGATGGTGTTGGAACCTTGAACAGCCACACAGTCGTGGGTGAAGAGGGAGTAGAGGAGGGGGCTCAGCACACATCCTCGTGGGGCCCCCGTGTTCAGGGTCGGGGGGGGGGGGGGAGGTGTGGTTACCTAATTTGACAGACTGGGGTCTGTTTGTTAGGAAGTCCAGGGTCCAGTTGCAGAGGGAAGTGTTCAGGCCAAGAGTTTGGAGTTTGGTGGCCAGCTTGTTGGGGACGATAGTGTTGAATGCTGAGCTGTAGTCTATGAACAGGGAGGGAGAGGGAGAGGGAGAAGAAGAGAGGTTTAGGAAGGCAATTCCATAGCTGCCAATGGTGGGGCAAAGGGGAAGGAGGAATGTACAAGAGCCCAGAGTCAGAAGAAGAAAAAGATGAACAACAGTTTATATATTTATATAGCGCCTTTAACATACAAAGGTGCTCCACAGGAGTGTTATCAAACAAAACGTCACAGAAGAAGGTAATAGGATAGATGACCAAAAGCTTGATCAAAGAGGTAGGGCTAGATTTTCAGTTGCTTGCGCCAGCAGTTAGCGCCTTAAGGGAAGTGATTTTCGGGCGCTATGCGTGTAGCACCCGGGCGCAGCGCAGTTTGCGCCCCGCCCCAAATTAAGTTGCCCGTTAGCGCCGGCGCAAAGTTTAGCGGCCGCCCGGATGCGCGCGCAGAAAATGACGTCACATCCTCGTGCAACGCCCTTTGGCCGCCCCGAATCCAAACTTCAGTCGGACCGCCCCATTGTGCGGCTGGCGTCCAGAGCGTTTGTAAAATGGAACGCAACACACCCTGGGGAGCGCAAATTAAAGGGCACTCCTCCTGCACTATAAAAGGCAGTCTGCATGTGTTGTGTGGAAGGATCCAGTGTGTTGTTGTGAACGGTGTATTTATGATTTATCTCCTCCTCCTCCTCCTCCTCCTCCTCCTCCTCCTCTTCCTCTTCCTCTTCCTCTTCCTCCTCCTTTGAAAAAAACACATGCACCCTTCCCCTTTAAGAGCTCACTGGCACCAGAGTGTCTGCCGTGCGCTGCGCCCGAGCTCGGGTGTTGCGCTCTGCATCGCCGGCTTAGCGCCTAAAGATAGTAGTGGAACGCCGCTTTTAGCGCTCCACCAACCTCTTAGGGCGAAGCCACTGAATTTCCGGCAACGGGGCGCTACTTTGGGGCGGGCGCTAACTTCGGGCGGGCGCTAAGGTTAGCGCCCCAAAACTGTCTATACTGAAAATCTAGCCCGTAGTTTTTAAAGGAGGAGAGAGAGGCAGAGAGGTTTAGGGAGTGAATTGCAGAGCTTAGGGTCTAGGCAGCTGAAGGCACGGCTGCCAATGGTGAAGCATTTAAAATCGGAGATGTGCAAGAGGCCAGAATTGGAGGAGCGCAGAGATCTTGGAGGGTTGTAAGGCTGGAGGAGGTTGCAGAGATAAGAAGGGGCGAGGTAGGTCTTTTCCTCTCTGTCATTTTTGTATGGTCATATGATGCTGCCAAGGGGCAGCATGTAGATGAGGAAGGGGAGGAGCTAAAGATAGATGCTTGGGGGACTATAGAGGTACTGGCACAGAAGCAGGAAGAGAAGTGCTTGTGGCTTTGATCGGATAGGTAAGAATGGACCCAAGCGAGAGCAGTTTCACTGAGCTGGACAACAGAGGAGAGGTGTTGGAGGAGGATGGCATGGTCAACTGTGGCAAAGATTAGGGGGGATAATGCACCACAGTGACAGATATTGGCCCAGAAATTCAGGTCTCCACGGGTGAGTATGCACAGGGTACTCACCTGTAGGCCCAATGGAAGTGCCGGTTTCGTGCATGCACTGCGCACTTCCATTCCCCTGAAAGAAGGGGCTCAGAAGTCGAACGCGTGCGCAGGAGAGGCAGCGCATGCGCATTGAACTTACGTTTTTTTTTGCAGATTTTCCCGGGAGGGTAAGTCTCCAGAAGTTAAGACATGTAAAAAGCAGTCGCAAGGCTTGCTTTTTACAAGGTAAGTGGTGAATTAATTAAAATAAAAACATTTTTCCCACAGGTTTATTATTTTTAAATACTTTAAAGAAAGGTAAGTATATTTTTAGCCCCGTTAGAAAATGTAATTCATTTTTTCAAAAATTGAAATTATTGTTTAAAATAGTTATTTCATGTAATTTATAGTTTATTTTAAAAATGTGATTTTTTAAAAATTTATTTGAAGATTTAGTGATGTTTTGGGCTTATAGTGTTTATAGGTTTGACAGGTCTTCCTGTCAAACTTATGAGTGAAGCATTCCTTGCTACCATTGGCTCTCCATGGCGCACGTGATCCCAGGGGACGCATCGAACTAACTGCGCCCCTGGGATACACAAGCACTGCGCGCTGGCAGTTGGAGGAGGCCCAGGATCGGAATCCCACGCGGGCCCACAGCTCAACGGCCGGCGCGGTAGGTAAGTGCAGGTCGGGGGCTTGCACCCGCGGGAAGCCCCCGACCCGAATTTCTGGGCCAGTGTCATTTGTAATTTTGATAGGGCCATTTTAGTGCTGTGACAGGGTGGAAATCTGTCAAACATGGAGTTGTGGAAAAGATTGGCACAGATTTATGAAGATAGCTTATAGAAATTGTGAGTGTCGAATTTTTGTACCCATTAACTTGAAGAATGTCAGTATTGGTGAATGCAGACCTCCTCCACTTTTAAATATAGAATCAATGTCAAGCGCTGCCAGACTAGGTATATCTACGGGGTAAAGGTTATTTACACCGCTGTAACAATTCCTTGATCCCAACCTCAGTAGAGCATTAGTGTAGAATATCCATTTCTCCTACACTAGCAATCATTGTAGCTCCTCTGAAAGAAATTGGCCAATTAATGTGGAATTATGGGCAATTTGGTGTTGTGGATTTCTGGCCAAGGAACTGGATTGAGATTGTCCAATGCAATTTCACTAAAGAACATCACAGAACATAGAACAAGAAAAGACCATTTGGAAGAAGGCTAATTAACCCTTCCACAAATAATGTACAGGAAGCCCTATCATGAATCTACCTCACCCAGTTAATTATACCTGAGGCAAAATTCTACATAAATTCTCCTTGATCCCAAAGCTAATCAAGCTAAAATCCACAATATTCATCCATCCACTCTTAAGCCACTTATAGTTGACAGATGGGAAAGACATTGATGGCACCAGTCTGGGTTGAATTCAAGCCAAGATCCCAGTGAAAGAATGCTGTTAAAACCTACTGTGCTACCCTGTCTCCTTTTATGGAGTTGATTTTTAAATCACTAGGTAAAACATTGGTAAGTAGCTCCAGTGATGCAATCAAAAGCTGCTAGGAACTGACCCGAGTGAGCAAGAATAGGTATATTAGTCATCAAGGATGTCCGCAGCTCAGCAACACTCCCACAACTTGTCATATATCTGCATCATATGCATATACATATATACTGCTATATTCTCAACAGAACAAGTGCATTCATAAAAATACCTGGACAAGTGTAATTCAGCCACAACGTTTTCAGAAGCTCCACAAACAGTTACGGCTGTACAAAGTGTTTGAAAGGATCCCAGCAGGAAATTTTCAAACTGACCACCAGATACTCTTGAGCAGAGGCAAGAACTGCCTCACATGACTCTTGGGGAAGTCTGAAACACCTGCTATTGACATTGTAAAACTTTTGAAAAATAATGATATAACAAGTGCCCTGGCTGGGTCTGACTAGCCTGTAGACTTCATTATGATGTATTATGAGTGACTGAAATTGGTTGTAGCTAATATTTGAATAATAAAAAAGGTAATACATTAGTTAACTTTAACTATAGATTTGAAACTAAATATTCCTAGCTTTATATACAGCCTATTTACATTACAAGATATTTAAATACAGTAATTTCTAAATTACTTGTTATATTAATATTAAATCCATCTAACATCTAACAAAATAATTAATAGCAACAATCACTTTTGCCATCTCCTTTGATTATCTGAAGTCTTTTCTTTCGAGTCTTGTCCTATAAAATGTCTCTTCGTCCTCCTGCTTTGATATTTCTTTTAAATTGTGTGTCTCAATGATTTCTCTCCTTTCCACCTTAACTGTTTGCTTGAATCCTACAGCTTTAGAGTTTCTCGACTCCTACGGTTTATCTTACTGAATCTTCTACTAGCTTTATTCTTGACTATAATCTTGTTTTGCCCTCCCTGACCATTTTTGTCTCAGTTATTCTGCTCGTTTCATCTCTTCCATCTGTTTAATTATGTGCCCCATCTCCAGCTGGATTTCTTCAGCTCTCCAAACTGCCAATTCTCATCCTTTTCTAATTTTCTCTCCCCATTCCAGAATTCGATTATTTCAATGTCAGCGTTGCAATTGCAAATACTGGGCCTTTGAACTGACTGGCTTTTAAGTTACAACTATTTTTATACAACTTCTTCAGATTTTAACTCTGAAATATTTTAATTTTAGTCGTGAGAAAGTTCTTTGTAGCTCACTTGTATGAATTACACGATTTTCCTCGTGCAAATTTTTTGTTGTTGCAATAACCCAGTGAATATCTCCAATCTAGTTCTCCCCGGTGTCCTGGCCAATATTTATCCCTCAATCAACATATCAAAAACAGATTATCTGGTCATTATCACATTGCTGTTTGTGGGACCTTGCTGCCGCGTTTCCTATATTACACCAGTGACTCCACTTCAAAAATATTTCATTGGCTGGAAAGCGCTTTGAGACGTCCGGTGGTCGTGAAAGGCGCTATATAAATGCAAGTCTGCCTTTCTTTCTATTTCCATTTGAAACCAGTGTGCATACACACACAATTGACACAAATTCCATGTCAAGGCAGATATTTTTCTCCATTCCTAGTTGTTTTCCCTTCTGCTCCTACAGATCTGTAATCTGTAATAATCTGTGATTAAAAATGCTTATTTTTTGTGATAAACCCATTTTCAGATGTGTTAATCAAACTGTACCAAGTTACCACTGTTAAATATATCAAGTTTCCAACTTGCGTGGCAGAAACTGCTGGTGAGATCACATGGTCTCGAGAAGCGTTGATCTACTGGCCCTCAGTATGGTACCAGCAAATCACTAGTATTTGTGTATGATGTTGCCCCATCTAAGTCAGTTTCTTTTACAACCTGTAATTCAGTGAACTGACTAATTAAATATGTCTTTGTGACTCTCTGCATGTTCTTACTCAATCTCTTGTTCCATATATTTCAGCTTACACAAAAAAAATAACTTCCAGCCCAGCTAAAATATTTCGATTCTTATCAAGAATGTACATTATTTTTTTTGTAGAATTAATGCTCGGCATTAAAAATCTACAAATTGCTCAAACGAACCAACAACTGTTGATATTTTCAATGAATTTTAATTTATGAATTTCTGGAGTATTGGCGGGGGTAAAAAAAAAGTCTCATGCAAAAATGTGGAGCTATGAGAAGGTCGGTCAATGTTTGTTGGAACAGGATGACAGTGGCTTGAACCTGCAATCCCCCTCAGACAACATCAGGGGGAGCCACTGGGCTGTTCATTCGCCAGAAAGACAGGGAAAACCAGAGGCTAATTCAGTCCATTTGACTCTTGAATACTTTATAACAACTGGCAGAAGATTAGCATTAATATGGTTCTGGGAACATGGTGCCTCTCTAACTTTTTGGCCAGGGTATAGAGTGCTATGTTCTTTATGCTTTTGTTGTGTATTAATTAGATTGCGCATAATCTTTGTTTCCGATTTCAATTTTCTCCCATTCAATCAAGAAAAACTCCCCATTTAGGATACAGTAAAAACAAATCTCCAAAGTACAGCCACCAAGACAATCCCCCCCCACCCCATATCCCACGATATTCCCCTAAAAATAAAATTTATGTCAGAAAAGCATAAATTCAACAATTTAGAAAAAAATTACAAACTTACTCGTAAAATTATCCATCCCACATTGCAGTTGCCTCAACAATTTCCCTCCCCCCCCCCCCCACCATACACACATGTGGAACGCACCTTGTTGGCCCTCATTAACATTCCTCACCTGGCTACTCTCATTCCCCATACATCATTGCTGAGCCTGCCCAGCTGCACTCCAACTCCCATGAGCCACTATATGACCCAACCTCATCCCAACACATGCAGAAATAGCACAACTGTACTTCGAAACATAGAAAAATAGGAGCAGGAGTAGGCCATTCAGCCCTTCGAGCCTGCTTCACCATTCAATATGATCATGGCTGAACCACTATCTCAATACCACATTCCCACTCTCTCCCCATACCCCTTGATGCCTTTTGTGTCTAGAAATCTATCTATCTCCTTCTTAAATATATTCAGTGACTTGGCCTCCACAGCCTTCTGTCGTAGAGAATGCCATAGGTTCACCACCCTCTGAGTGAAGAAATTTCTCATCTCAGACCTAAATGTCCTACCCCGTATCCTGAGACTGTGACCCCTCATTCTAGACCCCCCCAAGCCAGGGGAAACATCCTCCCTTTAAAGCTTTAAAGCTAATTCAACACAAGAAAGCAACCAAGCTACAACTTCCAGAAGCTTTCTCACATCTCCAGACATCCCCCCTCTCGCATTGTCCCATCCTCCAACAGTCCCATACTTTGTCACCCCCTTCCCAGCCTCAGCCCCATTTTGGCTGCCTTGTGTTCCCAAACTCAAGTCTCCCAATTCATCATGTAATCTCTCTTCCCACCACACTCGCTCCCAAAAATGAGATATCTTCCTGCTACTCCCTCTCAACTCCAGGCCTCCAACTATTGCTATCTCAGTTCAGTTCCAGCCTAGGCCCTGCTTCAGCCTTGGACTTTGCACTCTCCTAGTCCCATGCTCTACCTGAACTTCACTGCTTGCTCCCTTCTCTCTGTTGAGAAAAACATAATGAGTATATTGAATGCTGTAATTGAGAAAACTCAGCTTTAGTTATAATTTTCACTTTTAAGTGGCAAGTACATAATTTAAAAATGTAAACACGGATTAAGTACAAAGATGCATATAATTTAAATATACTTTAAAGCAATAGAAGGAATGATGAAAGAAGGATAATTACATTGAGTACAGAAGTAAATTGAGGAATACAAGCCAAATATTAAAGAAAAATAAATATGGGCCCGGAATTTGCGGTCAGCGGCGAAGCAAAGGTGTTCGCTGCTGGCCTCGAAGAAGCTGCCCACAGAGATCTCTGTGGCGAGAAGTTTGCCTTTTTCGACGTTCAAATGATTGCAAGCTATTGTGATGTCAACAAGCTCTCTAAGCAGCCAATCACATTGCAGAATTCTCGCAGGCAGGGAACCAGGAAATAAGAATCTAGACTTTTAAAAAATGTTAGAGAGCAAAACAAAGATTGGGGCTCTCACATGGGGATAAGGTAGAACCTGAAATAGTGGGCCGGATTTTCCGATCGGAGGCTTCCCGAGTGCGGATGCCTCCAATCTGGAAAAATCTACGCACTTACCTGCTGGCTCCATAGAAACATAGAAAAATAAGAGCAGGAGTAGGCCATTCGGCCCTTCGAGCCTGCTCCGCCATTCAACATGATCATGGCTGATCCTCTATCTCCATACCCCTTGATGCCTTTTGTGTCTAGAAATCTATCTATCTCCTTCTTAAATATATTCAGTTTCTTGGCCTCCACAGCCTTCTGTGGTAGAGAATTCCACAGGTTCACCACCCTCTGAGTGAAGAAATTTCTCCTCATCTCAGTCCTAAATGTCCTACCTGATATCCTGAGACTGTGACCCCTTGTTCTAGACGCCCCAGTCAGGGGAAACATCCTCCCTGCATCCAGTCTGTCTAGCCCTGTCAGAATTTTATACGTTTCAATGAGATTCTTCTAAACTCTATTGAATACAGGCCTAGTCGACCTAATCTCTCCTCATACGACAGTCCTGCCATCCCAGGAATCAGTCTGGTGAACCTTCGCTGCACTCCCTCTATGGCAAGTATATCCTTTCTTAGGTAAGGAGACCAAAACTGCACACAGTACTCCAGGTGTGGTCTCACCAAGGCCCTGTACAACTGCAGCAAGACATCCTTGCTCCTGTACTCAAATCCTCTTGCAATGAAGGCCAACATACCATTTGCCTTCCTAACTGCTTGCTGCACCTGCATGTTTGCTTTCAGTGACTGGTGTACAAGGACACCCAGGTTCCATTGTACATCAGCATTTCCCAATCTATCACAATTTAAATAATACTCTACCTTTCTGTTTTTCTTACCGAAGTGGATAACTTCACATTTATCCACGTTATACTGCATTTGCCATGTATTTGCCCACGCACTTACCTTGTTTAAATCGCCTTGAAGCCTCTTTGCATCCTCTCTCTCTTGGGCAGTCCCTCGGAACCGAGGATGACTTGCTTCCACATTAAAAATGAGTTCTCAGGTGACTGATGAGTCCAATGCGGGACCTAGTGTCTCTGTCACAGGTGGGGCAGATGGTGGTTGAAGGGGCAGGCGGGTGGGTGGGATGCTTGGGTTGACGTGCGCTCCTTGCACTTTCTGCGCTTGGCTTCTGCTTGCTCCCGGCGAAGAGACTTGAGGTGTTCGGTGCCTTCCCGGATGCTTCTCCTCCACTTTGTGGGGTCTTGGGCCAGGGATTCCTAGGTGTCAGTGGGGATGTTGCACTTTTTCAAGGAGGCCTTGAGGGTGTCCTTGAAGCATTTCCTCTGCCCATCTGGGGCTCTCTTGCCGTGTCGGAGCTCTGAGTAGTGATGTGCCTCAATAATTCCGAGACTCGATGTTAGCGAAACAAAACAAGGCTTTTATTAACTTAGAAGGTAACACGCAGTGGAGAGAGGTATCTTCCAGCTGGAGGTCTGCAGTACTGGATATGAGGCCAGACTGAGCTTGCTTACATAGGGGTCAGGTATGGGCGGAGCCCTACACACAATACATTACAATATACAATACAATGGTGAGGAGACGGAACTGAGGTAAGGGAACTGAAACCTGAAACCAACCACAGTCACAGGCAGTGATGAATGGAATATTTCATCACATTCACCCCTTCTATAGATTTAGTCTGCTCGGGGGTTTGATAGTCCTCTGCGACCGACGTGGCTGTTGTGGTGTCGCGGGTGTCGGCTGGGTGTCCCCGGTGGCCTCCTGGGTCTCTGCCGGGGGTGCCGCCAGGGTTGTTGAAGGGGTAGTTGGTGGGGGTGCCGTTGGTCGATGTTCTTCCGGGGGTGATGAAAGAGTAGTGGGTGGGTAAGAGTTGCTGTGATCGTTGTTGTTGCTATTGCCGTGGTTGTTGTCGTTACCGGCTGGGGCGACGTCTTTTATGGACACGGTGTCCTCCCTTCTGTCGGCGTGCCGGACATACGTGTATTGGGGGTTGGCGTGGAGTAGGTGCACTGGCTCCACAAGAGGGTCCGTCTTGTGGCCCCTCACATGCCTTCGCACGAATACCGGGCCTGGGGTGGAGAGCCATGATGGCATGGATACGCCTGAGGTGGATTTCCGGGGAAAGACAAACATTCGTTCATGAGGCGTGGCATTAGTGGCAGTACACAATAGCGACCGTATCGAATGGAGCACATCTGAGAGGACTTCCTGCCAGCGGGAGATAGGGAGGCCCTTGGTCCTTAGAGCTAGAGTGACTGCTTTCCATACTGTCCCGTTCTCTCGCTCCACTTGACCGTTACCCCGGGGGTTGTAGCTGGTGGTACGGCTCGTGGCGATCCCCCTGGACAGCATGTACTGGCGTAGCTCTTCACTCATGAAGGACGCCCCCCTATCCGTATGGATGTAGCTCGGCATACCGAACAGGCAGAACAGGCTGTTGAGGCATTTAATGACCGTGGCGCTGGTCATGTCTGGGCAGGGGAAGGCGAATGGGAAACGGGAGTATTCGTCCACAATGTTCAGGAAGTAAACATTGCGGTCGACTGACGGGAGGGGGCCCTTGAAATCTAAGCTGAGCCGCTCAAAGGGCCGTGTAGCTTTGATTAAGTGGGCTCTATCTGGGCGGTAGAACCGAGGCTTGCACTCAGCGCAAGTGCGGCAGTTCCTGGTCAGAGACCGAACTTCCTCAATCGAGTAGGGTAAGTTACGGGACTTTATGAAGTGGAACAGCCGCGTGACCCCTGGGTGGCAGAGGTCGTTGTGGAGGGTCTGTAGCCGATCCCCGGTGGCGCTGGCACACATCCCTCGTGAGAGGGCGTCAGGGGATTCGTTAAGGGCCCCTGGCCGGTAAATGATGTCATACTCGAAGGTGGAGAGCTCGATCCGCCACCTAAGAATCTTATCATTTTTAATCTTCCCCCTCTGTTTATTATTGAACATAAACGCTACCGACCGCTGGTCGGTAAGTAGGGTGAAGCGTTTGCCGGCTAGGTAGTGGCGCCAGTGGCGCACTGCCTCCACGATGGCTTAAAGTAGAGCGCTTGTTTTGGGAGTCTCATATCAGGCATGTGGACGATGTGACCCGTCCATCGGAGCTGATCGAGCATGGTCAAAGCTTCGATGCTGGGGAAGTTGGCCTGAGCGAGAACACTGACGTGAGCATCCTCCTCACAACTCACAATCCCACCTAGTTTTGTGTCGTCAGCAAACTTGGAAATATTACATTTGGTTCTCTCATCCAAATCATTGATATAGATTGTGAATAGCTGGGGCCCAAGCACTGATCCCTGCGGTACCCCACTAGTCACTGCCTGCCACCCCGAAAAAGACCCATTTATTCCTACTCTCTGTTTACTGTCTGTTAACCAATTCTCAATCCATGCCAGTATATTACCTTCAATCCCAAGTTCTTTAATTTTGCACACTAACTAACCTCTTATGTGGGACTTTATCAAAGGCCTTCTGAAAATCCAAATACACCACATCCACTAGTTCTCCCTTATCTATTCTACCAGTTACATCCTCAAAAAACTCCAGTAGGTTTATCAAACATGATTTCCCTTTCATAAATCCATGTTGACTATGTTTCTATCATCAGGTGATAAGAGTAGATGACTAGAAAGAATAAGGGTTGTGTGGAATCATCTTATGTGCCAGCTTGACACAAAGGATGATGATTAGAGTTGGGAGCCTGTCAATCATAGCTGACACTGAAATTAACCTTGGATCACTTCAGAACACAAAAGAGAAAATAGGAAATGATGAAAATTAGCTATTCAAGACTTCGCTATGTGACTTAAAAAACAAAAACAAAATCACTTGGAAAGTAGTAAGCCGTTAAAGCACACAGAAAGTGAGTTTTATATTGCTTTCTTTACATGGAAATTCCTCATTTGAGTTTCATTTTAACCCAGTAAAGATTCTTTAAAGCAAATGGTTTATACTTAGGATAATAGTTCTACCCTACGTAAACTCAAGGTCATCCTTGGCTGCCCATGTCCTAACTCGCACCAGGTCCCATTCACCCATCAGCCCTGTGCTCACTGACCTCCCGGTTAAGCAACGCCTCGATTTCAAAATTCTCATCCTTGTTTTCAAATCCCTCCATGGCCTCGCCCCTCCTTATCCCTGTAATCTCCTCCAGCCCCACAACCCCTCCCTCCCGAGATATCTGCGCTCCTCTAATTCTGCCCTCTTGAGCATCCCTGATTATAATCGCTCAACCATTGGTGGCCGTGCCTTCTGTTGCCTAGGCCCTAAGCTCTGGAATTCCCTGCCTAAACCTCTCTGCCTCGCTACCTCTCTTTCCTCCTTTAAGACGCTCCTTAAAACCTACCTCTTTGACCAAGCTTTTGGTCACCTGCCCTAATTTCTCCTTATGTGACTCAGTGTCAAATTTTTTGTCTTATAATACTCCTGTGAAGCGCCTTGGGACATTTTACTACGTTAAAGGCGCTATATAAATACAAGTTGTTGTTGTTGTTTTTTTAAACAATGTAATCCCATCTTCAGGATAACTTTAATCAGCATTAAGGTTTCTAAAATTATATTCCTGTGTTCTGTATTGGATCAAAATAAAACTTTTGCCAACATCTTAAATGTCATAATTTTTTGTATTTTAAAGATTATTCCAAATTTGGTACCATTGTTAACCATTAATCTTTTAAGCACACTTCTGAAGTGAAAAAAATTCAGGACAATCCCAATATTTAAATCGTGTAACATCTGCTCAAAATGATTTTTTCCACAGTTGCACTTGAGTTTTGGCATCAGTTTGGTCTTCATTGGAGCTCAATCTACAGCACAAAATGGATCCAAATTTCGGAAGCTAACTGCTCTTAAAAAGAGCCAGGAATGTGACTGTGGAGAGCATGTAAACATTAGTGTGGCACTTGATCTTTTCTAAGCGTCACAATCTAAATCGGTAATGAAGCCACGTTCAGATTCTAATTTTGGTCATTAACCTATTGATACAGACTTAAAATTGGTCTCATAACATTTTACCATTACACATTACAGTAATTGGAACTTCTCCAGTACACATAACCAAAATAAACAGAATTTTCATTCTTTTTCAAAGTGATGGAGCATGGCCGCTTCTTCCTTTTTAATTTGCTTGTGTGTCTGATTTTCAAGTTGCAATAGTTTTTTTGTGGTTCTCCCTCCACAATAAATTAGTGCTATTTGTTAAAGGTGGTTACAAATGCAAATCTTTTTGCTAATCTAAATTCTCTACCAGTGTTAGCCCTCATCTCATTCACATTAAAAGAGCAATTGAAAAAAAAAACGCCCAATTTTCAATCTGCATTGCCAGAATGGGTAATACTTGAGCAAGTCTCTCAGACATAAATTCCACAGATTAAAGCTACTATTGCAGACAACAATTACTCTACACAATTATGAATGTATAATCCATGTTTTACTTGCGAAACATCAATATCTGTGGTAACCTCAACAAACGAATAAAAGAATGTTTTCCTTGTTCATGCAAAGCAGGCATTGTCAATATGTCAAATGAAGTGCAGCCAAGCGTTTGGGATGCAGCCCCCTTAAAGTTCCTCAGGCAATATGTTCACCCAGCATGAAGCACAGCACTGCTCCACAATATCACTGTAGAAAATAACAAGATTGACAAGAATCTGCACAAGGACTTCGGTTTCCAGACTACTCGCCCTAGCCACTGAATGAACATCTTAGTGGGCTGTAAGAAAAAAGAACTTACTGACTAGAACAGCAGACTGGAGTGACATCAATCAGATATATTTACATATTGATAGTTCGCCAGCTGATTATGCTTTACTATGCTGGAAACATTTTCCGCACACAATTTGAATGCAATGCTTGTCTGAACTTCAGCATCATTCTAGTTTAAAAAAGTACAAGCCATTTCATTCAGATGTACAGGTCACAACATTTTTATCTACTGGGGAAATACTTGCTCTAACATTGCTCCGAATGTTCAGGGGTAAATCTTCCTACCGACCGATTATTTTGATGCATTTTCTTTTTCTGACAGATAAGATTAGGTAAATAGAAAGAAAGAAAACTTGCATTTATATCGCACCTTTCACAACTTCAGGACGTCCCAAAGTGCTTTACAGCCAATGAAATACTTTTGACGTGTAGTCACTGTTGTAATGTGGGAAATGTGGCAGCCTATTATGCCTAGCAAGGTCCCACAAACAGCAATGTAATAATGACCAGATAATCTGTGATGTTGGTTGAACCCATGACCTTCTGACTCAGAGGCGAGAGTGCTACCACTAAGGCACAGCTGACGATGTCCAACTGGTGATGCTTAGGAAACTTTCTTTTGGCACTGTCATCTTGGAAAGCAGAAAATGGGGCCCTGTAGCAACAATTCCCCCTCCTACCACCTGAAAAAAATTGTTTGAATGTAGCACTGAATTCTTACCCCCATCAAAGATATAACTCCAGTGTGTGTGAGAGAATGGTCTTTGAAAAAGAAAGGAAATCTCTAGTTGACCTTATCACTATTAGTATTTTAAAAGTTAAGAAAAGGACATCAATTTATATAGTCCCTTAAAACATGTCTCTGGATATTCATAGGAACAGAAGTAGGCCATTCAGCCCCTCGAGCCTACGCCAATATTTAATTAGATCATGGCTGATCTGTATCTCAGCTCCATTTACCTACCTTTGCTGCATATCCCTTGATACCCTTACCCAACAAAAATCTACTGATTTCAGTCTTTTAAACTCCAATTGTCCTGTCCAATTTGGGGAGAGAATTCCTGATGTCAACTGCCCAATTGCATGAAAAAGTGCTTTCTGTTTTCACTCCTGAATGGCCTGGCTCTAATCTTACGATTATGTCGCCTTATTTTTGCTTTCCCACCAGAGGAAATAGTTTCCCTGTATCTACACCCTAGTGAACCCTTTTAACATTTTAAACACCTTGATCAGATCACCCCTCAATCTTCTATACACAAGGGTATTCACATACAATGAACTGGTTTTAAATGCAGTAACCTTTGTTATCTGGGTAGACACTGCACAGCAAAGTCTTGCAAGCAACAAACTGATCTGCTATTGGTGGCGTTGATTGAGGGGGGGAGAAAAAGAGAGGAGCGGGCATCCCATCCTTACAGAATTCTTGTTGCGTTTTCATTTTACATCATTTCCTTTTTTCAAATAAATTCTCCCTCCAGTTTGAGAATGCTGTTGGATTTCGGTAGAGATGTTGCAGTCTTTGTTCAGTACCTCCATCTGGTGCAGTTGCAAATGGAAACGCAGAGCTGTGATCAAACCTACACTTATCACTCCTCACACTGTGCTCTCAAGCGCAGTGCTGCCGCATTGCCTCACCAAATGTTCAAAATTAATGAATTACAGTTATAGCAGATATAATATGCTGGGTAAATTGGACCAAGAGTATTTGCCCAAACCAAACATATTAACTGGTGTACAATTTTTAGACGCACTAAGACCCTACCACTGTTCCAGCTGAGATCAGTTAATTCATCATGGACCAATACAATCTGTGACCTTCTGGTCTATTCAGCTCAGCTACTCACTACTTTAATCAGCTGAGCCACAACAAAGTTTGTATCCATGTTAACATGTTTGGTACCTCGTGCATGACCAAATTTATCAATGTGCTTACAATTGGTGAGCTGGATTAGATTAGGTGGTTCATACTGATTAATAGACCTGCTTATGTTCTTTAGCACTTTATGATCCTGCCTAATATGGCTTGACTGTTCTCCAGGCTCTTCAGGCCTTTCAAACAACCTGTTTCTGCACCCTCTTTGACCTGACCCAAGTCTTCAGGCCTCCTAAACTGAACTGAGTCAAAACTCTAGACATTTTAAGACAAACTACCTCTCCTGGCCTCCTTTTCCCGACCTGACCATTCAGGCCACCTGTATAATATCAGTAAAAGTGTTATTGAATAAAACTCATTTTCAGTTGTCTAACATGATCAGCCTCAGCTTCTTTGATGACCAGAATGATTTCCATAATCCAACATTCTACTTTAGCCAGCTGAAACCAACCTATGTTTTTTCCCCTGTTTTTGTAATTAAGTTCCCTTCCTTCTGCTTTCTCTGCATCCTGCTACTGCAAATATTATGCTTGCTTTTGTTCTTATGTAAACTAGCATTTTAACGATGCCCATTATTAAACTTGATTTATTCCTTCCACATGTTCTATAATGGCAGTTAAGCACACATTGCCTTCAACACTTACGAGAACTACAGCTTCCAGCCTCCAATGCTACTATCCACCTAAGACTTCATTCACCTTTGTATGATTCATGCCACTCACACGTATGAAACATAGAAGATAGGAGCAGGAGTAGGCCATTCGGCCCCTCGAGCCTGCTCCGCCATTCAATGAGATCATGGCTGATCATCCATATTCAGTACCCTGTCCCTGCTTACTCCCCATATCCCTTTAGCCTTAAGAAATATACCTAACTCCTTCTTGAATATATTTAATGAATTGGCCTCAAATGCCTTTTGTGGTAGAGAATTCCACAAGTTCACCACTTTCTGGGTGAAAAAATTCCTCCTCATCTCTGTCCTAAATGGCTTACCCCTTATGTTTAGACTGTGACCCCTGGTTCTGGACTCCCCCACCATCGGGAACATCCTTCCTGCATCTAGTCTGTCTAGTCCTGCCAGAATTTTATAAGTTTCAATGAGACCCCCTCTCATTCTTCTAAACTCTAGCGAATACAAGCCCAATTGACCCAATCTCTCCTCATACGTCATTCCTGCCATCCCAGGTATCAGTCTGGTGAATCTTCGCTGCACTCCCTCCATGGCAAGAACATCCTTCCTCAGATAAGGTGACCAAAACTGCACACAATACTCAAGGTGTGGTCTCACCAAGGCCCTGTACAACTGCAGCAAGACATCCTTGCTCCTGTACTCGAATCCTCTCGCTATGAAGGCCAACATAGCATTTGCCTTCTTAACCGCCTACTGCACCTGCATGCTTACCTTCAGCGACTGGTGCACAAGGACACCCAGGTCTCGTTGCACTTCCCCTTCTCCCAATCTATTGCCGTTCAGATAATAATCTGCCTTCCTGTTTTTGCCACCAAAGTGGATAAACTCGCATTTATCCACATTATACTGCATTTGCCATGCATCTGCCCAATCACCCAACCTGTCCAAATTGTACTGGAGTTTCTCTGCATCCTCCTCACAGCACACACGCCCACCCAGCTTTGTGTCATCTGCAAACTTGGAGATATTACATCTAGTTCCCTCGTCTAGATCATTTATATATATTGTGAATAGCTGGGATCCTAGTACCGATTCCTGTGGTACCCCACTAGTCACTGCCTGCCACTCGGAAAAAGACCCATTTATTCCAACTCTTTGCTTCCGGTCTGCCAACCAGTTCTCTATCCAAGACAGTACCTTACCCCCAATCCCATGTGCTTTAACTTTACACGATAATCTCTTATGTGGGACCTTATCGAAAGCCTTCTGAGAGTCCAAATACACCACACCCACTGGTTCTCCCTTATCTATTCTACCAGTTACATCCTCAAAAAATTCCAGTAGATTAGTCAAGCACGATTTACCTTTTGTAAATCCATGTTGACTTTGTCCGATCCTGTCACTGTTTTCCAAGTGCTCTGCTATTACATCTTTTATAATGGACTCTAGCATTTTCCCCACTACCGATGTCAGGCTTATAATTCCCCATTTTCTCTCTAGCACCCTTTTTAAATAGTGGGGTTACATTAGCTATCCTCCAATCCATGGGAACTGTTCCAGAGTCTGTAGAAGTTTGGAAGATGACCAGCAATGCATCTATTATTTCTAGGGCCATTTCCTTAAGTACCCTACGATGTAGATTATCAGGCCCTGGGGATTTTTTGGCCTTCAATCCCATCAATTTCCCTAACACCATTTCCCTACAAATACTGATTTCATTCAATTCCTCCCTCTCATTAGACCCCATGTTCTCCGACATCTCTGGGAGATTATTTGTGTCCTTCTTTGTGAAGACAGAACCAAAGTATGTATTTAATTGGTCTGTCATTTCTTTGTTCCCCATTATAAATTCCCCTGATTCTGACTGCAAGGGACCTACACTTGACTTCACCAATCTTTTTCTCTTCACATATCTATAGAAGCTTTTACAGTCAGTTATTATGTTCCCTGCAAGCTTACTCTCATAATCTATTTCCCCCCTCTTAATTAATCCCTTTGTCATCCTTTGCTGTACCCTAAACTGCTCCCAATCCTCAGGTTTGCTGCTTTTTCTGGCCAAATTATATGTCCTCTCCTTGGATCTTATGCTATCCCTAATTTCCCTTGTTAGCCACGGTTGAGTCACCTTTTTGTTTTATTTTTATGCCAAACAGGGATGAACAAATTCTGTAGTTCATCCATGCTATCTTTAAATGTTTGCCACTGCCTATCCACCGTCAACCCTTTAAGTAACATTCCCCAATCCATCCTAGCCAACTCATGCCTCATACCATCATAGTTTCCTTTATTTAAATTCAGGACCCTAGTCTCTGAGTCAACTACTTCACTCTCCATTTTAATGAAGAATTCGATCATATTATGATCGCTCCTCCCCAAGGGGCCTCGCACAAGATTGCTAATTAATCCTTTCTCATTACATAATACCCAGTGTAAGATAGCCTGATCTCGAGTTGATTCCTTGACATATTGGTCCAGGAAACCATCCCTATACACTCTAGGAATTCCTCCTCCACAATATTGTTACTAATTTGGTTAGCCCAATGTATATGTAGATTAAAGTCACCCATGATAACTGCTGTGCCCTTATTGCACGCATCTCTAACTTCCCGTTTAATGCCATCCCCAACCTCAGCATTACTGTTTGGCGGGTCTGTATACAACTCCCACTAATGTTTTCTGCCCCTTGGTATTTCTCAGCTCTGTCCATACAGATTCCACATCATCAGAGCTAATATCCTTCCTTACTATTGTGTTAATCTCCTCTTTAACCAGCAATGCTACCCCACCTCCTTTTCCTTTTTTCCTGTCCTTCCTGAATATTGAATACCCCTGGATGTTGAATTCACAGTCTTGGTCAGCCTGGAGTTTCATCAGTTCATTGGCAGGATACAAGATGGAACCAACATCTATCTTAACACGTTTTCCTTAAATTGGACCATTTATTCAAACAAGTTCCATTGCCAAAAAAATACCTGATTAAAAAGGATGATCATAACTGACTCCAGGACATGAAGCAACTAATTTGCAACCTGAACTAAACTTCACTCAGAATGCCAGTTAAAACTTTGCCTCTGATCGTTCTTAGGTGAGATGGGCTCACTTGCTGTGTAACATGTACCTGTTACATATTTTAATCATTATTAATATGATTTTCTACGGCAAAGCTGTGGGAAATTGGGTTCCCATATATTTTTGGCAGTTGAACTGATGTTTGACACAGAGCATTGTCACACATGTGTAATCAAAAGATCTATAGTTCGCAAAGAGTTTGCAATTTTGTTAACCATTCTTGCTCTCCTTCTCCCACAACCTCCCATTCTATAATATGTGTAAGTGTCAGGTGTGGCTCGGTGGTAGTACAGTCTATTTAATTCAGGAATAGTTTGGCACTTTGAGGGCCATCTATATGTACATTACAAACCCAGCTCTTTTAAATCTACATAATAACTGATTTGTCCCTATGATTGATTACTGTTTATATTTGTGAGTTTGTACAGTTAGCTTCAGATAAACACATACCTAATCCAAGCGGAATTCGAACCCAAACACAGAATTCCAACATCTCGTAATCACTTCCCATTCATTATTCTATTATGGTAGATTTCTGACTCAGGTATAACATCTTAAAATAGAATCCCGATTTAAGCATCAAATGGTCCCCTTCTGTGTTTCACTTGCAAAACACAAATCACTATCTTACACATACCCTTACAGTTTCTTGTACAGGTGTTGCATCAAAATCAACTGTAATTTGAGTAACTAACTGGGCTGAAGTCAGTTATGTGCGGTCATTTCAACATATGCAAATTGCATTTTCTTTCAGCACTTGCAATTTTCAGGTGAAGATTTCCAAGAACTGCAATACAGCATAAACCCGATTTTAACTCGGGACAGTCAGGAATCCACCGTAGAGAACTGAGCTTGAGGCCTGGGCCATTTCAACTCCAGGGTCTCATTTAAATGTGTCTGCATTGTCTCTCACCTGCAACCGACGGGAATGAAGTCAGGAGTGGGAAATTGGGTCAGAGGCCCCTGCCTGCAGGGACCTAAGGGAACAATCCCGGGCATAAGGCTGGTGCTGGCAGGGAGGTCTCCAAAGAGCTGGCAGTGAGAGGGATTCCTGCTACTTCTGGCCCACAAGGAATCCTCACTAAAATTTTAAAAAATACTTACCTTGCCTCTTCTGACTATTATGCTGCCTGGCTCCCGCCAGGGTTTGCTAGCGGGTTTGGCGCCGTGCGGGTCTCTTGCAATTTCAAATTAAAATTGTGTTGCGGTGCTGGTGACATCACTGGGCTGTGACTTCAGCATATTAAGTAGGGATGGGGCGGGCAGCCATCTTGAGCCTGATACATCCCTGGTTAAAATGGCAGCTGGCATGAACACGTTGGGAATGCGATGTGACCACCCCTCCCCACCCACCCCTCCCCACCCACCCCAAGCTCCACTTTAACTGTGAAGGAATGAGCCATACCTATTCAGAAAAATACACCATCCTATGAAAGAAAAAGCCTTATTAAAACACGACATATTGGGTTTGAAAATCTAAAAGCCTCAACAATGGAAAAACTGCAAACAGCATACAAGCTTTTGAGATAAGATCAGTTGTTGACACTGAAACAATAGCCCTATTGAAGCAGAGGGTTAGAGCTTCCAGAAAGTCTGAGCTTTGGAGAGAACAGAATGGAATGAGCAGTTAAAAGTGTCATAAACCAACACTTTGAAATAAATCACATAAATTAAAGAAACATATGCCTTCATAAATATGACATCAAATGAAAGGCAGGAGACATAATTCTTAGTGGCTAGCTCAGGTGGCTAGGGGGACAATGGTGCATCCGGTTGAAGTGTTTTTAATTTATACATTGTAAAAAGATGCAAACAGAAGACTTTCATAAATATGACATCAATAATATGACACCAAGCAATCACATTGTTTTTGTGTTGAACCTGGAACACCTAGGAGACACGAAGTCTGCTTACAACCAGCTGAGGTAACTTAAGAACTGAACAGGAGACCTTCATAAAAATGAAATCAAATAGAACCACTGCTGTCACATTGTTTTTATGATAAGCTTGAGACACCTACACAGCAGACATAATTCTGCAAGCTAACAGCTGAACTGACAGTAAGAATAGAAAGAAGTCAACAGAAAAATGACTAGAGATAATTAGCTTACATCAGCAGAAAACTTCAAAGGATATACAACTGCAGAAAGAGTATAAATATAGAACTTTCAAATGGGAAGACAGAATTCGCTGGAAGGGCAAAGCGATTCTCGGTTTCAGAGGCTCTGTAAGCCTACAACTCTTTGAGTCTTGGGTAATCAAAGGTATTTGATTTTGGTGGATATCCTGGAATATATCCTGTGATTTCCAGCAAAAAAAATGTTTTTTTGTCTGTTTTTTGTTTTTCATACAGACCCCAGCATCTGCAACATTTGACCCCTTGTGACCCCACCTCATTGTTCTTTGATGTAATGTTTTCCTGACTAACCTGTTTGGACACCATTCACACCTTTGATTGCTGTGATTATCTCTCTGTCGAGGTGTGATAAATGGCAGTTAGAAAGATTACCTGTAATCATCTGGCATTATTCTTTGACTATATAAGCTGTGTCTTTATGCATCTCTCCACTTCACCTGATGAAGGAGCAGTGCTCCGAAAGCTTGTGATTTCAATTAAAACTGTTGGACTATAACCTGGTGTTGTGTGACTTCTTATATTTATATCTATACCCATCTTGTAGATTGTTAAGTATAGAAGGAGTGTTTTACTGACAGTGGTACTAAGACCCAGATTTAAGTCTCTACAGATGACAAGTCCCTGATCAGGCCTTATAGAACTTAAATCAGAACTCCCTCAATATACCATAGAAATTTCGTATAAAGTTCATATTAAATCCTAACCGAGGTTAGGTCCTGACTAAGTAACAAACCCTGTCGGAATTGGCCAAGTCTTTTTATTAGGAAATTTAAACGATTGCTTTATTAGGGGAAATAATCCTATTGCTGTAGCTCCACAAAACCACGTGATCATTTTTGAAATAGTAGGCTTTGATGCCGATGGAGCCGTTAGAACTCATGGCACGATTGATGTTGATCCCCAGAACCAGGGATACAGAATATCCTGTGGGATAATCAAACAAATACTCCAAATCCACTAAACTCCTTAATGATAAGGTGCACACCTGCACAATTGGGAGGCTTAATGAACAGTGCCCAACAAGGTGGTGGCAACCATGGCTGAATAGTAGGACCCGGAGCAGCCTATGCTCCTGGGGGCCATGGATTCCGGTTAAGGTGGCAAGCTCATGATGAAATAAATGACCAAAATCTTCGGGAAAACTATAGACAGCTTAGAATCCATTATAATCAATGCTGACAGGCACTAGCTCACTCTTATCTAAATGCTGGAGGCGCAATGATTAATGGTCCAGTAACCCCAGCAACCACACATTGCACCCCTAGGTCAAGTAAACCTGAGCTCTATCTACACAATATGTGGTAGACCGGGAAACACCAGCCAGGAAAAAACCTGCTGGATTCTAACTAACCTTGATAAATGGGAAACCTGTTGCCAAGATTGGAATGCCCAATACCTGAGGCAACTACTGCAAATGATACTAAGTTCAGATTTAATTCCCCCATTAAACCAGTGCAACAACTGGGTTCAAATATACACTTATGTTCTCACGGCAACTCAGGGAGGGCATGTAATGGGTTCAATCAAGGAAATACTCACCAATACAGCCACAACTAAAGGGCTGGTAGCTGCCTACAAATTAGGCAAAGTACTTACACAGGATAACTGGAACATTGCCCATGGTTGCCTGGCCAATCAATACCAAAATACAGCCCTCAAACTTGCCTGTGAGGGTGCTCTAAACGATTATCGAGATAACCAACAAAGATGGGATAATATCAATCGCATTATCCAATTAAATCATGACCTCTTAGGTCTACCCCAAACTAAACCTATAATGAGATCAGAAACTAGGGATAAAATAAACGGAGAAGGTACCTTTGGTACTCAGAAACAAGGGGCTGGATTTTCCAAGCCCCGTGGAGGCGGGTTTGGAGGCGGGAGTGGGGGGAAAATTGCAGAATCAGGGGGCACGAACCCTTCCCGCCCCCAACCTGCCTCCATGCCCGTTTCCCAGGAGGCGGGTACCCGACCTGTGCTGGGCGCCACCTCCCCGAGGCGGGAAGAGGATTAGTGCCAATTAACTGCCTGTTATCAGGTAGCTAACAGGCAGTTTTTGGCCTAATCCCTATTTTTAGCCCTGACGTGTGGGCTTCCCAATGGCTCCAAACCACGCCAAGTTAGCGAGGTGGACTGTCGGGCTGAAGGGCTTGGAGGGTTCGAGATGTTCGGTGTTCAGGTGAGTGATGGGTGCATGTGTGCAGAGGTAAGTGTGTTTGGTGTGTGTAAAGTGTTTAAATAAGTTTTACTTACCTTTACTTACTATATTATTAGCAGGCTTCCTTCCTTCAGGTCTCGGGAGTCCCTCATCTCATCGGCATAGAAAGCAGAATGGCCGCGAGCTGTCAAAAGTTGCAGCATTCTGCTTTCTGTTCTGGAGAGATTTCTAACTGAGTTTGTGGAGAAGGACTCAAGTTAGAAGTCAGATTGTCAGTGTTTGACAGCATCACAGAGCTGTCAAACGCTGATATTTCATCTGTCAAAAGCTCTTGACAGATGAAATGTCAATCCCTGATGTCACCTGTAACCAGGTGTCCCTTAATTGGCCTGCTGAGCCCGCTGGGCGGGCGCAACAAGGTCAATCAAGGGAAAATCGTGTGGGTTGGCCACAAATCAATGGAGGCGGGGCTACAACCCAAAAAGTGGGAGTCCCGCCTCCATCACGTCCCCATTGACAAAATCCAGCCCAAGGACTGTATAGACCCAAGTCTCAAGTCCACCCCGCCCAGACACAAACCCGTGGCTTGGAACCCCCAAGAGGGTATTCCAGAAGGTTTACACCCCCAACTCGCCCACAATATGAGAAAGATTTCTCCCCGGAAAGATGGGATAGGCGAGGGGCTAGACCTCGAAAGGAAAGCAAAGGACAGTGGACTTCCTATGGGGACAGCTTTTACACTGGCCAAAACTATCAGTGAGCCATGGGAGGATACCGAGAAAACCAAAATGGGGATCAAAAAGATTCCTGGCAGAACCAATGTCCACCCCAACAGGAGGATCGTCAAGATAATAAATGGTCCGACAAACCCCCTCAGGGATCTGGAAAACATGATGCCCCCAAGAGGGAGGAACAAAAATCAGTTAAAATAATTAAAGACAAAGCAGCAAATGAAACTCAGGATCCTGAGGATGAACAATCCCAGGATTGGAGGCCTGGCACCCGGCCAGGGCCTCTTGAATTCCCCCACGCCCTGTCAACTTTGCCCACAAACACACAAGTGAAGGCCCTGTTTAATACGGGAGCTGATTATAATGTAATAGATCCTGCAATTATCAAAACTAAGTGGACAGATTTGGGTAGCCCAATTTGTAAAAGACCATTAGGGGGATTCACACACGATAAAACCAAAATAATGAATATTTACAAAATACCTATATTACTATATAATGGAATCACAGTGACCCTAGATGTAGGACTGATATCACAATTGGCCTGTTCCCTCATTATAGGACAACCAGACATGCAACATTGCCTTAAAATTTCAACCAGACCTGTAGAAGCATCCATAGACCAGGATGACAGGGAAAAACATGTTCGGACACAGCTTGATCGAACTTGTCTAGAGGGGGGAGGCAAAGACCTTCTCGAGCAACTCATTAATAGATACTACCCTTATCTACAACGCCATCCAAATCAATGTGGAAAGATAGACATCAAACCCCACCCACTTGATGCTGGCCGGCACAAACCTAAAAAACAGTGGCCTATTCAAGTCCACAAAGGAAAAATAGATCTCCTAACAACGCTCAAAGAACTAACAGTACAAGGGCCTAGAAATTCAGTTGGCTGCGCCAGCCATTAGCGCCTTAGGAGGAGTAGATCTCGAGCGCTAGGCGCTTAGCGCCCGGGCGCAGCGCGATCTGCGCCTCGCCCCAACTTCCGTAGACATTTAGCGCCGGCGCCAAGTCATTGCGCACGCTCATCTGTGCGCACAGATCATGACGTCATTTCGTCGTGCAACGCCCTTTGTGCGCCCGGAACCGGAACTTCACTCGCGCCGCCCCATTGTGCGCCTGGCGGCCCGAACGACTGTGAAGTGGAACGGTACACAGCCGAGGCGGGCCGCGGGGAGCGCAAATTAAAGGGCACTCCTGCAGTAGAAAAGGCAGCCGTTTTGCAACACTCCTTGAGGAGGAGGAGGAGGAGGAGGCCAGAACACAAATACACTAGTCTCGGCCTGTCAAAAAAACAAATCCACCCTCCCCCTTTAAGAGCTCACCGGAGCCAGAGTGTCTGCCGGCAATCAGCAGCTCGCCGCACCTGCCCTGCGCCCAACTTCCGGTGTTAGCGCCCCGGGCTGCCGGCTTAGCGCCTAATGATAGTCGTGCATCGCCTGTTTTAGCGCAGCAGCAACCTCTTAGGGCGATGCAACTGAATATCGGCGAAGGGGGCTCGACTTTGCGCCGGGTGCAAACTTTAGCGGCCGCCCGACTTTACCGCCCCAAAAGTGGCTATACTGAATTTCTAGGCCAAGGTGTCTTAATCAAAATGGCATCGAGAACTAATTCACCATTGTTTGGTGTTGCTAAACCAGATGGGAGGTGGAGATTAGTGGTCGATTATACAGCCTTAAATAAGGTAACAGCCCCACAACAGCAAAATTCCACAGCCCTTCTCTCTGGAATCACGAGGGAAAAATATAAATCTTGTATTGATCTAGCAAACGGCTTCTGGTCACATCCAATTGAAAAAGCTGATTGGCCAAAACTGCAATGACTGGACCCGATGGTTATCAGTATTGCTGGAGCAGGTTGCCCCAGGGATTTCAAAACAGTCCCGTTCTCTTTTCAGCCCACATCATTGACCTTTTAAAAGACCTACCTAATGTCAATTCTTATGTGAATGATATATATCTGTCACATGACAATCTTCAAGAGCACGTGAAAGCCATTGATAGTGTTTTATCCAGACTTAAAACTGCTGGGTACTTAATCAACGTAAAAAAGAGTCAACTAGTTAGGGAAGAGGTAGATTTTCTGGGCCTGCGAATAACTGGAAACCAGTAGAGGATTAACTCAATCCTATAAAGAAAAATTAGCCACCATTCAATATCCTAAAACTCTGAAAAATCTGCAAGCAAGTTTAGGCCTCCTGAATTTTGCTCGATCCTTTACGTCAACCTTTGCTGAGCTCTCAGCACCCCTGTATGCTAGAGTGGGCGAAGCAGAAAAAGGACAATTCATATTTTCACCAGACGATTACTCAAAATTGTAACAATTATGCCGAGAAGTACAAAAAGCCATAGACCTGGAACAGAGGGACTTACATGTTCCCCTCAATATTCATCTCAGGTCATCACCTAAAGTGGCAGTTGCAGTTTTCTATAATGAAAAGAGAATAGTGCCCATTCAGTTCCGTTCTTATAACTTTTCCAATGTCGAAAGGAGGTACATTAAAAAAAAAGGGTCATGACTATGGTAATCCAATGCCTCATCAAGGCACGAACCTTTCAAGGGAAAGACCCCATTACCATCTATACTGAGATTCCTGATTTAAGATCAGTATTGAGGATGGCTTCTGATGAAAAAAGAGTCACCCAGATCCGATATGATAAATGGGCATCATTCTTGAATGATCCTACACTCATTTTTAAATTCCTCTCCCCGGAAATGGACTTAGAGGATCTCCCCATCATGGAGGATGATGATACGGAGGAGAGAATCAGACAAATACCTATGAGATCGCTTACAGAATACCATCAAGTTATTTACTGTGATGGATCGTCAATGACGATTAAAAAAGGGACATCGCAACAATCCTCAGCTGGGATGGGGATAGTAGTAGGGACTTTGAGATTCCTATTCTTTTTATCCAGAAGAATTACTGTCTATACCCCTTGGCCATAAGACAGCGCAATATGCTGAAGCTGCAACATTGCGGTATGCTTTAGAAAAGGCAGACCTTATTAAACCCACACTAATCTGCACGGATAGTGACTATTGTAAAAGAGGATATAACCAAGATCTAGTTTTCTGGGAACAAACAAATTTTACCAATCATAAGGGTAAACCCATAAAACATAAGTCATTGTGGGAACACATTCTCCGTTCAAGAATGGAGAAACAGAATTGTCAGGAGATTCATGTAAACGGGCATACCACTGGGACAGTACACTCAAAAGGAAACAGTCTTGCAGACGAACAAGCGAAACGTTCAGTCTGCATGACACCCCCTCGAGAGGGGCCAGCTAATATTAGTGTAATCACTAGGGCAGAACGGGCAGCTAATCAGGATGAGGAACTGATTCAGCTATTAGACCCAGTAAAAGAGAATCCACCAGCAAAGTACTTTTACTCGGAAACCCCTACGAGTATTGTGCTAGTTAAGTTGCCCAAGAGAAACTGAGAAGTACCCCCGAGACACAAACGAGAACAGCTTGTAAAAGAAGCTCACGAGGGCATATGTCAAGTACATTGTGGTGCCAGAACAACATTCTGCAAATTGACTCTCTTATATTGGTGGCCAGGAATGCTTAAGGCCTGTAAAACATACGTGGCAAATTGTGAGCCATGCTATTTAACCAATAAGTCATCACTAATTAAGCCACCACCATTGGCTCCTGTGAAAGCTGATGAGCCAATGGGAAAATTCTTTATTGACTTTATTGGACCACTTCCCCCATCTTTGGGATATAGACATGTTCTCGTTTGTGTAGATGGATGCACTTCCTTCTCCTGGCTAGTCCCCAGAAAAACTGTTTCGGAAAATGCACTTGCCACGGCTATTTCTGATATAATTACTGTAGCTGGTGCACCCAAAATCTTACACTCCGATCAAGGCAGAGCCTTTGTCTCCAAGGTCTTCAAAGACTACTGCGAACAAAGGGGGATTGGGTTAGAGCACAGTACGCCACGTCATCTGCAATCAGCGGGGCTGGTGGAATGTAAAAACGAGGAAGTAAAAAAGCTATTGCTCAAAATGTTGAGAATCAGGGGGAACAAGTGGACCACCATCATTCCGGAGGTGCAGCTATCACTCAATAATGTGCCCGCATCTGCATCACGGACAGTGTCCCATAAAACTCCATATTATCTGATATATGGGGTTGAGATGCATACACTGCTTACCCATAGTTCTTTTATTGCCTCTACACACTCCGAGTCTTTGACCCGACAGCGACAGGGACCAACTGAAGGGATAATTACAAGTCCTAGCCCTTTCCAGGCTACCCCGGATCAGGCGTATTCCCCAGATGGTCACCTTCAACTAAAGTTAGAGGTAGCCGAATCCTAGAGATGATTAATTGGGTCTAAAGGTCCAGACTATCTCTCCCTAAAGGAAAGGAATGACTTGAAGATGTTACCGTCCTCCAGATAGCACTTTTAATAAGTTTAACTAGCCTGTAACCTTCCGGATATTATGAGGGTCCGGAAAACTCCCCCAGAATTCTGCAACTCCTCACCAAAGAGTGTACAGAGATTGAGTTTGCGAGTTTGATAAGGAAGTACTATGTGAGATAATTCTAAAAATATATAGATTTATTAAAGAACCGACATGTAATTACAGCTGGTGATTCAATCGCAACTTTAACAGTTCCAAAAACAAATAGCTTACAATTCTTATACTCAGAGATCCTTATTCTCAAATCTTAATGTTGTTACATTTTTACATTTCTTAGTCTATATTCCAGGATATCCACCAAAATCAAATACCTTTGATTACCTGAGACTCAAAGAGTTGTAGGCTTATAGAGCCTCTGAAGCCAAGAATCGCTTTGCCCCTTCCAGCAAATTCTGTCTTCCCATTTGAAAGTTCTATATTTATACTCTTTCTGCAGTTGTATATCCTTTGAAGTTTTCTGCTGATGTAAGCTAATTATCTCTAGTCATTTTTCTGTTGACTTCTTTCTATTCTTACTGTCAGTTCAGCTGTTAGCTTGCAGAATTATGTCTGCTGTGTAGGTGTCTCAAGCTTATCATAAAAACAATGTGACAGCAGTGGTTCTATTCAAAAAAGGTGATAGAGAGAAAATGGGGAATTATAGACCGGTAAGCCTGACATTGGTAGTGGGGAAAATGCTAGAGTCCATTTTAAAAGATGTAGTAGCAGAGCACTTGGAAAACAGTGACAGGATCGGACAAAGTCAACATGAATTTACAAAAGGCAAACTGTGCTTGACTACTCTACTGGAATTTTTTGAGGCTATAACTGGTAGAATAGATAAGGGAGAACCAGTGGATGTGGTGTATTTGGACTTTCAGAAGGCTTTCGATAAGGTCCTGCATAAGAGATTAGCGTGTAAAATTAAAGCACATGGGATTGGGGGCAAGGTACTGACTTGGATAAAGAACTGGCAGGCAGACAGGAAGCAAAGAGTTAGAATAAATGGCTTTTCTGAGTGGCAGTCAGTGACTAGTGGGGTACCAAAGGGATTGGTGCTACGACCCCAGCTATTCACAATACATATTAATGATCTAGACGAGGGAACTAGATGTAATATCTCCAAGTTTGCAGATGACACAAAGCTGGGTGGGCGTGTGTGCTGTGAGGAGGATACCGAGAAACTCCAGCATGATTTGGACAGGTTGGGTGATAGGGCAGATGTATGGCAGATGCAGTATAATGTGGATAAATGTGAGGTTATCCACTTTGGTGGCAAAAACAGGAAGGCAGATTATTATTTGAATGGCAATAGATTGGGAGAAGGGGAAGTGCAAAGAGACCTGGGTGTTCTTGTGCACCAGTTGCTGAAGGTAAGCATGCAGGTGCAGCAGGCGCTTAAGGCGGCAAATGGTATGTTGGCCTTCGTAGCGAGAGGATTCGAGTACAGGAACAAGGATGACTTGCTGCAGTTGTACAGGGCCTTGGTGAGACCACATCTTGAGTATTGTGTGCAGTTTTGGTCACCTTATCTGATGAAGGATGTTCTTGCCATGGAGGGAGTGCAGCGAAGATTCACCAGACTGATACCTGGGATGGCAGGAATGACGTATGAGGAGAGATTGGGTCAATTGGGCTTATACTCGCTGGAGTTTAGAAGAATGAGAGGGGATCTCATTGAAACTTATAAAATTCTAACAGGACTAGACAGACTTGATGCAGGAAGGATGTTCCCGATGGCGGGGAGTCCAGAACCAGGGGTCACAGTCTAAAGATAAAGGGCAAGCCATTTAGGACAGAGATGAGGAGGAATTTCTTCACCCAGAGAGTGGTGAACCTGTGGAATTCTCTACCACAGAAGGCAGTTGAGGCCAATTCATTAAATATATTTAAAGGAGTTAGATATAT
This sequence comes from Somniosus microcephalus, assembly GCF_052327205.1. Classification (NCBI taxonomy): domain Eukaryota; kingdom Metazoa; phylum Chordata; class Chondrichthyes; order Squaliformes; family Somniosidae; genus Somniosus; species Somniosus microcephalus. Next base: position 172,720,568 of record NC_140999.1, on the reverse strand, counting down.
TTCTTAAGGCTAAAGGGATCAAGGGATATGGGGCGAAGGCAGGGACAGGGTACTGAGTTTGGATGATCAGCCATGATCTCACTGAATGGTGGAGCAGGCTCGAGGGGCCAAATGGCCTACTCCTGCTCCTATCTTCTATGTTTCTATGTTTCTAAGTTCTATTTGATGTCATTTTTACAAAGGTCTCCTGTTCAGTTCTTAAAGTCACCTCAGCTGGTTGTAAGCAGACTTCGTGTCTCCTAGGTGTTCCAGGTTCAACACAAAAACAATGTGATTGCTTGGTGCATCTATTGATGTCATATTTACAAAGTATTCTGTTTGTATCTTTTTACAACATTTAAATTAAAAACACTTCAACCGGATGCACCGTTGTCCCCCTAGCCACCTCAGTTGGTTGTATTAAGAGTTATGTCTCCTGTCTTTCATTTGCTGTCATATTTATGAAGGCATATGTTTCTTTAATTTATGTGATTTATTTCAAAGTGTTGGTTTATGACACTTTTAACTGGTCATTCCATTGTGTTACCCCCAAAGCTCAGACTTTCTGGAAGCTCTAACCCTCTGCTTCAATAAGGCTATTGTTTCAGTGTCAACAACTGATCTTATCTCAAAAGTTTGTATGCTGTTTACAGCTTTTCCATCGTTGAGACTTTTAGATTTTCAAACCCAGTATGTCATGTTTTAATAAGGCTTTTTCTTTCATAGGATGGTGTATTTTTCTGAATAGGCTCACATAACTACCCACTTGCCCAGTTCCCTTTAAAATAGATTGATATTCCTCCCCCCGCTGAGAAATGATAGGTGATCAGTCAACTAAGGTAACACCTTGCATAAGTGAAAAGGGGAAGAGTGTTATCTGAGGAGGGGGGTGATATAGGAACTGTGAGGTGCTTGTAGATGTTCACACAAGGGTGGAGACCTACGAAACACGATCCTCCCATGTTAACGGTGCAGAGAGGAGCACTCAGCATGGTAGTTTCATACAATAACTCTCACCAGCTGCTCATCAGTGCATCTACCTGTTATATTTCCTCATTCAGCAGAATAGTTTTGCATAGCTTACAGAATGACTGCAGTTTGCGGGGGGGTTAAGATTTGGATCATCAAGACTATCAAAGAGATTAAGCAATGGATATGCAGGTGTGTTAAAAGAAGTGGCATAACTTAGTTTTCCAGACAGTGGCAATCCCTAAAAATGTTGCTTGTGATTTGTGAAAATCATGCCACTTTTCTCATCATAATCAGCCTACATTACAACAGTGACCACACTTCAAAACTATTTCATTGGCTATGAAGCATTTTGGGACATCCTGAGATCATGAACGATGCTCTATCAATGCAAGTCTTTCTTTTCTTTTTCTTCTGCTGGTTCAAGGACCCTCATGAGACATGAGACATTCTTGCTGTTTGACTACTTTATCAATATAATACATCTATCACCATTCTGTAACACCTTCAGTTTTCTTCTTACTTCAGTGTTCAGGGTCCAATTTTCACATTGCTACAATGCTGTTGACCACACATAACATGTCAGCATTCTACTTATGATGACCAGCCTGATTTTTTTGGCTGCACATTAAATGTCTCATTTTTTTCTTAATGTAACTTCTTGTTTTGGCAATCGATATTATTCGGGGCTTTTTCTAACACATTTCTCTTGTGTAATCAGCTTGAAGGCAGTCTCTATAAGCTAACCTCTTTTCTTACAACTGAAATCTATGATTTTAGCACAGCCCAGGTCTAACAATTAACCCACATCATGGTAAATTGCTTACTGGGGAGAACGCAGGATGTTCACTAAAGTCTAGGGTTATTCTGCACATTCAATGGTGCCGATACTTACGGGGAGGCAAGGGGGGAGCAGTGGGGCAGGGGGGGTTCGGAGCTGCTGGGAAACCTGGAAGTGCCGGTGACGCCGAGGTTTAATGGCAGGGCCTCATTTCATTTTTTTTTCTCCACATCCCGGCCGGCAGCCAGCCAGATTGAGAGACTGACTGACTGTCGGCGGGGGGAGTGGGGGTCTGCATTGGTAGGCCGAAGCTGAGGAGTGGAGAGGAGGGAGGGAGAGACGGTGGGTCCGGGGATGGGGGTGGGTGGAGATCATGGATAGAATGTCAGGAGACATCGTGGATAGAAGGTCGTAGGGGAGAGCAAGTCAAAATTTGAAGCACGTAGCCTCATTTTCATATTTAAATGGCTGACCCGCCTCTCGAGAGCAGGTTAGTCGCCCGTCCCCCCTCCGTTAAAACCGGAAGTAGTCGCATTGGAGGCAGGTTTGGGTTGAGTTTAACATTTTTGAAATTTTAATTTCCCCCACCCCTCTCCTGCCCCTCCTAGGGGTTTAAAATTCCCCCCAATGAGTCACAGTACTAGAAGTATAGGAAGATACTCTGCAACCCAATTAGTTACTTATAGGGGTAGAAATTAGTCTGGGCCCCGACTTGGCACTCCTCTAACAGTACGCGCCCGTAGAGAGAGTCGTCTGGCTGACTCAAAATTGGACCTCGGGCCTCATCTAAATATTTGGGGTGAGCAGCTGGCAGCAGTCATGCCTCCACAGGCAGTTTGCCCCACGAGAAAAATTGATTGCCAGAGACCCTCAGGTAAGTTCCAGGAGGGTGTTTGGAGCGGGCCACAGAGGGCTAATTGTTAAGACTGTGGAGTTGGGAAGAGCATGCCTGCTCCTCCTGACTCCACAGAAAGTTGTTTTAAAAAAATATATAATTTGCACTTACTCTTTGTTGGGGACCGCGGGGGCCACTGAAGAATCCTGAACGGGGCAGACCCGACATCTGCCCCCCTCATCGGTGGCAGATTTGTCAAAGGGGTCCTTTAAGCAGGAATTAGGCCTCCATTTGCAGATTCAAGGGGTTTAATGCCTAGGGTGGACCTCTAAAAAATAGGCCCCAGAATTTGGCAGTAAAACCAATGCCTGTGCAGATCAGGTGCAGGCTGTTCCACTGCCTAATTGGTACGCTTTGCGGCCATTTTACACCCAAAAAAGGGCGCAACTCATACCAATTTATACCCCATAATAATACCTACAGCTGAGATGATGGTTTAAATGGGTCCATTGTTCTACCAGCTCCTATTGGTGACCTCTTGGAATGACAGTGTTTAATGATAAATATGTAAACACGCTACAGAATATCGTCACCCCTCCACCCCCGACCCATGTTTTGACACAACAGAACTGTTGAATACTAAAATATTCTCAGGTTTTAAGGGTTTTTCCACCTTTGAAGTTTAACCTGATTCTTGGAAGAGACAAAATGAGGCTGTGCCATGGGTGCCTCGTAAAATCAAAAGTTTCAGGGAGAATAAAGGCAACAAGCAGAGGCAGGAAAATCCTGGCAAACACCAGCTTCCTCTGAAATAACAACAGAAAATGCTGGAAAAACTCAGCAGGTCAGGCAACATCTGTGGAGAGAAATTTGAGTTGATGTTTCGGGTCGAAACCCTTCTTCAAAACTGGAAAGAAAATAAAATAGATCAAAGGCAAGGCTGCGATCGAACAAAAGAGTCAATAAAAGGTATTCGAAGCCAGACGAGATGGTAATAGGCCCGTAGAGACAAAAGGCAGCTGAAATTAGGTGTGAAGTGTACTGGCAGGTAAGAGACAGCTGCCAGGTGAGAGAGAGAAACAAAAGGAAAGGAGGGGGAGGGGGGGAAAGGAGGACCCAAAACAAAGGGGTGTCATTTCACGTCAACTTGTCCCGCTCCGACCCTCCCTCCTGACAATTACCTGTCAACCTTGATTACGTTGAACATTGAAATGACTTTGCTCCATGGCAAGAACACCAAACTTTAAACCATCATTTACAATGCCGTTTCGTTTGCTCAGCTGATTTGAGAACTTCCATCGGTTCATTTGCGACCCCTTCACACAAACATTGTTGAAAAACAATCCAGATGTGCGTACACCCACAGAGATTAAAATGACAAGGTTATAGGCTGTCAAATTCGATTAAGAGAGCCAAGATGAATATTTAAGACAAAGTGCTTTTAATCAGTGTTCTTAATTAGCCTACAGTGACAAAGGCTATTTGCATTGCATCCAGCTGTGTGGATTAACACTCCACAGACTAACTTTACCATAGAACAAAAGTAGCTTCGTAAAGACATCCCAGAGATACAGCTTGCTGATGTCATTTTTAATACTGTTGTTCTATTTTAAACACTATAAAACCAAGATACAAATCTCTACTTTTGTCACAATTAGGCCATCCAGCTGAACAATATTATCTACTTGCTCTATTTCTCATATTTTTCATTCCAAGGTCAATCTGTAGGAGCTCCTCTTTGTCTTTTCTTAGCAATTTGTTTCAATCTATCTCACAAACTTGTCTGATTTACCTTCTCAGTTATCTCTGGTAATCTCTTTTGTATCTGCAGTCAATACTGTGCCATTAGTGTTTTGTAGTTTATCAATTTTCTACTGATTGCAGACATTGTCCATGTGGTTAATTCTAAGTGATGGTTATTATTCTCAGTGAAGATTGCCAATATGTGTCTTGGCTTTGCAGCAACTTCCATTTTTTCCCAGGGTATCTAGATACGCTAAAATGAATTGGAATTGATGGGAAAGAATTGAGACTCATTAGGAATGTTAACTAGAAATCATAACTTAAATCGCAGTACGATTGCTAATATTCAATTATCATTAGCAATCACAGTCTCACATCTTTTGCCAGTTGGCTTGTGCCAAATACAATGTAAATCAAATTTCAAGTGCTTCTGCTATATAGCCTGGACAGGCATTTTGAATCTAGGGGAGTTGAGTAAATGTTAGTTGTGGGTATCCATCTGGAATCTGTCTTTGTTTCACAAACAGTCCATAGTACAGTGACAGATATAATAGGTTCGCTATCATAGCTGTCACTTTAACTGATTAGAGGGCGATGGGACCAGCAAGAATGGAGTTGTACTAAATTATTTAAAAATAAAATTAAAATTTTAAATAAATATATTACTGTTTATATTTTAAAGGCTTTGGGATAGTAAATACCATAAGGCGGAAAGATACAAATCAAAAGCACGCTCAGGATATGCTTGTCAGCATACTTGGCACATGTCCCAATTTTCAGCAGAAACCTTGACTGCAATGTAATGGGGCTGATGTGGATTGTTTTAAAATCAGATTGTGCTCTCGGTTGTCTTGACTATCAATGTGCGGGAAATCGAGAATAGAGCTAACATCAATGTCAAGGACCATTGCCCAGGACACCCCCAATGACTACGAACCAGTTAGTACACAAAAATGTTTGGTACTCGAGACAAAATACTTGTTTAATTTTAAGATAGATCAGTGAAAAAAAGATAGCAAGAGGGTAACTATCTTGCTCCTTGATAGATATCAGGCTTTACCCAATGAGGATGCAAGATTTTTTAGAAACTGCTCTGTCCAAATAGATTTTCAAATTCTCTGCAGGCTAAAGGTTAATTCTCTGCACTTTATTTAATGAAAATCTGCAGGATCCTTGTGGCCCCACAGCTTGCACATTAAAAAAAAATGTTATATCTACAAAAGCTCTGCAGGGCTCATTTATGGAACAAATATATTCTGCAAATAATCTTGTCAAACAACATCTCTGAGAAATATTGTTCTCTAACTCCTGGCTGCTATGAGATGGCAATATGTTTGATGTTTGCTTTTCTTTATTATTCATCTAATTTAAAAAAAAATCTTTATTGAACAACATCTGTTTTGTGTGTATTTTATTTACAAACTGTCACATAAATGTTTAATTTATATTGCAATGAACAGATTAGGACAGCAGTGCCAAATTAAAGATAGAATACTGGAATCCTGGGAGTAATTATATGGTAGTAATCTAATTGAGGAAGGGATTGGAGGAAAACAGATAATGTGAGCTGCAACTGCAAAGCTCAAGTGGTTTACAATCAACATCTGAATCCTATGTTCATAGCCTTATAGTCTCTCCTTGGTACCTATTCTTCATAATACACATAGTTCTAGGTAGAAATTCATTCTGCTTTTGCTCAACCTCTCTGCCAACAGCAGCTCTCTGTGTAGGTGCCAACTGTCAGTGTACATAATATACTTGACGTGTGACTGATGTAGACACAAGAGGATTAACAATGTGACATTGTTCCTGTGGGTTTCTGAAGAAATAATCTGCACCAGGAAACCCTGAAACAATATATTGGTGCCATTCAGGAGGCAAATATTGAACTCACTGTCTACTACTTATGCTGGTATAAGATTTGTGTCAGCATTTATCAATCAGTGTGTCTTTGGACAGTTCAATGTTAAACTTAAATTAGTGTGTTTTCATGACTTAAGGTTTACTGGGAAAATGTATCTATAGAAATATGGTTTTAATCAGGTTCCAATGTAACACTTTAACAACAGGATTTGGATTGTCTGAGATGTAAAAGAGGTTTGAACTGGCAACTTTTCCTTAAACATTCCTTTTATATAATAATAAGGCATTGCCCATTTAAAGTGATTCTTGACCGCTTAATGTTTTAATTAAACACATTTAGTTATGATGAAGTGAGTAGTACATATTTGTGTGGTTGCTAAGCTATGCTAAAACTTTGAATGATAGCAGATAAACTGTTTAATTTAAGTATAACATAAGTTAATAATAAGCACCTAAATCTCAATCGGTCTGATGTACACTGTAAAAGCAGTGGTACAGCTTCTTGCCATATTTAAATAAAGCATCACTTCAAAATTAAACACGAGCTAATTGGCACGGAATGTTTCTTTTTAACTATACAGAGTATTTATTTAGCATCTGATCACATCTCTCGGTGCTTCACATATAATAAGTTATTTTAAAGGTAAATGTAGCAAGCATTTTGCACAAGGTCCCAACAATACCACACAATAATTGACCAGTCAAGCTATTTCTGGTTGAGGGAGGATTATTAGCCAGGACAATTCAAAGGAATTTTAACATTCATCAGAACAGGCACTGGTTTAACATCTCACCTGAAGGGTGGTACCTCTGACTATGCAGCCTCGGTACTGCATAGGAGTGTCAGCCCAGACTACAACTTTAGTCCTGTAATGAGACTTAAACCGTCTAACTCAAAGAAAAAAACTTGCATTTATATAGCATTTTTCACATCCTCAGGACAGCTAAAGCACTTTACAGCCAATTAATTACTTTTTGAAGTGTAGTCACTGTTTTATAGGCAAACACGGCAGCCAATTTAAACATGGCAAGATCCCACAATGACCCGTTAATCTGTTTTTGGTGATGTTGGTTGAATGGCAAATGTTGGCCAGGACACCAGAAGAACTCCCCTGCTCTTCTTTGAATAGTACCATGGAATTCTTCACACCCGTCTGATTCCATCAGAGAAGGCAGATGGAGACTCGATTTAATGTCCCCTCCAAAAGGCGGCGCTGAAGTGTCAGTCAGGATTATGTGCTCAAGTCCTGGAGGGGCCGGGGAGGGGGGAGGGGAAGGGGACTTGAACCCACAACATTTTGATCTAGAGGTCAGAGAATCCCATTGAGGCAAGAGAGTATTATTGAACCAAGGCTGACATTACATAGTGAAACAAAGTTGTGTACAACATTAAGATAAATTTATGGAAATAATCTCACACACTAAGAACTATAAGTATTGAGCGGAATTGCCATTCTATCTGTACTTTTCAGTGAGTCTGATTTTTTTACTACACTGAATAGAGAAAATCTATTTTCAATATAATTATTTACTGCATTGAAGACTCAGTTACATATTAAGGCCTAGAAATTCAGTATAGCCACATTTGGGGCGCTACAGCCGGGCGGCCGCTAAAGTTTGCGCCCGGCGCAACTTCACGCCACCTTCGCCGATATTCAGTGGCATCGCCCCAAGAGGTTGCTGCTGCGCTAAAACAGGCGATGCACGACTATCATTAGGCGCTAAGCCGGCGGCCCGGGGCGATACCCCCGAGGGCAGGCGCAGCGCAGGTGCGGCGAGTTGCTGATTGACGGCAGACACTCTGGCGCCGGTGAGCTCTTAAAGGGGGAGGGTGGATTTGTTTGCCTGCCACGCCCTGCACACTGCAGCCCTGAAGCAAGGCCTGACCACTGCTGCTTGATCTGTACAACGCCCAGGACTATGGAGAAGGCCAACGTTTGCACCCATTGCGGCCCCCATTATATGTTTCCAATCAATGCTATGGCTCTGAAGTTAAAGACAAGTGCAAAGCTGTGGCCTGAAGCCACAAGTACCTGTGCGAGTGTTGAGCCAAACCAGAAAGCTCTCTACCTTTGTCTCTCTGCAAAGATCCGTCTCTCACAAAGAAGGAGTGTTGCAAAATGGCTGCCATTTCTACAGCAGGAGGAGTGCCCTTTAATTTGCGCGCCCCGCAGCGACTGGGAACCGTTCCCCTCTACCAGTCGCTAGGGGCGCCAGGCGCACAATAGGCCGGCGCCACTGAATTTCCGGTTTGGGGCGCACAAAGGGCGTTGCACGATGAAATGACGTCAGGATCTGCGCGCGCAGCTGAGCGCGCGCAAAGGCTTTGCGCCGCCGCTAAATCTTTACTGAAGTTGGGGAGAGACGCAGATCGCGCTGCGCCCGGCCGCTAGCCGCCTAGCGCCCCACATCTCCTCCTCCTAAGGCGCTAGCGGCTGGCGCAAACAACTGAATTTCTAGGCCTAAAAGCCTTAGGATGGGTTAGTAACTTTTCATAGAGGTTGAGAATTGATGCAGCAACTTACTTCAATAGCATTATAGATATGATGTAGCAAAAGAGAATCACACCACATTGAGATCAATACCAATGGGGTCATTGTTAAAAATTGTTAAACTTGTATACTCACTCAGACTATTATGCGTACTTTTCTAACTAAACATTACTCCAGGCGCTGTAACAGTTATTCCAGATTCAAACCGTATTTAAAACTATGTTGTCCTGTAAACATGTCATTTGTTTACTATATTAAGTGTAATGTATCCATAATCAAATTGGTGAGGAAATCTGTTGAATTATCATTTTCAGCAGTATCTAATGTTAACTAATTCATATGGCAAGAATGTATGAGAATTTTTAATGATACCAATGATCAGGGCATCAGGGGCGAGGTAACAGAATGGATGAAAAGATGGCTACAAAACAGAAAAAATGGATAGGAGTTAAGCAAAGTTTCTCAGACTGGCAGAAAGTGGAAAGTGATGTCCCGCAGGGATCAGCACTGGGGCCACTGTTATTCACCATTTAGATGAATGATTTGGACTCAGAAATTAGAGGTATGGTGTCAAAATGTGCAGATGATACCAAATTGGAGGGTACAGCTAATAATGTGGAGGACTGCAGCAAAATAGGAACATAGGAACAGGAGTAGGCCATTCAGCCCCTCGAGCCTGCTCTGCCATTCAATGAGGTTGTGGCTGATCACTCCAAAAACCCACCTTTGGCCCCTATCCCTTAATACCTTTGATTAATAGAAAGCTATCAATCGCGGATTTTAAATTAACAATTAATCTAGCATCAATTGCCGTTTGCGGAAGAGAGTTCCAAACTTCTACCACCCTTTGTGTGTAGAAGTGTTTTCTAATTTCACTCCTGAAAGGTCTGGCTCTAATTTTTAGACTATGCCCCCTAGTCCTAGAATCCCCAACCAGCGGAAATAGTTTCTCTCTATCTACCCTATCTGTTCCCCTTAATATCTTGAAAACTTCGATCAGATCACCCCTTAACCTTCTAAATTCTAGGAAATACGACCCTAATTTGTGTAATCTCTCCTCGTAACTTAACCCTTAAAGTCCGGGTATCATTCTGGTAAACCTACGCTGCACTCCCTCCAAGGCCAATATATCCTTCCGAAGGTGTGGTGCCCAGAACTGCAGAACCCAGAAATACAGGAAGACATAAACTGGCTTGCAGAGTTGACAGGCAAATGGAAAATAACATTCAATATAATGAAGTGTGAGGTGGTTCATTATGGTTGGAGGAATAAGGAGACCACTTATTCCTTGGAAGGCAAGAAACTAAATGAGGTACAGCAGCACAGAGATCTGGGAATACAGATATATAATTAGCAAAAAGTAGGAACACAAGTTGATAAGAGCATAAAGAGTACAAACAAAGTACTGGGTTCATTTCTAGAGGAATAGAATACAGAAGCAGGGAAGTAAAGTTACATTTATACAAAACCTTGGAAAGACCACACTTGGAGTACTGTGCACAGTACTGGTCTCCATAAAAAGGATGAAATGAATGAAGCACAGAAAATATTTACAAGGTTTAAAATTATGAAGTCGTTCAATAGGGTGGATGTGGAAAAATTGTTTCCACTCCAAGATCTCTGCGCTGCTTCAATTCTGGCCTCTTGTGCATCCCAAATTGTAATCACTTCACCATTGGTGGCCGTGCCTTCAGCTGCCTGGGCCCGAGGCCCTGGAATTCCCTCCCTAAGCTTCTCTGCCTCTCTACCTCTTTCTCCTCCTTTAAAACGCTCCTTAAAACCTACCTCTGACCAAGCTTTTGGTCACCTTTCCTAATATCTTATGTGTCAAATTTTGTTTGATTACACTCCTGTGAAGCTTTGGGGTGTTTTACTACGTTAAAGGTGCTACATAAAGAAAATAAAGAAAGACTTGCATTTCTATAGCGCCTTCCACGACCACCAGACGTCTCAAAGCGCTTTACAGCCAATGAAGTACTTTTGAAGTGGAGTCACTGTTGTAATGTGGGAAACGCGGCAGCCAATTTGCGCACAGCGAGGTCCCACAAACAGCAACATGATAATCTGTTTTTGTTATGTTGGTTGAGGGATAAATATTGGCCAGGACACCGGGGAGAACTCTGCTGCTCTTCTTCGAAATAGTGCCATGGTGTGGCAGAACCACTGAATGACTCTGGATAACTGTATATAATTCTCTTTAACGATGTTCTAACACCAGCCTAAACCTGTACCATTGTGTTAGGCATTACTGTGTTTTGTATATAGAGTTTGCATGTACGGGGCGTGGCCCCTTTAAGAGCGCAGGAAAACGCGGGCAAACGCGATGACATCACGTCGCAAACCACGGGGCTGCCCAGGCAGTCCCTGTGGCATCTCCTTTGAGTAAAGACCTGTTTAATTGCTCTCCTGTGTCGATCTCAGTTATTCGTAGGAATTCGTTAATTCCTACATTGGTGACCCCGTTTTTGTGAACGTTTTCACATAAGAAGAGCGCAGCATGGAAGCACACGCCGTTTCACTAAAGCTACCGCAGTTCTGGGAGCAGCAAGCGCCCTCGTGGTTTATTCAGGTCGAGGCCCAGTTCGCCCTGAGGAACATCGATGCGGAACAGACCAAATATCTTTATGTGGTCTCCGCACTCGACAGCTCTACCGCCTCTCGGATCGTCAGCCTCCTCGAAAACCCGCCAACGGAGCGCAAGTATGAAACCCTCAAAGCGCGGTTCCTTCAGGTTTTCGGGCTCACAAAATCGGAGCGCATCCGTCGATTACTCGCTATGCCCGGGCTCGGGGACTCCAAGCCTTCAGAGTTGATGAGCCAAATGCTCACACTCCTGGGCTCAGAACGGGAATGTTTCCTATTCCGCGAGATTTTCCTCAGCTAACTGCCTGAACAGGTACAAGCTGCCCTGGCCAGATCTGAAATAGAAGACTGCTCAACACTCGCTGCGGAGGCTGACAAAATTCTCGCTGTAACTCGGCAGTACTGCGCTGCCACGAGGCACCCATCCCCCGCAGACGCCGCCCCAGCTCGTCAGCCTGCTGGGCTGTGTTTCTACCACGCGCAGTTTGGCGCGAAGGCGAAGCGTTGCTGCCCTCCCTGCAGTTTTCCCCCCCAAAAAACAACATCTGATACTGCGACCACCGAGGAACGGGTCTAATGGGCACCCCGCAGCTGCGATAGCTGTCGGCAACGTGGGAAAATTGCTGTTCATCACCGATACTCTCTCCGGTCATCATTTTCTGTGCGACACCAGGGCGCAGTGCAGCATTTTACCCGCGTCCGCCCTCGATGTGCAGACGGGGAATCACGGCCCCGCCCTTGAAGCGGCCAATGGCAGAATTATTCGGACCTTCGGCAGACGGTGAGTGGAGTTGTGCCTCGGGGGCAACGTTTTCACTGGGAGTTTGTTACGGCCAAAGTTTCCCAGGCCCTCCTCGGCGCGGATTTCCTGTGCGCCAACAGCCTCCTGGTCAATGTTAGGAACCGGCGGCTGATCAACGCAGCAACTTTTAATTCTCTTCCGTGTTACCACAGTAACACTACGTCAGGCACCGTCTCCTATGCGTTCCCGACTTCTGATGAGTTCGCTCGCCTGCTCAGTGAATTCCCCGACCTGACAAGACCCACGTTCTCCTCCACAGCCACGAAACATGGTGTGGAACACCACATCACCACCAACGGCCCCCTGGTCTACGTGCGGGCCCGGCGCCTGGAACCTGGCAAGCTAGCGGTCGCAAAGGCGGAGTTCGCAACCATGGAACGGTTAGGGATTATTCGCCGGTCGAATAGTCCCCGGTCTTCGCCTCGCCATATCGTCCCGAAGCCTGGCGGCGGATGGCGGCCATGCGGCGACTATCGACGCCTAAACAACGCCACCACTCCTGATCGGTACCCGATACCCCATATCCAGGATTTCTCTGCCCATTTGGCAGGGAACAACGTGTTCTCTAAAGTCGACCTCGTCCGGGGCTACCACCAGGTCCCAGTTCATCCAGAAGACGTCCAGAAGACCGCAGTCATCACCCCATTCGGCCTCTTCGAGTTTCTACGAATGCCGTTTGGGTTAAAGAGCGCCGCCCAGGCTTTCCAACGCCTGATGGACTCCGTGCTGCGGGACCTCAAGTTCCTCTTCGTCTACTTAGATGACATTCTAACTGCCAGTCCTACTAAGGAAGAACATACCTGTCACCTACGCACCCTTTTATGACGCCTCAGCCAACACGGCCTGATTATCAACCCGGCCAAGTGTCAGTTTGGCCTGCACCAAATTGATTTCCTGGGGCATCGCATCACCTCAGAGGGAGCGGTTCCTTTACCTTCGAAGGTAGAGGCGGTGACATCCTTTCCATGCCCGCAGCCCTGCAGGAATTCCTAGGCATGGTAAACTTTTACCACCGTTTCGTGTCTAAGGCGGCACTACTCATGCAGCCCCTGTACGAGGTCCTCAAGGGCAAGACTGGCAAGAACCCGGTCGACTGGACGGATGACATGGCCCGAGCGTTCGCCGACACCAAAAGCGCCTTAGCCAGTGCGACTATGCTGGTGCACCCGCTGCCAGGAGCCACCATCACCCTCACCACCGACGCGTTGGACTACGCAGTCGGTGACGTGTAACAGCAGTGGGTGAATGGGACGTGGCAGCCGTTGGCATTCTTCAGCCGTCAACTACGGCAGGACGAGAGAGCATACAGCATGATCGACCGGGAGTTGCTCACCCTTTTTCTGGCCATCCGCCATTTTCGGTTCCTTCTGGAAGGACGTCCTTTCACTGCCTTTGTGGACCATAAGCCGCTGACCTTTGCCATGTCCAAGACTGCCGAACCGTGGTCAGCCCGACAGCAGCGTCAACTGACCTACATATCCGAATTCACCACGGATATACGGCACGTGGCCGGTAAGGACAACCTGGTGGCAGACTGCCTCTCCCGTGCGGTCGTCAATACGGTTCATTTGGGCATCGACTACGCCCTCATGGCAGCGGACCAAGCCTCAGACCCGGAAGTGCAGGCTTACAGAACGGCCATCACTGGCCTCCAGTTGGCCGACATCAAGTTCCATTCGGCAGGTACCACGCTGTTGTGTGACGTCTCCGTGCAGGATCCTTGCCCTGTCATGCCGGTCGTCTGGCGCCGCAAAGTGTTCGACGCCATACATGGGTTGTCACACCCTGGAATGAAGGCCTCTCAGAAACTGATGTCAGTGAAATTCGTATGGCATGGCATGCACAAAGATGTCTGCGACTGGGCCAACACCTGCGTGGTCTGCCAAAAGGCTAAGGTACAGCGCCACGTCAAAGCTCCGTTAGCCGCCTTCACAGTTCCGGAGCGACGTTTTGACCATGTCAACGTGGACCTGGTAGGACCACTCCCACCCTCCCATGGTTTTTCACACATCCTGACCATGGTTGACCGCACCACCAGATGGCCAGAGGCGGTCCCCCTGTCATCCACTACTTCGGCGGACGTAGCCAGGGTGTTCATTTCCTCCTGGATTGCCCGTTTCGGAGTGCCCGCAGATATTTCGTCGGACAGGGGACCGCAGTTCTCTTCCGAACTCTGGAATGCAGTGGCCCAAGGACTCGGTGTCAAATTACACCGCACCACAGCCTACCACCCACAGGCGAATGGCCTCTGCGAACGCTTCCACCGTTCAATGAAACCCGCCCTGAGGGCCAGCCTCCAGGACGCTGGATGGGCAGACAAGCTACCGTGGGTCCTGTTGGGCCTTCGCACGGCCCCCAAAGAAGACCTTCACTCTTCATCAGTGGAGCTTGTCTATGGTCAGCCGCTGCGAGTCCCAGGGGACTTCCTACCAACATCGACAGAGCCATGGTCCGCGTCTGCCTAGCTTGCTAGTCACCAAGAGGTGGCCAGATGTTTTGCACCGGTGCCCACTTTGCACCACGGGCCGCAGAGGTCACACGTTCCCACAGAGCTTCACAAGGCGGAGTACATTTTTATTCGCCATGACGCACATAGGGATCCGCTCAAGGCCCCATATATCGGTCCCTTCCGTGTGTTGGAAGCAGGGGACAAAACCTTCACGGTAGATGTCGGTGGTAAACCGGACCACATTTCGGTCGACCGTTTAAAGCCAGCGCATTTAGACCTTGACCGCCCCGTCGAGACAGCACAACCACCGAGACAGGGTCGGCCACCCATCGTCGTTACGGCAGATAGAGTGCGACTGCCCGCCAAACCGCCAGCCGCCCAGCAGCCTCCGCCTCGAGAGTACAGGAGTCGTTCTGACAGGCTCGTCAGACCCCCTCACCGTTTGACTTTGTTCGTTAAAATGAATTCTGGGGGGGCACATGTGGCAGAACCACTGAATGACTCTGGATAACTGTATATAATTCTCTTTAACGATGTTCTAACACCAGTCTAAACCTGTACCATTGTGTTAGGCATTACTGTGTTTTGTATATAGAGTTTGCATGTACGAGCGTGGCCCCTTTAAGAGCGCGGGAAAACACGGGCAAATGCGATGATGTCACGTCGCAAACAACAGGGCTGCCCAGGCAGTCCCTGTGACATCTCCTTTCAGTAAAGACCTGTTTAATTGCTCTCCTGTGTCGATCTCAGTTATTCGTAGGAATTCATTAATTCCTACAATGGGATCTTTTAGGTCCACCTGGGAGAGCAGACAGGGCCTCGGTTTAACGCCTCATCCGAAAGACGGCACCTCCGACAATGCAGCACTCCCTCAGCACTGCACTGGAGTGTCAGCCTAGCTTTATGTGCTCAAGTCCCTGGAGTGGGACTTGAACCCACAACCTTCTGACTCAGAGGGGAGTGTGCTACCCACTGAGCCACAGCTGACAAGTTGTTGTTGTTGTGGGTGAGTCCAGAACACGGCGGGGGGAGGGGGGGAGATAAATATAAGGTATCCACTAACAGATCAAATAAAGAATTTTGGAGGAACATTTTACACAGAGAGAGGTGAGAGTGTGCAACTTGCTGTCAGATGGAATGGTTGAAGCAGATCGCATTGATGAATTTAAGTGGAGGCTTAATGCATAAGTGAACGACAAGGGGAAAGAAGAATTTGGGGGCCGGGTGGGAAGAAGTAATTTGAGTGTGTAGGAACAGTGCCCCATAAATTGCCCGAAGAGTACCTTCAAAATTCCTCAAGGAAATGCTTTGTAATTTGCCTAGAATGTGCACAAAAATGGAGTTTTGCTTGAAAGCGGCCCACTCAGATTGGAATTCAGCTGTTGAACTGAATGCTCTGAAATGGCCACGCTAACAGCTTTCTCAGTTGTCATGAGGCAATCAAGCTTTTAAATTTCTAAGCTAATTACATCAGGGAGATTTGTGTATATACAAGACATTAATTAATAGTGTCATAAAACCATTTAGATTAACATCTAATGGAACATAAACATGTCGCATCTCCCCATTCATGTGGAATAAACCCTTAAGAAATGCAAGATGGCTAGGCAGAAGGGTCCATAAACTGCAGAGATGAAGTCTGTCCTGCCACAGTGAAACTCCAATCATTCAATGACATTCACAGGGCTCCACGTTCATCAAAAGTAATTGACAGGAGAAGGGATGAACCCTTCTGGCACATGTCACTCGTATCAGTCCAGGGAATGTCGGAGACGTGCCTTTGAAATTAGATATAAAAATAGAGGGCTTTACGCCCCTCCTGAAAATCTGTAGGAGTGCTCGGACAGTAGCAAGTGCAGAAACTCTTTGTCTTTGTTAGAGGTAGTCTTTGATAAATGTAGTTTTCTTTGTTAGTTAGAAGACTCTTGTGTTCTCTAGTCTCCTTTAAGCACCTTTTACCTAGCAGATTTTAAAAGGGCACTTTTACAAGTGTATTCAGGACAGATTCTGAGTTAGCAAAGACAAATATAATGGCTATACTAGCCAGTTACAGGCAGAAATAAAAGTATTGCTTAATTGCAAGTAGTCTGAGAGCGAGAAAGGTGAGAATGAAGCTATCTCAGATATTGTCACTCGTGGGTTCAGCTGGAACTGAAGATCCAAGTGGAACAGATAACCCTGCTGCTGAAAGGGGCTAACGCTTGTGTCCCAGGAAAGGAAGGAGATTGACTCAACCACACTACTCATAAGGGCAAGGTCGTGTAAGCTCTTAAACATTACTAATCACCAGTATCTTGATGATAATCTATCCAATTGACTGGCTATCCAAAGCTGTTAGATAGTTTACAAGTTAAGGTGTTAGTCTTGGAGTAATCTCACCAATTTGTAATCTCAGATTTTGATCATTGCTATAATTAATACTTATAATGTTAATGCTGATATACAGTGAAAACCTGAACTGCCTATGTAACTTTATTATTCACTTTGTTAAGTATCTCTGTCTATTAATAATTTGCTATTAAAACTGCAAGGTAATTCTGACTACATTTATGATATCTATTAAATGTTCGTGTATCCAACATTAACCTTCAGTTGTGATTTTGTAATCAATAAATAGTCTTATAGTGCATGACTGGTTATCTGACTCTGCCTTTGATAATTTGGGAGGAAAGAGTTAATTAATTCACTCAGTAGCTTGTGGGCATCCTAATTGGGGGTTTAAAACTAAAATTAAAACTTAAAGTTAATCTGAACTGGCTAATGTAAGGGCAGTTTGAGATGCGGATTCAGGCATCTCTCACTCCTAGACCTAAACTGGGCGGTAAAACTCCAGACAGTTCCTTTGTGAGGAGAAAAGTGAGCGGTTTAAGAATTTCTCTGGTTCCTTGGCATGTATTTGTCGGAAGGAAGCTCGTGCGAGTATAAACACTAGCATAGAATAGTTGAGCCAAATGACCTGTTTCTGTTCTGTAGATTCTATGTAATTCTAGGATTGCTTTAATATTTCCCTTTAACTCCTGCCACAGAAATCACTGGTGTAATAAAACGCTAATATACACAGGCCTTTTCATTCATCAATCACATTTGCCACTGTGTAGCAATCCATTGGTAAATCTGGAAAGATGAATATCAATAGCAGCAATTTAAGCAGTTAAAACAAAACTTTAATTTCTCCCTTCCTTTACTGACTCACACAAAGATGTGGTTCCATTGGCACCGCCAGCTTTCTGGTACCTCTCCTAGGAGCTGTTCTTCATGCATCACTCTGAACAGAGAGAGTGCCAGGAGGTTGTTTAACTATGGAGTCGTCATAGCCAAGCTGAATCCTGTACAAACACACCATACACGTGTGCACACACTTTCCAGCCGCAGTCATTGGATTGAGATTGGGAACATGAAACCTACCGAATAGCCCAGGAACAACAAGATTAGCCAATGCATCGTTGATCATGAATCCAACCTGGGAACATCCTAGTCTGTATGGCAAAGTATCACACGATTTAGTATGTTACAAGATTTTCAATTGAAAAATGTTATCCACTCTAAAGAACAGAAAGAAAAAGAAAAAAGACTTGCATTTATATAGCGCCTTTCACGACCTCCGGACGTCTCAAAGTGCGTTACAGCCAATGAAGTACTTTTGAAGTGTAGTCACTGTTGTAATGTGGGAAACGCGGCAGCCAATTTGGGCACAGCAAGCTCCCACAAACAGCAATGTGATACTGACCGACCAGTACAAAAAAGTTAAAATAAGTCAGGCAATTTGGCACGTCATTTAAAAAAAATCCAACATGTAATCAAGAACATTACAAATGGATTTAGTCCTGTGCGTGAAAACACCCAGCAAAAAATCCAGGAATATTTGCTCCTTTCACATTGCACGTTGTGCAAACTTAGGTGGATATTGGCCGATGTCTTTGATGCAGATTCACAGAACTGCATTTTTGTATCACAACATGAACAATATGGGCACCTGTGTGTGCATCTTATTTCATGGATATTAACTCATATATGTCATACATAATTTAATGGAAATACGTAAAGGAACAATTTACAAAGACAAGCGGGAAACTCAAAATCGCAGTGTAGAAGTACTAGGGAGTAAACTTCACTCCCTCCAGAGTCCCAGCTTTCAATCTCAAAGGGAGTTTACGAGGAAAAATAATTACAGGTTGGCAGTAGGAAAGTGTTACCCTGGAACATGGAAAGATAATGATATAAATCTGCCCAAGCAGCCAATTAAATGGAGCTTCCTGCAATCAGGAAACCACCACCCAGTGGCTGAAGAGCTCCTCCCAGAGTCGCAATGTGGATTCTGCCCACTAAGGGGCACAATGGACATGATCTTCACCGCACGTCAATTACAAGAGAAATGCAGGGAACAACACCAACCGCTGTACATGGCCTTCTTTGATCTCACAAAGGCCTTTGAAAATGTCAACTGTGAGGGATTATGGAGTGTCCTCCTCAAATTCGGCTGCCCTCAAAAGTTTGTCACCAGCCTCCGCCTGCTTCACGACGACATGCAAGCCGTGATCCTGACCAACGGTTCCACCACAGACCCAATTCACGTATGGACCGGGGTCAAGCAAGGCTGTGTCATCGCACCAACGCTCTTCTCGATCTTCCTTGCTGCAATGCTCCATCTCACCCTCAGTAAGCTCTCCGCTGGAGTGGAGCTAATTTACAGAACAACCGGGAAACTGTTCAACCTCCGTCGCCTCCAGTCCAGATCCAAGGTCGTCCGATCCTCTGCCGTCGAATTACAGTATGCAGACAACGCTTGCGTCTGTGCTCATTCGGAGGTCGAACTCCAAACCATCGTCAACACCTTCACTGAAGCGTACAAGAGCATAGGCCACACACTAAACATCCGTAAGACAAAGGTCCTCTACCAACCTGCCCCCGCCACACAGTACTGCCCCCCGATTAACAAAATCCACGACAAGGCCTTGGACAACGTGGACCACTTTCCATACCTCGGGAGCCTGCTGTCAACAAGGGCAGACGTCAATGACGAAGTCCAACACCGCCTTCAGTGTGCCAGTGCAGCCTTCGGTCGCCTGAGGAAGAGAGTGTTTGAAGACCAGGACCTCAAACCCAGCACCAAGCTCATGGTCTACAGAGCAGCAGTGATACCCGTCCTGCTGTATGCTTCAGGGACATGGACCATGTACAGCAGGCACCCCAAAGCACTGGAGAGGTACCACCAATGCTGCCTCCGCAAGATCCTGCAAATCCATTGACAGGATAGGCGCACCAACATCAGCGTTCTCGCTCAGGCCAACATCCCCAGCATTGAAGCTTTGACCACGCTCGATCAGCTCCGATGGATGGGTCACATTGTCCGCATGCTCGATACGAGACTCCCAAAACAAGTGCTCTACTCGGAGTTCCGACACGGCAAAAGACCCCAGGTGGGCAGAGGAAATGCTTCAAGGACACCCTCAAAGCCTCCTTGAAAAAATGCAACATCCCCACTGACACCTAGGAATCCCTGGCCCAAGACCGCACAAAGTGGAGGAGAAGCATCCGGGAAGGCGCCGAACAACACGAGTCTCTTCGCTGGGAGCAAGTGGAAGCCAAGCGCAGGCAGCGCAAGGAGCGCACGTCAACCCAAGCATCCCACCCACCCACCCCTTCAAACACTGTCTGCCCCACCTGTGACAGAGACTGTAGGTCCCGCATTGGACTAATCAGTCACCTGAGAACTCATTTTTAGTGTGGAAGCAAGTCATCCTCGATTCCGAGGGACTGCCTAAGAAGGAGAAGACATATAGAGGGATTAGGTCAACAGATCTTTCAGATTTAATCCACTGATGTTGAATTTATATTTAAGAACCTTTTCTACTTGAAGCAGTTTTGCAGTATGTCATTGCTGCATAACCCAACTATTTACATTGTCGCTGGATTTCATAGCACCAATGGCAACACAGAAACTAGCAAGTTTTATTTGGATTTTCTGCAACGACAACATTATTTTCCTTTGAGTAGCCAACTCTTTCTTTCATAAATTAGGACTGGGAATCCCTAGGAGCTTGTCAATATTAGCAGGAGGTTCCTGGGAGTGTGCTAATATTTACAGAGGATTTGCCATAAAATAGCTCAAAAACCATTGATCTAAATCACATTGCACTACCTGGCAAGGATCTACAAAGGTTTCTGCTTATTGAAGGAAAGCCAGCAGGCCTTTGCGAGCAAGGAAGCAGAAACAAAGTATGGATACATTCAGTATAAAGGACATCTACCTTCTCCTTGCACTTGTCATAGAATGGTTACAGTACACAAGAAGACCTTTCGGCCCATCGAGCCCGTGCCGGCTCTCTGCAAATGCACTTCAGCTAGTCCCACTCCCCCGCCCTTTCCCCGTAGCCCTGCAATTTTTTTTCCTTCAGGTACTTATCCAATTCCCTTTTGAAAGCCATGATTGAATCTGCCTCCACCACCCTTTCAGGCAGTGCATTCCAGATCCTAACCACTCACTGCATAAAAAAGTTTTTCCTAATGTTGCCTTTGGTTCTTCTGTCAATCACCTTGAATCTGTGTCCTTTGGTTCTCAACCCTTCCGCCAATGGGAACAGTTTCTCTCTATCTATTCTGCCTAGACCCCTCATGATTTTGAAAACCTCTCTCTAATCTCCTCTCAACCTTCTCTGCTCTGAGGAGAACAACCCCAGCTTCTCCAGTCTATCCACATAACGGAGGTCGCTCATCCCTGGAATCATTCTTGTAAATCTTTTCTGCACCCTCTCTAAGGCCTTCACATCCTTCCTAAAGTGCAGTGTCCAGAATTGGACACAATACTCTAGTTGAGGCTGAACCAGCGTTTTATAAGGGTTCATAGTTTTATGGAGGATTCTTGACAGACCAGGAATGCCGGTTTTCAGTGCATGCACTTCACATGCCTGAAACCGGCATTTCCGATGTTCCTACGGGTGTGTACACAGCTCGTCCACATCCGTAGGCATCGGAAAATATGGGCCATTGTTGTTTTCAAGACTGAACAGAGAACCTGCATGAATCATAGAATAAGTTCTAATTTAGAATAGCCATGATTCTGCACGGCTGCACGCCCAGTGAGAAAGCAATGCAATGCAATGCAAGAAGGACATATGGTTCTGAGATAGGCTAGAACATTGTAGCCCTGATGCTCTAACCCAAAGCCCTGTCAAGCACAGCTCCCTGCTAGGACTGCAAAATTACAGAATGGTCCTTAATATTCCCTGGGATAATCAGTTTTCTCCCATATTATATAATGGTTACGTAGTCTTTATAGGGCTGTCTGATTAATATCAGACAAGTTCTGGGAACATTTAATGTTTGAAACTGGTACAACTTGAGAGTCACCCAGTTGATGAGGATACTTTGATTTGTGCTTGAATTGCACACAGATGGTGGAGTCAACTATGCTTTTCTTACGTGATCCAACACGATGAATGAACACAGTATTTGCAGAATATGAAAACCAATTCCTTTACATAAGTGCTACATATGCACATGGGACACTTACACTGTAACATGCAGATACTACAGGGAATTACCTCAAAATTAGACTGAAATCTGTATTACTCTTCACGTAAGGGTATTTGCGGTCTGAGGAAAGGAGCCCTTTATAGCAACATCAGACATTTTCTCTGAAACCCAATTATATTATAATAGAATTTTTTGGCATGCTAAGTCACTTCTACAATCACTTTCTCTGCCAGCTTTCCTACAAACCATTTTATTTTTTCATGAAAACCTGTGGAAAAAAATGTATTGGAAGATTTCCACACAACAATGGAAATATTGGTTATCTCTTACAAGAAGAATTAGGGGGCGGGGAGCTAAAAAAAAACTTATTTGGGTGGAAGCTGCAGCCTGTTTTAATTCATCTGTTGATGGGGGATTGATGTCATGTTTTGAATGGTGAAATTCAATACTTCACATTTAGAATGGGAGTACTGCCAAGGCATAAAACCTTAATATTAGTTATATTTGATTCATAGGTTCTCATGAATATAATATATTGCAACTACAACTTGCATTTATGTAACACTTTTATTGTAGAAAACAAACATCTCCAAGTGCTCCACGGAGGCTTAAGGAAAAAGGATGCCGAGCCAAAGAAGCAGAGATTAGGAGGGGTGCCCAAATGCTTGGTTAAGGAGGAGGGTCTTACAGGAGGAGAGGGAGGTAGAGAGGAAGAGCAATTTAGGGAGCGAATTCCAGAGAGTACGACATAATCAGGTGAAGGCACAGCTGCCAACAGTGGGGCGAAAAGGCAGGGGGTGGATACACAATAGGCTAAAGTCAGAGGAATGGAGCATTGTAGGTCTGGAGGAGGTTGCACAGATGAGGAAAAGTAAGGACACTGAGGGATTTAAATATACTACGTTGTAGGAACGGAGGTTCCTAGCTGAATAAAGTATTCGACTCGATGAATCAAATCAACAGGTTTTAATGAACAACGAAGTTAGCAGGGAAACTACAGGAGAAACGGTATACAGGTCTATACAGCTTGCTGGGCACTCGACGACTATTGGAAGATTCTGGAAGCTGACGTCATGACGTCATCACGTTCTTCGCGCCACTGGTGGTCACGTGAGCAGCGTCATGACGTCATCACGTGGAGTGCAGGAAAACACCATACAGTACAGTTAACAGGCAGTTTAAAGGTGCAGTCCGCGGTTGCACTATACTGTAGTTAAAGAGATTATTAATAATTGTTCTGAGACCCTTGGTGGCTCTGCCACAGGCGCCCCCCCAGAATCCACTTTAACAGACATTGTCAACCGAGTAGGAGGCTTAATGATCCTGGTCGAACGGCGGCGAAACTCAGGCAGTGGCAACGGGGCGTTGTTCGAAGAACCAGTGCCGGATTGCGACAGAAGCGGCGTCTTGGGCGAGGCAGAAACGGTGGTCAGAGGTGCAGGCGCGTCGGAGGACGAATTGGGCTGTTCGACGGTGGGTTGATGCACAGCTGGTCTGGTGGCTAACGGCGGTCGGCCACGGCGAGGCGGTTGGGCAGCCACGACAGGCTCAGTCCGATCCAGGTGGGCTGGTTTGAGCCGGTCGACCGAAACAGTATCAGACTTTCCACCGACTTCGACTGTGAAGAACTTTTCCCCTGATGAGATGACACGAAAGGGTCCGGTATACGGCGGCTTGAGTGGGTCTCTGTGACCGTCTTGCCGAATAAAGACATAGTCCGAACTCATGAGCTCTGTCGGAACGTGAGGCCTCTGCAGGTCGTGCTGCGAGGTTGGGATGGGCCGGAAATTCCTAGCCGCCTCCTGGTGCAGTAGGAGCTGTTGAGTTGCAGACCATGGTTCGGTGTGTGGAGGTAGGAAGTCACCTGGCACTCTGAGTGTCTGGCCATAAACCAGCTCAGCCGATGAAGACTGAAGATCCTCCTTTGGTGCTGTCTGGAGGCCTAGCATCACCCATGGGAGCCTATCCACCCAGTTGGGTCCTCGCAGGCTGGCACGGAGGGACGCTTTGAGGGACCGATGAAACCTTTCGCACAGGCCATTCGCCTGCGGATGGTACGCGGTGGTACGGTGCAGCTTGGTACCCAGGCCTTGTGCCACTGCGTTCCACAGCTCTGAGGTGAATTGCGGGCCGCGGTCCGAGGAGATGTCCGATGGCACCCCGAAACGAGCTACCCACGACAAAAGAAATGCCCTGGCTACGTCTGCTGCGGTGGTGGCGGCCAATGGAATCGCCTCTGGCCACCTGGTGGTCCGGTCTACGACTGTCAGGAGGTGTGTGAATCCACGTGACCCGGGAAGGGGGCCTATTAAATCCACGTGAACGTGGTCGAAACGGTGCTCAGGCACCGGGAAGTTTGCCAGCGGGGCCTTGATGTGACGGTGAACTTTGGACTTTTGGCAATCGACGCAATTGTTTGTCCAGTCCCGGACGTCCAGATGCATGCCTTTCCAAACGAATTTGCGGGACATTAGCCATTGAGAAGCCCGCATTCCCGGGTGAGATAACCCGTGGATTGCCTGGAATACCTTCTTGCGCCATTCGACCAGCACGATGGGCCGGGGCACTCCCATGGATGTGTCGCACAGGAGTGTGGTTCCTGCCTCTTGAAATGGCACGTCTGCAACCTGCCAACTGGAAGGCATGGTCCTAAACGCTTGTACTTCTGGGTCTGCCAGTTGATCCCCTGCCAGTCCGACGAAATCGATGCCCAGGTGGACTGCCTGGACTGGGACTCGGGAAAGGCAATCTGCCACGAGATTATCCTTGCCCGACACGTGCCGCAAATCCGTCGTGAATTCGGATATAAACGTGAGGTGGCGCTGCTGCCGAGCTGACCAAGGCTCCGCCGCTTTGGCCATAGCGAAGGTGAATGGCTTGTGGTCCACGAAGGCAGTGAACGGGCGGCCTTCTAGGAGGAAACGGAAATGCCTGATGGCCAAAAACAGGGCTAGCAGCTCTCTGTCAAAAGTGCTATACTTTCGCTCGTTCTTGCGCAGTTGGCGGCTGAAAAAGGCTAATGGCTGCCAACCCCCGTCGACCCATTGCTCTTGAACTGCTCCGATGGCGTAGTCGGAGGCATCCGTAGTAAGGGCCACAGTCGCGCCCGGACGTGGGTGTGCCAGCATAGTTGCGTCTGCCAACGCCGCCTTGGTGTCGTGGAACGCCTGGTCCATTTGCAGTGTCCAAGTGAGAACATCCTTGCCCGACTTTCCCTTTAGTGCTTCGTACAGCGGTTGCATCAACCGGGCCGCTTTGGGGACGAAACGATGATAAAAATTTACCATCCCCAAGAACTCTTGCAGGGATTTGACCGTGCGAGGCTGCGGGAATGCGGTAGCTGCCTCTACCTTGGTGGCTAGTGGGACGGCACCTTCTGGGGTAATCCTGTGTCCCAGGAAATCAATGCAGGATACTCCGAACGTGCATTTGGCCGGATTGACAATAAGGCCGTGTTGGCTGAGTCGGGCAAAAAGCGTACGTAAGTGGGCCATGTGAGCTGTCGAATCCTTACTGGCTATTAGGATGTCGTCCAAGTAGACAAAAATGAAGGGTAGGTCCCGTAATACAGAGTCCATCAAACGCTGGAATGCTTGAGCTGCATTTTTCAGACCGAATGGCATGCGGAGGAACTCAAAAAGGCCGAACGGGGTGATGACTGCCGTTTTGGGGACGTCTGGAGGGTGCACCGGAACTTGGTGATATCCACGAATGAGATCCACTTTAGAAAATATAGCGTTCCCAGCCAGATGAGCCGAAAAATCTTGGATGTGGGGGATCGGGTACCTGTCCTGTGTCATGGCATCGTTTAAGCGTCTGTAATCCCCGCAAGGTCGTCATCCGCCGCCTGGTTTGGGGACTATGTGCAGTGGGGAAGACCAAGGGCTGTCCGAACGCTGGATGATCCCGAGGCGCTCCACGGTCTGGAACTCAGCCTTTGCGGCTGCCAGCTTGCCAGCTTCTAATCGCCGCGCCCGAGCGTAAACTGGTGCTCCGGTCGTGGAGATATGGTGCTCCACCCCGTGCCGTGTGCTTGAAGCCGAAAAAGTGGGCCTGGTGAGCTCCGGGAATTCGCCGAGCAGGCGTGTAAAGCCGCCTTGCGACAGAACCGCGCAGGCCACCGACCAGGACACGGCAGGGCACTGCGTGGAATGTGGACGCATTAATGAGTCGGCAGTGTTGGACGTCGACCAGCAGACCGTTGGCGCAGAAAAAATCGGCCCCCAGGATGGCCTGTGAGACCTTGGCTGTAATAAAGTCGCAGACAAAACGTCGACCGGCGAAGGTTAAGTTTACCGTCCGTTTCCCGAACGGCCGCGCCATTTACTGCCACGAGGGAAGGCCCTTGGCTGCCGGATAGTAGGTCCAGCTTTGAAGCTGGGAGGATGCTGCACTGTGAGCCGGTGTCGCACAGGAACCGGCGGCCCGTAACAGAATCCGTAACATAAATGAGTTTGCCCGCTGAGCCCGCCGCCATGGCTAACTTGCTGTGCTTTTTAGACCTTGTCATCCATCCGGGAGGACGCGGGCTTGTTGGAGTTTTTTTTTTTCTTGAGGGAAACTGCAAGGAGGCCGACAGCATCGAGCTTTGGCGCCGAAACGGGCATGGTACGCGCACCATCCTGCTGGGGGCGGGCTGGCTTTCTCTCGCGCGGGGGAAAAACGCCTCGCGGCTGCACAACATTGCTGAGTAACAGTAAATATCTTGTCTGCCTCTGCAGCGAGTTCAGCACCGCCTGTGATGGCTGTGTTGGCCAATGCCGCCTGAACCGGTTCGGGTAGCTGGCAGAGGAAAAGCTCACGGAATAAAAAGCATTGGGGTTCCGCACCCAACAGCGTGAGCATTTGACTCATCAGCTCTGACGGTTTTGAGTCCCCGAGGCCGGGCATGGAAATAAGCTTGCGTGCTCGCTCCGACTTATTAAGATCAAATACCTGTAGCAAACGGGCTTTTAGCACTTCGTACTTGCCCTCCTCCGGTGGGCTTCCAAGGATGCTGACGACCCGCGAGGCCGTGGCACTGTTGAGAGCGGCAACCACGTAATAATAATGGGTCGCATCCGTTGTGACCTCCCGGAGAGCGAACTGTGCTTCTGCCTGGAAAAACCATGCTGCTGGCTGCTGTTCCCAGAACTGCGGCAGTTTAAGGGCGACGGCGTTCGTGTTCATCCTCGACGAAAGTTGTCCGACGAGATCGGGGTCACCAATGTAGGAACGGAGGTTCCTAGCTGAATAAAGTATTCGACTCGATGAATCAAATCAACAGGTTTTAATGAACAACGAAGTTAGCAGGGAAACTACAGGAGAAACGGTATACAGGTCTATACAGCTTGCTGGGCACTCGACGACTACTGGAAGATTCTGGAAGCTGACGTCATGACGTCATGACGTTCTTCGCGCCACTGGTGGTCACGTGAGCAGCGTCATGACGTCATCACGTGGAGTGCAGGAAAACACCATACAGTACAGTTAACAGGCAGTTTAAAGGTGCAGTCCGCGGTTGCACTATACTGTAGTTAAAGGGATTATTAATAATTGTTCTGAGACCCTTGGTGGCTCTGCCACAACGTCATAGAATCAATCAAACACAAGGCAGGATTGGGGTCAGGTCATGGGCAGAGAATCACAAAGGTATAAACAGAGTTCATGTGTTACCTATGCTCTGTGAATGGCACTTTAAATTGAGCGATAATGCTTAAAGGTATGATGGTGTAGTTGTTATGTTACTGGACTAGTAATCCAGAGAGCTGGACTAATAATCCTGATATGAGCTTAAATCCCATCTTGAGAGTTTTGAATTCTATTTAATAAATCTGGAAACTGATCATGAAGCTGCTGGATTGTGGAAAAAACCCAAGTGCTCACAACACTTTCTCACAGTCATGAGGGCTGCAGGATTGCGGGATTACCTCAGGAGGATGGCGAGACAGTGGAGGAGGAGGAGGAGGAGGAAGAAGAGGGAGGGCGGAGGCACGAGACAATCGGCCTTTTGGACGGGCTGTCTGTGACATGCTCATCAGACTCTGACTCAAATGAATGAAAGCCCCAGATCCCCATAGCTCACCACATCCCCATCATACAATCCCTGTCTCATGGTGTATCACAGCGTCCTCCTGGGCACAAAGGTGAAATGAGAGAGACCACAATATATTCCAAACACCATTAATAAACATATCTATAAACATATCACACATATGTCATGAATTCTAATAACTAATGGCCCTTGTGCCTGTCATAGTTGAATAGCTGTCATTGTGTGCAAGGTGTGAGATGTGGATGTGAGTGTTGCTAGGTAGAGATTGTTGGTGGGTGAGTGCTGGAGGTGTGGTGCTTTGGGCAGTGTGTGAAGCTTGTGGTATGTAGCATTTGTTGAAGCCTTCACTCACCCTGACCACCCGTGTGAGGTCGTTGAGCATCTTCCTGCACTGGGTGTGGGTCCTGGGGTCCATAGTGCTGCCGGTGACATACTGCGCTACTTCCCTCCACATGGTGCGGAACACTTGTGGCGAGAGCCTCCTACCCATTGGCAGGTACAGGACCGCCCTCCTTCTCTCCACTGTGAAAACCAACGCCTCCAAAGCTTCGTCAGAGAACCTCCGTGCTCTCCCCCTGGGGCGGCGATCTGCCATCACGACAACTTATTCACTGCTCCAGATCCTTCTGCTTCTGCTTGTTAGGATTGTTGGGGCAGCTGCACACCCAACAACGATGAGAATGAGG
The DNA here is from genome assembly GCF_052327205.1 of Somniosus microcephalus. NCBI lineage: Eukaryota > Metazoa > Chordata > Chondrichthyes > Squaliformes > Somniosidae > Somniosus > Somniosus microcephalus. Next base: position 172,691,879 of record NC_140999.1, on the reverse strand, counting down.
TTCTGCAGCATCAATGAACCTCCCCTTTAAGTACTGAAAAAAGCTTGTGGCAATCATGACTTGCAATTAGACTGCCCCTGATATTGATCTGGCTTTTCAGTGTAATGCCAATGAGCTTGGGCTTTTAGACTAGATTTATGACTGCAATCACTTTAATGAAGAGTGTGGACGAATTTTGCGTGCAGTCTAGAAGATTTTCACCTGGCGCTACTTAACCATTTTTAATCTAAACACTGCCCATTCCTTGGCTATAATGAATTTCCAGCCCAAAACCCGGTTGTGTTTTCTCTGTGCATTAATGTCACTCATTCACACTATCCAACACAATAATTTCACCAGGACAGTATACGATGCTGTCAGCAGCACTCAGTCTAAACAGAGAGAAAAATATAATTTTATGACTCACTTTTATTATGAGCATTAAAACTTCTAATAAAAATGAAACTGTAACTTTAATCAGCATCTTTTTCATTTACATCTCCAAGAAAGAAATGTAGGAATCCTGACATATACATGTATGCAATAGTTATTAAAAAGTGAATGAGTTGACTGATGTGTTTAATAGTCTTCACAAAACATTTTTGGGTGAATACAAAGTGGGATTAATTTGTTGATGTAGAGGAAATAGTTTGATACTTTGGCAGCCACATTAAGGAATGTAGCAGTGGTTTAGTAATATAGATGTCAAAATGCAAGAAATATTATAAACAGTTGTGACAAAATATGTTCAAATGTTTTATTGTAGGTCATTCATTTGCATTAAACATCAAAATATTTATATGAATTGAAATGGTTTGGAACCAAGTTTTGTATTCTAAGATTTGAATTAAAGACAGCTCTTTAAGAGGGGAAAAATACGCAGTGAGTTATGGTCTGGAATGCACTGCCTGAAAGGGTGGCGGAAGCAGATTCAATAGTAACTTTCAAAAGGGGATTGGATAAATACTTGAAGGGAAAAAATTTACAGGGTTATAGGGAAAGAGCGGGGGAGTGGTACTAATTGGATAGCTCTATCAAAGAGTCGGTACAGGCATGATGGGCCAAATGGCCTCCTTCTGTGCTGTATCATTCTATCGTACACCAGCTGCTGGTTGTAGGCTTCATTTCTATGGAGTTCAGATTCAGATTTGAACTTGGAGATCCAGATTGATACTAAGATTTGAAATACGAACCTGGATTTTCCAGATTATGGTCATTTTTGCTCAGAGGATCTGATGATCTCGTGGGACAATTCTACATTTAAGTTTAATGACCTGCAAAGTAATGTAGCAGAACTACAGAATTCCTCCACATCCCGATTTAATTCTGGCTTCATCTCCATAGGCAACAAACTCCAGCTCCCTGGCCAAGAGGTAAATATAGACTGAGAAATTCAAACACTCCACAGGGGCTATCATGTCCTGTGGAGTGTTTGATCACCTCATTCTATACCTACCTCTATAACCTCCAATGCTGTTCTCAAGTAAATATTTATCCAGTCCTTTTTTGAAGGAGCTGTTCAACACAACATCAATTGCTTTGCTGTGAGTCAGTTCCGCAGGTCCAGTACTTCTTGGGAAAAATTCTTCTGATCTAAAGTCTTGCATTGTTCTGCTATTTGACTTGGACTGTGAACACATAACCAGAGGACATCAGTTTAAAATTGACATTAAGTGAGACCAGTTCAAAAGAATTTACACCCTTCATGTCTGCCACCTATTCAAAAAACTGGATCATGTCCTCAGCAATAATACTAATGGTTATGGTCTGTGAATAAGTAGAAATGTCAGATGCTTAGCCTTAGGGACAGGGAGGGGATCATAGCTGAGCTTTATCTTGTTCTCACCTGATGCGCTTGGGTTCTCTTATTACTGAATCTGATAGAATAGGTATGAGTGCCAGATGTTTGGCTAAAGGATTTCATAATAGCGTCAGAGAAAAAGGACAATACATTTAGGGGGAAAAATTCAGTTGTTTGTGCCTCCCGCTAGCGCCTTAAGAGGGCGCCAATTGGGGCGCAAAGCAACTAGAGGCCGGGTGCGGCGATGTTTGCGCCGCTCGCAAAATTAACTAGACATTTTGCGGTGGCGCTAAACACTACCGCCACGATCTCCTGCGCCGGCAGATTGTGACGTTAGTCGAGTGTGCAACGCCCCGTTAGCGCCCCGGACCGGATATTGAGTGGTGCCCCCTGTCTTACCGCCTGCCGCTAGCAACGACAGGTTGAGGGGAGCGTTATGCTGTCAGAAAGGGACTAGGGGAGCGCTATTTAAAGGCGACCACTTCCTGCCTTTTTTTGTCGGCGACATTTTTGCACCACGCAGACTGAGAGAGAGAGAGAGCGAGAGAGACTTCTGGAGAGATTCAACGCTGTGTGAAGGAGTTTTGAGTACTGAGCAGCACTTTGCAGGTTTATTTTGATTTGCCCTTCCTTGCTTCGCCAGCACTCTGAGGTAGCACCTCACTCCTTGGCGTTTGTGCCTTAAGGCAGGTGTGAAGCGCCTGATTTAGCGCTCCAATCTCCTCCAGGGGCGATAAAAGCCAAGTTTGCTGTCGGAGGCGATAATTAGTGCCAGGCGCCGATAATGGCGCCCCAAATGGGGCGATACCGAATTTTTCCCCCTTAATGTTTTCAATAAACAAAATTACAACCAATCTCTGAACAAAATGTATCCAAAAGCTGCAAAGGTTGTCCAGTACTGAAAGGATTATGAAAACTATCAAAAATAAATAGATTATACTGCAGCTAATGCCAGATTGATTCAGTGGTAGCACTTTCACCTCTGAGTTAGATGATCAAGGGATCAAGCCCCACTCCAGGTCTTGAGTAAGTGATCTAGACCGACACTCTGCAGCACTGAGGGAGTACTGCATTGCCAGAGGTACCAATGCAGAATGTGAATGGCACACATAAATGCAAATTCTTTCTTAACAAATGATTCGGAAATAATACAAAATATTGCCTCCCTACTTTTATTCCTGAACTTTTAAAGAGAGGTTGTATTAAAATACAATGGCCCGGTATTTGCGGACAGCGGCGAAGCAACAGCGCTTGCTGCTGAACTCGAAGAAAGCTGCCCAAAAAGATCTACCGATCTCTGTGGTGTTAATTTCAGCTCTCCCAACATTAGTTTGAATCTGGTGCCAAATCAAGTGAAACTCCAGCGTCCGGCAACAGAGATGCCATCAAGCAGGCTAAGCAGCCAATCACATTGAAGAATTCTCACAGACAGCAAACCAGGAAGTAAAATGCACAGATTATGATTTACTTTTTATAAATTTTATAGAAAGTGAAATGAAGATTGGGACATACACATAAGATTAAGGTAGAAGCTGAAATATCAAACAAATTAAAAAAAAAAATATTAATAGTTATTTAATTATCATATTAATGGAAAAATGTGATACTCCACAAATATAAAATTTGTGTTTCATGTCCCGAACGGTTGTTCAGCAGTCAATAAGCCATTAAAAACCCAGTTACACCTCTTTCACCAAGGCTTAACTTTTTCCGGGGGTGAGGCGGGTGGGGGGTGGGGGGGGGTGGTGGTGGCGGGGTTGGTGGGAGTTGGTGGAAGTGGGGATGGGTTGAACAGCGATATTCCAGCATAATAGGGGACGTTTTCATCACGAACTGTGATTTGAATTGATTGCCGGCTCTGGGGAGTTCCACAGTGCAACCTGTGGAGAAGCAGGGAATGACTGACCAGCAACTTCAGCACTTCCGCTTTTATCTGCACATGCGCTGACTCCAGAAGTTGCTGTCACTTTCAGAGGAGTAATGATGGCAAACGCTGACAGTTTCGCCCTCATTACCACCACAAACTCCAGGCCAATAAATGGAAAGAAAACTGTTTGATGTAACAGAGTTCAGCCTAAGAATCCTACATTGGGACCCATCTCCTGTTCATGAGGCTCTTGAGCCACTTACTAGCGAAGAGTAACTAAGGTGGTTTCCCATTGCCTTCCTCATGGTTTTTATCTTCGGAGTAGCTTCTCTTAGTTGGGTTGCAACCAAGGCTAAAGAGCCCCACCTACCCTTTATGATTGGGGGGGGGGTGGGGTGGGGGCACCCACACCCATCGGATGCAAGTGCCCCTGCTTGGTGTCAATCCAGTATTCAGAGGCAACACTCTGGTCTCTGCTTGCCGGGACTTTCTGGAGCGGGACCTGAACTAAACCCTACTGAATCAGAGGTGGGAATACTACTACTGAGCCAGTAGTTACTCCGTCCAGATGCAAGTAACCCGCTGGATGTCAACCCAGTATTTAGACATCAGATTCTAGTCTCCACTTACCATGGCTGTCTGGAGTGGGGCTTGAACCCTTCAGCTTCTGGCTCAGGTGGGAATGCTATCACTAATTCAAAGGCTCATTCCTACCACTGCTTGTATTACTTCTTTATTGAGCATGTGTTTAAATAGGAAGAATATTACAGTAACATGCAAGCCTACCGTGCAATCCCAGTACATGGCATTAACTGAGCTCAACAAAGTATAGGCGCACGTTTATTCTCTCCACCAGACATTTGCAAAGTTCATGTGTATAGTTTTTCTGAAAGCTTAAGCCAATATTCCTATCATTTACCAATATCTTGCTTTTTACTATAAGTTACTGTGGATCATTTTTCTTACTCGTGACTTTTCGCAATTATATAATCTTCTAAGATCACGGTAATTAAAATGCACTTCTTAAGAGTACAGTCAACTGCTTATAAAAGTTATCATATCTTAATATCAATTTGTCAAAAGATTGAGCAATACCCAATGGATATTTTGGCATGTTCTTTTAACACACTGTTCATCACACTTGGAGACCTAGCTTGATTTGAGTTCAAAAGATATGTGTGTCTCTTCACTGATAGCAGCATAAGAGTATGGAGCATTCAAGCAATCGATAGATGATGCACAGTTTGCACAGTCATGGACCTTATGTAATCTAGTTCATCTCCAGAAGGAGATAAACCACCACCAGAAAAACATCCAGAAGATTACACTATGAAATTTCTCTCTGGCCCCATAACATAAGGTAGCAGAACTCAAGGATACAAGTCCAGCCTTAGAACCTATTTTATTCTGCACTGACCAGCTACAATCCACAGATAACATCACCATGGTCCAGCAACCTAGTCTTAAGCCTTGGAATCATCCATATCATTCCTCTCTGCAAGCACTCCAATTTGACAATGTCCTTTTTGAAGATTGGGTGATCAGATTTGCACACAATATTCCAAATGTTTCCTGAACAATAAATAATAAATGGTAAAAATAGTCTGTTTTAACTTAACAAATGCCCTTGAGATCCATGCCAGTGTTTTTTGAAGGTCAGAAAATGAGAAGAGCTCTGGCAATCATAATTTAATTCCCAGCATGAATAAATCTGCAACATAAATTGTTCCAGATTTGGCACTTAATAGATCATAAGTTGTGATAACACAAAACCACAAAGGTTGGAGGGATAGTGAAGAAGGCTGACCTCCCATCACTACATTACAGATGTGTGTCCCAGCTGCAACAGCCTTCCACTTAATTAATTAAAAGAAAAGAATACTGTTTTGGGAAGTAATTTCAATCTATGCGCCCCATAGCTTTGTTTTATTTGGGAATGCTTCCAAGTGGCTAATATTGACTGCCTTTAATGTAGCATCGACAGAACTAACTCTCCTATCTTGAGGAAACATCAACAAAACTGCTCAGTCACATCAACACAAAAATGCAAAGGATTGAGAGCAGGGAGAACATAAACATGATCTAATATGGGAAGGTGCTCTTTCAAGGCTTATGTTTAATCTGCATAGAATGGATTAAGGAGGAAGAGTCCTACATGGCCTTTGAACAAACCTAGTCTGGATAAGCTCAGGAGTGCTCATAGCAGTAAGAGAGAAATATGTTGAAATTTCTTAGCTCCATATCAGGTACTTGGAATAAAATGGACACTTTTTTTCTTCTGTGGCTATGCCTTGTAATATTACAATCCAATAACAGATATTTCAGAATTGAAAATCAAGAAAGATAATACACATAGGTGATGTAGCACTTATCAATTAAATTTGCAATGTTCTCAAATTGATTAAAATATGCATTTAAAGGATAGGATTAGTATAAGAGGGAGGTGAAGTAATTGCCTATCCAAAGTTTAGCCTTATATTAGCAGAGGAGTTCTCCCCAGTGTCCTGGCCATTATTTATCCCTCACCAATATCTTAAAAAGAAACAGATTACCTGGTCATTAATCTCATTGCTGTTTGTGGGACCTTGCTGTGCACAGATTGGCTACCGCGTTTCCTACATTACAACAATGACTACACTTCAAAAGTACTACATTGTAGAGTGATTTGGGCCATCCTGAGGTTGTGAAAGGTGCTATATAAATGTAAGTCTTTCTTTCTTTTTCTTTTTGTTTATTCTATTACTATGTGACTCCTGCAATAACCTTAAAAGAAAGGCACTGTGGAGGAAGTAGTTTTAAAAAAAGTACTTTCAGCATTCACTTACATTTACAGTGACCCCTTACCTTCTAATCAAAAGATTTTTAAAAAGATAATGATCCACACATAAGATGCAGTATCAATTTTATTAGCTTCTCAGAGAGTAGAGAATTTGATTTTAATTTATGCTGACTGTTTCACATGGTGCCAATGACTACATACCAACATGGGGCAGGTGAGCTTGTGAAAGGATACTGGGACACTGAGACCTTAAGAGTGAGAAGTGGACAACAGGTACCAGAGAGAAGCAAACAGGAGACCAGGAACTAAGAGAAATGAGCAAGAAATGAGAGCTCGAAAGAAGTGAATGGTGCTGGAGAGTCCAGAAGATACTGGAGCGAAGGACTCATTCAAGAGAAGGTAAGTGCATTCCCTGGAGTGCAATCTGGATGATATATAATCCTGTCCTGACCGAACATTAACATGTGCACTTATCACCAGTGTCTGCTGGATAGTGATCATGAGCAGGAACCATGGCTGTACAACATCCAAGGCAAGTATCAGGACCATCAACCACAATGGCTTGCATATAAGATGACTGTTCCCACTTTCAAAAAAGATTTCCAGTCTTATACACAAATATATACAGTACCGTGCTGTATGCCCCGAACTCATTATCAGTTTGTAAGAGTCATCTCTTCTATGAAGGGTTGCTCCATAATTGCTTAAGAAATGACATTATCGAAAGGGAGCTTCATAGATCACGTGCGTCAGGATTCAGCATAGTTCAAGTAATCAGAGATCATTCAGCAGCTCTGTTATTCTTTTATTCCAGTGAAGGTTTGCTGATGGTTTGTTGAGAATATATCAGCATTTATGTTGGACTGCTTCACAAATACAACTCTACGATCTTTCAGACATTGCTAGAATTAACAGCTGCTGATGGACATTCGCCATGCTAGTCCTTTTGGTATTGTGAACGATTTGGATCCACTTGCACAACATGACATTTTTTGAATTAGCATGGAGGAATCCATCAGAAACAGATTATTTTTGTCTAATGTAGGAAACTCCTTAAAAATATAGTCAATAGGCACAGAAAGGGGCAATTCCAATTACACTGAAGGTACTTCTACATTTATAGTACACCTTATCATGTCTCTCAGAAACACCTTAAATCACTTCACATATAATGAATTACTTTTTTTTAGATGCAGTGACGATTAAGGAGTTGCGTAGCTACAGAACATCTCACCAGTGATGGTCACTTTCAAACATTTTTTGAGCCAAGTGAAAAAATGACATTATTTTCACAGTTATGGATCATAAACAACTGAGAAATAAACTGTGCTGACTCACTAATACCAGCAAACTCTCTTCCAAGAGCCTGTCTTAAAAAATTATCAGACAATGGCTCCTCCAAAGGCTTAGTGAATTTAATGCACCACTGTAAGGTACCAAGCCATACAGACCTTCGATCCCTGGTCTGTTTTAAGAACGTAAGAATTAGGAGCAGGAACAGGCCACATGGCCCTTTGAGCCTGCTCCGCCATTCAATAAGATCATGGCTGATCTTCGACCTCAACTCCACTTTCCCACCCCATCCCCATATCCCTTAATTCCCCTAGAGTTCAAAGCTCTATCGATCTCAGCCTTGAATATGCTCAATGACTCAGCATTCACAGCCCTCTGGGGCAGAGAATTCCAAAGATTTACAACCCTCTGAGTGAAGAAATTCCTCCTCATCTCAGCCTTAAATGGCCGACCCCTTATCCTGAGACTATGCCCCCTAGTTCTAGACTCGCCAGCCAGGGGAAACAACCTCTCAGCATCTAATATGTTTCAATGAGATCACCTCTCATTCTTCTAAACACCAGAGAGTATAGGCCCAATCTACTCAATCTCTCCTCATAGGACAACCCTCTCATCCCAGGAATCAATCTGGTAAACTTTCATTGCACCACCTCTAAGGCAAGTATGTCCTTCCTCAGATAAGACCACCAAAACTGTGCACAGTACTCCAGGTGTGGTCTCACTAAAGCCCTGTACAAGTGTAGTAAGACTTCCTTACTCTTGTACTCCATTGCAATAAAGACCAACATGCCATTTGCCTTCCTAATTGCTTGCTGTACCTGCATGCTAACTTTTTGTGTTTCCTGTACGAGGACACCTAAATCTCTCTGAACACCAACATTTAATAGCCTCTCACCATTTAAAAAATATTCTGTTTTTCTATTCTTCCTACCAAAGCGAATAACCTCACATTTTTTGAATTAGCCGATCTCAAACGGGACATGGTGCGTACATTATAATTGACCTTGTTGCCCAACAGGAGTGGGGGAGAAAGCAGCCATGGTTCCTGTTCATGAATCACAATCAAGTTGGCTCCTGTTGAAAAGTGCATGTGTGAATATCAAGTGAGGACAGGATTCAGCTTGGCTGAGACCAATCCTCCCCTCTCCTCTCCTCCCTAGGACAAATAACCTGCCTAGATTGTGATTGTCTGTAGGCTAATACATGAAAAATGGCCACTTGGGTGAGTTACTTGAGGGCTGTATGCATGTGGAACTGTACCCCAACATCAGTTAATACTTCAGGAGTGAAAAATGGGGAAAGCGCACACAAATTGTGTCATGAATACTCTGGCATTCACCTGAATAAAGTGGTGCATTTCAAAATGACAGTTTTGCCCAGCATTCTGTTTCAAAACCAAATGAAACAAAAAACAGATCTAAAATACTTCTGGATGTAGAGATCACATTACCTTCTGACTGTGACTGTGCCAAGAGGCTCATAAATAATTGGTACATGGAGTGGATTTTGAAGTGCTGATGTTATCATGAGAGTCTGCAGAAGATCAGGAAAATGGAAATGAAACTCCAGATGTTCTCTATTGGCTAAAAGAAACAGGCGGAATGTCTGACAGTCATACTGTTTGATCTTCTACCATTGGATTTGCCAAAAAGAAAGTTTGCTATAAAAAGGCAGTTATCTCTGCATCTTATATTTTTAAGGTTAGTTATTTTTCATACAGCATGTAACAAACATTCATCATGCACAAATCATTGTAAGCATTTTTTTTCTCTAAAACAAGTTCTAAATCCCTAATTTCTAGTGTTAACACCAGGAAACAAACATTCAAAGTGAAGAAAGCCTCAACCTGAAATGTGAATTTCTCTTTTTTTTCCTCAATATGTATCATAGAATCACCTGTTACCATTTGCAGCTAACCCTTAAGTACTTCACATTATAAATTAAGTAAGAATGAAATATTTTAATAACAGCAATTGTGAAATTGTGTGCATTTTATACTTGTCTAAAATGACATTCTTCATTAGAAACTTGTGCATTATTTTAAAAATGCAAATATTAATAAACCATATAATTAATGTATTTGGAGAGGTGCACCTATGGTGTACTGTCTGTGTGAGCTATGTTGCAGGGATACATATGGCTCTCCTATTGAAATCACATATATTTACTACTCAATTTCAGAACGTTAGATAGACTGGACAGCCTGAAACATGATACTCTGTTTCCCACATATTCACCATCTGGTATGCATAGATATAATTACTGAACATGATGCTTCATATTTACTTTACACAAGAGGGATAGTTGATTTCCACATTTGTTTACCAAGCAGTTATTGGCATCCAGAATTAAGGTATGATCCTCCCTCAGGGAGACGGCTAAAAATCAGATGCACATTGTTGACCTTTCTCCCAGCATTCCTTTTTAATGCCATTGCTACAGTCTTGCTGAGTACTAGCAGTTACAATTTCACTTCTGATTGTCTCTATCCCATCTGTGGCACTTTGCATGAATGCAAGTAACATTAGCTGGAGCATTCTAGGAATGCAGATCACTGCTCCAGTGTCATTTCATGCTCAGGGAGTTACCACACCAAAGTTAAATGGAAAGTGGACACCATTTCAAATTTAAAGCAATAAGTAATGCTATGGTGCATCCGAGAAATAATAAAATAATCTCAGAGGCGGTGATGTTATCTTTAGTGACAGCAATTTGAGAGAACATGTTGATGTCCTCAAACGTAATGGAAGTGATCTTAGAAAGGCTGTCCAAGGTAGTGATCTTGTCGATAGTGGTAGCATGGTAGTACATGACAGCACTGACCTCAGTCACCAATATCAATCTTCTGGAGACTTAGATGCATCATCATCCTAAATGTGGATCTTATAGAAGCTGACAATGTCCATGTAAAATTGATAGTTGCATTAACATGGAGATGGACCACATGAAAGGTGACAGTCTGTTTAAAGGTTGCAGGTTCAAGGGCAGTAAAGATTATTTGTGCATTAAACAATGTTTTCGTGAAGGCAAATGGTGAACTACCTAAGAGGTAGTGTACTTGATTGTTAACTCAGGACCAGCAGAAGCTGGAATGTACTTATGAGATGATGGCACTGACCTCATGGATGATGACAAAAAGTTCAAGTATCATGATTCTGTTGATCATGTTAACATATTCATAGAGGATGGTGAACACCCCTGGAAAAATACAGTGACCCCAACTATGTGGATGCTTGGAGTGACAGAGAGTAACCCTGTAATCAATGGTGGCCTAACAGCTCGTGGGTGCTGACAGTGAACTCATACATCAAATCAAATCAAATCAAATCAACTTTTATTGTCATTGTTAGTGCACAAGTGCAGTACAACGAAATGTAGGCTTGCGGCTCCCGAGAGTGTACATTTGGATTAAGACATTTAAACATTCAACATACATTTGGCTTGTAGTATATTAACATAAATATAACCATACTAAAGTGCATTGGCAGATGTGCAGGCTTTAGAGTTTATTTGTGGAGTTCAGTAAGATGACAGCCCTGGGAAAGAAGCTGTTCCTAAATCTGGTCGTACGGGTGCGAATGCATCTGTAGCATCTCCCAGATGGCAGGAGGACGAACAGACTGTGGCTGGGGTGGGTAGGGTCTTTGATGATGGACCGTGACCTCCGTAGACAGCGTTTATGGTATATGTGCTCTATGGTCGGTAGCCGGGTGCCGGTAATGCGTTGGGCAGTTTTGACTACCCGCTGCAGGGCTTTCCGGTCATAGTAGCTATACTGTGATACAGTTTGTCAGGATGCTCTCTATAGTGCAGCGGTAAAAGTTAGAGAGGATCAGGGGTGACAGATTACATCCCTTCAGCCTCCTTAGGAAATATAGGCGCTGCTGGGCCTTCTTCACCAGAGAGGAGGTGTTGAGGGACCAGGAGAGGTCTTCCGTGATGTGGACTCCGAGGAACTTAAAACTGTCCACCCTTTCCACCACAGCCCCATTGATGTGGATGGGGGTGTGACTTCCGCCTTTGGACTTCCTGAAGTCCACAATGATTTCTTTTGTTATTTTGTTTTCTTGGTAAGGTTCTTCTGAACTGGCTTTCATACGGAGCAGTGGTTATTCTCAGTAACATTAAGTTCAAGGACAGTAGTATCAAGCCTTGTGGAGCACATGGGCATCATGATAGGTTGGACCAACCAAGGCAACAATGTTTGGGTTGTGGGCTAAATCTAGCCTACCAGACAGTTTGATGAGTTTGCCAAGCCACTTACAAATTTGAGGATAGTGGCATGATTGGTTCCATTAGCCTGAACAGGTGAGTATTTCCTAAAAGCAGTTGCTTCATTCATTTCTGTGTCACTAGAACTGCTCTATTCAAGTATTACCAGTTTGCGGAAAGATCAGATTTTACAGAGCAGCGTACTATGAGGCAAGGGCTTTTGGCATAGGGAGATTACCCTGGGATGTTCTGTTTACTGCAGAAACTGCTATGCAGAAAACAAAATCTGAAGGAAGGAGGCCCAGGCACAGACTTTACACTCTGAGAGTTTCTTATATCAGCGATACAGTCAGTGAGTAGAAAGCAGAAGTTCGGCACTTGTCCATGAGGGAAGGGGGGTGGGGAAGGGATAGAAAGATAAGGAAGTGAATCACTGTGCATTGTTTTCACTCATCACCTCGACAGCACATCGATCTGGCCTTTGCGAAATGAGAAGGATATATTCTCATCATCAAGTATTGCAGTTTCAGCTTTGTGGATGGCGACGGTGAACAGAGAGCTGCTGGAAGTTGAAAGGATTTGGTGATAAATGTTCAGGTTCAGCAATGACACCATGTTTAGATAGTTTCATGGTTTTCTTACGGATAGTGGTAGTGCGCTTTTAAAAGCTGGCGTCGTGCTAATAACCCTAGGCTCATGGGAGATCACAAACAAATTAGACGTCATAATATGAAGAGACCAAAATTTCAGCAGGATTGCATATTGTTAGCTTGACCCTACACAGTTGTGCCATGGAAGCTTTTAATTACAGCTGTGACAAAAATGAATGGATAAGGTATCACCCCTCCCTAAACTGGTTTCCAAATGTTGCTGCACCACACCCCAAAAAACCTTCCCTGTTTGAATCGTATGCCAGTCATCTGTTTCTCATTTGGTGATTGGCCAGTTTTACAGTGCAGCAGTTTCCTTCTTAATAATTGCTCAGGCCAGATGTCAAATCAAAATTAGCCTCAATATCTCAAAAGACCTTAATCTTTTGAAATTACCCTTTCAGCACTGGCAGCGACTCCCCAAATATCAACTTGTAAGGTTTTTGATCATTTGCGTTAAACAACAATTCCCAGCAAGATTGATCATTTTCTTTACTTTTTAAGTAAAAAGAGCTGAAGAGCTCGCCTGCAACGTTTGCAACACAATGGCCGAGATTTTCCGGGGGGTCAGCGAGCGCGATTGGTGGTGGGTCAGGTGGGAAAGTGTTTTTTTTTCCCCCAGCGGGTCGGGGCCCCACTGTGAACCCGCCGCCAAGTGCCTTTCCCAATGTTGGATCTGTCAGCGCTGAGCAGACCCGACACGCAGCGGTGGGGGAGGCAATTCAGGTAATCAGAGATCATTAAGAATGCATTCCAGCTCACTTTTTGATTTTACATGCTCGCCCACGGGGTCCACGCTGGTTGTGGTCCACGTCTGTCAAACTGAGGCGGGAGTTCAGTGGCCATTGAATCAGCTGGTGAGTTGACAGCTTCAAATGTACAGTAAAAGCTCCCATCTTACAGCGATATCGTCCCTCAGCCACAAGATCTTCCTCACTGCATTTCCACAACAGATTCACCAGGCTGCAAGTCTCCATCCAGTCTGACCTCATTACCTCTCTCACCATTGACAGATCACTTCATGTGCCATCTAATCCATCAGCATAGGTGCCCTTTATACTCTCTCACCTTAGTCCTCAGAATCCCACCACGATCAACCCCAACACCAGCAGCACCAGGCACACCAGCAGCACCAACAACAACACCAACCTTCTCCGCAATCAACTGATGCTGCACAGGACACAGGGCATCAGCACTCAACCACATTGCTGCCTGGGAGGCCAGAGATGGCCTCACCATGGCCAGATTTACTTCAGTTGACGCTGTACACCCTGGCTGCCACATGATGTGCCAGTTTGGCACCACCCCACACCAACACCATAAAGCACCCCTATAATGTCCAAGCCATTCCTTTCACACTCACCACCATTTTGGGGAGTACCGTTATGTCTCACCATTCACTGCAACTCACTAAACCACTGCCAAAGGTGCACATAAATCTGTCCAAGAACGCAAAGTGTTGAAAATAAAGGTTTCAATGTTTGACACCTCATTAACAGAAACTTTACATGAACATTGCGTAAAACACCCAAGTGCCTACCCTTGTGTGTTGTTAGTTGGTATGATTGGACTAGGATGAGGGTGAGTGTGAGGGGTGGCGAGTGAAATGGGGAATGTACACAGAGAAGGGTGGGTGGAGGTGCAAGGTAAGTTGGTGTGAGTAAGGATGTGCAGGAGTAGGGTAGGGCAGGCAGAGTGATGGGAATGTGATGAGAGGCACAGCAGGATGAGGTTGAGTGTGGCTTTATACTAACGTTTCGTGATCTACCAAGATCATTGAAATGTTTGCGCCACTGCACCCAGGTCCTCCTGACCACATCTCTGCTTGTGCCCTCCTCTGCAATGTGCAACCAGGCTGTCTTGATCTCCTGGGGAGGTCTCTTCCGCTATTGGGAAGGGAAGAGGACCTCCCTGTGTGCTGCGACTCCCTCCATAAGCATATGGAGGGAGTCATGGGACAGCTTGGATGCAGCCGTGCACCTCTGTGCAGTGCTTGTCATTGTTTGCAGCACCTCAATGCTGTAGAACACTGACAGCACAAATGTCAAATTAAAGTTGGCCACGGTCCCTTTAAGGAAACCGGCTGATGACGCGTCATCAAATGACGTCACCAGACCCGCTTCCTCTAATTGGCCGGGAAACACACTGGCGGGCTTAACAAACCCTATCTAGAGAAATTCATTTCACAGAGCGGGATGGATCCAGCAGCGGGGTCGGGACCCGCCATTGACGTCGCCCGCCATGGACCCGCCGAGGTTAGAAAAATCCCGGCCAATGTGTTCTACTCATACTTTATCCTTTACATTTCAAGGATCTGTATTACACCATGCATGGGTGGGTCTGAATCAAGGCTACTGATTTGCAGTTTTCATGGTAAATGGATGGAATTGTGGAATGTAATCCCAAAACACAGGTGAAAATCCTGTCACCCTATGTAATAAAAACAGAACTTGGTTTATTCAGTCACTGTGAACTATTAATTATAAATGGAAAGTAATTCTCCAAACACCAGTAAAAGCCTTATGTCATAGAAATGAAATTTGACTGAATCACCGTAACAGTCACCCTAATCACAATTCTACAATTCATACATACATTATTGCATATGAGTACTAAGTAGTGGGCATTAATCTTCAAGGCTTGTAGCAACTTCCTCAAGCCATGAGCCAAGTCCTGACCTACCCCCTATAAATCTCCCCCTTGTTCAGTTTTGAACTTGGAAAATGATGGTGGCCCTACAACATTTGCCATAGTCATGGCTCAACCAAGACAAATTCTAATAAATAGACATGAGCAACTATTTAAAAGACTGGATTAAGGTAAATGAAGATGTATAACAAGCTTTCCATCTGGTCTTATAGAGCATCCAATAACTAAAAGGAAGCCGTGACAAGCAAGTGATTAACAGGTATTCGCAAATGTAGGAGTGTATATAAAACAGAATAGAAACGCACTGGAAGAACAAAAAGCAATACTGTAAAAATCAGAAAAAGAGAAACAAAATGAACAAACCACCAACAATCAGCAAACGAGGGACGAAATGAGCTCGGAGAAAATCACTGCAAAATTACTGAAATAAATCTGCCTGCATAGGGGACCTGTGAACACTTTAACAGCAGTCATTGAAAAAAAATCACAGATCAAATCACCAGGTTCATATAAAGACAAGTCACCAGCGGAAGAGTAACACCACCACTTGTCAGTCAAATCACTGGTTTGGAACTCTCAGGAATGAACGCAAGAAGCTAGAAACATATAAATAGTAATAACTTACTGCTGTAACGCTCACTTTAATTTGTGGTGGTAACCTTTTAAAAGAACCTTCAAAAAACTTAAAACTTCAAGCCAGTTAAGTATGAGAGTGGGAGCTTTCTTCAGAATTCCATCACAAGCTGATCCTCTTTAATCTTTAATTCCTGTCTTTTTCTTTTCCCTTCCCATCTATGATAAGTACTTAAAGAATGATCTGAATTATGGTTCTTCCATGGGTATGAGCTTTTTATTTACATAGTTTAATGGTTGTTGGAAAACATTAATATAATCTGTGGAGACAAGCATCTATGTTGATGTACGGACCCTTGTGATCTGCTCTGCATTCTTTGTATGTTAGTTAATTCTTGATTTTTTAAAATTAACATTATTATTCAGTATTTATATACTTTGAAAGGAGGAGAATCGGATGAAAAAATAGTGTAAGAAACAAACAGATAAATAGCAAGTCCTGACTTGGAGTGCATTTGACGAATGCTGTAGACAAGGGGTCAAAAATGTCTTGAAGTAATTACTTCAACCAAAGTGAGACAAAACAGTTTAGAAACTAATTCGGCAAAGTTCAGGGTGACTGTTTTACAGACTATTTTCAAATGATAAAAAAAAGGCAACATTTTGCAAGCTGTGAAAAATGTTGATTCAACCAGTAACGTGCCTTGCAAGACAGTTTGGGAGCCTTGGAAACAGAGAAGTGGACAATGATGCCTTGCAGCAGCTGTGCTGCAGCAGGTGCAGGAGATTCCCTTGGGCCTACGCCCAGGTGTATAGGGTGGCCTGGGTAAAGTGAACAATGGAGAATTTGGGCAGGTCACAGCACATGTCAGTAAAAGGAGCCGCCCAATTTTTCTTCTCTGTTTGCTTATTTGCATTCAACATAACAAATTCTGGAGGGGTGGTAAGGAGGAACTGATCACACACAAAAGAGAATAAATACTATGGTGACTTCCTTTCCAGTCAAATATCAGGATTTTAACAAAAAAGCTTCGCACATCATTTTAGTTGTCCAGAATTTTTGTTTTTCTGAATTAATTAAAAAAAAAGTAACATCTGCCAGAGAAGCGGCATTATACAACACAAGGATTACTTTAAACAAACAAAATAATCATGCTCAATCACCATCTCCAGCATATTAACTCTTAGTTGGTGGATTTGTCAATGAGCAGTAACTTATTTCAGCCTCTGCCCTATCCTTCATGTCACAATGTAAAAGACTTGCACCATGCTCATTGCAGCATTGGTCAGGCAGAATAAACAAACTATTTGCACCACAACAAAATATTGAAGTACAGTACATTTTTTGGGTGAATTTTAAAACATGCCACAAAGAAAAGTGAATAGCGTCAAAGGGAGTGATTTTGCCAATGGGGAGCTTTTGGAGGCGGGACTCCCACTTGTCGTGTTTTAGTCCCGCCTCCATCAACTTCTGGCCAACCCATGCTGTTTTCCCTTGATTGACCTTTCTAAGCCCACCCAGCGGGCTTGGCAGGCCAATTAAGGGAAAGCTGGTTGCAGAGAACGTCAACGTATGACGTTTCATCTGTCAAAAATTTTTGACAGATGAATTGTCATCGTTTGACAGCTCTGTGAAGCCGTCAGTGACATTCTCTGTAGCTTGTTGAGGTCTAAGACCTCATCAAACATCTTTCTTTTGCAGAAATGAGATGTTTGTTGCATTGGAGAATGCAACGGCCATCTGTCCTCTCCAACGCGGAGGTCCAAGACTCTCCGCATACACACCGACTGAAGCCTGCAGGAAGAAACAAAGGTAAGTACACTTTTACTAACACTTTCCACTTACCTCAGATACTCACCTCTCCACACTTGCACCCATCACTTACCTTCACACCACACTTTTGCACCCCCCCACACCGACCCCGTACTCACCTCGCTGACCTGGCGGGTTTCAGAGTCTTTGGGAAGCCCGCACTTATAAGGCAAAAAGTGGATAATCCTATTTTCTGCCTGTTAACAACTGTTAACAGGCAGTAAATAGGTTTTAATCCTTTCCCGTCTACACGGAGATGGGACCCGGCACGGGATGGCTACCCGCCTCCTGGGAAGATGGCATGGAGGCGGGTTGGGCACCCGCCCCCCAAATTCTGCCATTTTCCCGGCAGTCCCGCCTCCATACCCGCTTCCCCAGGGCTGGCAGCATCATGCCCAGAGTCATAACAGCACGGAAGGAGGCCATTCGGCCCATCAAATCTGTGCCGGCTCTCTGTAGAGAAATCCAGTCAGTCCCATTCCCCCGCTCTATTCCCATAGCCCTGCAAGTTTATTTCCTTCGAGTGCCTATCCAGTCTCCCCTTGAAAACATTGAGGGGGAAAAATTGAGTTTCGCCCCCTTTGGGGTGTTAACTTCGCCGAGGCGCTACTTTCAGCTCCCCGAAAAAATTAGCACCCCGAAATTGAGTTGTAGCGCCCCAAGAGGGAAGCCATGCGCTACTGGAAGCGCCCCGCCTCCCTCTTGGGGCGCTGTGAAGGAATATTGCGGCGCTACGTGCTGCAGTATTGCAGGCCTTCCTCCCCTTCTTAAAGGGGAGGGGCCTTGCGCAGTGCGACCCAGTGCCCAGCTGGGGCACCGGGGATCAGAGTGCCGGCAAAAGAGCCCAGCACTCAAGAGAAGTGCCGGGCTCATGGAGTGCAGCCGGCACTCCGCGGGGAAGCAGGTCAGGAGGCCAGGGACGGCAGAGGGGGCAGGTGCTGGCAACAAAAATGGCTGCCCCGCACCTCGCCTTTAATTAGCGCTGCCCCAGCCGCAGGTAGGCCCCCCTGACCCCGTCGGACATAGCGTCCAGTGGCAAATCAGGGGGTGCTACCGAGGATTGCGGCCGGGTTGCTGCACACGGTGATGGTGTCATCGCCAGCAGCACAGCGCCGCAGAGCGCTAACGGTTACCACCACCACTAATCTCCTGTTGAATTTCGCGGGTGGCATTGGTGGCGCCGCGCCCGGGTGCTAGTTGCTTTGCGTGATGAATTTTTCCGACCGAGTGTCTCCGCTTCCACCACTTCCGTCGGCAGCAAGTTCCAGGTCCTTACCACTCGCTGCGTAAAAATGTTTCTCCTCACGTCCCCCCTGTATTTCTTGCTCAAAACCTTAAATCTGTGTCCCCTAGTCCTTGTACCATCAACTAGTGGGAACAGCCTTTCCCCATCTAGCCTATCCAAACCCATCATAATCTTGTACACCTCTATCAAGTCACCCCTCAACCTCCTTTGCTCTAATCACAGAATCACAGAATCACAGAAACCCCACAGTGCAGATAGAGGCCATTTCGGCCCATCGAGCCTGCACCGACACATATCCCACCCAATCCCCATAACCCCTACACCAACACATATCCCACCCTATCCCCGTAAACCCAAGTATTTAATCCCCCTAACACTAAGGGTCAATTTATCATGGCCAATCAACCTAACCCGCACATCTTTGGACTGTGGGAGGAAACCGGAGCACCCGGAGGAAACCCACGCAAACACGGGGAGAATGTGCAAACTCCACACAGACAGTCACCCGAGGCCGGATTCGAACCCGGGTCCCTGGCGCTGTGAGGCAACAGTGCTAACCACTATGCCACCGTAATGAAAACAAATCCAGCTTCTCCAACCTGTCCTTGTAACTAAGATCCCCCATCCCCGGAACCATTCTGGCAAATCTCCTCTGCACCCTCTCTAGGGCCTTCACATCCTTCCTAAAGTGTGGTAACCAGAACTGGACGCAATACTCCAGTTGTGGCCTAACCAGCGCTTTATAAAGGTTCAGCATAACTTCTCTACTTTTGTACTTAATATCTCTATTTATGAAACCCAAGATCCCATATGCTTTGCTAACCACTTTCTCAATATGTCCTGTCACCTTCAGGATCCTATGCACATTAATTCCCAGGTCCCTCTGTCCCTGCACACTCTTTAAAACTGTGCCATTAAGTATATATTGCCTCTCCCTGTTCCTTCTGCCAAAATGTATCACCTCACATTTCTCTGTATTAAATTCCATCTGCCACTTGTCTGCCCATTCTGCTAGTCTTTCTATGTCCTGTTGCAGTTGATTGGCATCATCCTCACCGTTTGCCACACTCCCAAGTTTGGTGTCATTGGCAAATTTAGAAATTCTACTCTGTATTCCAATAGCCAGGTCATTTATATATATCAATAAAAGCAGTGGCCCCAGTGACCATTGACCTTTGGGGAACACCACTGTCTACCATCATCCAGTCTGAAAAACAGCCATTTACCACAACTCGCTGTTTTCTGTCCTTAAGCCAATTCGTTATCCAAGCTGCCACTGACCCACCTATTCCATGAGCCTCAATTTTGTTAACCAGCCTTCCATGTGGTACTTTCTCAAAAGCCTTCCTAAAATCCATGTAGACAACATCCATTGCATTCCCTTCATCAATCCTCCCTGTTACTTCATCAAAAAATTCAATTAGATTAGTCAAACACGATCTGCCTTTTACAAATCCATGTTGCCTCTCCTTAATTAGCTTAAACCTCTCCAAGTGCCTGTTAATTTTTTCCTTGATTATTGTTTCTAAAACTTTACCCGCCACTGATGTTAAACTGATTGGCCTGTAGTTACTAGGATTGTACTTACACCCTTTCTTGAACAATGGTGTCACATTTTCATTTTCCAATCCTTAGTCACCTCCCCCGCATCTAGGGAAGATGGGAAAATTATGGCAAGCCCTCCTGCTATCTTCTCCCCCAATTCCCTTAGCAACCTGGGATGCAAGCCATCTGGACCAGGCGACTTATCCACTCTAAGCATACCCAGCCTTTCTAGTGCATCCTGTCTATCAATTTTCACCCCTTCCATTGCTTCTACCTTTTCCACTTCTGCCGATATTTTGTCAGCATCCATCTCCTTAGTAAATACCGATACAAAGCACTCATTAGGTTTTCTAGCCTTGCCCTGTGCCTCTAAGCATATATCACCTTCTTTGTCCCTAATAGGCCCCAACCCGACTCTTACTACCCACTTACTGTTTACATGCTGGTAGAAGATTTTTGGGTTCCCCTTTATGTTAACCACCATTCTACTCTTATGTTCTCTCTTTGCCAATCTTATTTTCATCTTCACTTCCCCTCTCAACTTATTGTACAGGAAACTTTGGTTTATCCGGAGGTTAACTGTCCGGAATGCTCAAGCCACCGGCAAAATTCAGGAGTCGGTTCAGTACGTTTTTTTTCTTTTCGTTGCTTTTTTTTCACCAGTCAGGCTCTGCAAGGTCTAGCTAAAGCTGTTGCTTAGCTACAGAGACGCTTGCAAGCTACGGCCGACTGTTTAGAAGCTGTTGCAGGGTTTGTTGGTAGATACGGAGCTCAAAAGCTTCCGTATGTTTTAACATTAGCGCTGGTTTGTCCGGCAGTTTTGATGGGATGGCAACAGCTCAGTCCCGTCGGTGCCGGATATCACAAAGTTTCCTGTATTTGGTCTGGTTCTCCCTTGAAGAATTCACCTGACATGCATCATACACCCTCTTTTTTGTTTCATCATCTTCTCTATCTCACTCGTCATCCAAGGAGCCCTTGCTTTGGTTCCCTTACCCTTCCCTTTTGTTGGAATGTACCTAGCCTGTACTTGGAACATCTCTTCCTTAAAGATCACCCATTGTTCTGTTACAGTTTTTCCTGTCAGTCTTTGGTTCCATTTTATCCTGGCTGGATCATTTTGCATCCCATTGAAGTTAGCCCTATTCCAATTTAGAAGTTCCACACTAGATTGTTCCTTGCTCCTCTCCATTGCTAATCTAAATCTTATGATATGATGATCACTTGTACCCAAGTGTTTTCCCACAGACACATGGTTGACCTGGTCCACCTCATTCCCCAGCACCAGATCCAGCAATGCCTCCTTCCTAGTTGGGCCAAGAACATACTGGTCAAGGAATTTCTCCTGAACACATTTCAGAAATTCCTCCCCATCCTTTCCCTTTACCCTAGCATTATCCCAATCAATATTTGGGTAATTAAAGTCCCCCAATATCACCACTCTATAGCTTTTGCATATCTCTGCGATTTCCCTGCAGATTTGCTCCTCTACCTCCCTCTCACTATTTGGAGGCCTATAGAATACCCGCAATAACGTGATCATACCCTTTTTGCTCCTCAACACTAACCAAATGGATTCTGTCCTTGTCCCCTCAAGAACATTATTCCTTTCTAACACTACAATGTCTTTCTTAATCAGCACTGCGACCCCACCTCCCTTTTTTCCTTCCCTATCTTTTCTGAACACCTTGTACCCTTGAATATTAAGTGCCCAGTCCTCATCGTTTTTAAGCTCTTAGCCTGATTGAGCTCTATCCCATTTCAAACCAATAGGGATTCTTCGTGTTTCAAATTATCATCAATAACCATTCAACTCTTGCTTTATCTCTTCATGGGCAGGCTTTACCACATTGAGTCTGGCACTTATGTTGGGAAATTGAGAATAAAGTGAGTATGCGAGTGAAAATAAGTGAGAATCAGAAAATAAGTGAGAATCAGTGTGTCAGCCAGTGGCTCAGTTGGTAGCACCCTTGCCTTGGAGTCAGAAGGTTGTGGGTTCAAGTCCCACACCACAAACTAAAGTACAAAATCTTGGCTGATACTCCAGTGCAGTACTGAGGGAGCACTGCACTGTCAGAGGTGCCGTCTTTTGGATGAGACGTTAAACCGAGGCCCCGTCTGCTCTCTCAAGTAGACGTAACAGATCCCATGGCACTATTTTGAAGACGAGCAGGGGAGTTTACCCCAGTGCCCTGGCCAATACTTATCCCTCAATCAACATCACAGATTATCTGGTCATTACTGTATTACATTGCTGTTTGTGGGAGCTTGCTGTGTGCAAATTGGCTGCCGCATTTCCTAAATTACAACAGTGACTACACTTCAAAACGTACTTGGCTGTAAAGCGCTTTGGGATGTCCAGTGGTCGTGAAAGGCGCTATATAAATGCAAGTCTTTAGATTACTTTATAAAACAAATGTAAGCATCATTTATTGAACCAGGGTTGCTGCAGTACACATGAAGTTATGGAAATTCCCCTGATACACCAAATAATTTCTGAAAACTGTTTTGTAATTGCACTATTGTGGCGGAACCACCAGAGGATTACGGACAATTGCATATAATTCCTTTTACAGCAATGTAGTACAGCTGGGGGCTGCACCTTTAATGTATCTGTTAACTGTACTAGGGCTTCTTTCCTGTACTCCGCGTGATGACATCATGCCGTCCGTCACGTGATCTCTCAATGGCGGGAAGAACGTGATGACATCATGACGTCAGAGCTCGGAACCTTCTAGCAGTAGAGCTCGGAAACTTCTAGCAGTTGAGCTCGGAACCTGCTAGCAGTTGAGCTCGGAACCTGCTAGCAGTTGAGTTCGGAACCTTCTAGCAGTTTCCAGAGAGGCTTTCAAGCAGACCAGACCTATTTGCATTGTATCCTACAGTTTCCTGTACAGCTTCGTTTGTTCATTAAATTTGATTGTTTTTGATTTTCTGAGTCGATCTCAATTCTTCGGCTAGGAACCCCAGTTCCTACATTGGTGACCCCGATTTCTTCGAACAATTTTCGTTGAAGTTACATCATGGACACGAATGCCGTCACACTCAAACTGCTGCAATTTTGGGAGCAACAACCGGCCGCGTGGTTTTTCCAGGCGGAAGCCCAATTTGCAATCCGGGGAGTAGCAGCGGATTCGACCCGTTATTATTACGTGGTCTCCACCCTCGACAGCGCCACGGCCTCGCGGGTCGTCAGCCTCCTCGAGATTCCACTGAACGATGGCAAGTACGAAGCTTTAAAAGCACGTTTACTGCGGATTTTCGGTCTGTCCAAGTCGGAGTGCGCTCGCAGACTTATCTCCATACCCGGCCTCGGGGACTCAAAACCCTCAGAGCTCATGAGCCAAATGCTCATGCTTTTGGGCTCGGAATCGCAATGTTTTCTGTTCCGCGAGCTGTTTCTCTGTCAACTACCAGAGCCAGTACAGACGGCCTTGGCCAATTCCGCGATCACGGATTGTGCTGAACTCGCCGCGGAAGCGGATAAAATATTCACCGTCTCACAACAATCTTGTGCAGCCACGAGGCGCCCATCCCCCACAAGAGCGAATCCTCCTCCTCCTCCTGCAGGCTGGTGTGCATACCACGCTCGTTTTGGCGCGAAGGCCAGAAATTGCCGTCCGCCCTGCAGTTTCTCACCAAAAAAAAAACCTACTTCAAACCAGCGGCTTCTGAGAAGATCAATAAGGCCTAAGGGACGCGCCGGAGTTGCGATGGCCGTCGGGTCCGCAGGGAAACTCCTATACATTACAGACTCCCTGTCAGGGCGATGTTTTCTCTGTGATACTGGCTCCCAGTGCAGTATCCTACCAGCGTCGAAGCTAGATCTTCAATCCGGCGGTCAAGGTCCCCCCCTCGAGGCAGCCAATGGTGTGGCCATTCGTACGTTTGGAATGCGTAGGGTCCAGTTGAGTTTTGGCGGCCAACGTTTTATTTGGGAGTTCATCATGGCGAAAGTCTCACAGGCCATCCTGGGGGCAGATTTCTTCTGCGCAAACGGGTTTCTTGTCGACGTCCGACACTGCCGGCTAATCAGTGCCTCCACTTTTCACTTGGTCCCCTGCCACCGAAGCACTGCGATATCTTGGTCAGTTGCCTGTGCAGTCCCATCTCCAAATGAGTTCTCTCGTCTTCTCAGTGAGTTCCCTGAGCTCACCAGGCCCACATTTTCTTCTTCAGTCGCGAGGCACGGTGTGGCGCACCACATTACCATGACAGGATCCCCCGTTTATGCGAGAGCTCGAAGGCTGGAACCTGGTAAACTCGCGGCCGCCAAGGCGGAGTTCCATATAATGGAAAGCCTGGGTATTATTCGATGTTCGAATAGTCCTTGGTCCTCGCCATTAGACATTGTTCCTAAGCTGGGCGGCGGATGGCGACCATGCGGCGACTACAGACGCCTGAATGAGGCTACCACACCGGATCGGTACCCAATTCCTCACATTCAGGATTTTTCGGCCCATCTGGCAGGGAATTCCATCTTTTCTAAAGTAGACCTCGTCCAAGGCTATCATCAAGTGCTCGTGCATCCTCAGGACATCCCCAAAACTGCCGTCATCACACCTTTCGGGCTCTTTGAGTTCCTTCGTATGCCGTTTGGGCTGAAGAATGCAGCACAAGCCTTCCAACGTCTCATGGATTCCGTGTTGCGCGATCTGCCGTTCATCTTTGTCTACCTAGATGACATCCTTATTGCCAGTAACAGCACGAAAGAACACATTACGCACTTGTGTACCCTTTTTTCTCGTCTCAGCCAACATGGCCTTATTATCAACCCGGCCAAGTGCCAGTTTGGGTTGCACAGCATTGATTTCCTGGGACACAGAATCACCTCAGAAGGCGCCGTCCCGCTGGCCATGAAGGTGGAAGCAGTCACCTCGTTCCCTCTTCCTCAGACCGTCAGGACCCTCCAGGAATTTCTGGGAATGGTCAATTTTTATCATCGGTTCGTCCCCAAGGCGGCATTGTTGATGCAACCTTTGTACGAGGCCCTCAGAGGTAAATCGGGCAAAGACCCGATTGATTGGACACCCCAGATGGACCAGGCTTTCCTCGACACTAAGAACGCTTTGGCTGCTGCGACCATGTTGGCAAATCCCCTTCCGGGCGCAACCATTGCCCTTACCACTGACGCATCTGATTATGCCATCGGGGGCAGTACAGGAGCAGTGGGTCGATGGCACATGGCAACCACTGGCTTTCTTCAGCTGCCAATTGCGGAAGAACGAACGCAAGTATAGTACTTTTGATAGGGAATTGTTGGCATTGTTTCTGGCCATCCGCCATTTTCACTTCCTACTGGAAGGACGCCCATTCACGGCTTTTGTAGACCACAAGCCACTTACTTTTGCGATGGCCAAGACAGCGGAACCATGGTCGGCACGGCAACAACATCATCTTACATACATATCTGAATTTACAACCGACATACAACATGTCTCGGGCAAAGACAACCTGGTGGCGGATTGTCTCTCCCGCGCCCAGCTCCACGCAGTACACCTGGGAGTCGACTATGTTGGTTTGGCAAAAGAACAGAAGGCAGACCCTGAAGTGCAGGCATACCGGACCGCACCTTCCAGCTTACAAGTGGCTGATGTCAGTTTCCAGGCCGCAGGGACCACACTCCTGTGTGACATCTCGATGGGCGTCCCACGTCCAATCGTTCCAGTCGAATGGCGCAGGAGAATTTTCGACACTATCCACGGGTTGTCACACCCTGGCATGAGAGCGTCACAACGACTCATGGCAAAGAAATTCGCCTGGAAGGGCATGCATCTCGACGTCCGTGACTGGACCAATACCTGCGTGAGTTGCCAGAAGTCCAAGATACAACGCCATGTTAAGGCCCCAGTCGCCACTTTTCCGGTTCCGGAGCGTCGATTCGACCATGTGCACGTGGACCTGGTTGGTCCTCTCCCTTCCTCTCATGGGTACACTCACCTCCTCACCATGGTAGACTGCACCACCAGGTGGCCAGAGGCAATTCCTTTGGTTGCCACCACAGCGGCAGACGTCTCCAGAGCCTTCATCTCGTCGTGGGTAGCTCGGTTCGGGGTATCGGCTGACATCTCCTCCGACCGGGGGCCTCAATTTACCTCTGAGCTTTGGAACGCCGTAGCTCAAGGTTTGGGCACCAAGCTTCATCGTACCACCGCCTACCATCCACAGGCGAATGGTCTGTGTGAAAGATTCTACAGGTCCCTTAAAGCCGCACTGTGTGCTAGTCTCCGTGGGCCTAGTTGGGTGAACAGGCTCCCTTGGGTGCTGCTAGGTCTTCGCACGGCGCCTAAGGATGACCTGCATTCTTCTTCAGCAGAGCTGGTTTATGGCCAACCACTCAGAGTGCCTGGCGATTTTCTTCCTCCTCACACGGAACCCTGGTCCCCAGCTCAGCAGCTCGTCAGCCACCAGGAAGCGGCTAGGAATTTCATCCCAGTGCCTACGTCGCATCATGACCTGCAGCGCTCCCATGTCCCGGTGGATCTTAAGAGCGCAGAATACGTGTTCATTCGGCAGGATGCTCGCAAAAACCCGCTCAAACCGCCTTACACAGGTCCGTTCCGCGTCATCTCGTCAGGTGACAAGTCCTTCACAGTCGACGTCGGCGGTAAGCCTGACCACATCTCCATCGACCGGTTGAAACCGGCGCATCTGGATCTGAGCGAACCAGTCGTCACCGCTCAGCCGCCTCGTCGTGGTCGTCCACTGTCGACTGCCGGTCCAGTACAGCCACAGTCATCCGCCGAGTCGCCAGTGCCCGCCTCACCGGGTCGACCACAGCCAGCCTCTTCTTCTCCTCCGCCTGCGGCGTCATCCCAACCACAGCCAACGGCCAGTTCATCTTCCAGCGCTCCGTTCCAGCTGCTGGGGTATCGCAGTCGGTCGGACAGACTCGTCAGACCCCCTTCTCGCCTTACCTTCTCTGTTAAAAGCAATTCTGGGGGGGCGCATGTGGTGGAACCACCAGAGGATTATGGACAATTGCATATAATTCCTTTTACAGCAATGTAGTACAGCTGGGGGCTGCACCTTTAATGTATCTGTTAACTGTACTAGGGCTTCTTTCCTGTACTCCGCGTGATGACGTCATGTCGTCCATCACGTGATCTCTCAACGGCGGGAAGAACGTGATGACGTCATGACGTCAGAGCTCGGAACCTTCTAGCAGTAGAGCTCGGAACCTTCTAGCAGTTGAGCTCGGAACCTGCTAGCAGTTGAGTTCGGAACCTTCTAGCAGTTTCCAGAGAGGCTTTCAAGCAGACCAGACCTATTTGCATTGTATCCTACAGTTTCCTGTACAGCTTCATTTGTTCATTAAATTTGATTGTTTTTGATTTTCTGAGTCGATCTCAATTCTTCGGCAGGAACCCCAGTTCCTACACTATGATATTAGCAGCAAATATTTAAAAGTATTTATCTGAAGTTCATCTGTCTGCTAAATGACACCATAACAAAGGATTAATGTGTTTGTTACTAATATCACACCATGTAATTTCAACCCCAGAGTGAAGTAACTTGATCAAAACCTAAATGGAGGTGATGTTTCATTAATAAAACAGTCCATGCCTGCATGCAGCAAGACCTGGACAACATCCAGGCTTGGGCTGATAAGTGGCAAGTAACATTCACACCACACAAGTGTTAGTCAATGACCATCTCCAACAAGAGAGAGCACAACCACCTCTCCTTGACATTCAATGGCAAGTCCCCACATTGACCAGAAACTCAACTGGACCAGCTACTTAAATGCCATGCTTACTAGAGCAGGTCAGAGGTTACGTATTCAGCGGCGAGCGGTTCACCTCCTGACTCCCCAAAGCCTCTACCACCTACAAGACACAGGTCAGGACTGCGCTGGAATATTATCCACTAGCCTGGATGGGTGCAGCTCCAACAACATTCAAGAAGCTGAACATTATCCAGGACACAGCAGTCCAGTTGATCAGCACCCCATCTACTGGCTTTGAAACATAGAAACATAGAAACTAGGAGCAGGAGTGGCTTAAACATCCACTGCTTCCACCATCGGTGCACTGTGGCTGCAGTGTGTACTATCCACAGGATACACTGCCGCGACACACCAGGGCTTCTTCGGCAGCACCTGCCAAACCCGTGACCTCCGCCACTAAGATGGGCAAGCTTTGCAGGTGCATGGTGTAGTGTATGTACCTTTAAGACAGAACTACTTTTACAGCTCCTGTATAATGTAGTACCGGCAGTGACCACACCTGTATATAAGCCTTGCGCATGCCTCTGTACCCCCAGTCTTGAGACTACCCTCCTCCAGTAAATACCTGTTTATTGTTAAGTTACAGCATCCATGTGGTTATTGAAAAACATCATACTCTCAGAATCACGGATCTAACAGTGGCGACGAGTGTCGATTCGAATCTACCTGCAGCTCTGCATTTCCCTTCGAGGATTCGCTCCGGGAGGGCGGTGTAAGAAAGTCGAGGCCAGGAACACGGGCGTCGACCATGAGCAACCACCCAGTCGTCCGGCAGAGAGTGAACATCACAGGGGAGGCTGTGGAGAGCCAGGCTTGGTTCCCCAGCCACGACGATCAGCAAGAGACTGACGACAGGTCCAGCACAGACCCCTCCCGGACAGTGGCGGCTGGAGCCGATCGACGGCAGAGAGAAAGCCGAGCAGCGTCGATGGGGTAAGACAGAGGGTGAAGCGCACAGGGCGCAGCCGGGGGTTGAAAACCGAGCGGCGTCGAGGAAAAAAAAAAGAACGCGCAGAGCACAGCCAGGGCTCAAGGGCTGAACAGTGTCCGCAGGGAGAAGAAGGGAGAGCGCGGGAGACGCCATTGAGCCGCGGAGAAGAAGGAAGAGCGCGGGAGATGCCATTTTTAGAAGCCGCAGCGGAGAAGAAGGGCGAGCGCGGGAAGGAAGGAAAGCGCGGGAGACGCCATTTCGTGCCAGCGGAGAAGAAGGGGAAGCGCGGGAGATGCCATTTTGACAGTTAAATCATACCCAGGGATGCCGAAGAGTGGCAGTATCTCTATGTTCGACAATGAAGTCGAAGATTGGGCGACATATGTGGAACGTATTGAGGTGTACTGCAGGGCGAATGAAGTGCCAGATGCTAGGAAAGCACTGGTTTTGTTCAATTCCATGGGTGCAAAAACTTATGGGTTACTGCGAAATCTAATAACCCCAGAGAAGCCGGTGAACAAGAATTTCGAAAGCATAGTAGAAATCCTACAGGACCACTTAAACCCCACACCGCTGCTGATAGCAGAACGATTTAAGTTCCATAAAAGGAACCAAGACAAAGACGAAAGCAATGCTGAGTACCTAACGGAACTGCGCAAGCTATCGAAACACTGCCAGTTTGGAGCGGGACTAGCAGATACGTTAAGGGACAAGTTTGTGTGTGGGCTACAAAGTGAAGGAACCCAGAAACGGCTTCTATCAGAAAAGGATCTTACGCTGGACAAGGCTTTCAGTATGGCAGTACCACACGAAGCAGCCGCAAGGGGCGCTGCAGAGATACAACGGAGACCGCAAGAATATGGCACCAATGAAATGTCCTATGGAACAGGGAAGTGCTATCGCTGTGGCAGAACAACACATGACCAGAAGGATTGTTGGTTCAAGGACCAAGTGTGCAGACAGTGTGGAAAAGCAGGACACATAGCAAGAGTCTGCAGGTCTGGGAAGAAAACCAACAGTAAGAAATCTCCACAGGAGAAGTACAAAAGTGTACACCAGGTGATGGACAGTGGTTCAGACGAACAGAAAAGTGACACAGACTCCAGAAGCAAGGAGCTGGGTTGTCTGAAACTACATAAGGTAACCAAAATGGAGGATCACCAGACTATCTGGGTTACACTCAAGATAGACGAAGTCCAAGTGAAAATGGAATTGGACACAGGATCAGCCCTAACAGTCATAAACCAAAGGGACTAGAAGCGGCTATTTTCACATATACCCTTGAAAGCTACAGAGATTGTCTTGAAGATGTATACGGGGCAAAAAGTCTACCCCAAAGGAAAAATAAGGGTGAAAGTGATATATAAAGGCCAGGAAATACCTAAAATGGATATATATGTATTGCCAGATGGAGGACCACCACTGCTAGGATGTGAATGGATCCGGAAGATACAATTAGATTGGCATTCCATACAGGCACTGAAGGTTGAGGCCAAAAAGGATGACGACGTCACACCTGGACGACTGTCAAAAATGATAACTGACACAAAAGAAGTGTTCCAGGAGGGACTCGGAACACTAAAAGGCATAACAGCAACGATTAAAATAGAGGAAAATGCAAGTCCAAAGTTTCTTAAGGCCAGACCAGTGCCTTATGCGATCAGACCAGCTGTCAAAGCAGAGCTGGAAGGGTTGGAACGTTCAGGAGTACTGTCCAAAGTGGACTGGAGCGAGTGGGCTACACCCATCATTCCTGTAATGAAGAGGTCATTGAGTAATACGCCTGGGGAACCAAAGAAGGTCCGCATCTGTGGGGATTTTAAGGTGACAGTGAACCCAGTCCTTCACACGGTACAATATCCGCTTCCACGAATTGAGGATATTTTCGCCTCGCTATCTGGAGGTAAACGCTTCACCAAAATTGATCTAGCCCAGGCGTACTTGCAAATGGAGGTAGAAGAAGCTTCGAAACAATACCTTACGATTAACACTCATAAAGGTCTCTATCAATACAACCGGCTGGTGTTCGGGGTAGCCTCGGCTCCGGCTATCTGGCAAAGGGCAATGGATCAAGTCCTGCAAGGGATTCCAGGGACCCAGTGTTATTTGGACGACATCCTGGTCACGGGCGAAAATGACAGTGAACACCTCGCCAACTTGGAGAAGGTGCTCACCAGATTAAAGGAGTATGGGCTACGAGCTAATCGCCACAAGTGCGAGTTTTTCCAGAAACAGATCTCGTATTGTGGCCACATCATCGATGAAGAGGGGTTACATAAGTCCCCTGAAAAGATTGAGGCAGTAGTCAAAGCTCCAGCACCGGAAAATGTGTCACAACTGAGGTCGTTCCTCGGGCTGGCAAACTACTACCACAAGTTCTTACCAAATGTGTCCACGGTATTACACCCACTGAACACCCTACTGCAAACAGGGGTACCATGGAAGTGGAATGACGAACGTAGACGAGCTTTCCAGAAGTGTAAAGAATTGATCACATCAAAAGAGGTGTTGGCCCATTTCAACCCAGCACGACCAATTCGTTTGGCATGTGATGCATCACCCTATGGTATTGGAGCGGTGCTGTCGCACAAATTCCCAGACGGGTTGGAGAGGCCAGGAGCCTTTGCGCCTCGGTCACTAACCTCAGCCGAGCGCAACTATGCCCAGATTGACAGGGAGGCCCTCAGCCTAGCACGGGGACTAAAAAAATTCAACCACTATCTGCATGGGCAGAAGTTCACCTTGCTGACTGACCACCAACCACTTGTCTCCATCTTTAATCCTAAGAAGGGCGTTCCAGTGATGACTGCACAACGGTTACAAAGATGGTCCCTGTTTCTAGGGGCGAATCAATATGAAATAGAATATAAAGGCACGAAACAGCATGGGAACGCTGATGGGCTATCGCGCCTGCCACTGCCTACTGTGGAGGAAGCACCAGCAGTGGATCCTATCGAGATATTTTATTCGTCAATAATTGAATGATTGCCAGTAACGAACGCGGATATAGAGAAGGAGACCCACAATGATCCGACGCTGTCTCGGGTATATGATTTGACAGTGAGGGGATGGCCAACACATGGCGACTCACTGTTGCCAGCATTCTCATCCAGAAGAGAACAGCTGTCAGTATGCCAGGGGACAGTGATGTGTGGATCCAGAGTGGTGATTCCACCCAAGTTAAGGGAGAGAGTGCTAAATGAGCTACATGAAGGTCATCTGGGGGGAGTGAAAATGAAAAGCCTTGCTAGGGCTTATGTGTGGTGGCCGGGAATCGATCAACAAATCGAAGACCTAACTAAGAGCTGCTCAGGATGCCAGAAGGTCCAAAATGCACCACCACATGCCCCTCTACACCCATGGGAGTGGCCCTCCTCTCCATGGCAATGGGTGCATATTTATTTTGCTGGTCCATTCATGGACTCAATGTTCTTAATAGCAGTGGATGCTCATTCGAAGTGGCCTGAGGTGATAAAAATGTCCTCAACCACTACAGAGAAAACGATTGCAGTCCTACGGACCATATTTGCCAGAAACGGTTTGCCAGAGCAGATTTGCTCTGATAATGGACCACAGTTTGTGTCCGAAGAGTTTCGAAAATTTATGAGAAGGAATGGGGTAAGGCATTACACATCCGCTCCATATCATCCAGCCACAAATGGATTGGCTGAGAGGTTCGTACAAACCTTTAAGAAGGCGATAAAGGCCATGTGCGACGATGAAATTCCACTACAGCATAAGGTGGACAATTTCTTATTAGCCTACCGAAACGCGTCACATGCAGTTACCAACCAGACCCCGGCCATGATGTTCTTTAACCGAAGGTTGAGATCTCGTCTGGACTTGCTCAGACCAAATGTGCGAAGAAATGTTGAGGACAAACAATTCCAGCACATCAATGAGAAGCCGACAAGGAGCTTCAATGTAGGACAACCAGTCTTGGCCCGTGACTACCGAACAGAGAAATGGCAACCCGGAACGATATGCACAAGGCAGGGGCCATTAATGTACACAGTGGATGTCGGGGAGAACATTGTGAGATGCCACGTCGATCAGATCTTAGCGTCACAGGAACGAGTCAACCCCATGTCTCGAGTACCTGGGGATGAACCCGACATACCGGTAGCATCTACCTCAGAACCAGTAGCAGTGGAAACCGATGAACTACCCGATGAAAAGGGGCCAGAATCGCCTCTGCACCAAGAACGAGAACCTCAGGAAAGGTGCTATCCCGAATGTAGTGTATGTAACTGTTCTACCTTTAAGAGAACTATTGTATGTAACCATCCACCTTTAAGAGAACTATTTTAGGTGTGGCACTACTTTATCTTGGCTGCTGTATACTGTAATACCGACGGTGACCACACCGGTATATAAGTGCTGTGTCAGGATTTATTGGGCAGATTCGCCCTGACCTTCGAATAGTAAAGTCCTGTTAAAGTTACTCTTGTAGTCTGTGTATTAATTCGCCATAATACCTACAGACTTTACAGCGGCGACGAGTTCGATCTTACCCTGCGGCAACAATACTTCCGAAGCAGTTAACGAGCGTCGAGAAGAGGCACCCGCCCTCGTCGTTCTGCTGAGAGAAAACTCGAGTCTGCAGAGCAAGGAAGAAGGAAGAATTCAGACACGAAGCCTTCCATCAGCAACAGGCACTGATTGTCCCTTCTGCCACGGTGGTGAGTGAGCCGATCAGCACGAGAAGCAAGTCGGCCATGGTGACTGTGAGTAAAGGGAAAATAAAAAAATAAAATAAACGGAGGATAAGGGCGGTGAACTCGACCACGGTCGGGGAAAGGAGCCGGACAGAAGTCGGGCCCAGAGGCGCTGAGACTGGGGCAGCGTGGAGCACAGAAGCCGCGGTACAAGCGGGCTGGGAGACGCAACGGCGTCGTGAGACAGCTAGACCGCGACCGGCGAAAAAGGCCGGGCAGCTACCGAGGCCACGAGGCGCTGCGACCGGGATCGTAAGGCGCGGGAAGATATAAAAATAAATAAACCGCGGTGAACTCAGCCGCAGCCGGGGAGGAAAGCACCGGACTGCGAGAGGGCTGGGAGGCGCGATTGGAAGCCGCTGAGGGAGAGACAGAGCCCGAGCGACCGGGAGAGACAGAGCCCGAGCGAGGGAGACTGAGCGAGATCCAGCCCAGCGGCTGAAACTGTTCGCCGTCAACGGATTGTACCCAGCGCCGGTTGCCCTGCCGAGAAAAGGGAACAAGGAACGCACTGAAGCCGACGCGCAGGCTGCGAACCCTGAAAGCCAGCGGTCGTCGCCCGAGGGAAAAGCTTACCCCTCCCGCCAGGGGAAGAAACGCGGGAAGCCGCCAGTAGGCGGGGAAGAAGACAGAAGTGGGAAACCGCCATTTTGAAAGTGGGCGGGGAAAGAAGACAAGCGCGGGAAACCGCCATTTTGAAAAAAAAAAGTTAAAGAAATATTTCGTTGTTGTTTCTCAGGAAGAGTGTGAAGATGCCTAAGCGTAGTAACATCAACGGTTTCGATTCCGATGTGGAAGATTGGGCCACGTATGTAGAACGCATCGAGATATATTGTAAGGTCAATAAGATAGCAAATTATGACAAAGCTCTAACCTTACTAAACTCAATGGGTGCGAAGACATACGGGTTATTGAAGCATCTTCTATCACCAGCTAAACCGGCGGATCAGTCTTTCGCTAATATTGTTGCTGTCCTGAAGGATCATTTTAACCCCGCACCGCTGATGTTAGCGGAACGATCTAAATTTTACGTGAGAACGCAATGAAAAGAGGAAAGCAACGCGGAGTACCTGGTTGAACTGCGTAGGCTAGCAAAATACTGTCAGTTTGGGGTAAATCTGACAGAGGCACTGAGAGACAAGTTCGTGTGCGGGATGTCGAAGGAAGGAACACAAAAACCACTGCTCGAAGAGAACGATCTTACACTTGATAAGGCTGTCCTTATTGCAGCATCGCACGAAGCCGCAGCGAGAGGCACGGCGGAAATGCAGCGGAAGACAGCGGTACTCAGTGTGGATCAAATGACTTCGGGTACAACGAAATGTTATCGTTGTGGGAAGACAACACACGACCAGAACCAATGCTGGTTTAAAAACCAGGAATGTAGAAAATGTGGCAAGCTTGGTCACATAGCTAAGGTATGCTGGTCAGGAAAGAAGACCAGCAATAAGAAGTCACCGCAGAAGAAGTACAGAAAGGTACATAAGGTGACTGGGAAGAGTCCAGATGAACAGAATTCGGACTCAGACTCCAACAGCAAGGAACTGAGTAGTCTGAGGATTCACAATGTGAGTAAAGAAGCTGACTGACAAACTATCTGGGTCACACTACAGATTGCAAAAGTCCAAGTGAAGATGGAAGTGGACACCGAATCGGCGTTGACGGTCATGAATAAGCAAGATTACAAAAAGTTATTCAAACATATTCCCCTACGGGATACAGAGATAGTATTGCAGACATACACGGGGCACAAAGTATACCCCATCGGAAAGATAAAAGTCAAGGTGAGATACAAGGACAAAGATCACCAAGGGATGGACATGTATGTGCTGCCCAAGGGAGGTCCACCACTTCTGGGACGGGAGTGGATCAGGAAAATAAAGATAGACTGGCATTCACTAAACACAATGACGGTAGATTCCGGAAAGGAAGATGTCAAACCTGAACGGTTGTCCAGAATATTGGACGAAGCTAAAGAGGTATTCCAGCAAGGACTGGGAACACTGAGAGGAATTAAAGCAAAAATCAAGATTGCAGAACATGCAAGCCCAAAATTTTTCAAAGCCAGATCGGTACCTTACGCGATACGACCTGCTGTGGAGGCAGAACTGGAAGAGCTTGAACGTTCAGGGGTATTGTCTAAGGTGGACTGGAGTGAGTGGGCCACGCCCATTGTTCCCGTCATGAAGTCTTCATCAAGTAACAAGCCAGGGGGACCGGGAAAGGTCCGCATCTGCGGAGGCTTCAAGATCACAGTTAATCCGGTGCTTCACACGGTACAATACCCGCTTCCGCGGATTGAGGATATCTTTGCTTCATTGCCTGGCGGGAAACACTTCACCAAGATAGACCTGGCACAAGCATACTTACAAATGGAAGTCGAGGAAGAGTCGCGCCAGTATCTCACAATCAACACGCACAGAGGCTTGTATCGTTATAGTAGACTGGTTTTTGGAGTAGCTTCGGCTCCAGCAATTTGGCAGAGGGCCATGGAGCAGGTCTTACAGGGTATTCCAAGCACGCAGTGTTACTTGGACGATATCCTGATTACGGGAGAAGACGAGGAGGAACACCTCACAAATTTGAAACTGGTGCTCACCAGGTTGAAGGAATATGGCCTTCGAGTTAATCGCCAGACATGTGAGTTCTTCCAGTAACGGATCTCGTACTGCGGTCATGTCATTGACCAAGAGGGGCTGCACAAGTCACCTGACAAGATAGAAGCTGTCGTGAAGGCCCCCGCTCCGGAAAATGTATCACAGTTGAGATCGTTTCTGGGGTTGATTAATTATTATCACAAGTTTCTGCCAAATCTATCCACGGTGCTGCATCCGCTGAATGCTCTGTTGCGGAAAGAAGTACCATGGAAGTGGAGCGAGGACTGTAAGAAGGCCTTTCGCAGAAGCAAGGCGTTGATTATCTCTGAGGAAGTGTTGGCTCATTTCAACCCAACGTTACCTCTTCGTCTAGCTTGTGATGCATCCCCTTATGGAATTGGAGCAGTACTTTCACACAAGTTACCAAATGGCTCGGAAAGGCCAGTCGCATTTGCGTCCCGATCATTGACCTCCGCTGAGCGAAATTATGCTCAGATAGATAGGGAGGCCCTCAGCCTTGTGTGGGGAGTAAAGAAATTCAATCATTACCTGCAGGGCAAGAAGTTCACATTACTGACAGACCACCAGCCGTTGGTGTCCATATTCAACCCTAACAAGGCCGTTTCCACTATGACAGCACAAAGGCTACAGAGGTGGTCCATGTTACTTGGGGCACACCAATATGACATCGAATACAAAAGGTCCAAACAGCATGGAAATGCTGATGGGTTATCGCGCCTACCGTTGCCAGTAGTAGAAGAGGCGGCTACAGTGGACCCGGTAGAGATGTTCCACTCACCCATAGTGGAATGTCTACCAGTAACAAATTCGATGATCGAAAATGAAACAAGAAATGACCCGACTCTCTCACGAGTCTACGATTTAACAGTGGAGGGATGGCCAGCACATGGCGAACCAACGCTGCCCGCATTTTCGCAAAGAAAAGAACAGCTGTCAGTGTGCCGAGGAACCTTGATGTGTGGATCTAGAGTGGTGATTCCACCCAAACTTCAGCATAAGGTGCTAAAGGAGCTTCACGAGGGGCATCTGGGTGGAGTGAAAATGAAGAACCTAGCAAGAGCGTTTGTGTGGTGGCCAGGTATCGATGGAGACATCGAAGAAAAAACCAAGAGCTGTCTAGGATGCCAGAAGGTCCAAAACGCGCCACCACAAGCTCCTCTGCATCCATGGGAGTGGCCCTCATCTCCTTGGCAAAGGGTACATGTCGACTTTGCTGGTCCATTTATGGACTCAATGTTTCTAATCGCGGTGGATGCACACTCCAAGTGGCCGGAGGTAATAAAGATGTCCTCCACCACCACGGAAAAAACCATCACAGTATTAAGGACCATATTTGCCAGGAATGGGCTGCCGGAACAGATCTGTTCTGATAATGGACCACAATTTGTGTCCGAAGAATTCAGGAAGTTCTTAAAAAGGAATGGGGTCAAGCACTACACGTCAGCCCCATACCATCCCGCCACCAATGGATTAGCTGAAAGGTTTGTCCAGACCTTCAAGAAGGCCATAAAGGCCATGGGTACTGAAGACATCAACCTACAACATAAGGTAGATAACTTCTTGTTGGCGTACAGGAATGCAACACATGCGGTCACAAACCAAACTCCCGCTATGATGTTTTTCAATAGAAGACTAAGATGCTGGCTGGATTTGCTTAAGCCAAACGTCAGAAGGGACGTAGAGAACCGTCAATTTCAGGGCATGAATGAAAGACCAACTAGATCCTTTCAGATAGGTCAACAAGTTTTGGCCCGGGACTACCGTACCGAGAAATGGCAGCCTGGAACTATTGGGAAAAGGCTAGGGCCGCTGATGTATACCGTGGACATTGGTGACAGCATAATAAGGCGCCATGTTGACCAGATCATAGGGTCATCCACAAAGGACCAACCTACTCCACAACCTTACACGGCTAATGTTGAAGCAGAGATATCCAGAGCACCTACCTCTGATCTGGTAATACTGGAATCAGATGAACCTGACACTGTCCTTCAAGCTGAATCGACCTTGCCAGAAGAACCTACTACCCCGCCGAAAACTACTACACCACCGAGGCGTTATCCGGACAGAGTCAGGAAGCCTCCAGAGAGACTGAATCTGTGAACTGTTTTGCATAAGTTGTATATATGTTATGATGTTATGTTAATGGGGAATAAGTATGTTGTAAGCTAAAAAGGGAGGATTGTAGTGTATGTAACTGTTCTACCTTTAAGAGAACTATTGTATGTAACCGTCCACCTTTAAGAGAACTATTTTAGGTGTGGCACTACTTTATCTTGGCTGCTGTATACTGTAATACCGACGGTGACCACACCGGTATATAAGTGCTGTGTCAGGATTTATTGGGCAGATTCGCCGTGACCTTCGAATAGTAAAGTCCTGTTAAAGTTACTCTTGTAGTCTGTGTATTAATTCGCCATAATACCTACAGACTTTACACCGAAAGGGTCAGGAAGCCGCCCCAAAGACTGCATCTATAAGTGGACTATTGTTGTCTAATGTACATGTTAAAGTGTTAATTGTTATTTGAATATTAGGGGTACTACTAATCTAAAAGGGGAGGAATTGTAGTGTATATACCTTTAAGACAGAACTACTTTTACAGCTCCTGTATACTGTAGTACCGGCAGTGACCACACCTGTATATAAGCCTTGCGCATGCCTCTGTACCCCCAGTCTTGAGACTACCCTCCTCCAGTAAATACCTGTTTATTGTTAAGTTACAGCATCCGTGTGGTTATTGAAAAACACCATACTCTCAGAATCACGGATCTAACATATGGGAACATTATCACCTCCAAGTCACACACACTTGGACATATATCGCTGTTCCTTTATCATTACTGGGTCAAAATCCTGGAACTCCCTACCTAACAGCATTGTGGGAGCACCTTCACCACACGGACTGCAGCGGTTCAAGAAGGCGGCTCACCACCATCTTCTCAAGAGAAAATAAGAATGGACAATAAATGCCGGCCTTGCCAGTGACACTCACATCACAAAAAAATGAAGAAAGAAATGAGCCTTTTGGAAAAAGTGGCAGAAAAGATGATTATAGGGAAATAACAACAGAAAATGCTGGAAATACTCAGCAGGCCAGGCAGCATCCGTGGAGAGAGAAACAGAGTTAACGTTTCAGGTCTGGGACCCTTCATCAGAACTGGAAAAAGCTGGAGATGTAACAGATATTAAGCAGGTGCAGAGACAGGGGCGGGGGGGGGGCGGGTGGTTAGGAGGGGAGGAAGAAATAGAAAGAATATCCTGTACTTTTGTAAGAGGCAGGAAAGATAAAATGTTGCAAATGGGAATGGCAAAAATCATACTGCATGAAAAATGGGGGCAGGGATAATTATCTGAAATTGTTGAACTCAATGTTGAGTCCGGCAGGCTGCAAAGTGCCCAATCGAAAGATGAGGTGCTGTTCCTCGAGCTTACGTTGAGCTTCATT
Organism: Somniosus microcephalus; assembly: GCF_052327205.1. Classification (NCBI taxonomy): domain Eukaryota; kingdom Metazoa; phylum Chordata; class Chondrichthyes; order Squaliformes; family Somniosidae; genus Somniosus; species Somniosus microcephalus. The sequence goes on along the minus strand of NC_140999.1, from coordinate 172,652,028 downwards.
GGAACAATGTAATAGCCCGAGGACAGAGAGATCAGAGTGGGAGTGAAGCGGTGAATTAAAGTGACAGGCGACTGGAAGCTCAGGGTCACCCGTATGGACTGAACGGAGGTGTTCCGCAAAGCCTCTTACAAAAGTACAGGATATTCTTTCTATTTCTTCCACCCCTCCTAACTCCGCACCCCCCGTCTCTGCACCTGCTTAATATCTGTTACATCTCCAGCTTTTTCCAGTTCTGATGAAGGGTCCCAGACCTGAAACGTTAACTCTGTTTCTCTCTCCACGGATGCTGCCTGGCCTGCTGAGTATTTCCAGCATTTTCTGTTGTTATTTCAGATTTCCAGCATCCGCAGTATTTTGCAATTATAATTATAGGGAAACCCACTCGATCAGATAAACACTGGTATATATTTGAAGAGGCCAGGTTTTTGTACATCTCAAAAAGATATTTTCATGTAGGAAAGGAAAAACATACAATAGGTTAAGTATGTCTTATGTTGAAAGTATAACGATGAATGATTTAGTATCATCTACATCAGTAATGCAACAAAGAGCAGTACTAACTTTTTGAAAGATGAATATTGTTTAAATGCTTAAAAATAAAATTCTGCTAGTTTGTTTTGCATTATTTTTGTACTCTGGGGGTGGATATTGTTTACACATTTAGCATGCTTTCAGAACCATTCATTCCTCAGGGTTGTGTGCTATCTGGATAATATTAACCTTCATACAAGTTCAGCTAAATGATACTGTTAACACTGGCCATTGTGCCTCGCAGCCTAATTCTACACATTCTTTCTTTTTTGATTATTGTATCTGCTTAGACTTTGAATTTCAAAAGATGCAAAGTTTGAGGGGATGATTATACGGTGGAAATTGTGAGAACCATGCAAATAATCCTGTGTGAGATAAAGCGGGGGAGACAGTGGAGGTGTACTTTTGGGGAGGGGGGGAAGAGATTAAAGTGAGTGTGTATTGGAATAAGAGGAAAATGTACAGGACTAATGGCAGTCCGTGTCAGTGTGTGTGTGAGTGTGCAGCCATTAGGAAGAGTATAGATGGAATGAGGACTATAGGGGCAAGGAGGGAGACAACAATTGCGCAAGGGAGGGGAAGTATTTTTTTTCTTCCTCTATGCCTATTTTGCTTTCCCGACACATTACTAATTGCTACAGATCTCCTACAGACATAGGGGGAAAAATTGGGTTGCTTTGCGCCTCCCATTAGCACCCTAAGAGGGCGCTAATGGGGCGCAAAGCAACTAGCGCCTGGGTGTGGCGCCGTCCACACCTCCCGCGAAATTCAGTGGGAGGTTAGCAGCGGCCCTAACTGGTAGCGCCCTGCAGCACTGCGCCGCCGGCAATGACATCATCACCGTGCGCAGTGCCCCGGCCGCGATCTTCGTTAGCGCCCCCTGACTATCCGCCGGAGGCTATGTCCGACGGGGTCAGGGGGGCCTACCTGCGGCTGGGGAAGCACAATTTAAAGGCGAGGTGCGGGGCGGCCATTTTTGTTGCTGGCCGCCTGCCAGCACCTGCCTGCGCTCCCGTCCCCGGCCTCCTGAACGTCCCCCCCACCCCCCCGTGGAGTGACGGCTGCGCTCCATGAGCCCGGCATTTCCCTTGCTGGCACTCCCGATCCCTGGGGGCTCAGCTGGGCCCCGGGTTGCGTTGCGCAAGGCCCCTCCCCTTTAAGAAGGGGAGGAAGGCCTGCAATACTGTGGCTGATGTTGACTCGCAGCATCCCAAGAGGGATGCGTGGTGCTTCCAGTAGTGCCCGCTTTCCTCTTGGGGCGCAACCACTGAAGTTCCAAATGTGGTGCTGCTCAATTTTTAGCCCATGAGGTTAGGATATTTTGAGCCGCAGGTTTCTCTGGAGCTACCATTATTTGATTCTGTTCTCAGGCCCACGATAGATAAAATCTATTCTGGTTTGCATTGAAATGCCTTACTTCCAAGAGGTGCTCCACTCTTGGTTTGGGAAAACTGATGAACTTTCCCAAATAAGGTTAGTGTTGGGAGTGAACTGAGCCAAAAATGCACTCAGACATTCCGCTTAGGAGGCAAATACATCACTATAGAATCATAGAATGATAGAACACAGAAGGAGGCCATTCGGCCCATCGTGCCTGTGCCGGCTCTATGAAAGAGCTGTCCAATTAGTTCCACACCCCGGCCCTTTCCCATAGCCCTGCAAATGTTTCCATTTCAAGTATTTATCCAATTCCTCTTTTGAAAGTTGTTCTTGACTCTGCTACCACCACCCTTTCAGGCAGCGCATTCCAGATCACAACAATTCACTGCATAAAAAAAAAGTCCTCATGTTGCCTCTGGTTCTTTTGCCAATTACTTTAAATCTGTGTCCTTTGGTTACCGACCCTCCTGCCATTGGAAACAGTTTCTCCTTCTTTACTCTATCAAAACCCTTCACACTTCTCTGTGTTAAATTTCATCTGCCACGTTTCTGCCCATTTCACCAGTCTGTCTATGCCCTCCTGAAGTCTGTTACTCTCTGTAATGATATCAGCAAATAGTGATGGTATTTGCCTGTTTGATTATGATGCCTTACCAGCATGTTTGCATGTATTGATTACTTATGCCTGACCAGCAGAGGGCATGTGAGAGACAAGCAGTTTGGTTTTAGTTTCGCTTTAGATGGATTTCAAACATGATGTCTCCTGTAATGCTGTTTAACTGAGTTGAACATACTTTAGATAAAAACTCATTCTCTTTCATAAATGTCTCGTCATTGAACCCACATACAAATCGATACATGGTGTCAGAAGTGATTGAAAGAGATGAAGAGGAAAAATCTGAAGTTAAATCAGCTCTCCACGTATTAGCAAGCCAAAAGAGAACATCGTTACTTACCATTGGAGAAGGGCTAACGAAGTGAAAAAATGGAAGGTTTACACTCACCGGCGAAGCTTCAGTTGACAGGTAATGTGGCTGAAAATTGGAGAAGGTTCAAACAACGTTTGGAGTTGTATTTAGCGGCAATCGGAGCTGACGAGAAAAGTGATAAAATGAAAGCGTCAGTGTTCTTACATGTCATGGGTGATGAAGCGCTGGAGGTGTATAATAACTTCACATTCGCTGCTGATGGAGACAAAATGAAGCTAGATAAAATAATGGAACAGTTTGAGGCCTACTGCATACCTAAACATAATGTGACGTTTGAGAGGCACAGATTTTTCACATGTGTACAGAAAACGGGAGAGACTATTGATCAGTATGTGACTGAACTGAGAAACAGAAGCAAAACATGTGAATTTGGGGGACTGACAGACTCGCTGATAAAAGACAGACTGGTGTGTGGTATTCCAGATAATGGTCTAAGGGAAAGACTGCTAAGAGAGCAAGATCTAGACCTGGGAAAAGCCATAGCACTGTGTAGGGCTACAGAGACTGTGATGTTGTAGGCAAAGGAGCTGTTCAGTGACAGTAGCTGCAACGTGGATGCAGTGAGTAACGGACACAAACCGTTTAACAAAAAGAGCGCCAATGTGAAAAAAGAGGCGTGGCCAGCGAACAAAAATGAAAGGGGCAATCGAAAGTCATGTGGTCGATGCGGTACACAGCATACACCAAAAAAGTGTCCATCATATGGTAAAAAATGTAATAGTTGCAACAAAAACAACCATTATGCCCGTTGCTGTAAGAACCAAGCGCAACAAAGCAAGGTCCATACAGCAGATGAAAGCGAGATAGAGGAGTTCAATGTAGATGTTGTGTCTGAAAACAAAGAAGAAAAAAGAGACTGGATGTTGACACTAAAAGTGAATGACATACACATTCCATTTAAATTGGATACTGGAGCACAAGTTAATGTGATATCAGAGACTGATTTTAAGAAAATTAGACCCAGACCAAAGATACATGGAATAAAAGTGAAAGTGACAGGATACTCAGGTACTGATATACCAGTGAAAGGAAGATGCATTGTCAAAGTAACACACAAGGACAGAGAGCACACGATAGCATTAATCGTGGTGCCAAAGGATGTGCAAGCCAAACTAGGTTTAATAGCCTGTGAGAGACTGAACCTGGTAAAGAGAGTCCTTGTTGTGGAAAGCGAAGGAGAGACAGTCTATGATGAACTCATGAAAGAGTACAACGACCTATTTAAGGGTCTAGGCTGCATTCCAGGAGAACACACGATCAGAGTAGATAAAAGTATGACACCGGTCATACATCCATGCAGAAAAGTTCCGTTTGCTCTTCAAAAGCAACTGAAGGCAGAGTTGGACAGGATGGAAAGCCTGAACGTGATTCAGAAGATAGATGAGCCAACTGAGTGGGTGAGTTCCCTCATCGTTGTGGACAAAAAGAATGGAAAGCTCAGAATTTGCCTGGATCCAAGAGAGCTAAACAGAGCAATAAAGAGAGAGCACTTCAGGCTTCCTACACGTGAGGAAATCATGTCACAGTTTGCAAATGCAAAGTATTTCAGCAAGTTAGATGCATCATCAGGATTTTGGCAGATGAAACTGGACGAAGCAAGTTCAAGACTGTGCACGTTCAACAGTCCATTTGGCAGATGCAGATTCCTAAGGTTACCATTTGGCATTGCCTCAGCTCCTGAAGTGTATCACAAAACTATCCATATGATCTATGAGCACCTGGAGGGAGTTGATACATCAATGGATGACATCATAGTATGGGGAACCACGAGAACTGAGCATGACGAGAGACTGAAAAAAGTGCTGGAAGCAACAAGGTAAACAAACCTGAAGCTGAATAGAGAGAAATGCCAGCTCGGGGTGACAGAACTGACATTCGTGGGAGATATCTTACAGAAGCTCAGCACCCACGGACCAGTTGAACCAGGAACACTCCTCGCCACGATGGACGTCTCGGCACTCTACACCAGTATCCCCCACGATGACGGCATCGCTGCGACAGCCTCAGTACTCAACACCAACAACAGCCAATCTCCAGACGCCATCCTACAACTCATCCGCTTCATCCTTGACCACAATGTCTTCACCTTCGACAACCAGTTCTTTACCCAAACACACGGAACAGCCATGGGGACCAAATTCGCACCCCAATACGCAAACATCTTCATGCACAAGTTCGAGCAAGACTTCTTCGCTGCACAGGATCTCCAACCAACGCTATACACCAGATACATCGACGACATTTTCTTCCTATGGACCCACGGTGAAGAATCACTGAAAAGACTACACGATAACATCAACAAGTTCCATCCCACCATCAAACTCACCATGGACTACTCCTCAGAATCAGTCTCATTCCTGGACACACGAATCTCCATCAAAGACGGACACCTCAGCACTTCACTCTACCGCAAGCCCACGGACAACCTCACGATGCTTCACTTCTCCAGCTTCCACCCTAACCACGTTAAAGAAGCCATCCCCTATGGACAAGCCCTGTGAATACACAGGATCTGCTCAGACGAGGAGGAACGCGATGGACACCTACAGACACTGAAAGACGCCCTTGTAAGAACGGGATATGACGCTCGACTCGTCGATCGACAGTTCCGACGGGCCACAGCGAAAAATCGCATAGACCTCCTCAGAAGACAAACACGGGACACAACCAACAGAGTATCCTTCGTCGTCCAGTACTTCCCCGGAGCGGAGAAACTACGCCATGTTCTTCGCAGCCTTCAACATGTCATCGATGACGACGAACACCTCGCTAAGGCCATCCCCACGCCTCCACTACTCGCTTTCAAACAGCCGCCTAACCTCAAACAGACCATCGTTCGCAGCAAATTACCCAGCTTCCAGGAGAACAGCGACCACGACACCACACAACCCTGCCACAGCAACCTCTGCAAGACATGCCAGATCATCAACACAGATACCATCATCACACGTGAGGACACCACCCACCAGGTACATGGTACATACTCATGTGACTCGGCCAACGTTGTCTACCTCATACGTTGCAGGAAAGGATGCCCCGGAGCATGGTACATCGGCGAGACCATGCAGACACTGTGACAACAGATGAACGGACACTGCACAACAATCACCAGGCAGGAGTGTTCCCTCCCAGTCGGGGAACACTTCAGCAGTCAAGGACATTCAGCCTCCGATCTTCGGGTAAGCATTCTCCAAGGTGGCCTTCGAGACACACGACAACGCAAAATCGTCGAGCAGAAACTGATAGCCAAGTTCCGCACCCATGAGGACGGCCTTAACCGAGATCTTGGGTTCATGTCACGCTACATGTAACCCCACCTGATGCAGGGTCATCCAGACTCGAGTCGACATTGGCTTGTTCTCTCTACACAGATGCGGCTGGACCTGCTGTGATTTCCAGCCAAAAAAAATGTTTTTTGTCTGTTTTTTTGTTTTTCATACAGACCCCAGCATCTGCAATATTTGACCCCTTGTGACCCCACCTCATTGTTCTTTGATGTAATGTTTCCCTGACTGACCTGTTTGGACACCATTCACACCTTTGACTGCTGTGATTATCTCTCTGCCGAGGTGTGATAAATGGCAGTTGGAAAGGTTACCTGTAAACATCTGACATGATTCTCTGACTATATAAGCTGTGTCTTTATGCATTTCTCCACTTCACCTGAAGAAGGAGCAGCGCTCCGAAAGCTTGTGATTTCAAATAAAGCTGTTGGACTATAACCTGGTGTTGTGTGATTTCTTACATATATCCTTAGCAATGAGGGCATCAGACCAGATCCCAGAAAGGTGTCCGCCATTGAGAATATGCCAAAGCCACAATGCAAAAAGGACGTGCAGAGGTTTAATGGAATGATCAGCTACATGGGTAAATTCATATCCAACCTCTCAGAAAAGATGGCGCCACTGAGAAGACTAACTGAAAAGAACATAGAATGGGAATGGAATCATGAGCATGAGAAGTCATGCAGCGATTTAAAGAAACTGCTCACAGAGGAACTGATGCGCTATCAATTACTCATAAAAGACTGAGAGTTAAGAGAGTAACTAAAGGCTTTTATTAACAAAAGAATGAAGGTCTGCCTCGAGTGGTCGACCGGTCCAGAAATACAAAGGGCTGGGGAGCAGTCACCTTTATACTAGGACTTGTGGGAGGAGTCAGCCGAGGCATGTCCAGGCATGTACACAGTGGAATACAAACAGTGGTTTACCACAGGAACCAGTTCTGAAGTTTTATGACCCAGCGAGACCCATCAAGATATCATCAGATGCATCACAGAGTGGGCTCGGTGCCGTTCTTCTGCAAAAATATGACTACTGGCAACCTATTGCATATGCATCGCGCTCAATGACAGACGCGGAGACGCGATATGCTCAAATAGAAAAGGAGCTGCTCAGCATCACATACGCCTGTGAAAGATTTCACCAGTTTGTGGCAGGACAAGCAATCAGTGTAGAGACTGACCATAAGCCCTTGATTGCATTGTTCCAAAAGCCACTAAATAGCTGTCCGCTTAGAATACAAAGAATGATGATCAGGCTGCAACGCTATACACTGAATGTTGCGTACACACCGGGTAAGCTGATGTATACAGCAGACACGTTGTCCAGAGCTGTTGACCCAATTGAGCCCGCAAACACCAAAATGGATGAAAAAGTGAACGCCTACGTGGACATGATCACAAGTGCACTGCCCATAGCAGATGCAAAAATGGAGCTCATAAAGACTGAGACAATCAAAGATGAAATAATGAGACGACTGAGGAAAAGCATCTTGGATGGATGGCCCAACATGAAGCAAGACTGCTCACCTGACATGGCAGAGTACTGGAACTGTAGGGTGGAACTATCAGTGGTCGAAGACATCACCTACAAAGGAAGTAAAATAGTTATCCCAAAGAGTCTGAGAAGAGAGATGCTAAAAATGATCCATGGAGGACATCTGGGAATCAAAAAGTGTAAGAAAAGAGCACGAGAGGGGATGTACTGGCCACGAATCAACCAAGATGTGACAAATGAGGTGTCAAACTGCACAATATGCCTGAAATATCAAGCAAGCAATCCGGTAGAACCACTAAAGCCACACCCAGCGCCAGATAGACCTTACCAGAAGGTAGGCGCTGACCTATTCGTATGTCAAGGGAAGGACTATCTTGTAGTCACAGACTATTACTCCCTGTATCCAGAGGTTTGTAGACTGTACACCAGCACTGCAGATGCTGTGATAACATGTATGAAAGCCATATTCTCCAGACATGGCGTGGCAAGCGAGGTCTTCACAGACAACGGACCCCAGTTTTACAATGCAAGTTCCCGACACTTTGCCAAAGAGTGGGGCTTTGTCCACACAACGCCAAGTCCTCACTTTCCACAGTCCAATGGACTAGTGGAAAAATTGGTCCAGACAGTGAAAAGACTGATGTACAAGGCAAAAGGCAGTGGAACTGACTTCTACCAGAGCATGCTTGTATACCGCACAACGCCGCTCGAGTGTGATATGTCACCAGCCCAACTCCTTATGGGACGTCGGCTAAGGTCAAACCTACCCATCCCGGAGAACCTCCTGAAAACAAAAGAGGGGGAGAAAGTGAGGAAGTTCAAAGAACAACAGAAAGAAAAGCAAAAGTACTACTATGACAGAGGAACACAAAACCTACCTGAACTCCACACTGGTGACCAAGTAAGGTTCAAAGACAAAACAAACATATGGACTCAGAAGGGAACTGTCCTGAGTGAAGTTCAACCAAGATCATACACCATTCAGACAGATGAGGGTGCTGTTCTGCGAAGAAATCGTCGAGATCTTCTCATGAGACCAGCCACAGCAGGTCAAAAGACTGATACTGTTGAACAACCTGATCACACAGCAGGTCAAGAGACTGATACTGTTGAACAACCTGATCACACAGCTGAGAAATCATCATCTGAGTCAACAACTCAGATTCAAGGACAATCAATCAGAAAATTATCAAGACACGTGAAGCCTCCTGAGAGACTCATTGAGCAAATTTAAGGACTCTTGTTATAGAAGGAAGTAATGTTATCTTATTCTTTCTTCAAGTTCTAGTGTATTTACATATTTCATGTGAACACACAAAGCAAGGTTAAAAAACCTTGATAATGATAATGTTAATGTAAGTTCATGAAGTGTTACAGTTAAAATGCAGATTAATACAAAGAAAACATGTTGTTAGTTAAAAGTAAAATACTTTTGTTTTAAGAAAGGGAGATGTAATGATATCAGCAAATAGTGATGGTATTTGCCTGTTTGATTATGATGCCTTACCAGCATGTTTGCATGTATTGATTACTTATGCCTGACCAGCAGAGGGCATGTGAGAGACAAGCAGTTTGGTTTTAGTTTCGCTTTAGATGGATTTCAAACATGATGTCTCCTGTAATGCTGTTTAACTGAGTTGAACATACTTTAGATAAAAACTCATTCTCTTTCATAAATGTCTCGTCATTGAACCCACATACAAATCGATACACTCTCCTCCTCACTGTTTAGTACATTTCCGAGTTTCGGGTCATCTGCAAACTATGAAATTATTCCCCATATAACCAAGTCCAGGTCATTAATATATATCAAAAAGAGCAGTGGTCCTATCAGCAACCCCTGGGGGACAGCCCTGCACACTTCCCTCCAGTCTGAAAAACAACCATTCACCACTGCTCTCTGCTTTCCGTCCCTCTGCTAATTTCGTATCCATGCAGCTACTGCCCCTTTAATCCCATGGGCTTCAATTTTGTGAATCAGTCTTATTATGCGGTACTTTATCAAATGCCTTTATCAAACGATCTTGTTGCTGGGACCACAATGTAAATGTAAAAGCGAAGGTAATGGGGAGACCAGCACTTGAGGTGCTCCCATTGAGAACATATAATGTACACAGGATTAACTCCATGGGCTTAAAGACATGGGGCTTATTTTACCATTTAGTTTAACTCCAAATAGTTAACACCTGGTGTTAATCTCGGCAGAATCTTATTGTGGCCATAGCGCTGAAATTTCCTGGGCCAGCTTATTTACAAAATTCACAGCTCGGGTGCAGATCTGGACAGGTGCAAGAAATTACCATAGACTTTTGAATGAATCTTCCTTCTAGGCCCTTTAAGCTTATTATATACAGCTCAGCACCAAACAACCCATTATATATGGGCAGGATTTGCACATGTTTTTCGTGATGTTATGCCCCGTGTGCGCTAGTTAATGACTGGAAAATCAGCCCAATCACTTCTAAGTTGGACAGTGGACTTAGTATAAATACACCACCGATTTCTGTGCTCTGCCTCAATGGTTGATGGACATTTGCTTACAGTGGCACAGCCACCAGCTTTATCTCTGATTGACCACAAATAAATTGTTTTAAAATTGAAAACTAGTGATGGTAATGGGGATGGGACAGTTAGCAATGCTTTGTTGAGTTCAATTTAGATAGTGCTGATAGGGGTCCAGTGCTGCAGCAAATCAGTGTTTCATATTAGCTTTGAATGCTATTTCCCTGACTGTTTGCAAAGGGGGGGGAAATCTTCCCCTCCACAACAATGCCATTGTTGTCCTTTATAAGCACAAGACTTAAACTATTTAATAAACTTACATGTTTGGTAGATTGCTTCCAGATGGTTGTCGTTCTGTTATCTTCATCCTCTATAAATGTTTACATTTATGAAATAAAATCAAATTTTCTTAAAGAACTGAATGATGCCAAAACACAATCACAATAATGCTGAACAAGTAAATATTTAGTGATAAGAACAGTTCTATCATTGCCTTGTCCCTTTCCATATGGCTCATGTGGACTAAGCCCCTCCTTTAACAAGGCACAGATCTTAAAACAATTTTACTTTACATAAGTATTCAAAATAGCTTTCACGATATTGAAATGTACCTCAAAGAACTTTATATGAAACATTTATTTTGGAATAAATTTAAAGAATTGTATTAAATTAAAGCAATATTTCACACACTACCACTCCTGCCCATTGAACTCTACCCCTACAAAATAGCATTGCCTAGAACTCCATCTCTGGTGCTCGTATGTTCAAATAGAATTAACCATCATTGGTTTAATCATGGCTTCTGGAGCAAACCTCTTGGCTATTGGCAATACAGGAAACTCTCTTTTTCCGGCACCTAAATAACTGGAAATCTCTCTTAACCGGCAAAATTCAGGAGTAGGTTCAGGTAAGTTTTACTTCATATTAGTGGCCGTGTAACCGGGGTTCCTGGATCTGTGGCTGTGTAACCGGGGTTCCTGCACCTGTTGCCATGCAACAGGGACGCCTGAATCTGTGGCCGTGTAACCGGGGTTCCTGCACCTGTTGCCGTGCAACAGGGATGCCTGGATCTGTGGCCGTGTACGGGGCTCTCGTACCTTAGTAAGTATATCTCTCTGTAATCCTGACTTTTTGATCAACCGGCACCACACCGGTCCCGTCCGTGCCGGATAAAAAAGAATTTCCTGTATATAAGTTGCCTATATAGCCCCGAACAATCCAATCCAGGGTGACACTTCAGTGCAGTACTGAGGGAGTGCTGCACTTTTGGCGCTGCCATCTTTCAGATAAGACATTAAACCGAGGCCCTCTCAGGTGGACGTATTTCAAAGAAGAGCAGGGGAATTATCCCCAGCCAATATTTATCCCTCAACTAACATCACTAAATTTAAAAAAATTATCTGTTCATTAGCTCATTGCTGTGTGCAAATTGACTGCCACGTTTCCTACATTACAACAGTGACTACACTTCAAAAGTACTTAATTGGCTGTAAAGCACTTTGGAACATCGAGGGGTCATGAAAGGTGCTTTATATATGTATTTATTTATTTTCTCTTTCTATCCTTCTTTCTTCAAATTCTTCTCACTGTGTGCACTTCCTGTTATCACGCTTTCCTCCTATGTTGTGATTTTGTTGTGCTTTGTGACACTTATGTTCAGTGGCCTAGTAATTTGAGTGCGTCCATTCCTGGGGGTGCAGGGAGCAATCCCTGCACATGAATGGTGAAGTCCGAGGTACCCCTTATATTGGGCCTTGGACCTCATTGTAATGGAGCCGGCATGGCACAACTGCCTGCCGGCGAAGACTAGAGAAAAATCGGGCTGCTGCTGGCATCGCAGTGGCCCTCAGGTAAGTGGAGGGCTGCGCGATGCAATTTATAGGCCAGTAACTCTTGAAGTAACTCCTTATATTATTTTATCCATGGGTAATGCTGTAATGTTTGTTTTATCATTGCAATTACTCATCACTCCTCCAACCACTAGATGGCACTGCTACCACTTCTAGGTTGCACCTCCCACCTGGCTTCAATAGTGCAACAATTTGAAGGTAAAATTTTTTATAGTTATTACACTCATATACAAGAGTATATAATTTCTTCTGCTAGCCTTTCCTTTCCTATCCTGCCCTATGCCAAACATGAGTATACAACTAACAGTACTGCCAGTCCAGCTGCTGGTTAATTGACCCAAATTATAATCAAGCTATGTTTATGATTGATATTTGCCTGAACACTGCCAAATCTTTAAATTAAAGATTTTCTCCGCTGCCGTTATCCTAAAAGCGAATAAATAGCCGCACACCAGTGCAGTTACTGGCTGGTTGTTGCTAACTAAAATTGATAATTTTTTTTTTGATATTTCAACTGTTGCCCTTTCATGAAAATCAATTAAAAAAATTAAACATTTCCCAGACCGTTCTTGAGCAACCTCCATCGGTCCCTTTAAGGACCGCTACTCAGGCTGCTCAACACCTAGTATAAATGGCACGGCATGGCATTCACTCCGCCCATTTGTACCCGAAAATTACAATTGGGATTCGATAACCAGCGTAGGATGTCGATTTGTATCTTTAAGCTGCCTCTTGTCTGTTTCAGATGGTGGGTTGTTTGCCCGTGTACAGGTTCACCTCAAAAGCGCATCAGGCAATCCTTAGGCGACAATGGGGCCTGAAAATTGCATCAGGCGAGAAGTGTGCAGCCAGCAGTTAAAAATTGGCCCCGTGATCTCTTCAGTTTTGGACTTGCATGAAGAAATCAACAATCATCAGCCTGGTTTTTCTCTTAAATTTGACCATGACATGACCCAACCAGACACTACTTTCAATCATCATGGGACAAACCTCCATTCTGAGTACTATTATGTTGAAATAGTTCAGCCGAGTGAAAGTATAAAAACCCATTTGAACATACAGTAGAAATCCACAAACAGCAGAATGAGGGTTAAGTATTTCAGTCGCTGAGAAATGTTGAAAAGAGACTGTGAAGCATAGAGCAACCAATAAGGATTTTGAATTTATGTTTGTACAATTCAAATTCCAGTGGGGATGAAGAGCTGAAGTAATGTTGTACTATGAAGCAAACGTTACACACATGAGAATGTAGAGAATCTAAGCTTACAACGGAGGTATCAAGTTTTCCATCTGTGTGGAGAAGGGCGCATGCATGTGAATGGAAAATGCAAAGAATTGTGGTTAGTTATGTGGCAAAATAAACAATTAACAGGATGAACATGTTGTTTATATCAATGCTATTGGAAGGAATGTTTAGATCCACTTGATTAGTGTGAAACCTTTTCATCAATTACGTTTTGTTTTTCCACAGAATTTAAATATCTCAAAAGCCAACTAATTGCATGTTACTGGTTTAATGAAGCAGAGAAAGCAACAGGCGATGTTCTTGAGATCATCTGGTACATATATAAAAAAAAGACTATTTCCTCAATTGTAGTTGAACTTGAAGTTACTGCATTTAGCTTGAAGTCTGATCGCAAACTAAACTGGGCGACTCATGAAAAAAGATTGCAGTTTTAAGATTTTGCTGTACCAGAATTGCAATGGAAACCTTTAAAAAAAGTGCAAAAACATGTTTTAACTTTTTTTCCCCTCTGCTGGCAAAGACATTTCACATCATGTGACCAAAATGTCACATGTAGATGGAATTACTAGCCAATCCCAATTTTGCCATTTACAAAAAAGTGTAGGTGATGCTGGAGGATAGAGGAATGAATGGTTGGGAAGGAAACAGTCTTCATAGAAACATAGCAACATTAGGCACAAGAGTAGGCCATTCAGCCCCTCAGGCCTGCTCCACCATTCAATTAGATCATGGCTGATCTGCACCGCAACTCCATTTTCCCACCATTGCGCCATATCCCTTGATACCCCTACCAAACAAAAATCTATTTCAGTTTAAAAGCTCCAATTGTCCGAGAATCCATGGCCTTTTGGGGAAGAGAGTTCCAAATTTCTACTACCCTTTGTCTGAAAAAATGCTTTGTGATTTAACTCCTGAATGGCCTAGCTTTAATTTTAAGATTGTGCCCACTTGTTCTTGATCTCCCCACCAGCGGAAATAGTTTCTCTGTACTTATCCTATCAATTCCTTTCAATATTTTCTTCATCAATGAACCATTATTGGTGGAAATAGTTGGAGCAGTGTTTCCAGTGCAACAGGATTCCAACCTCGGGTTTTTTTTAATGGTAATTAGGTGGGTTTTGATAAATCTTTAATGGTTTAATTTGGCTTCACTGCTGGGCTGAATATCCTTTCATCCTGTTAAAGCCAGTGGGTTTCACTATTCCAGCCAAGTGTACCCAACTACTGCCAACAAGAACTAGAGCATTAAACCATGGGTTTACAGTCAGAAGAGTAAAACATCTATAGTAACAGTAGTAATAGCTTTTCACCAAAGGTAAAGATATAGCCTCAGCATAGAGAAAATTCATGGCCTATAAGTCTGCAGTCACTAGTTTCCTATTGATCCAAGGTATTTCCACTCCAATAAATAAGTTCTTGAAATGAAAATTGTTGTGTATGTACCTTTAAGAGAGAACTGATTTTATACTGTAGTACCGGCAGTGACCACACCTGTATATAAAGCCATAGCAGGCTTCTGTACTTTCAGTTTTAAGCTTACCCTCTGTTCAGTAAATACCTGTTATTATTGTTCTCCTGCAGTCCGTGTATTATTGATACGCGGACACTACACTGGCGATGAGCAGGTTCGAACTCACCTGCAGTACTGCATCACCTCACGGGGATCTTTCCCTGAAAAGAAGCTTCTTGGAGGTCGAAGTCAGAGCAACGGGCGTCGACCGCAGGCAACCGCCCAGGGATCCATCAGAGTTCGGAGAATTGCAGGGGAGGCTGTGGAGAGCTGGGCTTGGCTCCCCAGTCAAGGTGTTCCAGCAAATCGTGCTGGTAGCAGGTAGTGCGCTGACCCTTCCGGACTGCGGCGGGCTCGAGCTCGATCGAGCGGCTCTGCAAAGGGGCCGTGCAGCGTCGTCGGGAGGAAAAGAGAGAGAGAGAGGGTGGAGCGCACAGGGCACGGTCGGTGCTCAAGAACCGGGCAGCGTAGAGAAAATAAAACGAGGGGAAGGAAAAGTGAGATGCGCCGAAGCCGCGGGTCGCTGCCATTACCCTGTAGAACGCTAGGAGCAGCGTGGCAGCAAGGGGAAGAAGGAAAAGCGCGGGAGGCGCCATTATAATCCATTGGGGAAGAAGAAAAAGCGCGGGAGGCGCCATTTTAAACCATCCAAGATGCCGAAGAGTGGCAGTATCACTGCTTTCGACAACGAGGTAGAAGACTGGACCACGTATGTGGAAAGAATTGAAGTGTACTGCAAGGCAAATGAGGTGGCCGATGGAAAGAAGGCGTCGGTATTATTAAATTTGATGGGCGCGAGAACGTACGGCCTATTGCGGAATTTAATTACCCCAGCTAAACCAATGGAGAAAAGTTTTGAAGAGATTGTTAATATCTTACAGGAACACCTAAACCCTACACCGCTGCTGATAGCAGAAAGATTCAAGTTCCAGAAAAGAAACCAGCACAAGGATGAGAGCAATGCTGACTATCTTACGGAACTACGCAAGTTATCGAAGCACTGCCAGTTCGGAGCAGGACTGGCAGACACCTTAAGGGATAAGTTTGTCTGCGGGCTCCAGAGTGAAGGAGCCCAGAAACGACTACTTTTGGAAAAGGACCTGACGCTAGAACAGGCTTTCAGCGTGGCAGTATCCTACGAAGCAGCAGCATGGGGAGCTGTGGAAATACAACAGAAACCACAAGAATACAGCGCTAACAAAATGGCATATGGAGCAGAAAAGTGCTATCGCTGTGGCCGAACGACCCATGATCAGAAGGACTGCTGGTTTAAGGACAAAGTATGCAGGCAATGTGGGAAAATGGGACACATAGCAAGAGTCTGCAAGTCGGGAAAGAAAACCAACACTAAAAGAACTACTAAGGAAAAGTACAAGAAAGTAAAAAAAAATGACAGACAGTAGTTCAGAAGATCAGGAGAGTGATAATGACTCCGGGAGCAGGAGACTAAGTTGTCTAAAGTTACACAACATGATCGCAAAGGAGGATCACCGAACCATTTGGGTCACCCTCATGATAGCAGGGTCCCAAGTAAAGATGGAATTGGACACAGGATCAGCCCTAACTGTCATGAATCGATGAGACTATGAGCGGCTATTCTCACACATACCCTTGAAGGACACGTCCATTGTATTGAAGACATACACGGGGCAAAAAGTCTACCCCAGAGGAAAAATAAGGGTGCCAGTTAAATACAACGGCAAGGAAACACAGAAACTGTATCTATATATACTACAAGATGGAGGACCACCATTATTGGGAGGTGAATGGATCCGAAAAATACAATTGGATTGGCATTCCATTCAGGCGCTAACTGTGACTGACAAAAAGGATGACGACGTCACACCTGGACGACTGTCAAAAATTCTAACTGACGCGAAAGAGGTGTTCCAACAAGGACTTGGGACTCTAAAAGGAGTAACGGCAATGATAAAAATCGAAGATAACGCAAACCCAAAATTTTTTAAGGCCAGACCGGTACCGTACGCGATCTGCCCAGCCTTTGAAGCAGAGCTGGAGAGTCTGGAGCGTTCGGGTGTGCTGTCCAAGGTGGACTGGAGCGAGTGGGCCACACCCATCGTTCCTGTAATGAAGAAATCATTGAGCAGCACGCCTGGGGAGCCGAAGAAGGTTCGCATCTGTGGGGACTTCAAGGTAACTGTGAACCCAGTCCTGCACACAGTACAATATCCACTTCCACGGATAGAAGATATTTTCGCCTCACTATCTGGAGGGAAACGCTTTACGAAGATTGATCTGGCCCAAGCGTATCTACAAATGGAGGTGGAAGAAGCATCTAGGAAATACCTCACGATAAACACTCACAAAGGTCTTTACCAGTACAACCAACTGGTATTCGGGGTAGCATCAGCCCCGGCTATTTGGCAGAGGGCGATGGAACAAGTCCTGCAAGGGATCCCGGGGACCCAGTGTTATTTGGATGACATCCTGGTTACGGGCGAAAATGACAGTGAACACCTTGCCAACCTGGAGCAGGTGCTCACTAGATTACAAGAATATGGGCTACGAGCCAACCGCCCCAAATGTGAGTTCTTCAGGAGACAAATCTCATATTGTGGCCACATGATTGATGAGGAAGGGTTGCATAAGTCCCGAGACAAGATTGAGGCAGTAGTCAAGGCTCCAGCACCGGAAAATGTGTCGCAACTGAGGTCGTTCCTCGGGTTGGTGAACTACTACCATAAGTTCTTGCCGAATTTATCTACAATTCTGCACCCACTGAACGTCCTGCTGCAAACTGGAGTAACATGGAAATGGAGTGATGAGTGTAAGCGTGCCTTTCAGAAATGTAAATGCCTAATCACTTCAAAAGAAGTATTGGCCCACTACAATCCAACACTACCGATTCGGTTGGCATGTGATACATCTCCCTACGGCATTGGAGCGGTGCTGTCACACAAATTCCTTGACGGTTCAGAGAGGCCAATAGCCTTTGCGTCGTGCTCGTTAACCTCAGCCAAGCGTAACTACGCCCAGATTGACAGGGAGACCCTCAGCCTGGTGTGGGGGGTGAAGAAGTTCAATCACTATCTGCACGGGCAGAAATTCACCCTACTGACTGATCATCAGCCTCTGGTCTCCATTTTTAACCCAAAGAAGGGTGTTCCGGTGATGACGGCGCAACGGCTGCAAAGATGGTCACTTTTTCTAGGGGCACATCAGTACGACATAGAGTACAAGGGTACGAAACAGCATGGAAACGCTGATGGGCTGTCGCGCCTACCGTTGCCTACGGTGGAGGAAGCACCTGCAGTGGACCCTGTTGAGATATTCCATTCGACCATAGTCGAATGTCTACCTGTTGCAAACTCAAGTATAGAGAAGGAAACCCGAAATGACCCGACACTCTCTCAGGTCTATGATTTGACGGTGAAGGGATGGCCAGCACATGACGAATCACTGTTGCCAGCATTCTCGCCAAGGAGAGAACAGCTGTCAGTGTGCCGGGGGACCTTGATGTGTGGATCCCGAGTGGTAATTCCACCCAAGTTGAGAGATAGCGTGCTCAATGAGCTTCATGAGGGTCATCTGGGAGGGGTAAAAATGAAGAGCCTAGCCAGGGCGTTTGTGTGGTGGCCGGGAATCGATAAAGAAATCGAGGATATGACCAAGAGATGCACAGGATGCCAGAAGGTCCAAAACGCTCCACCACAGGCCCCGCTACACCCATGGGAGTGGCCCTCATCTCCATGGCAACGGGTACACATTGATTTTGCTGGTCCATTTATGGACTCAATGTTTTTAATCGCCGTGGATGCCCATTCGAAATGGCCAGAGGTCATCAAAATGTCCTCTACCACCACGGAGAAAACTATTGCAGTCCTACGGACCATCTTCGCCAGGAATGGCTTGCCAGAACAGATTTGCTCCGACAATGGACCACAGTTTGTGTCCGAGGATTTCCGGAGGTTTCTGAGGAATAATGGGGTGAAACATTACACATCTGCCCCATATCATCCAGCCACAAATGGATTGGCTGAGAGGTTTGTTCAGACCTTTAAAAAGGCAAGAAAGGCAATGTATAATGACGACATACCACTACAACACAAGGTGGATAACTTCTTGTTTGCTTACCGGAATGCGACACATGCAGTCACCAACCAAGCTCCAGCCATAATGTTCTTCAACCGAAGGCTAAGATGTCGCCTGGATTTGCTCAAACCAAACATAAGACGAGATGTTGAGGATAAGCAATTCCAGCACATCAATGAGAAGCCAACCAGGAGCTTCAAGATAGGGCAACCAGTCTTGGCCCGCGACTACCGAACAGAAAAATGGCAGCCAGGAACAATATGCACACAGCAGGGAGCACTAATGTACACAGTGGACGTTGGAGAGAGCATCGTGAGACGCCATGCTGACCAGATTCTAGAGTCACAGGAACAAGCCAAACCCATACCACGAGCATGTGCACCTGGTAATGAACCCGAAGTACAGATTGCGTCTACCTCAGAATCAGGGGTATTGGAAGCTGATGAACCAACCAATGACAATGAGCCAGCATTGACTCCGCCGCAAGAACAGGATACTCGAGAAAGGCGCTATCCAGTCAGGATCAGGAAGCCTCCTCAAAGACTGAACTTATGAATGATTATTTCAGCTGATGTATATAGTACAGAGAAAATTGTAATTGTAATTAGTTATTATTTAATTGTTAAATGAATGTTATGTACTTTTTATCTAAAAGGGGAGGAATTGTTGTGTATGTACCTTTAAGAGAGAACTGATTTTATACTGTAGTACCGGCAGTGACCACACCTGTATATAAAGCCATAGCAGGCTTCTGTACTTTCAGTTTTAAGCTTACCCTCTGTTCAGTAAATACCTGTTATTATTGTTCTCCTGCAGTCCGTGTATTATTGATATGCGGACACTACAAAAATAAAAGTCAAGGAAAAGAAAGGGCCATTTTTATACAAAGCTCATCTCTCAGGTACCCTAACCTATCCCATCAAAACAAATCCCTTTATTACCTTAACTCTCCAATTATAGCATAACTTCTCATTTTAACCATCCTTATTCCTAACAAAATGATGGATGGATGGATGGAAGGAAGGAAGGAAGGAAAGGAGGACAGACCGACTCACATTTGTATAGCGTCTTTCACAATGTCAGAATGTCCCGAAGTGCCTCACAGCCAGTGCAGTCACTGTTGTAATGTAGTGAAATGCAGCAGCTAATTTGTGTACAGCAAAGTCCCAGGATAATGACCATATAACCTGTTTTTAGTAATATTGGTTAAGTGTTGGCCAGGAAAATGGGAGAAAGCCCCAGCTCTTCTTTGAAGAGTGCCATGGGATCTTTGATGTCCACCTGAGGGGGCAGTTAGGACCTTGGCTCCATGTCTCATCCGAGAGATGTCATCTCTGACAGTACAGCACTGTTTCAGTACTGCCCTGAAATGTCAGCTGAGATTACGTGCTCAAGTCTTTTAAGTGGGGCTTGAGCGCACAGTCTTTTGACTCAGAGGTGAGAGTACCACGGCTAACACCTGAGGTTCCAGATTTGAACCCAGCAAGCTCTCAGCCAGGGTACTAGTTGGGTGCCATTACTGGCCTTAGTGTCCTTCTATTAGGAAAGGTTGGGGAGGGGAGCAGCCTGGATTTCAGACTCAATTCATCCTTTAGAGTTTCCCACACTTGATCTTCATTCAGTGTTTCTCCTTCGAGGCCCACATATGAAGATGTTACCCAGGTGAGGCATCAGAGTGCTGTTGGTGCCCTTGGAACTGAACCCAAGCAAGAGTCAATGCCATTAGGAGGGGGAGAATTAAAAAAAAAAGTAAATATATTTCTAGAATGCTGGGCAAGATCACAATACCAGCCTATTAATAATATAGCTGTATAAATACTTAATTGGCTGTAAAGCGCTTTGAGACGTCCGGTGGTTGTGAAAGGCGCTATAGAAATGCAAGTCTTTCTTTCTTATAAAATGAACTAGTTCTGAGCTGGAGATACTGAGGGGAAACTGTGGAAAATTCATTGCCACATTTATTCTTGTTGGCAGTGAAACAATGAACAACCTGAAGCCATGCAAGTTTTGAAAATATTTACTCTTTCAAGTTTTTTTAATGAAAACTTTGTAGCCATTTATATTTAGTTAATTTAACTTTTTTTTACATTACTGGAAACGCTTGCTGACTTGTGGTATTGGTTTGACATAGAATAAATCCACAGAATTATCATCTGTTCTGGAATGTGAAGTCATGGCAGGGTATGGTGCTAAAATATAGGATCCTGACTACAAAAGGAGCATTCTCTGTTCAGTCACTTAATATCCAAAGGTCAGCCTTTCCAGTTTATTTAATGAATATTAGGATCAAAAGAACTCTTCCATGCGTCCTTTTCCTCATCCTCTTCCTTCAACATAATATTTATGATGACTGATTTTCAAAGGTATAATGTCGTTAAGGAATATACTACTTAGCAGCAGGTTGACAGATAAAGCCAGCAGTAAAAAGGTAAAAAAATATTTTCTTCTACTTTTTGTTATCTTAAAATAATCTTGGATCGACGTTCCAAATTGTAGCATTGGACCATAACAAATAATGTCATTTAAGACAAGGACTGACAAAGGGAATATGCACAGAGTGGTCTGCAGTGAGCGGGATTAAAATGAAGTGTACTTAAACAGAGTGTTTTATTTGGGAATTTGGAAAGAGTGGGAATTTCTGGTAAGTATTGGGTAAGTAGTAGATGTAAAAAGTGAAATTTAGTTTAACATTTTGATTTTAACTTAGAACTTTAAAAACTGTAGATAACAGAAGCTGCCTGCCAGTAAGTGTTTGTCTTGAATAGGCACTAATCACAGGGAGCAGGGGAGCCGAGTCAACACTTGTAAATTGGGTGAGGCTCCTAGAGTATAAGAGTAAACAGGTCTGCAGAGCACAGAGCGGTCTGCACAGTGCGGGATTAAAATGAAGTGTACGTAAATAGTGTGTTTTATTTGGGAATTCGGAGAAGAGGGGGAAGGTGTTGTTGTTTCTTGCCTACACTACTTGTTGTGCTTTGTGTTACAGGTAGATATTTAATTTCAGTACCCATAACTTGATCTAGATCAAGTAAGTAGTCAAGGAACTACACTGTAAGCTAAGTTACCTAATTACAAATTCAATTAAATTTAATTAAACATAGAAACATAGAAGATAGGAGCAGGAGTAGGCCATTCAGCCCTTTGAGCCTGCTCCGCCATTCAATGAGATCATGGCTGATCATCCAAATTCAGTACCCTGTCCCTGCCTTCTCCCCATATCCCTTGATCCCTTTAGCCTTAAGAAATATATCCAACTCTTTTTTTGAATATATTTAATGAACTGGCCTCCACCGCCCTCTGTGGCAGAGAATTCCACAGGTTCACCACTCTCTGGGTGAAGAAATTCCTCCTCATTTCAGTCCTAAATGGCTTACCCCTTATCCTTAGACTATGACCCCTGGTTCTGGACTCCCCGGCCATCATAAACATCCTTCCTGCATCTAGTCTGTCCAGGCCTGACAGAATTTTATAGGTTTCGATGAGATCCCCTCTCAATCTTCTAAACTCCAGCGAGTATAAGCCCAATCGACACAATCTCTCCTCATACGTCATTCCTGCCATCCCAGGTATCAGCCTGGTGAATCTTCGCTGCACTCCTTCCATGGCAAGAACGTCCTTCCTCAGGTAAGGCAACCAAATAAATAAAACAAGTTCATATAGGGATGGCAGTGCAGGTGGTGTGTCACAACTGCAGCATGTGGGAGTTTGTGGAGAGCATTGTGATCCCGGACAACCACATTTGTAGTAAGCACCTGCATCTTGAGGAACTTCAGCTCAAAATTTTTGAGCTGGTGTCTGAGGTGCAGGGGCATCAGAGATAAAGAAAAAAGAAAGACTTGCATTTTTATAGTGCCTTTTACAACCACCGGAAGTCTCAAAGCACTTTACAGCCAATGAAGTACCTTTGAAGTGTAGTTTCTGTTGTAATGCGGGAAACGCGGCAGCCAATTTTGCACTCACAAGCTCCCACAAACAACAATGTGATAATGACCAGTTAAATTGTTTTTGTTATGTTGATTGAGGGATAAATATTGACAAGGACACTGGGGAGAACTTCCCCGTACTTCTTCGAAATAGTGCCATGGGATCGTTTACGTCCACCCGAGAGAGGCCTCGGTTTAGCGTCTCATCCGAAAGATGGCACCTCCAAAAGTGCAGCACTCCCTCAGCACTGTACTGGAGTGTCAGCCTAGATTTATGTGCTCAAGTCCCTGGACTCAGAGGCGAGTGTGTTAACTGAGCCACAGCTGCCAACAGGATGGGGAGAGTTACCTGGACACTTTGATCCAGGAGGTAGTCACGCCCCT
The DNA here is from genome assembly GCF_052327205.1 of Somniosus microcephalus. Classification (NCBI taxonomy): domain Eukaryota; kingdom Metazoa; phylum Chordata; class Chondrichthyes; order Squaliformes; family Somniosidae; genus Somniosus; species Somniosus microcephalus. Next base: position 172,628,882 of record NC_140999.1, on the reverse strand, counting down.
TAGGTTAGGTAGTGGTACAGGTCTGGTTATTGGTCAGGGACAGGAGGGTGTGACTACAACTCGGGCAGGTAAGGGGACCCCAGGTGCAGTGCTGGAGGAGCCTCAGCATTTGCCCTTGTCCAACAGGTATGAGGTTCTTGCTGCCTGTGTGGATGAGGGAAAAGCCTTCAGGATGGATGAGCAGGCTGACCATGGCACCATGGTGCAGGAGGCCATTCAAGTGGGGGGGAGTGAAAGGGAATGTAGTTGTGGTAGGGGACAGCATAGTCAGGGGGATAGATACTGTTCTCTGCAAGCACGACTGAGAGTTTCGAAGGTTGTGTTGCCTGCCAGGGTTAAAGACATCTCCTCACGGCTGGAGGAGAACTTGGAGTGGGAGGGGGTGGATCCAGTTGTCGTGGTCCACGTAGGAATCAATGACATAGGTAGAACTAGGAATGAGGTTCTGCTGAGGGAGTTTGAGGAGCTAGGATTCATATTAAAAAGCAGAACCTCAAAAGGTAATAATCTCTGGATTGTTACCTGAGCCATGTGCAAATTGGCATAGGTACAAACAGATTAGAGGTTTAAATATGTGGCTTAAAGAGTGGTGTGGGAGGAAGGGGTTTCAGTTCATGAGGCTCTGGCACCAGTACTGGGGAAAGAGGGAGCTGTTCCGCTGGGACGGGCTGCAATTAAACCGGGCTGGGACCAGTGTCCTGGCGAACTGAATAACTAGGGCAGTGGACAGGGCTTTAAACTGATGAAGTGGGGGTGGGAGGATTCAGGAAAGAGTAAATTTAAAAGCAGAGAGAGAAATGTCAAGGCTTTAGAGCAGAGTAGAGTTTTGGGTAAAAATAAGTAGAGTGGGTCAGGAAGGGACAGAGAACGTAACAAAGGTAATAAGGCATCAGTGACTACGGTGACATCAGGGAAAAATAGAAATAAGTCAAAGCTAAAGGCACCATATCTTAATGTGTGAAGCATTCGCAACAAAATAGGTGAATTAATAGCGCAGAGAGAAATGAATAGGTTTGATGTAGTAGCCACTACGGAGACATGGTTGCAATGTGGCCAAGGTTGGGAACTAAATATTCCAGGATACTTAACTTTTAGAAGAGATAGGCAACATGGATAGGCAAGATGGAAAAGGAGGAGGGGCAGCCCTGATAATAAAGGATGGGATAAAGACAGTAGAGAGAAAGGAGCTTAGCTCTGAAAATCAAGAAGTAGAATCAGTTTGGGTGGAGCTAAGAAACAGCAAGGGGCAGGAAACATTGGTGAGAGTTGTTTATAAGCCCCCAAACAGTAGTTGTAATGTAGGGCAGAGTATAAATCAGGAAATTAGAGGCGCATGTAACAAGGGTAATACAGTAATCATGGGGAACTTTAATCTACATATAGACTGGGCAAACCAAATTTGCAGTAATAGTGTGGAGGACAAATTTATGGAATGTATACAAGATAGCTTTCTGCAGTATGTTGATGAACCAACTAGGGAACAGGTTATTTTAGATCTAGTATTGTGCAATGAGAAAGGGTTAATTAATAACCTTGTAGTAAAGGGGCTTTCAGGGAAGAGTGACCATAATATGATAGAATTTTATATTGAGTTTGAAAGTGATATTGAGTTTGAAAGTGACTTAGTTAAATCCAAAACTAGGGTCTTAAATCTAAACAAAGCAAACTATGTAGGTATGAGTTGGCTAAGGTAGATTGGGAAACTACATTAAAAGGTATGATGGTAGGCAAGCAATGGCTAGCATTTAAAGAATTAATACATAACTTACAACAACATTCCTTTAAGGCACGAAAACCCCACAGAAAGTGGTCCAACCATGGCTAACAAGAGAAGTTAAACGTAGTATTAGATCAGAGTGTAAAAACTTCTATAGGTATGTAAAAAGGAAAAGATTAGCAAAAGTAAATGTGGGTCCCTGACAGGCTCAGATAGGCGAAATTATAATGGGGAATAAGGAAATGGTCGGGAAATTAAACAAATACTTTGGCTGGAATTTTGCCAGTGCTCAGAGGGCGGGTTTGGAGGCGGGACATCTGGCAAAATTGCAAAGATTGACAGCGGGTTGGAAACCCGCTGTCAAGCCACCTCCAAACAATCTTCCCAGGTGTCGGGTCCCCGATTTGCGCGTGGATCCGACACCAAGTGGCGGGAAGATGATTATAGGCACTTAACTGCTTGTTAACAGGTTATTAACAGGCAGTTAAGAGGCTTTTTGCAATTTTGACAGGTCCACTGCGGGCTTCCCGACGGCCAGACACCACGCCAAGTAAGTGTGGTGCTGTGGGTCTACTGTAATGTTTCTGCATTGATGACAGCTGCAGAAATGGTGTGAAGGATCCAATGGTACACTGGTGAGTTTCAGAGGTAAGAAAATATTGGGAAAATCATTTTAATGCATTTACACTTTTCTGTAGGTGACAACTTTTGGATTGTGTGTGTAGTCCCACCTCATTGGGAGAACCTCTCTCACCAGTGACAGATCGCTTCTGTAACCTGACCTGCAACTGCCATCTGTTCTAGCCTAAGGAGGGAGTCACTAGAGAGCCTGGATGTAAGGGCTCATCTTTGTACAGTGATTGGCAGTGTTTGCAGCACCTCAATGCTGTCAAATACTGATAAATCAGCTGTCAAAAAAAAAATTGCGCGTGGCCCCTTTAAGAAAGCCGGCAGATGACGCGTCGTCAACTGACATCATCTGACACCGGCTTCCTGTTAATTGGCCTGCAAGCCAGCAGGGCGGGCTGAACAAGGCCAATTGACGCAAAATCGTGTTTGTGCGTCTGATGTCATGGGGGCGGGACTGGAACCCGGAAGGCAGTGGTCCCGCCCCCAAACCGCATCGAAAGGAAAAGTCACGGCCATAGGGCAGGATTTTCATTGGGCCGTGGAGGCGGGATTGGAGGCATGTGGGGGGTTAAAATCCCGAAATTGGGGGGGCACGAACCCATCCCGCCTCCAACCCGCTTCCATGCCAGTTTCAAAGGAGACGCGTACCCGACCCGCACTGGGACCCGCCTCCCCGAGGCGGGAAGGGGATTAGTGCCAATTAATTACCTGTTAGCAGGTAGTTAACAGGCAGTTTTTAGCCTAATCCCTATTTTTAATGTTGAAGTGTGGGATTCCCGACGGCTCCAAACCACGCCAAGTTAGAGGAGGCGGACCGTCGGGATGAAGGGCTTGGAGGGGTTGAGATGTCCAGTGTTCAGGTGAGTGATGGGTGCATGAGTGAAGAGGTAAGTGTGTTTAAAGTGTTTAAAGAAGTTTTACTTACCTTTACAGCCTTCCTTCCTTCGGGTCTCGGGAGTCCCTCATCTCATCGGCACAGAAAGCAGAATGGCCGCGATCTGTCAAAAATTGCAGCATTCAGCTTTCTGTTCTGGAGCGATCTCTAAATCATCCTGAGAGGAAGGAATTAACTTAGAGTACAGATTGTCAGTGTTTGACAGCTTCAAAGAGCTGTCAAACACTGATATTTCATCTGTCAAAAGGTCTTGACAGATGAAATATCAATTTGTGATGTCACCTGTTGCCGGGTGGCCCTTAATTGGCCTGCTGAGCCCGCTGGGCGGGTTCAACAAGGTCAATCAAGTCAAAATCATGTGGGTTGGCTAGAACTCGATGGAGACGGGACTACAACCCCGAAAGTCTCATTGAAACGTATAAAATTCTAACAGGACTAGACAGACTAGATGCAGGAAGGATGTTCCCAATGGTCGGGGAATCCAGAACCAGGGGTCACAGTCTAAGGATAAGGGGTAAGCCATTTAGGACAGAGATGAAGAGGAATTTCTTCACCTAGAGATTGGTAAACCTGTGGAATTCTCTACCACAGAAGGCAGTAGAGGCAAATTAATTAAATATATTCAAGAAGGAGTTGGATATATTTCTTAAGGCTAAAGGGATCAAGGGGTATGGGGAGAAAGCAGGGACAGGGTACTGAATTTGGATGATCAGCCATGATCGCATTGAATGGCGGAGTAGGCTTGAGGGGCCGAATGGCCTACTCCTGCTCCTATCTTCTATGTTTCTATGTAAGTATATCTTTCCTTAGGCAAGGAGACCAAAACTGTACACAATACTCCAGGTGTATTCTCACCCTATATAATTGCAGTAAGACGTCTTTACTCTTATACTCAATTCCTTTTGTAATAAAGGCCAACATACCATTTGCCTTCCTAATTGCTTGCTGTACCTGCATGTTAACTTTCAGTGATTCGTGTACAAGGACACACATGTCCCTCTGAACACCAACATTTCCCAATCTCTCACCATTTTCTATTTTTCCTACCAAAGTAGATAACTTCACATTTCTCCACATTATATTCTATTTACCTTGTTTTTGCCCATTCACTTAGCTTGTCTATATCACCTTGAAGCCTCTTTGCATACTCCTCACAACTTACATTCCCACCCACCTTTGTATCATCAGCAAACTTGGATATATTACATTTGGTCTCCTCATCCAAATCATTGATATAAATTGTGAGTAGCTGAGGCCCAAGCACTAATCTTTCAGTTCCTCATTCTTGCTAGAGTCTTGGATCTCCACTATTTCGGGGAAGATCTTTGCACCTTCTTCCGTGAACACAGACACTATGGGCTGGATTTTCATTGAGGAGGTGGGTAGAGGGAGTGCAATGAAGGTTCTTGCCATAGAGGGAGTGCAATGAAGGTTCACCAGATTGGTTCCTGGGATTGGGGAGATTGTCCTTTGTAAGGTTCACAAGAATTTCGGAAAATTTCTACAGCCTCCGAAGATTTTTTTTTTTTATTAAAGAAAACCTTGGTCGAATATACCTTAAAAACCCAGGGTATCAAAATGGCTGTCAGGTCTCGTGGCAGAAGACAAAGACGGCCTGCCTGAATATCTCCCATCGCTGGCTGACAAAAGGATTTGAAAACACCAGCCTGTGTGAATATGTTGAAGTACTTGAAACTGTCAATCAACTGCAGTTTAGGAAGTTTCACTCACAGGACAAAGGGTTGTTTGTTTATAGGCCCTCTACAATGTTGACTCAAGGGCTTAAGTACTTAAAGCTGTCAATCAGTTGCGGTTGGGCGGTGACCGCAGAACAATGGATTGTTTACAAAAGCACTTGAGTGCTGTTGACTGAACACTTAAGGATTCAGTGGGACATTTCAAACTGGTCGCAAACCAGTTAAAATGAATGGGTAACACATTCAAACCCATTACAGTCAATGGGGACAGTTCGGTCCCTTTTGTATAGCCCAGATACATCCAGATTTGGGCGCGAAGACAACGGCTCCCAATGGGGTATAAAGATAGCCCCTCAGGAAGCCATTCTCTCTCTCTCTGCCGCCTTGCTTCTGATGCCCTGCCCACAAGAGGAACAGCTCAACAGCCCGCCCAAAGAAGTGGAATACCAGCAGTTACTTTTGAATTACTGGGGTATCTCTACTTCGGGGCAGTGAAGAATCTAAGACCGACCACAGGGGCATGGAGCAGGCATTTACTGGTGAGCATAAAACTTTCTGGTCCATTACAAGGCAACCTAGATAGGTATAAGGGGTGGTAATTAAAGGGGAATTTTGTTAAATAGTAATTTTAGTCAATTTTCCCTCGATGTGTCCGTTTCTCCTCCCATTAAGCAAAAGTGTGCCGTATTAAGTAAAAGTACGCTGTATTAAGTAAAAGTGTGCTGTATTAAGCAAAGGTGTGCTGTATTAAGTATAGGTGTGCTGTATTCACTATTATTTTCACTGTACAGCAATTTATTCTTTATTTCAATAAATACTGGTCTTCTTTGCACCCAACCACGAGTCTCGTTTTGTCTACATCGCTACTGAAATAAGTCCAGCAGTCAGAACCAGAAAGGGGAGCGATTCAAAACCACACAGGGCTCTAGAGCAGCTCAGATACTTCTGACTGGCCAGAGACAATAACCCCATTACACCAACCCCCCCCCCTTTTCTACACCTATGAGGAGAGATTGAGTAGACTAGGCCTATATTCTCTTGAATTTAGAAGAATGAGCGGTGATCTCATTGAAACATACAAAATTCTTACAGGGCTTGACAGGGTAGATGCAGGGAGGCTGTTTCTCCTGGCTGGGGAGTCTAGAACCAAGGATCACAGTCTCAGAATAAGGGGTCGGTCATTTAGGACTGAGATGAGGAGAAATTTCTTCACTCAGAGGGTGGTGAATCTTTGGAATTCTCTGCCCCAGAGGGCTGTGGAGGCTCAGTTGTTGAGTTTATTCAAGACAGAGATCAATAGATTTTTGGATATTAAGGGAATCAAGGGATATGGGGATAGTGCAGGAAAATGGAGATGAGGTAGAAGATCAGCCATGATGGAGCAGGCTCAAGAGGCCCAATGGCCTACTCCTGCTCTTATGCTCTACGATCTACCATAAACTGATGCCTATTAGCTAGTGCCAAAATTTGTCAATCTGATTTCAGGAATAATAAGAGAGGTGTAAGAATGGTAGTTGTAATTTTTTTTAAATTTCAGAAGTAGGACCTCAGTTTCCCACCTAACTGTATTCCAGATTTATTTCATGAACGTGTGTACATTACTTTGAATTGCCACAGCAGAGTAACAGTCTTTTAATGATTTTAAAGAACTAAGGGGGAAAAATTGGGTTGTTTTGCACCTCCAGTTAGCGCTCCCGGGGGGCGCTAACGGGGTGCAAAGCCCCTAGCACCCGGGTGCGGCGCCGCTAACTCCTCCCGCGAAATTCAGCGGGAGGTTAGCGGTGGCAGTAGCCGGTAGCACCCTGCAGCGCTGCACCTCCGGTGATGACGTCATTGACGTGCGCAGCACACCGCTTGCGCCCCGGCCATAAACTGCGGTTGCGCCCCCTGACCTATCGCCAGACGTTATGTCCGACAGTGTCAGGGTGGCGTTTTTGCAGCTGCGGCGGCGGTATTTAAAGAGGCAGGTGTCCGGTGGCACTTTTCTTTTGGCCGCCTGCCAGCACCTGCCCCCTTCCCCTCTTTTATTTGGAGTGCTGGCTGCTTTCCCGGCACCCCGCTCCCCGGTGGTCCAGCAGGGCCCCGGTGCATGCAGCGCTAGGCCTCTCCCCTTTAATCAGGGGAGGGAGGCCTGCAAAACTGTGGCGCCACGTGCTGACACGCGTGACGCTGTTGCACGTAGCACCGCTATATTCACTGGTCATGCCCCAGGAAGGAGGGGGTGCCTCCTGCTTGGGGCGCTACCATTGAATTTATGGCAGAGGGGCGCTAACCTCTTCGGGGTCCCGGCGAAGTTAGCGCCCCAAAGGGGGTGCCACTGAATTTTTCCCCCTAAGAATTTTTTTCAATAGTAAGACAACAGGGTAAGACAACAGGGTGAAAATTCTGTAGCATTGTAGTGCTGCTGGAAGTGCAGTAGGGTGGCCTGACAGTCTGCCAGTTTGACTTTGCAGTGACCCCCTCTCAAATCTAGGGAACAGAGTCATTTAAATTATAGGGATAGCGGCACAATACGGGTGCCTGCCCACTGTTAAGAGAGGAACCTCATACTGACGTCTTGCTCGTCCTCTCAGAGCAGCAAGATGCCATTTTTGGCCAAGATCTTTTTATCTCCCCATCTCCCAGCCCAGAGGGCCCTATCTGGAATGGAATTTGGCCAATTTTGGATTGATAACAGTTTGTCTCTAACATTGAGACCATCCATTCAGCTGTCTCTGTCACTTCCGTTCCTTCCCCTAGCCCACTGGACCAAACTTCCTCTAGGGTTCCCCCTGCCCTAGCCCTGAACTCACATCTTTCTCCAATTTTTCTCTGATCTCCCCTCATGACCTTTCTGTGCTCATCTTGTCCACGAGACCCACCCTCTGCTCCCTCGACCCTATTCCCACCAAACTGCTGACCACCCAACTTCCTTTTCTGGCTCCCATGTTAGCTGACATTGTTAACAGTTCTCTCTCCTCAGGTACTGTCCCCCTCTCCCTCAAATCTGCCATCATCACCCCTCTCCTCAAAAAACCAACCCTTGATCCTTCCGTCCTTGCAAACTACCGCTGCATCTCCAACCTCCCTTTCCTCTCAAGTCCTTGAACGTATTGTCACCTCCCAAATCTGCGCCCATCTTTCCCACAATTCCATGTTTGAATCCCTCCAATCAGGTTTCCGCCCTTGCCACAGTACCAAAACAGCTCTCATCAAAGTCACAAATTACATCCTTTTTGACAGTGACAAAGGTAAACTATCCCTCCTTGTCCTTCTTGACTTGTCTGCAGCCTTTGACACGATTGACTACTCCATCCTTCTCCAACACCTCTCCACCGTTGTCCAGCTGGGTGGGACTGCACTCGCCCGGTTCCATTCTTATCTGTCTAATCATAGACAGACAATCACCTGCAATGGCTTTTCTTCCTGCTCCCGCATCGTTACCTCTGGTGTCCCCCAAGGATCTTTCCTTAGCCCCTCCTATTTCTCACCTGCATGTTGCCCCTTGGCAACATCATCCAAAAACACAGCGTCAGTTTCCTTCATGTACGCTGACGACACCCAGCTCTTCCTCACTACCTCTTCTCTTGACCCCTCCATGGTCTCTAAATTGTCAGACTGCTTGTCCAACATACAGTTCTGGATGAGCAGAAATTTTCTCCAATTAAATATTGGGAAGACCGAAGCCATTGTTTTTAGTCCCCGCCACAAACTCCATTCCTTAGCCACTGACTCCATCCCTCTCCCTAACATCTGTCTGAGATTGAACTGCACTGTTCGCAACCTTGGTGTCATATTTGACCCTGAAATGACCTTCCGACCACATATCCGCAGCATAACAAAGACCGCCTATTTCCACCTCCATAACATCGCCAGTCTCCGCCCTTGCCTTAGCTCATCCGCTGCTGAAACCCTCATACATGCCTTTGTTACCTCTAGACTTGGCTATTCCAACGCACTCCTGGCTGGCCTCCCACATTCTACCCTACGTAATCTTAAGGTCATCCAAAACTCGGCTGCCTGTGTCCTAACTCGCACCAAGTCCCGTTGGCCCATCTCCGCTGTGCTCGCTGACCTACATTGGCTCCCAGTTAAGCAGCACCTTGATTTCAAAATTCTCATCCTTGTTTTCAAATCCCTCCATGGCCTCGCCTCTCCCTATCTCTGTAATCTCCTTCAGCCCCACAACCCCCCCCCCACCCCCCTGAGATATCTGCGCTCCTCTAATTCTACCCTCTTGAGCATCCCTGATTATAATTGCTCAATCATTGGTGGCCGTGCCTTCTGTTGCCTGGGCCCTAAGCTTTGGAATTCGCTGCCTAAATCTCTCCGCCTCTCTACCTCTCTCTCCTCCTTTAAGACGTTCCTTAAAACCTACCTCTTTAACCAAGCTTTTGGTCACCTGCCCTAATTTATCCTTATGTGGCTCAATATCAAACTTTTTGTCTTTTAATACTCCTGTGAAGCACCTTGGGACGTTTTACTATGTTAAAGGCGCTATATAAATACAAGTTGTTGTTGTTGTTGTTGATTCCTCATTCGTGAGGCCCATTTGAAACCTAGAATGGAACCTTCCTCCGATTGGGGAGTCAGAGCAAGAGGTTATCCATTTAAAATTGTTACTATGAGACCGTGAAGAAAAGTTAGATGTATGTTGGAACAGAACATGGAATGGTTTACCACAGGCAGTGGTCAAAGCAAAGACCATTGCATCTTTTATGCACAAATCAGATAAATATTTAAAGCAGTGGAAGATACAGGGCCATAAGGCGTGTGTGGGGGGAGAAGAAAAGAGCCAACACACACATGATGGGCTGAATGGCCTCCTGCTGTGCTGCAAACATCTATGGTCCTATGCCTGTGCTCGGCAGCCAAACTGCTGCTGGAACAGAAGTACGATGGGCAGAAGAAGCACCTGCACCACGGAATATGTTCAACTGTCTGAATGGGGTAGAAAGCCAAAACGATCTGGGTTCTGCCCAGTTTTCCGATATCCCTCATCCTCAGCATTCCTCCTCAATTGCGTTCAGATGGAAGTGCAATTCTGACCCCAATATTTTTAAATGAACAATCAAGATGGATCAGTGAAATGAAAGAAAATGGTATCTGGTTCCAAAGCAGCAATGGTGAATTTTCCTGATCTTTTTCATAATTAAATCCTTTCAAGGGCTTTACATTTTAGAAAGTATGTTTTCCTGCAATATATCCCTCGAGTTTCTAATGGTATAGACAGCTGTCAGAAGCTACTTTTTCCTCATCTGCTGACCTACGAGGATATGGATTGTCACGGCAAAAATTCCAGTCCTTTTGCACACAGCTGCTGCAGCAACAGTTCAAATTACAAAGTATATTTTATAGCTGCTATCATAGGCATTCCTCAGTACAGAGCTAAGGTATTCGATTATGTTCTTTTTTGGCTGTTTTCACAGCATTCACTTGATTTGAAGAGGGGTGGGGAGGTGATAAATGACCAATCTGCTTTTAATAGGAAGCAAAGGCTTTCAACAACAGGTTGCTTCCATCTCAGAGTACAGCAGCGTTCTCATGGTAACGTGCCAAGCTCCACAGCTGCTTCTCCGGCCCATTACATAATAGAAATGATAAACGTACCTCAATAAATTCTTCCGTGGATTTGGATAACCTGGTCAGATGTTGAGGCATCCAGTCAATGGGTACAGTGTTTAGGCAAAGAAAGTCACTTCAAAAGTGATAAAATCTCGACAACAAAAAGAGGTTGATGTGTGGCGATGTGTGGCTGGAATAGAACAAGATATGAGCAGAAATTGCCTACATTTTGACAGGCAACACACTATTTCTGTCTTTATTTCTTATAATATTCTTCTTCCTATTTTAGAATCATAAGTACAAGCACATCTGGAATTCTATGAACACGTGGGATTGAGACAAAGAAAAACTCATAACTAATACCAATGCTCTGTTAGCGATACATAATTTACTGCAACATTCTTTCTATTTTTATTATTTTATCTGACTTTATATCCTCCTTGTTGCAGTTTTTCCCTAGCCATGCTCTCTTTCTCAGCTCAGGAAGAAGGGACAATCTGGATGTCTCCATCACTATTATCAGTGTTGCCTCACACCACAGAAAAGATGGTGTGTATATGGGGATGGGGTAAGTACCCTGTGCCAACCTTCTCACCCCTCAAGATTGTGTTACTGTGAAGAACTCGGTCGAGGAATCTCACTGAAAAATCAGCCTGTTCTTTCAGGAAATCAGAGTTAGAAAGAAGGTCAAAACTGGGATTCAAACCCAACTTGCCACAGTGAGAGTCCAACATTCTATCACTACTATGCTACACTTTGTTTAAAAAAAAAAAATAATACTAAGAAGGAAAGGAAAAGTGATAATTATAGTTGTCAATAATGGTACATTTACTCTCAGATAAGGCACCATCCAAGCCAATGGTACCATTAATATTTCATAATGGCTGTTCCACTGCAGTATTTAAGCAGCACATTTTTGCCTCCCATGATTGCCATTCACCTCCATGCTTCCACCTGTAGCTTTTTAACCATGCCCAATTCTACCACTGAGATGTTATGAACATTATAAATCTATTTATATGTATTCCAAATAGTAGGCCACAGAGATACAGGATACATTTTTAGACTTAAAAGTAGTGAGCCCAAGCTGAACAAATGAGACTTATCCCTCCTGGATGTAGGTACATCCTGCTGCCGCAGAGGTTTTTGCTTAGCAGCTCAGCTAGGAGTTAACTGGTCCGTTAAAACAAATTGAGTTTGAATGATCCAAAACTTGGATTTGATTCAGGGCTCCTCAACGGCCCTCTAATACGCTGCCAGCAGAGCTACCAGGCTACAGTCAAAGATTCTAATTGACAGAAAATGGAACAATCAGTTAATCAAATTATCATCAAGCCCACTGGCATGGAAACGCCAGTGACTGATGCACATTTCAATGCTATTCCACAATAGACTGCTGGCATATTGGTAAAGCAAAAAAACACACACACACATTTTTGGACTGAAATCTTATTAGCTAGCCAATTAACATTTGCAATAGATAAAAACCATTTAATTCAAGCAAGCTTGGGTTCATTCAGGGTGAGGTCATCATGCTTCCAAGTATTACAGTGAATGGACATCAAAAGAATATTCAGTTGCAAAGCTAATAGGTTGGCACAGCTGTAGTTCAACTAGAAAGCAGCTGATCCTAATGGATTTAGACTGTAGTATCTAACACAATCTCTCATATTCAGTTCTGAGCCCACACTGCTGCTTCCCTCTCGGGTCATCAGTGTCATTGCTACCAATCACAAAGCTCTCATTCGCCACTCTTACCGCCTTGTAAAAATACATTTGGTCTAAAAAACTTAAAATTATGAGCAACTCTTGCAGACTTGCTGATAATTTTTGACATGCAAAATGTTTGTATTGACAAAACCCAGTGTTATTAACCTGGAAATCTGCCCTGGAAATTCTCTCTCTAGTCTAAACTAATCTTGGTTGCATGTACAAGAATATGGTGATACAGTGCTGAATGGTATAAGATTACAAATTTAATACCTCACCAGCAGTAAAAATACTCTTCGATGGTCAGTGTAACTATTTCCCATGGCACATGCTGAACCCAAGCCCTTAAAATTATAAATGAGGCAGATTTTGATAGCAGACTACTAAAAGGTCAATCATGGCAGCTGATACATCGCCTATCTTTGGGTTCGATTCAATACTGACCTCCACAGAAATAAAATTTTAATTGCCCTTGTCTACTAGCTCCAGTATAATAAACAGAAAGTTCAAATTTCATGGTTTGGCACCAGCAACATGAAGATTTTGATTTTATTCAGCTCTCTGGGACATTGCTGGCTGAGCATCTAAGTTTAAAGTGTACATTGTTTTCCACTTAATATATAATATAATATGGTTTAACATTTCTTTCACAATTAAATTCAACTCGAAGACTTAAGTTTTCAAACTGGGGGCTCTTGGGTGTCTGTGAGGGCATCAGGTTTCTATCCATCTGTCATCAAATTTCCATATTTCTCAACTTCCTGACTTATTTCTGTTGCTATATATTATTAAAAATGCTTTCTGCAATGATAGAACTGTTTTCCTTTGGGTCGGTAATCTTTCACAGGTTAGGAAAGGGAGCGTGTGCTGATATTTACAGGCAGGTCCTCTGGAATTTGCTGAGGATTCAAAGGAGTGTCGCTATTTGCAAAGGGCCCATAGGAGTGTATTGATATTTACAGGGGGTCCCTGGTTATCTGTCAGTATTTACAGGAGAGTTCAACAAAGACATGTTTGAAATGTTGTACTATAACATGCCACATTATTTTTGTTGGAAATTTGCGTTATTCTAAAATGATCATGAGTTCAATGATCTACTGTATCTTCACTGTTCCTCTAGATACAAGACTCAGTTGAGGTAGCAAAATCTATTAGAATGGCCAAAAGAGGATAGTGATTTGGATGCTACAGGAACCAAAGGATATGTGGATAGTGTGGGAAGGTGGAGTTGAGGTAGAAGATCAGCCATGATCTTATTAAATGGTGAGCAGGCTCAAGGGGCTGAATGGCCTATTCCTGCTCCTATTTCTTATGTTCTTATGAATAGGTGTGGTTGCGACAGTAATAAGTTTTTGGTTATGTTAGGAATCAGATAGATATCAGAAACCACATAAGGATTTTGAGAGATTCTGCAGGGTAGATTTGGATGGAGTCTCAAGATAAGGCTGAAGTGTTTTCATGACTGAAGATGCTGCTGAGATGGTAACGGTGATACTTAGAGGCATTGCTAAAATTGAATCCACGGATGTCAATACAGAAATAATCCTGGCTATGATTAGGACTCTTAAGAACATAAGAAATAGAAGCAGGAGTAGGGCATATAGCCTGCTCTGTCATTCAATAAGATCATGGCTAATCTAAACTCCACTTTCCCGCCCGATCTCTATATCCCTTGATTCCCCAAAAATCTAACTATCTCAGCCTTGAATATACTTAACGATTCAGCATCCACAGCCCTTTGGGGTAGAGAACTCCAAAGATTCACAACCCTCTGAGTGAAGACCAAAGAGGCCATTAGGAAGGCAAATGGTATGCTGGCCTTCGTTACAAGAGGATTTGAGTACAGGAGTAAAGAAGTCTTACTCCAATTATACAGGGCCTTGGTGAGACCACAACTGGAGTACTGTGTACAATTTTGGTCTCCTTACCAAAGGAAGGATATACTTGCCATAGAGGGAGTGCAACGAAAGTTCATGAAATTGATTCCTGGGATGGCGGGATTGTCGTATGAGAAGAGATTGAGCAAACTAGGCCTGTATTCTCTTGAATTCAGAAGAATGAGAGGAGATCTCATTGAAGCATACAAAATTATTACAGGGCTTGATAGGGTGGATGCTGGGAGAATGTTTCCCTTGGCTGGGGAGTCTAGAACCAGGGGCCACAGCCTCAGGATAAAGGGTAGGCCATTCAGTTTGGCATAAAAATAAAACAAAAAAGGTGACTCAACCGTGGCTAACAAGGGAAATTAGGGATAGCATAAGATCCAAGGAGAGGACATATAAATTGGCCAGAAAAAGCAGTAATCCTGAGGATTGGGAGCAGTTTAGGATTCAACAAAGGAGGACAAAGGGATTAATTAAGAAAGGGAAAATAGAATATGAGAGTAAGCTTTCAGGGAATATAAAAACTGACTGTAAAAGCTTTTATAGATATGTGAAGAGAAAAAGATTTGTGAAGTCAGGCGTAGGTCTCTTGCAGTCAGAATCAGGGGAATTTATAATGGGGAACAAAGAAATGGCAGACCAATTAAATACATACTTTGGTTCTGTCTTCACCAAGGAGGACGCAAATAACCTCCCAGAGATGTCGGGGAACATAGGGTCTGATGAAAGGGAGGAACTGAAAGAAATCAGTATTTGTAGGGAAATGGTGTTAGGGAAATTGACGGGATTGAAGGCCGATAAATCCCCAGGGCCTGATAATCTACATCCTAGGGTACTTAAGGAAGTGGCCCTAGAAATAGTAGATGCATTGCTGGTCATCTTCCAACATTCGACAGACTCTGGAACAGTACCCATGGATTGGAGGGTAGCTAATGTTACCCCACTATTCGAGAAAGGTGGTAGAGAGAAAGCGGGGAATTACAGACATGACATCGGTAGTGGGGAAAATGGGTATATTCAAAACAGAAGTCGATAGATTTCTGACTAGTAAGGGCATCAAGGGATATGACGATAGGGCTGGTGAATGGAGTTGAGGCAAAAGATCAGCCATGATCTTACTGAATGGCGGAGCAGGCTCGAAGGGCCGAATGGCCTACTTCTGCTCCTATTTCTTATGTTCTTATTCACAACCCTCTGAGTTGAGGGAGATCAGGCTACTGGCCCATTAGTATTTACTCTAGAGTACTAAAAGAAATGGAGGCAGTGTTATGCAAGCCACTGGTTTACAGATTTAATTGCTCATTGAGGTCTGGGCTTATTCCCATGGACTGAAGAAAGGCCCATGTGGAGCCTATACTTAAGAAAGATAGTAAGTCAGACCTAGTATTACATAGAATCTACAGCACAGGAACAGGCCATTTGGCCCAACTGGTCAAAGCCATTATTTATGCTCTGCACGAGCCTCCTCCCACTCTAATTACCACTTCCCAACCTTCCCCTGTATCCCTTTATTTTCTTCTACCTCATGCAGGCATCAAGCCTTGTATCAATGCTGTCTACTTCAGCCACTCCATGTGGCAGCGAGTTCCACATTCTTACCACTTTCTGTGTAAAAAATTCCTCTGAAATTCTTTCTTTGCCTTGTTCGTGGCTATCTTCTATTTATGCCCTCTTGTTCTGGACTTGTCCACAAATGGAAACCATGAATTCACATCCCCCCATTAAACCCCACCATAATTTTAAAGACCTCCATCAGCTCTCCTTTTAGTCGTCTCTTTTCCAGAGAAAATTGCCCATGCCTGCTCAACCTTTCTGGATAGTTGCATTCTCTCGAGTCTGATAACATCCTTGTAAATATTTTGTCCACTTCCTCCACTTCTTTATTATCCTTTTTGTAGTATGGAGACCAGAAATGCATTCAATACTCCAAGTGTGGTTTAACCAAGGTTCTATATCAAGACAGCGTTACCTTCCTACTTTTATATTCTATTCCTCTAGAAATTAACCCCAGTACAGGAAACTTTGTGCTATCCGGCACCGATGGGACCGAGCTGCTGCCGTTGCCTAAAAAGTGCCGTACACTCCAGAGTTAATGTTGAAATATATGGAGATTCTTATCTCCGTATCTGGCAGCAATCACTGTTGCTTAGCAACAGCTTCTAAACACTCGTGTGTGGCTGCAAGGGTCTGTAGCTAAAGCTGTTGCTATAGCTACAGACCTTGCACTGCTTGACTGTGGAAAAAAAAGCAAAGAAAACAAACAAGAAGAATAAAAAACGGCACCTGATTTCTGCCAGTGGCTCCAGTTTGCCGGATAGCTCACCTCCAGATAGCACAAAGTTTCCTGTACTTTGTTTGCGCTCTTTATAAACTTGCATTGCTACCATCAGTAATTTATATATCTGTATTCCCAGATGTCTTTGCTCCTCTACCCTATTTAGTTTCTTTTCTTCCAAGGCATAAGTGTCTTCCTTATTCCTCATACCAAAATGAACCACCTCACACTTCGATATATTGAATTTAATTTGCCATTAATCCAACCACTCTGCATGCCTGTTTAGGGCTTCCTGTATTTTGGTGTAGTCCTCCAGATTAATAGCTATACTCCGCAATTTGGTATCATCTGCAAATTTCGGCGCTATACCTCCAATTTCT
This sequence comes from Somniosus microcephalus, assembly GCF_052327205.1. Lineage (NCBI taxonomy): Eukaryota > Metazoa > Chordata > Chondrichthyes > Squaliformes > Somniosidae > Somniosus > Somniosus microcephalus. The sequence continues at coordinate 172,612,151 of NC_140999.1, read as the reverse complement.
GAGTCTATATCATTTATCTATATAGTGAACAACAATGGTTCTAGCATGATCTCTGCGGAATACCACTTCTCAATTTCTGTTAGTCGGAGAAACTTCCCTTAACTCCTGCTTTCTGTTTTCTGGCCATCTTCCAATCCATTCAGCCACCTGGACCCTGACTCCACACACTCTGACCCTTTTCATGAGTCTCTTATATGGCACCTTATCGAAGGCCTTCTGAAAGTCCACATATACCACATCCACTGTATTGCCCTTGTCTACTCTTTCAAAGAATTCAAAAATGTTGGTTAAACGTCGTCTTCCTTTTAGAAATCAATTGCCGACTATTTCTTATTATATTCTCCCTCTCTATTTTGTTATCTAATCTTGTAGCAAAGATTCTAGTATTTTTCCTACCACTAATATTACGCTAACTGATCTATAGTTTCCTGGGTTAGTTCGATCTCCCATTTTGAAGATAGAAATTACATTTGCTATATACCTGGGAATTATAGGCCAGATAGGTTGACTTCAGTTATAGGCAAATTGCTAGAAGGAATTATTAAAAATGCTCTGTAGAATCACAGAAAAATAGCATAGGTTATTTGGGAATCCCAACAAGACTTTTGGAAACAGAGGTCCTGTCTCACTAGCTTGGTACAAATTTTATGAAGAGGTCACAAAGCTGATGGATGATGGTAGACCGGTAGATATTGCACATTTTGATTTCCAAAAAGCTTTTGATAAAGTGTCATACAGAGGGTTCTTCAGCAAGGTTACATCTTGTGGGATTGGTGGGCATATTTAAGCTGAATATAAAATTGGGTTCATTTACATAGGCAGAGGGTTGTTAATGAAAGCAGCTCTGAATGGCGTCCAGTCACGAGTGAGTGGGGTCCCAAAAGGATTGTGTTGGGACCAGTACTCTTTACCATATTTATCAATTATTTGGTTGAAGGTATCAGAGGAACAATTGTTGTGTTTACCGATGATAGAAATATGTGCGGGAGTTAGGACTTTAGACTGACAATATAAACAGTTGTCTGATCTAGATACGCTGGGGCAATGTGACTAAATGTAGCATAATGCATTTGGGCTAGGGTGGTTCCAGGCGTACGTATACAATGCAGATTATCTGCTTATAGGAGAAGAGGGAAACATCAGCCTGGGAGCTGTAGTTCATGAAACATTGAATGTTCACCATCACTGTTGCGAGGCTGTAGGGTGCATAGCTAGAACAGTTAAATACAAAAATAGAAATAGAAATACAATACTGGTCTTATACAAAACCTTGGTATGGTTACATCTAGAATACTACGCCCAGATTTGATATGAAGGCCCTGCTAAGTTCCAGAGGACAGCCACCAAAATGATGCTTCGTCTTAGGGCCCTTAGTTATTCGGATAGTGTAGTGTATGTACCCGTCTATCTTTAAGGGAACTATTGAATGTAACCGTTCACCTTTAAGGGAACTACTTTAGGTGTGGCACTATTTGTTTGGCTTCTGTATACTGTAATACCGATAGTGACCACACCAGTATATAAGTGTTGTAGCAGGATTGCTGGGGCAGATTCGCCCGGACCTTCGAATAGTAAAGACCTGTTTGTTTGTTACTTCTGAAGTCTGTGTATTTATTAACTGCACAACCCACAGACTTTACAGTGGCGACGAGTCCGATCGTACCCTGCGGCAAGATTACCAAAGGCAACGAAGAGCGTCGAAGAGAGACAACCGCCCTCGTCGTGCTACCAAAAGAAAACACGAGGCTGCAACAACAGAAAGCAGGAAGACTAACAACAAAAGCTGTATCAGCAACAGGCACTGACTACCCTTCTGCCACGGTGCGGAGTGAGCCGACCAGCAAGAAACAAGGCGGCCGAAGAGACTGTGAGTAGGGGAAGGTGTAGAAGTATCCGGAGGATAAGGGCAGAGCATTCGACCTCGGTCGAGGGGGAGCTGTGCCGGCCAAAAGTCGGATCCAACGGCGTCGGGTGACAGCCGGACTGCGATCGGCGGGAAAAATCCGGGCAGCGACCGCAGCCACGAAGTGCTGAGCCTGCGAGTAGGCGCGGGAAGAGAAACCCAGCTGCAGCCGGGGAGGGAAACACCGGTCTGCGAGAGGGCTGGGGAGGCGAACGGGAACCGTGCGGGTGAGAGCCGGGTGCAGAGAGAGAGACTGCGAGGAGCCAGTCCAGCGGCTGAGCTGTTCTCCACCGACGGGGTACTCAGAGCCGGCAAAACCGAACGTGCGGGAGTGGGTGAGAGACACAGCCGAAAACGGGGTGAGAGATTGCGCGAGAGCCAGTCCAGCGGCTGAGCTGTTCTCCACCAACGGGGTACCCAGGGCCGGTAACACCGAACGTGTGGGTGAGAGAGCGACAGAGCCGGGTATGGAGAGAGAGACTGCGCGAGAGCCAGTCCAGCGGCTGAACTGTCCTCCGTTAACGGGGTGTACCCAGCGCCGGTAGAGCCGTGCGGGCGGGAGGAAAAGACATAGCCGAGTAAGGGGAGCTGTGCGGTAGCCAGCCAACGGCTGAACCTGTCCGCTGTGGGGGAAGCGTACCCCTTCCACCGGGAAGAAACGCGGGAAGCCGCCATTAGGCGGAGAAGACGCCAGAAGCGGGAAACCGCCATTGAAGTGGGCGGGGCGAGAAAGGAAGAGCGGGAAACCGCCATTTTCGCGGGAAAACCGCCATCTTGATTGACATACTGCCATTGAAGTGGGCGGGGAGAGAAGGAAAGAGCGGGAAACCGCCGATTTCGCGGGAAAACCGCCATCTTAGAAACAAACAAGTAAATAAGAATACTTAAAGAAATACTGGTGCTGCTCCCAAGGGAAGAAAGATGCTTAAGCGAGGGAATATTAACGACTTTAATTCTGAAATAGAAGACTGGGCCACGTACGTGGAACGCATAGAGATCTATTGCGAAGCCAACAAAATAGAGGAAGACGACAAGGCGATAACATTGCTAAACTCGATGGGGGCAAAAACATACGGGCTCTTGAAGCATCTAATAGCACCAAATAAACCAGCGGATCAGACCTTCGAAGAGATTGTGGCTGTGCTGAAGGATCACTTGAACCCCACACCGCTGATGCTGGCTGAACGATTCAAATTCTACGCAAGAACGCAGAAGAAAGACGAAAGCAATGCGGAATACTTGGTCGAACTGCGTAGGCTAGCGAAATACTGCCAGTTCGGAGGGAATCTGACAGAAGCGCTGCGGGACAAGTTCGTATGCGGATTGTCCAAAGAAGGGACGCAGAAGCGACTACTGGAAGAGAACGACCTCACACTGGACAGGGCTGTCCTTATAGCTGCATCGCACGAAGCTGCAGCGAAAGGAACGGCGGAAATGCAACTAAAGGCGGCGGCACTCGGGGTGGACCAAATTACGTCAAGCACAACAAAATGCTACCATTGTGGGAAGACAACGCATGACCAGAATCAATGCTGGTTTAAGAACCAAGAGTGTAGGAAATGTGGCAAACTGGGTCACATCGCGAAGGTATGCCGGTCTGGGAAAAAGACCAATAATCAAAGGAAGCCACCACAAGAAAAGTACAACAAGGTACACAAGGTGGCTGAGAAGAGTTCAGACGAACAGAATTCAGACTCAGACCCAAACAACCAGGAGCTGGGTAGTCTGAGAATCCACAATGTGGGTAAAGAAACGGATCTACAGGCCATCTGGGTCATACTAAAAATAGCTGGAGTCCAAGTAAGAATGGAGCTGGACACTGGATCAGCTCTATCAGTCATCAACCGAAGGGACTACCACCGGCTATTCTCTCACATACCTTTAAGAAATACCAAGTTCGTATTACAGACATACACGGGGCATACCGTATACCCCGTGGGGAAAATAAGAGTCAAGGTGAGAGATAGGGGTAAAGAACACCCAAGAATGAACTTGTACGTATTACCTGAGGGAGGACCACCACTTCTAGGACGGGAGTGGATTAAGAAAATAGACATGGAATGGCATTACCTAAAAGCCATAATGAGGGAGGACTCGGTGCAAGCTATTAGCTCAGATTCTGAAATGGATGATGATAAGACCAAGTCGAATATGGAAGACAAGGCTAAAAGGGACTTGCCGACGATGGGAAAGAAAACGAAGACATGCAGAAGGACTTATGGTACCAAGAAGAATAAAGCTGCAGAGCAGAACTCCAGGTTGACAGAGAATTCTGAGCCTGTTCAAGCAAAGGATTCATCCAGGACGGAAGAACACCGAGCTCGGACGCAAACTTATGTCAAAGTACGACAACAATTAGAGCAGTTGAGTGACCGTCTCGTACAAGAGATGAAAAATATGGAAAAGTTCTGGGACACCGAATGGGAGAACCTGGAAAGACTACAGAGACAGCTAGCTCAAGCAGAGAGCGACCATAGAGCCATCGTGGTCAAATACCAATCACATTCCCCTGATGCTGTTCAGGAACTAGAATATTTACAGAATGAACCAAAGGAAGAGGAATCTTCAGGGAGCCAGGATTTTATTCCAGTTCTTCTCTACGACTCCTTACAAGCAGAGTGTGAGAAGTTGAAAGAACAGTATGAACAGGCCCAGGCTACAATTCTGGAGGGGGTTAACTCGGCAGCCTCCGAAAAGCTAGTTTCAGTAGAAGCTTATGAACAACTAAAGGTTGAACATGAGCAAGAAGTCCAAAGGCTGCAGGAAATTCTTGATGAGCTCAAGGCCAAGACAGACTCATCGATAGAAGCTCCATCCATAGATGAGAAATTAGAGGTGAAAATCATGGCAGAGCATGAAAGACAGGATGTCCAAGAACTTATGAAAACATTGAAGGACACCCAAGACAAATATGAGGCGGCAATGACCGAGGTTCAACAACTTGAAGAACAGATTCAACTGGGAATCCTTTCAGTGGAAGAACAGGACACTGTAAGAATGGTCCCTGAACATGAACTAGAGAGCATCAGGGCGCAACTTCTCCGAGCGCTGAAAGCCAAAGTTCAAGAGGAACGTAAGGTGGAAGTATTGGAGAAAGAGGTGGTTGAAATAGAGAAGACTCTGATCCACCGTGTTCCCAGGGAAGAGTTAACGGTCAGCCAACTCCTTCATATGCTGCAGGACAAGACTCTGCAAGGGGAACAACCTGAACACGAGCTTCAATCTTCAGGGGGAACGAGTTCGGAGCTCTCAAAAGTCACGGAGATAGCTGAGGTGGCAACACAAATTTTACAAGGATGCCAAAAGTACGTTGAATCACGTCAAGGTGAACAGAAGAATGTGGAAACCGTTACTGCAGTAGAAGGGTTAAATAGCCTGATAACGCAATTACCGATGGAAAGGAAGGTATTGAACTCACAAATGAGGTCCGTCGTGAAGGAATGGCAGATAACCCAGGAAGAGCGGGATGAATATGAATGCATGAAGAAGGCTTTTCAAGAAAGGTGTTTAGGGAAGGAACCACCGTCAGCTAACGTCCAGACGGGTGAGGAGGAAGAAGAAGTCTCTCTAGCGGGCCTAACTCAGGACGAACCCGAATATTACCATGACCTGTTGAGTGACACTGAATATTACGAGGATGTGGTCTGCCCAGCTTGTGATGAAAACTCTCAAAGTGCTGAAATCCGGATGAAGCACTTAAGGTCTAAGGAACATAGAGAATTGGTGGCGCTACAGCTGGCAGCCGAGAAAGGAGCTCCGAGAGTTTCAAAAAGGCAGAAAAGAAAAAGAAGAAGCAGAAGATAATAACTGTCTAAAATATTAGCACTTCTGCCATTCCAGGCGGGACATTACGAAAGGAGCTAAATCAGTTGGAAAACTGGAAAATGTCAAGACAGCCAGTTGGTTGTAAAAGTCCGCACTGCTGGTTCAACAGGATGAAAGTTCAAGCTGTTACGTCAAGAAAAAGGCTATGGAGGAGTCACGCTAGCCAGGTGAACCGGCTACACCAAAGAAATGTTGTTCGGAACGAGTCAAGATCAGAGACTGAATCTATGAACTGTTTCCGCAGAGACTGAACCTGTGAACTGTTTCCACCGAGATTATATTTGTAAATTGTTTTATATGACATTGACTCCACCGAGATTATATCTGTAATTTGTTTTATAGGAAGTTGAAGATATGTATGTTTAACGGGGACTCTGTAAGTAATAAGCTAAAAAAGGAGGATTGTAGTGTATGTACCCATCTATCTTTAAGGGAACTATTGAATGTAACCGTTCACCTTTAAGGGAACTACTTTAGGTGTGGCACTATTTGTTTGGCTTCTGTATACTGTAATACCGATAGTGACCACACCAGTATATAAGTGTTGTAGCAGGATTGCTGGGGCAGATTCGCCCGGACCTTCGAATAGTAAAGACCTGTTTGTTTGTTACTTCTGAAGTCTGTGTATTTATTAACTGCACAGCCCACAGACTTTACAGATAGACTCAGAGAACATGGAGCTTTTTTCACGGGAAAAGCATAAAGTTCAACGTGATACGATTAAAATCTTGAAAATGCTGAAGGGAATAGATTCTACTCGAGTGGACAGATCATTTGAGCTAGATAGGGGAAGAGAAGGAATACAGGGTGTCAATACAAAATGCAACAGCATAGAATTAAGTTACCAGGAAGTATTCCTTCTTATAGAGAGTAATCGACTTCTGGAATACATTCCCAGAACGTGGGGTAAGAATGGGGTTTCTACAGGCCTTAAAAAGGGAACTGGACGAGTTCCTGAGAGTGGAAGGTATTGAGTTATAGAGGTAAATGAGGATTATTTGTAATAGTGATGTCAGTTGCCATAGTGTGCTGGCTGCTAGTTTAATTTCAGAATTTAAAAAAAGATTGGGTCAAGGTTTTATCTCTATTGTTTGGCCTCTCTCAGGTGATTGCATGACCAGGGGCAGTGGGGTGGGGGAGGAGATTGATGGTGTACCTAGGCTACACTATGTCAGAATGGGACAGGCTAGATGGACCAGTTGGCCTTTTCTTCAAAGAGCAAAATACTCTTAAGTAAAGATCTGATAATAAATAGAATTTGTAGAATAGCCGGACACCCTGTATGTAAAAAATGCAAACACAGCACTAGATCCAAGATATCAGGTTAAAGCCTATGAACAAGAAACTAGAAAAAAGATAATAGCAAAATACTGCGGATGCTGGAAATCTGAAATAACAACAGAAAATGCTGGAAATACTCAGCAGGCCGGGCAGCATCTGTGGAGAGAGAAACAGAGTTAACGTTTCAGGTCTGGGACCCTTCATCAGAACTGGAAAAAGCTGGAGATGTAACAGATATTAAGCAGGTGCAGAGACAGGGGGGCGGGGGGGAGGAGGTTAGGAGGGGAGGAAGGAATAGAAAGAACATCCTGTACTTTTGTAAGAGGCAGGAAAGATAAAATGTTGCAAATGGAATGGCAAAAATCATACTGCATGAAAAATGGGGGCAGGGATAATTATCTGAAATTGTTGAACTCAATGTTGAGTCCGGCAGGCTGCAAAGTGCCCAATCGAAAGACAAGGTGCTGTTCCTCGAGCTTACGTTGAGCTTCATTGGAACAATGCAATAGCCCGAGGACAGAGAGATCAGAGTGGGAGTGAAGCGGTGAATTACAGTGACAGGCGACCGGAAGCTCAGGGTCACCCTTACGGACTGAACGGAGGTGTTCCGCAAAGCGGTCGCCCAATCTGCGTTTGGTCTCCCCAATGTAGAGGAGATCGCATCGTGAGCAGCGAATACATCTGTATTTAATGTTCACGACACCTCTCCGGTGCTTGTACATCTCTTTTGTAACATGGCAATGAGAACTATATGTAATACTCCATATGTGGTCTGACCAGTGCATTGTACAGTCTCAGCAGACTGGTATTTTACTGTTCTGGCTATATATCTCAGTATTCTTGTTGACTTTATAAAAATCTCACGATTGCCTATCCTTCAATGTAATCACTTCCTTTGCTCCCATGCAGTCCTACCATTTTCAAGTCCCTATTTTCACAAGTACAATACACAGCCTCCACTCTATACAGACACAATCTCCTTTAAAAAAAAATCATTCCCGGGATATGAGCATCACTGGCAAAGCCAGAATTTATTGCCCCACCCCCGTTTGTCCAAGGTTTGATACAACTGAGTGGCTTGCTGGACCACGTCAGAGGGCAGTTAAGAGTCAATCCCGTTTAAACCCCTTTAAGCTCTATTTTCATTAATGTTCCAATGACGCAAATTACAGCTGTCCCCTGGAATGGTTCCATTCACTTGTGAAAGACGGAGTTTCATACTGACCTTGATGTTGATCCCAAGGCACCTGAGCTGGGAACCGTTAGTACTGGCTGAGTGCACAGCATACAAATGAATAGAGCTGCTCCAAGTGAATACTGCACTGCCAACACAAGCAATATCAATTTACACTGAGCTTCAAAATGAGAAAGGGGACCAAGTAAATGATATATTACTTAAAAGAACAAAACGAGGCTTGCAAAACAATTATCCATACTTACTAAATACCTATTATCTGGACTCACTGAAGGCTTAATCATTTTGTTATCTACTTCCAGATTCCCACAAAGCATCCCTAAAAAAATGTTTATATATGCATGTATGTATGATATAATATATATATATATATACACACACATACACATATGTATATGTATTTGAATTGCTGACTTTGCTTATATATAGTTTTCAAAGATATAAAGGCCAATTTTCCGAGTTTGAGCTGCTGATGAGCCTCGCCTGCTGGCCACAATTATGAGAAAATTGTAGTGTATGTACCTTTAAGAGAGAACTACTTTTACAGCTCCTGTATACTGTAGTACTGGCAGTGACCACACCTGTATATAAGCCCTGAGCAGGCATCTGTACTGTTAGTTTTTAGACTACCCTCATCCAATAAACACCTGTTGATTGTTGATCTGCAGTCTCCGTCTATTTATTGAAGAACACCATACCTTAAGATTCAAGGATTTAACAGTGGCGACGAGGTCGATTCGAACCTACCTGCAACTCTGCATTTCCTCCCAAGGATTCGCTCTGGGAGGACGGTGGAAGAAAGTCGAGGCCAGAAGCACGGGCATCGACTACGAGCAACCGCCCAGTCATCCGGCAGAGAGTGAGCATCGCAGGGGAGGCTGTTGAGAGCTGGGCTTGGTTCTCCAGCCACGACGATCCAGCAACAGGCTGGCAACAGGTACAGCGCAGACCCTTCCCGGACAGCGGTGGCTGGAGCCGACCGATGGCACAGAAAAGGCCGAGCAGCGTCGACGGGGTAAGAGAGAGGGTAAAGCGCACAGGGCGCAGCCGGGGGTTGAAGACCGAGCGGCGTCGACGGAAAACAAAAAGAGAGAGAGGGTAAAGCACAGCCGGGGTTCAGGACCGAGCGGCGGCAACGAGAGAGGCGCACAGGAAAACGCGCAGAGTGCAGCCAGGGCTCAAGGGCTGAGCAGTGTCCGCGGGGGAAGAAAGGAAGCGCGGGAGACGCCATTTGAGCCGCGGAGAAGAAGGGAGAGCGCGGGAGACGCCATTTTTGAAGCCGCAACGGAGAAGAAGGGGAAGCGCGGGAGATGCCATTTTGAGCCAGCGGAGAAGAAGGGAGAGCGCAGGAGACGCCATTTTAGCCAGTCTAACCACACCCAGGGATGCCGAAGAGTGGCAGTGTCACAGCGTTCGACAATGAAGTCGAAGATTGGGCGACATATGTGGAACGCATTGAGGCGAATGAAGTGCCAGATGCCAGGAAAGTGCTGGTTTTGTTGAATTCCATGGGTGCAAAAACGTATGGCTTACTGCGAAACCTAATAACCCCAGAGAAGCCAGTGGATAAGGATTTCGAAAGCATAGTGGAAATCCTACAGGACCACTTAAACCCCACACCGCTGCTGATAGCAGAAAGATTTAAGTTTCACAAAAGGAACCAGCATAAAGATGAAAGTAATGCTGAGTATTTAACGGAACTGCACAAGCTATCGAAACACTGCCAGTTTGGAATGGGACTAGCAGATACGTTAAGGGACAAGTTTGTGTGTGGGCTTCAAAGTGAAGGAACCCAGAAATGGCTTCTATCAGAAAAGGATCTTACGCTGGACAAGGCTTTCAGCATGGCAGTATCACACGAAGCAGCCGCACGGGGAGCTGCAGAGATACAACGGAGACCGCAAGAATATGGCACCAATGAAATGTCATATGGAGCAGGGAAGTGTTATCGCTGTGGCAGAACAACACACGACCAGAAGGATTGTTGGTTCAAGGACCAAGTGTGCAGACAGTGTGGAAAAGCAGGATACATAGCAAGAGTCTGCAGGTCGGGGAAGAAAACCAGCAGCAAGAAATCTCCACAGGAGAAGTACAAAAAGGTACATAAGGTGACGGAGAGTAGTTCAGATGAACAGAAAAGTGATACAGACTCCGGAAGCAAGGAGCTGGGTTGTCTGAAACTACATAATGTAATCAAAATGGAGGATCACCAGACTATCTGGGTCACGCTCAAGATAGACGGAGTCCAAGTGAAAATGGAATTGGACACAGGATCAGCCCTAACAGTCATAAACCGAAGGGACCACAAGCGGCTTTTCTCACATATACCCTTGAGAGCTACAGAGATTGTCTTGAAGACGTACACGGGGCAAAAAGTCTACCCCAAAGGAAAAATAAGGGTGAAAGTGATATACAACGGCCAGGAAATACCAAAAATGGACCTATAGGTATTGCCAGATGGAGGACCACCACTACTAGGACGTGAATGGATCCGGAAGATACAATTAGATTGGCATTCCATACAGTAGAGGCCAAAAAGGATGACGACGTCACACCTGGACGACTGTCAAAAATGCTAACTGACGCACAAGAAGTGTTCCAGGAGGGACTCGGAACACTAAAAGGCATAACAGCGACGATGAAAATGGAGGAAAATGCAAGCCCAAAGCTTTTTAAGGCCAGACTGGTGCCTTATGCGATCCGCCCATCCGTCGAAGCAGAGCTGGAAGGTTTGGAACGTTCTGGAGTACTGTCCAAAGTGAACTGGAGCGAGTGGGCTACACCCATCGTTCCTGTAATGAAGAGGTCAATGAGTAATACGCCTGGGGAACCAAAGAAGGTTCGCATCTGTGGGGACTTTAAGGTGACAGTGAACCCAGTCCTTCACACGATACAATATCCGCTTCCGCGGATTGTAGATATTTTCGCCTCGCTATCTGGAGGAAAACGCTTCACTAAGATTGATCTGGCCCAGGCGTACCTGCAAATGGAGGTAGAAGAAGCCTCGAAACAATACCTCACGATCAACACTCACAAAGGTCTCTACCAATACAACTGGCTGGTGTTCGGGGTAGCATCGGCTCCGGCTATTTGGCAAAGGGCAATGGATCAAGTCCTGCAAGGGATTCCAGGGACCCAGTGTTATTTGGACGACATCCTGGTCACGGGCGAAAATGACAGTGATCACCTCGCCAACCTGGAGCAGGTGCTCACTAGGTTGCAGGAATATGGGCTACGAGCTAATCGCCACAAATGCGAGTTTTTCCAGAAGCAGATCTCGTATTGTGGCCACGTTATTGATGAAGAGGGGTTACATAAGTCCCCTGAAAAGATTGAGGCAGTAGTCAAGGCTCCAGCACCGGAAAATGTATCACAACTGAGGTCGTTCCTTGGGCTGGTGAACTACTACCATAAGTTCTTACCAAATTTGTCTACAGTATTACACCCACTGAACACCCTACTGCAGACGGGGGTACCATGGAAGTGGAAAGAGGAATGTAAACGAGCTTTCCAGAAGTGCAAAGAATTGATCACATCAAAAGAGGTGTTGGCCCATTTCAACCCAGCACTACCAATTCGGTTGGCATGTGATGTATCACCCTATGGTATTGGAGTGGTGCTGTCGCACAAATTCCCAGACGGGTTGGAGAGGCCAGTAGCCTTTGCGTCTCGGTCACTAACCTCAGCCGAGCGCAACTATGCCCAGATTGACAGGGGGGCCCTCAGCCTAGTATGGGGAGTAAAAAAGTTCAACCACTATCTGCACGGGCAGAAGTTCACCTTGCTGACTGACCACCAACCATTTGTCTCCATCTTTAATCCAAAGACTGCGCAACGGCTACAAAGATGGTCCCTTTTTCTCGGGGCGAACCAATATGAAATAGAGTATAAGGGCACGAAACAGCATGGAAACGCTGATGGGCTATCACGCCTGCCACTGCCTACTGCGGAGGAAGCACCAGCAGTGGACCCTGTCGAAATATTTTATTCGTCGATAATTGAACGCTTGCCAGTAACTAACGCGGATAAAGAGAAGGAGACCCGAAATGATCCGACACTGTCTCGGGTATATGATTTGATGGTGAAGGGATGGCCAACACACGGCGACTCACTGTTGCCAGCATTCTCATCCAGAAGAGAACAGCTGTCAGTATGCCAGGGGACAGTGATGTGTGGATCCCGAGTGGTAATTCCACCCAAGTTAAGGGAGAGAGTGCTCAATGAGCTTCACGAAGGCCATCTGGGAGGGGTGAAAATGAAAAGCCTTGCTAGGGCTTATGTGTGGTGGCCGGGAATCGATCAACAAATCGAGGACCTAACAAAGAGCTGCTCAGGATGCCAGAAGGTCCAAAATGCACCACCACATGCCCCTCTACACCCATGGGAGTGGCCCTCCTCTCCATGGCAATGGGTGCATATTGATTTTGCTGGTCCATTCATGGACTCAATGTTCTTAATAGCAGTGGATGCGCACTCGAAATGGCCTGAGGTGATCAAAATGTCCTCCACCACTACGGAGAAAACGATTGCAGTCCTACGGACCATATTTGCCAGGAACGGCTTGCCAGAGCAGATTTGCTCTGATAATGGACCACAGTTTGTGTCCGAAGAGTTTCGGAAATTTATGAGAAGGAATGGGGTAAGGCATTACACATCCGCCCCGTATCATCCAGCCACAAATGGATTGGCTGAGAGGTTCGTACAAACCTTTAAAAAGGCAGTAAGGGTCATGTGCGATGATGACATTCCACTGCAGCATAAGGTGGACAATTTCCTGTTAGCCTACAGAAATGCGACACATGCAGTTACCAACCAGACCCCGGCCATGATGTTCTTTAACAGAAGGTTGAGATCTCGTCTGGATTTGCTCAGACCAAATGTGCGAAGAAATGTTGAGAATAAGCAATTCCAGCACATCAATGAGAAGCCGACAAGGAGCTTCAATGTAGGACAACCAGTCTTGGCCCGCGACTACCGAACAGAGAAATGGCAACCCAGAATGATATGCACACGGCAGGGGCCACTAATGTACACAGTGGATGTCGGGGAGAACATTGTGAGACGCCATGTTGACCAGATCCTAGCATCACAGGAACGAGTCAACCCCATGTTTCGCGTACCTAGTGATGAACCCGACATACCGGTAGCATCTACCCCAGAAACAGTAGCATCGGAAACTGATGAACTAACCGACGACAGGGGGCCAGAATCACCTCCGCACCAAGAACAAGACACTCAGGAAAGGCACTATCCAGAAAGGATCAGGAAGCCGCCCCAAAGACTGAAGCTATAAATGGACTATTTCAGTTAATGTGCATGTTAAAAGTGTTAACTGTTATTTGAATGTTATGGTACTGTTAATCTAAAAGGGGAGGAATTGTAGTGTATGTACCTTTAAGAGAGAACTACTTTTACAGCTCCTGTATACTGTAGTACCGGCAGTGACCACACCTGTATATAAGCCCTGAGCAGGCATCTGTACTGTTAGTTTTTAGACTACCCTCATCCAGTAAACACCTGCTGATTGTTGATCTGCAGTCTCCGTCTATTTATTGAAGAACACCATACCTTAAGATTCACGGATTTAACAGAAATGTTTCGGTTGCTGCCCTCAATCTTATTTCCATTGAAACAAATAGACGGAAAATCATGGGCAGTGCACCTGACATGCACGGCCGGTGGGGAAGGCCTCTTGTCGATGCCTCTAACTTGGAAAATTATGCCTACAGCTTCCAGGCAGCTATGATTTCCATTCTTTTGTTGGTTCAGAATGTGGTTTAACATGCCTGCAACTATTGTTCTGATTTGTATATACATTATATATAAAATAATGTAAAATATTTGTTCCAGTAGAATATAAGTTTGTATTTTGGTAAATCCAATTCAAGTGAAAGTGACTGTATCTAACATGGATGATTGTGGCCTGTGACTTCTGATACTGGGAGACGCTAAGCTCTCGCTTTGTTTTGAACTCATTTTTACATGAAATAACTTCCAAATGAATTCCAACAGTCTGCTGTATATTCAATTGCGAATGAGGTCTTTGGCTTTAAAACAACCAGAGTTGTTAATATTAAAAGCATGCAGCAGCTCGTCAAACAGTTGGTTTGCGCCTCCCGTTAGTGCCTTAAGAGGGCGCTAATGGGGTGCAAAGCAACTAGCGCCTGGGCGCGGCGATGTTTGCGCCGCTTGCGAAATTAACTAGACATTTTGCGGCGGCACTAAACACTGCCGCCATGATCTCCTGCGCCGGCAGATCGTGACGTCAGTCGAGTGCGCAATGCCCGGTAGCACCCCGGACCGGATATTGAGTGGTGCCCCCTGCCTTACCGCCTGCCGCTAGCAATGATAGGTTGAGGGGAGCGTTTTGCAGTCAGGAAGGGACTGGGGGAGCACTATTTAAAGGCGACAGCTTCCTGCCTTTTTTTGTTGGTGACATTTTTGCACCACGCATTCTAAGAGAGAGAGAGAGAGAGAGAGACACTTTTGGAGAGATTCAATGCTGTGTGAAGGACTTTTGGGTACTGAGCAGCACTTTGCAGGTTCATTTTGATTTGCCCTCCCTTGTATCGATTTAGAAGAGATTGTGGGGGCTGCACTCTGAGCTCTTTCCCTGGGTCCCTCCATTGTTCTTTCCAGCAGATTTAATGTACAGGACTCTCCAGGCCGAGATTCAAGGCTGCAATGAGCAGGATGTGGATGGAGAGCAAGATCAACCCTCCCCTTTATGAACTGGCCGGCGCCAGTGTGTCTGTGTTCCACTGTTGACTGACATCACGTGAGCTTTGCCATCACTCTGAGGTAGTGCCTCGGCCTTTGCGCCTTAAGACAGGTGTGAAGCGCCTGATTTAGCGCTCCAATCACCTCCAGGGGGGCTAAAAGCCAAGTTTGCCGTCGGAGGCGATAATTAGCGCCAGGCGTTAAACTTTGCGCACGGCTGATAATGGCGCCCCAAAGAGGGCGATACTGAATTTTCCCCCCAAGGTATTTACAATCTAACAAAGCAGTTTGAGTAGCAGTTAGTGTCATTCATTGTGAACTTTCAGCTATTGCTCACAGATTTCCAACCCTAGCATTGGCCAGCAGTTCCACTTGTATTTGCCAGCTTCACGCTTGATGGCCCTCCATCATGTGCTCAGCGTGACTCCCGGTGTTCAGTCTCCATAAAGGGAGAGTATGGCAAGTAGCATTTTTAAATAACTTTTTAATTAAAGTTAAAATTGCTTTTAAGTGCTTACCTTTGTAGTCTAAGGTCAATATTTCAGATGTTTGAGCAGATTTATTATTGTAATATTAGTGACTATAGTATAATTACAGTGTGTGAGTAGAAAATTTATAAGTGGTAATTTCTCTGGACCTGACAGCAGTTTAATCTCATTTTAGTAATTTATTTATGAGGCATGCTTGATAAAGAAACTTATTAGTTTGAGAGATTTAAAATTACAAGATACCAAATCAAAACATTTAAATTATAAAAATCTACCTTTCTTTCCCTATCCATTTTAATGGATTTGGTCAGAAATGGCTGATTTGAATAGCTTTTATCAGATAATAGCCCAGGTCAGTAGAGTTAAAGGGAAGATTTTCCACTACTCTGCACCAGCGGTTTATGCATATGGCTGGCATAGGGGGAGGGTTGGAAAATTCAGAGGAGAGTGTAATTGCCTCAAAAATGATAGGAGCATGTTGCTTGGCATTTTCTGACCAGGCCGCATTGGATTCTCAAGAGGCCTGAGCCACATTCAGGGTTTAACAATCATGCAAATGAGAGCAGGGTTCCTGCCCTCATATTTTCAATAGCTTGGTCCTGAAACACTACATAATTGCTGAAGGCCTGTTTTACATACACACTTCTGATAACTTGCTTCCTGATACTTTTAAAGCTGTGTTTAGCTACATTATCACATCCCCATCTCACTAACCACCCCTCACACTCACTCTCCTCCTAGTCCAATCATACCAACTAACAACACACAAGGGTAGGCACTTGGGTGTTTTATCCAATGTTCATGTAAAGTTTCTGTTAATGTGCTGAAAACATTGAAACCTTTATTTTCAACACTTTGCGTTCTCAGATGTGTGTGCACCTTTGGAAGTGGCTTAGTGAGTTGCAGTGAATGGTGAGACATAACGGTACCCCCCGCAATGGTGGTGAGTGTGAAAGGAATGGCTTGGGCATTGTAGGGATGCTTTATGGTGTTGGTGTGGGGTGGTGTTAACCTGACGCTTCATGTGGCAGCCAGGGTGTACAGCATCAAGAAGTAAATCTGGCCTCTCAGGCAACAATGTGGTCACGTGCTGATGCCCTGTGCAGCATCAGGTGTTTGCGGAGAAGGTTGGTGTTGTTGTTGGTGGGCCTGGTGCTGCTGGTGTTGGGCATCATCGTGGTCAGATTGTGAGGATTGTGGGCGTGAACAGGGGCAGGCGTTTTGAGGCAGAAATGTCACAGAATCACAGATACCAAATGAGGTTTTTTTTCATGAAGCTCTTGCCCATTTCAGAAGAGGGCTTCTACCACCTGCCTCAAAGCCAGTAGAAACCTGTGGAGAGCACAATGGAGACTAAAACGAACCCTTTGGAGTTCAATATTTAGAGTCCTTAAAACTTGAGATCAATGTCTGAATGGAGTTTGATACTCAGAGTACAGAGGATTAAAGGGAGATCTTTACTGTGGAAATTTAAAGCAATAATCTTGGATGGAATACTGCTGGGGACACTCCAGATAACTCAATTTCACCTCCGGTAATAACTGCTAAAGGCTATTGTGGCAGCCTATAAAAGGTAATAATTAGCGTGAGTATTACGATTCAAGCCTTAACGCATTTGTATCAAATTCCGCTCTCTACTGTTTTACGGTGTTCATCCATTTAAGTTAAACAGGTTAATCCCTCCATTGAACAGCAGAGTGAGCAATTTGATATAAATGACAAATGCTTTTGTATGACAACGTTGTTGACATTCATTTCCATCCTTGGAAGTCTAAAGAACATTGATACGTAATTGCTTTATTAAGTTATAAACTTACAAACAGAATGAATGCATGCCTAAATAATTTATAAGCATTAACATAAAATAGAGAATCCATAAGAATCACGGTGGAGAGCTGAGCTCATGTTACGGGTCAACTTCAGCTGGTGTCCTCAATTTCATTCCAGCTCATTATTTTGCTTCACTGACAGTGAGTGCACCCTTCTGCACTTCATATTACACTCACACTTTATATATCACTTGTTCATACAGGAAACTCTATTATCCAGCACCAACGGGACCAGCGTGGTGCCAGTTTATCAAAAAGTCCGGATTACAGAGAAATATAGTTAAAAAGTACGAGAGCTCTGTACACAGCAACAAATCCAGGCTTCCCTGTTGCTTAGCAACATGTGCAGGAACTCCAGCCACAGACCAAGCATCCCTGTTGCTTAGCAACAAGTGCATGAACCCCAGTTACGCAGCCACAGATCCAGGAACTGCCACTAATATGAAGTAAAACTTACCTGAACCTACTCCTGAATTTTGCCGGTTAACAGGGATTTCCGGTTATTTAGGTGCCGGTTAAAAGAGAGTTTTCTGTATTAAGCTACTTTACCAGCTGCTCATATTACCGATTGCTAACCGTTGCCCTTCTCCTTGAAGTTCTCTCTTTCTGTGCAATTTACTTCCACCTGCACTTATCTTGTCCAGCCCAACCTGCTTCGAGTTTTACGCTGGTCAAAACCCGTAAACAGCCTCACTCACCCTCCTTTCTGTTCTCTTCTCCAAATTAACCCGATAAAATAGAACTAAAAAAGGTACAACAACAAGCTAGCTTATTCATTCGAAGCTTGAAGCAATTATAACTTTTATTTTGGGGAAGAAATATTACTATAGTGTTCAAAGGCTTAATACATAAACAAGAAAGGTACTTTTCTATCCGTATTATTAAAGTTTGAAGATAATACTGTGATTATGCAAATTCTCTTCAACTAATACGGAGCTGAGGATGGGCTGTAAATTCTGCCTTGCCAGTGTCGCCCACAACGCAAGAACAACACACGCTACGTTGATTCGGATGAGTTAAAGCTTAGAATCATAGAACCTCACAACACAGAAGGACGCCATGTGGCCTGTCATGCCTGTGCCGGGTTTTTGGAGGGTTAAGGCAGGGAAGCTGGCTAGAAGAGAACTAAGAAGTCAAGCTTTGAGGTAATGAAGTCGAGGAGCACGATTACAGCAGCAGAGGTTGAGCTGAAGCAAAGGCAGATTTTGTTGCGGAGTTGGAAAATAAAAACGTGTGGGGGAGGAAGCTGAGCTTGGGATCGAGTAGTCTGCAAATTTTATGCACCTCCTAACTCAGCCCAAGATGGCTGTTTAGGCGATCAAGGCCAGAAGAATGTAGGAACTGGCAATGCCCAAAGATAATGGCTGGAATGTTCTGGAGGTTGGCAGGTTGGGGGTGGCTCCGATGTGGCAAGCCCTGCCAACTTTAATGGCAGGGCCTGATTTTTTTTTTTATTCGCTTATGGGATCTGGGTGTCGCTGGCAAGGCCAGCATTTATTGCCCATCCCTAGTTGCCCTCGAGAAGGCGGTGGTGAGCTACCTTTTTGAACCACTGCAGTCTGTGTGGTGAATGTTGTGTCCGTGTATAATAAGGCACAGACTGCGGAGAACGGTACAACAGGTGTTTACACAATGTGGCTCACAGTTGAACTGATCTGTACAGATTACTACTCAGTGTTATATACAGGTGTGGTCACTGCCGGTACTGCAGTATACATGAGCTGTAAAACATAGTTCCCCCCCTTAAAGGTATAAACATTACATTTCCTCCCCTTTTAGATTAACAGTACCATAACACTCATTTAACAATTAAATATCAAACTAATTACAATTAACACTTTTAACATGCAACATTAGCTGAAAATAGTCTATTTATATATTCAGTCTTTGGGGAGGCTTCCTGATCCTTTCTGGATAGCGCCTTTCCCAAGTGTCTTGCTCTTGGTGCGGAGGCGATTCTGGCCCCCTGTCGTCGGTTGGTTCATCAGCTTCCGATGCTACTGTTTCTGGGGTAGATGCGACCTGTACGTCGGGTTCATCACCAGGTACGTATGGGCGAGGCATGGGGTTAACTTGTTCCTGTGACTCTAGGATCTGGTCAGCATGGCGTCTCATGATGCTCTCCCCAACGTCCACTGTGTACATTAGTGGCTCCTGCCGTGTGAATATCGTTCCTGGCTGCCATTTTTCTGTTCGGTAGTCGCGGGCCAAGACTGGTTGCCCTACATTGAAGCTCCTTGTTGGCTTCTCATGGATGTGCTGGAATTGCTTACTCTCAACATCTCTTCGTATGTTTGGTCTGAGCAAATCCAGGCTGTTGAATCCGTGAATCTTGATGTATGGTGTCCTTCAAGAAATAGACAGAGACTGCAGAGGAACAATCAACAGGTGTTTACTGGATGAGGGTTACTCTAAAACTAATAGTACAGATCCCTACTCAGGGTTTATATACAGGTGTGGTCACTGCCGGTACTACAGTATACAGGAGCTGTAAAAAGTAGTTCTCCCCTTAAAGGTACATACACTACAATTCCTCCCCTTTTAGATTAACAGTACCATAACATTCATTTAACAATTAACACTTTTAACATGCAACATTAACTGAAAATAGTCTATTTATAAATTCAGTCTTTGGGGCGGCTTCCTGATCCTTTCTGGATAGCGCCTTTCCTGAGTGTCTTGCTCTTGGTGCGGAGGCGATTCTGGCCCCCTGTCGTTGGTTGGTTCATCAGCTTCCGATGCTACTGTTTCTGGGGTAGATGCTACCTGTATATCGGGTTCATCACCAGGTACGCGAGGCATGGGGTTGACTCGTTCCTGTGACTCTAGGATCTGGTCGACATGGCGTCTCACAATGTTCTCCCCAACATCCACTGTGTACATTAGTAGCCCCTGCCGTGTGCATATCATTCCTGGTTGCCATTTCTCTGTTCGGTAGTCGCGGGCCAAGACTGGTTGCCCTACATTGAAGCTCCTTGTCGGCTTCTCATTGATGTGCTGGAATTGCTTATTCTCAACATCTCTTCGTACATTTGGTCTGAGCAAATCCAGACGAGATCTCAACCTTCGGTTAAAGAACATCATGGCCGGGGTCTGGTTGGTGACTGCATGTGTCGCATTTCTGTAGGCTAACAGGAAATTGTCCACCTTATGCTGCAGTGGAATGTTGTCATCGCACATGGCCCTTACTGCCTTTTTCAAGGTTTGTACGAACCTCTCAGCCAATCCATTTGTGGCTGGATGATACGGGGCGGATGTGTAATGCCTTACCCCATTCCTTGTCATAAATTTCCAAAACTCTTCGGACACAAACTGTGGTCCGTTATCAGAGCAAATCTGCTCTGGCAAGCCGTTCCTGGCAAATATGGTCCGTAGGACTGCAATCGTTTTCTCCGTGGTGGTGGAGGACATTTCGATCACCTCAGGCCATTTCGAGTGCGCATGCACGGCTATTAAAAACAGTGAGTCCATGAATGGACCAGCAAAATCAATATGCACCCGTTGCCATGGAGATGAGGGCCACTCCCATGGGTGTAGAGGGGCATGTGGTGGTGCATTTTGGAACTTCTGGCATCCTGAGCAGCTCTTTGTCAGGTCCTCGATTTGCTGATCGATCCCCGGCCACCACACATAAGCCCTAGCAAGGCTTTTCATTTTCACCCCTCCCAGATGACCTTCGTGAAGCTCATTGAGCACTCTCTCCCTTAACTTGGGTGGAATTACCACTCGGGATCCACACATCAAGGTCCCCTGCCATACTGACAGCTGTTCTCTTCTGGATGAGAATGCTGGCAACAGTGAGTCGCCATGTGTTGGCCATCCCTTCACCGTCAAGTCATATGCCCGAGACAGTGTCGGGTCATTTCGGGTCTCCTTCTCTATATCAGCGTTAGTTACAGGCAAGCGTTCAATTATAGTCGAATGAAATATTTCGACAGGGTCCACTGCTGGTGCTTCCTCCGCAGTAGACAGTGGCAGGCGTGATAGCCCATCAGCGTTTCCATGCTGTTTCGTGCCCTTATACTCGATTTCATATTGGTTCGCCCCTAGAAAAAGGGACCATCTTTGTAGCCGTTGCGCAGTCATCACCGGAACGCCCTTCTTTGGATTAAAGATGGAGACAAGTGGTTGGTGGTCAGTCAGCAAGGTGAACTTCTGCCCGTACAGATAGTGGTTGAACTTTTTCACTCCCCACACTAGGCTGAGGGCCTCCCTGTCAATCTGGGCGTAGTTACGCTCGGCTGAGGTTAGTGATCATGACGCAAAGGCTATTGGCCTCTCTGAGCCGTCCGGGAATTTGTGCGACAGCACCGCTCCAATGCCATAGGGTGATGCATCACACGCCAACCGAATTGGTAGTGCTGGGTTGAAATGGGCCAACACCTCTTTTGATGTGATCAATTCTTTACACTTCTGGAAAGCTCGTAAGCAATTCCAGCACATCCATGAGAAGCCAACAAGGAGCTTCAATGTAGGGCAACCAGTCTTGGCCCGCGACTACCGAACAAAAAAATGGCAGCCAGGAACGATATGCACACGGCAGGGCCCACTAATGTACACAGTGGACGTTGGGGAGAGCATCGTGAGACGCCATGCTGACCAGATCCTAGAGTCACAGGAACAAGTCAACCCCATGCCTCGCCCATACGTACCTGGTGATGAACCCGACGTACAGGTAGCATCTACCCCAGAAACAGTAGCATCGGAAGCTGATGAACCAACTGACGACAGGGGGCCAGAATCGCCTCCGCACCAAGAGCAAGACACTCGGGAAAGGCGCTATCCAGAAAGGATCAGGAAGCCTCCCCAAAGACTGAATTTATAAATAGACTATTTTCAGCTAATGTTGCATGTTAAAAGTGTTAATTGTAATTAGTTTGATATTTAATTGTTAAATGAGTGTTATGGTACTGTTAATCGAAAAGCGGAGGAATTGTAATGTATGTACCTTTAAGGGGAGAACTACTTTTTACAGCTCCTGTATACTGTAGTACCGGCAGTGACCACACCTGTATATAAACCCTGAGTAGTGATCTGTACAGTTCGTTCTAGAGTAACCCTCATTCAGTAAACACCTGTTGAATCGTTCCCTGCAGTCTTGTTGTCTAATTATTGAAGGACACAACATCAAGATACACGGATCTAACAACCGGAACGCCCTTCTTCAGATTAAAAATGGAGACAAGAGGCTGGTGATCAGTCAGCAAGGTGAATTTCTGCCCGTGCAGATAGTGATTGAACTTTTTCACTCCCCACACTAGGCTGAGGGCCTCCCTGTCAATCTGGGCGTAGTTACGCTCGGCTGAGGTTAGTGATCGTGACGCAAAGGCTATTGGCCTCTCTGAGCCGTCCAAGAATTTGTGCGACAGCACCGCTCCAATGCCGTAGGGTGACGCATCACATGCCAACTGAACTGGTAATGCTGGGTTGTAATGGGCCAATACCTCTTTCGATGTGATTAGTGTTTTGCTCTTCTGGAAAGCTCGTCTACATTCGTCACTCCACTTCCATGGCACCCCAGTTTGCAGTAGGGTGTTCAGTGGGTGTAGTATTGTAGACAAATTTGGCAAGAACTTATGGTAGTAGTTTACCAGCCCAAGGAACGACCTCAGTTGTGACACATTTTCCGGTGCTGGAGCCTTGACTACTGCCTCAATCTTCTCTGGGGACTTATGTAACCCCTCTTTATCGATAACGTGGCCACAATACGAGATTTGTTTTCTAAAAAACTCGCATTTGGGGCGGTTAGCTCGGAGCCCATATTCCTGCAATCTAGTGAGCACCTGCTCCAGGTTGGCAAGGTGATCACTGTCATTTTCACCCGTGACCAGGATGTCGTCCAAATAACACTGGGTCCCTGGGATCCCTTGCAGGACTTGTTCCATTGCCCTCTGCCAAATAGCCGGAGCTGATGCTACCCCGAATACCTGCCAGTTGTATTGGTAGAGACCTTTATGGGTGTTGATTGTGAGGTATTTTTTGATGCTTCTTCTACCTCCATTTGCAGATACGCCTGGGCCAGATCAATCTTAGTGAAGCGTTTCACAGAATCACAGAAATCACAGAATCACAGAAACCTCACAGTGCAGATAGAGGCCATTTCGGCCCATCGAGCCTGCACCGACACATATCCCACCCGATCCCCGTAACCCCTACACCAACACATATCCCACCCTATCCCCGTAGCCCCACGTATTTAATCCCCCTAACACTAAGGGTCAATTTTATCATAGCCAATCAACCTAACCTGCACATCTTTGGACTGTGGGAGGAAACCGGAGCACCCGGAGGAAACCCACGCAAACACGGGGAGAATGTGCAAACTCCACACAGACAGTCACCCGAGGCTGGATTCGAACCCGGGTCCCTGGCGCTGTGAGGCAACAGTGCTAACCACTATGCCACCGTGCTGCCGGTGCCCTCCAGATAGCGAGGCAAAAATATCTTCAATCCGCGGAAGTGGATATTGTACGGTGTGAAGGACCGGGTTCACTGTTACCTTAAAGTCCCCACAGATGCGAACCTTCTTTGGTTCCCCAGGCGTGCTGCTCAACGACTTTTTCATCACAAGGACGATGGGTGTAGCTCACTCGCTCCAGTCTACCTTGGACAGTTCACCTGAACGTTCCAGACTCTGCAGCTCTGCTTCGATGGCTGGGCAGATCGCATAAGGTACCGGTCTGGCCTTAAAAAATTTTGGGCTTGCGTTTTCTTCCATTTTAATCGTCGCTGTCATGCCTTTTAGTGTTCCGAGTCCTTGCTGGAACACTTCTTTCGCGTCAGTTAGGATCTTTGACAGTTGCCCAGGTGTGACGTCGTCATCCTTTTTGTCAGCCACAGTCAGTGCCTGTATGGAATGCCAATCCAGTTGTATTTTCCGGATCCATTCACGTCCCAGTAATGGTGGTCCTCCATCTTGCAATACATACAGGTCTAGTTTTGGTGTTTCCTTACCGTTATATATAACGGTCACCCTTATTTTTCCTTT
The DNA here is from genome assembly GCF_052327205.1 of Somniosus microcephalus. Taxonomy (NCBI): domain Eukaryota; kingdom Metazoa; phylum Chordata; class Chondrichthyes; order Squaliformes; family Somniosidae; genus Somniosus; species Somniosus microcephalus. The sequence goes on along the minus strand of NC_140999.1, from coordinate 172,587,922 downwards.
GGGGTAGACTTTTTGCCCCATGTACATCTTCAAAATAATTTTTGTGTCTCTCAAGGGTATGTGTGAGAATAGCCGCTCGTAGTCCCATCGGTTTATGACTGTTAGGGCTGATCCTGTGTCCAATTCCATCTTTACCTGGACTCCTGCTATCTTGAGAGTGACCCAAATGGTTCGGTGATCCTCCATTGTGATCACATTATGTAGTTTCAGACAACTCAGTTCCCTGCTTTCGGAGTCGTTATCACTCTTTTGTTTGTCTGAACTATTCTCCGTCATCTTATGTACCTTCTTGTACTTTCCTTTGGTAGGTTACTTATTGCTGGTTTTCTTTCCCGACCTGCAGACTCGTGCTATGTGTCCTACTTTTCCACACTGTCTGCACACTTTGTCTTTGAACCAGCAATCATTCTGGTCGTGTGTTGTTCTGCCACAGCGATAGCACTTCTCTGTTCCATATGACATTTCGTTTGTGCCATATTCTTGCGGTCTCTGTTGTATCTCTGCAGTGCCCCGTGCTGCTGCTTCATATGATACCGCAATGCTGAAAGCCTTTTCCAGCGTAAGGTCCTTTTCAGATAAAAGCCGTTTCTGGGTTCCTTCACTTTGAAGCCCACACACAAACTTGTCCCTTAAGTTATCTGCCAGTCCCGCTCCAAACTGGCAGTGTTTCGATAGTTTGCACAGTTCTGTTAAATAATCAGCATTGCTTTCATCCTTATGCTGGTTCCGTTTGTGAAACTTGAATCTTTCTGCTATCAGCAGCGGTGTGGTGTTTAAATGTTCCTTTAGTATCGTTACTATGTCTTCAAAACTCTTTTCCATTGGCTTCGTTGGGGTTACAAGATTTCGTAATAAACCATACGTCTTTGCACCCATTAAATTTAACAATACCGACGCTTTCTTGTCATCTGACACCCCATTTGCCTTGCAGTACACCTCTATTCATTCGACATATGTAGTCCAATCTTCGACTTCATTGTCAAATGCGGTGATACTGCCTCTCTTCGGCATTTTGGGTGTGGTTTAAAATGGCGTCTCCCAATGGCTTAAAATGGCGTCTCCCGCACTTTCCTTCCTCCCCCGCTGCTGCCGACGCCGCTCCCGGTGGTTCTCGTGGCAATGGCGGTGCCCTGTAGGTTTCACGCGCTTCTCCTGTGCTGCTGCCAACGCCGCTCTCGGCGGTCCTCGTGGCAATGGCGGCGCCTCGAGGATTTCTGCGCGTCTCTCTCTCCGACGCTGCTCGGCCCCTGAACACCGGCTGCGCCCTGTACGCTTTGCCCTCTCTCTCTCTCCCCCGTCAACGCTGCTCGGCCCTTTGCTGTGCCGCTCGGTCGGGCTCTAGCCCGCCGCTGTCCGGGAAGGGTCTGCACACTACCTGTTGCCAGCCCGTTTCGCTGGACCACCTCGACTGGAAAGCCAAGCCTGGCTCTCGACAGCCTCCCCCGCAATTCTCGAGTCTCTGCTGGATGACTGAGCGGTTGCCCGTGGTCGACGCCCGAGTCTCTGGCCTTGACCTCCAATCCACTGGTCTCCAGGAACGAATCCCCGGGAGGTGATGCAGAGTTGCAGGTAGGTTCGAACCTGCCTCGTTGCCAATGTTGTGTCCGTGTATAATAAGGCACAGACTGCGGAGAACGGTACAAAAGGTGTTTACTCAACGTGGCTCACAGTTGAACTGATCTGTACAGATTATTACTCAGTGTTATATACAGGTGTGGTCACTGCCAGTACTGCAGTATACATGAGCTGTAAAACATAGTTCCCCCCCTTAAAGGTATATACATTACAGTGAAGGTACGCCAACAGTGCTGTTAGGTAGGGAGTTCCAGGATTTTGACCCAGCAACGATGAAGGTTCGGCGATATATTTCCAAGTCAGGATGGTGTGTGACTTGGAGGGGAACTTGGAGGTGGTGGTATTCCCATGCGCTTGCTGCCCTTGTCCTTCTAGGTGGAAGAGGTCGCGGGTTTGGGAGGTGCTGCCAAAGGAGCCTTGGTGAGTTGCAGCAGTGCATCTTGTAGATGGTACACACTGCAGCCACGGTACGCCGGTGGTGGAGGGAATGAATGTTTAAGGTGGTGGATGAGGTGCCAATCAAGTGGGCTGCTTTGTCCTGAATGGTGTCGAGCTTCTTGAGTGTTGTTGGAGCTGCATTCATCCAGGCAAGTGGAGAGTATGCCATCACACTCCTTACTTGTGCCTTGTAGATGGTGGAAAGGCTTTGGGGAGTCAGGAGGTGAGAAACTCACCACAGAATACCCAGCCTCTGACCTACTCTTGTTGCCACAGTATTTATGTGGCTGGTCCAGTTAAGTTTCTGATCAATGGTGACCCCCAGGATGTTGATGGTGGGGGATTCGGCGATGGTAATACCATTGAATGTCAAGGGGAGGTGGTTAGACTCTCGCTTGTTGGAGATAGTCATTGCCTAGCACATCTGTGGCATGAATGTTACTTGCCATGTATCAGCCCAAGCCTGAATGTTGCCACGGTCCTGCTGCATGCAGATATAGACTGCTTCATTTTCTGAGGAGTTGCGAACCTGACTAAGATACCTGTAATCAAACCTGTAATCCCCTCTCAGAGAGGACCTATTTGGAGAGGTTAAGAGCAAGGAAGGGAGAGAAATTCAGAAAGGCTAGTCAATTTTCATCATTCATGAGCTCTTCCTCCCTTTCTGTCACCCCTGTGAAGTTAGACCATGGTATTGGAAGGGCCTGAGATAGGGAAACTGCCATTCTTTCAGATTGAAGCTCTAACTCTGGGGAGAAACAAGGTTTGAAACATTTACACATTGCAAGAGTAATTAAAATGTTCAATTAATTGTGTCTGATAAGTTAAAACAAGTTAATGCAATTTCCAACTAACTCACACCAAGCTCTACATTAACAATTCTACTTCTTTAACTGCACCATTTTTTGTCATTAACCTATTTGAAAACATTAAAAAAAATATATGTACTGTACCAATGTCCAAGCAGGTTATTCAGCTTAGATTGACTAGATTGATTAGCTTGACCTTGAGTGTACAGGTGTAATGAACTCCGAGACAGGAATTGGCATAAGGCCCTCGGCTAATATCACAGACACATAGATAACCAGCATCACCTGAACATGTCCATAAATCACACTCAGCTCAGTCTACAGCACCTCACTGGATATTTGGAACATTATTTCCATTAAGCAGGTCTGAGTTCTTTGCCTTTGATAATGTTAATAATGTATATTAAAATTAAATCTGTTGGTAATTTATGAGCCTTAGTGGAATGGAGTTATAGATGTTGAAGGGAGATTAACCTAAAGGCTAATTTAAAAGATACAAAAGTTCTGTCCTGCAGTCTACGCCTTTGATCAGCTTGCTTATTCTAAAATCCACATTACAGTACCAGTGATTGTCCACATTAATTGGATCTAATGGTCCTTTGAATTTTTTGTTGTTGTACGTTAAGAGTTTAAGGTTGTACAGTATGAGTTCAGAAGGTCCAAATTCAGGTCTTTTTGTGAAGCCAAACCAGCAACCGTCCACAGACTAGGGAATCAGACAGATCTTCTGTCTTATATAAGGGGAAACACTTGCGGGACTGCCGGGGAAAGAGCAGGGGAGTGGGACTAATTGGATAGCTCTTTCAAAGAGCTGGCACAGGCACGATGGGCTCCTCCTGTGCGGTATGATTCTATGATTCTGTATGACTACCTCCACTTGACTCCTGAGGAAAGGACAGTGGGGGAGAAATTGGGTGAGTAGCGCCACCTGTTAGCGCCTAAAGAGGCAGGCAGTGGCTGTAGCGCCACTGGCTGCGCCTCCCGCGATATTCAGGAGGGGCGCTAATGGTGGCGTTAGCCTGTTGCGCTGCGCCACCACCGATGATGTCATCAGTGTGCGCAGCACCCCATTCGTGCCCCGTTCGCGATATTTAGTAGCGAACGCCGCAGTTGCGCCGTTCGCTACCCGCGCCCGGTTCACGGGGACTTACTGTGCCGGCAGCGGCACAAGTTAAGGTGAAGGTGCGGGGTGGCCGCTTTTTCGGCGGCCGCCTGCCAGCACCTCCGTCCCCGGCCTCCTAAACCCCCCCCACGGCATTGCCGGCTGTTTCCCAAGAGCCCGGCACTTCTCCTTGGTGCCGGGCTCATTTGCCGGCACTCGCGAGCGGGGATCGCGCTGTTGCAGGCACCTCCCCCTTAACAGTGGGAGGAAGGCCTGCAGTACCGCAGCGTGCCGTGCCGCAGCGTTTGGCGCTGCGGCACGTTGCGCTGCGATAATCAGTTTCAGCGCCCTAAGAGGGACGCGGAGCGCCTCGAGCCTCGCCCTGTGTCCCTCGAGGGGCACTGAAACTGAATTTCTGGCGATCGGTATTACTCCGATCGCTGCGCTAAATCCTGCGCTCAGGCGACTTTTGCGTCACTTTGGTGCCCCAACCCAATTTCTAGGCCAGTATTACCAGAAAAACAGCAATCAAAAAAGTTAAAGAATACAGCCTCCACAACTGTGATAGTTCTGTGGGTGTAGAGGATAGATTGTGCATACACGCTACTATTGCACCATACCACAAGTGCTGACTGCACTAAATTTGTAATACATTTTTGGTATGTAGGTTTGAATAATTACTATAAAAGGTGTTTTATGTACGAGTTAAAACGAGATCGCATTTGCAAAAGATCGAGGATTTAGCAGTTTTAAAATGGCTATAATCAGTAATAATTGAACATGATCATTAAATGCCACTCAACAAATATACAGCATGCTTTCACTGTGTTATAACATTAAACTGTTTATGACAGAAATGTCTCTTACTTGCATTCAGTGTTTGCATTCGAATTGTGCGTTTAGGGCCATTTGGCTGAAGTTGGATGGCTGGGTGGGAGGAGGGGGGCGGTGGTGTAGGGTAAAAGGTCTTGAAACATTTGCCTAGTTTATGTTCACAAAGAAGTTCTATATTTTTGGACACCAGAAAATCATCACTAAAAGTTGTGTTTTTCTCAGTAGTGTTATCAAAGGTCTTTCGATTTAACACAACAGAATTATCTTTATAGGACATCCTAGAATAGATATATTTTAATTTATCTATTACCCTACATCTTGAGCGCTTTTCTCCTTTAGACTCCCTCATTCCAAATGCTGTTCCCTGACCTAGTTGGCAGGCATGTGACCTGCTGTCAGCCCTTTGTCCCTCTAAAGTCTAGTGCTAGCATCTGTGATAGGTCACCATGATTCAACTTTCATACTTTGCCTGTTTTCTTTGTGTGCTCAATGGGATGTTGTAGTGAATAAATAGCCGGTACAGTTGAACTCTGAGCTGGGGTCGTGCAGCCTGGCGTTGCTGACTTTTACACCTGCTGTGCATCATGGATCCTCTGTCAAATGTGGAATGTGCTCGCTGCTAACACAATGAATTCCTAAAGAAATATTTTTGACATCTTTTGGCCCAAGAGATATTCTGAACTAATTCTACAGGACAGGAAGAATTCAATACATGGGATGAGTTTCGTAACTGCATTCCTGCACAATCCAATGCATGGGTTTCTACTCCTTTGCCCTGGATGGGTCAGATCAGTGGATCTTCTGTCAGCAAACTGTTTCTATATTAGAAGCATGGGAGGTGGAAGTCAGCAATCGCACTCCATCGTTATCACAATGGCAGAGTGGGACTGCCTCTTTGCTGTCAGCTTACATACCTTGACCCCTGGGGCACCAGCTAGATGGGAAAGGGGAGGTATTTGTGGCATTGGACAAACCAAGGTGCAGCAGTGCTGCCAAGTCCAACCCGGATAGAACAACTGGCTAGTTTCTAAAATGGCCTCTTTCCTTAGCCCACCTAATCACTTTACGACCAGCTACCATTAGGAAACCAATCTTTGCAAAGTTGGTGAGCCCCATTTCCACACCCTGGAAATAGTGTGCACCTGGTTCACAGAGGCATTCAGTACACCCGCGACATCAGAGGCGAGACTGGTGGGGATTCCAGTCGTTTCCACTATCCCGCTAGACGTGCCTTTATTTTTTACATTGGTCCAGAAATTCGGGTCTCCACGGGTGAGTACGCATGGGGTACTCACCCATAGGCCCAATGGAAGTGCCGGTTTCGTGCATGCACTGTGCATGCGCGGGAAGCCGGAACTTCCGTTCCCTTGAAAGAAGGGGTTCAGAGGTGGAACACGTGCGCTGGAGAGGCAGCGCGTGCGCATCAAACTTACGTTTTTTTTCCAGGTTTTTCCGGGAGGCTAAGTCTCCAGGAGTTACACATATAAAAAGCAGGCACAAGGCCCGCTTTTAACAAGGTAAGTGGTGAATTAATTAAAATTAAAACTTTTTCCACAGGTTTATTATTTTTAAATACTTTAAAGAAAGGTAAGTTTATTTTTAGCCCCGTTAGAAAATGTAATTAATTTTTTTCAAAAATTTAAATTATTGTTCAATAGTTATTTTATATAATTTATAGTTATTTTAAAAATGTGATTAAAAAATTTTTTTTTTGAAGTTTTAGTGATGTTTTGGGGCTTATAGTATTTATGGTTTTGACAGGTCTTCCTGTCAATTTTATGAATGGGCATTTCCCTGCTACCATTGGCTCTCTATGGCACACGTGATCCCAGGGGACGCATCGAACTAACTGCGCCCCTGGGATACGCAAGCACTGCGCGCCGGCAGTTGGAGCAGGCCCAGGATCGGAATCCCACGCGGGCCCACAGCACAACGGCCGGCGCGTTAGGTAAGTGCAGGTCGGAGGCTTGCACCCGCGGGAAGCCCCCGACCCGAATTTCTGGGCCATTATGTTCAAAGGGAGCAGCTGTAAGAACCACCCACTCCCGTCCACCTAGAAAACCCAGCACTGTCCAAATAGGGCTCAGACATAACTGAGCTCTGCCTCATAATCTACCCCGTGACCCCCAAATCCATCTTAATCGTTAAGGAAGTTTGGACCATGAGGACTAGGATCTCAAAATCGAGAAGTTTTATTAGAAAAACTGATTTCTATTTTAACATTTCTCTTAGATTAAGGACAAAATAAAGTGAACATGAAACCAATAAATGTAATTGGCAGTCATCCCATAGTTTGCTTAAGAAAGTAAAATTAACATTAAAGTCCATGTGCCCATTGAAGCTTATCCCTCTAATACCCCAACTCTCGTATTATAGTATTCAACCTCATTTTGAGCATGCTTAATAAAGTTTTTCTTTATTGCCTGTCTGACAGATTGTTTTGAATATTTGCCATTTGAGTAAAGAAATTGTATGATTTTTTAAAAAAAATTCACTGAACTAAAAATGTTTTGGTCCTCCTTTTCTATTTTAATTTGAAACAATATTCTTGGTTTTACCTATCTATTCTATTTAGTATTTTGTATGGTGCACGGAGGTCGTGGCCATAAGAACAAAAGAATTAGGAGCAAGAGTAGGCCATATGGACCTTTGAGCCTGCTCCGCCTTTCAAAAAGATCATGGCTGATCTTCGACCTCAACTCCACCTATCCCTTGATTCCCCTAGAGTCCAAAAATCTATCTATCTCAGCCTTGAATATACTCGAAGTCTCAGCTTACACAGCCCTCTGGGCCAGAGAATTCCAAAGATTCACAACCCTCTGAGTGAAGAAATTCCTTCTCATCTCAGTCTTAAATGGCCTACCCCTTATCCTGAGACTATGCCCCCTAGTTCTAGACTCTCCAGCCAGGGGAAACAACCTCTCAGCATCTACCCTGTCAATCCCCCTCAGAATCTTATATGTTTCAATGAGATCACCTCTCATTCTTCTAAACTGCAGAGTATAGGCCCATTCTACTTGATCTCTCCTCATAGGACAACCCTTTCAACCCAGGGATCAATCTGGTGAACCTTTGTTGCACCGCCTCTAAGGCATGTATGTCCTTCCTCAGATAAGGAGACCAAAACTGTGCACAGTACTCCAGGTGTGGTCTCACCAAAGCCCTGTACAATTGTAGTAAGACTTCTTGGCCTAGAAATTCACTATGGCCCCGCCAGCTGGCTAGCGCCCAAAAGTTAGCGCTGGGCGCGGAGCCAGTTGCGACCATCAGAAATTCAGTTTTTGCGCCCCAAGTCGGAACCAGGCGCTATTCCAGGGTGTGCCCGCCCCCGCTTGGGGCGCTGAAGCTGAATTTCAGCGCTGTAGGCGCAGCTGCGCCACCCACTGCGGAGCGGCAGGCTGCGGTACTGCAGGCCTCCTCCTTCTCTTAAGGGGGAGGTGCCTGCAACGGGGAGATCGCCACTGGATTGTGCCGGCAAATGAGCCCGACACCACGGAGAAGTGCCGGCCTCGCAGAAAGCAGCTGGCAATGCCGCGGGGGTGGAGGAGGCCGGGGAAGGAGGTGCGGGCAGGCGGCCGCCGAAAAAGCGGCCGGCCGCACCTCCACCTTAAAGCGCCCCAGTAACGATGCAGGACGGCCCCGTTTTCCAATCGCTGTTTGCGGCTGCTGCAGAAGAGGCGGCCGCAACTCAATATGGGGGTCGGGCCGGTAGCGGGGCGGAACCGGGGCACTGCGCACACCGATGACGTCATCGGTGTTGGCGCAGCGCTACCGGCTACCGCCGCCATTACCGCTGCGCTGAATATCAGCGCAAACTCCTCTATTGGCGCAGAAGCCCTCTTTGGGCAGTAACTGGCCGCAAAACTGGCGGCGCCTTAATGAATTTCTAGGCCCTTTACTCTTGTACTCCAACCCCCTTGCAATAAAAGGCCAACATGCCATTTGCCTTCCTAATTGCTTGCTGTACCTGCATGCTAACTCTGTTTCTTGTATGAGAACACCTAAATCTCTCTGAACACCAACATTTAATAGTTACTTACCATTTAAAAAAAAGTGTTTTTCTATTCTTCCTACCAAAGTGAATAACCTCACATTTCCCCACATTATACTCCATCTGCCTCCTTATTGGCAACTCACTTAACCTGTCTATGTCCCTTTGCAGGCTCTTTGTGTCCTCCTCAGAGCTTACTTTCCCACCTAGCTTTGTAATGTCAGCAAACTTGGATACATTACACTCGGTCATTTCCTCTAAGTCATTAATATAGATTGTAAATAGCTGAGGCTGATGCACTGTTCCTTGTGGCATCCCACTAGTTACAGCCTGCCAACCGGAAAATGACCCATTTATCCCTACGCTCGGTTTTCTGTCCGTTAACCAATCCTCTATCCATGCTAATATATTATCCCCAACCCCATGAGCCCATATCTTGCTTAGCAACCTTTTATGTGGCACCTTATCGAATGCCTTTTGGAAATCCAAATATACGACATCTACTGGTTCCTCTTTATCTATCCTGCTAGTTATATCCTCAAAAAACACCAATAAATTTGTTACACACGATTTCCCTTTCATAAAACCATGTTGACTCTGCCTGATTTTCTAAGTGCCCTGTTACCACTTCTTTAATAATGGATTCCAACATTTTCCCAGACGACTGATGTCAGGCTAACTGGCCAGTAGTTCCCCGTTTTCTCTCTCCCTCTTTAAATAGAGCTAGCTTCGCACGAATTTCAGCCCCCTGCTGAGGGCTCAGCCACTCAGCAGCGCACTCAGTGCTGGGCTGCACGCATCAATCATGGTAATTCGCAGGCAGCACGAAGGTCGCATGCTGCCTACATTATTTTCAACGGGCGCGGGCCGGTCGCATATCGCAATCCCCGTTCCCGTTTTCGGGCCTAATCGAATTTTTAACCCATCTTTGCAACCATTTTCTCAATAGTAGAGCTTAAGTTTTTCTAATCTTCCCTCATAGCTCATCCCCTTTACACATGGAATCATTTTTGTTGCTCTTCAATGCACCTCTCCAAGGTTTATTGCATATGTTTTTGTGTCATGGTAACCAGAAATGAACAGACTCTTTGTGGTCTGACCAATGCAAAGCCCAGTGTAATCTCAGATGACATGTACTCTACAGTTTTGGCTGTATATCCCAGCTTTTTATTTACTTTTCAAAAAAGAACTTTGCAACATTATTCAGACATAAATGGTAAGTCAACCACTATACTCAGGTTTTGACTAGTTTATATTTAACTTTGACGTACTGGTCATTATTGAAACAGAGATCCATGCACTTAACTCCATGAGACCCCATTCATTACCTCTGCTCATTCTGGCATTGTTCTCATTAGTACTCAATACTTCCTATGTTGTAACCAACTTTTGATCCAGTTACGTTTTCTAACCTAGATTACTGTGGATTTTATTTTAACCAGTCTTTCAATTCAGTTTTTTCCCCCAAAAGCTTTTATAGAATCATAAAATGTTACAGTACAGAAGGCGGCTATTCAGCTCAATGTGCCTGCGGCGGCACTTTGAAAGAGCAATCCAATCAGTCCCACACCCCTGCTCTTTCCCCATATCCCAGCAAATTTTTTGTTTTCCCTTTTGAAAGTTATTATTGAACCTGCTTCCACCACCCTAGTGCATTCCAGATCATAACTCGCTGCGTAAAAATGTTTTTCCCTCATGTTGCCTCTGGTTCTTTTGCCAATTACCTAAAATCTGTGTCCTCTGATTACTGACAATTCTGCCACTGGAAACAGCTTCTTATTTTCTCTGTCAAAGCCCTTCATGATTTTGAACACCTCTATCAAATCTCCTCCTAACCTTCTCTGCTCTAAGGAGAACAACCCCAGTTTCTCTAGTCTCTCCACGTAACAGAAATCTTTCATCCCTGGTACCCTTCTAGTAAATCTCCTCTGCATACATGTTATGCTTAGGAGATCCAAATGAACAAAAAAAAGATGGTGATGATTATTTTTTTCTAATAGATATTTATGTAGTTTCATTAATCATTAAAATGTTTTCAAAAGTGATGGAAACCCAAAGAATTACTTTATACAGGACACTTAATTTAAAACCAATCAACAGGTTATGCTTTCGGGAACCTAATTGTAAAGTCTGTAGGTTGTGCAGTAAATAACTTCAGAGACTTTAGAAGTACAAACAAAACAGGTCTTTACTATTCAGTGGTCTGGGCGATTTCTGATCTAGTTAACGTATCACAACCCTTATATACTGGTGTGGTCACTATCGGTATTACAGTATACATGAGCCAATAAATAGTGCCACCCTAAAGTAGTGCTCTTAAAGGCGAACGGTCACATTCTATAGTTCCCTTAAAGGTAAACGGTTACATACACAACACTAATGAGGACTGTTTACAAATTTACACCAATTTAAAAAACTTGCAGTACCTTTTGTTTTAAAGTGAAAAGGTGGTGGAAGCAGATTCAATAATAACTTTCAAAAGGGAATGGGATAAATATTTTAAAAGGAGAATTTTGCAAGGCTACAGGGAAAGAGCAGAAGAGGGACAAGTTGGATAGCTCTACCAAAGAGTTGCAACAAGACACAATGGGCTCCTTCTGTGCTGTATGATTCTATGATTTCCATTTCTACAGCACCTTCCACATAACCAAGCATCCTAAGTTGCTTTACATAGGAGAGAGATGGAAGAAGTAGGAGAGGGGCGGAATAGCAATGAAATACCATGTTTGTGTTGTGTTGTACTGTACTTCACTTTTCATGATGTTTCATTGCCGTACTGATCTACATTGGCACTCTGTGGAAGAGATGTGTCATTATTCTGGCTTTCTGTAAATAACTAACCACTCACAATTTCAGTAACTACATTTTTTCAGTTTTTGAAAAAATAATTGATAATGGCTGTTTTATATGTAATAGCCAGAATACTCAACATTATATATTATTGTAGTATACTGTATTCGCTGCTCACTATGCGGTCTCCTCTAAATTGGGGAGACCAAACACTGACCTGCTGAGTATTTACAGCTTTGCGGAACACCTCCATTCAGTTTGCAAGCGTGTCCGGTCACCTGCCATTTTAATTCTCCGCACCACTGCCACTCTGACCTCTCTGTCCTTGGCCTCCTACACTATTCTAATAAGCTAAACGGAAGCTTGGGGAACAGCACCTCATCTTTCGATAGGCACTTTACAGCCTTCCGGACTCAATATCAAGTTCAACAATTTCAGATCATAACCACCGCTCCCATTTTTTGGGACAGCAGCTGTTGGTAATGATTCTACTATTGCCATTTACATCTCCTCTTGATCCATCTTTTGTTTCTTTACTTGTCCCATTACCATCCCCTTTTGCCTTGTACCATCATCCCTTTTGTTATTTAATCTCTCCTGCCTATCACAGACCTTCCCTTTTGTTCTTCCCTCACCCCTTTCCCTGCCTCTGTACTTGCTTAATACCAGTTATATCTCTTAACTTTTGCCAGTTCTGATGAAAGGTCAGCGACCTGAAATGCTAACTTTGTTTCTCTCTCCCCCCAGATGCTACCTGACCTGCTGAGTATTTACAGCATTTTCAGTTTCTATTTATATTGTATATTACTGTTCTGTTTCTGCTGTTGAGTGGCCTGCGGGACCATAGAAACAGAACATCTCCAGCATTTCCAGAATGAAGAATACATTAGACTGATCCTCATGGCTTTTCAACCCAGAACTGCTAGTAGTGGAAAAGCAGCTTATTTCTGAACTCAATATTCTCTGAAAGAACTGAAAATTGTCAAGTATGTTTGCACCAGTTTTGAAAATAATGTTACTACAGTCTCAAGGGCATTCGCTAGCAGGCAGTGTCCAAAACTTCAATTATTTATCACATTCAACAGTTTCTACAATTGTGGTACAAAAACTGTAAGATGTAATTAGTAATGAGTTTAAATAGGCAACACACTGTTCACTATACCATTGACTGCACAGCAAAGCAAGGTTTTATTTTGAAATAATTTCTAGAAATATTTGATTAGTGTTGTCTTGTACCATCATTTTCCCTTTAAAATGTAATAGCCACAAAGAAGGAGGCCCAGACCATCATGGGAAGAACTGGACTGTTTATAACCAATGCAGTTATGGTGCAAGATTATCAGAATCCAAAAATTAAGGCTGAAATAACAATTTAAAATGAAATTGGATAAGTATTTAAAAAGGAAGAATATAAAATAACGGACAAATGGGAAGAGTAACGGGAGAGTAGAGACTCCCAGCTGAACACTTCGTAATGGCATCGGCACCATGAGTTGAATGGCCTCTGCTGTAATTTTTATGAATCCATGAATATCTCATTTAGAATCAGGGACCTTCTGATTAATGCACTTCGCTGCATCGAATAATTAACCTGTATCCCTCATTCCAAAATAAACCAAACATGTTGGAACATTCATTTATTATAATCAAAATGTATAGTCAATGCATCATGCAATCAATCTCTACACAAGAGTCATCAAACATTGAATTTCTGAAAGAAGTCTTTCACACATGACTAGAATTCTGCAAGGAACAAAACACCCTAAACAGTAATATATAGCAGTTACTGTAAGTGATTTACATCATTGCCATATTCTGTGTTGGTGTTGGCAAGATGCCTGCATGTGATTATATTTAGTCAGTGAATTTAGAATGCAGTAAAAGATTATGATCATATTGTAGAAAGAACTCAATTTCCATGTGGGTGATTAAATATGCGGTCAATTTTTGGATTCTGATAATCTTGCACCATAATCTCTGGTCCTCGCTCTTTGTGGCTGTTAGAAGCATTTTGATGGTGAACACCGTTTTGCACCATCCTAAGGTCAGTAAAATGCAGCACACAAAGACTAGCAGGTTCTAACACAAATAAAATAATTAAACATAATTTGGCATTGCATTAATATTAACAAGCTTGCTCGACAAAGTACAGTGGATCGAGACAAAATATGCAATGCAAAGGCATTTGCCTACATTACAACAGTGATTACACTTAAGAACTTAATTGGCTGTGAAGGACTGAGAAAGGTGCTATATAAACGTTAGTTTATTCATCCTTTTCTCTCTTATTGGGTAAATAACGAGTTGATTCGTGTGGCTCGGTGCACCACATATCTTTTCCTCCTTGGGAAAAAAGTGAAGTTTATGTACTCCTTTTCTATTAGTCACACCAATGTAAAATCAGTCATGGCTGTGCAGCATCTACTTGCAAGATAGAGGTACTATGACACACTGGATGTACTGTGCTCCTATTGCTTCCCCAAGTTCTTACATTGCATTTATGCTGCAGCACCCAGTTCTAAACTGGTAACTGCAGTATTAGTTAAACCCAGGCAGTCCCCTTATTAATACTAACTGGTTTGATCGGCAATTCTTCTACAGTTTTAGAGAGCATTATGCATGCCTAATCTCCCAATGGTTAAAATAAATATATAGATAGTTGGGCAGGAATGTTTACAGTTTCTACAAATTTTAAATTAAATCCTTGTGTATTTAAAATAAGAGGGTGTGAGTGGTCCAAGGAATCGTGAAATACTCAGTACAAGGCTATCTCCTGCACAAAGTTTTACATCGCCTCTAGAGTGTGGCACTAATGTCGCAGGACGGGGGGGTAAGGTGGAAGGATTATGCACTTTGACGTTAAAGTATAGAGTCTGCCAGATTCTAATGGGGACTCTGCATTGAATTTGTTAGCTTTCCCTCCCCCCACTTCATTAGGCACAAGAGTCAGCTCAATATCATTAAAAACAGCTTTTATTTGCCACCAGTGAATTCATCAAGACAGCCACATTACAATAACTTGATAAGCAGACTTAGAAAATACACATTTTCCCAGGGATCCAGAAGTAATCTGCTTTATAATTTCTTTCATGTTTCCTTTATGTTTAGCAGTACAAAGTACAACATTCATGACAAAATTAATACAAATAATACATTTGTGAGAAAGAGGAAACCAAGGCTTTATCTACAATCACTGAATGAGCCGACTGTTAACTCAAGCCAGAACATGGGTTTTTATACCGAAAAATCAATAACCCAGAACTTCAATAAACTAACATTCAGTTTTCCTTCTTCCCCAAACCTCTCTAGATTTATATTCATTCTTGGGATGTGGGAATTGCATGCAAGACTCCCCTTTATTACCCATCCCTTGTTGTCCTGAGAAGTTGGTGATGAGCCTTCACTTGAACCTTTGTAATCTTTGTAGTGTTGGTCCACCCACAATGCTATTGGGTAGGGAATTCCAGAATGTCTCAGGGTCAAGCCAGGATGGCATATAACTTGAAAGGGAACTTGGAGGTGATCGTATTCCCACAATATGGCTGCTCTTGCCCTTCTCGGTGACAGAGGTTTCAGAGGAAGGTGATCCGGAAGCAAGTAACCATGGTGATTTGATGCAGTTTATCCTGCAGATTGTAAATAGTGTGCTTATGGTGGAGTAGGTGGGTATTGAGTCCAGTGGCACAGATGCTGATCAAACAAACTGTTCCATCCTGAATGGCCTGGAGTTGCTCAAGTGTTGTTGCAGTGGCGTCCATCCAAGTGAATAGTGAGTATTCCATCAAACTCCTGACTTGAGCCTTGTAGATGATGGAAAGGCTTTGAGGGGTCCTTCCACCTCAACCCCGTCCTGTGACGTTAGTGCCACAACCCTCTTGCCACAGAACACCCAGCCTCTGTCTGGTTCTTGTAGCCAGTGCCGATATAGCTGGTCCAGTTAAACTTCTGGTAAATGGTGACCCTTAAGATCTTGATGGTGGGTCAACTTGGTGATGGTGGTGGTAGTGAAGGTCAAGGGGGAGATCATTGGGCTTTCTCTAGATTGAGATGGTCAGTCCAAGCTTGAATGTTATCCAGATCCTGCTGTAGGCTGGCATGGGCTGCTTCATTATTGGAGGAGTTGAGAAGAGCTGAATGTACAGCCTCACTCCTGACCTTATGGAAGAGGGAAAGTTATCGATGAAATAGCTAAAAAAGGTTGGGCCTTGGATGCAGTGCTGCAACATTGTCCTGGAGCTTCAATAATTGGTCTCAGACAACCACAATCATCATCCTAGGTGTCAGGCATGACTCCAGCTAGTGGAGGGTTTTTAATTTGATCCCAATTAACTTCAGTTTTGCTAGGATTACTTGGTGCCGTATTTGGTCAAATGCTGCCTTGATATCAATAAGTTTATTGCTTCTAAACAACTCCTGTTTATATTATTTCTAAATGAAAGCATTTTATACAGACCTTTACTCCTTACTCAAATGATGTTAGTTTTTCCTGGATTTTCCTATATTAAGTTAACGCTTTCTTAGCAGTTATTTTTGGGTTCTTTCTGAGATACACATGAATGTAAAAGATTCACCGTATAAACAAGCAATGTAAAATTCCAAATGAAAAGTCACATTGCCTGGAATTTTAATTTGGAGGCAGGTAGGGAGCTGGGGGGCTGGAAAGCGATCGGGAAACCCGGGAGAATGGGATTCCCTCCGGCCCTGCCGAATTTAATGGCAAGGCCTGATTAGGATTTAGAATCACTGTTTCCCGCCCACAACCAGCCACACCAGGTCGCAGACAGGAGGGAGGGATTCGGGGGGGAGGTGGCAGGGAAAAATCAGAGGCCAGAGTGGGGAGAGAAATTGGAAACTGGAGGGGGTGGGGGAAAGTCAGAAGGCTGGAGGGTGATCGTGGGCTGGAGGGGGAAAAATTTTTTAAAAATCGGAGATCGGAAGCCTCATGGGGGGTGGGGGAGGGAGGCGAGGCAGGAACGCTGGATCCAGCAGGTAAGTGGAAAGGCACTTACCTCCTGGATCCAGCAGTCCTCACCTCTCTTTAGCTGGCAGGTTACCTGAAGCCAGGGAAGCCCGCCCGCCCACAGTTAAATTTAAAATGGTGGATCACCATGAGGCACGGAGCTTCATTATAATTTCTAAAGTGCCAACCCACCCCCTGTCCCGCCGCAGTTAAAACCAGAAATGGGCAGGTTGGGGTCAGGATTCAGATTTAACTCAACCTCCCACCTGACTCCAACCCACCTGTTTTTTGGGGTTAAAATTCCCCCCATTAACTCTAAATTTATGTTCCAACTTTGAAGCAATGTTAAAGTTGCAGTATAATCACACCCTATATTATATAATAAAATTGTGAACAGTACAAACTTTCTCTCAAATGCCTGGTGTTTCTTTCCTCAGGGTTCTATTGTTAATAAAACAGAAAAGTCTAGGTTAAGGTAACCCGGTAGTGGAGTGGGTTAGTGCTTTTCTATGCATTTGCCATTAAGCGATAGGCTTTAGTTTTGCCTACATAAGGAAGTGCCTGGCTTATATATAATGTGCGTGGAATTATTCAGTACACAGATTGCCTGAAGTTGCCTGGGTGATCAATGGCAGCTGCCAAGCAGAGCCACAGCCACACAGGGAAGAAAGAAGGGGAAAAGGCTGGGGAAGTCACTGAAGGCCGTTGCTCATTAGCAAATACCTACAGAACAGAGGCAAAAACCTTGGGAGTAAGGAGGAAGTCACCTGCCTGCCCTCTTGGCTAGAGAACTGTATGTGGCATAGAGGAAGGAGGATCTAAAAAGGGGGAAAAAACAGCTTTAGAAAGAGTTTTGTTTAAAAAGATGTTGCGAAAAGTTCTTACCTCACTTGAAGAAACATTAAATGTGGTGAAAACACAAGAGAAATCCATTGAGATGATTGCAGAATTGTTGGCTATTCAGTAAGCAAAGTTAGCCAAAAAGTGAGCTTACATTAAGTGTCTGTTAAAGAGAGAAGGTTTTGACAGTTGCAAACAACACACAAAGGGGTTTAAACATGTTCCTGGTGTATAAACAAGAAAATAAAGCTTGCATTTATATAGCACCTTTCATGGCCTCAAAGTCCCAAAGCGCTTTACAGCTAAAGAAATACTTTTTGAAGTATAGTCATTGTTGCAATTTAGGGAAATGTAGCAGCTAATTTATGCACAGCAAGGTCTCAAACAGAAATTAGATAAATGACCAGATGATCTATTTTAGTGATGTTGGTTGAGGGACACCAATATAAACTCTCGTCAGGGGATCTCATATGTCTACCAGAGAGGGCAAACGGGGCCTTAGTTTAATGGCTCATCCAAACGTTGGCACCTCCTACAAGCAGCACTCCCTCAATACGGCATTGAAGTGTCAACTTAGATTATGTGCTCAAGTCTCTGGAGTGGTGTTTGAATCAATAACTTTCTGAATCAGAGGCAAGAGGGCTGCAACTGAGCCAAAGCTGACTTAAACAAAAGACTGCAGCATAAAACAGATCAGTTTAGCCAGGGCTCGCTAGTATTCTGCAATTCTGTACCTGTGGAACTTAACACCTGTGGTGTAAATTTCCTCCTGTTTTTCTCCTCCAGTATCCTCCTATATAATCATATCAGGGGCTAGGCCTGGCAGAACACTACCAATATCTGGTGTCCTCATTTTGGATGTCATCAGTTAACAACCAACTTTACAACCCCCTTTCTTGATATGCAGTTCCTTCATCCACACATTGCACATTTATCTGCACCTAAAATGTACAATGTATGAAATGCATGGGTTCTTTGATCGATCTCGCCTCCTTGATCAGCTGGTTTTGCAGAAACTCTGGGTGTAGTTCAGCTCTTCACAAGGTCAATAGCGGCAAGGGGACAAAACCGGGAAAGGTGGAGGGCATTTTTAAAAATTATTCATTCACAGGATGTGGGCGGTGCTGGCAAGGTTGCATTTATTGCCCATTCCTAATTGCCCTCGAGTAGGTGGTGGTGAGCCACCTTCTTGAACCGCTGTGGTCCGTGTGGTACTCTCAGTGCTGTTAGGTAGGGATTTCCAGGATTTTGTCACAGTGACAATGAAGGAGCGGCAATATATTTCCAAGTCAAGATGGTGTGTGACTTTAGGGGAGATTGGAGGAGGTGGTGGTGGTGTTCCCATGCGCCTGCTGCACTTGTCCTTCTAGGTGGTAGAGGTCGCAGGTTTGGGATGAACTCCATATGCTGGGAGTTTCTGCTTCCCCAACCCAGAAGGAACCTAGCGCAAGAACAGAGGTCAAGAGAGAGATAAGGTGTACTGGCCTGTAGAACTGCACAAGTGGGCTCCACTTTGGGGAGAACCCCTGCCAAGGAATGGAACTTTAAAATAAAAATGATGCATCACCCGGCCGCCCCCCCCCCCCTTTATGCAGGAGGATGTGGGAGGGGTGGAGACTTCATAAGGTCTCGTGGCCATCCGGCATTAAGATTCCCCAACAACATGTAGCCCATAGGGACATGGGTGTCCACTGGTCCCATACTAACTAGGTGACCTCTCACTGACCTTGAAAAGTCTGGTGGGGGTCAGTGCTGGGGAGACACATGTTGGCACAACCCCAGCATAACCACAGGGATAGTGGTTCATGGATTTTTTGGGGCCAATCATCTTTGTCTGATTATTTTTTAGACTTTTTGCCCAAGTGTTTTGGCTGACAGATTTATAGTTGCTGCAGTTATAATTTTGAAAATGGCCATTCAATGGGATTCCATTTTTGTGCTATTTGGAGGATGATAATGAAAGGAAAGATACAAGACAGGTCAGATTCTATCACAGGCAGACTGCCTTTACCCAGAAAGTCTACAGGTACACACACACATTTTGGAATGTTGGGAGGAAAATTTCCTTCATATATTCTGCTTCATTAGGGAGAGAATTGTACCTTCCCCTAGAATCTCCGAGTCTCCAACCAACCTCCACCACAGGGATGGCAGTGCTCATCAAGATTATTACAGCCCTGCTGCAGGGGACATTAGTAATTCTCCAATCCGTAATTCAGGGATTTATCATCAAACAGGGGGGTCGAGATGTGAGAGATTTAGGAGGGAATAAACTTTTTGTTTAAATACACAGGAGTTTGAGGCTGAGGATTGTACTAACAGCGTTAATGATTGAAGCAGAGGCCAAGTCAACATTTAAGACTAGGTTTGATAGGTGGTTGAAGAAAAAGGAAATAAAGGGATATGGGAACATGTGGGATTAGAATGACTGCTCCTGTGGAGGATAAACACCAATACACACTGGTTGGGGCAAACAGCTCGTTTCCGTCTTATAATTTCTATGTAATACTATGACGGATAAATTGTTCACTAGGGCACACAAATTCATTTTTCTCCCCCATGGGTAATTGACAGCAGAATGAGAGCATTGTATAATATTTTTGGATGGCCGGATTCTCAAATGTCCAGGATGTCATTAGTGGCACCCATGAGGCCTATGGGATTCTGAACTAAATATTATTGCCTTCATGAATTGCAATGGCTTTCACTCCCATTAACATGCAGGTTGCATGCAACCATTAAAACAGGACTGCCCGATCCCAAGGCAGTAGTCACTTCAAAGTAATTCACTATTCCAATATTATGTGACAAAGGAAGAATAAAAGAATGGCTCAGACGAGAGCTTGGCTACCCTTTATAGATCCGACTCCCGACACCTCGAAGACATATATGAATTGCATTGTAGCACAGATACATTGAAGCCTATGCAGCCACCAGGATCATCAAACACACCACCTTGAGCAGCACTTCAGATGTTTGGGCAGATTTGGGGATGCCTTACAATATATCCTCACCAGGGGACTCCAAGGTCACTATAATCTGCAGTCCATTGACATTCCAAAAGGCATTCCATGGAACAGATGGTGGAGGAAAACACTCACCAAGAACAAAGCAAGACAAAAACAAGGAACCAGAAGAAATTGCTACTATCATCATTGCAGGCAGTTAGAACCATTACTGTGAAGCACCTTGGGACGTTTTACTGTGTTAAAGGCGCTATATAAGTGCAAGTAGTTGTTGTTGTTAAACTGAAAATCTACTGAATATCATCTTAAAGTTGCTAATCCCTGAAGCCACAGAAATTGTGAAAGAGCCTTATAATAAATAAAGCACAAGGACACTTTTGGAATACGAAAGAAAGCCCTTCCAGTCATTCATAACTTTACAAAGTTGTTTAATTTGCCTTTGGTGTCTATCCTATCCAAATTAAGAGTGGCTGACTTGAAGTGCCAATTTGTTGCTGCTTCTGCTTAGGATATTGTTCTGGCAATACTTGAATTTTTTCCCCCCTTTTTTGCTAACTAGTGCTAGATTATATTGTATTCTGCAAAACTATACATGGGTTTTTATTTGACATACCTGTAGTCGCTATTTGATTTTAACAAGCTCTTACTGTTTTTAAAAAAAAATCCTCATATTCCATTAATTGCCTTTCAGCAATCACCAGTAGTGGTGTTAACATTCACCCCGCACCCCCAAGTGAGGTTAGGATTGCTCATCAGTTTACTCACATCTACTTTTGTACAATTACTTCCAGAGGATCCTTTAGTTGTTATGAGCGAGTCTGTGGAATATGTTTTGTGTGTCCTAGGAAACTGTGGTGTGGTCCATTTGATTGGATCTTCCTTCCAGCTAATGAGTTGCCTTCACCAACCCATTTCTAATGTCAGAAATAGGCATTGGAAACTTGTGACCTTCATCCCAATGGACAAACATGCCAACCTATGCAGCTCAGTTTCTGGGTTATATTCTTTAGAGAGCATTCTAAACTTTTTGAATTTTGCCCCCATAATGTATCACCAGAAATGTTCCAAGCATAAAAGCTAGCATGCATGTCATATCATGGAGGTCTCGGCCAAATGGATGCAACTTAGCCTGAAGAGTTGATTTTCACAATCGTCTAATGTTTAAACAGATAATTGTCCCTCGTGTCCCTATTATTTTCTGTGTTCACTGTACAACAATTTTGCAAATCAAGTTAAAGCATTGGACAGGCGCGTTAACATACTTAGAGTTACAGTTTTAATTTCATTTGAATGATGGCACTGTAATTAAGAGCAGATCTCTCGAGATACATGTATCAAACTATGTTCCAGCCTACTGATTACTCAAAATTACTTTTATCAGAATGGAACATTAGATTAAAAATATAATTTATGCTCCTCTGTGAAAAACATCAGTTAAAAGGTTTCTGATTGATGATTTACAGTCTTTTTTTTTTAATAACACACGATGACTATATGCAGAAGCTATTGCTATTTCCACCCTGGAGCAATTTGTGATGTTTGCCTTTGAGCACCAAGTGAAACTAGCACTAGCATTATAAATCTTTCAGTGTTATTTAAAGTCTAATATATCAATAAATTATCGTAATGGAAAATGCAGTATATTATGATGTAATGTAATATGGGACATATATTGGAAAATATTCACTAGGGTAAAGGCATTAAAAAGAGACTATATAAAAGTAATTTTAAAAATGATTTTTTTTAAAGCCAGTTCCAAGTAACTGGAAGCTGCTGAATTATCTGGGGAATAATGGGTAGCTTGGAGTGATTGTAGGCAATAATCTAATCAAGGGTTTCAGGCAATGCCAGAAACGTATAGAGAGCAAGAGAGATTTGACTGTTGCTTGGCTATCATTTCCAAGTCAGTTAGTTTTATCATGTACATGTTATTCAGTTTGCAGAATGGTTTTTTAAATGTAGTTTTGGGCCCTTGTGCATGGACAGCCACTGCTAGTGTTCCCTGAAGGAGTACCAATTGTGATACCATTACTGCAAGCTTGTTGGGAAATAATTGGCATTCGATCACCAGGAAGTTCTGTGACATAGTAATGATTTAAAACTAGGCGGTTTTTAGATGGAAAATTAAATATTTCTCATTGTTTTGCCCCCAGTATCATTTAAAGCACTCCCAAAATCAGTTACAACTGGAGCTGCATGCGAGACTTACTCTGCCTCAGTCACACACTCTGCCTCAATCACGCACCCTAACCTTATAAAAAGTGTATTGGTTAGTTTTGTGCTGGGGATCTGTACCCACTGGCACCTGAATGGAGACGATAGGAAAAAAAACAGGGAAATGGGATTATAACAGATGGCTCTAGTTGAAGAGCTAGAACTGGCACAGGTTGCATAGGCTGAATGGTTGTCTTCTATGCTGAAATTTCTACGATTCCCTGGGTCAGTTGTAGGATTGGGGAGGGTCAACCCTTGCCAGTATGATGGGATCCATTCACTCCATCAGACCAGTGGGGACAGTGTCCATTCGTCAGAGGTCTATTGTATGTCCTTTTATTCATTTTTGCTAGTGATCTAGTTCGTAGGAGGGGTATCCAATTCAATCCAGGTCAGGCATTAAAGTATGCGCCTATAATGCTTCCTGCTGGTGTTAATTGGCAAACCTACTGCATGATCCAGGCCCTAGCCAGTATACATTATAAAGTCATTATTTTAAATTGTATTAGGATTAAGTTTGATATGAACAAAACTGCATTGTGAACTAAAATAGGTGAAGTAAAAAAAATTGTAGACCTATAATAACTGGTGGCAAATGACTTGCAGAACTGCACTTTAGTTTGTACCACATAAATTGTTTCCTAAAGACATATTAGATTTAGCCACTAAAGGATTCAAATAACATGCATTATTCAGCCCACAGATTTCCTGTCTTAGATATCACTATTAAATGCCGTTTGCCTTACTTTTCTTTTCTCTCTGATTAGTTCTATATTTACTTTTCTTTTCTCTCTGATTAGTTCTATATTTACAATACTAAGTTTTCAGGCATTTCTCATTATATTAAATACAGTGACTTCATTCTTTGTGCACCAACGTGAATAGGCAGCATTGTTCAACATGCCTGTAATATAACCATCTACCTCTCTGTACTGCTGAGGCATCTTCCGATGGCCAGTCAGAAAAAAATTAAACGGTGGATTGGAAGCTGTCCAAGGTTAATAAGAAAAATAAAAAGATAAAAAGTTGTGTATGTAATTACACTGTGGCTAGCACAAAGAAAATCAGTACAAGTCTACCTCTTGAGCGCGTCTCCCTGGACTCACTACAGTCGAGAATGGAGCAGCAGATGTAATGTTCTACAACATTTTTGGAGCAGACACGAGGACAAAATTATAGTGTGACGCCGGTCCAAATGTACGGTTTATCAAGTAGTGCTATTGTGTACAGAAATGAATTAACCATGTTCTGTTAATGGAATTAAAACACAAACAGGAAATGAGATAACTGGGGCAAAGATTTGATCCCGGGGCATAATGGAACAATGAAAACAATTTGATCTGCCAAAAATAATGTAAGTCAGTAAGCAGACCTGCAAGCGAGTGGGTCATCTACATTGATCAGAAAAGCCCTTGTTCTGCACAAGTTGGACATTTTCTGCTGTTGTTTAACGGCCACGACGATAGGGACAGAAACTCAGGAGATATTCTGAAACCATCAGGTTTTATTCCTCCTTTCAGTGTTCTGTCCTGTTTGCCCAGTAAAATGGAGGAAGTGAAATAGGTAACTTAAAAAAAAGTCGACTGTTGCATATGAGCTTTCTACTGGGACAATTAAAAAAAGGTCAGTTAAGAATT
This sequence comes from Somniosus microcephalus, assembly GCF_052327205.1. Taxonomy (NCBI): domain Eukaryota; kingdom Metazoa; phylum Chordata; class Chondrichthyes; order Squaliformes; family Somniosidae; genus Somniosus; species Somniosus microcephalus. The sequence continues at coordinate 172,563,766 of NC_140999.1, read as the reverse complement.
AGCTCACCCACAGAGCTGGAGTTAATTCAATGATGAAGCGGCTATAATTGTTGGCAGAGATCCGTTCCACATAGAATCTGTGGCAATAGCTGGTTCAGTGTTGCCACTGATGGGAGAAGGCTGCTCGTGGAGCGCAGGCTACAGCAAAGACTGAGCAGCCACTAAAACAATTCTGACTGGGCTTTTAAAACAATGTACTGCACTGTTCTTGTTGGCACTTTAATCAGCTGAGGAATAGTTGGCTCAGAGGGGGGACTTCAGGCAGAGGGAGCATTAAAATAAAAAAAGGACCAATGTGCTGCTCAGCTGTATATTCCATTCTTCCTGAAGAGAAAATGAATACTGTTAATGTTTGTACATTTAAACAAATTATAAGCACAAACAAGATTGGTACCAAGAAATTAAATAGCCTTTTTAACATAAGCTACACAAATCAGACAATCCACACAAATTCTAACAATTTGAACTGTAGCTGACTGTTTTTGATCTCAAAATTTAGAGGTTCATTACATACACAAGAGCAAATAGCTTGGTCTAATGACAAGTAGCTATTAGTCAGTTTATCAAAATCTGGAAATGGTCATGGCTGTACAAATTGGCTGTTCTGGTTAATGTTCCATTGCTTCCCTGTCTTCTGGCCTGGATTAACATCTTTGCCTTTTACCCGCTAAGTGACTGATTAAGAGGTGGAAGATGATCACAGACTAGTTCCCATTGGCTGAGTTTCTGTCTATAATAGGAACAGGATCATGTAGAATGATCTCACCCAGTGCAAAATTGATGTAATTTGCATTTATATGAATTGCTCCTTAAAAAAAAAAGCAAGTTGAAAACCCTGGTTTGCTATAGTGGAAAATATACCCCCAAAGAGGTCAATTTGCAAACTTTTATTTTTGCTAAAACACTGGTTGTGTCGCAATAAAGTTTATTTTTGGAGATGAATCAGCTAGGTGAAAGATGTTTGTGCAGGAACCGAATTCTGCTTTTCCCTCCATTTTTCTCCTCATCTTGTGTCTGCATCAAACTCTGACATCAAGGAAAGTAAGGCCTTGGTGCAGAATAACCCAACCTCAGAACAATACAGCGTCTGTTCCCTTTTCAATTCCAGCTATTTCAATCTAGGCATTAATTTCACATAGAAACCATAAGGCTGGCATTGAAAGGACAGATTCAATCAGTCTGAGGTAAATTTAAACCCAACTCCCAAAATAAATTTAATAGGTTTATTTTTAAAATAACTCCTGATGGTTTATTATTCAATCTAAATTGCTTATGAATGCCAAGAATGGCATGTCAGTATAGTCACATGGGCGGTTATAGTAAGCCATTGAGTTGCAATGTTGTCACAACTCACCAATTTAAGATGTAAAACAAACACTTCATTAATAATTGGCCTCAAGATATAGATTTGCAGGCAAAAATACATTTATTAACATAAACACAATGTGGCCCTTGTAAAAGTCTAACTATCAAAGTAACTGTTATAAGAAATTGTTTTAAATGTATTGGCTGGATAAAAATACCATAATGTTTCACACTTCATTCCTTGCTTCAGAAAGTCACCAGCTCCTTACCACACTACCTATCCTGGGTACTTTTGAGGGCAAGGTATTTATGAAATATAACCATTCCCCCCTTTTCTCCTGCACACCAGTTGTCGTGTCCTTTCCTGTCCTCTGGCCCAGAGAGCAGGAGGTCAATCCATTCCCAGGCCTTCAGTAATGTGGCTCTTCAGACAACCAGTATCAACTTTCTCCGATTCGGTTTCTAACTGTGGGGAGCCACCTGGGCCTATCTTCAGTACCTCCCTACAACAGCACAGCAGAGACCTGATAGAAGTGGGAGGTATGCTTGCATGCTAAGTGGTCTTGCATTTTGAAAACGTGATCTAAATGTAAGTTTTTGTTTCTTGCTTCTACAAATGTCATTGTACCTCTTAAATGTTTGAAAGCACACTTAACGTACAACTATAGTATCTGTTGTGTAGACAAACATAGCAGCTACAACAACGTGCATTTCAGTAGCACCTTTATCATAGAAAAACTTCCCAAGATCCTTCGTAGGAGTATAATCAAACAAAATTCTATTATGCAGGCATCAAGATCCCACAAACTATAATGAGATAAATGACCAGTTCATCTTTCCTTGATGGTGTTGGTTGAGGGAGGAATATTGGTCAAAAAACCAGTTGAAATTCCTACTCTTCTTTGAGTAGTATCATAGGATCTGTTACATCCACCTGAATCACCAGAACAGACTGACATTGGCCCAGAAATTCGGGTCCCAACGCGCGAGTACGAACGGAGTACTCACGTGTGGACCCGATGGAAGTGCCGGTTTCTTGCATGCGTGGGAAAACCGGCATTTCCGATCCTCTGAACCAAGGGGTTCAGAGGTCGAACGCCTGTGCGCAGGAGTCTGCGTGTGCGCGTTGAACTTCCTCTTTTTTTTTTATAAACCGCTTTGCCCGTGCGTGAAGGCCTCTACATTTTACACATAAAAAAACGTAAGGACTTCATTTTAAAAGGTAAGTGGTCAATTAATTAAAATTAGAACATTTTTTCCCACAGGTTTATTATTTTTAAATATTTTACAGTAAGGTAAGTGTATTTTTAGCCCCGTTTTTATAAAATTATTTTTTTCAAAAATGTAAATTGTTTAAAATAGTTATTTAATGTTATTTATAGTTGATTTAAATAGTGTGATTTTTTTTTCAAATTTATTTTAAGGTTAAGTACTATTTTGGGCGCCTGGAGTTTATGAGTTTGACAGTTCTTTCTGTCAAACTCATGAATGGACTTTTCCCTCCTCCGATTGGTTGCCCAGTGCTCACGTGATCCCAGCCGACACATCGCACTAAGTACGCCGCTGGATCACGCAAGCACAGCGCGCCGGGAGCTGGACCGGGCCACAGAGAGGAAATGCACGCAGGCCCAGGCCTCAACTGCCGGTGCGCTAGGTAAGTGTAGGTCGGGGGCTTGCACCCGCGGGAAGCCCCAGACACAAATTTCTGGGCCAATACTGTAATTTAACACCTTATCCAAAATGAATTTCACTTTTAACAACAACTCTCTCTTTTAGTACTGGACCAACATCAGCCTAGATTATGGGCTGGATTTTGATTCGGGGCGGGCTGGGGTCGTGTAATCCACATTTTGTGTTAGCCACCCGATTCTAAATCGATGTGGGAGAATGATACAACTTTAACTTAATTGGCCAATTGAGATCCAAAGTGTGGGAACCCATAGCCAATGAGTTCTGCCAGTCTGAAAGTTGCCTCCGATGATGTCATCATTGCTGCTGCATTTAAGGTCTGCAATAAGCCTTGCTTCTTCTGCATACTGCCAACCTTTTGGCCTTTGCAGTGAGGGGGTCCTAGAGGAAGAATGGCCAGCCAGAGACCTAGGTCTGCTCCCAGGTTTGAGGACGTTGCCCTGCAGGCTTTAGTAGGGGGAGCAAGAGCACATAAAAAGAGGTGCGCGTCCCATCTTCAGGGAGGAAGAAGCCTCCCCAGCAGACCAAGGCTGTGTGGATCCAGGTGGCAGAGGTCGTCAACTCAGGAACCCACAGAACCTGGCTTCAGTGCAGGAAGAGATTTAATGACCTTCTGCGCACTGGAAAAGTGAGTATGAATTTTCCATCACCCTCAATCTGATCCCCATTGCCTTTCCTCACCAGCACTCAGCTTTAGCAATCTCTCCCTCCACATCCCACTTGACACTGACATCCATGCACCCTTGCCCATTCCCTCTCTCTCTCTGGTCACATTCACCTAACTATTCGACTATGCAGCCCTCACACTCTATCACTGATGCTATGAAAACAACTGGCAACACACAGGGAGGGCCCTTGGTCTTGCCACCTCACTCCATCTTTGTCTCCTTCTAAGCATCTATGCTATGGATTCTCTACACACTCCTTCATTCTCACTCAACCTCCACTTGTCTCCCTCATTGCAGGAAGAGAGAGCTCACAATGAGAGAGAAAGAGTGAGGTCAGGAGGAGGGCACCCTCAGTAGCCCACCTCACCCCCTGGGAGGATGCGGTCCTGGAGATCGTGGGAGTGGAGGACGATGCGCAAGTGGGGGACGGACAGAAGGGTGCATCACAGCAAGCTGGTGACAGAATAGTTTTCCATCTCTCAATGACATTGCATGAGTCGCTGATAGGATTCTGAAGCTCTAACAGATGGACTTATGATCATCTGCAATATGCATGTAACCTTGGCATCACATCTCTGACTCTTTCCTTTACTCCCCCACAGGACCATCACAAGCACCCGTCCCCACTAGCCAGGAGGAAGAGCCTGAGCATCTAGACTCCTCAGGAGGAAGCTGCAACCTGTGAGGGCGCAGTGTCAGCAGAATTCAGCGCACCCAGCACCAGCACAGACACTCACACTCGGTGGGACCATCGCGAGATAGAGTAGTGTTGTCACCTGCTGTATCACAGCTCACAAGTGAGCATCAGCAGATTGTGGAGACAGGGACAGCAGTGGAGAATCCAAGTTGGAGGGCACAGGACTCTGCCAGCTCAGCTGCATGTCAACCCTCTGCCTCTGGGTCCATCCATAAGATCAGCGGTGCTGGAACTCCAGGAACAGATGCAGGAGTCTCTGGTAGGTTTTGTCTCCAGGGTCGATGTGAGTGTGGAGCAAATATGAGCAGAACCTTTGTGGAGTCATTGACGCAAGAACACATCACCATGGAAAGGATGGCAGCCTCCATGGAGGTGATAAGTCACCAGAGTGCAGAAATCATGGTGTGTTCTGAATAGAATGACATTTCTGGAGGAGCGATGGTCATCTATTGAACAGAGAAACCAGACCTTCATGGAAGTGCTTCTGAGTAGGACTGCCAGTGCAGATACGGGTCCCCATGGCCCCCCTGCTGTGCAGCAAGGGGCTCTCAAGCCACTTGCAAGCGCTGAGGGGGACCTGACCCATGAGAGGGAAGTTGGTAGCAGACATCAAGGAAGTGGGGGCTCCTCTCCAAGCGCTCACACTTCCATGCCACTGCAGAGCCCTCAGTCAGAGCCCCACCAGAGTCCACACCCATCTGAGTTCGGCATCTCAACCCTTGCACAGCCACAGGAGCAGCAGACTGTTGACGAGCCCTCACAGGTTCGCAACCCCAGAGGATGCCCGCCAAAGGTGTTGAGACAGGAGCAGCAAGAAAGTGAGCAAGGGGCCTCCACATCTGCTGAAGCCACAGGGGAAGCACCACGTAGGAGCACGCGTAAGACAAAGATACTGCACAAATAGTCACAAGGGTAGTCACTTGGGTGAAATTTGATGTTATGTTAAAAAGCCATCAGATGATTACTGTAAATAAAAAATCTGATGGCTACTGCTGTAGTTGTGGCATGTGTCATTTCGCGAATGGGACTTCCACATTGAGGGCTTAGGATTACTTGGTATATGCCTCAGTTGAGGGAGCGCTCAGTGAAGGTGGAGAGAGGGGTTTCCCAGGAGGTCACACTGGAGATGGGTGTCAGGCTCCAAACTTCCACAGCTGTGTTTATGCCTTCTAGAAGTTCCCCCAGACCTGAGACAAAGTCCTGCCACCTGTAATGATGGCTGATCAAATATCCTATTTAATGGTGGAGCTGCAGCTAAGTCAGCAATCCAATTGTGCTCCCGCCAGGTTTCACCGTCGTGTTTCAGAACAGGCATGCTTCACGTCAGAAAAGAGTTAAAATCACCAAGGTCCATCAAAATGGTATTATAGAGGCAATTTAGTGCTTGTTAAGGGTCTTAACGGCCTATCCCGCCTCTTGGAGGTGGGACGGAGATGGAACCAGTAGACACGATTTAATGAAAATTGCTTGGAGGCGGGGTTGGGCCCGCCCGCCAGTTTTTACAATTTTAACCCCCCCCCACACGTCTCCAATCCCACCTCAACGGCCCGAAGAAAATCAAGCCCTATGTGTTCAAGTCCTTAAACCCACAATCTTCTGACTTAAAATGCCTGTGACACAAAATTTTTAGCGACAAAAACTTGGAAAAAAAAACAGCACCCAAGTTGCAGTTTACACAAAGTTATGATTTTATTTTTTACTATTTCCCATAACATTTAAAATAATTTTAATAGATTCTGGTCAAATATCTTTTACATGTGTTTTTAATTGGTAACTGCAGAGTTATAAAATTGTGTTGATGTATAAAAAGGAAATAGAGAAGTACAATTCTAGATAGAAGACAATGCAGTCCTGGGAGAATTTTCAAATCAGTGCAAGTTTATAGCAATGACAGGGATCAGGAACATACAAATCCCCTACCGCAGATATCGCAAAGCAAAGAACTAGAAGATTTATACATGCCTGACTGTCGTACGAGTTACTGTAACTTCCAAGTTACTTGCAATCAATTCTAAAGATGCAACGGGATAGAAATTAATCTTGGGCAGTAATGCAAAGCAGGCAATAGTGAATCGGCAGCCTGCTTTACACTCAGTTTCCTTGGAAAGAGTTTTTTTTAAATATAAAAGAGGGTTAACTTTCTCCTGTCACCCGAGAATGTTAATTTTTGACATTTCATTTGCTTCATTTTCCAGTATTTGGGAGTAGAATTTTTATATATGTATACATCTAAATATCTCCTGATGTGTATAGTATTTCATTAGAGAATATATCCCACTGAGCTAGAAAGGCAAATATACATGGCAGCAATCTGTTATTGGCAAAATAACATTCTTGTTTCTTGTTCTCACTAATGTAACTTGTTCAGCCTAAAAACTACTGTTGACAACATGCATATATTCCTCTGTCCACTATTTTACACAGATATTAACCCATTTATTTTAAATGGGTGTGCACCTCCGTTAAAAAAGCAGACAAAAGTCATGTTGCGATACAAATACATTAAGCATTTGCCCAGTAATATCAGTGACAGTAGCTTCTGGGTCTTGGTTTCAAAATGGAGCCCTGTAATATAAAATCATAGAATCAATACAAGATAGTCATCAAGAAATCAAATAAGGAATTCAGAAGAAACTTCTTTACCCAGAGAGTGGTGAGAATGTGGAACTCACTACCACAGAGAATAGTTGAGGCGACTAGTATAGATGCATTTAAGGGGAGGCTAGATAAGATGAGGGAGAAAGGAAGAGGGTTATGCTGATAGAGTTAGATGAGAAAGGATGGGAGGAGGCTCGAGTGGAGCATAAATGCTGGCATGGACTAGTTTGGCCGAATGGCCAGTTTCTGTGCCGTACATTCTATGTAATCATACAACACAGAAGGAGTCCATTTGGCCCTCTTTGCAAGAGCTATCCAATTAGTCCCACTCCCCTGTTCTTTCCCCATAGCCCTGCAAACTTTTCCTTTTCAAGTATATATCCAATTCCCCTTTTGAAAGTTACTATTGAATACAGTAGTACAAAAAAGTTTGTTGGACTGGCAACGGCAAAAGAGCCTATGATCTTCATCTAAAGATGACTGCCAGTATCAGCTTACCATGCGTTGTTTGTCTTCTTTTCCTAGCAGCCAATACCTTTCCCTGCAATAATGAAAAATGGGTATACTCAGTAAACCCTTGATTACAGGAAGCCAAAAGTGGGTATACTTCTGACTCCAAAAATTAAAGGTGGGTATAGTCCATGTACCATAGTATACCCCCACTACACCCCTTTACAAGAGGAGCAGGAAGCAGTTGAATGAAGGATCACCTTGCATTCATTAACAACTGATGAGGTAGGAATCCTGGTCTCCATGGCCCATCTCTTAAAAGAAGGATGCTTTTGGAGCTTGACAAACTGTTGGGAGTCATGCCTTGGAGCTTTCCCCATGGGGTTGGCTAGCATGAAGGAATCTACAACCTACATACGTGGGGTTCTCATGTATGGGATGAAAACCATCATCTCTCTTGACCCCTCCATGGCCTTTGTTTTAGATCATTCACAATTTCCTCCAGTTAAATATTGAGAAGACAAAAGTCATCGGCCTAGAAATTCAGTTGTTAGCGCCAGTCGCTAGCGCATTAGGAGAAGTGGGGCACCAAGTGGCTAGCGCCCGGCGTGATCTGCGCCTCTCGCGAACTTCACTCAAGATTTAGCGGCGGTGCAAAACCGCAGCGCCCGCAGATCCTGACGTCATTTCATGGTGCAACGCCCTTGGTGCGCCCCGATCAGGAACTTCAGTGGCGCCCCCCTTCTGTGCGCCTGGCGCCCCCAGCGACTGATAGAGGGGAACGGTTCCCAGTCGCTGCGGGGCACGGGGGGCGCTATTTAAAGGGGACTCCTCCTGCATTATAAGTGGCAGCCATTTTGTGCCAATCCTTCTGTGTGAGAGACAGATATTTGGAGAGAGCTTTCTGCTTTGACTCAGCGCTCGCACAGGTACTTCTGGCTTCAGGCCAGAGCTTTGCACTTGGATTTAACTTTCATTGCCATAGCCTTGAGCCACCACATATAATGGGGGCTGCAATGGGTGGAAACGTTGGCTTTCTGCATTGCATTCAAAGGGCTCAGAGACGCCGTGAGAGAGTGCCAGTCATGGCCAGACGGAGAAGGGCCAACAGGCGTCGGCACAGGAGGCCTTACCCACCCAGGGTATACCACCAGCAGTTCTCATATCTGAACATGTCTGAGGAGCAGTGTATTCGGAGGCTGCAATTCAGAAGGGAGGTGGTCACGGAGATCTGCCACCTGCTTCGCAGAGATCTGCAGCCACAGCTGAGGAGCAGGACATCTCTGTCGGTGGCAGTGAAGGTGATGGTGGCTCTCAACTTCTATGCCACCGGCTCCTTCCAATCCACTACTGGGGACATTGCCAACATCTCCCAGTTCGTGGTACATTGCTGCATCCGCCAGGTGACCAATGCCCTTTTCAGAAGGAGACGTCAGTACATCTCCTTCCCCATGACCCTGGACAAGCAGCAAGAGCATGCAATGGGATTTGGAAGAATAGCGGGCTTCCCCATGGTCCAGGGCGCCATTGACTGCACGCATGTGGCTTTGCGGGCACCTCTAGAGAATGCCGAGGATTACCGCAACCGGAAGGGCTACCATTCGCTCAACGTCCAGTTGGTGTGTGACCACAGGCAGCTCATACTAGCTGTCAATGCCCGCTTTCCAGACAGCAGCCACGATGCCTTCATCCTGCGCCAGACTTCTGTGGCAGACATTTTCGAAGCCCAGGCTCACCAGGAGGATGATGGCTTCTCGGGGACAAGGGCTATCCTTTGTGCACCTGGCTGATGACCCCGCTCCGTGCACCCAGCACCCCTGCTGAAGAGCAATATAATGACAGCCATCAAGCTACCAGGAACATCATTGAGCACACAATTGGCATGCTCAAGCAATGGTTCCGCTGTCTGGACCATTCCGGAGGAGCCCTACAGTACTCGCCTGAGCGAGTCTCCCATTTCGTTTAGTGTGCTGCATGCTGCACAACCTGGCTATCCTCAGGACTCGGCTACTGCCAGCAGACATTGGAGGACCACTAGAGGAGGAGGAGGAGGAGGAGCACCAAGATGGGAGGGAGGCACAAAGTGCAAGGGCCGTCCGTCGGCAGCTTATTGCAACTCGGTTCTAGGCCCCCTCTCAGGGAATGGCTTGTGCCAATGAAAGAACATGAATGGAGCCACTCCGCAAACCCTCAGCCGGTCAAGGCAACAAATAGTTCAAAGTGCAAACATGGACAAAGTGAATAAAGACATTGTTTTATTGTGCAAACTCTGTGCCCTTCCCGCATGACAAACTAATTCAGATAAACCCCCCAAAAAAGTCAGAGACATAACTGGCTCTCACAACCTTGAGAAAATGAAAAAAAGTTAAACAAAAATGACCATGTTCCTCGGCCTTCATGTAAAAAACAAACACAACATTCCCGGCCCTCAAAAAGCAAACACAACATTCCCGGCCCTCAAAAAAAAAACAAACACAACAGTCTCGGCCTTCATATGTAAAGAAAACATTCTCGGCCTTCATATATAAACACAACAAGGTGACTCAACCGTGGCTAACAAGGGAAATTAGGGATAGCATAAGATCCAAAGAGAGGACATATAAATTGGCCAGAAAAAACAATAATCCTGAGGATTGGGAGCAGTTTAGGATTCAACAAAAGGAGGACAAAGGGATTAATTAAGAAAGGGAAAATAGAATATGAGAGTAAGCTTGCAGGGAACATAAAAACTGACTGTCAAAGCTTTTATAGATATGTGAAGAGAAAAAGATTGGTGAAGTCAAGCGTAGGTCCCTTGCAGTCAGAATCAGGGGAATTTATAATGGGGAACAAAGAAATGGCAGACCAATTAAATACATACTTCGGTTCTGTCTTCACAAAGGAGGACACAAATAACCTCCCAGAGATGCCAGGAAACGTAGGGTCTGATGAAAGGGTGGAACTGAAAGAAATCAGTATTTGTAGGGAAATGGTGTTAGGAAAATTGATGGGACTGAGGGCCGATAAATCCCCAGGGCCTGATAATCTACATCCCAGGGTACTTAAGGAAGTGGCCCTAGAAATAGTAGATGCATTGCTGGTCATCTTCCAGAACTCGATAGACTCTGGAACAGTACCCATGGATTGGAGGGCAGCTAATGTTACCCCACTATTCAAAAAAGGTGGTAGAGAAAAAGCGGGGAATTATAGACCGGTAAGCCTGACATCGGTAGTGGGGAAAATGCTAGAGTCCATTATAAAAGATGTAATAGCAGAGCACTTGGAAAGCAGTGACAGGATCGGGCAAAGTCAACATGGATTTACAAAAGGTAAATCATGCTTGACTAATCTACTGGAGTTTTTTGAGGATGTAATTGGTAAAATAGATAAGGGAGAACCAGTGGATGTGGTGTATTTGGACTTTCAGAAGACTTTCGATAAGGTCCCACATAAGAGATTAGCATGCAAAATTAAGGCACATGGGATTGGGGGCAAGGTATTGACTTGGATAGAGAACTGGTTGGCAGACAGAAAGCAAAGAGTTGGAATAAATGGGTCATTTTCCGAGTGGCAGGCAGTGACTAGTGGGGTACCGCAAGGATCGGTCTTAAGACCCCAGCTGTTCACAATATATATTAATGATCTGGACGAGGGAATTGGATGTGATATCTCCAAATTTGCAGACGACACAAAGCTGGGTGGGAGGGTATGCTGTGAGGAGGATGTTGTGAAACTCCAGTACGATTTGGACAGGTTGGGTGATTGGGCAGAAACATGGCAAATGCACTATAATGTGGATAAATGTGAGGTTATCCACTTTGGTGGCAAAAACAGGAAGGCAGATTATTATTTGAATGGCAATAGATTGGGAGAAGGGGAAGTGCAAAGAGACCTGGGTGTTCTTGTGCACCAGTCGCTGAAGGTAAGCATGCAGGTGCAGCAGGCGGTTAAGAAGGCAAATGGTATGTTGGCCTTCATAGCAAGAGGGTTCGAGTACAGGAACAAGGATGTCTTGCTGCAGTTGTACAGGGCCTTGGTGAGACCGCACCTTGAGTATTGTGTGCAGTTTTGGTCGCCTTACCCGAGGAAGGACGTTCTTGCCATGGAAGGAGTGCAGCGAAGATTCACCAGGCTGATACCTGGGATGGCAGGAATGACGTATGAGGAGAGATTGTGTCGATTGGGCTTATACTCACTGGAGTTTAGAAGATTGAGAGGGGATCTCATCGAATACTATAAAATTCTGACAGGCCTGGACAGACTAGATGCAGGAAGGATGTTTCTGATGGCCGGGGAGTCCAGAACCAGGGGTCATAGTCTAAGGATAAGGGGTAAGCCATTTAGGACTGAAATGAGGAGGAATTTCTTCACCCAGAGAGTGGTGAACCTGTGGAATTCTCTGCCACAGAGGGCAGTGGAGGCCAGTTCATTAAATATATTCAAGAAAGTGTTGGATATATTTCTTAAGGCTAAAGGGATCAAGGGATATGGGGAGAAGGCAGGGACAGGGTACTGAATTTGGATGATCAGCCATGATCTCATTGAATGACCAGCCAAGATCTCATTGAATGACAGAGCAGGCTCGAAGGGCCAAATGGCCTACTCCTGCTCCTATGTTTCTATGTTTCTACAACATTTGGCCACACCTCCTTTTTCCCCTGCGAGGGTGATCCGCCTCGCTTCTGCAAGTGGCCCCTTCCCGCCCTGCAGTTCCTCCTCAATGGGACCCCAGTGGCTGCAGCAAGGCTGGGAGAAGGCTGCTGAGGGTCAGATGGTGAGACAGCAGATGCCCTTGGGGGACGGCCTGGACCATCTCTGGGCCTGGAGGGCCCAGCTGCTGACTACTCCAACTCTGCTTGGGCGACAGCAGTCTGTCCTACGGGTGGTGGCAGCTGCAGTGGAGGAGTGACAGTGTTGGCTGCAGGAATGCTGCCAACCTGAGAGCACAGGCACTCCCTGGTCGACTGATACACTGGCACTCGCACGGGCCAGCACTGCAGCATGCGCAGAAATCTGCTGAAGCACAGACTGCTGGGCTGCTGCGGTGCGGCGAGGGCCCCGGCGATGCCTGGCTGATCCAGTGAGGTTGGCAGCAGTTAGTGCCCGTGTGGCCCTGATCTGTTTCTGCATCAGACCAGCCAGTGAATGCACGGCACGACTGAGCACTTGGCTGGAAGCCGCCTGTGATGCAGCGAAGTCCTGCAGACTCCTGGCCTGTGCTGCCCCGAATTCCTGAACACTCCTTGCCAGTGACTCTATGGAGTCAGGCATCCTTGCCACTGCAGCCATGAGCTCAGTGTGCCTGCGCTCAGCCTGGGCGCCCATTTCACCAAGGAGCCGCACCTCCTCTGCGCTCACCGTAGCAGGACTGGAGGCCGCACTCACCCTCCAGGGAGAAGGCCGCCGAGCTTCCCCACCCCTCCCACATTGCTGCAGCCCGCTGGGCCCCGGAGCTTCACTCGCCTCAGACCCTTCCCCCCTGCTCCCCTCCAGGGAAGACGTGTCCCCATCGTGGCCATGGGCTACCTCGGCTGAGGGTGGCACTGATGGGCCGGCTTCCTCTTCCTCGAATTCAGAATCACTCAGTGGCAGCTTGAGGGCCCGCCTCCTCACCTGGCGAATCAGCATCTGAAAGCAGGGAGGCACAAGAGTTGCTTTAGAGTGAGGACAGGACGGCAGCGAGGGAGGCACGAGTGCTGCTATGCACTGCATTGGTTCGATAGTGGCAAAGGATGCTGGTGTGAGGCACAAGTGGAAAAAGAGAGGTCAAAAAGGTGATGACCTTACCATTGCTGTCCAGAACAGGGTCAGCATCTCCACTGGCGATGGGGCGAATCAGCCGGCCTGCCATAATCCGCTCCACACGCTGCTCCAGGTCGCTGAGCTCTTTCAGGTCAGGACAGCCTCCCCCGGTCCGTAGCTGCTGCCTGCGATTGTGGGCCAGCTTGCCCTGCAAGAGAAAGGACGGCCTCTTAAGTACAGTGTCAAGCCCTGATCTTGCCTGCACTGCCTCCCATGGTGGAATAGCCCTGACAGTGTCAAGCCCTGATCTTGCCTGCACTGCCTCCCATGGTGGAATAGCCCTGACAGTGTGTAAAGTGCTGGATGTGCAAGTGATTTTCATGAGAGTCCCATAGCTGTTGGATGAGGGCTGGGCATTGGGGCTTTCAGGTCCCTTTGGCCAGAAACTGAGGTGCACATGCAGGGATGAAGAGGATAGTGGAAAGGGTACTCACCCTGACAATCCGAGTGAGGTCATTGAACTTTTTTCTGCACTGCACTGGAGTCCTGGCAACCATGCTGTTGGAGGTAACCCTGTTTGCCACCTCCCACCAGGCTTTTCGATACTCGCTGGGCAGCGGCCTCCTCCCACTGTCAGGGAAGAGGACAGGTCGCCTGCGCTCCACTGCGCCAACCAGTAGCTTCAGGGCACCCTCGCTAAAGCGCTGCGCTCGCTCCCTAGCCTTCTCCATTGTCCTGGGCATTGAACTGTTGAAGCAGCTATGTTCAGGCCTTGCTTCAGGGCTGCAGTGTGCAGGGCATGGCAGCCAAACAAATCGAGCCTCCCCCTTTGAGCTGACCGGCACCAGCGTGTCTGCCTTCAATTAGCAACTTGCCGCACCTGCGCTGCGCCCGCCCTCGGTGTTAACGCCTCGGCTCGCCAGCTTAGCACCTTATGATAGTCGTGCACTGCCTGCTTTAGCGCAGCAGCAACCTCTTGGGGCGATGCAACTCAATTTCGGCGAAGGTGGCGCTAAGTTGCGCCGGTCGCTAAATTTAGCGAACGCCCGGCTGCAGCGCCCCAAACGTGGCGATACTGAATTTCTAGGCCATCATCTTTAATCCCCATCACAAAATCTATACCCTTGCCACTGAATCCATCTACCTCTCTGGACATTCTTTCAGGTTGAACCAGACTGTTTGGAACCTTAACATCCAATTTTACCCCGAGCTGAGCTTCCAACTCCATATCCTCTTCATCACCAAGACTATTTCTACCTCTAATATCACCCAGTTCCACTCCTACCTCAACTGCTGAAACCTTCATCCTCGCCTTTGTCACCTCCAGACGCGACTACTTTACTGCTGTTCTGACAGACCTCCCACCCTCCAAACCCCACCTTCCGTAAACGCCAGTTTATCCAAAACTCTGCTGCCCGTATTCTATCCACACCAAGTCCAGCTCACTTTTCACCCCTGTCCTCGCTGACCTGCATTGGCTCCTGGTCCTCCAATGCCTCAAAATTTAAAACTCAGCCTCATCTTTAAATCTCTGTGACCTTTCTCCTTCCACTTTTGTAGCACAGCCTAGCAAGTCTTAACACCCAATTAATATGGGCATTCTTCGAAATGGATGCAGCCTAGCAGGAAACTGATGCAGAAGTTATTACATCAATTCCATGTCACTAGCACCCCTTTTATCTATTCATGATGATGCCCCAGGATCTGCTGTACACAGGGCATTAGGGACAGGGAAATAAAAATCAGCCTTGCGATGTTTGTGGCAAACTAAACTATTGTTAAATGGAAGCCATAAATTCAAAGCCCCATTTAACCTCTTTCTGGCTGAATATAGATAGGCGATTTGGAAACAGAATTTTTTAAACAGTTTTCTTACTTTAAAAAGATCAAGAGCAAACATTAGATTATGACAATTAATGATATGTATCTTTAAGGTGATAAAATTAAGTATCACTACATTCATTTTATTGTGGTTTTGAACTGGTTGAATTCAATATTAAAAGCATGTGTGGTTATGTAAACATTGGTTTTATAGTGCGTGTTTTATAGAAATTAACTTCTATCCAATTTGCACAGTAGCATTTATACACTAGACAGTTACCCTTAGGGGTAAGCTAGGAACACTGAAAACAAAATGTGACCTGTGTTGCTTTGATTTTGAAACACATTTCAATTGAATTAAATAATATTTTTCTGCTTCAGAAACACCGATTCAAAACATCTTCAAACGGTTTCCCTCTCCTAATGTTTCTTATTTATTTAATCAACAAATACCTTGTATGCAATGGTTGCTATGCACAACTATGAACCCAGATTAGATGCACTTTTTAAATTTAAACCCCAATCGAATCAGTTTTATACTCATGTACTGTGTCTGGAGGGAGGCTTCCAGTGGACGACATCACTAACAGCTTGTTTAGAATTATAGAAAGTGAGAATTCCTCAAGAATCCTGCTGTACTTTCACCTTATAAAAAAATAAGCATAATACAATCATAATACAAGAAAATAGCAATGAGAAAGAGTTCACTATTACCTTTAGTAACTGTGGAGTATTATACACAAAGGCAACTACAAGTGATACTCTTGCAGTGAAGTGACCTCAATTGCAATGGCAAAGCTCCATTGACAAAAGTGAATTACATTTTAAAGAAACTAAGTGTCCTGGAACCATTTTAAAGACCTATACAAAAATAGCAGAGGTTGTAACTTTGGACTGCCTGGACTAGAATCCTGTCCGTTTAAATTCACTGCAGACACTTGAGTGAACCATCCAAAGCAGTGGCCTCAAGTTCAATACCAGGACATATATCATTGCCTAATTAAGTTTCCTAGTACATTTTAAATTTCAGATATCATATTTGATTAAATACTGCAGTCACAATTTAACAATAGCAACTGAATAAATTATTTTATATAAATGATTAAAATAATTGGGAGATCTGTTGACATTCATCTTCACTTAATTGTACTAATTTCAAGGAATTAAAATGTCAAAAATATTTTCCCATTGCTACATTGTTTCACTTGATGGCATCACTGCCCTTCCATTATTCTGGATGGTGATGACATTACATTCCCAACTTAAGGAAAAAGCACTTTAACAGTTTACTCACAAGCAGAATCCGAGCATAATATTCACTACCACTGTGTTATGAAAAAAGCCAACTTGTGACTTTACACCCAAGATATGACATGGTTCATTTTGCCCAGTGCATTCTGGGTATAAGTCCAGTGACATCATGAATCTAATCATATGCAGTTCTCCCGCATTATTTCTCTTGAAGAAAGTACATTTTTTTTAGTAAAATGAGAACATTTTAATCAAAACTGCTTCATCATTTTTTTATGTTGTAAATAATTCTCTGAAGGGTTGCTTTCTGTTGGGATTGTTGTACTCAATACTTCAATATTGTACCAATAAAAAGTTTCCAGGTGGCACCTATTAGTCAAAGCATTTAGTTGCCAAATCTATCTACTTTTATAAGATAATGGGACAGAAATTTGCAACTGAAAGCAGATAATTTGGCTAATATCTCCCACCTGGAACCTTTTTATTGGTGCGTGAGTAGTATAATCAAGGAGCAAAGACTGCTTTATAACATGTTGTAATCTATTAACCCCAGATTCCCTGGTAGAAAAACAAAGGTTTGCGATCCCATCATGATATTCCCCCAAGCTGTGCATTATTAATCTTCTTCGTATCCTTGTACAACCAGATTGATACCTGGGATGGCAGGAATGAGGTATGAGGAGAGATTGGGTCGATTGGGCTTATACTCGCTGGAGTTTAGAAGAATGAGAGGGGATCTCATTGAAACTTATAAAATTCTGACAGGACTAGACAGACTAGATGCAGGAAGGATGTTCCCGATGGCGGGGGAGTCCAGAACCAGGGGTCACAGTCTAAAGATAAGGGGTAAGCCATTTAGGACAGAGATGAGGAGGAATTTCTTCACCCAGAAAGAAGTGAACCTGTGGAATTCTCTACCACAGAAGGCAGTTAATGCCAATTCATTAAGTATATTCAAGAAGGAGTTAGATATATTTCTTAAGGCTAAAAGGATCAAGGGATATGGGGAGAAGGCAGGGACAGGGTACTGAGTTTGGATGATCAGCCATGATCTCATTGAATGGCGGAGCAGGCTTGAGGGGCCGAATGGCCTACTCCTGCTCCTATCTTCTATGTTTCTAATGTGGGCAGGGTATCTTTCCAATAACCAAGTCATGCTGGAATATTGAGCATGTTCTATCTACCTCTCTTCCCAGATGTCCTAGATCTGAAGGTTTATAACCTCTGATTTTTCCATCAACGATAGATATGCATTAGAGAGCCAGCTTACCATTCCACACCATGCAGATGTGGCCGCTGGTCACACGTTCGCCCTCCTTTTTTCTCACCAGAATCCACAAAATCTCTTCAGCTACTTATTCATATTCAAGACTTTTGTTTGCTTGTTGGTAACTTGAAGATGCCAGTACATAGTGTCCTTGGATTTCACAGAAAGCAAGTGACAGACATTGCTGATGACAGATCCCCCCACCCAAGTCATTTATTTGTGGTGTTTCACCTGCAAATTGCCCAAAGAGCATACCTTTACCCCTCTGAATATACTTTGAGATTGTTATACTCCATTAAGGCAGTTAAATATACACCTGGTGTAACTGCTTGGTTGATGTAAGAGTGCAATTCACTGGCTGCACTGAGCACATTTTTGTTTGAACTCATTTAAAGAACAAAGAAATTGTGTGCAAAGAATCAGGTCTGAAATGATTGAAGTGACTTGGTTTGGGTTTGAGCAAATCTGGGCAACCAAAAAATAAACCTTTATAAAGACGAGTTCTTGCCATCAGTACATCCTTTAAAAAAAGTTCCAAAAAATGTAATTGATTTTAACACTTTTTTGTGTAATTTTGTCCATTTACGTTGGTTTTAGTAAAAACTTGAGCAGAGTTCACCAATGATATTGTTCCAGGATCTAAATTAGAGAGGTTATTGAGCCCAGCCATGTGAGGGCTATGAAACACCCTGGTTTGTACACTGTACGGGTCATCCAGGAGGTCCTTGGTTGTGCTACCTTTGATGCACAATGCTGCAGGTAAAATTCCTGGACACGGAAGTCCTGCCAATCTTTATGGTCGGACATCATTAACATTTTGTAGGCCCGTCTCCCGCCCGGTAGCCGGCCAAATGGACTGCCTGGCTGGCGGGTGGGAGGGAATGCCAGCAGCATGAGGGTGCAGCCGGGGACACTTGGGGACACGCCCCGGTGATCTGGAGGGAGGAGAGGCTCAATGATCGGTTGGGGAGGAAAGGCCCAGCGTTCTGGAGGGCGGAGAGGCCCCGCGATCGGGAGGGAGGAGAGGCCCAGCGAGCAGGAGGGAGGAGAGGACCTGCGATTGGGAGGGAGGAGAGGCCCAGCGATCGGGAGGGAGGAGAGGCCCAGCGATCGGGAGGGAGGAGAGGCCCAGCGATCGGGAGGGAGGAGAGGTCCAGCGATCGGGAGGGAGGAGAGGCACAGGAAGCGGGTGGGAGGAGAGGCCCAGCATTCTGGAGGGCGGAGAGGCCCCGCGATCGGGAGGGTGGAGAGGCCCAGCATTCTGGAGGGCGGAGAGGCCCCGCGATTGGGAGGAAGGAGAGGCCCCGCAATCGGGAGGGAGGAGAGGCCCAGCGAGCGGGAGGAGGTCGACAATCAGGGCTGGGGGGAGGTTGGCAATCAGGGTTGGGGCAGGCCGACACATAGGATGTCATTTGTGACCTTGATAAGGGCCGTTTCAGTGCTGTGGCAGGGGCGGAAATCTGATTGGAGGGGTTCAAACATGGAGTGTGGGAAAGATGGGTACAGACAACACGTTCAAGGACTTTGGAGAGGAGAGGGAGGTTGGAGGTAGGGCCTCAACATTTCTGAATCTTAAACCTATTTTATGCTGTATCTTTCTGTTGGAGCACTTGCACTGAGCTCCTCTGAGACCAGTAGAATTTCTCTTTCATTTTACTGCTTCTCTGAATTCAATTTTGACTTTTTTATAGGAGTAGATAAGTTCAAGGAGCAAGCATGGACATTGATATTTGCAGTCGTATTCTTTAATGGACCCCTGTAAAGGAAATTTTCTACCATTTACCCTTCCATCATAAACCTTTCAATGAATCATTTCAAAGTCACCCAGCTCTACATGACATCACTGAAATTTGCCAGGCAGTTCCACTAACAGCTGTAGTTTAGCAGGGGAACTGGTTTAATCAATTCACAATTCAAAACTATGTTTTTAGTACCAATACGAAAAGGATGTGTTCTCAACAGAAAGAATTTTTGAGATCTATGAACATGACCTTTCACTGTTTTGGCGGTACCATTAAATAGAGTTAGTTTCCAAATCATCTGTTTCAAATTCCGTCCACCTTGAGCCTTCACAATGGAGCTTTTCATTTTAATAATTTCTGACCCACCAATTTCCACTAAAGCATTATGTTACAACACGGCATCACATACAAGTTTGAACTGTGCTATGAAAACCTGTAAACTGAGAAATGAAAACCTGCATGAGGTGTTGGCAAGTGCCAAGTGTATGTCTTTTGTTCTCTGAGGGTCGATACTTGCTGGTTGGCCTTTTATTCCCAAGTCTGGAGGCTTTCTTTGTTGTAGTGCCAGTTAAAGACAGTTTTTACTACTCAGGAACAGCTTTCTCCCATGGCTGGTTACAAACTATAAATTAATCCTGCATATTTTCTCAGTGAATAAGTGGAAGTAGATGCCAAATCACCATCCCAGTGGAGGCTATAATCTTAAACATCTTAACAGTGATAATAACTGGGTAGAAATTGACTGTACCCACAAGCCCATTTCATGCTCTTTTTGATTCCTAGTTCAGCGGTTAGACAGATTTCTTTGTCAATGACTTTGCAATTTTCACACAAAGCGATTTTAGTTCTAATCTAATTGAAGTGTACTGAAGTTAGATTAGTTCCCTCATGTCTTGCTGTGAAATCCAGTTTAGATAAAGTGTGATTAGCATTCGACTGATCCTGTATTTCCCATTTTCTGTAATTCATTCTGGCTCTGTCACAATGCTTTAAGGCATTTTAGAGACTTTTGTTAACAAAGAAAATGACAGAACTGCAGAAGCACTTTCATTCAAATTTGTCTCCTTATCCTCCATCTTGTGAAGGCAGTGAGTCATGTTGAGGGGCAATTTCACATGCCAGCAGCCATTGGGTAACTCATCCAAACAGCCATTGTTCATGTCCTTCAGGGGAAACTGTTTTCTCCAACACCTTTTACTCATATAAGTGGCCTGATGAAAGTTTCCATGAGCAAACCTTGGGGCCAAATTTGGTCTCCCAGCATAAAACCAGCGAAAGGTGAGCAAGGTGAATGGAATGGCCACCCAGGGGAGTCGATGGGGAACCCATCCCATTTTCTGGGTTGTCCCTCAATTTCACGAATCGGTAAGTTGCCAGCAGAAAACACGCTTCTCGCCAATTGAGGGCTGAGTTCCAGGTTGTTCCTGAGGTTTTTGGAATCAGCTGTGGAGATGCTGGTGGGGCAAATTTGTGAGAGGATGTCCCTTTCCTTCAGATGACTGGTAAATTCTGCTGTGAGTCATTGAATAGACATAGCGAGAGGTGGCACAGTTTAACCCTTGTCTCTCTCCCCTCTCCTTAGGTTCAACAGGTAAGCCGGACACTAGTGGCAGGCAAAGCGAAGATGAAATCCTTGATAATGTTGCCATGTCACTCAGTCAACTCAGAAACTGGCTTCCCACATGACTTAGATAGTGACTTCGATGGGAGGGCACTGGGTGATTCACCAAACACAAGTGAGAATGACCAACTGGAAGTGGCAAGGGAGCCAAAAGGATAAACTAACCAGAGGGTCAGTTCACATTGTGGCTCTGCTAAAGAAGGGTCCACCATTTAAAAATAAATGATTTCTCAGCACCAGCAATAACTGCAGGCATTGGACTGCATGCCAGGCAGCTTCAAAGTTATGTCGGCTGGTATGGTGAAGTCAACTACCCACTTGTGTGGTGTTCTTATGCACAGTCAACCATGGAACATGTGGTTGCTTTCCTTATCTACATGCTCTCCCTTGACTATATCATCTGCAGGCATGGGATCAGCTTCCACATGTACATTGATGTTACACAGCTTTACCTCTCCATCGCTTCTCTTTACCCCTTGACTGCCTTATTGTCAGAATGCTTGTCCGACATCAAGTCCTGGATGAGACACAGCTTCATGCAGCTCAACATTCGGAAGACTAAAGCCATCATCTTCAACCTCTGCCATAAACTCCATCCCCTTGTCATTGATTCTATCCTCCTCCCTGAGTGCTCTCTCAGGATACACCAGACCGTTTTCAATCTTGATATCCTTTTTGACCCTGTCAAGCTTTAAATCACACAACCTATCCATCACCAAGATATCAAACTTCCACCTCCACAACACTGCCCACAACTGCCTCTACCTCTACTCTCTGCTTGCTGGACTCCCATCCTCCAGAAACTTCAACTTGTCTAAGACTGTACTGCACATACCCTGTCCCACACTAAGCCTTGGTCCTCACTGACCTACACTGGATACGCATCCCCCATTGCATTAAATTCAAAATCCTTTTCTTCCTCTGTAAACTCCCTCATGGTTTTGCCCACCCTATCTCTGCAATCTCCTCCAGTCCTATAGCCCCTACTGCATGCCCTGTTCCTCTGACTCTGCCATTTTTGTGCATCCTGCCTCCCTTTGCACCACCATTACTGATGGAACCCCTTCCTTACACCTCTCTGCCTCTCCAATTTCAATAACCTCAGGAAACCCACTTCTTCCAGCTAACTTTCAGTTGCCCTTCCTAAAGCTTTCTCTTTCTAGCTCAGTGTCCATTTTTCTTACAAAAAGAAAGTACTGCAGATGCTGGAAATCTGAAATAAAAACAGAAAATGCTGGAGATACTCAGCAGGTCAGGCAGCATCTGTGAAGAGAGAAACAGAGTTAACATTTCAGGTCGATGACCTTTCTGGCGAAAGGTCATTGACCTGAAACGTTGGTCCAGAAATTCGGGTCGGAGGCTTCCCGCGGGTGCAAGCCCCCGACCTGCACTTACCTAGCGCGCCGGCCGTTGTGCTGTGGGCCCACATGGGATTCCGATCCTGGGCCTCCTCCAGCTGCCGGCGCGCAGTGCTTGCGTATCCCAGGGGCACAGTTAGTTCGAAGCGTCCCCTGGGATCACGTGGACCATGGAGAACCAATCAGATCAGGGAATCTCTATTCATAGATTTGACAGGAAGACCTGTCAAATCTATGAATAGAGATTGGCCCCAAAACCTAACTAAAACTTCAAATGAATAAAAAAAAAAAAATCACATTTTTAAAATAACTATAAATTACATAAAATACTATTTTAAACAATAATTTAAATTTTTGAAAAAATTAATTACAGTTTTTAACGGGGCTAAAAATAAACTTACCTTTCTTTAAAGTATTTAAAAATAATAAACCTGTGGAAAAAATGTTTTAATTTTACTTAATTCACCACTTACCTTGTTAAAAGCAGGCCTTGCGACTGCTTTTTAAAAGCGTAGCTGCTGGAGACTTACCCTCCTGGAGAAACCTGTAAAAAAAACGGAAGTTCCAGGCGTATGCACTGCCTCTCCGGCGCACGCGTTTGACCTGTGAACCCCTTCCTTCAAGGGAATGGAAGTTCCAGTTTCCCGCGCATGCACGAAACCGACACTTTCGTTGGCCCTACACATGACTACCCAGCACGTACTCACCCATGGGGACCCGAATTTCTGGCCCGTTAACTCTGTTTCTCTCTTCACAGATGCTGAGTATCTCCAGCATTTTCTGTTTTTATTCCATTTTACTTACAACTGTTTGTGAAACATTCATAAGGTACATTGTGGGACATATCTTTACTTTAAAGGTCATAGATAAATGCAGATTGTTGTTGATTACATTGAGCAGCAAAGCAACAATCATCATGTCAATAATACCAATTCTAAACCACAATTTACAGCTAGTTTGAGAACAAGTGTTCATATACTTCCAGCAGTTAATTCACAGAAACAAAAACAGATAATGCTGGAAACATGGATAAGTTGCTGTTTCAAGTGTATTCCTTCATCAGAACTGCCATGTTTTTGTTTCAGATTTCCAGGATTTGCAATTTTTTGGTTTTCAGTTAATTACACAATCTCAAAAATCCTTCATACAACACCTTAGACAAACAATCCTGAAGTGCATGTGTCCATACAGATTAAAAGGACGAGGTTGCAAACTGATGAATTCAATTGACAGAGAACTGAGAGGAATATTCAGCATAGTGTTCTTAATCAACCTGCCACTGACAAAGCCTCTTTGCGTTCTCGGCAGTCACTTGGATTAACTCTCCACAGATTTACTTTACCATAAAATATAGGGCATTTCATAAAGACATTCTACAGAGGTAAGATCATTATTTTAAATCATATAAAACTAAAGCCGAAACCTTTTTTCGGCCCAAAGGTGTTAAACTGTCCTTTGAATGAGACGTTGGACCAAGGTCCTGGGTACCAGTTTCGGGGATGCTGGAGCTAACGGGAAGGCAGTGAGGCTGGTATTTTGCAAGCAAGACATCAAATGCACCAAAAGGTCTTCATCTGAACCTATAAGGTGATCTGTGAGCTTGGACAAAGTGTTGATGTGCACTTTGCAGAGGGAATCACAGGCGAGCTGTTTCTAAGTATTCTTGACATCCATTTCATACGTTCCAGTGTAGGTCTGCTAGGGGTAGCTGGATCAGACATGTGAACTCTTGGTGACCTTTCCTCTCCCGAGCCCTGCGTTACCAGTTATAGCACACATAGGCCTAGAAATTCGGTGGAGCCCCAAACGGGACGCCAAGCTCGCCTGGGCGCCGGAATTACCGCTGCGATCGGAGCCGTTGCGCCCGCCAGAAATTCAGCTTGAGCGCCTCAAGAGGGTCCCTCTTGGGGCGCTGAAACTGAATATCGCAGTGCAACGTGCCGCAGCCACGGTGCGCTGCGGTACTGCAGGCCTTCCTCCCCTTCTTAAGGGGGAGGGGCCTGCACCAGCGCGATGACCGATCGCGAGTGCCGGCAAAAGAGCCCGGCACCGAGGAGAAGTGCCGGGCTCTTGGGACACAGCCGGCACTGCCCGGGGGGGGGGGGTGGGGGGGGTGGATCAGGAGGCCGGGGACAGAGGTGCTGGCAGGCGGCCACAGAAAAAATGGCCGCCCTGCACCTCCACCTTAATTTGCGCCACTACCGCCACAGGTAGGCCCTGTGAACCGGGCGCGATTTGCGAACGGCGTTAGAGGCGGGCGCTACCAAATATTGCGATCGGGGCGGTAGCGGGGCGCTGCGCACACCGATGACGTCATCGGTGGCGGCGCAGCGCTGCAGGCTAACGCCGCCATTAGCGCCCCGCTAAATATCGCGGGAGGTGCGGCCAGTGGCGCTAAAACCACTGAGTGCCCTCTTTAGGTGCTAACTGGTGGCGCAGCCCACCGAATTTCTAGGCCATAGTGTCCTGGCAAAGATCAGCATCCGAGCACAGGACCTTTGTTTATAAACCCATAAACATTATATTTAGCATTTATTTGTTTCCCTATTTTTTGGGAATGGTTCATAAAAGCTGGAGTATGTTAACTAGGGAACTTTTAAATACTTATTCCGTGGGATAAATCTATTCTACTGTGTTTGGAAATGCATCACTTGGCCATGATGCTAGTGGACAATTCACACTATTTCTTCAAGTACTGTACTGCTGTTCACATTAATCTTCTGGGATGACTAGATGGGATGAACTTACATTGTTCATCCCAGTTCCAAAAAGCATTCTGAAACTATCAGAAGAGATTGTGTGAATATAAATTTAAATACCAAACAACAGCTGATGGAATTAATAACAGTGTGGTCATGTTCAGAGAAGCTCACAGCCAGTTCTCAACTTGTAAGAGCTCAATTGCCATCCATCATTGTATCTGGCAAGTCTCGTACAATAGATCAGCTGCAAACTCCTATCTGTTGAGAAAAATCCTATTGTTGCACAAGCATGGCCCAAACACACAGCATTGCACAGAACACGTAGAAAGGTGGTAATTAACCTTTCTGTAGTGCAGAACTGTGATCCTGTTGTTTGAAATTTGGCTTTAGGAAATGCAATGATGATTGAGGAGTCGAATCTGCTTTCTGGTCTCTTTCGGTGAAGCAGATTTGGTAGAAAGGGCAAAAATCAGCCAGGGTTCCTGCTGTTAATTGCTACCCAGTTCCACCCTTGCTGGAAAGGGCATGTGTTTAGATATTGGGTGAGGATTGGGCTCAGGTGTGAAGCCCTCCAAGCAAGAATAGCTTGCTGCCATTCACTGTCTATAGGCTCAAGAGAATTCTTGACAGATCACAAGTGCCGGGTTTCCGCGCATGCACTTCACATGCCTGAAATCGCACTTGCGTGGCCCCTACGGGCGCGTACGCACCTCGTACACACCTGTGGGGGTCGCAAAATCCGGCCCAATGTTTCCTGATGACTGGAGAAAGCAGCAGGCAGAAAACACATTGCTAGCATGCATGGGCAGCAGCGCTTGAGACAGTACCACTGCCTCATACACCCTGCAGCACTGTCACTGAAGGCAAACCTGCCATCAGTGGCAATGGTGAAATGTTGGATGGTCATTAGGCAACAATGAATGAGAATGCATTAATATATCATTGGGTTTACCACATCAATACTTACTTTGACATGAAACCCAATCATTGGTGTAAATAGAGACCCGAGGTATGCATGCCTGCAAGTTTATTAGTGTTATTACATCCTGTTTCTTAACTTGCTGTAATCATAACAAATAAAGTTTAAATACATTTTAAATCAACAATGCCTCTTCGGATGCATTTACATTGCCAGTATAGCATCAATGCAAAATAGTTTCAGCTTTGCACCAACAGTAAGCCTGTGTCATGTAAATCGGGCGTTAAGAGTTGAAGTGAAGCAGAATGAGACTCTTTTCTCTGACGTGCCTCACCTCACTTAGCTTCATGTCAGGTTGGGCCTCGATTCTGGATTCAGGCCACATTACACTAAAAATGCAGTGTTGATGTGAAGTGAAACTATTTTGCAATGAGACTACAGCTGTGACAATGTGCCTGAAAACATTTGTAAAAACAATTCAAAGAAAACACAATCACAGTTCTCAATATGGCATTGTCAGTAATGTTTCAGTAGCATTGGTTTTAAAGTGCTGTGATAGTCAATCACAGTATTTTCGGATGAGACGTTAAACCCGAGGCCCCGTCTGCTCTCTCAGGTGGAGGTAAAAGATCCCATGGCACTATTTCGAAGAAGAGCAGGGGAGTTATCCCCGGTCTCCTGGCCAATATTTACCCCTCAATCAATATTAGTAAAACAGATTATCTGGTCATTATCACATTGCGGTTTGTGGGAGCTTGCTGTGCGCAAATTGGCTGCCGCGTTTCCTACATTACAACAGTGACTACACTTCAAAAGTACTTCATTGGTTATAAAGTGCTTTGGGATGTCCTGAGTTCGTGAAATGCGCTATATAAGTGCAAGTCTTTATTTATACAGAGTTCACTGTGATCTGATCTAGCTTTAAGCGTGTTGATGTAAGAAAAGCAGTTATTAAAGATACTTGGATTCAAATTGTGCTGTGTGATAGGCAATTTCTCTGTCTGTTATGTTAGCAAAGATTTTTCTGATCTTTAATTTATATAATATGTTAAAAATCTTATGTCTGTGTGTACGTCCCTTCCACAAAACCTTACTTCCTGTTGTCACATTTTTGTCATATTTAATGTCAACTTATCCAATTATAAATTGCTATGTCATTGGAACAAAGGGAAACATTTTGCAGGGCTCTGTGGAAAGGGCAGGGAATGGGACTAATTGGATCGCTTTTCAAAAGAGCTGGCACGGGCACGATGGGCCGAATAGCTGAAATGGGCTGTATCATTCTATGATTCAATGAATAATGGAAATCCGCCGAATGTAAACTTGTTCAACTATAATTACACCTTCTCACCTATGGTAGTGCTAAAGCACCTCAGTTTTGTGTCTCTCTTATATTTATTAGATATAAATAAATCAGCTGTAGGAAAGAACAAAATATGGCACCTGGGTTTATGGCCATAAATGATCATGGGATTGGTGATCAAACGAGCCACCTGTAAATGGATCCCTTAGTTTTGAAAATGGATTTTTAACAAAATGATGATATCTTGTGAAGCAATGCACCGTCTTGAGGGGAAGGATTACTCTGGTTCTTATGTGCACCAAAATCTTAAACATGTCCCTGAAATTTCTGAAGCAACCTTAGGGTAGGGTGGGGGAGGGGTGGGGGGGGGATTATGCTTCTGAGGCAGAAAGTAAATTCTCCTTGCCCCTTCCCTCCTACCTGACACTGTCCGAAATATAGGATTAAGGGCCATTTAAATATTTTGGGTGCAAGCCCATGCATTTCCAGTGAACCTGGGGCACCCACATGAGTGGCAGGGGGGGAGGGATTTCATTGCTGCAGTCCTGGAAGGCCCAATGGGCTGTGGGAAGTAGAGGAAATTGTTTTTTAAAATTCCATTTGCTTCTTCTGCCGTTTTTGACAATGCAATGCATTCAATTTTTCTACATTGACTTATAATATGCTCACTCCAGAAGTACTGATAGGGCCAGGTGGACCCCAGTGTCTACCCCAATTTCTGGCCGCCTCACTGCCAGTGCTCTGGAACGCTGCCTTCCCTGGCCCCAAGAATCCTGGGACCACCCCCAATCCTTTTTGAAGACATTTATAATGTGACAACACTCTTTCTCCCAGTTCTAGCAAATGTGTTATTTTAAAATTAATAACACTATTAAAGATTAGCAATTGATCAATAGTTTTGCAGCAGTTTGTTTATCATTAAACAAACCACAAAAAGGCTTTAGCATTTTGAAATTGAGCACAGTTGATCCCTTCATTTCTGGCGAACTTTTGGCCTGTGGGGCACGTGAGGCCTGTGGACCCTGGCAATCCAGTTTTTGAAGCCCAGGCAATTCAATTCTATTGCACTTACATTTCTTGCTTACACTTTGTCCTGCTTGAACTTTGTATGCCTGAAGGTTTGGAAAGGGCTAACTTTAGTGCGATTACCTCCTTGGCAGATAAATCCCAAATCGGAACAGAGATCTACTACCATTGGCCACTGAGGTTCCATTGTATGCAACTAAGTTGCCCAGAAGACAAAAGCTTCGACACCCCTACCTCGACATGGCAAGAGAGCCCCAGGTGGGCAGAGGAAACGCTTCAAGGACACCCTCAAAGCCTCCTTGAAACAGTGTAACATCTCCATCGACACCTGGGAATCCCTGGACCAAGACCGCACAAAGTGCAGGAGAAGCATCCGGGAAGGCGCCGAACACCTCGAGTCTCTTCGCCGGGAGCAAGCGGAAGCCAAGCGCAAACAGCGAAAGGAGTGCACGTCAACCCAAGCACCCCACCCACCCGCCCCTTCAACCACCGTCTGCCCCACCTGTGACAGAGACTGTGGGTCCCACATTGGACTCATCAGTCACCTGAGAACTCATTTTTAGTGTGGAAGCAAGTCATCCTCGGTTCCGAGGGTCTGCCTAAGAAAAAGACATGGTGGCAGCAGGGATTTGCAGGCATTTACAAGTTGGAAAGAATTTAGATGATTCCTGACACCTTGTAGTCTATTTGGAAAGACAAGTGGCTTGATTTTCAATGTGCCGTGGAGTCGGGTTTGGAGGCGTGCGGGGGGTTAAATTCCCGAAATCAGAGGTCCCGACCCCATCCCGCCCCAACCCGCTTCCATGCCAATTTCAAAGGAGGCGGGTACCCGCCCCGCACTGGGACCCGCCGACCCGAGGCGGGAAGGGATTTGTGCCAATTAACTGCCTGTTAACAGGTAGTTAACAGGCAGTTTTTAGCCTAATCCCTATTTTTAAGCTTGAACTGTAGGAATCCCGACGGCTCCAAACCACGCCAAGTTGGAGGAGTCGGGCCGTTGGGTTGAAGGGCTTGGAGGGGTCGAGATGTTGGTGTTCAGGTGAGTGATGTGTGCATGAGTGCAAAGGTAAGTGTGTTTGGTGTGTCTAAAGTGATTAAATAAGTTTTACATACCTTTTCTTACCTTTTCAGTCTTCCTTTAGATTCGGGGAGTCCCTCATCTCACCGCCACAGAAAGCAGAATGGCTGCGATCTGTCAAAAGTGACAGCCTGCAGCTTTCTGTGCAGGAGAGATTTCTAACTGAGTCTGTGGAGTAGGACTCATGTTAGAAGTAAGACTGTCAGTGTTTGACAGCTTCAAACAGCTGTGAAACACTGATATATCATCTGTCAAAATCTCTTGACAGATGAAATTTCAGTCTACAACGTCACTTGTTGCCGGGTGGTCCTTAATTGGCCTGCCGAGCCCGCTGGGCGGGCTCAACAAGGTCAATCAAGGGAAAATCGTGTGGATTGGCCGCATCTCGACGGAGGCGGGACTACAACCCCGAAAGTTGTAGTCCTGCCTCCTACCCGACTTCTGAATGAAAATCCAGCCCAAGTTCTTTATGGGGGAAAAGATGGTGAAACTCATGCATAGCTTGTTATAAGTTCCATTTGGCTTTACAGAGTGTGATGAGGCCGCAGCAAAATTGTAGTGGGGCTCGTTGAGATTGCAAATCCATTTCATGTGAAGGACTATAATACGTCAATAGTTACCATAACTACAGTGTGAACATTGTTTTAAAGGTACTGCAAAGAAGGAAAAGCCTTGAAAGGAAATTGGCAAGTATAGCACAGCTACATGCAGCCACACCAGTAGAGTTTAATTTGGAGTAATGTGAACAGAATTCCTGTGTAATAGGGCAGTGTTCACCTCAAAGCTGTCATCATAGTGGTTAAAATAATTCTTGCTACAGGTATAAAGTAAACCACTATATCAACAATAGTCAATGAGCTATTCTTTCTAACAGCTTAGAAAATAAAATACATTGGGACCAGATGGCTAAAACCCCTGTGGCACACTGGGAAGGAAAGCTGGAAAGCATTTTTGATTTTATCACTCCATTAGGCTAAGACATTTGCCACAATATCTTAAGTAAAAATGATCAATTGAACTGCACGACTCAGCAGTGCAATGTTAAAATATTATATGATTGCAGGTTTAAACTCTCTGGTGAAATCCGTCTTCACAATGTTACGAGCTTGATTTCTTCAACAGGGTGTCAGCCTTGGCTCAGTGGTAGCACTCTTGCTTTTAACTCAGAAAGTTGTAGGTTCAAGCCCCACTCCAGAGACTTGCGCATATAATCTCGGCTGATGCTTCAGTGCAGTACTGAAGGAGTGCTGTGCTGTCTTTTGGATGACCCTGTCCATCAGCTCAGTTGGATCTTGTGGCACTATTTGATGACGGGTAGGGGAATTCCCATGGTATCCTGGCCGACAGTTATCCCTCAACCAATACCACCAAAACAAATTGCCTTGTCATTCATTTCATTGCCACTTGTGGGGTCTTGCTGTGTGCAAATTGGCTACTGCACGTTCCTACATTAGAAACATAGGAAAATAGGAGCAGGAGTAGGCCATTCGGCCCTTTGAGCCTGCTCCGCCATTCCATATGATCATGGCTGATCTTCTATCTCAATATCATATCCCCGCTCTCTCCCCATACCCCTTGATGCCTTTTGTGTCTAGAAATCTATCTATCTCCTTCTTAAATATATTCAGTGACTTGGCCTCCACAGCCTTCTGTGGTAGAGAATTTCACAGGTTCACCACCCTCCGAGTGAAGAAATTTACAACAATGTCTATACTTCAAAAGTACATCATTGGCTGTGAAGTGCTTTGGGATGTCCTGAGAATATGGAAGTCACTTTATAAACGTGAGTTCTCACTTCTTTCTATATATAATGCTGTTGGATACTGAAGTGCCTGCACTTGTCTCTGTCACAAAATTTGCATATTATGTCACAGATGTGTCCTGATGTCACGGTATTTTGGTACCTGCACGCATGGCACCACAGTGTTTCAAGATGCAGGTCCTCGTAATTAGTGCCTGATCTTACCCCAACCTGTCAGGGGAGTTGGCAGAACCTTCCCAAAGTTAAGGAGGGAACATCCAATTCTGCCTGCCTTCTGGTTACAGGTTGAATGATGGTAACAAACCATGATCAGTTTGCTAGCCAATATTCTCAGTCAGGGCATTGCACATAGCACAAGAGACACCATCTGGAGTACTGCATTCAATTTTGGGCACCAAACCTCATGGAAGATCAGCTGACCCTGGAAGCGTTATCGTGCAGATTCACCAGGATGATACCAGGGCTTAAAGGGTTAAATTATAAGGACAGGTTGCATAAACTTGGCTTGTATTCCTTTGATGATAGAAGGTTGGGGGGTGATCTAACCAGGGGTTTAAAATGATAAAGAGAATCAATACGATAGATACAGAGAAACTATTTCCACTGCTGGGGGAATCCAGAAAAAAAGGGCATAATCTTAAAATTAAAGCTGTGTCATTTAGGCATAACATAAGGAGGCACTTTTTCACACAAAGGGTAGGGGAAATCTGGAACTCGCTCCCCCAAAAGATATGGATGTGGGTCAATTTTCAACACTGCGATCGATACACTTTTGTTAGGTAAGGGATATGGAGGCAAGGCGGGTAAATGGAGTTGGGCTACAGATCGAATCGAATGATCCGAGGGGCTGAATGGCCTACTCCTGTTTGTATGTTTCTATGATCCTATGAAAAGCAAACATAAAATAGCAAAAATGTGCAAACTATAATAGATTAAAATATCTTACATCTGTGTGCACTTCCTGTGTACAAAACCTTATTTTCATCTGACATACTTTTTATCACACTTTTATGTCAACATAAATTCTTATGTCCACAATTATAATGTCAACTTGTCACACTATAGTTACACCCTCCTGCCAGTGGAGGCACGTGGCACTTGGCCAACCAGCTCTACCAATCAACTCTACTTCCTTGCTTCCCAAACTGCCCCAAGTTTTGTTATTTACCTACAAGTAATATAACATAAAATCAGAATACAAGAGTTTAAAATAGGGAATGGATTACATCTGCTCACCCGGGTCCAATTTGCAGCCCTCTAACTCCGCTTCTACTGAAGACTACACTTGGTCTTGACTCCCCATGTGTAACGCAACACAGGAGCTCAACTACTAAATAAATAAATGTGGAGATACGGGATGGATAACTTACAATTTCATCAAAACACTCCACCGATATGTTAGTGCACACACAAACACAAGCAAAATGTTGGTTACATGCCTGGCAAACATCTCCTATAGGGGGC
The DNA here is from genome assembly GCF_052327205.1 of Somniosus microcephalus. NCBI lineage: Eukaryota > Metazoa > Chordata > Chondrichthyes > Squaliformes > Somniosidae > Somniosus > Somniosus microcephalus. The sequence continues at coordinate 172,531,324 of NC_140999.1, read as the reverse complement.
ACTGTTGTTAACTCCATTACTATAAAAGAATTCCACAAATTTCGTGAGACTAATCATCAACATGCTGGCAAACTCTCATGGCGAGGAATTAACAATAAAAGCTTATGTTTTCCAACCACTGCAGCACAGGTAAATGGGTGAGAAAGGCACATAGTTTGGCCAAGTCAAATTTTGATACATCAAAATATTTACACCGCTGTTTCCAGCTGCACATGCTCAGGTTGCTAGTTTTTCTTTGGTTCTGTTCCTTAGGTAAAGGGTTCAGCAAATCTATATGTCTGTTTTATATCAACAATTATTTGAAAGCAAAATCAGATTTCACAGTCAGCTTAAGTATATTTGTTAAAGGACTATAATTTCGCACTAACAATTTATAAGGCGAGATGAGACAAAACAGAGGTTCCTTTCACTGGAATAGAGAGGGATAAGAGGAGATGTGAGAAAGGTGGTCAAAATTATTTGACCAATAAACTAAATAGGCAAAATGATTTTTACTGCTTGAGGATTAAGTAGCAAAGGGAGGGGGGTTAGTTGAAGTATTTTTCAGCATAAGGTGGGAAAGTTACAGAATGCCCAACCGGAAACAGTGATGGAAGACAATCCATAATAACTTTTAAAAACAAAGTAGATAAGTATTTGAAAAAAGGAATGTTTAAAGGGATATGGGTAAAGAGACAGTGAAAGGGACCAAAGGTGTAACTATAGCAGAGCCGGTACAAGTGTAGGCCAAATGGACTCTTCCTATGCTGTAAAGTTCTATTGTTCTGAGGATATGTGCCTCATTCGTTATATGAAAGTATCATCTTAAGACTAGATTCCTATCATCTAGGCGTACTTAAAACTGTAACTGAAATTGGCACAGTGGTAACACCAAGAGTGAGACTGGTCGTCAGTTTCCATGGAAACAAGCGACCTCATTCGAAACTTCAAATAATAACGACGTCTCGTGGTTCATTAGAAAATTAGATTCTATCAATCACGTGCTTCAAAATGTTGCTTTTTGTGTGAATGAAGTAATTTGTCAGAAACTATTTGCTACAGAAACAAAACAAGAAACTCTCTTTTAACCGGCACCTAAATCTCTCTTAACCGGCAAAATTCAGGAGGTGGTTCAGGTAAGTTTTACTATATATTAGTGGCCGTGTAACCGGGGTTCCTGGATCTGTGGCGGTGTAACCGGGACTCCTGCAGAAGTGCCGTGTAACCGGGGCTCCTGCACCTGTGGCCGTGTACGGGGCTCTCGTACCTTGGTAAGTATACCTCTCTGTAATCCGGACTTTTTGATCAACCGGCACCACGTCGGTCCCGTCGGTGCTGGATAAAAAAGAGTTTCCTGTACCAGGGATGAGGGACTTGAGTTATGTGAAGAGACTGGAGAGAGCAGAGAAGGTTAAGAGGAGATTTGATAGAGGTGTTGAAAATATGATTTTGATAGAGTAAATCAGGAGAAACTGTTTACAGTGGCAGAAGGGTCAGTAACCAGAGGGCAGAGATTTAAGGTGACTGGCAAAAGAACCGGAGGCGACATGAGGAAACATTTTTTTACACAGCGAGTTGTTGTGATCTGGAATGCGCTGCCTGAAAGGGCAGTGGAAGCAGATTCAATAGTAACGTTCAAAGAGAATTGGATAAAACACTTGAAGGGGAAAACAGTTACAGGGCAATGAGGAAAGAGCAGGGGAGTGGGATTCATTGGATAGCTCTGCCAAAGAGATGGCACAGGCACAATGGACCAAATGACCGCCTTCTGTGCTGTATCATTCTATGATATAAATAAACTAAAGCCCAAAATCTAAGTTTTGTTGATTAATACTACTTTCACAGGATAGTCACATTATTATACATTTAATGAACCTCACCCTGCACCGCTCCCGCCCTGCTGCTCCCCCCCACCCCTCCCCCCCCCACACCCCCAACCACTTTTAAAATAGAGTAAAACAAAACTACCTCTTACCCATTTTGGACCATGTCCAGGCCACAGAATGCTACTTCCATGTTTCTTGAAAAGGCTGGAAAAAAATATGTAACTAACTTGACAGTTGTTCCAATGAAAACCGTTTGCCAAAAGTATTTTGAAACGTAGAGAACCTCCAAAGCAGACTTGTGAAAATATAAACATTATTTCAAGTAGGAATTCCCAGTAATGGCCTATCCAGTATCTGACTTCAGTGATACAGGATTTGTGGCCGTTTTCATTTCTCTCCCCCACAAGTGATAGGGACCTTAGGTGACGCTTCAGCTCAGCATCCAGGCTGGAATAAAAGCAAACGGCTACATTCTTCCCAAGCAATGTTTCTCTTGATGTATGCTGCAAAGGTTGGCAGACGTATGGCCTACTTGAAATCATTTTATATGTTTTTCTCTCTGCTTCGGAAGTTTTCTATGTGTTTCAAAATCTTTTTGGCAAATAGACTTCAGTCCTCATTAAAACAACTGTCAAGTTAATTACATGTTTATCTTCCAGCCTATTCAAGAATCATCCAAAAAATAAGGAAGAAATTGTGAAGAATGAAAGCAGGAAGGAATTATTAAGTGTCTGCTGTCCATACACATCTGTATTTTGGATTTGCTCTTGTGCCTCCCCTAGAAAAAAAAAACTTAATGGCAAAAGATTTATTACCAGTGATACTGCCATGGTGTCTGGAGTGAGGCAGAAATTGACTTCAAAGAGATATGTAGCCAATATCATGAAATTCTGAGTTTAAAATGTTTTTAACAGTCAAACCATTGGTTTCCACCCAACATAAGTACAGAGAAAGTGACAGGAAAGGAGCAGAAACGCATACACTTTTGGGTTATGCATTGTTCTGCTCACCAGGTAAGTAAAGACATGAAGATAATATATTCTGCAACAAACACATGATAGGGAACGATTTCCTGTGTGCTGTGTGTAACAAAAACATAATGGCCTAGAAATTCAGTTGGGCGCGCCAGCCGTTAGCGCCTTAGGAGGAGTAGATCTCGAGCGCTAGGCGCTTAGCGCCCGGGCGCAGCGCGATCTGCGCCTCGCCCCAACTTCAGTAGACATTTAGCGCCGGCGCAAAGTCTTAGTGCGCCCTGCTGCGCACGCAGATCATGACGTCATTTCATCGTGCAACGCCCTTTGTGCGCCCGGAACCGGAACTTCACTCGCGCCGCCCCATTGTGCGCCGGGCGGCTCTAACGACTGTGAATTGGAACGGTACACAGCCGAGGCGGGGAGCGCAAATTAAAGGGCACTCCTGCAGTAGAAAAGGCAGCCATTTTGCAACACTTTGTGAGAGACAAAGGTGGTGGCGGTGGCGGTGGTGGTGGCGGTGGCGGTGGTCCCTCCCCAACAACACAAATACAGCAGTCTCGGCCTTTCAAAAAACCAAATCCACCCTCCCCCTTTAAGAGCTCACCGGAGCCAGAGTGTCTACCGTCAATCAGCAGCTCGCCGCACCTGCCCTGCGCCCACCTTCCGGTGTTAGCGCCCGGGCCGCCGGCTTAGCGCCTAAAGAGAGCCGTGCATCGCCAGTTTTAGCGCTCGAGCAAACTCTTAGGGCGAAGCTAATGAATATCGGGGAAGTGGCCTCGAATTTGCGCTGGGCGCAAACTTTAGCGGCCGCCCGACTTTACCGCCCCAAAAGTGGCTATAATGAATTTCTAGGCCAATCTGTTTACGATTTCAGTACATATAGTACACAAAGAGAAATCTCCCCTAGTGTTGGAATACTAACAGGATATTGGGAGAGGGTAATTCAAATTAAGGTCGGCAGCTATTTATATATGTAAGCGTGGAAATTACTGTTGGGAATACTAATGGGCAAACACTATGTTGTCCTATTTTAACAGACATAAATGTCTCTGCTAAAATATTGGACAGAGAAATGTGTTAAGTATCATCTGTTTATATTACCAACAGTAATTTCTTGTCAAGATCAATGATTTCACAGCACGTTAATATATCTCTGACTCACCAGGCTTCTTCCATGTATTTCTGAAGAAATTTCAATAGCCAAGTAATAGCAAGACTATACTTTGTGGAAATGTTAACTTCATTATGTTCAAAGTTAAGTATATTAAAAGCATCTCTCTAATTATCTCAATATGTATTCCAGAATCAACTAATCAATTTGATTTTAGAATTGACATCTGGAAGACAGACGAGAAAGGTAAGATTACCTGTCAGCTCTGTGCTGTCCGTGGCTGGAAACATATCTCTTAAATAACCTTCCGCAGACATTCTTGCAGTAACTGTAACTTCTGACCATTGTTATGATCTTGTAGGATTTCATCCCTTTGATCATAAATGTGGAACAGAAGTTTAAAAATTCAATACCTTTGACAGACAATAATTTTGTTCTTTTATTTTGACATTATGGCTCCATCTATTTCCTCCATGTCCCTGGTCTGGCTGAGCTACAGGCACTATCTCCAGCCAAAATAACATGAGGTGACCAGTTCCTATGAAATTGTCAAAGCTTCCCTGAACTGGCTGTCAGGAAGCAAGTGATAGCAGCTTGAGCATAACTTTCCCTTTCATTTTTGCTCCATCTCCACAGGGAAGCACCTAGCCTCCGCTTGCAACACAGCAGCATGAGAAACCCAACCACTCTAAAGCACAGTATATCAGTGCTCCAGCCCTCTTCATCACAATATCTCAGTGCAAAGAGTCATGTCTGTTAACCAAAATATAATAGAAACAATGGAAGTCAATATTATCCATAACATTACTCTATGTAAGAATCTCATGACAAAATAATATTCCTTTGAACTTTTGAAGTTCAGTACCTTATTATGTAGGAAAAATCTATATTTTGCCTACCTACATAATGATAGTCACTGTACTTCAAAGTAATTAATTGGCTGTGAAGTGCTTTGGGACATTTCCATGAGATTTGATAAGCTGCTATATAAATGCAAGTCTCTTTTTTCACTTAAACCAGCCATGGTTACTCATTATTTAAGAACAATTAAATCATTGCATACACTCTTGCCATCTACGTTGGGGAATGTATCTTAGCCGCTACAATACAAAAAATAAACTATTACACTGTGGGAGACTAGATTATTGTGCTACGACAGTGCAAAAATAATAAGTTTCATGACCTTTCATTGACCTGCAACGTTAACTCTGTTTCTCTCTTCACAGATGCTGCCTGACCTGCTGAGTATTTCCAGCATTTTCTGATTTTATTTCAGATTTCCAGCATGCACAGTATTTTGCTTTTCCAAAAATAATTTAATTGATTTCAGTTCTTCATTCAGATATATAATTTGGAAGCAAAATTTAATAGATTCACGTTCTATACTGGAACATAAAATCTTTTGCAAGTGGTAAGTTTTTTTCCCATTCAATGACATTTCCACAGAGGTCAAATTCTTATTTCTTTAAACGGGGTATGGGGAGAGAGCGGGAATATGGTATTGAGATAGAGGATCAGCCATGATCATATTGAATGGCAGAGCAGGCTCGGAGGGCCGAATGGCCTACTCCTGCTACTATTTTTCTATTTTACATTATTCTGTAAGCACACTACAGGTTTCATGCCCATGGACTACTACAGGCAACCCAGTAGGATCACCAGTGACTTTCCTTTACTTCTGTTTCTTTCAGTTGTACTAGATGTAGTGCTTACCGACAAAATTTGTAACTACTCTTCTGATGAAGCCTCCAATTCCCTCCTGTGGTTGCCAATCCTTATTCAGGCTACTATAATCCTCAATTCATTAATATTTCAATCTGCAGTCCACCAAACTTCTCAGGATCATTACTTTATTGCTCAGGTCTGCACACAGCTTTCTGCAACATCTGAGTCCACTAACAGCTTCATCTGACATCATAACCTCTTCGGAACTGGAGTACAACATTCAGCCCCTTGAGCCTGTTCCACTATTCAGTTAGATCGTGGCTGACCTGTATATTAACTCCATCTATCTACCTTGGTTCTGTAACCATTAAAACATTTTGCCTAAACAAAAATCTATCAATCTCAGTCTTGAAATTTTCAATTGACCCAGCCTCAACAGATTTTCGGTGGAGAGTTCCAGATTTCCGCTACCCTTTATGTGAAGAAGTGCTTTCTGACATCACCCCTGAACGGCCTAGCTCTAAATTTAAGGTTATGCCCCCTTGTTCTGGACCCACCAGAGGAAATAGTTTCTCTCCATCTACCCTGTCAAATCCTTTAATCATCTTAAAAGCCACAATTAGATCACATCTTAATATTCTATGCTCAAGGGAATATAAGCCTCATTCAAGCTCTCATAATTTAACCCTTATAGCCCCGACACCTTCATTGGCACTTGTCGGATACATCTGAAGTCAGTGTTTGGCAGAAGAAATTTCACAAAATGTCACTATTTTTTAAAACTATGGTGCAATGAGCCACCACACAGGTTCCAGTGTGATACATTTATACAAGTTGTGCATTCAGGTGAAAGTGACCTACTCACAAATTTGTTACTCATATTATGCAGTCAAGGCTGCTTGTATAAATATTAATGTTTCTCCTCATTTGGAGCTGCACAGAATCTTTCGGGGCAAAATTGGGCTTGGTAGCGGGCGCCACGAGTCCCCTTAGGGTTCCAAAATGGTGTCTGTGACGGGGGCGCACACTTCTGACGGGGTTAGCGGGTGAGCAGTGAACACTGGTATCCACAGCCATGATGGCAGCAGTCTCAGTTGGCATGACAGCAAGCTGAGGTTGCATGACATCATCACTGTTTTCCTGGTCTTCCTCCACTGCCTGGGCAGGTTGCAGTTCTTGGGCATCTGAAAGGAAAAAAGGACAAGGGTAAGGTTGTGGTGAGGGGAGAGGGGGTAGTAAGAAGAGTATGCTTATACCATCTGCAGCTTGTAAGTCAGAAGATATTGTGGGATGAGAGGAAAGTGGGATTTAAGAAGGAGGATTAGGTATGAGGATACCATCATCATCAATGGATTCAGCTCCGTCGCTGGCCACAGCCTCAGCAATGGCCCTTCCGATAATGGCCAGCACTGTCTCCTCCATGGGGGTTACAACATGCAGGCGCGTCTCTCTTCCTCCGGTTAACTCGTGCTGCCTCCGGTTGTACACCACCTTGCCCTACAAGAGAGAGGGAAGTGTGTCAGTGAGTGCTGTGCAATCTGTTTGGGTGATGTGGCTGTCATGGATGAATAGCTGGCAGTGTGTGCAGGCTGTGAGATGTGGGTGTGAGGCTTGTAGCAGTGCTAAGTGTGTGAGGGTGAGGTGAAGCTATGAATGTTAGGTATGAGTCCTGATTGATAGGGATTGTTGGTAGGTGAATGATAGGGGTGCGGTGAATTGAGCAGTGGCTGATGCTAGTGGTGAAGTTAGTAAGATATGGCATTTGAAAACGCATTCACTGACCTTGACCGTTCATGTGAGGTCATTAAACTTCTTGCGGCACTGCATCTAGGTCCTCGGGGCTAAACTCCTGGCATTTACCTCTGCGGCTATCTGTTCCTGCTGCCTTCTCATTGTGTGTCTGGAGGGCCTCCTGCCCCCCTGTGAACACAGGACATTACTCCTCTTTTCCACCTCCTCCACTAAGACCTCCAGTGCAGTGTCAGAAAACCTTGGAGCCCGCGCTCTCCCACGGTCAGCCATTGTTCTTTATTGCACAGCACTATTCCGAATGATGTCAGCACCTCCAGCAGCCACAATGCACCTTCCCTTTAAGAGGTGCAGGCTAGCTTTAAGCAGTGCAGGCTAGCTTTGCGTAGTGCTAGCAAGTGATGATATTGAGCCCCCTGCTGATGCATGCAGCCAATGAACAGCGGTTAGCACTAGCTGCATGCAGCAATCATGATAGTGAGCAGGCAGCATGAAGTTGGCATACTGCTTGCATTACATTGAACAGGCGCGGGGTAATCGCGATCCCCACGCCTGTTTTCGTGGACTATCCAATTTAGCCCTCTCTAATTCTTGGTAGAGATACTACTTTTCCTAGTCATGCTAATTTCCCTAGTTGCTAAGCATGAATGTCATGGGATATAATGTGGCTATCTTTAGAAGCAGTCTGGAAGTTTGGGTTTGGCCCAGTCTTAATCAGGTGTAGCTTTAAAAGCTGCTGAAATCACCCGTGGCCTTGCATTAGTCCCATCTTTTTGAAAATGGGATGAAACAAATTTTGCTCCTATCTACACTATTTTTTTGTTGGTCCTTGAACTGCTAACTGTATTTATCAAGGGGGATGATGGCATCCACAGAATTGTACTTGGCAATACCGCACATAATTTTTAAATTTTGTTGATGATATTCTCATGTTTATTTAGGATCTTCAGCCTCAAAATTCTTGATGGAAGAATTTACTAAATTTGTCATCATAAAATTATAGAATCATAGAAATTTACAGCACAGAAGGAGGCCATTCGGCCTATCTTGTCTGTGCCGGCCGACAAAGAGCTATCCACCCTAATCCCATTTTCCAGCACTTGGTCCATAGCCCTGTAGGTTACGGCACTTCAAGTGCATAGCCAAGTACTTATTAAATGTGATGAAGGTTTCTGCCTCTACCACCCTTTCAGGCATTGAGTTCAACCCCCACCACCCTCTGGGTGAAAATATTTCTCCTCAATTCCCCTCTAAAGTTCCGACCAATTACTTTAAATCTATGCCCCCTGGTTATTGACCCTTCTGCTAAGGGAAATAGGTCCTTCCTTTCCACTCTATCTAGGCCCCTCATAATTTTATACACCTCAATTAGGTCCCCCCTCAAAGAAAACAACCCCAACCTATCCAATCTTTCCTCATAGCTAAAATTCGCAAGCCCAGGCAACATTCTCATAAATCTCCTCTGTACCCTCTCTAGTGCAATCACATTCTTCCTGTAATGTGGTGACCAGAACTGCACGCAGTACTCTAGCTGCGGCCTAACTAGTGTTTTATACAGTTCAAGCATAACTTCCCTGTTCTTATGCCTCGGCTAATAAAGGCAAGTATCCCGTATGCCTTCTTAACCACCTTATCTACCTGTCCTGCTACCTTCAGGGATCTGTGGACATGCACTCCAAGGTCCCTCTGATCTTCTGCACTTCTCAGTGTCCTACCATTTATTGTGTATTCCCTTTCCTTGCTAGCCCTCCCCAAATGCTTTACCTCACACTTCTCTGGATTGAATTCCATTTGCTACTGTTCTGCCCACCTGACCAGTCCATTGATATCTTCCTTCAGTCTGCAGCTTTCTTGTTACAAAGTAATTTAAGACAATTTAAAGGATATCTTTTATAATGCTTTGCATATAATAGTGGGTCGATAAATCTTTGACTTTTCTTTATCTATGAAGGAGATAACATAATAAAGTGTGCTTTGGTTTTCTTACAACTAAGAAATATTAATAGTTGTTCAAATGACATCTGATAATTGCTTCAGATACGGACTATTGAAGTTAAATATCACTGTTATGCTATTCCAGGTGATCAATTACTTGTGCGTTTAAAGAATGATTGTGTTACTCATATTATTGTAATTGTGATGAAATGCCAAACAGTTTCTACCTTCGACCATATAAAGTAATCAGATTAAACAGAGTAACAGAAGGATATGGAGAATTTTGAGGGTAGTTGATACAGTTCTGCTTTAACCCTGTGCAATATAACCTTGACAAAGGGTCGAAGATCTTTTTTTCTTTTCAGATGTTGATTGATTCGCTTTGTAGTTCCAGCATTTTCTGTTCTTATGTCAATATCACTCTAGTTCTTCCTTTAAGGACCTTCTGTTAGTTAGTAATAGCATTTGAGTAGGAAACTTCACACACACACAATATAATCTTGAATCTGTTTAAAATTACAGCATTTACAAAGCTCTGATATTTGATATCTTATAATTTTTATGGTGAGATCCAATATAGAGCATTCTACCTGCCAAGTGCTCACCTTTATAAAAATCTTTTCCTGTGTCTCTCAAAAACAGATGTAAAAAGGAAGCCAACTATCCTACTAACAGTTTGAGATATCTCTCTTTCAATTATTTCCTTCAATTATCCCAATAGTTGAACTGAATCTACATGCGTTCAAAAATGTAATAATGGACTCATAGGTCTGGATTTTCATTGAGGAGTCGGGTAGGAGGCGGGACTACAACTTTTGGGGTTGTAGTCCCGCCTCCATTGAGTTCTAGCCAACCCACGCGATTTTGACTTGATTGACCTTGTTGAGCCCGCCCAATGGGCTCAGCAGGCCAATTAAGGGCCACCGGGAAACAGGTGACGTCACAGATTGAAATTTCATCTGTCAAGACCTTTTGACAGATGAAATATCAGCATTTCACAGCTGTTTGAAGTTGTCAAACACTGACAATCTGTACTCCAGGTTAATTCCTTCCTCTCAGGATGATTTAGAGATCTCCCCAGAACAGAAAGCAGAGGCTGCAGATTTTGACAGCTGGTGACCATTCTGCTTTCTGTGCTGGTGAGATGAGGGACTCCCGAGACCTGAAGGAAGGAAGGCTGTAAAGGTAAGTAAAGGTTAGTAGAACTTCTTTAAACACTTTACACAGACCAAACACACTTACCTCTGCACTCATGCACCCATTACTCACCTGAACACCGGATATCTCGACCCCTCCAAGCCCTTGATCCCAACGTGTAAGATTCGCAAAATTTGTGCATTTCCCCGAAGGTTATTATCGATAAAAGGGACCCAGCGTGGACATTTCTTTGAGATTAAAAAGGGTACCCAAGATGGCGTCCGTGCCTCGTGGCAGAAAGCCTGCGGGTTTCCAAAATGGATTCTGCAGCCCAAGCAGTTTGAGGGAAATCGAAACTAAGGCTGCAGGTTTCCTGTGAAAAGAACTTTGTGATTTGAGACCCAGACAAACTGTGAATTATGTATTAGGCCGAATTAGAGGCAGATCTGAATTCAATGAGGCCTACAGTTAAAGCCATAAAACAGTCTGCATACATAATCGGAAACAGATTAAACACATCCATCGAGGCTGGACAAGCCCATCAAGGACTTTCAGAACAATACGAGTCCATTATCGGGCCGGTAGATGCAATTTCCGGCCATCTAAAAACCCGTCAGTATAGATTGCTACCATTATTTTAACTAGCCTGCCAAAAATAAAACAAAGAACTAACCTGATTTGGCGGGCAGATAAGGTTTTTCGACGAAGGTATAATTGAAGGCCCCCAGGTAGCAAGGAAAAGTCATTGGAAGAAGGAGACTGCTGCTCGGCTGCTGTCGGTATTGCTGCTCCCTGGTCCTTTGGCCCCTCGCCCTCGTGGCTGCCACTCTTTCCCCCATCCCACACTTACCCCCTGGCCTTTGCCCGTGCCCTCTCCAACTCCATCTAGACTCGCCTCGACACCGGGTCGGGCGAACACGGGCAATTCAGGCCAGGCGAAGCGGGACGCGATGAGGGAGGAGGAGGAAGACCACCTGGGGAAGGCCAACTGAGGGTAGGCTTCGAATTATCGGGCCTTCAGCCTCAGCCGACCTGCGAGTATCTTAATGCAAACTCAAGCTGTCGGCGAAGAATCATCCCTGCAAGGTAAAGTACCCAAGCAGAGACTGTAACTTTGGGGTACTCGAACCTGGACAACGCCCTTGCAGCACCCGGAGCCCACGTGATGATGGCAGGCTCCAGAGAGCACCAAGAGCGAACCCCGAACCCAACCGCTGTTTTGAGTCTAACAAACCCTTTTATTGGTGAGCATGAATTCTGACCCCTCATAGATTAACCTCGTTCGGTATAGGGGGTGGGATAAGGATAAGGGGATTGTTAAGATAGTTGTTTTCCCTCGATGTGCCGTGTGTTCCCCATTCCCTGTATAAGTATAGTATTATTATGACTCTCTTGTAATTTTTGCCTGTAGAAGTGAACACTAATAATTTTCCATAAGATTGTATCGAGTTTTTCCTCTTCAATAAAATCTTGGTTTTGTTTGCATCCAACCACCTGTCTACTCGAGTCTTCTCTGTATCGCTGCCTGTATCTAAGTCTGGTGTCCAGAACCCAGGGGGCGAGCAATTCGAACCGCTCAAGGAAGGTAGTCAGAGGCAAACCTGACTGACCCGAACACGCCTGTGCAAAACCCCCTACAGACGGCCTGCCTTGCTAACTTGGCGTGGTTTGGAGCTGTCGGGAATCCCACATTTCAACAATAAAAATAGGGATTAGGCTAAAAACTGCCTGTTAACTGCCTGTTAACAGGCAGTTAATTGGCACTAATCCCCTTCCCGCCTCGGGGAGGCGGGTCCCAGTGCGGGGCTGGTACCCACCTCCTTTGAAACTGGCATGGAGGCGGGTTGGGGGCGGGATGGGTTTGTGCCCCCCGATTTCGGGATTTTAAACCCCCACACACCTCCAATCCCGACTCCACTGCCAAATGAAAATCCAGCCCATATAATCTGACTAAATATTTGAGCAGACTGAATACAGTGATGTCTTAACCTGAGTAATCCAAACATCTATAATTTCACTTTTAAACTTCAATTTAAGTGGGGGGAAACAAACATCTTTAGCTGCTAAATCAGTCAGATTGTGGCTGGAGGAACTGGGAGAGGCTGGGAAGTTGGCCTGTCTCACCAAAAAGTTATGGTCCCTTCTGTCCTCTGAGCGTAATGGATAGGATGTGACATAAGAAAACTACTGAGCACTTGGTTTGAGTATAAAACAAGGCTTTAATCAACTGTTTCACAACCATGAGTTTCTAGTTACATCACTAGTTCCTGGTTACAAAAACATCCTGAGCAAGCTGGGCCCATGCCCGAGTATTTATACTTTCCTTGGTCCATTGCCATTGGACCAAGCCCTTGCTCTGTCAAGCCCGTGTGGTAGCTGGTGTGCAACGGCCGCACCACGTTAAAAGAATTCACACACAGGCATCTTCCACCCTTTAAAATGAAGTTTGGGACCTGGAGTGTCAGGACCCTCATGGACAACCCCAACAGTGACAGACCGGAACGCCGCACTGCTATCGTTGCCTGGGAGCTCAGACGATTCGACATTGACATCGCCGCCCTAAGTGAGACCCGGCAGGCAGGGGAAGGCCAGCTCAAGGAGCAAGGCGGTGGTTACACCTTCTTCTGGAAAGGCAAACTCGAAGAAGAACGCCGCCTCCATGGGGTAGGCTTCGCCATAAAAAATGAACTGGTCGGGCATCTCGGAGACTCCCCTAATGGTATAAACGAGCGCCTCATGACTCTTCGACTCACCCTAGCCCGAAACCAGTGCGCTACGGTCATCAGTGTGTACGCCCCAACACTGGAAGCCACAGACGAGACCAAAGAAACATAGAAACATAGAAGATAGGAGCAGGAGTAGGCCATTCGGCCCTTCGAGCATGCTCCGCCATACAATGAGATCATGGCTGATCATCCAAATTCAGTACCCTGTCCCTGCCTTCTCCCCATATCCCTTGATCCCTTTAGCCTTAAGAAATATATCCAACTCCTTTTTGAATATATTTAATGAACTGGCCTCCACCGCCCTCTGTGGCAGAGAATTCCACAGGTTCACCACTCTCTGGGTGAAGAAATTCCTCCTCATTTCAGTCCTAAATGGCTCACCCCTTATCCTTAGACTATGACCCCTGGTTCTGGACTCCCCGGCCATCATGAACATCCTTCCTGCATCTAGTCTGTCCAGGCCTGGCAGAATTTTGTAGGTTTCGATGAGATCCCCTCTCAATCTTCTAAACTCCAGTGAGTATAAGCCCAATCGACACAATCTCTCCTCATACGTCATTCCTGCCATCCCAGGTATCAGCCTGGTGAATCTTCGCTGTACTCCTTCCATGGCAAGAACGTCCTTCCTCAGGTAAGGCGACCAAAACTGCACACAATACTCAAGGTGCGGTCTCATCAAGGCCCTGTACAGCTGTAGCAAGACATCCTTGTTCCTGTACTCGAACCCTCTTGCTACGAAGGCCAACATACCATTTGCCTTCTTAACCGCCTGCTGCACCTGCATGCTTACCTTCAGCGACTGGTGCACAAGAACACCCAGGTCTCTTTGCACTTCCCCTTCTCCCAATCTATTGCCATTCAAATAATAATCTGCCTTCCTGTTTTTGCCACCAAAGTGGATAACCTCACATTTATCCACATTATAGTGCATTTGCCATGTTTCTGCCCAATCACCCAATCTGTCCAAATCGTACTGGAGTTTCTCGACAACCTCCTCACAGCTTACCCTCCCACCCAGCTTTGTGTCGTCTGCAAATTTGGAGATATTACATCCAATTCCCTCGTCCAGATCATTAATATATATTGTGAACAGCTGGGGTCCTAGGACCGATCCTTGCGGTACCCCACTAGTGACTGCCTGCCACTCGGAAAACGACCCGTTTATTCCAACTCTCTGCCTTCTGTCCGCCAACCAGTTCTCTATCCAAGTCAATACCTTGCCCCCAATCCCATGTGCCTTAATTTTGCACGCTAATCTCTTATGTGGGACCTTATCGAAAGCCTTCTGAAAGTCCAAATACACCACATCCACTGGTTCTCCCTTATCTATTTTACCAGTTACATCCTCAAAAAATTCCAGTAGATTAGTCAAACATGATTTACCTTTTGTAAATCCATGTTGACTTTGTCCGATCCTGTCACTGCTTACCAAGTGCTCTGCTATTACATCTTTTATAATAGATTCTAGCATTTTCCCCACTACCGATGTCAGGCTTACTGGTCTATAATTCCCCGCTTTTTCTCTACCACCTTTTTTGAATAGTGGGGTAACATTAGCTACCCTCCAATCCATGGGTACTGTTCCAGAGTCTATCGAGTTCTGGAAGATGACCAGCAATGCATCTACTATTTCTAGGGCCACTTCCTTAAGTACCCTGGGATGCAGATTATCAGGCCCTGGGGATTTATCGGCCTTCAGTCCCATCAATTTTCCTAACACCATTTCCCTACAAATACTGATTTCTTTCAGTTCCACCCTTTCATCAGGCCCTATGTTCCCCGGCATCTCTGGGAGGTTATTTGTGTCCTCCTTTGTGAAGACAGAACCAAAGTATGAATTTAGTTGGTCTGCCATTTCTTTGTTTCCCATTATAAATTCCCCTGATTCTGACTGCAAGGGACCTACGCTTGACTTCACCAATCTTTTTCTCTTCACATATCTATAAAAGCGTTTACAGTCAGTTTTTATGTTCACTGCTAACTTACTCTCATATTCTATTTTCCCTTTCTTAATTAATCCCTTTGTCCTCCTTTGTTGAATCCTAAACTGCTCCCAATCCTCAGGATTATTGCTTTTTCTGGCCAATTTATATGTCGTCTCCTTGGATCTTATGCTATCCCTAATTTCCCTTGTTAGCCACGGTTGAGTCACCTTTTTTGTTTTATTTTTATGCCAAACTGGGATGAACAAATTCTGTAGCTCATCCATTCGGTCTTTGAATGTTTGCCATTGCCTATCCACCGTCAACCCTTTGAGTGCCATTCCCCAATCAATCCTACCCAACTCGCTCCTCAGACCATCGTAGTTTCCTTTATTTAAATTGAGGACCCTAGTCTCTGAGTCAACTACTTCATTCTCCATCTTAATGAAGAATTCGATCATATTATGATCGCTCAGATCCAAGGGGCCTCGTACAACAAGATTGCTAATTAATCCTTTCTCGTTACATAATACCCTGTCTAAGATGGCCTGATCTCTGGTTGGTTCCTCGACATATTGGTCCAGGAAACCATCCCGTAAACACTCCAGGAATTCCTCCTCCACAGTATTGTTACTAATTTGGTTGGCCCAATCTATATGTAGATTAAATTCACCCATGATGACTGCTGTGCCCTTATTGCACGCTTCTTTAATTTCCCTTTTCATGCCATCCCCAACCTCTGCCTTACTGTTGGGAGGTCTATATACCACTCCCACTAATTTTTTTTTTTCCCCTTAGTATTTCTCAATTCTACCCATACAGATTCCACATCATCAGAGCTAATATCCTTCATTACAATTGTGTTAATCCCTTCTTTAACCAGTAATGCTACCCCACCTCCCTTTCCTTTTTGCCTA
The DNA here is from genome assembly GCF_052327205.1 of Somniosus microcephalus. NCBI lineage: Eukaryota > Metazoa > Chordata > Chondrichthyes > Squaliformes > Somniosidae > Somniosus > Somniosus microcephalus. The sequence continues at coordinate 172,515,383 of NC_140999.1, read as the reverse complement.
TGTTTCCTGAATATCGAATACCCCTGGATGTTGAGCTCCCAGTCTTGGCCATCCTTGAGCCACGTTTCCGTAATCCCAACCAAATCATATTCGTTTACCTCTATTTGCGCAGCCAATTCGTCCACCTTATTACAAATGCTCCTCGCATTAAGACACAAAGCCTTCAGGCTTGTTTTTAACGCTCTTAGACCGATTAGAATTATTATTTACTGTGGCCACGTTTGATTTAAACCGTTGATTTCTCTGACTGCCACTTTTGTTTTTCTCCTTCCTATCTTTTGCTTTTATCCCTGTTTCCCTTTCCTCTGTCTCCCTGCTCAGGTTCCCAACCCCCTGCCATTTTAGTTTAAACCCCCCCGAACAGTGCTAGCAAACCTCCCCGCAAGGATATTTGTCCCGCTTTGGTTCAGGTGCAACCCGTTCGACTTGTACAAGTCCCACCTTCCCCAGAAGCAGGCCCAGTGATCCAGGAAACTAAAGCCCTCCCTCCTGCACCAACTCATTAGCCACACATTCATCTGCTCTATCCTCCTATTCCTATACTCACTAGCACGTGGCACCGGGAGTAATCCAGAGAGGAATTCTACTCCAGCCTCTAACAATCCCTGTCCCGAGTCGCAACGGGCGACAAGCTGATCCTCCTTGGCGACTTCAGCGCCAGAGTTGGAAAGGACACAGACCTCTGGAGAGGTGTGATCAGCAGAGAGGGGGTAGAGAAAGCCAACTCCAATGGTACCCTCCTCCTGTTGAAATGCTTAGAACAGGGCCTCGTCATAACCAACACCTTGTTCCGTCAGAGAGACAAGTACAAAACTTCATGGCAGCACCCTGGTTCCAAGCACTGGCATCTGCTGGACTACGTCATCGTCCAAGCGAGGGACCGCAAGAACGTCCGCATCACCCACGCCATGACAGGAGCTGATGACTGCTGGACAGACCACCACCTAATCCGCTCTGTCATCTCCATCAATGTAGCCCCAAAACAGTGACGGCAACAGAAACAATGCCGCAGGAAAATTAACGCTGGAGCACTCAAAGACCCCGCTAAGAAAGCCCTATTCAGCCTGCGCTTCACAAACATCCTGAGGACTCCCAGTGATGCAGAGACACAGAGTGCCCACAGCGTCTGGTCTGCACTCAAGGCCTCCATAATCAGCACCTGTGAAGAGACGCTCGGTCACTCAACCAGGAAACACCAAGACTGGTTTGACGAGAATGACCAGGAGATCCAGGAGCTAATAAGCTGCAACGCAAGGCATTTCTGATCTGGAAACAGCAAAAGAACTCGAGAGCAAGAAAGCAGCTCTACAGAAGCCTGAAGGCTGAGGTCCAACAAAAAACTCGCGACCTAAAGAACAGATGGTGGGTGGAGAAAGTGCAGGAGATCCAGCAGCTAGCCAACAACCACGACGTGCGTGGATTCTTTAGCGCAGTCAAGACCACCTATGGCCCAAGCACCCAAGGCCCTTCCCCACTGTGGGCCAAGAATGGAGAGGTACTCATCAAGGACAGGGAAGCAGTCAGTGCCCGCTGGAAGGAGCACTTTGAAGATCTCCTTAACCATGACTCTGTCTTCGACACGAGTGTCCTCAACTCCATCCCACAGCATGCTACCCACCACCATCTCAGCACAACCCCAGCCCGGCATGAGGTTGAAAAGGCCATCTGACAACTGAAGAACAACAAGGCCTCAGGAGCAGATGGAATCCCCGCCGAGGCACTAAAGCATGGCGGAGAAGCACTACTGGCGTGAATTCATGAACTCATTTCTCTTATCTGGAAGGAGGAGAGCATGCCAGGGGATCTCAGAGACGCCATAATTGTGACCATCTTCAAGAAAGGTGACAAGTCCGATTGCGGTAATTACAGAGGAGTTTCCCTGCTATCTGCCACAGGGAAAGTCATCACAAGAATCCTCCTCAATCGCCTTTTCCCAGTGGCCGAAGAGCTCCTCTCAGAGTCGCAATGCAGATTCCGCCCACTAAGGGGCACAATGGACATGATCTTCACCGCACGTCAATTACAAGAGAAATGCAGGGAACAGCACCAACCACTGTACATGGCCTTCTTTGATCTCACAAAGGCCTTCGACACTGTCAACCGTGAGGGATTATGGAGTGTCCTCCTCAAATTCGGCTGCCCTCAAAAGTTTGTCACTATCCTCTGCCTGCTTCACGGCGACATGCAAGCCGTGATCCTGACCAACGGTTCCACCACATACCCAATTAACGTATGAACCGGGGTCAAGCAAGGCTGTGTCATCGCACCAACGCTCTTCTCAATCTTCCTTGCTGCAATGCTCCATCTCACCCTCAGTAAGCTCCCCACTGGAGCGGAGCTAATTTACAGAACAAACGGGAAACTGTTCAACCTCTATCGCCTCCAGTCCCGATCCAAGGTCGTCCCATCCTCTGTCGTCAAATTACAGTATGCAGATGATGCTTGCGTCTGCGCTCACTCAGAGGTCGAACTTCAAACCATCGTAAACACCTTCACCGAAGCATACGAGAGCATGGGCCTTACACTAAACATCCGTAAGACAAAGGTCCTCTACCAACCTGCCCCCGCCACACAGTGCTGCCCCCCCGATTATCAAAATCCACGACAAGGCCTTGGACAACGTGGACCACTTTCCATACCTCGGGAGCCTACTGTCAACAAGGGCAGACGTCGACGATGAAGTCCAACACCGCCTTCAGTGTGCCAGTGCAGCCTTCGGTCGCCTGAGGAAGCGAGTGTTTGAAGACCAGGACCTCAAACCCAGCACTAAGCTCATGGTCTACAGGGCAGCAGTGATACCTGCCCTGCTGTATGCCTCAGAGACATGGACCATGTACAGCAGGCACCTCAAAGCACTGGAGAGGTACCACCAACGCTGTCTCCGCAAGATTCTGCAAATCCATTGGCAGGATAGGCGCACCAACGTCAGTGTTCTTGCTCAGGCCAACATCCCCAGCATCGAAGCTCTGACCACGCTCAATCAGCTCCGATGGACGGGTCACATTGTCCGCATGCCCGATACGAGACTCCCAAAACAAGCGCTCTATTCGGAGCTCCGGCACGGCAAGAGAGCCCCAGTTGGCAGAGGAAACGCTTCAAGGACACCCTCAAAACCTCCTTGAAAAAGTGTAACATCTCCACCGACACCTGGGAATCCCTGGCCCAAGACCGCACAAAGTGGAGGAGAAGCATCTGGGAAGGCGCCGAACACCTCGAGTCTCCTCGCCGGGAGCAAGCGGAAGCCAAGCGCAAGCAGCGCACGTCAACCGAAGCACCCCACCCACCCGCCCCTTCAACCACCGTCTGCCCCACCTGTGACAGAGACTGAAGGTCCCGCATTGGACTAATCAGCCACCTGCGAACTCATTTTTAATGTGGAAGCAAGTCATCCTCGATTCCGAGGGACTGCCTAAGAAGAAGAAGATTCCTTGGACGGCGACACCAGCTGGCCGCCCAGTGTTATCTCATTAGTCATTTTTACATGAATGGTAAGATTCATGACAGGATGTTTATTTCTAAGGCCTGCTTGAAGATACCCAGATCCAATTTCCTGACAGTATTGCATACCTACCTCTTGGGGGTGGAGGGGCGGATCCTCGTTAGATTCAATAGCAAAACAACTTTTCATCAGCAAGAGAACACAGATGCAAGCATTTCAACAGGCTTACATTCTGTCATTTGATTAAGTCTTAAGATGCAGAATTCAAAGACCCTGATATTTCTGTGATTCACAACTCCATATAGTCGTGAAGAAAACCCTGCTTTAATCTTCGTGCTGTTTGTAGTATTTCACTTGAACATCTATGGGTAACATGATTTCCTAGGCACAAAACTTTGCCTTTGCTGAACTGCTGGAGTGCAAATAACAGAACATGAAAGCAAACAATACCTGCAGATCAATAAAGTCTTTATGTATCTTCTCTCTAATTTGCAGCAGTTAGAAAATTGATACCCTATGACTTTCAATTGCTGAACAAAGTAAAAAGAATTAGAGGAACATGTAGTTCCCTGGAATATTGCAATATTTTCTAACTCAATTAAGTAACTATAAATGTGATACATTTGACATTTGGGGCAATAATGCTACAATTGTCCTGAATGAGTTGCACTTGAACAGTTCTACATAGTTACTGGAAATAAATTGCAGACCGTGGACTTAATTGGCAACATCCTGTTTTTGCGATAAATAGCTAGATCATACCATTTGCTGGCCAATAGAAGTATAATGGTAATAAAATTTCAATGTTTCTGCTGACTTATCAGTAAAACACTAATGCAGTAAATTCTAGCTTTTCGGTTACACTTATACTTTCCAAATTTGTGAGGCTCTTTGCAGCATTTTATGATGAAGAAACTGGCCAGCTTTCAGGAGGCTGCGAAGCTGGCCAGCGCAAGTCTTATTAAAGCCTCAAAAATGATCTTAATTGGTTCTGCACCCAATCTAAAGCTTTTGTCCCCAGCTCCACCTTTGGCACTCAACTTGCCCGTTTAAAATGGGCCCGTGAATAAAGCCCTGGCCTGGCCTGGCCTGCTGAAGTTAAGTTCCTAAAGCTAGCTCAAAGCTGATTCAAAACGTGTGTGTTTTTTTATTGAAGCATTGGTATTTAGTTGCAATTTGTTCCCTGCATTGTCTCCTGTTGCTGAAGAACGCACAATGTGTACGACTTCAGGTTGTCTTTTTACAATACTTTCCCACAGTATTCTTAGTTGCTGCTACAATTCAGCTTGCAGCAAGTGCCTTGAGGATGCTTATAATGCTGCACCATTTAGGTAAGAAAAACAATTCATGAAGGGTCACTTTAAGTAGATACAGTGACATCCAAGGTGTTATGCCTGCATTCCTTAGTAGCCCCATCCCCACCTTTGTAGACCTTATCAGGGCTATCGTCTGTGAGTAGCAATGAGTAGCCTGTCAGCAACAACGGAGTTTAAATACAGCAAGGCACATGCCTCAAGCATAATGATTGTAAAGCACATCATTGGGACGCTAAAGCAAAGAACATAAGAAATAGGAGCAGGAGTAGGCCATTTGGCCCTTCGAGCCTGCTCCGCCATTCAGTAAGATCATGGCTGATCTTCTACCCCATCTCCACTTTCCTGCCCTATCCCCAAATCCATTGATTCCCTTAATGTTCAAAAATCTATCGATCTCTGTCTTGAATATACTCAACTGAGCCTCCACAACCCTCTGGGATAGAGAATTCCAAAGATTCACCACCCTCTGAGTGAAGAAATTTCTCCTCATTTCAGTCCTAAATGGCCGACCCCTTATTCTGAGGCTGTGGCCCCTGGTTCTAGACTCCCCAGCCAGGGGAAACATCCTCCCTGCATCTACCCTGTCAAGCCCTGTAAGAATTTTGTATGTTTCAATGAGATTACCACTCATTCTTCTAAACTCTAGAGAATATAGGCCTAGACTACTCAATCTATCCTCATAGGACAATCCCCCCATCCCAGGAACCAGTCTGGTGAACCTTTGTTGCACTCTCTCTATGGTAAGTATATCCTTCCTTAGGTAAGGAGACCAAAACTGTAACAATACTCCAGGTGTGGTCTCACCAGGGTCCTATATAATTGCAGTAAGACATCTTTACTCTTATACTCAAATCCTCTTGTAATAAAGGCCAACGTTGTGTATGTACCTTTAAGAGAATAACTGGTCTCAGACTGCAATACCGGCAGTGACCACCCCTGTATAAAAGGCGCTAGAGAGCCTCTGTTGGTTAGTTTCGTTTATGCCTTTCACCAGTAAAGACTTGTTTGTTTCTCTCCTGCTAGTCCGTGTCTCAATCATTCACGGACTTAACACTGGCGACGAGTTAGAAAGAACTTACCTGCAACTCAGCAGCAGCTCCGACGACGTTGAAGGTCGGAAGAAAAAAAAAATAGAGTCCATTGAAACTCGAGGAACGGGCATCGACCGTCAATCATCGGGTTCAAGGCTTTGCAGGAGCGACGTTCCAGAGCCAGGCTGGGTTCCTTGGTCCGTGGTTTCCCAGCTAATCGGGCTGGTGGCAGGTAGTGCTCTGATCCTTCCTGGGCTGCAACGGGGCCGGGCAGCGAGTCGGGAAGCAAGGAGAGAGAGAGAGGGTGGAGCATACAGGGCGCGGCCGGTGTTTTGAAGCTGGGCAGTGTTCGGACCTCAGAAGAGGGAGGGAAGTGTTCCAGAGGGTCCGCTCCACGACGGGAAAATAATAAAAGAAAAAGAATACGCGCAAGAAACCGTGGAAAGCAGCGCTAACAACAGCGGGGAAGAAGGAAAAGCGCGGGAGGCGCCATTTTGTTAAATCAGAGAAGAAGGCAAAGCGCGGGAGGCGCCATTTTAGATTTGCAAGATGCCGAAGACTGGCTGTATCACTGCTTTTGATAATACATTAGAGGACTGGACCACGTATGTGGAAAGAGTCGAGGTATATTTCGAGGCAAATGAAATAGCGGAGGGGAAAAAGGCATCAATATTGCTAAACATAATGGGTGCTAGAACGTCCGGCCTATTGCGGGATCTGATTACTCCAGCCAAACCGAAGGTGAAGAGTTTTAACGAAATTGTTGCTGTTCTACAGGAGCACTTAAACCCTGCACCGCTGTTGATAGCAGAAAGATTTAAATTCCACAGGAGAACTCAGCACAAAGATGAGAGCAATGCTGAGTATCTTACGGAACTACGCAAGCTATCAAAGCACTGCCAGTTCGGAGCAGGACTGGCAGATACCCTACAGGACAAATTTGTCTGTGGACTCCTGAGTGAAGGAACACAGAAGAAGTTACTCGCAGAAAAAGAGCTGACGCTAGATAAGGCTTTCAGCGTGGCAGTATCGTATGAAGCAGCAGCCAGGGGAGCTGCAGAAATTCAACAAAAACCACAGGAATACGGCACCCAAGAAATGACATGGGGATTTGCAAAATGTTATCGCTGCGGCAGAACTAACCATGACCAGAAGGACTGCTGGTCCAAAGACAAAATATGCAGACAATGTGGGAAGATTGGACACATTGCACGAGTTTGTAGGTCTGGGAAGAAGACCAGCGACAACAAAAAGGCTACTAAGGAACCATACAAGAAAGTACAAAAGATGACGGACAGTAGTTCCGAAGACCAGATGAGCGATAGTGAATCCGAGAACAGGAGATTAAGCTGTCTCAAACTTCACAATGTAATCACAAACGAGGATCACCGAACCATTTGGGTCACCCTCACGATAGCAGGGTCACCAAGTTAAAATGGAATTGGATACAGGATCAGCGCTAACCGTCATGAATCGACGAGACTATGAGCGGCTATTTTCACACATACCCTTGAGAGAGACATCCATCATCTTGACGACGTATACGGGGCAAAAAGTATACCCCAGAGGAAAAATAAGGGTGCCTGTCGAATACAATGGCAAGAAAATACGGAAATTGTATCTCTACATACTGCCAAATGGTGGACCACCGTTATTGGGACGGGAATGGATCAGGAAGATAAACTTAGATTGGCATTCCATTCATGCAATGACGGTGGACAGTAAAAAAGATGAAGACGTCACTCCTGGACGATTGTCAACAATCTTAGCTAACGCCAAAGAGGTATTTCAACAAGAAATGGGCACGCTTAAAGGCATAACCGCCTCGTTAAAAATAGAAGAGAATGCAGTTCCCAAGTTTTTCAAAGCGAGACCGGTACCATATGCAATTCGTCCAGCCGTCGAGGCAGAGCTGGAGAATCTGGAGAAGGCGGGCGTGTTGTCTAAGGTCGACTGGAGCGAGTGGGCGACACCCATCGTTCCTGTCATGAAAAAAACGTTAAGCAATAAGTCCAGAGAGCCAAGGAAGATTCGCATCTGTGGGGATTTCAAGGTGACGGTGAACCTTGTCCTTCACACAGTACAATATCTTCTTCCAAGGATAGAAGACATCTTCGCCTCACTGTCTGGAGGGAAGCGTTTTACAAAAATTGACCTAGCACAAGCATATTTGCAGATGGAGGTTGAAGAGTCCTCTAGGAAGTATCTCACGATAAACACTCACAAAGGTCTTTACCAATATCATTGATTGGTATTCGGAGTAGCATCGGCTCCGGCGATATGGCAAAGAGCGATGGAACAAGTCCTGCAAGGGATTCCGGGGACTCAGTGTTACTTGGACGACATCCTTGTAACAGGTGAAGATGACAGTGAACACCTTAACAACCTAGAACAGGTGCTCACTAGACTACGGGAACATGGGCTGCGAGCCAACCGCCCCAAGTGCGAATTTTTTAAGAAACAGATATCGTATTGTGGCCACGTGATTGATGAAGAGGGGTTACGTAAGTCCCCTGACAAAATTGAAGCGGTTGTTAAGGCCCCAGCGCCTGAAAATGTGTCGCAACTGAGGTCATTCCTCGGGTTGGTGAATTACTATCATAAGTTTTTGCCGAATTTGTCGACAATTCTGCATCCACTGGACGCCCTGCTACGAACGGGGGTAACATGGAAATGGAGCGATGATTGTAAACGTGCTTTTCAGAAGAGTAAGGACTTAATCACTTCGAAGGAAGTATTGGCTCACTACAACCCAGCACTGCCAATCAGGCTGGCATGTGATGCGTCTCCCTACGGCATTGGGGCGGTACTGTCACATAAATTCCTTGATGGTTTGGAGAGGCCGATAGCTTTTGCGTCATGCTCGTTAACTTCTGCCGAGTGTAACTACGCCCAGATTGACAGAGAGGTCCTCAGCCTAGTGTGGGGGGTGAAGAAGTTCAATCACTATCTGCACGGTCAAAAATTTACTCTACTAACCGATCATCAACCTCTTGTCTCCATTTTCAACCCTCAGAAGGGCGTACCGATAATGACAGCACAACGGCTGCAGAGATGGTCCCTTTTCCTAGGGGAACACCAATATGACATCGAGTACAGGGGAACTAAACAGCATGGAAATGCTGATGGATTGTCACGTCTACCATTGCCGACGGTGGAAGAAGAAGACCTTGCAGTGGATCCAATGGAGTTATTCCACTCGACCATAGTCGAATGTCTCCCTGTGACGAATGCAAACATAGAAAAGGAAACACGGAATGACCCGACACTATCACGGGTCTATGATTTAACGGTGAAGGGATGGCCAGCACATGGCGAACCACTGCTGCCAGCATTTTCGCCAAGAAGAGAACAGCTGTCAGTGTGCAGAGGAACCTTGATGTGTGGATCCAGAGTAGTAATTCCACCTAAGTTGACGGATAGAGGGCTCAATGAGCTTCATGAGGGTCATCTGGGTGGGGTAAAAATGAAGAGCTTAGCCAGAGCGTTTGTGTGGTGGCCGGGAATCGATAGAGAAATCGAAGAGATGACCAAGAGCTGTGCAGGATGCCAGAAGGTCCAAAACGCCCCACCACAAGCTCCTCTGCATCCATGGGAGTAGCCCTCATCTCCATGGCAAAGGGTGCACATTGATTTTGCTGGTCCCTTCATGGACTCGATGTTTTTAATTGCGGTGGATGCACATTCAAAGTGGCCAGAGGTAATACAAATGTCCTCAACCACCACGGAAAAAACTATCGCAGTTTTACGAACCATATTCGCCAGGAATGGGCTGCCTGAACAGATTTGCTCTGACAATGGACCACAGTTTGTGTCTGAAGAGTTCCGGAGGTTCTTAAAGAACAATGGTGTTAAGCATTACACATCTGCCCCATATCATCCAGCCACTAATGGATTGGCCGAGAGGTTTGTCCAAACATTCAAGAAGGCTATCAAGGCAATGTGTAATGAAGATATACCCCTACAACACAAGATGGACAACTTCTTGTTTGCCTACCGGAATGCGACACATGCGGTTACCAACCAAACTCCAGCCATGATGTTCTTCAATCGAAGACTACGATGCCGCTTGGATTTGGTTAAGCCAAACGTCCGAAGAGATGTGGAGAACAGGCAGTTTCAGAATATGAATGAAAGGCCAACCAGGAGTTTTAAGATAGGTCAACCAGTTTTGGCCCGGGACTACCGCACTGAGAAATGGCAGCCAGGAACGATTTGTACACGACAAGGACCTCTCATGTATACCGTGGACGTTGGGGAGAGCATTGTAAGACGCCATGCTGACCAGATTCTAGAGTCACTGGAAAACGTCAACTCCACACCACGATCTGATACACCTGGTAATGAAATCGACGTTCCAATTGCAGCTACCGCAGAACCGGTAATATTGGAAGCAGATGAACCAAACAACGACATTGATTCCGACTCAACATTGCCAGAAGAACCTGATACTCCAAAGAGGCGTTATCCAGACAGAATCAGGAAGCCTCCTCAAAGACTGAACTTATAATTGCTTAAACTTAACCAATGTATCTAGCAACAGTAATTGTGATTGTAATTCGTTATCATTAGTGTTAAATGAATGTTATGTACTGTTTATCTAAAAGGGGAGGAATTGTTGTGTATGTACCTTTAAGAGAATAACTGGTCTCAGACTGCAATACCGGCAGTGACCACCCCTGTATAAAAGGTGCTAGAGAGCCTCTGTTGGTTAGTTTCGTTTATGCCTTTCACCAGTAAAGACTTGTTTGTTTCTCTCCTGCTAGTCCGTGTCTCAATCATTCACGGACTTAACAGCCAACATACCATTTGTTTTCCTAATTGCTTGCTGTATCTGCATGTTAACTTTCAGTGATGTGTGTACAAGGACACCCAGGTCCCTCTGAACACCAACATTTCCCAATCTCTCACCATTTAAAAAATACTCTGCTTTTCTATTTTTCCTACCAAAGTGGATAACTTCACATTTCTCCACATTATATTCCATTTGCCATGTTCTTGCCCACTCACTTAGCCTGTCTATATCCCCTTGAAGCCTCCTTGCATCGTCCTCACAACTTACATTTCCACACAGCTTTGTATCATCAGCAAACTTGGATATATTACATTTGGTCCCCTCATCCAAATCATTGATGTAGATTGTGAATAGCTGAGGCCCAGGCACTGATCCTTGCAGTACCCCGCTAGTTACAGCCTGTCAACCCGAAAATGACCCGTTTATTCCTACTCTCTGTTTTCTGTCTGTTAACCAATCCTCAATCCATGCTAGTATATTACCCACAATCCCATGAGCCCTAATTTTGTTTAATAACCTCTTGTGTGGCACCTTATCAAAAGCCTTCTGAAAATCCAAATACACCACATCCACTGGTTCCCCCTTATCTATCCTGCTAATTACAACCTCAAAAATCTCTAACAGGTTTGTCAAACATGATTTCCCTTTCATAAATCTGTGTTGACTCTGCCCAATCCTATTATTATTTTCTGAGTGCGCTGTTACCACGTCCTTAATAATAGATTCTAGCATTTTCCCTACTACTGATGTCAGGCTTACTGGTCAGTAGTTCCCCGTTTTCTCTCTCCCTCCTTTCTTTTATAGTGGGGTTACATTTGCTACCTTCCAATCCACAGGAACCATTCCAGAATCTATGGAATTTTGGAAAAATGACAACCAATGCATCCAGTATCTCTATAGCCACCTCTTTCAAAACCCTAGGATGTAGGCTATCAGGTCCAGAGGATTTATTGGCTTTCAGTCCCATTAATTTCTCCAGTACTATTATTTTACTAATACTAATTTCTTTCAGTTCCTCATTCTCACTAGAGCCTTGGTTCTCCAGTATTTCCGGGAAGTTTTTTTGCATCTTCTTCCATGAAGACAGACACATGGGCTGGAATTTTGCCGGTCCTCAGAGTGCGGGATTGGAGGTGGGACCACAGTCAAAATCGCAAAGATTGACAGCGGACAGGAAACCTGCTGTCAACCCGCCTCCAATCAATCTTCCCAAGTGTCGGATCCCCGATTTGCGCAAGGACCCGACACCTAGCAGTGGGAAGAGGATTATAGCCACTTACCTGGCTGTTAACAGGTGCTTGATACTTGTTAACAGGCTCTTTTTAAATTTTGCCACTTCTGCCTCGGGTTCCCCAATGTCCGGACACCACGCTGGGTAAGTGTGGCATGTTGTGAGTCTGCTGTAATGTTTCTGCATTGATGCCAGCTGCAGAAGTGCTGTGAAGGATCCAATGGTGCACTGATGAGTTTCAGAGGTAAGAAAATGTTGGGAAAATCATTTTTAATGCATTTATACTTTTCTGTAGGTAACAAGTTTTGAATTGGCTGTCTAGTCCCACCTCATTGGGAGAACCTCTCTCACCAGTGACAGATCGCTTCTGTAACCTCAACTGCAGCTGCCATCCATTGTAGCCTAAGGAGGGAGTCACTGGAGAGCCTGGGTGCAAGAGCTCACCTGTGAACAGTCATTGTCAGTGTTTGCAGCACCTCAATGCTGTCAAACACTGAGAAATGAGCTGTCAAAGAAAAATTGTGCATGGTCCCTTTAAGAAAATCAGCAGAAGACGCGTCATCAAATGGCGTCATCTGACTGGCTTCCTCTTAATTGGCCAGCAAGCCCACAGGGTGAGCTTAACAAGGCCAATCGACGTAAAATCACATCCGTTGGCCAGATGCAGTTGGGGGCGGGACTGGAACCCAGAAACCAGCTGATCCGCTCCCAAGCCGCATCCATTTGCAAAATCGAAGCCAATGTATTTGTTTAATTTCTCTGCCATTTCCTTATTCCCCATTATAATTTCTCCTGCCTCAGCCTGTAAGGGACCCACATTTACTTTCGCTAATCTTTTCCTTTTTACATACCTATAGAAGCTTTTGCAGTCTGGTTTTATGTCTCTTGCTAGTTTACCTCATATTCTATTTTTCCTTTATCAATTTCTTGGTCCTCCTTTGCTGAATTCTAAAATCCTCCCAATCCTCAGGCTTACTGCTTTTTTTGGCAACATTATAAGCCTCTTCCTTTGATCTAATACCATCTTTAACTTTCTTGTTATCCACAGTTGGACCACTTTTCCTGTGGGGTTTTTGTGCATTAAAGGAATATATATTTGTTGTAAATTATGTATTAATTCTTTAAATGCTAGCCATTACTTCTCTACCATCATACCTTTTAATGTAGGTTCCCAATCTACTGTAGCCAACTCGCCCCTCATACCTACGTAGTTTGCTTTGTTTAGATTTAAGACCCTAGTTTGGGATTTAACTAAATCACTTTCAAACTTAATATAAAATTCTATCATATTATGGTCACTCTTCCCTAAAGACCCTTTTACTACAAGATTCTGCTGTTTAGATTGCTCAGGTAGTGTGTTCCTCTGTAGCCTAGCAAAGATGTCCAAAATAGGGGGTAACGTAGCATAGTGGTTATGTTACTAGACTAATAATCCAGAGGCCTGGACTAATGATCCAGAGCCATGAGTTCAAATCCCACCATGACGGCTGGGGAATTTAAATTCAGTTAATTAATTAAATAAATCTGGAATAAAAAGCAAGTATCAGTAATGGTGACCATGAAATTGTTGTAAAAACCCATCTGGTTCACTAACTTCCTTCCTTTAGGGAAGGAAATCTGCCATCCTAACCAAGCTGGCTGAGTCCTGAAGGACATAGCTGCCAGGCTGGGCCTGCGGCAGGTGGTGAGAGAACCAACACGAGGGAAAAGCCTACTTGATCTTGTCCTCACCAATCTACCTGTCGCAGATGCATCTGTCCATGACAGTATTGGTAGGAATGACCAATACTGGTCCCACTGCACAGTCCTTGTGGAGACAAAGTCCTGTCTTCATGCTGAGGACACCCTCCATCATGTTGGGTGGCAGTACCACCGTGCTGAATGGGATAGATTCAGAACAGATCTAGCAGCTCAAAACAGGGCAGCCATGAGGTGCAGTGCATGATGGGCCATCAGCAGCAGCAGAATTGTATACAACCACAACCTGTAACCCCATGGCTCGGCATATCCCTCACTCTACCATTACCATCAAGCCAGGGGACCAACCCTGGTTCAATGATGAGTGTAGAAGAGCATGGCAGGAGCAGTATCAGGCGTACCAAAAAATCAGGTGAAGCTATAACTGTCCACTGGCTAGAGTCATAGCTAGCACAAAGGAAGTTGTACTTGTTGGAGACCAATCATCTCAGCCCCAGGACATCGCTGCTGGAGTTCTTCAAGGCAGTGTCCTAGGCCCAACCATCTTCATTTGCTTCATCAATGATCTTTCCTCCAACATAAAGGCCAGAAGTGGGGATGTTTGCTGATGATTGCAGTGTTCTGTTCCATTCGCAACTCCTCAGAGAATGAAGCAGTCCATGCCCGCATGCAGCAAGACCTGGACAACATTCAGGCATGGGCTGATAAGTGACACACAAATACCAGGCAATGATCATCTCCAACAAGAGAGAGTCTAACCATGTCCCCTTTACATTCACTGGTATTACCATCGTCAAATCCCCTACCATCAACAGCCTGGGGGGGTCACCATTGACCAGAAACTTAACTGGACCAGCCAGATATTTACTGTGTCTACAAGTGCAGGTCAGAGGCTGAGTATTCTGTGGCGAGTGTCTCACCTTCTGACTCCCCAAAGCCTTTCCACCATCTACAAGGCGCAAGTCAGGAGTGTGATGGAATACTCTCCACTTGCCTGGATGAGTGCAGCTCCAACAACACTCAAGAAGCTTGACACCATCCAGGACAAAGCAGCCACTTGATTGGCATCCCATCCACCACCTTAAACATTCACTCCCTCCATCACCGGCTTACCATGACTGCAGTGTGTACCATCTACAAGATGCACTGCAGCAACTCGCCAAGGCTTCTTCAACAGCACCTCCCAAACCCGCGACCTCTACCACCTAGAAGGACAAGGGCAGCAGGCGCATGGCAACACCACCACCTCCAAGTTTCCCTCCAAGTCACACACCATCCTGACTTGGAAATATATCGCCGTTCCTTCATCGTCGCTGGGTCAAAATCCCAGAACTCCCTAACTCACAGCACTGTGGGAGTACCTTCACCACACGGACTGCAGCGGTTCAAGGCAGCTCACCACCACCTTCTCAAGGGCAATTAGGGATGGGAAATAACTGTCGGCCTTGCCAGTGACGCCCACATCCCGTGAATGAATATTAAAAAAATAAACATGGTCTGCTGCATGCAAAGAGGACCAAACATGCAGCAGGATAACCAAGGCTTTCTCAGTAAAAAGGGCGAGTTGACTCTACATTCCTGCTTCTAGACACTTGTTTATACATTAAACTCTAGCAACTATTCCTGCAGTTGGTGAGTGTTCTTCCATCGGAAGCACAACTTTAGCCACACTAAGATTTCCCCTCACTTTTAATAGCAAGTAGTATCCTTTTAAGAACTGCAGCCTCACCAGATTTCCTAGCTCTAATAGTAACACTGCTAGCTACATAATTCTTTTGCAAAGGGAGTCTATTAAAATGAAGCAGCGTGAATAGCTTTGCAAAATCTGGTGAGGCCACCCTGCTTCACCACTGACAAAGGTGCAGCTACACCATGGGTGAACGCATTCCTGATTTGGTTCCCTTTGCAAAATCAAGGCTAATTTGCCCACCTAAAGTGAGCAAAGCATGTAAATAGGCTTAGGGTTTAAGGGTTGAGGCTTCTCAATGACTCTGATGTCATTGCTATTCATGATGAAGCCTGAATTTACACGGCCACTTTTTCGACAATGTGGTTTAGATGTACATTAATGTAATAGTTGTAGTATAATTCAAAGACTAGTGCACTAAAGCCTTGAGGTGTCAGATATCTTTCCAAGAGGCCCTTTCACACTGGTTTGGGTTGCCAAATAGTGCAGTGCAAATCCAGCCAAAGACTCAAAAAGAAGGATTTAACAATGTTAGGCATATCACTTTAGGGCATCAAGGAATGTATGACCATTGACATTAATATTTTCAAACATGCATTTGTGAACATATTTCTTTCAGAAGTAGTTCATTCAGCCTGAAAAACCTTAAGGCATTTCCTATGAGCTCGAACCAAGTCATTCCTAGTGTTCATGGATACATTTGCCAGGTCAGACATTGCCATCATTGTAATTTGTACTCCGTAAATGATTCAGACAGTTTGAAAAGCCTCTATAATGAATAAGGCTTTGTGCACTGTTTTCTTCTTCGGCGATACAAAGGCAAAAATTCCATTCTTGGCAAATTGACGGTAGGAATTATCCGCTGTGGGATACCTCACCACCTTGCAGAGTACACTCGCTGTTGCTAGAACTTCTAAGTTTCTTCCTAACAAAATATTCATGGTGAGTTCCCGCCCGCACAGTGGGCTGCCTGTGGGAGCTGGCACACACGGAACAGGAAATGTAGTATGTGCTGTTCAAGCTATTTAAAGGGCTGTTGAGGAAAAGCAAATTCTCTTTGCGTACTGCTGGCAGATGACACGGAAGTGGTGGGGAATTTTCGACTTCGGCCCAAGACGGGCTTGAAGTCGGTGGAGCAGCAGTGCTGCCCAGCCAAAGCTGGTGTCAGGAGGCCCCAACCATTTTCACGTTGGGGCCTCATTTTAATGGAGCTGTGAGCGCCAAATGGGCTGTCCGCTGCAACTTGTCGGTTGTGGGAGGGCAGTAAATCCGTCGGTTCCTACACTGAGCCGGTTGGCAGGTCAGGCCTGTGGGGAGGGAGCTGGTCCATTGGGGCACAAGTTGGCAGGTTAGGCCTGGGGTGGGGTGGGGCCTGGGGGGAGGGAGCTGGTCTGTGGGGGCACTGACTGGCAGGTTAGGCCTGGGGTGGGGTGGGGCCTGGGGGGGAGGGAGCTGGTCCGTGGGGGCACAGACTGGCAGGTTAGGCCTGGGTGGGGGAGGGAGCCGATCTGTGGGGGCACAGACTGGCAGGTTAGGCCTGGGGCGGGGTGGGGCCTGGGGGAGGGAGCTGGTCTGTGGGGGCACTGACTGGCAGGTTAGGCCTGGGTGGGGGAGGGAGCCGATCTGTGGGGGCACAGACTGGCAGGTTAGGCCTGGGGCGGGGTGGGGCCTGGGGGAGGGAGCTGGTCTGTGGGGGCACTGACTGGCAGGTTAGGCCTGGGGTGGGGTGGGGCCTGGGGAGGAGGGAGCTGGTCCATGGAGGCACTGACTGGCAGTTCAGGCCTGGTGGGGGAGGGAGCCGATCTGTGGGGGCGAGCACAGGCTGGCAGCGGGTCACAGCATTTTCCTGCTTCGTCCTGTTTCTCCCGACCCCACAAAAATAAAATAAAAGGTTTGAGGCCATTTTGTTGAGCAGCCACCAGTGACCATTTGTACTTCAATTATCTCCCATTATGCCTTGTCTTCTTTCTCACAGGCAATACACAATCACAAAAACATCACACTTGGAGTCAGCATTCAAATAAATGTATGGGCAGTCCTTCTCTGGTGCCCTCTGATTTCTCTGGCATACCTTTAATCTCTCAAATCCTGGGACAGGTACTTTGAAAGCAATCTCCATATCTGGCAATAAAATGGCGTATAAAAAATGATGATCTACCTTAAAAAAAATCCCTTCCCAACAGATGATAACCTTGCCGACCTTTGACGTTCATTTAAATGGGCAGACTTCGTTGCGTGTGAAAACTGGTGAGAAACCAGGAGAATCTGCATTATAACATCCTCTTTTATCTTATATTTCACGATCTATTATTACATCGTGTGCAAGAGTGAGCAACACTGGGGCGTAGCCATGTACAGGAAGGTGCATGATGTACAAATTGGGCAGGGAGCCAATGAGTCTTGGACCTTGCTATTTTCTGCCTGCAGTTCCCACTGAGGTGAAAGCACTTTTCACCGGCCAGAATTTTTACCCTGTAGAAAACATCATGGAACAAGTGAACACCCTTTCCCAATAACGGAGTCTCACTGCAAATAGGTGACAGGTCTGGATAGCAAGGGTGCTTTTACTTTCTCTGCAACTCGTGAGGCCTGAGAGATTTGAGCAGGATCTGCTTCTGAGCATATCTTTGTAGTGCACTGGTGGCATTAAGGCTACATTGAGGTTGACCCTAACACCACAGTACTGCTGGTATTTATGTTTGGAACTGTTTTACCAAGCTACCCCCACTCCCCAATTATTGGTTTAATTTTCTCTTAATAATTTTGGTGGTAAGAATTACTGCCAAATATTAAAGCTGGGCTGTTTACCACAAATCCACCTGAAAATAATACTGTGACAGTTTGAACAGATTTAATGCCAGCACCAATAAAAAAGGGTAGGCCATAATTTTCTGAAGTATTTTTAAAGCAAATTGAATATTGGATGTTTTTCATTCAAAATTATATTAAAAGCATATTGTAAGATTGATATTTTTTTTTTACAAAAAAACAAATCTTAATTTAAAAAAATTGGTCTCAACAACCAATCAACAGTTTTGATATTTTGCTCGTAATTTAATAATTACAAGTCTGGGACATACTTTTGAGGAAGAAACACATTTTTTGTTCCGATACTTTAACAATAAACTTTTTTTTTGCTTGGGCTGTGCAATAATTAAAAGGATTTGGGCAAGCATGTTTTATGAAGTAAAAAGTGCTCCAATGTAAGTTTTATAAAAAGTCCTGTAGCTGATTAAATGATTTTCTCACACATCAAGAAACAGGTCTACTGTAGTTTGACTTCACTGGTGCAAACATGTACACAGTCAACCTAGAAAACCAGCAAATACCGACTAACAACTTCAACAAAGCTGACAACTCAATAACAGTCCTGACGTGAGACAAAGAATTAGACTGAAAGTGTAGTAAGGCACGGGCTTATCAGAACTTAAGCTGCACATATATCTAGCTTTCGATCATTTTGATTGCAGGTGGAAAAAATGAAAGTAGACAAAAAGCACAATTTTCCTCAGTGGTGGGTTTAGATTTATTGAAGGATGACGCAACCTCCAGCATGAGCATGTGAACAAACTCAATGCAACTTTCAACATTTCCGAACAAAAGCAATTACCGCACTAACATACAACATAAGCATCAGTCCACCTCACAATACCACGCTGTAGTAAAATCCTAAATATGGGGATCTGTGATTTTTCAAAATTAGGTGAACCTCATCAGTGTTCCCGATTTAATTTTCAAACCCTAGCAATTCCCCAAATACAGCGACAGGAATGCTCAAAAGTGGCTGGAATTAATCTTGAGGAAAATAAACCTTCACATAAGACAACAGTCAGGCGTGCCCCAGAATGTTCTTTTGAGGACAATTGAAGCTTTTAAAAGCTAAATTTTAGAAGCTTATTTCATTTCTTAGACAAACAGTTCGCAGAAAGCCTCAGCTGGTCTTAAAAACATTTCAGGGTAAGATTTCCACAGGGGTTCTCTCAATCTCCGCTACCCGTGAATTGTGGGTCATAGGCTAAAATATGGGGAGAAACGCCATAATGGGTGTTTATATCATTTCTCCAGGGCATCGACCAATCTTGTGCTGAATTCATGTTGGGAGAACGGGAGAACCTCTGGAAATTCCACTCAATTTCTTCAGGTTTGCTTCTAAAACAGCGAGAGAAAATAACAGCTGATTCTTTGATTTTGAAAGGCTTAACACAGAGACACATAGATTAAAATACTGACTGCCATCTTAAAATGCAACATATGAATTTTACCAGCAAACATGGAATCTCATAATTTGGTACAGATTGGCAGCCGATGGGCTCCAAAGTGCCTGGAATATATGGCTGAGAGTTATTTATTCTGATTGCCCATTGGAATAAAAACCTTCACATCTTGTTCTTGGTGTGCACTCAGAAGATTTTAGCTACTATCCGTTCATAATTTCCAATTCATCATTTATACTGGGCGGTGCCGCTCCCAGCACAACCCTCAAGGAATCACGTTCTGTCAAAATGATGGTGATGCTGGACTGAGATGATACACGGGATATAAAATGACAGGTATGCACAGGAATATCCTGGTCTCCCGCTATGACAGGTAGAACACTCTAATATAATAGCAGCATAGGTTACCTGTGAGCAAATCAGCTCTTTATGCATGGTGGTTACAATTTCAAATCTTCATATCTCAATCTAATCAAATTAATATTGAGTACAGTGAATTAATTTAACCTACTTGTACCCATTGTCTCAACCTTTTGGGTGTAACTGTATTTAACCCTCCTGAGATGCTTACTAACATTAGAAACTTCACTGGCAGCTGAATACCAGTTCAGAATTCAGTGCATGTGTTTAAGAGCACTTGTGTGGAGTTTTGTGTTTCCCAGTGTGACAGTGCAATGGGCAAGCAGTACAATCGCAGCTGTCCGTTTTGGATCACTATTTGAAAAAACTCCAGCTCTCAGTATGATACAATTGGGGCACAAGTAGAAGGCTTTGGCTCCTGATCAGTCCCCAGAGGGAAGTGAACTCATGGAACTCACTGCTCACTCGAATCAAACGGTCCTCATTTCATGTTTGGTTACTTACTGCTTAAATATGCCTGTAATAATAACGTGTTTATTGGTTCTTGTTATAATATTCATACCATATGTTGTACCATATTCTTTATTTTCCCTACTTACGCCTTTGTTTGCAATATTTTACGACAATTGTTTGCTTTATACCAGTGTCAGTTTTGATCTTGGCAAATAGCTTTCCGTGTAAGCTAATAGTTCTCAGTTAAATTGAGCGACAGAGTCCTGCACGAAATAAAGAAACACAGGAGTAAATGTTCATCTTTAATGCTGCTAACACAGTGCTTCAAGTACCGGGGGCACGTACTGGGAATTTGGGCTCGCCCCCACCCCATGATCCTCCATCCACCAATGAGAGCTAAAGATACAAATTTGCCTCACAGTCTCACATAAAAGATTTCCCCGCTTTTTATTGTTATATCACAGTCAGTTCTCACACTCGGTACAGCTTGGTCTTCTAACAGTTACTTATGACAACATTTTCCATGGACCCTAGAGGCTCCGTAAGTAGATTGGAGTGGAGGGGAGGGAGGGTGTCCATAATTAGATTTATGTCTGTCTGTCGCCAGAATTCTGTTTTTTTCCCCCTATACTTTCTTTCACATTATTTCGGTTATATTTTTGTAAAACAATGACAGCACTGTATTCCTTAGGCTAGCTGGCAACATCTTTTTAAATTTAGAATGGGGGAGTCAGTACTTACAGGGGTTTCTTAAAGTGTACCAATACTTGCAGGGACTCCCCATGCGGAACGGTTCGAAATCACTGATTTACAATGTAATCCGGTCAGTTAGAGAATGGGTGGGATCAATTTTAAGCGAACCCGCCAGCCGGGACACTGACGAGATCGGGTGCAACACTCATTTTACAGCCCACCCGATTTTACTCTCTGTTGAAATCAGAGGTGTAAAACCAGCATCCCACCCAAACCCGTGGGTCTCCCGCCCGGCGAGTTAGATTAAAATTTCCCCCAGTATGTCCGCTAACTGTTAACATCAGTCCATAATTGTAGTGTATGTGCTTTAAGTCAGAACTACTTTTTACAGCTCCTGTATACTGTAGTACCGGCAGTGACCACACCGGTATATAAGCTGTGCGCATGCCTCTGTACCCCAGTCTAGAGATTACCCCCCTCCAGTAAAGACCTGTTATTAGTTTATGTACAGCATCCGTGTAATTATTTATCCACTGAACCACGGATCTAACAGTGGCGACGAGTGTTGATGCGAATCTACCTGCAACATAAAATTTTTTAAAAAAAATAGTCGAGTCCAGGAACACGGACGTCAACCGCGAGCAACCGCCCAGCAGTCAGGCAGAGATCCAACTTCGCTGGGGAGGCTGTGGAGAGCCGGGCTTGGTTCCCCAGCCACAACGAGCAGTAAGAGACCGACGACAGGTCCAGAGCAGACCCTTCCCGAGCAGTGGCGGCTGGTGCCGACCGACGGCAGAGAGAGAGAGCCGGGCAACGTCGACAGGGTAAGAAAGAAGGTGAAGAGAGCAGGGCGCAGCCGGGGGTTGATCACCGAGCGGCGTCGAGGAAAAATACTGCAAACCGGAGAGAGAGAGGGTAAGAAACAGCCGGGTTCTAGACTGAGAGGCGTCGACAAATATCAAGAGAAGAACGCGCAGAGCACAGCCAGGGATCACGGGCTGATCAGGGTCCGCGGGGCGAAGCAAGGGGAGACGCCATTGAGCCGCGGAGAAGCAGGGAGAGCGCGGGAGGTGCCATTGAGCCGCGGAGAAGAAGGAAGAGCGCGGGAGACGCCATTTTGCGAAGCCGCAGCGGAGAAGATGGGCGAGCGCGGGAAGGAAGGAAAGCGCAGGAGACGCCATTATGTGCCAGCGGAGAAGAAGGGGAAGCGCGGGAGGCGCCATTGGTGATAGTTAACGCACAACCAAGGATACCGAAGAGTGGCAGTATCTCTACGTTCGACAATGAAGTCGAAGATTAGGCGACATATGTGGAACGTATTGAGGTGTACTGCAGGACGAATGAAGTGCCAGATGCTAATAAAGCACTGGTTCTGTTAAATTCCATGGGTGCAAAAACTTATGGGTTACTGTGAAATCTAATAACCCCAGAGAAGCCGGTAAACAAGAATTTTGAAAGCATAGTAGAAATCCTACAGGACCACTTAAACCCCACACCGCTGCTGATAGCAGAACGATTTAAGTTCCATAAAAGGAACCAACACAAAGATGAAAGCAATGCTGAGTACCTAACGGAACTGCGCAAGCTATCGAAATACTGCCAGTTTGGAGCGGGACTAGCAGACACGTTAAGGGACAAGTTTGTGTGTGGGCTACAAAGTGAAGGAACCCAGAAACGACTTCTATCAGAAAAGGACCTTACGCTGGACAAAGCTTTCAGTATGGCAGTATCACACGAAGCAGCCGCAAGGGGCGCTGCAGAGATACAACGGAGACCGCAAGAATATGGCACCAACGAAATGACCTATGGAACAGGGAAGTGCTATCGCTGCGGCAGAAAAACACATGACCAGAAAGATTGTTGGTTCAAGGACCAAGTGTGCAGACAGTGTGGGAAAGCAGGACACATAGCAAGAATCTGCAGGTCTGGGAAGAAAGCCAACAGTAAGAAATCTCCACAGGAGAAGTACAAAAAGGTACACCAGGTGATGGACAGTGGTTCAGACGAACAGAAAAGTGACACAGACTCCGGAAGCAAGGAGCTGGGTTGTCTGAAACTACATAATGTAACCGAAATGGAGGATCACCAGACTATCTGGGTTACACTCAAGATAGACGGAGTCAAAGTGGAAATGGAATTGGACACAGGGTCAGCTCTAACAGTCATAAATCAAAGAGACTACAAGCGGCTATTTTCACACATACCCTTGAAAGCTACAGAGATTGTCTTGAAGACGTATACGGGGCAAAAAGTCTACCCCAAAGGAAAAATAAGGGTGAAAGTGACATATAAAGGTCAGGAAATACCTAAAATGGATATATATGTATTGCCAAATGGAGGACCACCACTGCGAGGACGTGAATGGATCCGGAAGATACATTTAGATTGGCATTCCATACAGGCACTGAAGGTGGAGGCCAAAAAGGATGACGACGTCACACCTGGACGACTGTCAAAAATGATAACTGATGCAAAAGAAGTGTTCCAGGAGGGACTAGGAACACTAAAAGGAATACCAGCAACAATTAAAATAGAGGATAATGCAAGCCTAAAGTTTCTGAAGGCCAGACCAGTGCCTTATGCGATCAGACCAGCGGTTGAAGCAGAGCTGGAAGGGTTGGAACGTTCAGGAGTACTGTCCAAAGTGGACTGGAGCGAGTGGGCTACACCCATCGTTCCTGTAATGAAGAGGTTGTTGAGTAATACGCCTGGGGAACCAAAGAAGGTCCGCATCTGTGGGGATTTTAAGGTGGCAGTGAACCCAGTCCTTCACACGGTGCAATATCCGCTTCCACGAATTGAGGATATTTTCGCCTCGCTATCTGGTGGTAAACGCTTCACCAAAATTGATCTAGCCCAGTGTAGGGGGTTTCTCTTGCTCGTTCTGGTCTCCTACCAGGCTTCGTGCAATAATTACCCTTGAGTGGTTCGACCCACTCTCCCCTACGGTTCTAGACCTTGGACTTAGGTGCAGGGAACTGTAGTGCAGAGAAAGACTCAATAGACCAGGTTGAATAGCACGAAATGGATGCTTTTATTATTGAACAGTTTGCAGCATTATAAAATACATGTCATAAGCACAAATTAAAGCAACTACAAGCATGCACATATCTATAAACTTAATTCCATGGAAATGGGAAACACACGGCACATCGAAAAAGGGGGAACACATTACGATTACCCTTACTCCCTCCCCTATATCTAGACTAAGTTTCGACCTGAGGAACTCGGAATCATGCTCACCACTTTCAGATTCGCAAAATAGGGGGTTCGCAGCCTTTTGGCACAGCTTTCCGTCGTCACGTGGATTTGGAAACTTCTGGCGCAGCTTGTTTTTCTCTCTCACTCTCTCTCAGGCGAGGAGGCAGTGGACACAGCCTTGATGCGCGCTCGTCATGGTTGAATCTGTTAACAAGCCGTTGAAGAACTGGATACACATAGGAGAATCGGCCACCGATGTGATGTTGAATAACTGGATGCACATGGAAGAATCCGAGAGTTTCTGGCCGAATGGTATGTCGAGGCCCTGACTGGCTAGGCCTGGAATGTCTTTTTACTTATTTCTCGCTCCCGCCTGGCTCGGCGGTTTTCCAGAAGGTGTCTTCTCCTTCGGCCTGGGTCGTCGATGATCTCCCGACAAAAGTACCCGGGCCACCCTCCTTCATCTTCCCGTCGTAGTCGAGCCTTGCCTGGCCGAGCTGGCTTCCCAGCCAAAGTCTTCTCGTCGTCCCCGAAGTTACGAATTGTACCGAAGAAGTGAATCGTCCTACGAATGAAGCGTAGCCGTCGAGGTGAAGCGTTGCCTCCAGTGTGTGTGTCCTTCTTGATGGACTTTCAAATTCATAATTATACCCTTTTGGGACAGTCTTATCTCCCGCCAGATCATAGTCCAGTCTTTGTAATATTTTTGGCGGGCAGAAATCTCTGCAGGGGCGCTTTGTCTTGTAACGGGAGCTGGTGATAGCTTAACTGGCCTTCCTGGCCGATAATGTCTTTTACTTTGTCACCGTAACTCGGTTCGCATATTGATCGGTCTGGAGATTGCCCTTGATGGCTGTTAAATGGTTTTTCCTTTGTACAATAAATGGGTTGAAGTGTTCATTCAATTGTCCGCCCATATCTTGATGGGCCCCATCCTGTTGCCTGAAACTGTCTTGTACTTAGAATCCAATTGAATATGTATGCCCATTTCCCTGAGTTTCAGTTTCCCGATACTGGCTTTCGCGGGCTTACTGTTCTCAATCCACAAGCCTGTCTGGCTTGCAGTAACAGAAATCAAATGGTCCAAGAAACTGATCACGAGGTCCGGCGGCCATTTTGTATGCCCCTTTTTTTATCAAAGGGTTTTCTGTATAAGCTTCTTTTGGTCAATAAAGCTGTATTATTAATCCTGTTTTCTTGCGTGATTATTTAATGAAAATTTCCGAATCTTACACAGGCGTACTTGCAAATGGAGGTAGAAGAAGCTTCGAAACATTACCTTATGATCAACACCCATAAAGGTCTCTATCAATACAACCGGCTGGTGTTTGGAGTAGCCTCGGCTCCGGCTATCTGGCAAAGGGCGATGGATCAGGTCCTGCAAGGGATTCCAGGGACCCAGTGCTATTTGGACGACATCTTGGTCACGGGTGAAAATGACGGTGATCACCTCGCTAACTTGGAGAAGGTGCTCGCCAGATTAAAGGAATATGGGCTATGAGCTAATCACCACAAGTGCGAGTTTTTCCAGAAACAGATCTCGTATTGCGGCCACGTCATTGATGAAGAGGGGTTACATAAGTCCCCTGACAAGATTGAGGCAGTAGTCAAGGCTCCAGCACCGGAAAATGTGTCACAACTGAGGTCGTTCCTTGGGCTGGTAAACTATTACCACAAGTTCTTACCAAATTTGTCTACGGTATTACACCTGCTGAACACCCTACTGCAAACAGGGGTACCATGGAAGTGGGATGACGAACGTAGACGAGCTTTCCAGAAGTGTAAAGAATTGATCACATCAAAAGAGGTGTTGGCCCATTTCAACCCAGCACTATCAATTCGTTTGGCATGTGATGCATCACCCTACGGCATTGGAGCGGTGCTGTCGCACAAATTCCCAGACGGGTTGGAGAGGCCAGTAGCCTTTGCTTCTCGGTCACTAACCTCAGCCGAGTGCAACTACGCCCAGATTGACAGGGAGGCCCTCAGCCTAGTATGGGGAGTAAAAAAATTCAACGACTATCTGCATGGACAGAAGTTCACCTTGCTGACTGACCACCAACCACTTGTCTCCATCTTTAATCCTAAGAAGGGCGTGCCAGTAATGACTGCACAGCGGTTACAAAGATGGTCCCTGTTTCTAGAAACGAATCAATATGAAATAGAATATAAAGGCACGAGACAGCATGGGAACGCTGATGGGCTATCGCGCCTGCCACTGCCTACTGTGGAGGAAGCACCAGCAGTGGACCCTATCGAGATATTTTATTCGTCAATAATTGAACGATTGCCAGTAACAAACGCGGATATAGAGAAGGAGACCCGCAATGATCCGACGCTGTCACGGGTATATGAATTGACGGTGAGGGGATGGCCAACACATGGCGACTCACTGTTGCCGGCATTCTCATCCAGAAGAGAACAGCTGTCAGTATGCCAGGGGACAGTGATGTGTGGATCCAGAGTAGTGATTCCACCCAAGTTAAGGGAGAGAGTGCTAAATGAGCTACATGAAGGTCATCTGGGGGGAGTGAAAATGAAAAGCCTAGCTAGGGCTTATGTGTGGTGGCCGGGAATCGATCAACAAATCGAAGACCTAACTAAGAGCTGCTTAGGATGCCAGAAGGTCCAAAATGCACCACCACATGCCCCTCTACACCCATGGGAGTGGCCCTCCTCTCCATGGCAACGGGTGCACATTGATTTCGCTGGTCCATTCATGGACTCAATGTTCTTAATAGCAGTGGATGCTCATTCAAAGTGGCCTGAGGTGATAAAGATGTCTTCAACCACTACAGAGAAAACGATTGCAGTCCTACGGACCATATTTGCCAGAAACGGGTTGTCAGAGCAGATCTGCTCTGATAATGGACCACAGTTTGTGTCCGACGAGTTCCAAAAATTCATGAAAAGGAATGGGGTAAGGCATTACACATCCGCCCCGTATCATCCAGCCACCAATGGATTGGCTGAGAGGTTCGTACAAACCTTTAAGAAGGCGATAAAGGCCATGTGCAACGAGAAAATTCCACTACAGCATAAGATGGACAATTTCTTATTAGCCTACCGAAACGCGTCACATGCAGTTACCAACCAGACCCCGGCCATGATGTTCTTTAACCGAAGGTTGAGATCTCGTCTGGACTTGCTCAGACCAAATGTGCGAAGAAATGTTGAGGACAAACAATTCCAGCACATCAAAGAGAAGCCGACAAGGAGCTTCAATGTAGGGCAACCAGTCTTGGCCCGGGCCTATCGAACAGAGAAGTGGCAACCCGGAACGATATGTACAAGGCAGGGGCCATTAATGTACACAGTGGATGTCGGGGAGAACATTGTGAGACGCCACGTCGATCAGATCTTAGCGTCACAGGAATGCGTCAACCCCATGTCTCGAGTACCTGGGGATGAACCCGACATACCGGTAGTATCTACTTCAGACCCAGTAGCAGTGGAACCCGATGAACTACCCGATGAAAGGGGGTCAGAATCGCCTCTGCACCAAGAACAAGAACCTCCAGAAAGGCGCTATCCCGAAAGGGTCAGGAAGCCGCCCCAAGACTGAATCTATAAATGGACTTTTGTTATTGAATGTACATGTAAAAATGTAATTGTTATTTGAATATTAAGGGGGTATTATTAATCTAAAAAAGGGAGGAATTGTAGTGTATGTGCTTTAAGTCAGAACTACATTTACAGCTCCTGTATACTGTAGTACCGGCAGTGACCACACCGGTATATAAGCTGTGCGCGTGCCTCTGTACCCCAGTCTAGAGATTACCCTCCTCCAGTAAAGACCTGTTATTTGTTTATGTACAGCATCCATGTAATTCTTTATCCACTGAACCACGGATCTAACAATAATGAAAAGGTATGTACACCCGTTCATTTATTCGGCCACTTTCTGTAACATGGTCCTTGAAATGGGGCACAAATTGGAGAAACAAGCAGAGCGAAGTTTTCCTAATGTTCAAATTCTCTTAAAGATTCATCGGGGATCTATTTTAAACCCCTCAGGCAGCAGGAACGTTCTTGATGCATTCCTGCACCCGCCCGCCACACCTCCCCAGCCATCGTAAATGACCTCAAAACAGGCACAGGTGGGTTGCTGTCCCTGATTGGCAGGGGTCTACTTTACTGTCAGACGTCGCAGCCTGATGATGTCATTGGCACAGCGACGCAATTGTAGCTGGTGAAATCAGGTGGTCTGCACGGGCCCTACCCTGACAGCTATACTTACATGACTTTTTCAAGGATTCCTTGTGCAGTGGAGGAGTGCATGACTTGAATTCTGAGTCTGTGTTCCTGGTGGGGTACCTTGCCTGTCAGCTGGGCATGTTGTGAAATTGTGGGCACAATTTTCTATGCATTAATGAACAGGGAATCGTAGTTGTTGCGCCCAATATACGCATGGCCGGTGGACAAGGCAACTTAAAGTAGCTCAAACTCTGAAAATCAACACTTTGATTTGGCTTTACTGCTGAAACAAATTCATTAACAACTCCACATCGTAACAATCGCAATAATACCATTTATACAGCCCCTTTTAACGTAAAAGAAAGTCCCAAAGAGCTTCAGAAATGGAAGTAGATGGAAATGAAAACAGATGCCAAACAGTAAAAGTGCGATATTAGGAGGTGTGACTGAATGCCTGGCCAGAAGACACGGTTTTGAAAATCCTTTCAAAGGAGCAGAGTGGAGAGGCAAAGGGGTTGAAGAAGCGAGTCCCAGTGTGGCCAAGATGGCTGCAAGGTGGCTGAAAAACACCAGTATTGTTGTGAAAAGCGGGGTGGGGGGGAATGCACAAAGAACCAGAATCAAGGAACCAAAAGGTGCAGGGGGAATATAAGGTTGAAGAAGCTTGCAGACATAGGATGAGGGAAAGCCAAGGAGCGATTTGAAGATGAGAACAAGGGGGTAGCGTTTCCACTTTGGGCGCAATTGGTGATCCGGACGCAAATTGCGGCCAACATTACGTTAGTTTTGAGAATTTTTTTCTCGCGTTGCCTCTCAAACTCATTTGCATATCGGTGAACGTAAAATTTGCCATGAACCAGCGCAATCGGCCAGCCTTTTAAAAAGTGACTTAAAAAAATTTGCTTTCAAAAATATTCCTTGATATATTTAAGAGTGGTTACTCGGTGCAGTTTGATTACTACAGCTGAAAATGTTCGTTTTCACTAAAAATAAGCATTTTTTATTCAGTCATTCCACCACCTGTAAGTAACCCGATTTTAAATGACTGAAAATGAATTTTTAAAATATATACAAAACCATTTGCTAGTTAAATTGGGGTACAGCAGTCAGTTTCTTATTAAATTAAAAAAATACATTCAAAAGCTTTTAAAAGGTGCCTATTAGTGTCCTTACGCCCAAAAGAACCAGTTTAATTTTTAGATCCTCCTCGAAGGTCTGCAAACGGGCGCAATTAGCGCAAACTCCCTTGGGGGCATGACCAGTTTTGTGGGTGGGGCCTAGTTCTAGCGCGATTTTTTTAAAACAAGCACAAAAGACCGTGGAAACTCGATTTGCGCTGGACGTAATTTGCGCTTAAAATTCTGTGATATTTTGTTACGCCGATTTCGGACAAATTGCGTCGAAAAAACCAGCGCAACCACGCGGAAACTCTACTCCCAGGAGTTTAAATTTAAGATGTTGGGGAACAGGAATCCAATGTAGGTCGCTAATGTTACTCAACTTTTAAAAAATTCGGTTTTGCGCTCCAGGAAGGAAGTGGAGCGCTAAATCAAGCACTACACTTCATTCCTGGAGCGCAACAGGCAGCAGGCGGGGCCAATGGGCCGTGCAGCGCTGCCGCTGTTGTGTCTCCTTGTGTTCTTTTACTATAAATAATACAGACACTTTTAGCTCATTTTAGTTCCTGCTTTTACTAGCTGTATTTCTGCTTTGTTTCTGTGTTGCCGCATGGTGCAGAGTGATACAAGATGTTCGACGCTGCACTGTGCACTGCCCGTGCACAGTGTGCCACATAGCAATATAACTACACCATACCAAAGTAGTTCCATACCAAAGTAGTTCCATTTAACGATGTGATACTATAACAATATAACATCCCTCTTTCTCAAAAAACGAAAACATGAAATTTAACAATTTAAATTAACAAATATTATATCTAAACTATTATTATCAACTACAAAGAATCGTGAGTTTTTTTTTATTCGTGATATCGCTCAGGTGGTTGGATGTTGTCCCTCCATCTTGTGGATTTGGTGGTGACCATTCCTCTCTGCGGTGTTTTGGTGTGTTCCGCTCTCGTTGTTGTTGTTGCTGTCGCCTTTGGAGTTGGAGTGTGCATGCTCGTGGTTGTTTGATTTGTAGCGCTTGTTTCTGGTGTTGTGCTGCTTGTGGTAGCTGGTGTTGTCAATGTTGCTGATGTTGTCTGCTGCTTATCCAGTTCAGGTGAAGGTCTGATGTGGAGTCTGTTCCGTCTGTATTGGTTACCAGGTTCAGTCTCTACGAAGTAGGATCTTGGAGTATCAGCTTTTCCAATGACCTTGGCTGGATTCCAGGTTTTCAACACCGGGTCTTGCACATGCACTGATTGTCCATTCAGCAATTCTGGTAGCGTCTTTGCATGTTTATCGTAATGTTTGCTTCCTATGATTTGTGCTTCTGCCAGCTTTTGTCTGAAGTCCTCCTGGTCCTGGGGAGGATGAATTTTTGCTGGTAGTGTAGTCTTAAACTTCCTCCCATTCAGCAATTCCGCAGGTGATTTCATGTCTGCTTTCAGTGGTGTTGATCTGAGTGATAGGAGGGCAAGGTTTTGGTCTTCCCCCATCTCACTACTTTTGATGAGAGTTCTCTTGACAGTCTGGATCTGTCTTTCGATGAACCCGTGTCCCCTTGGGTAATGTGGGGATGAGGTTACTATTTTGAACCCATACTTTTCTGCCAGAGCTCTGAATTCACTCGAAGTGAACTGGGTTCCATTGTCACAGATTACCTTTTCCGGGATTCCTTGTTCAGCAAACAAGCTCTTTGCAATCCTGGTGGTAGTTGTGGTTCTCAAGTCTTTCATCCTTCTCACAAAAGGAAACTTGGAATAGTAATCTGCCACTATGAGATACCATTCTTGATTGCACATGAAGAGATCTGCCCCAACAGTGTGCCATGGTCTTGACGGTATTTCACTAGGTATCATCTCCTCTTTCTGTTGTGCATTTCTGTATTTCTGGCATATACCACATGCAGAGACCATCTGTTCGATATTTTTGTACATGCCTATTCCAGTATACAGCTGATCTGGCTCTCAGCTTGCATTTTTCCATTCCCATGTGGCCTTCATGTATGAGATGGAGAAGTTGTGTCTGCATCGTCTTTGGCACGATGATCCTCGATCCAGCAAGGAGAATACCGTCTTCTACTGCAATATCGTCTTTAATCGTCCAGTATTGACGAATTGTCGCCTGTACCTGCTGGATTCTCTCCGGCCACCCCTGTATTACTTGTTGTGTGAGTAGTTGCAACTCCTCGTCTTTGCTAGTCTCATCTCTGATTTGACTGAGCTTTGTAGGGGTAACATTCACTAGGTGGTGGATTTTTACTGTTAGACCCTCCACCTTGTGTTTCTCATATGGTGACAATCGAGACAACGCATCTGCTAGCACCATTTCCTTTCCTGGCTTATATTTAAGCGTGAAGTCATAGCTTTGGATCCTTAGAAGTAGTCTTTGCAGTCTTGCAGGCGCTTTGCACAGATTCTTCTTATAGATCTGTTCTAGTGGACGATGCTCACTCTCTATTGTAAATCGCCTGCCATATAGGTATGTATGGAATTTCTCGCATCCGTACACTACTGCTAATAGTTCTCTTTCTATGTTGGCATATCTCGTCTTGGCTGACGTCAAGGCCTTTGATGCGAAAGCTATTGGCCTTCCTTCCTGCACCAGAGCTGCCCCTAGTCCTCTGGTAGAAGCATCTACTTGTAGAGTGACTGGTTTTCTTCTGTCATAATATGACAGACTTGTTTCTTTGCACAACAGTTCTTTAAGTTGTTTGAAATTCCTTTCGTGTGATTCAGACCACTGGTATTCGGCGTCTTCTTTCAATAGCTCTCTGAGATTTGTTGTATGTTCCGACATGTGTGGGATGAAAGAACTCATGTATTGGACCAAGCCGAGGTAACTCCTCAGCTCTTTCTTGTCTTTGGGTGGTTTCATTTCAGCAATCGCTGCAATCTTCTCTGGATTTGGCTTGACTCCCTCTGGTGTATAAATCATACCGAAGAATTGGCATTCCTTGACTTTAACTATGCATTTATCTGCATTTAACTTGATGCCAGCCTTCCTGGTACTCTCCATGGCCTCATGTAGCTGCATGTCATGGTCTCTTTCATCTGCTCCATAGATCTGAATATCATCAGCTATTCCTATAGCTCCTTCACAGCCTCTGTATGTCTCGTCTATTTTCTGTTGAAAGATATCTTGACTGACCTTTAGCCCGAATGGTAGCCGCAGGAATTTGTAACGCCCAAATGGTGTGTTGAATGTTGTCAGTGTTGTTGATTCCTCATCCAACTTCACATTCCAATATCCATTTCTGGCATCTAGTTTTGTGAAAACCTTGGCTCCTGCCAGTGATGACGTAATCTCCTCTAGCATTGGGGTGGGATAGTGGTCCCTCTTTATCGCCTGGTTTAGATCTTTGGGGTCCAAACATATTCTGAGACGCCCGTTTGGCTTTTCTCGTACCACAATTGAGTTTACCCAGTCTGTGGGTTCAGTGACCTTTACGATCACTCCCTTTTCTTCCATCTCCTTTAGCTCTCTTTCAAGCTTTGTCTTCAGCTCGATGGGTACTTTTCGTGGAGCATGGATAACGGGCTTTACCTCTGGATCGATGGTGATGTGGTATTGGAAATCTCCGAAACATCCCACTGCATCATCGAAACATTCCGGATACATGTCTATCAAGTCTTTTTTACTCTTGATTTGTGGGCGGTTCTCCAGTGGGGTGTTGCTGTCTATCTTCAGTGGCGTTTCCGTCAGCTCGTGATGCACTGAGATCAATCTCAACTTCTCGCAGCTGTTTAATCCCAGGATCGCTGGCCCCTCAGTGTCGGTGACATAGAACATGCAGTTGATGTTCTTTCTTTTATGTGTCCCTTTGATAAAGGTTATTCCGAGTTGTTTAATCTCACTCCCCCTGTATGCTGTCAGCGTGACATTACTTGCCTTTAAACAACCATTTTTCAGGTAGCCATCTTCTCTCAGGTTTTCAGGAAAGATCTGCTGGTACAGTCTCAATAGGAGAATGTTGCTCTGAGCCCCTGTGTCCAGCTTCAACTTTAAGTTGATGGTTTTGGGCCGACCTTTGATCTTTTTTTTGATTTGGATGATGGTGTGCAATTCTCTCCTCGGAGTATTTTCCGCTCTGGACATCTCGTGAAGCTGTATCTTTATGGTTTCGATGTTTAGTGCATTGTCGTGATCATCATCATCATCCTGCTCATCCATGGCATGGATATTGTGTTTCTTTCTCTGGTTCTGCTGTCCGCCTTTGTTTTTGATGTATGTTCCTTCTTTCTTCGTTCTACACCTCTTTTCCCAGTGGTTTAGTTTGCCACATGCATTGCAGCTTGTTCCATATGCTGGACATTTCCTCTTGTCTGTGTAATTGTGCGATCTTCCACAATTTCTACACATGTTTCCCCCGTTGTCATGTGTATGTCTTTGTGTGTTGTACTTTTCTCTCACTGCATCCACTCTGTTATCCGTCCGCATGTCAGCCGTTTGAGAAATCAACATTTTCATTTGCTGCTTCATGGCTTCATGAGCTCTCGCAGTATCTACAGCCTCTGTTATTCCGAGCTTTTCTTTTCCTATCAGGGCTTTTTGAACCTCTACATGCGCTGACCCCCATATTAGCTGGTCCACAAGCTTTTCTTCCATTTCCTTAAATTTACACTTGCTGGCTTCATTTCTCAGCCTTGTTAGGAAATTGTCAGCTGTTTCACCGGGTTCCTGTCTTAGACTCTGGAATTTGTATCTGCGTATACGGTGATTGGATTTAGGCTCTAGATGGTTGCTGAATTTATCAAAAATTGTAGCAGGGTTTTCATTTTCGTCTTCAGTCAAACTCCAGCTATTATACAAATCTAGACCTTTTTCTCTTGTCCACAACAGAATGTAACTAACCTTTTCCTCATTGGTAGCGCCCTTCAGGAAGCTTTTGAATGTAAGCTCACATTTCTGTTTGAACTTGCGGAATGCTTCTACTATATCGTCGGCTTCCCAGTTCATGAGGGGTTGTGTTGTGTATGTAATAGGTATGTTACTTTAAACCTATGGCCAGGGCAGCACTACTTTGTAGGGCGTAGTGATACCATAGTACCACTCCTGGCCATAGGGGTATAAATAGTACTGTGGGTACTGATCTCCCCTCAGCTCCCGCCTGTTGGTATTAAGTAAAGACCTACGTTGAATCTTCCAAGCTGTCTCTTCATTATTGGATTAAGTATAGACACATACTTTATACTGGCAACGAGTAAGGTTCAAACTCACCAGTACACGGTGCAACAAAGGAACGGCAGCAGTACGGAGAGAGAAGGAGAGAGGCTTCTTACCAGCCAGCCTGCAGAGTCTAGCGTCAACCGAAGGAGGCCGCCCAGCACTCCGGGTTCGGGAGGAGCGGCAGCAACGGAGCGAGAGAGAGAGGTTTCCAGTGGAGGCTGCAGCAGCTGAGAGCAGAGGCTGAACGGGCGCTCCAGCCACGGGGCAAAAGTCCACCCAGGGCCAGGTAAACTGAAATCCTTCCCGGGGAACGGGAGCTGCAAGGGCCAGAACGGGCAGGCGATCTGGGGAACAAACGGAGCCACGAGGACTAGCAAGCCACGAGAGGGGAAGGTCTTTGTTAATAGCGGCGGTGGCAATAACTGGAGCTGCAAGGGCCAAAAATAACGAAGCTGGAGAGAGGTCGTTAGCCGCAGCAGGAGAAAAGGTGGGAAAAACGCCACCTAGTGGACAAAGGGGAAAAGTTTTTTTTCTTCTCTTCAGCAGTTTAAAATAAAAAAAAATAAAAAACGCCATCTAGTGGCGAAAGGTGGGAAAAGCTCTTCAGCAGTTTAAAATGTCTAAAGAAGGCTGGTTGTCAGCATTTGTTGAGGACACAGAAGAGTGGGATGCCTATATCGAAAGGCATGAACTTTATTGCATAGTAAACAAGGTGGAAGATGACAAAAAGGTAGCAACCTTATTAAATTGTATGGGGGCAAAAACATACGGTCTGCTGAGGAATCTTCTTACTCCAGAAAAGCCAGCAGACAAAACGTATGCCCAAATTGTTGATACATTAAAGGAACATTTAAACCCTAAGCCACCATTTATAGCGGAAAGGTGCCACTTCTACAGACGTGACCAAAGGAATGATGAGTCGCAGGCAGCCTATTTAGCTGAGCTCAGAAGGTTGTCCAAACATTGCCAGTTTGGAGCCTTTTTGGCGGACGCGATCAGAGACAGATTTGTCTGTGGCATGTTAAATGAGAGTACACGAAAACGGTTGCTAGCCAAGAAACAGCTCAGCCTAGATCAGGCGATTGAAATAGCATCGTTCCACGAAGCAGCAGCACAGGGTGCTGCTCAAATGCGACAAAACACAACCTGCTATGACACCCATGAGGTGACATTTCACAAAGGTAAATGCTACCGTTGTGGCAAAACCACCCACGACCAAAGTAATTGTTGGTTTCGTGATAAAATATGCCGGCAGTGTGGAAAAAAGGGGCATATAGCGAAAGTTTGTCGGTCGGGTACGAAACCCAATAGTGGGGGCAGTCCGAGCAGTACCAAGGCAAGGACAAAAATACATAAGATGTCTGACAGTAGCTCAGACGAGTCACAGGAAGGCACAAAAGCAGAGCCTAAAGGTCTGGGATGTCTCAAGTTATATGGCGTAGACAAAACGGAGGACCACAGCACAATGTGGGTTAAAATGAAGGTAGCAGGCGTCGAAGTTAATATGGAGCTGGACACGGGTTCGGCCCTATCAGTAATTAATGAACAAGATTATAACAGGCTGTTCAAACGCATTCCCTTAAAGGATATGGAAATTAAATTAAAAACATATACGGGACAAAAAGTTTACCCGAAGGGAAAAATGCAAGCAACAGTTAAATACAACGGCAGGAAAGTGCCAGGACTTTATTTATATGTCCTACCAAACGGTGGACCACCACTTTTGGGTAGGGAATGGATAAGAAAAATCCATTTCGACTGGAAGTCGATACACGAGTTAAAAGTAGAGACCACCAAGGATGATACAACCATTACAAGCAGGCTGTCGAAAATATTGGCAAAAACGCCAGAGGTGTTCCAACAAGGGCTGGGGACCTTAAAGGACATTAGAGCAAAAATAACTATTGCTCAAGACGCAAACCCCAAGTTTTGTAAGGCCAGACCGGTGCCTTACGCCATTCGGCCAGCTGTGGAAGCAGAACTGGATGCCTTAGAGAGTGCAGGTGTCCTTACAAAGATTGAGTGGAGTGAGTGGGCCACGCCCATCCTCCCAGTTATAAAGAAATCTGCAAATAACACACCGGGGGAACCAAAGAAGGTTCGCATTTGCGGGGATTTTAAGATAACTATTAACCCAGTCCTGCACACTGTACATATTCGCATCGTTAGCTGAGGGTAGACACTTTACGAAGATTGACCTTTGTCAAGCTTATTTACAGATGGAGGTGGAACAGGACTCGAAAAAGCTCCTAACGATTAACACACACAAGGGATTGTACCAGTACAATCACCTGGTATTTGGTGTGGCGTCCGCCCCGGCAATATGGCAGAGGACCATGGAACAGGTCCTACAGGGCATTCCAGGAACGCAGTGCTACCTGGATGACATCCTGGTGACAGGACAAACGAATAACGACCACCTCGCTAACCTGGAGCGAGTACTTCTGCGGTTGCAACAATACGGACTCAGGGCGAACAAGCAGAAATGTGAGTTTTTCCAGGAACGTATCTCATACTGTGGTCACATTATAGATAAGGAAGGCCTGCATAAGTCCCCGGAAAAGATCGAGGCAGTAGTGAAGGCCCCGCCCCCTGAGAATGTATCTCAGTTACGATCATTCTTAGGCCTTATAAACTATTACCATAAGTTCCTCCCGAACTTATCGTCCATTTTACATCCACTAAATTCCTTGCTGCAAAAGGGAGTCTCCTGGAATTGGGACGAAGCGTGTGAGGCTGCTTTTAAAAAGGGTAAACAACTCATTACATCAAAGGAAGTGCTCGCACACTTTGACCCAAAAATGCCAATGAGGTTGGCATGTGACGCCTCCCCGTACGGTATAGGGGCAGTGTTGTCACACAAATTTCCCAACGGGACGGAGAGGCCAATAGCATTTGCCTCAAGGTCGTTAACTACAGCCGAAAGAAACTATGCGCAAATCGACAGGGAGGCCCTCAGTCTGGTGTGGGGTGTAAAAAAATTCCACCACTACCTGCATGGGCAACGTTTCACACTACTGACGGATCATCAACCGTTGGTGTCGATATTTAATCCAACAAAAGGGGTGCCCCTGATGACGGCCCAAAGGCTACAGAGATGGTCACTGTTCTTAGGAGCACACCAGTACCTTATCGAATATAAGGGTACCAAACAGCATGGCAATGCGGATGGCCTGCCGAGATCGAAGAGATGGTACAGGACCCCGTGGAAATATATCATACGGCTGTTATGGAACACTTGCCCATCACCAGCCAATGTATCGAGCGGGAAACACGGAACGACCCGACATTGGCAAGGGTTTACGAGTTAACCGTGAAAGGCTGGCCGGCGCAGGGTGACGCATCATTGCCGGCGTTTTCGGCAAGGAAGGACCAGTTGTCCGTCTGCCGGGGCACATTGATGTGCGGAGCCAGGGTGGTGGTCCCTCAAAAATTACAACATAAAGTGTTGCAGGACTTACACGAAGGTCATCTGGGGGGTGTCAAAATGAAAAGCCTCGCCAGAGCCTATGTCTGGTGGCCCGGCCTTGACAGGGACATTGAGGAAGTAGCAAAAGCGTGCCAAGGGTGCCAGATGGTACAGAACGTACCACCACAAGCCCCACTACATCCGTGGGAGTGGCCCTCAACGCCGTGGCAAAGGATCCACGTGGACTTCGCTGGCCCCTTCCTGGATGTGATGTTCCTTATTGTAGTGGACGCCCATTCAAAATGGCCGAAGGTCATAAAGATGTCATCAACGACAGCCGAAAAGACGGTCACAGTCTTAAGGACCATTTTTGCCCGAAACGGGGTGCCCGAGCAAGTCTGTTCGGACAATGGGCCACAATTTGTGGCAGAAGAATTTCAAGCATTCCTAAAAAGGAATGGAGTGCGACATTATACGTCCGCACCATATCATCCGGCTACAAATGGGCTGGCAGAGCGCTTTGTACAGACTTTTAAAAAGGCCATCAAGGCGATGGGGGAGGAAAGGTTGCCACTACAACACAAGGGTGACAACTTCCTATTCGCATACCGTAATGCTGCACATACGGTGACCAACCAGGCCCCCGCCGTCATGTTCTTTAATAGAAGGTTAAGGTCTCGCCTTGAATTGCTCAGACCAAACATTCGGAGAGATGTGGAAAACCGAGTATTTCGTAGGGCTCTTGACAGACAGACACGGAGCTTCGAGGTGGGGCAGCAAGTGTTGGCCCGCGATTATCGGAATGAAAAGTGGCGGTCTGGTACGATAAAGGCCCGCCAGGGACCCTTGATGTACACAGTTGAGACAGGGGAAAGCATAATCAGACGACATGCTGATCAACTGGTGGAGTCCAGAAACCCAACTGATTCACTACCTCAAACGTCTCAGCACATTGTTACAGCGGAATCACGGCCCAGCTCGTCGTTACAGAGGTCTCAGGATTGCGAGGAGTTCAGCACTCCAGTGATCTCCACGGCACAGGATGTGCCATCAGACACCGACGAGTCCAGCGATGAAGGGGTGACGGAAGTACCGCTGCCTACACCGAGACCGACTAGAGAAAGACGTTATCCTAGTCGAGATAGGAGGCCTCCTCAGAGACTGAATCTATAACATGTTTCTGTTTATATATATATAAGTAGACAACTCTTGATGTAAATATGTTATGTATATTGTGTTACCAAATGTTATTAGCCCTAGTTATGGGGCATCTATTGACTTAATTGCACGGGTACGTTTTAATTAAAAGGGGAGGAATGTTGTGTATGTAATAGGTATGTTACTTTAAACCTATGGCCAGGGCAGCACTACTTTGTAGGGCATAGTGATACCGTAGTACCACTCCTGGCCATAGGGGTATAAATAGTACTGTGGGTACTGATCTCCCCTCAGTTCCCGCCTGTTGGTATTAAGTAAAGACCTACGTTGAATCTTCCAAGCTGTCTCTTCATTATTGGATTAAGTATAGACACATACTTTATAGGTTGCATTTGCACAGTCGTCATTTTAGTTTCCCGTATGATTCACTCTCAAATCACCGCAGACATCGGCACTCAAATTCAAATTCAAATTCAAATCGCTTTATTGGCATGATAAGGTACATCTTATGTTGCCAAAGCATCAAAATACATTTATGGTTGAACACATAAACGCAGTTCTATTCATACAGTGTATAAACAGGTATATCCCTGAGTGTATAAATATACATTCGCCTTGTTTATATATACTCTTTTCTTAGTTTACTGGTTGTCCCTCTGTTCATGGCAAGCTGTAACATAGTGTGCCGCCAGTGTTACACAGCTTCTCTCCTCCCCCAGTAGGAGTGGGAGTTTTTGGTTGTCATTCAGATTTCTGAATTCAGGGCATATTTGTGAGAATTTTTGGTAGAAATTCTCCCTGATGCCCTGATATTTTCCACAGGCTGTGAGGAAGTGCATCTCTGTCTCTACTACTCCCTGACTGCAGTGAGCGCATATCCTGTCTTCTCTTGGCAGCCTGGTCTGCCTGTATCTGCCTTTTTCTTCAGATCATAACCTCGGCCCCCATTTCATTTTCACTCATATTTTTCCACTCCTTTCCTTTCCCCCCCCCCCTTTCCTTTTGTTTCTCTCTCACACCTGGCAGCTATCTTTTGCCCTGCCAGTACACTTTACACCTAATCACAGCCTATTACCATCTCGTCTAGCTTCTAATCTCTTTTACTTCTTTTGGTTCTTTTATTCTTTTGTCCGATCGCAGCCCTGCCTTCGATCTAGTTCCTTTTCTCTCCAGTTTTGAAGAAGGGTCAAACCCGAAACGTCAACTCAAATTTCTCTCCACGGATGTTGCCTGACTTGCTGAGTTTTTCCAGCATTTTCTGTTGTTATTTCGGATTTCCAACATCTGCAGTATTTTGCTATCGTACTGAGAAGAACCTTGACAAGGTACAGACTTAGCGAACATAGCCTAGCGATCGAAAAAGGCAGACACAGGCATCCGGTCTCAATATCGAGTTCAACAATTTCAGATCATAACCTCGGCCCCCATTTCATTTTCACTCATATTTTTCCACTCCTTTCCTTTCCCCCCCCCCCCTTTCCTTTTGTTTCTCTCTCACACCTGGCAGCTATCTTTTGCCCTGCCAGTACACTTTACACCTAATCACAGCCTATTACCATCTCGTCTAGCTTCTAATCTCTTTTACTTCTTTTGGTTCTTTTATTCTTTTGTCCGATCGCAGCCCTGCCTTCGATCTAGTTCCTTTTCTCTCCAGTTTTGAAGAAGGGTCAAACCCGAAACGTCAACTCAAATTTCTCTCCACGGATGTTGCCTGACTTGCTGAGTTTTTTCAGCATTTTCTGTTGTTATTCAAGGTTCTTCTCAGTTTGTTATCCTTTACCATGGTCAGGTAATCAGCTATGTTGTATTGTCTGTTTAGGGCCAAGTAGCAATTGAGTTTGCTTTGGGTTTTTGTTGTTTCTGCCCAATATGTCAGATATTTTTCTTTTTGCTCAGCGACGATTGTGTTGGGTCGAATTCTTTGTGTTACCCTGTCACTGTCCTGGGGCTGGTTATTGTTAGTATTGTTAGTAGTTACTTCACTGAGTCCCAGGACTAGTTGACTGAGGGTATTCTTCTTTATGGTCAGCTCTTGGCATTTCAGGGCGTCGTAGTGATAGCATTGGGGGTTGCTCATTTGTAGGTGATTCCAAAATTTGGTGGCTCTTTTTTGGATAGTGATTATTAATGGCTATTGGCCTAGTTCCGCCCTGCATGCATTGTTTACTGTTTTCCTTTGAGTCCGGAGGATACTTTTACAGAATTCTGCATGTAGGATCTCAATTGGGTGTTTGTCCCATTTTGCAAATTCTTGTTGTGTTAGCGGTCCCCATACCTCACTGCCATAGAGTGCAATTGGTTCAATTGCTGATTTGAAAATTTTGAGCCAAATGCTAATTGGGATTTCTATTTGGATTGATTTTTTGATGGCATAGAAAGCCCTTCTTGCTTTCTCTTTCAGTTCATTCACAGCCAGTTTGAAGTTTCCCGTAGAACTGATTTTTAAGCCCAAGTATGTGTAGTTAGTGGTTTGTTCAATTTTGGTTGTTCCTACTGTGAAATTTATTTTGGGTCCCTGATGTTTGGATCTTTGCTGGAACACAAGGACTTTGGTTTTTTGGGGATTTATTGTCAGGGCCCAAGTCTCTCACAATCAGCTCATAAAATCACTTTTCGTCTTATTCGTAGTTCGTATAGCACAATTTTTTACTCACTTATACCGCTGCCACCATGTTGTGTCTCCTTGTGTTCTTTTACTATAAATAATACAGACACTTCTAGCTCATTTTAGTTACTGCTTTTACTAGCTGTATTTCTGCTTTGTTTCTGTGTTGCCGCATGGTGCAGAGTGATACAAGATGTCCGATGCTGCACTGTGCACTGCCCGTGCACAGTGTGCCACATAGCAATATAACTACACCATACCAAAGTAGTTCCATACCAAAGTAGTTCCATTTAACGATGTGATACTATAACAATGTAACAGCCGCGTTGGAAGGCTTCTTCCCTCCCTTAAAGGGAAGGTCCATCGCTGCAGGCTCTGCAAGAGGCAAACTCACCTGGTCCCCGACGGCAGCCGTGATGCACTTCAGCAGAGTGCCGGGCTGATCAATTGCTGGAGAAAAAAACAAAAAAAACCCACAAGGAGCATTTAAATTTTTTTTATAACCTACCTCGGCCACCTCGCCTTTAAGTATCGCCCCGCCTCCCAATCAACGCCTCCTGCAGCTGTCGGTGTCATCGCCCGGCGATGTTGCAGGGGGCGGAAATTAATTTCGGTTCCTGGGCGATGCTCAGCCAGATGACGTCACGGTCTCCGGGCGTAGGAGATTGAGGCGCTAAGGGTTACCGCCGCCACAAACCGGCAGGTGAATTTTGCGGGCGGTGGTAATGTCGCCACGCCTGGGGCAGAAAGTCCTTAGCGCCCCGTCATCACCCCCCCCTCCCGGGAGGTGCTAACGGGAGGCGCTAAGGCACCGAATTTCTAGCCCTAAGAATATAACCTTGGTGGCCTCTAGAGGTGACACTGTGGGAATGGAAAGAGATGCCACTGCTGGAGATGTACTGGTTGTATTTGGATTGGAGAGGAATCGCATAAGGGCAGTCTATTAGGCGCATAGATGGATCTGATGCACGTTTCTCATATTTTTCTGGATCTTCAAGTGTAAATGATTCAGCGGGAATGGTCCCTTAATGTACCTGTAGTGTCCCCATACATTCCATTCTAGTGATGTACAGAAAATTAT
Organism: Somniosus microcephalus; assembly: GCF_052327205.1. NCBI lineage: Eukaryota > Metazoa > Chordata > Chondrichthyes > Squaliformes > Somniosidae > Somniosus > Somniosus microcephalus. Next base: position 172,472,540 of record NC_140999.1, on the reverse strand, counting down.
ACAGTACTGTATAATTAGTATGCACCAGAAGCATCCATTTTAACATGACTTGCATCCATCTTAGCCACTGATTTGCATTCAGGATGAAAAGCATTGGGACATTTTCAATGCCTGGTGCAACCTTTGATGTGATTACACTGGTATGCATTAAATTACATTGTGCTCAATGCCTTTATTACATTCAAACAATGTAATTTGTGTGAAACGAACCTTGGGTCTTCCATTACCCTGATGTGTAATCCAAAATGCAAACCAGGTGCACAAATGGACATCATCAATAATTGAACTTTGTTATTGAGGATATCTGGCAACAGATTAAATAAACTGTAAAATTAACTGCTGCAGATGGATGGTCATTTCAACCTCAAAGTTAAACTTAAAGAGTAGACACAGTTGTACATTATTTGTAAGCACATCTTTAGTTTGCAAATGTGTGCTTACTTTAGCCAAAAAAGCATCATTCTTATTTCATACTAACATGCTGTGTGCAGAAAGAGCTATTGACTGTTTTGTCTGTTCTTTGAGTTTTAATTTTAGAAGTTTGGGAAGTTGGTGGCTGATAATTGCTCTGGAATTTATCGCTAGCTTTTCACAATGTTACCTTACAGATCCATGACCAAACTGCACGTTGCTTCCTCTGTGGTCAATAACGTTCTTTCATCATCCAGTATTAGAAAAAGATTGTAGTGAGGAACCAAGGGTCTAATGAGAGTGAGGAACTTAAAGTAATTAATGGGCCAGAAATTCGGGTCCCCACGGGTGAGTGCGCGCTGGGTACTCACGCGTAGGGCCAGCGAAAGTGCCGGTTTCGTGCATGCACTGTGCATGCGCGGGAAACCGGAACTTCCGTTCCCTTGAAGGAAGTGGTTCACAGGTCGAACGCGTGCGCCGGAGAGGTAGCGCGTATGCCTGGAACTTCCATTTTTTTTACAGGTTTCTCCGGGAGGGTAAGTCTCCAGCAGCTACGCTTTTAAAAAGCAGTCGCAAGGCCTGTGGTGAATTAAGTAAAATCAAAACATTTTTCCACAGGTTTATTATTTTTAAATACTTTAAAGAAAGTTAAGTTTACTTTTAGCCCCATTAAAAACTAATTAATTTTTTCAAAAATTTAAATTATTGTTTAAAATAGTTATTTTATGTAATTTATAGTTATTTTAAAAATGTGATTTAAAAAAAAATTATTTGAAGTTTTAGTTAGGTTTTGGGGCCGATTTCTATTCATAGATTTGACAGGTCTTCCTGTCAAATCTATTAATAGAGATTCCCTGCTACGATTGGCTCTCCATGGCCCACGTGATCCCAGGGGACGTTTTGAACTAACTGCGCCCCTGGGATACGCAAGCACTGCGCGCTGGAAGCTGGAGGAGGCTCGGGATCGGAATCCCACGCGGGCCCACAGCACAACGGCCGGTGCGCTAGGTAAGTACAGGTCAGGGGCTTACACCCGTGGGAAGCCTCCGACCCGAATTTCTGGCCCATTATTAGTAAGGAAATAGTACTGGCGAAATTAATGGGACTAAAAGCCGACAAATCCCTTGGACCTGATGGCCTACATCCAAGGGTTTTAAAAGAAGTGGTTGCAGAGATAGTGGATGCATAGGTTTTGATCATCCAGAAATCCCTAGATTCTAGAACTGTCCCCGTAGATTGGAAGGTAGCAAATGTAACCCTGCTATTCAAGAAAGGAGGCAGAGAGAAAACAGGGTACTATAGGCCAGTTAGCCTGGCATCAGTAGTAGGGAAAATACTAAAAGTATTATTTGGGACGTGGTAACTGGGCACTTAGAAAATCATAATATTATTAGGCAGAGTCAACACAATTTTATGAAAGGGAAATCATGTTTGACAAATCTATCACAGATTTTTGAGAGTTTAACTAGCAGGATAGATAAGGGGGAAATCTGTGGATGTAGTATATTTGGATTTTCGAAAGGCATTCGATAAGGTGCCACACAAGAGGTTGTTCCCCAAGACTAGGGTTCACGGGATTGGGGTTAATACATTAGCATGGATTGAGGATTGGTTAATGGACAGAAAACAGAGGGCCGGAATAACGGGTAATTTTCGGGTTGGCAGGTTTTAACTAGTGGGGTGCTGCAAGGATCAGTGCTTGGGCCTCAGCAATCCACAATCTATATCAATGACAGCCAGAAGTGCCGAGTGGATGATCCATATCGGCCTCCTCCTGAGGTCCCCACCATCACAGAAGCCAGTCTTAAGCCAATTCGATGCACTCCACATGATATCAAGAAATGACTGAGCGCACTGGAAACAGCAAAGGCTTTGGGCCCCGACAACATCCCGGCTGTCGTGCTGAAGACTTGTGCTAGAACTAGCCGTGCCTCTAGCCAAGCTGTTCCAGTACAGCTACAACACTGGCATCTACCCGACAATGTGGAAAACTGCCCAGGTATGTTCTGTCCACAAAAAGCAGGACAAATCCAATCCGGCCAATTACCGCTCCATCAGTCTACTCTCAATCATCAGCAAAGTGATGGAAGGTGTCATCGACAGTGCTATCAAGCAGCACTTACTCACTAATAATCTGCTCATTGATGCCCAGTTTGGGTTCCGCCAGGACTATGCGGCTCCAGACCTCATTACAGCCTTGGTCCAAACGTGGGCGAAAGAGCTGAATTCCAGAGGTGAGGTGAGAGTGACTGCCTTTGACGTCAAGGCAGCATTTGACCAAGTGTGGCATCAAGGAGCCCTAGTAAAATTGAAGTCAATGGGAGTTGGGGGGAAAACTCTCCACTGGCTGGAATCATACCTAGCACAAAGGAAGACGGTTATGGTTGTTGGAGGTCAATCATCTCAGTCCCAGGACAGCGCTGCAGGAGTTCCTCGGGGCAGTGTCCTAGGCCCAACCATCTTCAGCTGCTTCATCAATGACCTTCCCTCCAACATAAGGTCAGAAGTGGGGATGTTTGCTGATGACTGCAACTCAGAAAATAAAGCAGTCTATGACCGCATGCAACAAGACCTGGATGACATTCAGACTTGAGCTGATATGTGGCAAGTAACATTCAAGCCACACAAGTTCCAGGCAATGACTACCTCCAACAAGAGAGAGACTAAGCACCTTCCTTTGACATTCAATGGCATTATGATCGCCGAATCCCCCACCATCAATATCCTGGGGGGGGTCACCATTGAACAGAAACTTAACTGGACCAGCCACAGAGAAACATAGAAACATAGAAAAATAGGAGCAGGAGTAAACCATTCGGCCTTTCGAGCCTGCTTCGCCATTCAATATGATCATGGCTGATCCTCTATCTCAATACCATAGTCCCGTTCTCTCCCCATACCCTTGAAATCTATTTATCTCCTTCTTAAATATATTCAGTGACTTGGCCTCCACAGCCTTCTGTGGTAGAGAATTCCACAAGTTCACCTCTGAGTGAAGAAACTTCTCCTCATCTCAGTCCTAAATGTCCTACCCCGTATCCTGAGACTATGACCTCTCGTTCTGGACCCCCCAGCCAGGGGAAACACCCTCCCTGCATCCAGTCTGTCTAGCCCTGTCAGAATTTTATATCCTTCAATGAGATCCCCTCTCATTCTTCTAAACTCTAGCGAATACAGGCCTAGTCGACCCAACCTCTCCTCATACGACAGTCCTGCCATCCCAGGAATCAGTCTGGTGAACCTTCGCTGCACTCCCTCTATGGCAAGTATACCCTTTCTTAGGTAAGGAGACCAAAATTGCACACAGTACTCCAGGTGTGGTCTCACCAAGGTCCTGTATAACTGTAGTAAGACATCCTTGCTCCTGTACTCAAATCCTCTTGCAATGAAGGCCAATATACCATTTGCCTTCCTAACTGCTTGCTGCACCTGCATGTTTGCTTTCAGTGACTGGTGTACAAGGACACCCAGGTCCCTTTGTACATCAACATTTCCCAATCTATCACCATAAATACTGTAGCAACAAGAGCGGGTCAGAGGCTGGGTATTCTGTGGCGAGTGTCTCACCTTCTGACTCCCTAAAGACTCTCTACCATCTACAAGGCACAAGTAAGGAGTGTGATATAATACTCCCCACTTGCCTGGATGAGTGCAGCTCCAACAACACTCAAGAAGCTCAACACCATCCAGGACAAAGCAGCCCACTTGATTGGCACCCCATCCACCACCTTCAACATTCACTCCCTCCACCACCGGCGCAGCATGGCTGCAGTTTGTACCATCTACAAGATGCACTGCAGCAACTTACCAAGGCTTCTTCGGCAGCACTTCCCAAACCAGCAGCCTCTACCACCTAGAAGGACAAGGGCAGCAGGCACATGGGAACACCATCACCTGCAAGTTCCCCTTCAAGTTACACACTATCCTGACTTGGAAATATATTGCCGTTTCTTCATCATCGCTGGGTCAAAGTCCTGGCACTCCCTCCCTAACAGCACTGTGTGAGTACCTTCACCACACAAACTGCAGCGGTTCAAGAAGACAGATCACCACCACCTTCTCAAGAGCAACTAGGGATGGGCAATAAATGCTGGCCTTGCCAACGACGCCCACATCCCAGAATGAATAAAAAAACTTAGATGAGGGGACTGAGTGTAATGTGTCCAATTTTGCTGGTGATACAAAGCTAGGTTGGAAAGTAAGCTGTGAAGAGGGTACAAAGAGGTTGCAAAGGGATATAGACAGGTTAAGTGATTGGGCAATAAGGTGGCAGATGGAGTATAAGGTGGGGAAATGTGAAATTACCTACTTTGGAAGGAAGCAGTATATTTTTAAAAGATGAGGGACTAGTAAATGTTGGTATTCAGATGAATTTGGGTGTCCTTGTACACAAATCACAGAAAGTTAATGCGCAGATACAGCAAGCAATTCGGAAAGTAAATGGTATGTTAGCTTTTATTGCAAGGGGGGTTGGAGTATAAGAGCAAGGAAGCCTTGCTGCAATTAATAGGGCTTTGGTGAGACCGCACCTGGAGTACTGTGTACAGTTTTGGTCTCCTTACCTAAGGAAGGATATACTTGCCTTAGAGTGGGTGCAACGATGGTTCACTAGATTGATTCCTGGGATGAGAAGGTTGTCCTATGAGGAGAAATTGAGTAGATTAGAACTATATTCTCTGGATTTTAGAAGAATGAGAGGTGATCTGATTGAAACGTGTAAAAGTCTTAGAGGGCTTGACAGGGTAGACGCTGAGAGGCTGTTTTCCCTGGCTACAGAGTCTAGAACTAGGGGTCGGCCATTTAGGATTGTGATGAGGAAAAATTTCTTCATTCATTGTTGTGAATCTTTGGAATTCTCTACCCCAGAGGGCTGCGGAGGCTCAGTCATTGAGTATATTCAGGACTGAGAGCGATAGATTTTTGGACACTAAGGGAATCAGGGGATATGGGGGTGGGGGGGGGGTGGAAGTGGAGTTGAGGTAGAAGATCAGCCATGATCTTATTGAATGGCTCGAGGGGGCCATATGGCCTGCTCCTGTTCCTATTTCTTTTGTTTTTTCGGTACTCTTTCATTCCAGTTCTGTTGAATTAAAACCTCTAACTCAACTAATCTAAACATCAATAGTGGTGGATTTTAATGCTCGAAATAAGTGGCAGTTTGTATTGTTTCAATTAGCCACACAGTTAGGATTCTTCAATACCCAGCTCGATTCATGAATCATATTATCAACTCTATTTTAATGTTTGTCTACAACAGCTTTCTTGATGATTAGTTTTGTGTACAGAAAGATAGGGAATATACCAATGTTGGCAATTAAAACTATCCCCCGCTGCACCATTTCGTACATCTTTATGCATTTTTTTTTTGTGATATTGTCATTTACTGCTAATTTATACCAAATTGTAAACAGTTTTGCACCGTCGGCCTGCGCCCAATAGGAACTCTGTTGAAACTGTTCAAACTTATTAACTGGCACTGGCATCCCATTACTCAGAGCTGGAACTGAACCCTATTGCAGGAGGTGAAGAGATAAAGCAGGTGTATTTTGCAAAGACTGGTAGTGTTGAAAGATGTCATATTTTACACTTTAGAATCAAGACAGCAGTAGGCTATGACTGGACTACTTACAATGTTGATTACAGTGTCTGTGACTGTAACATATTTGTTGATCATTTATTTTTGGAATAGTCCAAAATCAAATCTGAGTGCAATCTATCATATCTGGAAGAGAATTCCAGTGTGATCCAATTGACTGCAATAATGACCAACTCCAAAGCTTGCAACCCTCTGTAGCAGTTGTGAGACTGGATGCAATCTAATCCAATCCCATCATTCCTACCCACCAGTGGTTAAACTGTTGGAGGATAATTCTTGGGGCTTTATACCTTGAAGACCACATCAATTTAATTGTAATTAAGGATGCGTTTACATTACAGCTACATTTCAGTTTCCAGCCAGGCAGAACCACATTTACATTGTAGGGCTCCTGCCTGGTTTGAACTGTAACAGTCTTGCACAGGAACATAAGAACATAAGAAATAGGAGCAGGAGTAGGCCATTCGGCCCTTCGAGCCTGTTCCGCCATTCAATGAGATCATGGCTGATCTTCTGCCTCAACTCCATTCACTGGCCCTATCGCCATATCCCTTGATGCCCTTACTAGTCAGAAATCTATCGACTTCTGTTTTGAATATACCCAATGACTGAGCCTCCACAGCCCTCTGGGGTAGAGAATTCCAAAGATTCACCACCCTCTCTGTGAAGAAATTTCTTCTCCTCTCAGTTCTGAATGGCCTACCCTTTATCTTGAGGCTGTGGCCCCTGGTTCTAAACTCCATAGCTGAGGGAAACATTCTCCCAGCATCCATCCTATCAAGCCCTGTAATAATTGTGTAAGCTTCAATGAGCTATACACATGTTTGGATAGAATGGGAGTAATGCTATCTCCCAACAATTGAAAAAATGAATGTTTAAAATGGGGAGAGGCAACAATTTAAGCTCTTTAAACATTTAAATTGAGGTTAGATGGATCTACAAAGAGCCCAGGAATTCCAAAGGAATAAAGCACAGGCAGGCAGTGTGATTGATGCAGCTTTGCCACTTTCAACCATGTTTATTTTTTGGCACATGGTGATGTGGTTGACACATGGCAGAAAATCTTACACTTAGGCTTAGTTCAAGGTCGACAGTTCTAACTTTAGCCCCAAGTTAATCCTTGATGTGTTTCAATCTCCCTGAGGGTTTATGAGACAAGTTGTTGTTTTGAGATAGTGGCCCCTGACCAAAGTTGATGACTACTCCTGCGGATGGGCAATAATAAACATCTCTTTAAAATTTTAATAGCAGACATTTGCTGCTTGCCTTGCAACTTGACAAATAGATATAAAAGTTTACTTAAAGCAAATGGATTTGTACTTTACATTTTATAAAATTATAAAACGTAAAGACAGGTAAATAATTTGTACGATTGTTTGCAGTAAGTGCAAGACATTTTATCACCATCCTGAAGAGACCAGTGTAGAGATTACAAATACATGCAGAGCATGTGAGGAAAACTGGTACCAAAATGACAGAAATTAGGTCACCACTAGTTAAACTCACAAGTTAATACTCCTACATTTGACATCTGGTGGAAAGCTCCCAATAACAGCATTCCTGAGATGCGTGATTGATACAGCAGTTGAATATTTTATTTTGCTACCAGATTAAAGGCGAACATCAAATGGCGAAAGAATGTGGGAAAATGTTTGCTATTATTATAAAATTGAAAATTGGAATGTGTCCATGCAACAATCTTGTTTTCTCTTTGATCTTTTGTGAGTTGGGTCCATCCTGTCCTTTCTCAATAACTAGGGGATGTGCTGTTGTGTCTCACTTTGTGTGTGACATGTTTTATTATAGTTTGGATCCTTGAGAAGGGATCATTTTCCTGATAAGGTGACTTTCATGTCATTTCAGCAAGTTTCTAAACAGTGGAGCGCAATGACCCGGTCTGTAATGCATGTTTATAGTTTTTAAAAAAGATATATTTATTTTAAACATTGCAATAATCTGCCCTGAAGCAGATATAGGGACACAGTACCTAATATGGCAATTTTGAAATGGAGTTCCAAGAACAAGGAATTAGCAGGAACTGAGCTTGCCTAAAAGCTTGTCCTAATCAATGATGGTGCCCCATGTATAATTAAGAATAAAATTCAGGATTTAAATCTAATAATGGATGCTGTGGAGGGAATTCGAATACTTTAAGTTGAGCAGAAGTTTCTTACGATGCTTCGCTACACTATAACAGTGACTACACTTCAAAAAAGTCTTTCATTGGCTGTAAAGCACCTTGGGACTTCCTGAGGTCCTTGAAAGGCGCTATAGAAATGCAAGTCCTGTCTTTTCATTGTAAAGATAATTCTTCTTAAAATCAGCAAAACCTGAAGAGGGCGGGTGGAGGAAAGGTGAGAGAACGAGAGAGGACTTTTCTGTGAAAGAGCAGAAAGGATGACTAAAAAAAAACAGAGAAGATGAATTATGAGAGAAAACTGGCAAGAAACATAAAAACAGATAGTAAGAGCTTCTACAGGTATATAAAAAGGAAACATAGAAGATAGGAGCAGGAGTAGGTCATTCGGCCCCTCGAGCCTGCTCCGCCATTCAATTCGATCATGGCTGATTATCCAAACTCAGTACCCGGTCCCTGCTTTCTCCCCATACCCCTTGATCCCTTTAGCCTTAAGAAATATATCCAACTCCTTCTTGAATATATTTAATGAACTGGCCTCCACCGCCTTCTGTGGCAGAGAGTTCCACAGGTTCACCACACTCTGGGTGAAGAAATTCCTTCTCATTTCTGTCCTAAATGGCCTACCCTTTATCCTTAGACTGTGACCCCTGGTTCTGGACTCCCCGACCATCAGGAACATCCTTCCTGCATCTAGAAGAGAGTAGCTAAAGTAAACGTTGGTCCTTTAGAGGTGTAAGATTCTCAAAATTCACAGATCCCCCAAAGCTAGAAGAAAACCCTAAGGAAAATGACTTTGGACTCTTTCTAAACAAGTTTCAGGATGATAAAATAAAAAGGCATGTTTGGACCTGTACAGGGAGAAAAGGCTGCAACAGGAAATGGGATCAACCTCTGTAAAGACAGTTTGGATATTGGAGTAACTCAAATTGTCTGAGGAACTGTGTAACCTCAATTCTTCCTAACAATCGATCCACGAAGGAGGTCCCCACCCAAAACACAGGACCCATGCAAAACATGCATAATGCAAATCACCTCGCCAACCTACATAGAAATTGTTGTGTATGTACCTTTAAGGGAATAACTGGTCTCAGACTGCAGTACCGGCAGTGACCACCCCTGTATAAAAGGCCCTAGCAGGCTTCTGTAGTTTCAGTTTCCAGCTTGTCTCCATTCAGTAAAGACTTGTTATAATCAACTCCTGCAGTCCGTGTCTCAATTATACACGGACATAATAGAAATCTCAGGCTCAGACAGGATACTTGAAACCTGAATATAACTATGACAATGAACTAGGCGATCAACAACTCAATGGGGCAGTAATTCCTCCCCAAACGCGTGAGTACGGAAGGGGTACTCACGCGTCTGGCTGGAGGAAATGCCGGTTTTCAGCATGCACAGCGCATGCGCTGAAAACCGGCATTTCCTCTCCTCTAACCCAAGAGGTGAAGAGGCTAGCGCGTGCGCTGTAGGGGGCAGCGCGTATGTCTTGGATTTCCTCTGTTTTGGGGGATTTGCGCATGTGTAAAGGCCTCCGGTCTTTACGCTTGTAAAAAGCACACGTAAGTATTTATTTTTACAGGTAAGTGGTGTTTTAGTGCAATTTAGAATTTTTTTCCACAGGTTTATTATTTTAAAGAATCTACAATAAGGTAAGTTTAGTTTTAGACCCTTTTTATTAAAAATTTATTTTTTTCAAAAAAGAATATTATTGTTTAAATTATTTTTTTAAACTTATTTTTACTTAATTTAATGATTGGGATGCTTTTTAAAATTTTATTTAAAGTTTAAGTAGTGTTTTGGGGTGCAGTACTTCTCATGGGTTTGACAGTTCTTACTCTCAAACTTATGAATGAAGTTTCCCCTCCCCTGATTGGCTGAACAGTGCTCACCTGATCCCAGCCGGCACATCGCACTAACTACGCCGCTGGGTCAGGTTAGCACAGCGCGCCGACATCAGAACCGGGCCACTGACAGGAAATCCACTGCGGGCCAGGTTTCAGATGTCAGCGCGCTGGGTAAGTGCACATCGGGGGCTTGCACGCGTGGCAAGCCCCCAACACCAAGTTCTGGGCCATTGACTAAACAGTACAACATCCTGTAACCATTTTTCACATTTTTTTAATCAAGTTACCTTAACGAGCCCACCCAAATCAAACAATAAACCGGGACTGATTTGGTGCACAGATTAGGAGGCCCCAATTAGTATAATTAAAGGCCTATTTTCTAAAGAAAGTCAACTCTCCAGAAGTTGGAGACAACTCAAGAAGTTCTCTCTCAGAAAGCTCGCCCCAGAAGCAACACACAAGAGAAACCGAAGCATCGAAACGGGACAGCATTCTACCGTACACCCAAGTTCAACAGCTTCAGTGACCCAGGACATCATTGGACACCCCGTGACAATAAGAGCCTTACAAAACTATCAACAAAATATTACCACCAACCAATCCAGTAATATTGAGCCAACGTGACCAAAGAAAAACAATTCAGGAAGAAAAGCCGAAGATTCAAAAGTTTCCATTGTACAATCTATTCCTGACTTACCTCGGGTAAGATTTTTACTTAACAGGAACTCTAAACCCTATCTGTACCGAAGAAAAGTGGGTACTCACCCCATAGATCCAAAATGCACCCTACCACATCAGCGGACTCGCGAAGACTGACCAGCAGATAGTCGAAGTCCTCTACCACATATGGGATATGGCAGACACTGACCAACACATCCAGTGAACCCCGAAACCATGAACCAGCTCAACTGTCAAGGATTCATTTTGGTGAGCATTATCCCTGGTCCTCTTGAGTCCAACTTAGCTAGGAAGTGGGATTGGGAGGAGTGAGGTATTTTTCTACTGTATTTTCCCTCATATGTATCGAAGTGTTCCCCATTTTTATTAGAGTAGAAGATTGCCGTGTTATATTTTCTTTCTTGAATAAAGATCAAAGTTTCTTGCACCAAAACCAGTTGTCTGCTGCACTTTTGTCACAACCCCCAAAAAAGCCCAAGGTCTAGAATCAAGGGAGTGGGAGCGATTCAAACCACTCAGAAGTCAGAGGGGAAGCTGACCCACACACCACCCCCTACAGAGGATGAGACTGGGGAATTAATAATGGGGAATGGGGAAATGGCAGAGACTCTGAACAAATATTTTGTATCTGTCTTCACGGTAGAAGACACTAACATCATCCCAAAAATGGATCATCAAGGGGTCACAGGGAGGGGGGAACTAAAGACAATCGCTATCACTAGGGAAATAGTACTTGGTAAAATAATGGGACTAAAAGATAACAAGTCCCCTGGACCTGATGGCCTGCATCCCAGGGTCTTAAAAGAAGTGGCAGCAGAGATAGTGGATGCATTGGTTACAATATACCAAAATTCCCTGGACTCTGGAAAGGTCTCAGCAGATTGGAAAACTGCAAATGTAACACCCAACACCCCTATTTAAGAAAGGAGGGAGACAGAAAGCAGGAAACTATAGACCAGTTAGCCTAACATCTGTCATTGGGAAAATGCTGGAGTCCTTCACTAAGGAAGCAGTAGCAGGGCATTTGGAAAATCATAATGCAGTCAAGCAAAGTCAACATGGTTTTATGAAAGGGAAATTATGTTTAACAAATTTGCTGGATGTGGTAAACCACTTTTATCGTTCACTATCGTTACACTATGGTTATCACTGTTTATATCGTTACACTATGGTTATCACTGTTTACACTGTTGTATCACTACACAAGGTCACCTCTTGTCACGCTGTTATACCTGGGCTGACCACAGCTGACTCCGCCCCATGGCTCCGCCTGCTTGCCCAGGTATAAAGGTGGTCGACTGGCTGGTATTCCTCCTTGTTGGACCCGATCACCCACGAGGGTAGGCTCTGTTATTTAGCCAATAAAAACCTATAGTTACTAACTTAACTCGTCGCTTTTCATGAACTGAATTGATAGGTATATCAATTTTATTGGCTAAATTTTGAAATGTCTTCAACGGAGCAGCCAAACGACCAGTCAGACGTACAGCCTCAGCCAAACGGCCATCTACAACAGCCCCAGCAGCCGGCCTGGCTGCGAGCCCTCCGACCGCCGTACCTGGATCTAAACCCACAGGCAGCGAACTCAGCCCTTGACTTCGAACACTGGCTGAGCTGTTTCGAATCCTACCTGGGAGAATCCGGCGTGCCTCTGGGATCCAAACTAAGAGTTCTGACCGCCCAGGTGAGCCATAAAGTATTTGCATTCATCCGGGACCTTGCTACATACGAGGACGCCATCAAACTGCTGAAAGAGCAGTACCGGAGCCCTGTAAATTCTATGTATGCCAGACATCTCCTAAGATCCCGCTCGCAACAGCCAGGAGAGTCGGTAGATGAATTTTTACGGGCGCTACAAACACTCGGCAGGGACTGTGACTTTAAAGCTGTAACGGCTGCAGAAAATACTGAAGGGAATATCCGCGATGCCTTCGTGAAAGGCCTTCGGTCCGACTACTCATGGCAAAGACTGCTCGAATCAAAGGACCTCGACTTGAATACAACTGCAGCCCTCGCTCGCTCTCTGGAAGTGGCCCATCGGGACCTCGAGGCGTACTCCAGGTACTGTGCTGCGCGACCCTGGGACTCGGGCCCGACCCCGGCCGCAATACCCCTCGCACCGCCGCCTCTGGGACCTACCACAGCGTCGGCGTCCCGGAACCGATCAGGACCGCCACCCCCGGTACCGGCTGCGACATCGGAGCCCCGCGATTGGGCTGCCGGCTGCTTCTTCTGTGGCCAGGCGAAACACCCGAGGGCGCGCTGCCCTGCAAGAAACGCGACCTGCTCCGACTGCCACAAGAAAGGCCACTTCGCGAAGGCCTGCAGGGGGAGAGCCACAGACGCCAGCAGTGCCTCATGCGAGTTGTGGGGGCGGCCATCTTTCATCAAGGCCACAGATGCCAGTATCCCCTCGTGTGAGTCGTGGGGGCGGCCATCTTTGATCAAGGCCACCGATGCCGGTAGTGCCTCGTGAGTTGTGGGGGCGGCCATCTTCTCCACCATTTTATTCAACGTCGTGGGCACCGCCATTTTGTTCACCACACTCGACTGCCACCTTGTCTCCAGGCCCGACCACCGCCTCACCCGCAGACTACAGCAGCTCGCTCAGCCATACACTAGCCTCCGTCACACTTGACCAAGCTCGCCCGCATCACCTGTCCAAGTCCATGATGGACATCAAAGTAAACGGCCATGCCACGACCTGCCTGTTCGACAGCGGAAGCACGGAGAGTTTCATCCATCCAGACACGGTGAGCCACTACTCCCTCACTGTCTGGCCAACGCGCAACCGGATCTCGATGGCGTCGAGGTCCCACTCTACAGACATCAGCGGCTACTGTGTTGTGACCCTGTCGGTTAGGGGCACGGAGTATAAAAATTTTAAACTTCTCGTCCTGCCCCAGCTCTGCGCTGCCGTCCTACTAGGGCTGGACTTCCAATCCCACCTTCAAAGTGTCACTTTGGCATACGGTGGACCCCTCCCCCCACTCACAGTCGACAACCAGCAGCTTTTAAACCGCCCACCGCGTACCACCTGCGGCCTATCCACCCTCAAGGTCCCGCCCCCCTCCCTGTTCGCCAACCTCACCCGCGACTGTAAACCCGTCGCTACCAAGAGCAGGCGGTACAGCGCCGGGGACAGAGCTTTTATTAGCTCTGAGGTGCAGCGTCTCCTGAAGGAGGGCATCATCGAGAGGAGCAACAGCCCCTGGCGTGCCCAGGTCGTAGTCGTTAAGACCGGCGATAAAAACTGCCTGGTCATCGACTACAGCCAAACCATAAACCGGTACACCCAGCTGGACGCATACCCCCTTCCCCGCATATCCGATATGGTCAATCAGATTGCACAGTACCGGGTATTCTCTACCATCGACCTTAAGTCGGCCTACCACCAACTCCCTATCCGCCCTGAGGACCGCCAGTATACCGCCTTCGAGGCGAATGGCCGCCTCTGCCACTTCCTTAGGGTTCCCTTCGGCGTCACCAACGGGGTTTCGGTCTTCCAAAGGGAGATGGACCGGATGGTTGACCAGAACGGGCTGCATGCCACGTTCCCTTATCTAGATAACGTCACCATCTGCGGCCGCGACCGGCAGGACCATGATGTTAATCTGGAGAGATTCCTCCGTACGGCCCAACGGCTGAACCTCACCTACAATAAGGAGAAATGTGTGTTTAACACCTCGCGTCTTGCCATCCTCGGCTGCGTAGTAGAGAACGGAGTCATCGGCCCCGACCCCGAAAGAATGCGCCCCCTCATGGAGCTTCCCCTCCCCCACTGTCCAAAGGCGCTGAAGAGAACCCTGGGGCTCTTCGCCTACTATGCCCAATGGGTGCCCAATTATGCGGACAAAGCCAGACCCCTCATGAAGTCCACCTCCTTCCCCCTGACGGCAGAAGCATGCGCAGCCTTCTCCCTCATAAAGGGAGACATTGCTAAGGCCACAATGCACGCGGTGGATGAGTCTATCCCTTTCCAAGTGGAGAGCGATGCATCCGACTTCGCCCTAGCTGCAACCCTTAACCAGGAGGGGAGACCTGTGGCCTTCTTCTCAAGGACCCTCCAGGGCCCTGAGATCCGACACTCTTCGGTCGAGAAGGAGGCCCAGGCGATCGTGGAGGCAGTACGATGCTGGAGGCATTACCTGGCAGGCAAACGATTTACCCTCCTCACTGACCAGCGTTCGGTCGCTTTTATGTTTAATAACAAGCTGAGGGGCAAAATCAAGAACGACAAGATCTTGAGGTGGAGAATCGAGCTCTCCACCTATGATTATGATATCTTGTACTGGCCTGGTAAACTGAACGAACCCCCAGATGCTCTATCACGAAGTACATGCGCCAACGCGCAAATTGATAGACTGCAGACCCTCCACAACGACATCTGCCACCCCGGGGTCACCAGACTTTACCACTTCATTAAGGCCCGCAACCTGCCCTACTCCATCGAGGAGGTCAGGACCATGACCAGGAACTGCCAAACCTGTGCCGAATGCAAACCGCATTTCTTTAGGCCGGACAGAGCAAGCCTGATCAAGGCCACCCGCCCCTTCGAGCGCTTGAGCATCGATTTTAAGGGGCCCCTCCCGTCCTCTGACCGTAATGTGTACTTCCTCAACATTATTGATGAGTACTCCCGTTTCTCCTTTGCCTTCCCCTGCCCAGACATGACCAGTACCACGGTCATCAAATGCCTGAACGACCTCTTCGCCTTGTTCGGGTTCCCGAACTATATACATAGCGACCGGGGCTCATCCTTCATGAGCGAGGAACTTCGCCAGTTCCTACTAGCGAGAGGTATTGCTGCAAGCAGGACCACCAGCTACAACCCCCGAGGGAACGGCCAGGTGGAAAGAGAGAACGCGACTGTCTGGAAGGCCGTTCTCTTAGCCTTAAAGTCTAAGGGCCTCCCAACCTCTCGCTGGCAGGAAGTCCTCCCGGCAGCGCTGCATTCCATCCGGTCACTGCTTTGCACTGCCATTAACGCCACCCCCCATGAACGAATGTTTGTTTTCCCCAGGAAGTCGACTACGGGAACCTCGCTACCAACATGGCTGACTTCTCCGGGGCCCGTCTTGCTGCGAAAGCACGTGAGGGCCCATAAAATGGACCCCCTGGTCGAGAGGGTGGACCTCCTGCACGCCAACCCCCAGTACGCCTATGTGGCATACCCAGACGGGCGGGAGGACACAGTCTCCTTACGAGACCTCGCACCCTCGGGCATCCCTGAGACACCACCATTACCCCCCACCACCCCCCCAAATCCAGCCCAGGTAGACGGCATGCCGGAACCCCACGAGCCTTCGCCGACCACGCAGACACCAGCATTAACATTAGATACTGCATCACCGCCGCCGCTGCTGCGCCGATCAGAAAGGCTTACGAGGCCTCCGGACAGACTGACATACCCGAACTGGTAGTACACTTCACCCCGCCGGACTCAAATTTAAACAAGGGATGAATGTGGTAAACCACTTTTATCGTTCACTATCGTTACACTATGGTTATCACTGTTTATATCGTTACACTATGGTTATCACTGTTTACACTGTTGTATCACTACACAAGGTCACCTCTTGTCACGCTGTTATACCTGGGCTGACCACAGCTGACTCCGCCCCATGGCTCCGCCTGCTTGCCCAGGTATAAAGGTGGTCGACTGGCTGGTATTCCTCCTTGTTGGACCCGATCACCCACGAGGGTGGGCTCTGTTATTTAGCCAATAAAAACCTATAGTTACTAACTTAACTCGTCGCTTTTCATGAACTGAATTGATAGGTATATCACTGGAGTTCTTTGAGGATGTAACGAGCAGGGTGGACAAAGGTGAACCAGTAGATGTGGTGTATTTGGATTTCCAGAAGGCATTCGATAAGGTGCCACATAAAAGGTTACTGCATAAGATAAGAGCTCATGGAATTGGGGGTAATATATTAGCATGGATAGAGAATTGGCTAACTAACAGAAAGCAGAGAGTTGGGATAAATGGGTCATTTTCTGGTTGGCAAACGGTAACTAGTGGGGTGCCTCAGGGATCGGTGCTGGGGTCCCAACTATTTACAATCTACATTAATAACTTGGATGAAGGGACCAAGTGTAATGTAGCCAAGTTCGCAGATGATACAAAGATGGGTGGGAAAGCAAGTTGTGCAGAGGACTCAAAGAATCTGCAAGGGGTTATAGACAGGCTAAGTGAGTGGGCAAACATTTCACAGATTGAGTATAATGTGGGAAAGTGCAAGGTCCATTCGTAAAAAGGTGGATGAATTAGCTGCGCAAATAGATGCAAATGGATATGATATAATTTGGATTACGGAGACATGGCTCCAGGGTGACCAAGGCTGGGAATTCAACATCCAGGGGTATTCAATATTCAGGAAAGACAGGCAAAAAGGAAAAGGAGGTGGTGTAGCATTGCTAGTTAAAGAGGAGATTAACACAATAGTAAGGAAGGATACTAGCTCTGGTGATGTGGAATCTGTATGGGTAGAGCTGAGAAATACCAAGGGGCAGAAAACATTTGTGCGAGTTGTACACAGACCCCCAAACAGTAATGCTGAGGTTGGGGATGGCATTAAACGGGAAATTAGAGACGCATACAATAAGGGCACAGCAGTTATTATGGATGACTTTAATCTACATATAGATTGGGCTAACCAAATTAGTAACAATACTGCGGAGGAGGGATTCCTGGAGTGTTTACGGGATGGTTTCCTGGACCAATATGTCGAGGAACCAACTTGAGATCAGGCCATCTTAGACTGGGTATTATGTAATGAGAAAGGATTAATTAGCAATCTTGTTGTGCGAGGCCCCTTGGGGTGGAGCGATCATAATATAATAGAATTCTTCATTAAGATGGAGAGTGAAGTATTTGACTCAGAGACTAGGGTCCTGAATTAAAATAAAGGAAACTACGATGGTATGAGGCGCGAGTTGGCTAGGATGGATTGGGGAACGTTACTTAAAAGGTTGATGGTGGATAGGCAATGGCAAACATTTAAAGATCGTATGGATGAACTACAGAATTTGTTTATCCCTGTTTGGCATAAAAATAAAACAAAAAAGGTGACTCAACCGTGGCTAACAAGGGAAATTAGGGATAGCATAAAATCCAAGGAGAGGACATATAAATTGGCCAGAAAAAGCAGCAAACCTGAGGATTGGGAGCAGTTTAGGATTCAGCAAATGAGGACAAAGGGATTAATTAAGAGGGGGAAAATAGAGCATGAGAGTAAGCTTGCGGGGAACATAAAAACTGACTGTAAAAGCTTCTATAGATATGTGAAGAGAAAAAGATTGGTGAAGTCAAGTGTAGGTCCCTTGCAGTTAGAATCAGGGGAATTTATAATGAAATGGCAGACCAATTAAATACATACTTTGGTTCTGTCTTCACAAAGGAGGACACAAATAACCTCCCAGAGATGTCGGGGAACATAGGGTCTAATGAGAGGGAGGAACTGAATGAAATCAGTATTTGTAGGGAAATGGTGTTAGGGAAATTGACGGGATTGAAGGCCGATAAATCCTCAAGGCCTGATAATCTACATCCTAGGGTACTTAAGGAAGTGGCCCTAGAAATAGTAGATGCATTGCTGGTCATCTTCCAAAATTCTATAGACTCTGGAACTGTTCCCATGGATTGGCGGGTAGCTAATGTAACCCTACTATTCAAAAAAAGGTAGTAGAGAGAAAATGGGGAATTATAGACTGGTAAGCCTGACATTGGTAGTGGGAAAAATGTTAGAGTCCATTATAAAAGATGTAATAGCAGAGCATTTGGAAAACAGTGACAGGATCGGACAAAGTCAACATGGATTTACAAAAGGTAAATCGTGCTTGACTAATCTACTGGAATTTTTTGAGGATGCAACTGGTAGAATAGATAAGGGAGAATCAGTGGATGTGGTGTATTTGGACTTTCAGAAGGCTTTCGATAAGGTCCCACATAAGAGATTAACGTGTAACGTTAAAGCACATGGGATTGGGGGTAAGGTACTGACTTGGATAGAGAACTGGTTGGCAGACAGGAAGCAAAGAGTTGGAATAAACGGGTCTCTTTCCGAGTGGCAGGCAGTGACTAGTGGGGTACCGCAGGGATCGGTGCTAGGACCCCAGCTATTCACAATATATAATAATGATCTAGACGAGGGAACTAGATGTAATATCTCCAAGTTTGCAGATGACACAAAGCTGGGTGGGCATGTGTGCTGTGAGGAGGATGCCGAGAAACTCCAGTATGATTTGGACAGGTTGGGTGATTGGGCAGATGCATGGCAGATGCAGTATAATGTGGATAAATGCGAGGTTATCCACATTGGTGGCAAAAACAGGAAGGCAGATTATTATCTGAACGGCAATAGATTGGGAGAAGGGGTAGTGCAACGAGACCTGGGTGTCCTTGTGCACCAGTCGCTGAAGGTAAGCATGCAGGTGCAGCAGACGGTTAAGAAGGCAAATGGTATGTTGGCCTTCATAGCGAGAGGATTCGAGTACAGGAGCAAGGATGTCTTGCTGCAGTTGTACAGGGCCTTGGTGAGACCACACCTTGAGTATTGTGTGCAGTTTTGGTTGCCTTATCTGAGGAAGGATGTTTTTGCCATGGAGGGAGTGCAGCGAAGATTCACCAGGCTGATACCTGGGATGGCAGGAATGACGTACGAGGAGAGATTGGGTCGATCAGGCTTATATTCGCTGGAGTTTAGAAGAATGAGAGGGGATCTCATTGAAACTTATAAAATTCTAACAGGACTAGACAGCCTAGATGCAGGAAGGATGTTCCCAATGGCGGGGGAGTCCAGAACCACGGGTCACAGTCTAAAGATAAGGGTGATGTGGAGATGCCGGTGTTGGACTGGGGTGGACAAATATAAGAAGTCACACAACACCAGGTTATAGTCCAACAGCTTTATTTGAAATCACAAGCTTTCGGAGCGCTGCTCCTTCGTCAGGTGAAGTGAAGAGTTGCATATAAGCACAGCATATATAGTCAGAGAGTACTACCAGATGATTACAGGTAATCTTTCTAACTGCCCTTTATCATACCTCGGCAGTGAGATAATCACAGCAATCACAGGTGTGAATGGTGTCCAAACAGGTCAGTCAGGAAAACATTACATCAAAGAGCAATGAGGTGGGGTCACAAGGGGTCAAATGTTGCAGATGCTAAGGCCATCCCCACGTCTCCACTACTCGCCTTCAAACAGCCGTCTAACCTCAAACAGACCATCGTTCGCAGCAAATTACCCAGCTTTCAGGAGAACAGCGACCACCACACCACACAACCCTGCCACAGCAACCTCTGCAAGACATGCCAGATCATCAACACAGATACCATCATCACACGTGAGGACACCACCCACCAGGTACATGGTACATACTCATGTGACTCGGCCAACGTTGTCTACCTCATACGTTGCAGGAAAGGATGCACCGGAGCATGGTACATCGGCGAAACCATGCAGACACTGCGACAACGGATGAACGGACACCGCACAACAATCGCCAGGCAGGAGTGTTCCCTCCCAGTCGGGAAACACTTCAGCAGTCAAGGACATTCAGCCTCCGATCTTCGGGTAAGCATTCTCCAAGGCGGCCTTTGAGACACACGACAACGCAAAATCGTTGAGCAGAAACTGATAGCCAAGTTCCGCACTCATGAGGACGGCCTCAACTGGGATCTTGGGTTCATGTCACGCTACATGTAACCCCACCTGACATAGAGTCATCCAGACTCGAGTCGTCATTGGCTTGTTCTCTCTACACAGATGCGACCGGACCTGCTGTGATTTCCAGCAAAAAAATGTTTTGTTTGTTTTTTGTTTTTCATACAGACCCCAGCATCTGCAACATTTGACCTCTTGTGACCCCAGCTCATTGCTCTTTGATGTAATGTTTTCCTGACTGACCTGTTTGGACACCATTCACACCTGTGATTGCTGTGATTATTTCTCTGCCGAGGTGTGATAAAGGGCAGTTAGAAAGATTACCTGTAATCATCTGGCAGTACTCTCTGACTATATATGCTGTGCTTATATGCAACTCTTCACTTCACCTGACGAAGGAGCAGCGCTCCGAAAGCTTGTGATTTCAAATAAAGCTGTTGGACTATAACCTGGTGTTGTGTGACTTCTTGCATAAAAATAAGGGGTAAGTCATTTAGGACAGAGATGAGGAGGAATTTCTTCACCCAGAGAGTGGTAAACCAGTGGAATTCTCTACCACAAAAGGCAGTTGAGGCCAATTCATTTAATATATTCAAGAAGGAGTTAGATATATTTCTTAAGGCTAAAGGGATCAAGGGATATGGGGAGAAGGCAGGGACAGGGTACTGAATTTGAATGATCAGCCATGATCTCATTAAATGGCAGAGCAGGCTCGAGGGGTTGAATGGCCTACTCCTGCTCCTATCTTCTATGTTTCTATGTTATACACTTTGGCAGGAAAAATAAAAAAGAAAATTATTATTTAAATGGAGAGAGATTACAAAATGCTACATTTCAGAGGGACCTGGGGGTCCTTGTGCATGAAACACAAAACGTTAGCATGCAGGTATAGCAAGTAATCAAAAAGGAAAATGGAATGTTGGCCTTTATTTCAAGGGGGTTGGAGTATAAAAACAGGGAAATCCTGCTACAACTGTACACCGTGAGTACTGCGAACAGTTTTGGTCTCCTTATTTAAGGAAGGATATACTTGCATTCGAGGCAGTTCAGAGACGATTCACTAGTTAATTCCAGAGATGAGGGTTTTGACTTATGAGGAAAGGGTGAGCAGGCTGGGCCTATACTCTTTGGAATTTAGAAGAATGAGAGGTGATCTTACTGAAACATATGATACTGAGGGGGCTCAACAAGGTAGATGCAGAGAGGATGTTTCCCCTCAAGGGGAAATCTAAAGCTCGGGGCACAGTTTTAGAATAAAGGGTCGCCCTTTTAGAACTGAGATGAGGAGGAATTTCTTCTCTCGGAGGGTCGTAAATCTGTGGAATTCTCTGCCACAGAGAGCTGTGGAGGCTGGGTCATTAAATACATTTAAGGTGGGGATAGACAGATTTTTGCAAGATAAGAGAGTGAAGGGTTATGGGGAGTGGGCAGAGAAGTGGCTTTGAGCCCAAGATCAGCCCTGATCTTATTGAATGGCGGAGCAGGCTCGAGGGGCCAAGTGGCCTATTCCTGCTCCTATTTCTTATGTTCTTATATATTGTATTCTTTTCTCTATTGTAATCCTATTCAGTTTGATTATTTTTGCTCAGAAAAATTTTAGTACACTAAAATTTTTCATCAGATACTAATAGCATGCTTGTGGGAAACAGACTGACATTTCCTGGGAGATATTTGGTAAAGGGATCACTTCTACTGTTTGAAGATCAAATCAGAATGAATGACTCAGAGGATTACTGCAATAATTAAGCCTTTAAGTATGAAAATGTGTGAAGGGTACTTTATATTTGCCAGGTCTGAAACAATGTGTGGAATGTTGTATTGCTAATGAACTACAGTAATTTCAAGCTCATGGGAGTCTCAGACCAGTGAATGTACTGTATGTTTAAACAGCTGCATACTGTGAGTAGGGTGGGGGGGGGGCGGGGAGATAACTATAGGTAACCTTTGAGAAAAGAACATTTAAAGAGAAAGGAAGTGTGAGCAATTTGAAATAAATTGTTTAGACCAAGGATATTAAATCAGGTGATTGTTTTTTTGTAGTACTGTACAACTCTAAAAAGTATTTTACAAAAATGGCATCCGGAGCATTGCGTATGAACCAAAGCACAGTGATTATTATTAATAATCAGTGATAATAATCAGTCATAAGAAATTGTGTTTGGATTGGATGCTATACAGAATTCCGCTGCCAGAGTCCAGTTTATCCAACAACAACAACAACTTGCATTTATATAGCGCATTTAATGTAGTAAAACATCCCAGGGCGCTTCACAGGGGCGTTGTCAAACAACATTTGACACCGAGCCACATAGGAGATTTTAGGGCAGATGGCCAAAAGCTTGGTCAAAGAGGTAGGTTTTAAGGAGCGTCTTAAATGGGAAAGAGAGGTAGAGCGAGGCGGAGAGGTTTCGGGATGGAATTCCAGAGCTTAGGTCCTTGGTAGCTGTAGGCACGGCCGCGAATGGTGGAGAGAGTAAAATTGGGGATGCTCATGAGGCCAGAATTGGAGGAATGCAGAGATCTCGGAGGGTTGTAGGGCTGGAGGAGGTTATAGAGATAGGGAGGGGTGATCAATGGAGGGATTGGAAAACAAGGATGAGAATTTTTAAATTGAGGCGTTTCTCAACCCTTCCCACATTTTCACACTTCAAGGCTCAAATATTGCAGTAATCCTCTGAATCCTGAATTCTGATTTGACCAGAACATGCAGTTATGTCCCTGTAGGTTAGTTAGTTACATTAATTATACTATAGAAACATTTTACAAATATATCAGGAATACTAAATAGATTTGGAGAATAGTGGAATGCTAATTTGAATACACTTATGTAGACAATACAAATTAACTTATGTGTTGAATACATATGCCTTAAAAAGCGTTCTATATATTTCATTCCAAAAAAATAACTACACCTTGAAATTACGCTGTGCGAATATCACTGGGTGAACACTTAACGTGTTCATGTGAAATTCCTTTGGTCTTTAACGAACATGTATTAAGGTTGATGTGTTTGTTAAAACTGACTGTTTGTAGGATTCACAGTGTAATATCAAGTCCGTACCTATAACTGATCCTTATAAAATGCTAAGGACTTGATACTTGTCTGGCAAGTTCCCAGGCAGCAGGTACTTATGTTTCCCTGTGTGACTCATCCTGTCATGATTAATAATTAATGATCAGGAATACAAGATTCCCAGAGGTTTTCAACTTTTTTCTATCATTTAATTCCCTTGGGGATTTTTGCATGACTTTTTTCCTGTGTACCAATAGGTGTGGGAAAACAAGAAGGAAAGTACAGAAACAATAAATTTGCTAGGATATTTTACGAATGGAATAAACATACATTAGTTGAAGCTGGTGTACCACATTACCACGCACGTTTCTCTTTTGCAGTGAGCTCCATGCATTGGACATGACTAGTTCCATGTTGCTTGGCTAGATTCTCACGTACATAGCCTGTACAGTTTCTTATCATTCACCACTACCAATCACTACAGAAGTTAGAGACCTATCAGTCCTTATCCAACTAATCGTAGAATCATAGGCCTAGAAATTCAGTGGGCTGCACCACCAGTTAGCACCCAAAGAGGGCACTCAGTGGCTTTAGCACCACTGGCCACACCTCCCGCAATATTTAGCGGGGCGCTAATGGCGGCGTTAGCCTGTAGCGCTGCGCCGCCACCGATGACGTCATCGGTGTGCGCAGCGCCCCGCTCCCGCCCCGATCACCATATTTGGTCGCGCCCGCCTCTTTAACGCCGGTCGCAAATCGCGACCGGTTCACAGGGCCTACCTGTGGCGGTAGTGGCGCAAATTAAGGTGGAGGTGCGGGCGGCCGCCTGCCAGCACCTCCGTCCCCGGCCTCCTAAACCCCCCCCCCGGCGGCATTGCCGGTTGTTTCCCGAGAGCCCGGCACTTCTCCTTGGTGCCGGGCTCATTTGCCAGCACTCGCGAGCGGGGATCGCGCTGTTGCAGGCACCTCCCCCTTAACAGTGGGAGGAAGGCCTGCAGTACCGCAGCGTGTGGCGCTGCGGCAAGTTGCGCTGCGATAATCAGTTTCAGCGCCCCAAGTGGGACGCGGGGAGCCTTGAGTAGCGGCCCGCTTCCATTTGAGGCGCTGAAACTGAATATCGGGATGGCGCAAGTGGCTCCGCTCGCAGCGGTAATTCCGGCGCCCAGGCGAGCTTGGCGCCCCAAACGGGGCCCAACAGAATTTCTAGGCCATAGAATATTACAGCGCAGAATTAGGTCATTTGACCATCAAGTCTACACTGTTGTTTTTCTCTCATATGAAACAGTGGGGGAGAAAGTCGGTGGGGTGGCGCCTTCCATTAGCGCCCCCGGGGGCGATAACGGGGCGCTAACGACTTACCGCCCGGGCGTGGTGAGAAGAATGACTTCCGTGAACTTCGGTGAGAGGTTTGCAGCAGCGGTAAGTCTTTGCGACACGATCTCCTTCGCCCGGAGATCGTGACGCCATTGCCGCGCGCATTGCCCCAGACCTGAACTTCGGCTCCGCCCCCTGCAGCATCACCGGGCGATGACACCGACAGCTGCAGGAGGCGTTGTTCAGGAGGCCGGGCGCTTTGGGGGCGAAAGTTAAAGGGGAGGTTGCCGAGGTAAGTACCTAAATTTCTGAAATGGTTTTGGTCAATTTTTTTTGGCTTCTCCTGGGCCCCGATCAATTAGCCCGGCTACTCTGCTGGAGTGCATGGGGCTGATTGGGCCGGATCATGGCCACCGTCGGGGACCAGCTAACTGGTCCCAATGCAGAGCCTGCAGCAACGGCCCTTCCCTTTAAGGGAGGGAAGGAGCCTCAGAATGCGGCAGTGCTGCCCAGCCCATTGTGCAGCGCTGCACAACTACTGCCTGCCTGCATTCTTTAGCACTCCAGGAAGGAAGTGGCGAGCTTGATTTAGCGCTCCACTTCCTTCCTGCAGCGCTAAACCCAATTTCATGAAAGCTGGGAATCAGTAGCGCCTGGCGCTAAGTTTCCCAGCTCTCAAAGGCTACCGCCCCCAAACGGGGCAATAATGAATTTCTCCCCCATAGAATCTAATCCAATTTCCTGCTGACTTCCATATCTTTCAATATAATCTCTTCAAGCAATTCCCTTTTAAAACAATTTATAGACTTTGTTTCAGCACCAGTTGATGGCAGAGCAGTCCTCATACTGACCATCTTTTATGTAAAGGTATTTTGCTAACCTCCCTTTAAATTTTTTCTGTGATTATTTTAAATTTGTACCCATTTATTCCCATTGTAATGGCCAATAGAAACAATCTTTCACTATTTATCTATCACAATCCTTCATAATATTGAAGACCTCTATGAAGATACCTCTTAAAGACTTCTATCAGGTCACACCTGAACATTATTAGTTCTGATGTAAAAAGTCCTAACCTCTCAAGTCTCTCTTTCTACCTGTAACACCCCTTTATTTCTGGTAACATTCTGGTGAATGTGCATTACATCGTTTCCATTGCTTTTATATCCTTTCTATAATGGGACACTCAAAACTGTACACAGTATACCAACTGTGGTCTAAGGTCCCGTACAAGTTCTACATTATCTCCTTGCTTTTATATTTAAGCCTCTAGATAAAAAAAGCAAAGGTTAGTTTGCTTTTTTATGGCCTTATCTACTTGCAGTGCCACCTCTAATGACCCATGTTTCTGCACACCAAGGTTATAAATATCAGGAGAGACTGAACAGGCTGGAGCTCCTTTCTCTGGAAAAGAGAAGGCCGAGGGGTGACCTGATAGAGGTCTTTAAAATTATGAAGGGGTTCGATAGGGTAGACGTAGAGAAGATGTTTCCACTTGTGGGGCAAGACCAGAACTAGGGGCCATCAATATAAGACAGTCACTAATAAATCCAATTCAGGAGAAACTTCTTTCCCCAGAGAGTGGTGAGAATGTGGAACTTGCTACCACAGGGAGTAGTTGAGGCGAAGAGCAGAGATGCATTTAAAGGGAAGCTGGATAAACACATGAGGGAGAAAGGAATAGAAGGATATGGTGATGGGGTGAGTCATTGAGTATATTCAAGGCTGAGATTGATAGATTTTTGGACAACTCTGCTCATCTACTCCATTTAAGGTGTATTTCTATCCCTATTCTTACTTCCAAAATGTATTACTTCACATTTCTCTACATTGAACTGTATTTACCACCTGTCTGACCATCTGATATCCTATGAATGTCCTTGCAGTCTTTCTCACTCTTCTTCACAATTTGAAATACCCACCTCCTCCTAATTTGGTGTTGACAGAAAAATGTTGATACCGTTTCCTCAGTGACTAAGTTCAGATCGTTTACGTATACAGTAAATAAGAGTGTGTTCAATGTGAGCCTCTGTGAAACACCACTTACCAAACCTTTCCATTCCAGAAACTTCCATTTACCATGGTCACATTCTCTTTAACTACATGTACTATTTTCTTTGCCACAAGTCTCTATTGTGGTACTTTAGCAACTGTTTTTTGAAAATCCATATAAACCGCATTGATTGTACTTCCTTTATCTATCCTCTCTTTGTCTTCAAGGACATCTATAAGGTTGGTCAAGCATGACCTGCTCTTTAGAAATCTGTCTCAGTGGGCTTTAATTAGCTCATACTTCTCCAACTTTTAGTAATTATCAGAAAGAAATAGTGCAGGTATTATAGACTCTAGTCATTTACTAACAACTGAAGTAAGACTAACTGGTCTATAATTTCTTGGCCTCTCCCTGGCACCTTTTTTTTCAAGAGAGGAGTCATATTTACCACTTTCCGTTCCTTAGCCACAATTTTCCTTCCATAGAATTTTAGAAAATTGTAGTCACAGCCTCTATTATTTCTTCCTTAGCTTCCTTCCAGTTTTGCAGATGTCACTGACTTATTAATGTTAAGTTTGAGTATCTTCTTTAGTACCATCTCTCTTTGAATAATAACCTCCAATAGCTGACTTACACTCACCTCTCGTAGTTTCAGAATCCTAATGTCCATTTACTCTGGAAAAACTGAGCATTTATTTAGTATCTCTGTCTTTCCCTCACCTCAAGCTTGCCTTCTTCATTTCTTTGTAGCCCTTCCGTGATATTGCTGTTACCACGAATGGCCCTTTGCAAAACCTCTTTAATACCCTTCATGCTTTTTCCAAGTTTTCTCCCATACTCCCTCTTCGCCTCTCTAACTTAATATATCCTGGTTTACTTTTTATTATCTGCCATGTAAACACTAAGGCCTAGAAATTCACTTGCGTTTGCGCCCAATTAGGGGCGCAAGAGTGCGTTGCGCCGGATGTTGCGTCGCGCCCGAAATTAGGTGGGCCCTAACATCGGCGTTAGCCGGTAGCGCTGCGCCGGCACCGATGACGTCATCGGTGTGCGCAGTGCCCCGGTACCGCCCGAAACCACGCCGATCCCCATCTTCAGTAGCGGCCGCCTCATCCGTGGCGGCCGCTAACAACATCAGGAGACCGGGTCCTTACAGCAGCCTTAGCGGGGCGCTTTAAGGTGGAGGTGCGGCCGGCCGCTTTTTCGGCGGCCGCCTGCCCGCACCTCCTTCCCCGGCCTCCTCCACGCCCCCCCCGCGGCATTGCCGGCTGGTTTCCGTGGAGCCCGGCACTTCTCCGTTGTGCCGGGCTCTTTTTGCCGGCACTTGCAATCGGGGCTCCGGCCGTTGCAGGCACCTCCCCCTTAAGAGAAGGGGGAGGCCTGCAGTACAGCAGCCTGCCGCACCGCATCGGGTGTCGCAGCGGGACCGGCAGCGCTGAAATTCACTTTCAGCGCCCCAAGCGGGGCGGCCAAACCCTGGAACAGCGCCCGGTTCCGCTTTGGGGCGCTGAAAGTGAATATGGGGCGGGCACAACTGGCTCCGCGGCGGGCGCAAAATTTACGGCGCAAACGAGCTGGCGGGGCTATACCCAATTTCTAGGCCTAAGTGCTTCTTTTTATTTTAGCTAATCCTATATACCAATTGTGCCTTCAGACAAGCTTTCAGGTTTCTTTCAGCTTAAGACTAAATCAAACACATAACACAAGTTCCCTAATTTTCCTATAGCTTATCAACTTCACTCAGTTCCCCTCACCTAGTTGTGTGCAGGTTGCTTCTTTCTATCAACATGGGAACCTTGCCAGCACTGTGCTGCATCCCAGAAAATAAAGAAAAGATTTGCACACCTATAAAACAGACAGAATAACTCATCTGTGTCATCAAGTTCCAGACATTCTTTCACTTGTATGAAAGGTTGTCATAACAACTCACTTACACCTGCAGCTCTGCTGTGCTATGGATTTTTAACACTCATGAAAGAAAGGCCATAACTCACCGTCCCCAGTGAGACCTTCCCCAAATCTGATGTGGGGCATTTGTTACTGAAAACACTGGGGTTTTTAGCTGGAGAATTAACTTCTCTACAATTTCGAAGATGATGTAGTTTGTTTCAACTCTTATGTTAAATTCACGTTGTCAGTTTGATTCACACTGTAATGTGTGAAGAATAGATTCTGTATACTTTTAAAAATAAAATCCAGGGTGCAAATGTTCCTTTAAATTTAGATATTTAAAGGAGCATTATCATCGGCGTTTGTGAGAATACTTATCAGATTAACAAACAGAATGGGCTAGATCTTCATTTAGGAGTTGGGTTGGAGGCGGGACTACAACTTTCGGGGTTGTAGTCCCGCCTCCATTGAGATGCGGCCAATCCACACGATTTTAACTTGATTGACCTTGTTGAGCCCGCCCAGCAGGCTCAGCAGGCCAGTTAAGGGCCACCCGGCAACAGGTGACATCACAGACTGAAATTTCATCTGTCAAGAGGTTTTGACAGATGAAATATCAGTGTTTTACAGCTGTTTGAAGCTGTCAAACACTGACAGTCTTACTTCTAACCTGAGTCCTTCTCCACGGACTCAGTTAGAAATCTCTCCTGCACAGAAAGCTGAAGGCTGTCACTTTTGACAGCTCGCAGCCATTCTGCTTTCTGTGCTGGTGAGATGAGGGACTCCCGGGACCTAAAGGAAGGAAGGCTGAAAAGGTAAAAAAAGGTCATTTAAACTTCTTTAATCACTTTAGACACACCAAACACACTTACCTCTGCACTCATGCACACATCACTCACCTGAACACCGACATCTTGACCCCGCCTCCATAACTTGGCGTGGTTTGGAGCCATCGGGAATCCCACACTTCAACCTTAAAAATAGGGATTAGGCTAAAAACTGCCTGTTAACTACCTGTCAACAGGCAGTTAATTGGCACTAATCCCTTCCCGCCTCGGGGAGGTGGCTCCCAGTGCGGGGCGGGTACCCGCCTCCTTTGAAACTGGCATGGAGGCGGGTTTGGGTGCGGGATGGGGTCAGGACCCCTGATTTCGGGATTTTAACCCCCCACACACCTCCAATCCCGACTCCACGGCCCAATGAAAATCGTGCCCAATGAGTTTGGGCATGTCTTAAACAGGTTAATGTCCCTAATTTGGTACTAATTAGCACTCTTGCTCATAAACGAGGGCTGGTGGGGACAATGCAAAAATATTACACTGGTGCAATATGGGATGCTGTTTCAAAGTTGGGGCTGATGCATGTTGTTAGGACATAGTAGACGTAGCTTTACTCTGCATCTAGCTGTGCTACACCTGACCTGGGAATGTTTAATGTTGACACTGGGTGCCTGAAATGGGAAGAGTCCCAAAACTAACCTTGATGAGCAAAATAAAAATTCCAAATCATTATGCAGTGTCGGAATTGGTATGGAAATAGGAGGTTTAAAGCTCCAAGATTATTTGAAACTACAGGGAAATATCATTGAAGCATGAAGAAAATGGGGAGAGCTTTGAATTGGACCCAACTGACTGCAATAGTCAGAACCGGAATTAACTCACTTTTAATCTATCAGAATGTTTTAAAAGGAGATACAGAGAAAATAAAACATTTGAAGCCAGGAAAGCAAGGTTTCTGCAACTTGGGGGGAAATTGGGCGCTAACGTTGCTGGGGCGCTAAGTTAGCGCCCCCTCGCCATATATTCAGTAGTAGCACCCCAAGCAGGAGGTGGGGCACTACTGGAAAGCACTCCATCTCCTGCTTGGGGCGCTACTACTGAATTTCACGGCTCTACATGCAGCAGTGCCACACGCAGCGGCCCGTAGCGCCGCGTCATTGCAGGCCTCTTCCCCTGATTAAAGGGGAGGGGCCTAGTGCTGCGGGCAACAGGGCCCTGCTGGACCACCAGGGAGCGTGGTGTCATGAAAACAGCCCGGCACTCAAGAGGAGTGCCGGGCTGAGCGATCGCGGCCGGCATCCTGCATACAAAAGCGAAAGGGGGCAGGTGTTGGCAGTTGGCCAAAATAAAAATGGCCGCCTGACACCTGCCCTTTAACGTGCACCGCTGCCAAACCGCCCCCTGATCCTGTCATACATATCGTGCGGCAATAGGTCAGGGGGCGCAAGGGACGTTTGCTGAATTTCACGGGAGGTGTTAGCAGTGCCACGCCCGGGCGTTAGGGGATTTGCACCCTGTTAACGCCCCTCCGGGGCGCTAACGATGTAGTGTATGTATCCGTCTACCTTTAAGAAAACCATTGTATGTAACCGTTCACCTTTAAGAGAACTATTTTAGCTGTGGCACTACTTTGTTGGCTTCTGTATACTGTAATACCGACGGTGACCACACCGGTATATAAGTGCTGTGTCAGGATTTATTTGGCAGATTCGCCCTGACCTTCGAATAGTAAAGTCCTGTTTTAAGTTACTCTGGTAGTCTGTGTATTAATTAACTAAACAACTCACAGACTTTACAGTGGCGACGAGTCCGATCGTACCCTGCGGCAACAATACTTCCGAAGCAGTTAACGAGCGTCGAGAAGAGGCAACCGCCCTCGTCGTTCTGCTGGGAGAAAACTCGAGGCTGCAGAACTAGAAAGGAAGAAGAAGTTAGAGACAAAGACTTCCATCAGCAACAGGCACTGACTGTCCCTTCTGCCACGGTGAGGAGTGAGCCGATCAGCACGATGACTGTGAGTAAGGGAAAGTAAAAAGAATAACCGGAGGATAAGGGCGGTGCACTCGACCACGGTCGAGGGGGAAAGGAGCCGGACAGAAGTCGGGTCCAGAGGCGCTGAGACTGGGGCAGCGTGGAGCAAGGAAGCCGCGGTACAGACAGGCTGGGGGACGCAACGGCGTCGTGAGACAGCTAGACCGCGACCGGCGAAAAAGACCGGGCAGTGACCGAAGCCACGAAGCGCTGCGACCGGGAGCGTAGGCGCGGGAAGAGATAAACTCAGCCGCAGCCGGGGAGGGAAGCACCGGACTGCGAGAGGGCTGGGAGGCGCGATTGGGAGCCAAGTGAGCGGGAGAGGCAGAGCCGACCAAGGGGGAACTGAGCGAGAGCCAGTCCAGCGGCTGAAACTGTTCTCCGTCAACGGGGTGTACCCAGCGCCGGTAGAGCCGAGCGAGCGGGAGAGAGACAGAGCCCGAGCAAGGGGAACCGAGCGAGAGCCAGCCCAGCGGCTGAAACTGTTCGCCATTAACGGGGTGTACCCAGCGCCGGTTGCCCTGCCAAGAAAAGGGAAAGCCCTGAAGCCGACGCGCAGGCTGTGAACCTGAAAGCCAGCGGCCGTCGCCCGTGGGGAAAGTGTACCCCTCCCGCTAGGGAAGAAATGCGGGAAGCCGCCATTAGGCGGGGAAGAAGACAGAAGCGGGAAACCGCCATTGAAGTGGGCGGGGAGAGAAGATAAGCGTGGGAAACCGCCATTTTCGCGGGAACCGCCATCTTGGGAAAAAAAAAAGAAAAGAAAATTTAAAGAAATAATTCGTGGTGTTATCAGGAAGAGAGGAAGATGCCTAAGCATGGTAACATCAACGATTTTAATTCCGAGGTAGAAGACTGGGCCACGTATGTGGAACGCATTGAGATCTATTGTGAGGCCAATAAAATAGAAGAAGATGACAAAGCTATAACCTTGCTAAACTCGATGGGCGCGAAGACATACGGGCTCTTGAAGCATCTACTAGCACCAGCTAAACCAGCGGATCAGACTTTCGATGATATTGTGACTGTTCTGAAGGATCACTTGAACCCCACACCGTTGATGTTGGCGGAACGATTCAAATTCTATGCGAGAACGCAAAGGAAAGACGAAAGCAACGCAGAATACTTGGTCGAACTGTGTAGACTAGTGAAACACTGCCAGTTTGGAGGGAATCTGACAGAGGCATTGCGAGACAAGTTCGTGTGCGGGATGTCAAAGGAAGGAACGCAAAAGCGACTACTCGAAGAGAACGACCTTACACTTGACAGGGCTGTCCTTATTGCAGCATCGCACGAAGCCGCAGCGAAGGGAACTGCGGAAATGCAGCTAAAGGCAGCGGCACTCAGTGTGGATCAAATTACCTCGAGTACAACAAAATGCTATCGTTGTGGGAAGACAACACACGACCAGAACCAATGCTGGTTTAAGAACCAGGAATGTAGGAAATGTGGCAAACTGGGTCGCATAGCTAAGGTATGCCGGTCAGGGAAGAAGACCAACAACCAAAGGAAGCCATCACAGGAAAAGTACAACAAGGTACACAAGGTGGCTGAGAAGAGTTCAGACGAACAGAATTCGGACTCAGACCCAAACGGCCAGGAGCTGGGCAGTCTGAGAATTCACAATGTGAGTAAGGAAGCTGACCTGCAAACTATCTGGGTCATGCTAAAAATAGCTGGAGTCCAAGTGAAAATGGAGTTGGACACTGGATCAGCTCTATCAGTCATAAATCGAAGGGATTACCACTGGCTATTCTCACATATACCCTTAAGAGATACCAAGTTCGTATTGCAGACATACACGGGGCATAAAGTATACCCCATGGGGAAGATAAGAGTCAAGGTGAGAGATGGGGGTAAAGAACACCCAAGAATGAACTTATACGTACTACCTGAGGGAGGACCACCACTTCTGGGATGGGAGTGGATCAAGAAAATAGACATGGAATGGCACTATCTAAAAGCCATAACGAGTGAGGACTCGGTGCAGACAATCAGCTCAGATTCTGAAACGAATGTCGATAAGACCAACCCAAATATGAAAGACAAGGCTAAAATGGACTTGCCGACTAAGGTTGGAAGAACGAAGGCATGCATAAAGGCTTATGCTCCAGAGAAGAACAAAGTTTCAGAACAGAACTCCACCGAACAACGACAACATAGTTTGACAGAGAATTCTGAGTCTGTTCAGTTTACAGACATATCCATGACTGACGAACACCGAGCTCGGACTCAACTTTATTTCAAATTACGACAGCAAGTAGAACAAGTGAGTTACCGTCTCGAACAAGAGATGAAAACAATGAAAAAGTTCTATGACACCGAATGGGAGAATCTGGAAAGACAACAGAAGCAGCTAGCTCAAGCAGAGAGCGACCATAGAGCCATTGTGACCAATTACCGATCACATCTCCCTTATACTGTTCAGGAGTTAGAATATTTGCAGGAAGGAGCAAATGAAGAGGAATCTTCAGGAAGCCAGGATTTTATTCCCGTTCTTCTCTACGACTCCTTACAAGCAGAGTTTGAGAAGTTGAAGGAACAGTATGAACAGGCCCAGGCTACAATCCTGGAGGGGATTAACTCGGCAACCTCCGAAAAGCTAGTTTCAGTAGAAGCATATGAGCAACTAAAGGTTGAACATGAGCAAGAAGTCCAAAGGCTGCAGGAAATTCTTGATGAGCTCAAGGCCAAGACAGACTCATCGGTAGAAGTTCCATCCATAGATGAGAAATTAGAGGTGAAAGACATGGCAGAACATGAAAGACAAGATGTCCAAGAACTCATAAAAATATTGAAGGAAACCCAAGACAAATATGAGGCGGCAATGACCGAGGTTCAACAACTTGAAGAACAGATTCAACTGGGAATCCTTTCAGTGGAAGAAAAGGAAACTGTAAGAAACACAGAGACTGTAAGAATGGCCCCTGAACATGAGCTAGAGAGCATCAAGGCGCAACTTCTCCGAGCGCTGAAAGCCAAAATACAAGAGGAAAAGAAGGTGAAAGCATTGGAGGAAAAGGTGGATGAAATGGAGAAGACTCTGATCCACAGTGTTCCCGTGGAAGAGTTAACGGTCAGCCAACTCCTTCATATGCTGAGGGACAAGACTCTGCAATGGGAACAATCTGAACACGAGCTTCAATCTTCAAAGGGAAGGAGTTCGGAGCTCTCAAAAGTTATGGAAATAGCTGAGGTTGCAACACAGATTTTACTGGGATGCCAAAAGTACGCTGAATCACGTCTATGTGAACAACAGAATGTTGAAACAGCGGCTCCAGTAGAAGGATTGAATAGCCCGATCAATCAATCCCCGATGGAAGGGGAAGTGTTGAAATCACAAATGAGGTCATTAGTGAAGGATTTGCAGGAAACCCAGGAAGAGCGGGATGAATATGAACGCATGAAGAAGTCTCTTCAGGAAAGATGTCTAGGGAGGGAACAACAGTCGGCTAACGTCCAGTTGGGTAAGGAAGAAGTAGCAGGCCCTCTCGCTAGACTAGTTCAGGACGACACCGAATATTACCATGACCTGTTGAGTGACACGGAATATTACGAGGACTTGGTCTGCCCAGCTTGTGATGAAAACTCCCAAAGTGCAGAAATCAGGATGAAGCACTTAAAGTCTAAGGAACATAGGGAGATGGTGGCGCTACAGCTGGCAGCTGATAAGGGAGCCCCGAGAGTCTCCAAGAAGCAGAAAAGAAAAAGACGAAGCAGAAGGTGATAACCATCTAAATCATTATCACTTCTACCAGATCATGTACGTGGGCCCTACGAAGGGAGCCAAATCAGTGGGCAAGTAGGAAAAATTACCAAGGCAGTCCAGCTGTTTGTAAAAGTCAGCACTGCTGGTTCAGCAGGACGGAAGTTCAAGCTGTTAAGTCAAGGGAAAGACTATTGGATGAGTCACGCTAGCAATGTGAACCGGCTACACCACAGAGATGTTGTTCGGACCAAGTCAAGACCAGAGACTGAATCTGTGAACTGTTCCCGCAGAGACTGAATCTGTAAACTGTTTCCCGCATAGATTATACCTGTGAATTGTTTTACATGAAGTTGAATATATGTCATGTTTAATGGGGGACTAAGTATGTTGTAAGCTAAAAAGGGAGGATTGTAGTGTATGTATCCGTCTACCTTTAAGAAAACCATTGTATGTAACCGTTCACCTTTAAGAGAACTATTTTAGGTGTGGCACTACTTTGTTGGCTTCTGTATACTGTAATACCGACGGTGACCACACCGGTATATAAGTGCTGTGTCAGGATTTATTTGGCAGATTCGCCCTGACCTTCGAATAGTAAAGTCCTGTTTTAAGTTACTCTGGTAGTCTGTGTATTAATTAACTAAACAACTCACAGACTTTACAAACGAGAGGCACAAACCAACCCAATTTTTCCTCCTTGATGTGCTTTTGAACTAAATAAGAAGGAAAGAAATTCAAACCGTAGAGGTTTATAGCACAGAAGGAAGCTATTCAACCAATCCTGTCTGCACCGGCTCTTTGCTGTTTTGTATAAATTCAACATTACTTCTTTACTCTTGTACTCTATTCTCCTATTTATAAAACCCAGCAATTTATTGAACTTTTTATGGCTTTATGTACCTGCACTCACACTTTCAGAAAATTATGTATTGAATCCCTAGGTCTCTCTCTCAATCACGCCCTTCAGTGCCTAGCCATTAAATGCATCCTATCATTCCTTGCTTTTTCTCCTACAAGGTGTTATCTCACACTTTGATAGCTCCTTCGATTGCTTTCAGGCCCAAGATTTTTTTAACACAATAGCAAAATACTGCGGATGCTGGAAATCTAAAATAACGGCCCAGCAATTTGGGTCGGGGGCTTCCCGCGGGTGCAAGCCCCCGACCTGCACTTACCTTGCGCGCCGGCCGTTGTGCTGTGGGCCCCCATGGAATTCCGATCCTGGGCCTGCTCCAGCTGCCGGCGCCCAGTGCTTGCGTATCCCAGGGGCGCAGTTCGTTCGAAGCGTCCCCTGGGATCACGTGGGCCATGGAGAGCCAATCAGAGCAGGGAATGCTCCATTCATAAGTCTGACAGGAAGTGCTGTCAAACTTAGAAATACTACAGGCCCCTTCTTCTTACAAAACATCATTAAATCTTCAAATAAATGTTTTTTTTAAATCACATTTTTTAAATAAACTATAAATTACATGAAATAACTATTTTAAACAATAATTTAAATTTTTGAAAAAACAAATATTTTCTAACGGGGCTAAAAATAAACTTATCTTGCTTTAAAGTATTTAAAAATAATAAACCTGTGGAAAAAATGTTAAAATTTTAATTAATTCACCACTTACCTTGTAAAAAGCAGGCCTTACACCTGCTTTTTACATGTCTAACTTCTGTAGACTTACCCTCCCGGGAAAACCTGTAAAAAGAAACGAAGTTTGATGCGCACGCGCAGCCTCTCCCGCACACGCGTTCAACCTCTGAACCCCTGCTTTCAGGGGAACGGAAGTGCCGGTTTCCTGCGCATTCGCAGTGCATGCAGGAAACCGGCACTTCCATTGGGCCTACGGGTGAGTACCCCGTGTGTACTCACCCGTGGAGACCCGAATTTCAACAACAGAAAATGCTGGAAATACTCAGCAGGCCAGGCAGCATCAGTTCTGATGAAGGGTCCCAGACCTGAAACGTTAACTCTGTTTCTCTCTCCACGGATGCTGCCTGGCCTGCTGAGTATTTCCAGCATTTTCTGTTGTTACCCAAGATTTTTTAAGTCAGCTTCTTGTACCTACTTAAGGTTTTGCAACTGCGAGGCCCTCCTCTGGTATGCCATAACTCTCCAAGCATGGGTAGCTTTCTCCGGCAAGCAGATACAAAAATGACAGACCTTGGCACCCACGTGGCCACACTAGATCCCAGCTTGTGTGTGTCAATGAAAATTCATCATGCAATTACATTCAAGTTGATAGTTCGCTTTGTGGGCACAATTGTAAAGAATTAAGTACAGATGTGGTGGCATATTTCAATGCCAGCTGAAAGTTGGCCTTGCAGCAAATTGGGCTTCTAATTGCATGTGTGAAAGAGCTGGAAGATGGTCAGAGTGCTTCCCATGATTTGCTTCAATACATAGCAGCTTCTTTCTGCACAAGCTGCTTGATTTAAATGCAAGCACCAGCCCATCAACTATGCCAGGGTGGGATACCCGTTAATGGATATCAGCCATGTGTGCTGCCAGCACCTGGGTGAAACTGCATGGGAGCATGAACAAATTATGGAAATGAGCGGTGGTCAGCCTTTAAGGCATGAATTCTCCCAGTGTCTTTGCTCTGGAAGTAAAATATTTACCCAATAATATCATGCAACATGCGATCCGAAGGTGCGTTGTGAATCCAGTGTTCTAACATTTGTTCCTTTTCTATCATTCTAGGTTTGGAAGAGCAGCCAGCCAGTGCTGCTAGCAGGTCACACCTCACAGCACCATGTGTTCATGTGGAAACAACACGGTCAGAAGATCTAAAAACTTCCGCCATTTCCATTCAGACCATGATATGTGTCATAGTTAATGCAACCAATTGTATGCAGTATCCTGTTCAAGCTTCCATGTTCAAACAGGATTATTGCACAGACTTGAAAGGTTATATTTTCTGAATGTGTATGCTTGGCGTGGACGTGAATGGAAATTCATGGGAAACATGCCCACGATTTCCCAATGTACATTCCTGGTGGGTGAGGTTCCATGCCAGGAACACACATTCAAAATATAGGAGAGAGATAGAAGGGAATAGAAATGAAAATAAACATAACACTACTTCTCTTAGTTTAACTAACTCTGTACAATGTACGCTTAAAAGACAGAATTCTGATTACATACCACAACACATGTTTGAATAAAAGCTCTCTTACTAAACAATGAAAATCCTAACATCGGTTATCAAAATATTAACTTATTTTACTTTAAATATACATTTTGATTTTACAATTTATAACATGTAGGCCTAGAAATTCAGTAAGGCGCTGCCAGCTTTGCGGCCAGTTACCGCCCAAAGAGGGCTTCTGCGCCAATAGAGGAGTTTGCGCTGATATTCAGCGCAGCGGTAATGGCGGCGGTAGCCGTTAGCACTGCGCCGGCACCGATGACGTCATCGGTGTGCGCAGTGCCCCGGTTCCGCCCCGATACCGGCCCGACCCCCATATTTAGTTGCGGCCGCCTCTTCCGCAGCGGCCGCAAACAGTGATCAGAAAACGGGGCCGTACTGTAGCCTTAGTGGGGCGCTTTAAGGTGGAGGTGCGGCCGGCCGCTTTTTCGGCGGCCGCCTGCCCACACCTTCTTCCCCGGCCTCCTCCACCCCCCCCCCCCCCCCCGCGGCATTTCCGGCTGCTTTCTGCGAACCCGGCACTTCTCCGTGGTGCCGGGCTCATTTGCCGGCACTATCCAACGGCGATCTCCCCGTTGCAGGCACCTCCCCCTTAAGAGAAGGAGGAGGCCTGCAGTACCGCAGCGGGTGGCGCAGCGGCGCCTAGAGTGCTGAAATTCAGTTTCAGCGCCCCAAGCGGGGGCGGGCACACCCTGGAATAGCGCTCGGTTCTGACTTGGGGCGCAAAAACTGAATATCTGACGGGCGCAACTGGCTCCGCGCTCAGCGCTAACTTTTGGGCGCACGCCAGCTGGCGGGCCCAAAGTGAATTTTCATTCCATAGCATTTATATATTTGCACATTGGTTTATTGGCTGCAGGATGAAGATATTCTCCTCGTATGATGTATAATGACACTGTAAACCCGTTCTTAATAAATATTTTGTTTCACATAGTGCAGAGGAGATTGTTCCCCTGTTATTCCTGTGTCAGTTATTGCTGTTTGCTGCATAATTTTACATTTACATCTATCAAAATACTACTTCCAATAGCCAAAAAAGGGAGAATGAAATTTTGTTGGATAACATAATCACAGAAAAGTAAATACAGAGCAAGCAATTCAATTAGAGAACAGTACTGTAGAGGTTTCTGATTCTGCACAATTTGTGGTGGGTGGTCAGTTCATTTTATTCCCACAGTAGCCCATCACACAGAAGCAATGACAACATATTGGCAGATTTTAGAGCCCAGAGGGAATGAATAAATCACGTTCAACCTTGGGCTCTCATTAAATGTTGAAGAAAATGAAGAGAGGTTCAGCTTTAAAAGTCTTTCTAATTTCTTCTTTTTTTAAGGGTGAGACTCCATCTTTCTAAGTTTTTCCCCGTATCCCTTTTCTCTATTCATTGAACAATCTGCTCTGAAACTGAGCCCGAGGAGGTTTTCCCCCTCACATTTTGGGGAAGTGCACAGCATACGTCTTTGGCAACTTGACCAAGATAGGTAACTCACTATGTAGAGGATTGCAGCCATGTAAGTGTGTGCAATCAATTCATGATGCTGATATCAAGGTTTCATCAGACCGTATTGACTTTTTTTCATTTCACTAACCATGGAGAGATTGTTTTCACTTACACACCAGCACTTGCATATAAAAATACACTCTCACACGTGCACACACATCAACCTGCACAACACCACTGCACACGGGCATTTTATGTATAAAATCCATTCAGAAATGGAGACCATTTGAAGCTACAGAATCATTTCTGCATGAGAAGAAACATAGCACGCAGATTGATCATAACATTATCCACGGTGATCTGTTCGTGCAGCTGGAAAAATACAACTTAACAATGGAAACAGAAGAAAGTCGAGATATCCTAATTGAAGCATGATTTAGAATTGAGGGAAAAATGTAATGAATGTAGAAACAAAATCCTCATGGTATAATTTAATGGCTGTTTAATTTGATGTGATAAATAGTTTATATTGAGCATTGTTTCACTGCACTTTTTTTTACTGAAATAAGCAAAGAGTAAGACAAGGAACACACTGATTTTAATCAAATGTTTTAGATGAGAGGGAAAACAATGTTTGGGAATAAACACAGCAGTGAAGAGTCCTGAGCTTTGTTGAATGTAATATTGTCTGCATCTATGTTATATTTCCCACCGCTTTCTTGATTGATGCTGAAAGCTATTCAGGTTAATAAATCGTGCTGTGACTTAAAATGATTTTCCTTTCAAAATGCTAATTCAAAGTCTTGGCTGATCACTTTTATCTCACACTAGGGGATAAATATGACATTGCCTCTGCAGTTGTTCTTATCATCATTTAAATGGATGTTGCTGTTAATGTGAGATGTCTACTGTGGAACATTCATCAAAGATACAGTACTTCAGGGATTGGGTGGTGCAGTGGTTTGGAAAACTTCGTTATAATATCTGTGACCTGGGTTTAATCAAACTCAGTGAGATGGAAATCTGCTCTTTCTCTTTACTGTTGACTGAAAGCGACCTATGTGAAGTATGTTTGGGAAGGCGTAAATGAATTCCTAAGAGGCATGAATTCATTACAATATGATCCCCATAACTCATCACTAGTTGGGATTAAAATTGGCATTGCAATCAAGGATGGCAGATGTCGAAATAAAATATTACAATTGGTGCAATGGGGGTGTGTTTCTGAGGTCAGGTTTAAGGTATAGTGTAAGGCAGAGTATAACTCAATCTAATTCGTCTACCCTTGTGTTTCAGGTTGATAATGGATGCCAGAAGCATAAAGCATTTTATTTCCTGTCACTTAACATCTTTAACTCATGGAAAACAGAAAACTTCACCAAAAAAAAATTACCCAGAACTAAAGCTAAAGCTAATTGTTATTATAGAATATCAATTGATTTCTCAACCTGTTGCTCAAGGTCACATTAAAAGTTTGTGAAGTTTCCGCTTTGGGCGCAATTGCACCCCAAATTGTGCTAGTTTCCAGAAGTGTTTTTTTTTAACTCGGGTTTCCGCTCAAACTCATTTGCATATCGTTGGAAATAAAATCTGCATTGAACCAGCGTAATCGGGCAGCGTTTTAGAATGTCATTTTTTTTTAAAATGTTGCTTTGAAAAAATATTCCTTGATATATTTCAGAGTGGTAACTTGGTGCAGTTTGATCAGTATGGCTGAAGATGGGTTTATCACAAAAATAAGCATTTTAATCAGAGTGTCCAGTCCACCACCTGTGAGTAACCCGATTTAAATAACTGAAAATGACTTTAAGAAACTATACAGAACCATTTGCTAGTTATATTGGTATATAGTAGTCAGTTTCTTACTAAATTAAAAAATATATATTCAAAAGCTTTCAGAACGCATTCATTAGTGTCCTTGCGCCTAAAAAAAATTAATTTTTAGATCCTCCTCGAAGGCCTGTAAATGGGAGCAATTAGCGGAAGCTTGACCTGGAGGACTGGCTAATTTTGTGGCTTCTAGCGCGATGTTTTTTAAACTAGCACAAAAGATCGCGAGAACTTGAATTGAGCTGAACTTAAATTGCGCTTAAAATTCCGTGATATTTTGTGCTGGTTTTGCCAATTTCGGATGAATTGCACTGAAAAAAACCACATAACCGAGCGGAAACTCCAGGCCATTGTGTCTCTCTCACTGTAATTGTGTCTGCTTTTTTCCAGCTCTCTAACTCTTTCTGCCTTTCACCCTTTCTATGTACCTCTTTCTTTTGGCTCTCACACACTTTCTCATTGAAATCTTTGTAGCCCTGCGATTGGCTGCAACCTTTCCATACACTTTCTCCATCAATGTGTGAATCTCTCTTCAGGAGGCTGAAGAGATGTAACCTGTCACCCCTGATCCTCTCTAACTTTTACCACTGCACAATAGAGAGCATCCTGACAAACTGTATCACAGTATGGTATGGCAGCTGTAGCTACTATGACCGGAAAGCCCTGCAGCGGGTAGTCAAAACTGCCCAACGCATTACCGGCACCCGGCTACCGACCATAGAGTACATATACCAGAAATGCTGTTTACGGAGGTCACGGTCCATCATCAAAGACCCTACCCACCCCAGCCACAGTCTGTTCGCCCTCCTGCCATCTGGGAGACGCTACAGATGCATTCGCACCCGTACGACCAGATTTAGGAACAACTTCTTTCCCAGGGCTGTCATCCTACTGAACTCCACAAATAAACTCTAAAGCATGCACATCTGCCAATGCACTTTATTAGGGTTATGTTTATGTTAATGTATTACAAGCCAAATGTATGTTGAATGTTTAAATGTCTTAATCTAAATGTACACTCTCGGGAGCCGCAAGCCTACATTTCGTTGTACTGCACTTGTGCACTAACAATGACAATAAAGTTGATTATGATTATGATTATGATTATATACCACCCACAAAATTGTTCTCTCCTTATCTCCATATGTCTATCTCTTTCTTTCTCTCTCTTATTATGTCTCTTCTACTATAGGGAACTGGAGCCAGACACAAGGCTGTGACACTATGCTAGCCACAAAAGTGATCTTGATTCTCCTTGAGTTACGGAGAGTGAAGCTAGGGTAAGGCTTGGGTCAGATTACAACAGGTGGCAGAGGGTTGAATGAGTGTTGGAGATCAGGAGACAGTGACATACGCAAAGAAACTGACACACTAAGAAACAAATTTACACACACACAAACACGTTCAACCTCAGACACACACTCAAAGTCTTTAAAATATAAATACACAGCAAAATTTGATCTTTCATAATGAAAAAATATCACCTATTACCTTTCACAATCGTCCCTCTTTTGTGCTTTTTTCCAAACCCAAGTCATGAAAGGGTTGCAGCAGAAACCACATGCTCAGCATTGGGAAGAACAGAAATAGGCAGTGACTCACGTGAGTTCAAGAAATAACTCTTCTCTTTTTTTCCCATTTTTTTCTCTCT
The DNA here is from genome assembly GCF_052327205.1 of Somniosus microcephalus. Taxonomy (NCBI): domain Eukaryota; kingdom Metazoa; phylum Chordata; class Chondrichthyes; order Squaliformes; family Somniosidae; genus Somniosus; species Somniosus microcephalus. Next base: position 172,429,412 of record NC_140999.1, on the reverse strand, counting down.
CTCACATGGCAACTGTCGATCATTCTGCCATTGCCATTTACACTTCATCTAGAGCCATCTTTTGTTTCTTAACTTGTCCCATTACCATCTCCTTGGAGTGGGCCTTTGGCGTAGCGGTAGCATCCCCGCCGCTGGGCCAGAAGGCGTAGGGTTTCGAACCCCGCTCCAGACAATCCCGGCAAGTGGAGTCGGAGCTCCGGCTCTAAATTCTGGGTTGACATCCAGCGGGATACTTGCGTCCGTGGGTGTGGGTGGCCCCCCCCTCGTATGGGTTGTGGGAGCCCGTAAAACCCTCCCGCCATAGGACTAACCACCCTAATGGCTGGTACGAAGATGGTTATGGTCACGGAAGGAGCATTAATTGCGGCCAGAAATCCTTCCACCACTTCATACAGTTCCCCAAAGGGAACAGTATGAAGACACGTACGACGACGACAACCATCTCCTTTTGCCTTCCACCATCATCCCTATTGTCTCTTAATCTCTCCTGCCTTCCATCCTATCACAGACGTTCCCTTTTGTTCTTTCTTTCCCTCCCCCCCTCCCTGTCCCTCCCCCCTCTCCCTGTCCCTGCACTTGCTTAAAAACCTGTTCCATCTCCAACTTTTTCCAGATCTGACGAAGGGTCATCGACCTGAAACGTTAACTCTGTGTCCCTCTCTCCACAGATGCTGCCTGACCTGCTGAGTATTTCCAGCATTTTCTGTTTTTATTTCAGATTTCCAGCATCTGCAGTATTTTGCTTTTGTATTGGTCTAGAGGCTGTTGGCCAGTTAACAATATTGGGAAGGCTGGTTATTACAGTGCATGCTATTGGGATTGGGTGGGGAGGAAGGCCAAGACAGTTTAGTGTTGGGATAAAGAGAGACAGACATCAGGTCAATGCAGGCAGGCAAAGAGGCTGGGTCACATTGGGCAGAGAGTCAGCATTAATTGCGTTGGATAGTGCAGCCAGTCAGGCGTAGAGGCTGAATTGTCTAGGAGCTCAGTGTGCAGCAATGCTTAGAGGGGACATTTGGTTGTGCAGTCAAAAAAGACTTAATGGGTTGGGACCTGGCTGCATTGCAGTAAAGTAAAATGAAGTTAAACATGTAAGTGGAGAAAGAAAGATCAGCCTGTAGCGGTACCACTGAGTGTCTCTTACTTACTGTACATAATTCCCTTTAACTATGTTTGTATAGATTTTGCATGTGTGGGGCGTTGCCCCTTTAAGAACGTGTACGGGGCATTGCCCCTTTAAGAATGCGACCTAACGCGATGACGTCACGTCGCACAGCACGTGACCGCCCTAAGCGCGGGCAAACGGATGACATCACGGCGCGCATCACGTGACCGCCCTAAGCGCGGGCAAACGTGATGATGTCACATCGCACATCACGTGACCGCCCCAAGCACGGGAAAACGCGATGACGTCACGACGCAATCCACGGGACTGCCGAGTCAGTCCTCCTGGCATCCCCGTTCGGGTAAGACCTGTTCCAAGGCTCTCCTGCATCGATCCTTGTTGTTTTCTGTACTTCGTCAAATCCTTCATTAAAGACCTGTTGGATTGTTTCTCCTGAGTCGACCTCAGTGATTTGGTTAGGAATACGCCTATTCCTACATTGGTGACCCAACGACGTGAGTACGGGAAAACACCAATTCCTACATTGGTGACCCCGTCTCCGTGAACGTTTTTCACGGAAGAAGCGCACAGCCTGAACCCCGTCTCTGTGAACGTTTTCACAGAAGAACGGCACGACGAACAACAACCGACGAACACCAATTCCTACATTGGTGACCCCGAGTTTCGTGAACGTTTTTCATGAAAGAAGCGCAGCCGGACTCTGACTTTTGTGAAAGATTTTCACAAAAGAAGCACGCCATGGAAGCACCAGCCGTTGCGCTGTCGCTACCGCAATTCAGGGAGCAACAACCGCCCTCGTGCTTTATTCTGGTAAGAAGCCCCGTTCGCCCTGTGCAACATCAAGGCGGCTCAGACCACGTACCTGTATACGGTCTCCGTATTCGACAGCTCTATCGCCTCACGGATCGTCCGCCTCCTCGACATCTCCCAACGGAACAGCAAGTATGAAACCCCTACAAGCGCGGGTTCTGCAGGTTTTCGGACCCACAAGATCGGAGCGTGCCCCGGCGGAGAGGCCATGAGGACTCAGTCCTCACAAACCACCCCTCGCAACCCACGAGGCCTCACCCCTCGCAACCCACGAGGACTCGCCCCTCGCAATCCACGATAATTCGCTCCTCGCAACCCACGAGGACCCACCCCTCACAAACCACGAGGATTCCTCCCTCGCAAACCACGAGGATTCATCCCTCGTGAACCACGAGGACCCATCCCTCGCAAACCACAAAGATTCGCCCCTCGCAAACCACGAGGACCCATCCCCCGCCGACGCCGCACCAGCCCATTAGCCTGCTGGTCTGTTTCTTCTACCATGCTTTTCGGCGCGAAGGCGAAGCATTGCCGCCCTCCCGGCTGTTTTCCCCCTAAATCAACAACAACTAGAAGCGTTGCCGCCCTTGTTGAATCCGTGATTCTTAAAGTATGATATTTTCCAATAACCACACGGAGGCTGTAACTTAACAATCAACAGGTGTTTACTGGAGTAGGGTAGTCTCAAGACTGACAGTACAGAGGCATGCTCAAGGCTTATATACAGGTGTGGTCACTGCCAGTACAACAGTATACAGGAGCTGTAAAAGCAGTTCTCTCTTAAAGGTACATACACTACAATTCCTCCCCTTTTAGATTAGCAGTACCCATAATATTCAAATAACAATTAACACTTTACATGCACATTAAACAGAAATAGTCCATTTATAGATTCAATCTTTGGGGCGGCTTCCGGATCCTTTCTGGATAGCGCCTTTCCTGAGGTTCTTGTTCTTGGTGCGGAGGCGATTCTGGCCCCCTTTCGTCGGTTAGTTCATCAGTTTCCACTGCTACTGTTTCCGAGGTAGATACTACCAGTATGTCGGGTTCATCCCCAGGTACGCGAGACATGGGGTTGACTCGTTCCTGTGACGCTAAGATCTGGTCGACGTGGCTGCTCACAATGTTCTCCCCGACATCCACTGTGTACATTAATGGCCCCTGCCGTGTGCATATCGTTCCAGGTGGCCATTTCTCTGCTCGGTAGTCACGGGCCAAGACTGGTTGTCCTACATTGAAGCTCCTTGTCGGCTTCTCATTGATGTGCTGGAATTGTTTATCCTCAACATTTCTTCGCACATTTGTGTTAGATCCGTGATTCTTTAAATAGGATGTTTCCCCAAGAACTACACGGATGCTGTAACTTAACAATCAACAGGTGTTTACTGGAGTAGAGTAGTCTCAAGACTGAAGTACAGAAGCCTGCTCCGGCTTTATATACAGGTGTGGTCACTGCCGGTACTACAGTATACAGGAGCTGTAAAACAGTTCTCTCTTAAAGGTACATACACAACAATTTGGTCTGAGCAAATCCAGACGAGATCTCAACCTTCGGTTAAAGAACATCATGGCCGGGGTCTGGTTGTCGCATTTCTGTCGGCTAACAGGAAATTATCCACCTTATGCTGTAGTGGAATTTCATCATCGCACATGGCATTTATCGCCTTTTTAAAGGTTTGTACGAACCTCTCAGCCAATCCATTTGTGGCTGGATGATACGGGGCGGATGTGTAATGCCTTACCCCATTCCTTCTCATAAATTTCCGAAACTCTTCGGACACAAACTGTGGTCCATTATCAGAGCAAATCTGCTCTGGCAAGCCGTTTCTGGCAAATATGGTCCGTAGGACTGCAATCGTTTTCTCTGTAGTGGTTGAGGACATTTTTATCATCTCAGGCCATTTCGAGTGCGCATCCACTGCTATTAAGAACATTGAGTCCATGAATGGAGCAGCAAAATCAATATGAACCCGTTGCCATGGAGAGGAGGGCCACTCCCATGGGTGTAGAGGGGCCTGTGGTGGTGCATTTTGGACCTTCTGGCATCCTGAGCAGCTCTTGGTTAGGTCCACGATTTGTTGATCAATCCCCGGCCACCACACATAAGCCTTAGCAAGGCTTTTCATTTTCACCCCTCCCAGATGACCTTCGTGAAGCTCATTGAGCACTCTCTCCCTTAACTTGGGTGGAATTACCACTCGGGATCCACACATCACTGTCCCCTGGCATACTGACAGCTGTTCTCTTCTGGATGAGAATGTTGGCAACAGTGAGTCGCCATGTGTTGGCCATCCCCTCACCGTCAAATCATATACCCGAGACAGTGTCGGATCATTGCGGGTCTCCTTCTCTATATCCGCGTTAGTTACTGGCAATTGTTCAATTATTGACGAATAAAATATCTCGATAGGGTCCACTGCTGGTGCTTCCTCCACAGTAGGCAGTGGCAAGCGTGATAGCCCATCAGCATTTCCATGCTGTTTCGTGCCTTTATATTCTATTTCATATTGGTTCGCCCCTAGAAAAAGGGACCATCTTTGTAACCGTTGTGCAGTCAACACCGGAACGCCCTTCCTTGGATTAAAGATGGAGACAAGTGGTTGGTGGTCAGTCAGCAAGGTGAACTTCTGCCCATGCAGATAGTGGTTGAATTTTTTTACTCCCCATACTAGGCTGAGGGCCTCCCTGTCGATCTGGGCGTAGTTGCGCTCGGCTGAGGTTAGTGACCGAGACGCAAAGGCTACTGGCCTCTCCAACCCGTCTGGGAATTTGTGCGACAGCACCGCTCCAATACCATAGGGTGATGCATCACATGCCAACCGAATTGGTAGTGCTGGGTTGAAATGGGCCAACACCTCTTTTGATGTGATCAATTCTTTGCACTTCTGGAAAGCTCGTTTACATTCGTCATTCCACTTCCATGGTACCCATGTTTGCAGTAGGGTGTTCAGTGGGTGTAATACTGTAGACAAATTTGGTAAGAACTTATGGTAGTAGTTCCCCAGCCCTAGGAACGACCTCAGTTGTGACACATTTTCCGGTGCTGGAGCCTTGACTACTGCCTCAATCTTTTCAGGGGACTTATGTAACCCCTCTTCATCAATAGCGTGGCCACAATACGAGATCTGCTTCTGGGAAAAACTCGCACTTGTGGCGATTAGCCCATAGCCCATATTCCTTTAATCTAGTGAGCACCTTCTCCAGGTTGGCGAGGTGATCACTGTCATTTTTGCCCGTGACCAGGATGTCATCCAAATAACACTGGGTCCCTGGAATCTCTTGCAGGACTTGATCCATTGCCCTTTGCCAAATAGCCGGAGCCGATGCTACCCCGAACACCAGCTGGTTGTATTGGTAGAGACCTTTATGAGTGTTGATCGTGAGGTATTGTTTCGAGGCTTCTTCTACCTCCATTTGCAAGTACGCCTGGGCCAGATCAATTTTGGTGAAGCATTTACCGCCAGATAGTGAGGCGAAAATATCCTCAATCCGTGGAAGCGGATATTGTACCGTGTGAAGGACTGGGTTCACTGTCACCTTAAAGTCCCCACAGATGCGGACCTTCTTTGGCTCCCCAGGCGTATTACTCAACGACCTCTTCATTACAGGAATGATGGGTGTAGCCCACTCGCTCCAGTCCACTTTGGACAGTACTCCTGAACATACCAACCCTTCCAGCTCTGCTTCGACGGCTGGTCGGATCGCATAAGGCACTGGTCTGGCCTTAAAAACTTTGGGCTTGCATTTTCCTCTATTTTAATCATTGCTGTTATGCCTTTTAGTGTTCCGAGTCCCTGCTGGAACACTTCTTGTGCGTCAGTTAGCATTTTTGACAGTCGTCCAGGTGTGACGTCGTCATCCTTTTTGGCCTCAACCTTCAGTGCCTGTATGGAATGCCAATCTAATTGCATCTTCCGGATCCATTCACATCCTAGTAGTGGTGGTCCTCCATCTGGCAATACATATAGGTCCATTTTAGGTATTTCCTGGCCTTTGTATATCACTTTCACCCTTATTTTTCCTTTGGGGTAGACTTTTTGCCCTGTGTACGTCTTCAAGACAATCTCTGTAGCTCTCAAGGGTATATGTGAAAATAGCCGCTTGTAGTCCCTTTGGTTTATGACTGTTAGGGCTGATCCAGTGTCCAATTCCATTTTCACTTGGACTCCGTCTATCTTGAGTGTGACCCAGATAGTCTGGTGATCCTCCATTTTGATTACCTTATGTAGTTTCAGACAACCCAGCTCCTTGCTTCCGGAGTCTGTATCACTTTTCTGTTCGTCTGAACTACTGTCCATCACCTTATGTACCTTTTTGTACTTCTCCTGTGGAGATTTCTTGCTGCTGGTTTTCTTCCCTGACCTGTAGACTCTTGCTATGTGTCTTGCTTTTCCACACTGTCTGCACACTTGGTCCTTGAACCAACAATCCTTCTGGTCGTCTGTTGTTCTGCCGCAGCGATAACACTTCCCTGCTCCATATGACATTTCATTGGTGCCATATTCTTGCGGTTTCCGTTGTATCTCTGCCGCACCCCGTGCGGCTGCTTTATGTGATACTGCCATGCTGAAAGCGTAAGATCCTTTTCTGATAGAAGCCTTTTCTGGGTTCCTTCACTTTGAAGCCCACACACAAACTTGTCCCTTAACGTATCTGCTAGTCCCACTCCAAACTGGTAGTGTTTCGATAGCTTGCGCAGTTCCGTTAAGTACTCAGCATTACTTTCGTCTTTATGCTGGTTCCTTTTGTGGAACTTAAATCTTTCTGCTATCAGCAGTGGTGTTGGGTTTAAGTGGTCCTGTACGATTTCTACTATGCTTTCGAAATTCTTATCCACGGGCTTCTCTGGGGTTATTAGGTTTCGCAGTAAGCCATAAGTTTTTGCACCCATGGAATTTAACAAAACCAGTGCTTTCCTAGCATCTGGCACTTCATTCACCCTGCAGTACACCTCAATGCGTTCCACCTATGTCGCCCAATCTTCGACTTCATTGTCGAATGCAGTGATACTGCCACTCTTCGACATCCCTGGGTGTGATTTAACTGTCTAAAATGGCATCTCCCGTGCTCTCCCTTCTTCTCCGCTGGCACAAAATGGTGTCTCCCGCGCTTTCCTTTCTTCCCGCACTCGCCCTTCTTCTCCGCTACGGCTTCTAAAAATGGCGTCTCCCGCGCTCTCCCTTCTTCTCCGCGGCTCAATGGCATCTCCCGCACTCTCCCTTCTTCTCCCCGCGGACGCGGTTCAGCCCTTGAGCCTTGGCTGTGCTCTGCACGTTCTCCTGTGCGCCTTTCCCGTTGCCGTCGCTCGGTCCTGAACCCGGCTGCTGCTTTACCCTCTCTCTCTCTCTGTTTGTTTTTCCTCAACGCCGCTCGGTTTTCAACCCCCGGCCGTGCCCTGTGCGCTTCACCCTCTCTCTTACCCCGTCGACGCTGCTCGGCTTTTTCTATGCCGTCGGTCGGCTGCAGCCGCCGCTGTCCGGGAAGGTTCTGCGCTGTACCTGTTGCCAGTCTGTTGCTGGATCGTCGTGGCTGGGGAACCAAGCCCGGCTCTCAACAGCCTCCCCTGCGATGTTCACTCTCTGCCGGATGACTGGGCGGTTGCTCGTGGTCGACGCCCGTGCTTCTGGCCTCGACTTTCTTCCACCGCCCTCCCGGAGCGAATCCTTGAAGGGAAATGCAGAGTTGCAGGCAGATTCGAATCGACCTCGTCACCACTGTTGAATCCGTGATTCTTAAAGTATGATGTTTTCCAATAACCACACGGAGGCTGTAACTTAACAATCAACAGGTGTTTACTGGAGTAGGGTAGTCTCAAGACTGACAGTACAGAGGCATGCTCAAGGCTTATATACAGGTGTGGTCACTGCCGGTACTACAGTATACAGGAGCTGTAAAAGTAGTTCTCTCTTAAAGGTACATACACTACAGCCCTCCCGGCAGTTTTCCCCCAAATCAACAACAACTAGAAGCGTTGCCGCCCTCTCTACAGTTTTCCCCTCAACAAAAGCAAACATCTACTGATGCTGCGACCATCGAGGACGGGTCCAACGGGCATTCCGTGGCCGCGATCGGCCACGCGAACATTGCTGTCACCACTGATCACCGATCCACGCAGCATCGGGTCACTCTTGTCTGCGTTCTCGACTGCCGAAGAGTTCGCTGATCAACACAGCAACAGTTCACTCTCTTCTGTGTTACCATAGTAGCACTACGGCACGCACCGTTCTGTGCGTTCCCGACTGCCGAAGAGTTCGCTCGCCTGTCGGCGAGTTCACCGACCTGCCTCGACCCACGTTCATTTCCTCCTAGATCGCCCGTTCGGCATTCCTGCAGATTTCATCAGACTGGGGACCTTCTTCCAACAATGACAGCGCCATGGTCTGCATCTGCCCAACCTGCCAGTCACTATGACGTGGCCAGCTGTTTCGCCCCGGCGCCCGCTTCGAACCACGGGCTGTGGAGGTCACACGCTTCCACGGTCCTTCACAGGGCTGAATACGTTTTATTCACCCTTACACACATCGGGATCCACTCAAGACCCCATCTACCGGACCACATATTTGGACCTCGCCCGCCAAGTCGAGACAGCACGACCGCCAAGACCACCGACCACTCATCGTCGTTACGGCAGCCCAAGTACGACCACCCGCCTGACCACCAGCTACCCATCATCGTTACGGCAGACCAAGTATGACCGCCTGCCAGACCGCTAGCCACCCAACAGTCTCCATCTCGAGACTACAGGAGTTGTTCGGACAGGCTCGTCAGACCATCTCATCGTTTGACGGTGTCCGTTAAAGCGAATTCTGGGGGGGCGTATGTAGCGGTACCACCGAGTGTCTCTTACTTACTGCACATAATTCCCTTTAACTATGTTTGTATAGTGCTTGCATGTACGGGGCGTTGCGCCTTTAAGAACGTGTACGGGGCGTTGCCCCTTTAAGAACACGACCTAACGCGATGACGTCATGTCGCACATCACGTGACCGCCCCAAGCGCGGGAAAACGCGATGACGTCACGACGCAATCCACGGGACTGCCGAGTCAGTCCTCCTGGCATCCCCGTTCGGGTAAGACCTGTTCCAAGGCTCTCCTGCATCGATCCTTGTTGTTTTCTGTACTTCGTCAAATCCTTCATTAAAGACCTGTTGGATTGTTTCTCCTGAGTCGACCTCAGTGATTTGGTTAGGAATACGCCTATTCCTACAAGCCTCTATATTAATCATGTGACATCACTGAGCTGATCAGTGATGTCACATGATTAGTATTGTCCAATCAGCAGTGTTACCAGCTCACGACAGGATTATATTACACACAAACATTTAATAATATGGGTTCTCCCAGTTATGGGGGCTCTTATTTTATATGTAAGAATGGCCAGTCATTTTCTATAATGAATAATTTTTTTTATTACATTCTATAAAGTTTATGTTTCATGAAATACAGTCATTATTTAGTACTGAACAATTCTTTAAAAAAAGATGTATAATTCCATGATTTTCGTGTAATTGCCTTCATGCTAGAAAGGATGTGAAATAAATATGGCTGCACACTGAGCTCCGAGACCATTCAGCCTCTGTCTGATCTGGATTCACAGTCCAACGCAACTAATCCCAACTCGCCGCCCAATTCGACCCAGCCTCTTTTCCCTGCTTAAACTGACATGGCGTCTCCCTCTCTATCCCCACACTGACCAGTTTGTGTCATCCAATCCCAATAGCATTGTAAAGCCAGCCTCCCTAACATTACTACCTGACCAACAGCTTCTGGAGCAAATGGATCGGTAGATTTCAATTACTGGCACCTGCTCCACTTGAGATTTGAGTTGAAGTGGCTCCAGTTGTTTGTGATAATCTTTCAAACACCTCCTCTTTTTGCTCTCTCTAAGTCAGGCAAGCAACTACTTGAACATTTGATCTAGAGCATGAACAATCAATGGGGTGCAGCATGAAAACATCAGTCAAATATTTGACTGGGGCTGTGATGGAAAAAGAATGGTTCCATCAGAGGAACATACTTTGGAGCCAAGCAGTAAATGTCCTGAACTCCATGATCAATATTGGAGCCAAACTGCTACTGTACCGATTTGACCTCAACCATGGTTATGTTTGCCCATCATCTAGTGTGACCTTGTGTGTTGTGTGCAGTATTTAACACAGTTTTAGGTATGCAATAAGTGACCTCTCAAATAGGGCAACCTTCAGAATTTAAGAAACTATTGCCATTTTGGAGCTGTTTATGCTAATTAACATTGTTATGTTGATCATCCAAATGGTAGGAGAAACAGATGCCTTAAATGTTACTTTTACCAACACAACAAAAATGAATGTGCTACAACGTTTGATTCAACATTACAGGAGGCAAATGAACTCTTAACATGTGGCTTGGCCCCATTAAAATGTACTGCAGCTGTTTAAGCATTTTGCAACTAGTTCATTTCACGAGGGCATTTCCATTCAGACAGATATCTGGATTTAGATGCAAAAACTGCACATCAGAGTGTTGACCACATGGCTCTGTTTCTTGTTAGATTGTGTGGTGATATGCCAGAGTGAATACCACAATTAAATCTTTGCATCTGTGTTCTGAATCATGCCAGCATTTCTTCTTTGCTTATTTGAAAAAGTAAAAGCGGGGGATGTTTCCACTTGTTTATGTTACTTTTGGGCCCAGAGTCCAGCGCAATCCAGGCAGAATCGACTGAACTAGCGCAAAAGATTGGGGCATTTTAAACGTAGGTAAGTTATGCCTAAAACCACTTATGTTCGTGTTTTCCACGATCTTTTATGCTGGTTGGATTCCATTCGTCCGAATCAGGCCCCGACCACAAAATTGGCCATGCTCCCAGGTCGAAATTGTGAGATTCCGGCGATTACGCTGTTTCGGGAAGGCTCTTCAGATTGCGCTCCTTTTCTTCGGCGCACAGGCACGTTTTGAAAGTATTTTCATATCAAAAAATATTTAATGTACTAAGAAACTGACTAGTGTATACCAATGAAACTATGAAATGGTTCAGTATAGCTTTTAAAAGTGATTTTAAATCAGGTTACTCCCAGTCAGAGGACTGGGCACCCTTATTAGCTGTATTAATAAAACTGCACAAGACTACTCCTCTTTAATACATCAAGGAATACATTTTAATGGAAAGAAAAAAAAGTAATGATTACGTTCCATTACGCTGTCCGATTGCACTGCTTCGTGGCAGTTTTACGTTTGTGATTATGCAAATGAATTTTAGCGACAACTTGAAGCGTAACCGAACCAGCGCAATTCCAAGCGTATTTTTATCACAATTTCCCATATGCGTCCAAAGCGGAAACTCTACCCCAGAGTATTTTGTCGGCAAGGATGCAACTTTCAAAATACAAGCGTTGAAGTACCTGCTACTCTCATACACTTAATTGCTAAAAACAAATCATAGACTCTTTTCCAAGTTTCAATTTAAACTTTGTCAAACAGTTAAATACAAACACACTTTATGGATGAATGTTGTTGGTTCTTCATTGGGTCAGCACTTAATGGTGTTGGAAAGTCTTATCAAAGGTGGGTGAACAAACAGTTGAGAGACCTGTTCCACCCTGAGAAGCATTGTTCTCACCTACTGATCTGGAGCAGTATTAATGCTCGGGGAGAAAAGCTGTGGCCCAATCTCTCCCCTCATTTCAGGAAAAAAAAACCAGAAAAGGCTTGAAGCGCTCAGCAGGTCAGGCTGCCTCCGTGGAGAAAACAGACATCAGTCAGTCGACGTTTCAGATCTTAAGACACTTCCTAAGGACTGGAAGGTATTACAGAAGAGCAGAAAATTGTTGTTCCTCGGCAGTACCTTCTAGTCATGAGGCAGGATTTTAAGACCTAAAACGCCGACTGTCTTCTTTCTCCACAGCAGTTTCCTGACCTGCTGAGTGTTTTTCACATTTTCTGTTATTGTTTTCAGATTTCCAGCATCTGCAGTATTTTGCTTTTTGCTCCATCATTTCAGTTGATGGATCATAGCACTGAGGTAAAAATAGAGCAAAATCACAAACTAAAACATGACCAGAAATACTGATTGTAATCTCCAGTGTGTGCTATTTTCTTATTTACACCAATGTTTCCCACACAATTGCTAATCAATCAATCAACTGGAACTATTGCCTCACAGTCATTAATCTTTCATTCTGAATGTCATGCATCAATAATCTGGAGGACCCTGGCCATTGGCATTCATTATAATAATCTCCACCAACAAAAAAAAAGACCCAAACTACAAAAAAACAGAGGCCTGGAATTTCCTCAGAATTGCTCCTGCTCCGCCGCTGTGACTGCACCAAAATTGAATCGGAAATCCCGTTTACATGTGTAAATTGGGCTTCCATTGTACTTTCAGTGAAGTTATGGCAGCAAAGCAGGAGAAGCACCGAGGAAAAATTCCTAAACTAAGTTTTACGGGAACTCTTCCTTCATAGCCATTTAAACATAAACATTTGAAGACCCTGTAACATAGGCCAGTGGAAAGATGTTCTTAAGCATCATTTTGACTTTGAGGATCTCAGTTTGAATTTTGGTCAGATATATATCTTCTCCAGCGATGATAATTTTTTTCTTATATAACAAATTTGTTTGGCACAGTTATGTAGATCTTTTCCACTTATGCAATTGCTAATGATACCAAAATTGGGAGGGCGGGGGTTGGTTTTGGCAAACTGTGAGGAAGATTGCAGTAGATTTAAGGAGGACATGAGTTAGCGGAGCGAGCGGATAGGTGGCAAATATGGTTCAATGCAAAGAACTGTGAAGCATTATATTTGAAGAAAAGTAGTTGAAAATACTCTGGGGGAGAAATTGGGTGAGTAGCGCCACCTGTTAGCACCTAAAGAGGCAGTCAGTGGCTGTAGCGCCACTGGCTGTGTCTCCCGCGATATTCAGTAGGGGCGCAATGGTGGTGTTAGGCATTTGCGCTGCGCCGCCACCGATGACGTCATCGGTGTGCGCAGCGCCCCATTCGTGCCCCGTTCGCGATATTTGGTAGCGAACGCTGCAGTTGCGCTGCTCGCTACCCGCGCCCGGTTCACGGGGCCTTACTGTGCCGGCAGCGGCGCAAGTTAAGGTGGAAGTGCGGGGCGGCCACCTTTTCGGTGGCCGCCTGCCAGCACCTCCATCCCCGACCTCCTAACCACCCCCCCGTGGCATTGCCGGCTGTTTCCCGAGAGCCCGGCACTTCTCCTTGGTGCCGGGCTCATTTGCCGGCACTCGCGAGCGGGGATCGCGCTGTTGCAGGCACTTCCCCCTTAACAGTGGGAGGAAGGCCTGCAGTACCGCAGCATGCCATGCCGCAGCGTGTGGCGCTGCGGCACGTTGCGCTGCGATATTCAGTTTCAGCGCCCTAAGAGGGACGTGGAGTGCCTCGAGCCTCGCCCCGTGTCCCTCGAGCAGCAATGAAACTGAATATCTGACGATCGCTAAAGCCTCGAACGCTGCGCTAAATCCTGCGCTCAGGCGACTTTTGCGCCACTTTGGCGCCCCAACCCAATTTCTAGGCCTCTGAATTGTAAGATCATTAACAGAGTTAAAATGCTGAGAAGTCTAGGGGTGCAGATACATAGACCTTTAAAGTTGAGAGTGCAGATAAAAAAGATAAGATTTGGAGTTATATACATAGGAGCATTGCGTTTCAAAAACAAAGAAATTATGTTAACTTTGTATAAATATTTGCCCCAGTTGCATACATTTCTGGGCACCCCTGTATAGGAAGGCTATTCAAGCCATAAAAAGAACACAGTGAATATTCACTAGAAAGATACCAGAATACGAGATTATGATTATGATTAAAAGCCTTGAAAAGTTGTTTTTTTGTAATTACACTGAAACATAAAGGGCTAAGTGGGGTGGCTCCTAATAAAGGTTTTCAAAATTATGAAAGGTTTTCAGCTTGGAAATAGTGGTAGGTAAATCGGTAATGAGAGGGCATAGAATTATCACTGGAACAACCAATGGGGAAGTTAGAAAAAAATTCACACAGAAGATTATTAGAACAAGGAATGGTTTCGCACAAGTGACTTATTGAATATAAAACAATACGGAAAAGGGGCAAGGGACAAAATGCAGTCGATAGCTCCAGTTTATGAATGAGCACCAGCACAAGTGTGATGAGCCAAATGGCCTAATTCTGATCCTATGATCTTGTTAAGTCTGTGTGTTATAGTGATAATTACTACACAGACTACAAGAGTAAATTCAACAGGTCTTTACTGGTTGGAGGTCGGGACTATACTGAATACAATATTAATACACAGTGCTTATATACCGGTGTGGTCACCACCGGTATTACGTATACAGCAGCCAGAGAAAGTAGTACATCTCTTAAGGTGGAACAGGCTTAAGTTCTCTTAAGGTGAAACAGGTTACATAGACCACAATCCTCCCTTTTTAGCTTAACAGTCATATCCCCATTTAACATAACATAATAACATATATACATATATAACTTCAGGTATAACAGTTCAAAGGTTCAGTCTCTCAGGAGGCTTTCTGATGCGGCTTGGATAACGCCTCTCAGTAGTCTCTGATTCTTGTTGTTGAGGTGCCTCCTCTATTTGGTTTCCAATGTATTGGGTGTCATCATCATCAAGTACATTCCCTGCCGAGGTAGATGCCTCAGGTTCATTAACGTCTTCCACAGTTGTCTCTGTCACAACCATGGGTTCCACCCTTGCTCTCGACTCTACCAGTTGATCCGCATGACGCCTTATCACATTATGACCAATATCTACTGTGTACATCAGAGGTCCTTGTCTGGCCCGAATTGTTCCGGACTGCCATTTTTCGTTTCCATAGCCCCTTGCCAACACTGGTTGTCCTACGTCGAAAGTTCGAGTGGTCTTGTTGTTAATATGCCGAAACTGTTTGTTTTCCACTTCCCTCCGCACATTTGGTTTTAACAAGTCCAACTTGGACCGCAACCTCTTGTTATAAAACATCATGGCAGGACTTTGGTTAGTCACTGCATGATCGGCGTTTCGATATGACATCAGGAACTTGTCGACCTTGTGTTGCAGCGGAATCTGATCATCGTTCATGGCCTTAATTGCCTTTTTGAATGTCTGGACAAATCTTTCAGCCAACCCGTTTGTCGCCAGATGATATGGGGCAGAGGTATAATGTTTTACTCCATTCTTCTTTAAGAATTGTCGGAATTCTTCCAATACAAACTGTGGTCCGTTGTCCGAACAGATCTGTTCTGGCAATCCGTTCCTTGCGAATATTGTTCTTAACACCGCAATTGTCTTTTCTGAAGTAGTGGTATTCATCTTGATGACTTCTGGCCATTTGGAATGTGCGTCCACCGCGATTAGGAACATGGAGTCCATGAATGGACCAGCAAAGTCAATGTGTACGTGTTGCCATGGGGCTGAAGGCCATTCCCATGGGTGTAGCGGTGCTATCGGAGGTGCATTTTGCACTTTTTGGCACCCAGCGCAGCTTTTCGTTAACTCCTCAATCTGTTGGTCAATACCCGGCCACCATACATAAGCCCTAGCAAGACTTTTCATTTTAACTCCCCCCAGATGACCTTCATGCAGTTCGTTTAAAACTCTTTCCCTTAACTTGGGAGGAATAATCACTCTTGTCCCGTACATCAAGGTACCATGGCAGACGGACAGCTGGTCTCGCCTTGCCGAAAATGCCGGTAACAGAGGATCACCCCGTGTTGGCCATCCTTTCACTGTCACCTCGTAGACTCTGGACAGTGTCGGGTCGTTCCTGGTTTCTCTTTCAATACTTGCATTGGTGACTGGTAAACACTCGATGATGGTCGAATGAAATAACTCAACAGGGTCAACTTTCGTCGTGTCTTCTTCTTCAGGTAGTGGCAGGCGCGACAGCCCATCAGCATTGCCATGCTGTTTCGTACCTTTGAATTCTATTTGATATTGATGTGCCCCTAGGAAAAGAGACCATCTCTGGAGACGCTGCGCTGTCATCACCGAAACACCCTTCTTAGGGTTAAAAATGGATACCAACGGTTGATGGTCTGTCAGAAGTGTGAATTTTTGGCCCTGCAGGTAATGATTAAACTTCTTCACTCCTCATACAAGGCTAAGAGCCTCCCTATCGATCTGCGCATAGTTGCGCTCAGCGGAAGTCAATGATCTGGATGCAAACGCGACTGGCCTTTCCGTGCCATTTGGCAACTTGTGTGAGAGTACTGCCCCAATACCATATGGAGAAACATCACAAGCCAACCGAATAGGCAGTGTCGGCTTGAAGTGAGCCAACACTTCCTCTGAGGTGATCAATTCTTTGCTTTTGCGAAATGCCTTCTTACAGTTTTCGCCCCATTCCCATGGTACCCCTTTCTGTAAAAGAGCGTTTAACGGGTGCAGTACCGTGGATAGATTTGGCAGAAATTTATGGTAATAGTTAATTAATCCTAGAAACGACCTCAACTGAGAGACATTCTCCGGAGCGGGAGCCTTTACAACTGCCTCAATCTTGTCAGGAGACTTATGAAGCCCCTCCCGGTCAATGACATGGCCACAGTACGAGATCCGCTTCTGGAAGAACTCACATTTCTGCCGATTTACTCTAAGTCCATACTCTTTCAGTCTGTTGAGCACCAGTTCCAAGTTTGCGAGATGTTGTTCATCACCATCACCTGTGATCAGAATATCGTCCAGGTAACATTGTGTGCCTGGAATTCCCTGTAATACCTGCTCCATGGCCCTCTGCCAAATTGCTGGAGCCGATGCCACTCCAAAAACCAGCCTATTGTACCGGTACAACCCTCGATGCGTGTTGATCGTGAGGTATTGGCGTGGCTCTTCCTCAACCTCCATCTGCAAGTACGCCTGCGCCAGGTCTATCTTGGTGAAGTGTTTCCCGCCAGACAATGAAGCGAAAATATCCTCAATCCGTGGAAGCGGATACTGCACCGTGTGAAGCACCGGATTAACGGTGATTTTGAAGTCTCCACAGATGCGAACCTTCCCTGGATCTCCTGGCTTGTTGCTCGCAGGACGTTTCATAACGGGAACAATGGGCATAGCCCACTCACTCCAATCTACCTTAGACAGTACACCTGAACGTTCTAGTGCTTCCAGTTCCGCTTCAACAGTAGGTCGTATTGCATAGGGTACCGGTCTGGCTTTAAAAAATTTTGGTTGTGCATGTTCATCAATCTTGATGTTTGCCGTAATTCCTCTCAGTGTTCCCAGTCCCTGCTGGAACACCTCTTTAGCATCATCCAATATTCTGGACAATCGTTTAGGTTTGACATCTGTTTCCCCGGAATCTACCGTTAGTGCCTTCAAGGAGTGCCAGTCCATATTCATTTTCCTAATCCACTCCCGTCCTAGTAGTGGTGGACCTCCTTCAGGTAGCACATATAAGTCCATTACTTGGCTTTCTTCACCCTTGTGGACCACTTCTACCTCTATTTTTCCGATGGGGTACACTCTTTGCCCCGTGTATGTTTTCAATATAATCTCCGTATCCTGTAGGGGAATATGTTGGAATAACCTTCTGTAATCTTTCTTATTCATGACCGTCAATGCCGATCCAGTGTCCAATTCCATTTTTACTTGGACTCCTGCTATCTGAAGAGTGACCCAAATTGTCTGGAGATCTGCATCCTTACCAACGTTGTGTACTCTTAAGCTATCCAGTTCATTACTGCTAGCGTCTGAATCTGACTTCTGTTCGGTCAAACTGTTCTTTGTCACCTTGTGTACCTTTGCGTATTTTCCTTGCGGTGACTTTTTGTTGCTGGTCTTCTTTCCTGACCGGCATACTTTAGCTATGTGGCCAAGCCTGCCACATGTTCTGCATTCTTGGTTTTTAAACCAACACTGGTTCTGATCGTGCGTTGTCTTTCCACAACGATAACATTTGACAGAACTCAAACCCAATTTGTTTGTACCGAGTTCCGGTGACCGTAGCTGCATTACTGCCGTGCCTCTCGCTGCGGCTTCGTGTGCTGCTGCCATAGTGACCGCCTTCTCAAGCGTCAGCTCATTCTCCTCAAGCAGTCGCTTTTGTGTATCCTGTTTAAATAAACCACACACAAATTTATCTCGTAGTGCCTCTGTCAGTCCCGTTCCAAACTGACAATATTTTGCTAGCTTACGTAATTCCATCAAATATTCAGCATTGCTTTCATTCTGCAGCTGCCTTCTGTCGTAAAATTTAAATCATTCCGCTAGCATCAGCGGCGTGGGGTTTAGATGATTTTTCAGGACAGTAACAATCTCATCGAACGTCTTATCCGCCGGTTCATCTGGTGATAACAGGTGTTTCAATTGCCCGTATGTCTTCGCACCCATTAAATTTAATAATGTTAGTGCTTTATCTGCATCAGGAATTTTATTTGCCTTACAATAATTTTGTATGCGTTCTACATACATGGCCCAATCCTCGATGTCACTATCAAAGGTATTAATGTTCCCATGTTTAGGCATCGTTGCAATTTATTGTATTTTTATGTTATCCAAGGTGGCGGCTTCCCGCTCTTGTCGTCGTCCTCCGCCCACAAAATGGCGGTTTTCCCACGCTTGGCGGTCTTCAACCGTCCCCCGACGCTGTCTCCGCTTCACCGCGGCTCTCGCACCTTCAGTTTCCCCAGACACTGCGCCTTTTAGCCCGAATGCGGCCCTTATCTCCGGTCGCGATCGCTGTCCCCGCGCTGCGCCTCTCGCTCGAAAGCGGCCCGGCCCTTATCTCCGGTCACGATTGATCTCACCGCCCTTATTCCTCCGTCTTCCCAGCCCCGTCTGTACAGCCAACGCGGTTGACTTTCTGTCGCGTCGCTGCCCGGCTTACCCACCACCGAGGTAGAAAAGAAGAAAGCTGACAGTCGTTGATGGAGGCTTCGAGGTCAGGATGTCTTCTGCACTCCGGTTTCTCGATGCCTGCCACTCGACGTGTCTTCCAGTAGGGTGATGAGGGTGGAAACCTCTCTTCGACGTCCTGTCTGTGGACGAAGCCGCCGTGGAAATAACTGCCGCAGGGTAAGAATCGGACTCGTCGCCACTGTTAAGTCTGTGTGTTATAGTGATAATTACTACACAGACTACAAGAGTAAATTCAACAGGTCTTTACTGGTTGGAGGTCGGGACTATACTGAATACAATATTAATACACAGTGCTTATATACCGGTGTGGTCACCACTGGTATTACGTATACAGCAGCCAGAGAAAGTAGTACATCTCTTAAGGTGGAACAGGCTTAAGTTCTCTTAAGGTGGAACAGGTTACATACACCACAGATCTGAATTTAGTTCACAGTTGATATGAATTTCAAGCGTTAACTGAAATGTCACAATTCTCATCTGTAGAACCACATAATAGAAACTGTGCTACCAAAAATACCATGCTCTTGCAGATGTATTGTTGGGGCAACGCAGAGGTAATTCCATATGGCAATCAATGATTGCTGTCAGACAAGCAGCTAAGATGCATCTATAGGAGGAGTGTTCTGCATTTTAAATAGGAGTCTGGAGTTTCTCTTTAAAATATATCAGCTTTATAGCCATTTAACACATTTCACACCTCCTAACCACTCTGAAGCAGTATGAGCATCAGAACAGAAAGGAAACTGCAAATAAGAAGAGAGGAACAGATAGGACAAGATTCCAAAATGAAAAACGACAGAGAAACAAAAAAGGAATAGATTTTGCACTTGAGTTTTGTTAGAACAGTACTTCAACATTGTTCACAGGTAATATATTACTGTTTCGGACATGAAAACAAACTTTGACATGAAAACAAACTTAGTTCACCCCTATTGGAGAAGTTGGCTATGCTAAAATCTGTTTATAGCGTGATCAAAGTAATTCCCCTGAAAGTGTCTCTGACAGATTTACCCCAGCCAGAAACAGAACCAGCTGACAGATCCCTTTGAAAACAACAGTTGTTGAACAGGTGCTGCAAACGTCTTCTAGTGAAAGAATTGTTGCCATTAACTAACACTGGGCTTGTTGTCTTTTGTGATTAGGTCAGTTATTATTCTTGCCACTGCCCTGAACGACTGACAGACTACAGACCCTCATTCCCCAAGACATACACACATAGCCTTTTTGGTTATGTTTAGTACATACATCAGTAGTCTGTTTGAATGTTTACTTACTAAACACTGCTTAAATTCTTAAGTTTTCAATATTCCAATATCCATAGAAATTAAGAAAATGTACAACAGGTGATTCTATGTGGAATTAGAATGCCATCTGTTTTATTGATATCATCTCTTCTGCGGTTCAGGCAAGTTGTGCAATTTAGCTGAATCAGACAAACGGGGCACATTATTCTGCAGCATTCTATATCAGGCTACATATTCTTTGCCTCAGAACATTCTGTGGCTCAAAAATGGTCTTTTCAAAGCATATGAGAGAGCATTACATCTGTTCACAAAACCAATAGAATGAAATGCATTAGTATTTTCCATTGAAATATAGATGTTACTGGTAAATAAAGTTAACTCTCCCACCACCCCCTGCAACCCCCCCCCTCTCAAAATGAATCACCATTTGTTAAAAGAGGATCTTGGATTTAACCCTTACAGGGTTACAATAGTGTTATGGTTATGTTACTACACTAGTAATCCAGAGGCCTGGGCTAATAATCCAGGGACCCCGAGTTCAAATCCCACCATGACAGTTTGAGAATTTGAATTCAGTTAAAAAAATCTGGAAATAAAAAGCTGGTATTAATAAAAGTGACCATGAAGCTGTTGGATTGTCATAAAAACCCAACTGGTTAATAACGTCCTTGAAGGAAGGAAATCTGCCGTCTTTACCCAATCTGCCTTATATGTGATTCCAGTCCCACACCAATGTGCTTGACTCTTAACTTCAAGAAGAAGGCCTACCACAACAGTCTCAGGGCAACTAGGGATAAACAATAGATCGGCAATAAATGCTGGCCTTGCCAACAACTCCCACATCCCAAGAATGAATTGTCACTAATTGTAAGCAATCAATCTCTATGAATTAATTAACATATTTAAATTGGCTCCCAATTGTACTGTGGGAGCCTGATTTAAAATTCACTGCTATTGCACGGATTTCACAGGGGGGTTGGGAAAGCCGATAGTGAAAGGGGGGCGGGAGATGTCGGCTCCACAGCACTCCTTGTGGGCCAGGACTATTCAAGGAAGCCTTCAGCCCCAATAGCCAGCCTCCTCCCCCCACCACCCCAGCCCCGTTTGCTGACCTCCCACCAGCCACGATCGCCGGCCTTCTCCCCCACTCCCAATTTCACGGGTTCTTCAACATCCCCTGCACCCGCCCCGCCTGCTCATGAATATCAGGGCCAATGTTTCTGCAGATTAGTATTGAATTTATATCATTTGAGTTCTTATGTATTAAAATCAAAATCATTCGCTAATTGGAAAGGGAGAATTCTCGGTTTCTTTTCTTTGCAATAATAGAAACATAGAAAAATAGGAGCAGGAGTAGGCCATTTGGCCCTTCGAGCCTGCTCCGCCATTCAATATGATCATGGCT
This sequence comes from Somniosus microcephalus, assembly GCF_052327205.1. NCBI lineage: Eukaryota > Metazoa > Chordata > Chondrichthyes > Squaliformes > Somniosidae > Somniosus > Somniosus microcephalus. The sequence continues at coordinate 172,407,998 of NC_140999.1, read as the reverse complement.
GATCCTCTATCTCAATATCATATTCCCGCTCTCTCCCCATACCCCTTGATGACTTTTGTGTCTAGAAATCAATCTATCTCCTTCTTAAATATATTCAGTGACTTGGCCTCCACAGCCTTCTGTGGTAAAGAATTCCACAGGTTCAACACCCTCTGAGTGAAGAAATTTCTCCTCATCTCAGTCCTAAATGTCCTACTCCGTATCCTGAGACTGTGACCCCTCGTTCTAGATCCCCCAGCCAGGGGAAACATCCTCCCTGCATCCAGGCTGTCTAGCCCTGTCAGAATTTTATACGTTTCCACGAGATCCCCTCTCACTCTTCTAAACTCTAGTGAATACAGGCCTAGTTGACCCAATCTCTCCTCATACGACAGTCCTGCCATCCCAGGAATCAGTCTGGTGAACCTTCGCTGCACTCTCTCTATGGCAAGTATATCCTTTCTTAGGTAAAGAGACCAAAACTGCACACAGTACTCCAGGCGTGGTCTCACCAAGGACCTGTACAATTGTAGCAAGACATCCTTGCTCCTGTACTAATACTCTACCCTTAACAAAGACATGGTGTGGAGATGCCGGTGTTGGACTGGGGTGGACAAATGTCAGAAATCACACAACACCAGGTTATAGTCCAACAGCTTTATTTGAAATCACAAGCTTTCGGAGCGCTGCTCCTTCGTCAGGTGAAGTGGAAAGATGCATAAAAACACAGCTTATATAGTCAGAGAATAATGTCAGATGTTTACAGGTAATCTTTCTAACTGCCATTTATCACACCTCGGCAGAGAGATAATCACAGCAATCAAAGGACACCATTTACACCTTTGATTGCTGTGATTATCTCTCTGCCGAGGTGTGATAAATGGCAGTTAGAAAGATTACCTGTAAACATCTGACATTATTCTCTGACTATATAAGCTGTGTTTTTATGCATCTCTCCACTTCACCTGACGAAGGAGCAGCGCTCCGAAAGCTTGTGATTTCAAATAAAGCTGTTGGACTATAACCTGGTGTTGTGTGATTTCTTACACTTAACAAAGACATCATCTTTCAAACTGCACACTGCATTTCTACTGCTCCAAAAATGAAATGCTGGACATTGGTTGAAAGTGAGAGAAAAGCCAACGTTTATTTGTTGAGGCGATTACTGATGAAATCATGCAGCTGCACGATCAAATTGAAAGTAATTAGTTAAAAATCTCTGGTTGGGAAAAGTTTGGAATCTATAATTATTGTTGTAGCAGGCGACTACCAGGATGATAGAAGTTGAATGAGGTGGACCTTGGTCTTTTGTCGTCTCACAATTCCTGTGCTCCTAGGTTCCTAACTGACTTAAATTGAAAGCAGTTTTTCTTTAAATGAATACTCTGGAAATTACTGCGGGAATTGTTATTGAATGAATGAATAATATCAAATTCTTCTTTCTGCTATTACTCATTTAAAATAACAGAGAGAGGGATTTGATAAAAGTATGTATAGCATTTGTATGATAATATTGCTCATAGAAATTGCCAGGCTAATATTAGTGAAGGACATCTTCAATCTTCGGTCTTATGCCAGGATCCCTACAGTCCCTTTAGTCTAGAGAGGTCCCAGCACAAACCACAGCACCACATTTCTTCAGGCGCCTCTCTGTTGGGGTGAACAATTTTCTAACTCAAAGGAAAGTGAGATAGGAGGCTAGGATCACTTCTCTTGTCTCATTTCCATCTTTACCCCATCCTGTGAGGGCGGGAGCGGGGACTGCAGGGAGGATGAGCAACCTGGCCACAGCACCGTGGTACAGGGGGCCATTCAAGTGGAGGGAGTAAAAAGAAATGTTGTTGTGGTAGGGGATAGTATCATTAGGGGGATAGATAGAGTTCTCTGCAGTCAATAGCGGGAGTCCCGAAGGCTGTGTTGCCTGCCCGGTGCCAGGGTTAAGGACATCTCTTCTGGGCTGGAAAGAAACTTGGAGTGGGAGGGGGAGGATCCAGTTGTCGTGGTCCATGTTGGTACAAGCGACGTAGATAGGACAAGGAAGACGGTTCTGTTAAAGGAGTATGAGCAGCTAGGGGTCAAATTAAAAAACAGAACTTCAAGGGTAATAATCTCTGGGTTATTACCTGAGCCACGAGCGAATTTGGCTAGGATAAATAAAATTAAAGAGTTAAATGCGTGGCTCAAAGACTGGTGTGGGAGAAATTGGTTTTGCTTCTTGGGACACTGGCACCAGTACTGGGACAGGAGGGAGCTGTTCCGTTGGGACGGACTCCACTTGGCCAGTGCTGGGACTAGAGTCCTGGCGAATCATATAACTAGGGCTGTAGAGAGGGCTTTAAACTAATTAGTGGGGGGGAGGTTTCTAGAGAGCAAATAATAGAAATGACAACAGAGAAGGTCATAGACTTAGGTAGCAGTGGGGGAATTAAAAAACAGAACGTGTCAGGAAGGGACAGAAGGTATGGAGTAAAAAGTAAAGTACTAAAAAGGGAAAAAACAGGAACTAAGTGTTACAAAACATATTTGAAAGTTCTTTATCTGAATGCACGTAGCATTCGTAACAAAATGAATGAGTTAACGGCACAAATAACGACATATGGGTATGATCTTGTGGCCATTACAGAAACATGGCTGCAGGGTGACCATGACTGGGAATTAAACATACCAGGTTATTTAATAATCAGGAAGGACAAGCAGGAAGGGAGAGGAGGTGGGGTGGCTATGTTAATAAAGGAAGGAATCACTATAATGCAGAGAAATGATATTGGGTCAAAGGAGCAGGATAGTGAAAGAGTTTGGGTGGAGATAAGGAATAATAAGGGGAAAAAAACACTAGTGGGTGTAGTCTATAGGCCTCCGAACAGTTGCAATGCTGTTGGACGGAGTATTAATCAGGAAATAGTTGAGGCTTGTAATAAGGGAACAGCTATAATTATGGGGGATTTTAATTATCATATTAACTGGACAAATCAAATTGGGCAGAGCAGCCTTGAGGATGAGTTCATTGAGTGTATTAGGGATGGGTTTCTTGAGCAGTATGTAACTGAACCGACCAGGGGGCAAGCAACCTTAGATTTGGTCCTGTGTAATGAGACAGGATTAATTAAAAATGTCCTAGTAAAGGATCCCCTTGGAATGAGTGACCATAACATGGTTGAATTCCATATTCAATTAGAGGGTGAGAAGGTTGGATCTCAAACAAGCGTGCTGAGCTTGAATAAAGGAGACTATGAAGGTATGAGAGCGGAATTGATTAGAGTGGACTGGGAAAATAGATTAAAGGGTAAGACGGTACATGATCAGTGGTGTACATTTAAGGAGTTATTTTACAACTTCCAAAAAATATATATTCCACTGAGGAAAAAAGGGTGTAAAAGAAAAGATAGCCATCCGTGGCTAAGTAAAGTAATTATGGATAGTATCCGACTAAAAACAAGGGCATATAAGGTAGCCAAATCTAGTGGGAGGATGGAAGATTGGGAAGTCTTTAAAAGACAGCAAAAAATAACTAAAAGATTGATTAAGAAAGGGAAGATAGATTATGAAAGTAAATTAGCAAAAAATATAAAAACAGACAGCAAAAGTTTCTATAGTTATATAAAAAGAAAAAGGGTGGCTAAAGTAAATGTTGGTCCCTTAGAGGATGAGACCGGGAAATTAATGGTGGGAAACATGGAGATGGCAAAAACACTGAACAATTATTTTGTATCAGCCTTTACAGTAGAGGACACTAAGAATATCCCAACACTGGACAAACAGGGGGCTCTAGGGGGGGAGGAACTAAATACGAGTAAAATCACTAAGGAAGTGGTACTTGGTAAAATAATGAGACTCAAGGCCGATAAATCCCCTGGACCTGATGGCTTGCATCCTAGGGTCTTGAGGGAAGTGGCGGTAGGGATTGTGGATGCATTGGTAATAATTTTCCAAAACTCACTGGACTCAGCAAAGGTCCCAGCAGATTGGAAAACTGCTAATGTAACACCCTTATTTAAAAAGGGTAGTAGGCAGAAGGCTGGAAACTATAGACCTGTTAGCCTAACATCTGTGGTGGTTAAATGTTAGAGTCCATTATTAAGGAGACAGTAACGGGACATTTGGATAAACATAATTTAATAGGACAAACTCAGCATAGTTTCATGAAGGGGAAGTCATGTTTGACAAATTTGCTTGAGTTTTTTGAGGATGTAACATACAGGGTGGATAAAGGTGAACCAGTGGACGTAGTGTATTTAGACTTCCAAAAGGCATTTGACAAGGTGCCACACAAAAGATTATTGCTCAAAATAAAAAATCATGGGATTGGGGGTAATATTCTGGCGTGAGTGGAGGATTGGCTCTCTAACAGAAAGCAGAGAGTTGGGATAAATGGTTAATTCTCAGATTGGCAACCAGTAACTAGTGGTGTTCCGCAGGGGTCAGTGCTGGGTCCCCAACTCTTTACAATCTATATTAACGATTTGGAGGAGGGGACCGAGTGTAACATATCAAAGTTTGCAGATCATACAAAGATGGGACAGAAAGTAGTGAGTGAGGAGGACATAAAAAACCTGCAAAGGGACATAGACAGGCTAAGTAAGTGGGCAGAGATTTGGCAGATGGAATACAATACTGGAAAGTGTGAGGTTATGCACTTTGGCAGGAAAAATCATAGAGCAAGTTATTATCTTAATGGCAAGAAACTGGAAAGTACTGTAGTACAAAGGGATCTGGGGGTCCTGGTGCACGAAACTCAAAAAGTTAGTATGCAGGTGCAGCAAGTGATCAAGAAGGCCAATGGAATGTTGGCTTTTATTGCTAGGGGGATGGAATATAAAAACAGGGAGGTATTGCTGCAGTTGTACAAGGTATTGGTGAGACCGCACCTGGAATACTGCATACAGTTTTGGTGTCCATACTTAAGAAAAGACATACTTGCTCTCGAGTCAGTACAAAGAGGGTTCACTCGGTTAATCCCGGGGATGAGGGGGTGGTCATATGAGGAGAGGTTGAGTAGATTGGGACTCTACTCATTGGAGTTCAGAAGAATGAGAGGCGATCTTATTGAAACATATAAGATTGTGAAGGGGCTTGATCGGGTGGATGCGGTGAGGATGTTCCCAATGAAGGGTGAAACTAGAACTAGGGGGCATAATCTTAGAATAAGGGGCTGCTCTTTCAAAACTGAGATAAGGAGAAACTTCTTCACTCAGAGGGTGGTAGGTTTGTGGAATTTGCTGCCCCAGCAAGCTGTGGAAGCTACATCATTAAATAAATTTAAAACAGAAATAGATAGTTTCCTAGAAGTAAAGGGAATTAAGGGTTACGGGGAGCGGGCAGGAAATTGGACATGAGTCTAGGTTCGGAATGGTCATGACCCTATGGGTAGTGGAGTGGGCCCAGGGGCCGTGTAGCCTGGTTCTGCTCCTACTGTGTTCTAATTCTGTGTTAGATTTCAGGAGATGGTTTTATTCCTGTTCCTGGCTGGGGTGGAGATCGCCTTTACAGAAGGTAAGTACTGTAGAAAATATAGGGACAGAGTGATCTCCTGGAAGAATTTCGATCGCCTAGATGGGTCGGAGAGGAATTTCCCAGATTTTTTCTCCCATATTGGCCATTGGGTCTTTATCTGGTTTTTTGCCTCTCCCGGGAGATCACATGGGTTCGGGTGGATGCAGAGTGATAGAAGATTTGAGGTTAGGATCAGATCAGCCATGATCTTATTGAATGGTGGAGCAGGCTCGAGGGGCCGATTGGCCTACTCCTGCTCCTATTTCTTATGTTCTTATGTACATACATTGAGGATCAGGAGGAATTCCCAGGACAGTGCAGTGGGGGAAGAGGTCAAATAGAATAGGTCTCCATCCATTTTTCTTCTTCACTGCAACTGGGAACTGAGCATCCCCCAGAAAAGGAAAATCTCCCCTGCGTTCCTTATATTTGCATTTACAGGGTTACTACAAATAGCAAAATGAAATCTTACCCCCACTACCCACCCCCATTATATTTTGTTGCTTTGAAAAATCCAATTTGTCTACATTTGTATGATTAACTTTTACAAATTCTGAATGTTAAGAACTAAAGTGAAACCAGTCTGATGTACCACAATATAAAATAACCATTACAGCACACCTTAGTGGGGGGGTCTTTCACTCCAGTGGGACATTCTTAAGTATCCTTTGTAGATTATTACTTTGTGAAGCAGTTTTAGGCCAAAGGTCCATGGTCTCCAACTCCCATACTAAGGCAGAACATTATTTTTCTGAATAGCACATCTGGATGATATTTCTAATACATGTAAAGGACTAGGATCCAAATGGAAAAAAATGCATGAGAGTAATAAGCACAGGCTTGCTGCCCTCTCACACTCTGATCATTTTAAATGCAAGAACACAAATGGATGTGGTTAAAAACTATTTAGCAATGTGAGAATAATTTTGCAGCAAAGGACTGCATAAGGTGGAATGTTAAAATCACTGCATCAGCAAGATAGGCTATTGTATAACATATGGGCTGGTAAGTAGAAATAATGTATAAATTAAAAACAATAAGCATAAATGGCACAATTAGACAGTCACTTTCTATTAATCAACATTCAATTTTAAAAGGTGGCAGTTAATGTAATGTTGATTTTCTTGTATAAAATGGGAAAGCATTCGATCTCTTGAGACCCTATTCTAATATAGTGTTGGAATGCAATATGCTTTTATTACAACAACTTCCTCAGGAATACCAGATGTCAAACTTATCCAGGTGGGGGAAAAAAACTAAAATTATCAAATACAGTTCATTCAAAGTTTAAGGATTTCAAAAATCTTTGATATACTAGCACACTAACAAATGTTTCAATTTGGTTGTGGCACGTATCACGGAAAGACCATTTCCTCTCATAAATTATCAGTTTTATCCATAAATAAATGTGTGCAAACAAATACTCTGACATTATGTTTATACAAGTAATATAAACAGCTCTGCCAAAGTTCCACACTCCGGTTTCCTACATACCAAATATGGTTTGATTTTCATGTATATTTGATAAGAATCCCTTTTTGTTTGTGTGATGATCTCTTGAAAGGCCAAGTTCTTCAGTCTCTTCTATGGCATCACCAAACACTCTTGAAATTAGGAAACCCGGGGGAGAAATTAGTCCCCGTTGCGCCTGATGTCTGGGTGATGAAAAGGAGTTGAGGGAAATTATTTCCGGGCTCGATCCCTTGTATCCGATCACCCCAAGAAATGATCGAGCTGCTAATTAGGAAGCCGGGATTAACGAGTGCCTGGGGCGCAAGCCTAAAACAGACATTGGGATCCTTGAATATACTAATCAGGGGCCGACTGCCTTATTTAGAACCCCGATGCCAAATACCCGCTCAGTTTTTGCAAGGTCTACACTGGTCTAACCAACGGTCCTTTAAAGGGTCTGCTGGAGGCCAGCAAAGAACGGGCAAGTTTCTTGTATTTATCTTACAGTGGAGCCAGGAGGAGCAAGAGTGCTTACTCCTGCTACAACTGTACAAGGTATTGGTGAGACCACACCTTGGATACTGCATACAGTTTTGGTCTCCTTATTTAAGGAAGGATATACTTGCATTGGAGACAGTTCAGAGATGATTCACTAGGTTAATTCCAGAGATGAAGGGGTTGACTTATGAAGAAAGGTTGAGCAAGTTGGGTCTATACTCATTGGAATTTAGAAGAATGAGAGGTGATCTTATTGAAACTTAAAAGATACTGAGGGGGCTCGACAAGGTAGATGCAGAGAGGATGTTTCCCCTCGTGGGGCAATCTAGAACTCAGGGGCACAGTCTCAGAATAAGGGGTCGCCCTTTTAGAACTGAGATGAGGAGGAATTTCTTCTCTCAGAGGGTTGTAAATCTGTGGAATTCTCTGCCCCAGAGAGCCGTGGAGGCTGGATCATTAAATACATTTAAGGTGGAGATAGACAGATTTTTGCAAGATAAGGGAGTGAAGGGTTATGGGGAGCAGGCAGGGAAGTGGCTTTGAGCCCTAGATCAGCCATGATCTTATTCAATGGCGGAGCAGGCTCGAGGGGCCAAGTGGCCTATTCCTGCTCCTATTTCTTATGTTCTTATGTTCCTTCTCCGCAGCAATACCATGGGCTCCTGCCAGCGTACACTCGACCCCCTCTCCCATTCACCTCTCCCAGGACTTTGCTGTGGGCCAGCAGGGTCCCAAATGGCGAGCTGCATCGGGGTGCCTGATTGGCATCTGCAGCTTGCCCGATATGTAGATCAGGCCTGAGGCCCAAATTCTAGCGAGCCTCGGGCCTTCACGCTGGCTTTCAGCATGAGGCCAAATTCCCAGCCTATCTCTCTCATACCAATCTGCATGGAGCATACTTGACATTCTTGCTACGTTTTATAGCTGTGGCACCTGGTGAACATTAATGATGCTTTTCTGTTAACACAATGGCCTTCCACATGGCTCTGGCCCTAAAGGGAGACTGCTCACTATATCTTCATTAACTTTATTATGAATTAACTCCTGGGTTTCACTATCAAGTTTGGGGAACAAAAGGAGAAAGAACCCAGGATCTTCGTCTTGGAGAGTCCTTTCACGTCAGCAAATAATTTAAGCACACTCTGTGCATTTGAGCTGCCCTTCCAGATTAAAAGAATATGTCACATTGCATGGTATTAATAAGTGAATCATGCTACAAATAGAGCAATATGAACAATCCATTCTGATTTATAATCTAAATTTTTATGCCTGTTTTGGCAGCTGGTCTAAGTCTTTATGTTCATCAAATTGATTTTTTTCTTTTCCATGGAAAGAAATCTTTTTGCTAATGCCAACTAGACGGGGCATTATGACCTCCCTAGAGGGAGGGGGTACCATTCAGGTATGGGGTTAATGTCTAGACATCATGTTACAAGGTTTTTATACATCTGTTAAATATTTCTGAGGCATTACACTAAATATGAGTTTAAACAATGTACCAGTTAAATCATCGCCATAACAAGACAGCAATCTCGCTTGACTTGGCCATTTTAAAGTTAATGCAATTATAAAAACATACAAAATACCATAAAAATGACATTATGTGATACGATACATATCAAAGTGATCCAAATTATTGGTTCCTTAGGATTTATATTCCAGGTTTGTTTGAAATCGACAAAGATTTCTCAAGTTATCGCGCCCATAGACAGAGGCAGCTGCACCAATTGCTGTGTTGCCGACTCCTTCAAGGTGAAGATAACATTATTTGATAATGTGATTGAAGAGAGAAGAGAAATACATGTGCTGTTATATTCTGGGAATGGTCCTGTTGCTCAAGGTCATAGATGATTAATGGTGCTGAAAATGAATCTTGAACGACATTGCTTTGCCTGCTTTTTTTTAAAAAAAACAGTCCTGACAATGGGTTTCACCCCCCAAAAATTAAAACCTAGAAGTAACTGCTAGCAATATGAGTAGGTGAATGCTTAATGTGTTTGAATGAGATCAGCTATTTTGGGAAAGGTTTCTTTGAAATAAGCAGGTTAACGTCTGTACTAAAGTAGCAGGCAAAAGAATGGCAAACGAGTTGAGTGGTTGTTCACTATTATCACCAACAGTCATTTCTGGCCTTACTTTCTTTCTGGTTCTGACAGACCTGTTCTGTATTTCCAGCATTCTCTGCTTTTATCCCAGATTGATCAAAGCCTTTTACTGAAATCTATTGAATTCTTTTAATTATTTAATCTTACTTATCCTTTTCTACAAGTTACCTAAACCCTTTATTGTTGATGAACCTTTTGGTTTGGTATACGAAAAGCATTTGGCCACCATTTTGTTAAGGGAGTGACTGTCTATGCGCGTCTCCTCACAACGTTATTCATCCATAATATTGGACGATTTGGTCCAGATGTTGCCACACTGGTGGACTTCACTGCTGCAGAAAAGCAGTTGCTAACGCTTCTACACACAATGGCCTCAATTTTAAGCCCCGACGAGCGGGAGAGGGTCGGGGAAGGGGGTGGGTTAAAATATCAGGATCGGGCACCACGACCCCAACCCCGCCCCTTTAAATTTTGAAGTGCAGAAATCAGGCTATGGATGAGGCTCCCGCAAAAGGCAGGCGGGGACCAAATTAACATACCAAAGTCGTGACCTTAATTCTTCGTAATTATTCCAAAGACAACCCTAACCTAAGCAACAGAAGCAGCATTGGTAGAAGTTGTATCTCCTCCTTCTGAAATATTCTTTGTAACATTTATGCAAATATTATGAACAGCTTGATAATGCCAATGGCCATCACATAGTAAAATCACTGAGGTTCTGTTTCCGTGGAAGTAAGAAGTTGTAGTCTTTGTAGGCCTAAAAAGTTAAGTGCTGAATCCAAACTGGAGGGCGAGGAGACCTCTACTCGGCCCTTTTCCTATATTTGTGGATATTAGTGCCACTATCTGCGTCTACCGCCACCTTCCATCAGGCAGTGCTGGGGAGAGGTGATAAGAGGGGTGGATGGGAGGGAAATTGGTCGCAAACCCTTGCTGCAACCCCCTCACTTGTGGTGGGTGGGGAAGGGCAGCTGGCAGTGCTCCCAGTGGGGATGAGGGAGAGAGATCCAGGTTGAGGCAGGGAAACGGCAGTAGGCCTCACAACCCCATTTTGTGTAATTTCCGCTGCTGTCCTGTTTGATTTGGGGTGGGGTAGCAGAGGAAAATCTAGACCTAGCTCTTAAAAAGAACTTCTGCACCACTGTAATCCGGATCTTTTGTATTTTAGATGTTGGCCCTGTACCTGAATTTGTTGTTATCACTACCTCAGCATGAGGTAAAATGTTGGAATGGTACAGCTAGGTCCCTGTGTTTGAGGGGAGAGCAGAGCATAAAAAGTGCTATCATTATTCAGTGGTGGCCTTTTTTGAAATCTAAACCAGATACAAGATAGCTTTGAGATGAGCAACAGTTCTGCAGTACACTTTGCTTCTTCGTGTATATTAATTTCAAGATCCAATTATCAAGTGAACCAGCGCCTCAATTACAAGCACTACCAAAGTTGACAGGTAATAAAGGCACAAGTTATCATAGAATCATAGAATTGATAGCACAGGAAGAGGTCATTTGCCTCATTGTGCCTGTGCCAGTGTTCAACTGGAGCTATTTACTCTAATACCATTCTTCTGCCCATTCTCCATATCCTTTTATATTCTTCCTTTTCGAATACTTATCCAACTCCCTTTTAAATGTTAGATGATCCCTTCCACAATAGAGGTATTTAAAGTTACTGAATACAAGTCCTTTCCAGTCTGAACTAAAAATAATGCTGGTTGATAAATATGCCAATTTTCCCAATGTATTTCTTTTTAAATCTACTGTTCTTACAAAGCCTTTGTTTCTAGATAACTGAGATGCTTTGTGAGTTGTTCTATTTATGAACATCATCCTGCCATTGAGAATTCAGATTTGCTGGGTCTTTAATGAAGTTCATGGAAACAATATAGCATGCAAGCCTCTCTGTTTGGAAAGTTTTATATGTTACCCACCAGTCAATATGTGCAACAAAACCAGAAATCCATTGATAAACATAGGGCTTATGATTTTATAACAAGCTTGCAGAAGGAATCTTCCTTCTCTGTGCTTCTCTCTGCACTTTGCTCCAATTCGGTTTAAAGTTCTTTGCCCATCAATGAATGTTTAAATGTTCAGTCACAGAGTGAGTTTAATTCAAAAGAAATTTGAAAAGTTCATAGAATCATAGAATGATGCAGTACAGAAGAAGGCCATTCGGCCCATTGTGCCTGTGCCGGCTCTTTAAAAGAGCTATCTAATTAGTCCCACTCCCTTGCCCTTTCTCCATAGCCCAGAAACTTTATCCCCTTCAAGTATTTATCCAATTCCCCATTGAAAGTTATTGAATCTGCAGGCAAAGTATTCCAGATCATAACAACTCACTGTGGAAATAGAAATTCTCCTCATCTCGCCTTTGGTTCTTTTTTTTATTCGTTCCTGGGATGTGGCCGTCGCTGGCAAGGCCAGCATTTATTGCCCATCCCTAATTGCCCTTGAGAAGGTGGTGGTGAGCCGCCTTCTTGAACTGCAGTCCATGTGGTGAAGGTACTCCCACAGTGCTTTTAGGTAGGGAGTTCCAGGATTTTGACCCAGCGACGATGAAGAATCAGCGATATACTTCTAAGTCAGGATGGTGTGTGACTTGGAGGGGAACTTGGAGGTGGTGGTGTTCCCATGTGCCTGCTGCCCTTGTCCTTCTAGGTGGTAGAGGTTGCGGGTTTGGGAGGTGCTACCGCAGAAGCCTTGGCGAGTTGCTGCAGTGCATCTTGTAGATGGTACACACTGCAGCCACGGTGCGCCGGTGGTGGAGGGAGTGAATGGTTAAGCTGGTGGATGGGGTGCCAATCAAGTGAGCTGCTTTGCCTTGGATGGTGTCGAGCTTCCTGAGTGTTGTTGGAGCTGGACTCATCCAAGCAATTGGAGAGTATTCCATCATACTCCTGACTTGTGCCTTGTCGATGGTGGAAAGGCTTTGGGGAGTCAGGAGGTGAGACACTCGCTGCAGAATACCTAGCCTCTGACCTGTTTTTGTTGCCACAGTATTTATGTGGTTGGTCCAGTTAAGTTTCTGGTCAATGGTGACCTCCCACAATGTTGATGGTGGGGGATTCGGTGATGGTAATGCCGTTGAATGTCAAGGGGCGGTGGTTAGACTCTCGCTTGTTGGAGATAGTCATTGCCTGGCACTTGTGTGGCGCGAATGTTACCTGCCACTTTTCAGCCCAAGCCTGAACGTTGTTCAGATCCTGTTGCATTCGGGCATGGACTGCTTCATTATCTGAGGAGCCAATTACTTTAAATCTGTGTCCTCTGCTTACCGACCCTTCTGCCAGTGGAAACAGTTTTTCAGTGCACAGGCACAGAACTCGATGTTCTCTGGCTGGCAGACAATGATGGAGCAGACAGTATAACTCTGACAACATGCATTTCTCTGATAAGAGATAAGACTCTCACCTCTAGAATAAAGATCCCCTTAGAGTTTCTTGTTTTAATTTATGCTGTTCCTGACAATATAGTGGTGCAGCAGTGTACAGGGACATGAATGTATTCTGCTAAAGAATGAAGTAATTGGACCGTCTGCACATGCTGACTTCTGAATCTTAATGAAGTACAGGCTACACACTGCCCCACAGACAGGGAGGGAAAACCAGCAGATGAAGCAGCCCTACAAGTTGTTCCAACATACTTCCCAATGGCTAGTTTCTGAATAGCAATTAGAGAAGCCTAGGAGCATATCAGCTTACTGCTACCTGGCTGCAATTGCTACATAGTATAAGGAAACCAACAACAACTTGTATTTATATAGTTCCCTTAATGTAAAAAAAGTCCCAAGTGTATTGATTTGTATGTGGGTTCAATGACGACACATTGATGAAAGAGTATGGCCTAGAAATTCAGTGCCCTTAGCGCCGATTTTGCGGCGCTAGAGGGCCTAGCGCTGCAATTGGCGCCGGCGCCTAAATTGCCTGGGGCCCTTCCGCCGCGGTAGACCGGTAGCGCTGCGCCGGCACCGATGACGTCATCGGTGTGCGCAGCGTCCCGGTTGCCGTGGTGACGGGCCCCAGCGCCGAAATTGACTTGCGGCCGCCTCGCCCGTGGCAGCCGCAAGCAACGTTCTGGCAGAGGTGCCTTGCACAAGTTTGCGCCGGCGCATTAAAGGCCCCGTGGCGGCCGGCCGCTTTCCCGCCGCCCGCCTGGCCGCAGCTCCCTCCCCGGACTTCCCCCCCCCCCCCGGAACAGAAGCAAGCCCGGCACTTGTCCGAGGTGCCGGGCTCATTTTTAATAAGATTATCGCGGGCCGCGGCCGGGTGCAGGCAGGTCCTCCTTAAGGGAAGGAGGAGGCCTGCACTTCCCGAACCTGCCGCACCGCAGCGGGCGCCGCAGCGCCGGAATAGCGCCGAAATTCAGTGCATAGCGCCAGTTTTCAGGCGCTAACAGCTTTCAGCAGCGCCGGCAGCCGTTTGGGCGCAGAACCAGTGAATTTTGGGCCCGACCAGCGCGACTTAGCTCCGGCACTAACTTCCGGCGCTAAAGCCCTGGCAGCGCCAAAACTCAATTTCTAGGCCTATGTCTTTTAATCTAAAATGTCTTCAAGCATGTTAACAGTTTTACAGGAGACACCATCTTAGAGATCCATCTAAAATGAAACTAAAACTAAACTGTCTCTCTCACATGCCCTCTGCTGGTAAGGCATAAATAATCAAACAGGCAAATACCATCACTATTTGCTGATATCATTACATCTCCCTTTCTTAAAACAAAAGTATTTTACTTTTATCTAACAACATGTTTTCTTTGTATTACTCTGCATTTTAACTGTAACACTTAATGAACTTACATTATCATTATCAAGGTTTTTTAACCTTGTTTTGTGTGTTCACATGAAATATGTAAATACACTAGAACTTGAAGAGAGAATAAGATAACATTACTTCCTTCTATAACAAGAGTCCTTAAACTTGCTCAATGAGTCTCTCAGGAGGCTTCATGTGTCTTGAGGATTTTCTGATTGATTGTCCTTGAATCTGAGTTGTTGCCTCAGATGATGGTTTCTCAGCTGTGTGATCAGGTTGTTCAACAGTATCAGTCTTTTGACCTGCTGTGTGATCAGGTTGTTCAACAGTATCAGTCTTTTGACCTGCTGTGGCTGGTCTCATGAGAAGATCCCGACGATTTCTTCACAGAACAGCACCCTCATCTGTCTGAATGGTGTATGATCTTGGTTGAACTTCACTCAGGACAGTTCCCTTCTGAGTCCATATGTTTGTTTTGTCTTTGAACCTTACTTGGTCACCAGTGTGGAGTTCAGGTAGGTTTTGTGTTCCTCTGTCATAGTAGTACTTTTGCTTTTCTTTCTGTTGTTCTTTGAACTTCCTCACTTTCTCCCCCTCTTTTGTTTTCAGGAGGTTCTCCGGGATGGGTAGGTTTGACCTTAGCAGACGTCCCACAAGGAGTTGGGCTGGTGACATACCACACTCGAGCGGCGTTGTGCGGTATACAAGCATGCTCTGGTAGAAGTCAGTTCCACTGTCTTTTGCCTTGTACATCAGTTTTTTCACTGTCTGGACCGATTTTTCCACTAGTCCATTGGACTGTGGAAAGTGAGGACTTGACGTTGTGTGGACAAAGTCCCACTCTTTGGCAAAGTGTTGGAAACTTGCATTGTAAAACTGGGGTCCGTTGTCTGTGAAGACCTCGCTTGCCACGCCATGTCTGGAGAATATGGCTTTCATACATGTTATCACAGCATCTGCAGTGGTGGTGTACAGTCTACAAACCTCTGGATACAGGGAGTAATAGTCTGTGACTACAAGATAGTCCTTCCCTTGACATACGAATAGGTCAGCGCCTACCTTCTGGTAAGGTCTGCCTGGTGCTGGGTGTGGCTTTAGTGGTTCTACAGGATTGCTTGCTTGATATTTCAGGCATATTGTGCAGTTTGACACCTCATTTGTCACATCTTGGTTGATTCGTGGCCAGTACATCACCTCTCGTGCTCTTTTCTTACACTTTTCGATTCCCAGATGTCCTCCATGGATCCTTTTTAGCATCTCTTTTCTCAGACTCTTTGGGATAACTATTTTACTTCCTTTGTAGATGATGTCTTCGACCACTGATAGTTCCGCCCTGCAGTTCCAGTACTCTGCCATGTCAGGTGAGCAGTCTTGCTTCATGTTGGGCCATCCATCCAAGATGCTTTTCCTCAGTCGTCTCAGTGTTTCATCTTTGTTTGTCTCAGTCTTTATGAGCTCCATTTTTGCATCTGCTATGGGCAGTGCACTTGTGATCATGTCCACGTAGGCGTTCATTTTTTCATCCATTTTGGTGTTTGCGGGCTCTCTTGGGTCAACAGCTCTGGACAACGTGTCTGCTGTATACATCAGTTTACCCGGGGTGTACGCAACATTCAGTGTATAGCATTGCAGCCTGATCATCATTCTTTGTATTCTTAGCGGACAGCTATTTAGTGGCTTTTGGAACAATGCAATCAAGGGTTCATGGTCAGTCTCTACACTGATTGCTTGTCCTGACACAAACTGGTGAAATCTTTCACAGGCGTATGTGATGCTGAGCAGCTCCTTTTCTATTTGAGCATATCGCGTCTCCGCATCTGTCATTGAGCGCGATGCATATGCAATAGGTTGCCAGTAGTCATATTTTTGCAGAAGAACAGCACCGAGCCCACTCTGTGATGCATCTGATGATATCTTGATGGGTCTCGCTGGGTCATAAAACCTCAGAACTGGTTCCTCTGTGAGCAGTTTCTTTAGATCGCTCCATGACTTCTCATGCTCATGATTCCATTCCCATTCTATGTTCTTTTCAGTTAGTCGTCTCAGTGGCGCCATCTTTTCTGAGAGGTTGGATATGAATTTACCCATGTAGTTGATCATTCCATTAAACCGCTGCACGTCCTTTTTGCATTGTGGCTTTGGCATATTCTCAATGGCGGACACCTTTCTGGGATCTGGTCTGATGCCCTCACTGCTAAGGATATCTCCCACGAATGTCAGTTCTGTCACCCCGAGCTGGCATTTCTCTCTATTCAGCTTCAGGTTTGTTTTCCTTGTTGCTTCCAGCACTTTTTTCAGTCTCTCGTCATGCTCAGTTCTCGTGGTTCCCCATACTATGATGTCATCCATTGATGTATCAACTCCCTTCAGGTGCTCATAGATCATATGAATAGTTTTGTGATACACTTCAGGAGCTGAGGCAATGCCAAATGGTAACCTTAGGAATCTGTATCTGCCAAATGGACTGTTGAACGTGCACAGTCTTGAACTTGCCCCATCCAGTTTCATCTGCCAAAATCCTGATGATGCATCTAACTTGCTGAAATACTTTGCATTTGCAAACTGTGACATGATTTCCTCACATGTAGGAAGCTTGAAGTGCTCTCTCTTTATTGCTCTGTTTAGATCTCTTGGATCCAGGCAAATTCTGAGCTTTCCATTCTTTTTGTCCACAACGACGAGGGACCTCACCCACTCAGTTGGCTCATCTATCTTCTGAATCACGTTCAGGCTTTCCATCCTGTCCAACTCTGCCTTCAGTTGCTTTTGAAGAGCAAACGGAACTTTTCTGCATGGATGTATGACCGTTGGCATACTTTTATCTACTCTGATCGTGTGTTCTCCTGGAAGGCAGCCTAGACCCTGAAATAGGTCGTTGTACTCTTTCATGAGTTCATCATAGACTGTCTCTCCTTCGCTTTCCACAATGAGGACTCTCTTTACCAGGTTCAGTCTCTCACAGGCTATTAAACCTAGTATGGCTTGCACATCCTTTGGCACCACGATTAATGCTAGCGTGTGCTCTCTGTCCTTGTGTGTCACTTTGACAATGCATCTTCCTTTCACTGGTATATCAGTACCTGAGTATCCTGTCATTTTCACTTTTATTCCATGTATCTTTGGTCTGGGTCTAATTTTCTTAAAATCAGTCTCTGATATCACATTAACTTGTGCTCCAGTATCCAATTTAAATGGAATGTGTATGTCATTCACTTTTAGTGTCAACATCCAGTCTCTTTTTTCTTTTTTGTTTTCAGACATGACATCCACATAGAACTCCTCTATCTCGCTTTCATCTACTGCATGGACCTTGCTTTGTTGCGCTTGGTTCTTACAGCAACGGGCATAATGGTTGTTTTTGTTGCAACTATTGCATGTTTTACCATATGCCGGACACTTTTTTGGTGTATGCTGTGTACCGCATCGACTACATGACTTTCGATTGCCCCTTTCATTTTTGTTCACTGGCCACGCCTCTTTTTTCACATTGGCGCTCTTTTTGTTAAACGGTTTGTGTCCGTTCTTTCTCACTGCATCCACGTTGCAGCTACTGTCACTGAACAGCTCCTTTGCCTGCGACTTCACAGTCTCTGTAGCCCTACACAGTTCTATGGCTTTTCCCAGGTCTAGATTTTGCTCTCTTAGCAGTCTTTCCCTTAGACCATTATCTGGAATACCACACACCAGTCTGTCTTTTATCAGCGAGTCTGTCAGTCCCCCAAATTCACACGTTTTGCTTCTGTTTCTCAGTTCAGTCACATACTGATCAATAGTCTCTCCCGTTTTCTGTACACATGTGAAAAATCTGTGCCTCTCAAACGTCACGTTACGTTTAGGTATGCAGTAGGCCTCAAACTGTTCCATTATTTTATCCAGCTTCATATTGTCTCCATCAGCAGCGAATGTGAAGTTATTATACACCTCCAGCACTTCATCACCCACGACATGTAAGAACACTGACGCTTTCATTTTATCACTTTTCTCGTCAGCTCCGATTGCTGCTAAATACAACTCCAAATGTAGTTTGAACCTCCTCCAACTTTCAGCCACATTACCTGTCAACTGAAGCTTCGCCGGTGGGTGTAAACCTTCCATTTTTCACTTCGTTAGCTATTCTCCAAAGGTAAGTAACGATGTTCTCTTTTGGCTTGCTAATATGTGGAGAGCTGATTTCGCTGGATAGCTTGCTTGCCACTATCTCTTCGAGTCGCTAACTTCAGATTTTTCCTCTTCATCTCTTTCAATCACTTCTTCTGACACCATGTATTGATTTGTATGTGGGTTCAATGACGACACATTGATGAAAGAGTATGTCTTTTAATCTAAAGTGGCTTCAAGCATGTTAACAGTTTTACAGGAGACACCATCTTAGAGATCCATCTAAAATGAAACTAAAACTAAACTGTCTCTCTCACATGCCCTCTGCTGGTAAGGCATAAATAATCAAACAGGCAAATACCATCACTATTTGCTGATATCATTACACCAAGATGCTTCACATAGCTGTGAGGGAAAGATAGAGGTAAGCCAAAGAAGGCAAAATAAGGAGAGATGACCTTGGTCAAAGAGGTAGGTTTTAAAGAGGATCTTATATGAGGACAGAAAAGGCAGAGAGATTTAAGAAGGAAATTCTAGGGGATGCCTGGGCAGCTCGAGGCATGGCCACCAATGGTGGGGGCAAAAGGAGGAAGCAATGCACCAGAAATTGGAGTCAAAGAAACAGAGTATTTGGGGGTGAAGGGTGGGTAGTATGGCTGGAGGAGGTTACAGAGATAGGGAGGGTGAGGCTATGGAGCAATTTAAACACAAAGATGAGAATTTTAAATTAGGAACCAAGGACAGGGGGTGATGGATAACAGGACTTGCTGCAGGATAGGATACAGGTAGCAGAGTTTTGGATGAGCTGAAGTTTATGGAGGATGGAATGCTAGCCAGGGAAGCATTGTAGTAATTAAGGCAGGTGGTGACAAAAGTATCAGTGAGGGGTTCAGCGAAAGATGGGCTGAGGTAGGGGCAGCGGCAGGCGATGTTATGGAGGCGGTGGTAGATAGTCTTTGCGATGGAGAGAATGTGGGTATGGAGAGAATAGGGTTTGAAGCTCAGGGTCAAACAGGAGACTGATGTTGTAAACAGTCTGGCTCACTTGGGACTGTGAGAGGGAATGGAGTCAGTAGCAAGAGTACGAAGTTTGTGGTGATGACTGATGACAATGCCTCAGTCTTCCCAATAATTAGCTGGAAAAAAAGAGAAAGAAGGAAAAATACCTTAATGGAAAGAAACTCTTAATTGTCAAAAAAAAGTGCTGCTTTTTCCAATCTTTCAATCTTTGTGGTACATTCAATTTATTTTAAATATTTACATTAACTACATTCCAAGTTTTAAACACTGGCTTGCCAAATCTTTTGCCTCTCTAATTTATGTTATTCACTGCTTCCAACCACTCCAGCTGTTCTTACCAATACATTCTATCATCTCTAGTAGCTCCTGGACCTCTCATGCTGTTCAGCCCTATAGGTTGCATTGTTCTGTCCAACTATCTCACTCTCTCACTTCCCGTAATTGGCTTTATGTCCCTTTTGCGAGTGTCCCTTGCTGTTTTTGCTCGACACCTATCCTGACGCTAAGGTAGCAACACTTTCTGCATCTGTTGTGAGACACTTTCTTCTCTCCTTGTCTTCTCCACAAATGAATGTAAGAAAACTACTGGGACCTAAGAACAATAAAAGAGAAAGCATAAAAGGTAAAGGAATATTGTCATCTGGTAGTGTCTCAACTGATTTGGCAGGAAAAGGAGCTGCTTGCCAAGGCCTGGTTAGTGATGTGGTGATGTCTGCCTGTCACTGTCCACACAAGCTCCCCAACATAGCGGAATACTGAAGCAAAAGAACAAAAGTAGAAGAAAATGCACAAAAACAGACATGAAGAAAATTGACCGAAATTAAAGACAATAAAGGAGGTTTCACACAGAAACTTAAAGGAAAGCAGCACAACAAAGCAGATCACAAAAATTAGAGAGCATAATGAAATAAAAGGGTAGTATTCTGATCAGTGAAGTTCACATACAATGTTGAAATTGAACAGATGAACATAGTGGTCAATTGAATAAAGTGAACAAAATATAGTGAAAATATAAAGAAATAAAAACAGTAATCAGAAAAGTGAATGGGAAGATAAAACATATTGGCCTGGATTTTGCAGTGGTAATGACGTCGAATATATTAATGATCTGGACGAGGGAATTGGATGTAATATCTCCAAATTTGCAGACGACACAAAGCTGGGTGGGAGGGTAAGCTGTGACGAGGATGTCGTGAAACTCCAGTACGATTTGGACAGGTTGGGTGATTGGGCAGAAACATGGCAAATACACTATAATGTGGATAAATGTGAGGTTATCCACTTTGGTGGCAAAAACAGGAAGGCAGATTATTATTTGAATGGAAATAGATTGGGAGAAGGGGAAGTGCAATGAGACCTGGGTGTCCTTGTGCACCAGTCGCTGAAGGTAAGCATGCAGGTGCAGCAAGTGGTTAAGAAGGCAAATGGTATGTTGGCCTTCGTAGCAAGAGGGTTCGAGTACAGGAACAAGGATGTCTTGCTACAGTTGTACAGGGCCTTGGTGAGACCGCACCTTGAGTATTGTGTGCAGTTTTGGTCGCCTTACCTGAGGAAGGACGTTCTTGCCATGGAAGGAGTGCAGCGAAGATTCACCAGGCTGATACCTGGGATGGCAGGAATGACGTATGAGGAGAGATTGTGTCGATTGGGCTTATACTCACTGGAGTTTAGAAGATTGAGAGGGGATCTCATCGAAACCTATAAAATTCTGACAGGCCTGGACAGACTAGATGCAGGAAGGATGTTTCTGATGGCCGGGGAGTCCAGAACCAGGGGTCATAGTCTAAGGATAAGGGGTAAGCCATTTAGGACTGAAATGAGGAGGAATTTCTTCACCCAGAGAGTGGTGAACCTGTGGAATTCTCTGCCACAGAGGGCGGTGGAGGCCAGTTCATTAAATATATTCAAGAAAGTGTTGGATATATTTCTTAAAGCTAAAGGGATCAAGGGATATGGGGAGAAGGCAGGGACAGGGTACTGAATTTGGATGATCAGCCATGATCTCATTGAATGGCAGAGCAGGCTCGAAGGGCCGAATGGCCTACTCCTGCTCCTATCTTCTATGTTTCTATGAAACTGTCAGCTTCACCGCCATTACCCCATTGAAATTGATAGCATATTCTGGAAATAGCGCACGCGCACATTAATGCAGAAATCCAGAAGTTGCTGTCGGTGATTCTATGCTTATCCATAGGGTGCGCTGTTGAACACCTCGGAGCCAGCAATCTTTGAGAAATGACTGAACTGATGAGTATGTAAGCTTTCATCCTGTAATATCACCCTTAAAAAAACCCTGAAAAAGTTAAGCTTTGTTGAATGAGGTGTAACTGGGTTTTTAATGGTGTACTGATCCATAATTACTGCTGAACAACCATTCCGCCCTTGAAAAACTAATTTTATATTTGTGGAAAGTCACATTTTAAAAGTTCCATGATTTTTAATATCATATAGTTTTTTTTTAAGTTTGTTTATGATATTTCAGCTTCTACCTTAATCCCATGTGTACCTCCCAATCTTTATTTCACTCTCTAAATTGGTTAAAAAGTGAAGAAAAATCAGTGCATTTTACTTCCCGGTTTGCTGTCTGTGAGAATTCTTCAATGTGACTGGCTGCTTAGCCAGCTTGATGAAATCACTGTTGCTGGACACTGGAGATCCCCTAGACATGACGGCAGCATGAAATTAACATCAGGAGAGCTGAAATTCACGTCACAGAGAGCGCTAGATCTTTGTGGGTTGCTTTCTTTGAGGTCAGCGGCGCGCGCCGTCGCTTCACCACTGACTGCAAATTCCAGGCCATTCAGTTAAGATAATAGAGTACAAGATAAAATGATGTCAGTTAACGAAAAAGCAGCAATAAACTCAGAAAACAAGGCGTAAACATTCTAGTAGTGAAAACATGCAGTAATATGAAACTTTTTCCAAATAGACTTATTTTGGATATTTGCACTGTATTCTACTAACTAGCAGTAGTTCACATAAATAGTGTATTGAGACCTCCAGAGGCCTGACCATCTGTGAGCTTTATTCAAATCCGTTTAGCTCTCAACTGATATTCAGAGGAATACGCTTAGTGGTGAAAAGCACTGTTAGAACTTGGAATACACTGAACCAATCTACATCCGCACACTGTAAAGAAAGCAGGACACGTCAATCTTCCATTAGTCTTGGATGTGTTGTAGAAATGAAAATCAAGCTCTCAAAGGTGTCTGGGTTCTAACAGAAGTCAACATCATAACCGGGGCTTTCTGCTTCTGTGCTCAGCAAATCGTGCATTTCCTGTCTATTAAAATTAATTGGGTGTGTGGGGAATCCACTGGCAGATAACCACACAAATGGAAAACCACAGCCTATATCTTTGTGCTGTTACATTGCTAGGTTGTCAGCCTTTGCTCAGTGGTAGCACTCTTACCTCTGAGTCAGATGGTAATGGGTTCAAGCTCCACTCCATAGACTTGAGTACTTAATGTATGCTGAGTCTTCAAAGCAGGACTGAGAGAGAGAGTGTGTTACAACAGTGACTATGCTTCAAGAGTAGTTCATTGGCTGTGAAACATTTTTGGACATCCTGAGGTCATGAATGATGTAATATTGGGCCCAAATTTGCAGTCAGCGGCAAAGCGACGGTGCTCACCGCTGATCTCGAGGAAAGCTGCCCACAAAGAGCTAGTGATCTCTGTGGCGTGAATTTCATCTCTCCTGACCTTTGTTGAATCTAGCGCCAAATTAAGCGAATCGCCAGCATCCAGCAATGGTGATGTCATCAAGCAGGCTAAGCAGCCAATCACATTGAAGAATCACATAGACAGCAAACCAGGAAGCAAAATGCACAGATTCTAATTTACTTTTTATAAATTTTACAGTGTGTGAAATAAAGATTGAGGCAGACATATATGATTAAGGTAGAAGCTGAAATATCAAACAAACTTTAAAAAAAACTATTATTTTAAAAACCATGTAGTTCTTAATCAATGCTGCCTCCGCAAGATCCTGCAAATCCATTGGCAGGATAGGCGCACCAACGTCAGTGTTCTTGCTCAGGCCAACATCCCCAGCATCGAAGCTCTGACCACGCTCGATCAGCTCCGATGGACGGGACACATTGTCCGCATGCCCGATACGAGACTCCCAAAACAAGCGCTCTACTCGGAGCTCCGGCATGGCAAGAGAGCCCCTGGTGGGCAGAGGAAATGCTTCAAGGACACCCTCAAAGCCTCCTTGAAAAAGTATAACATCCCCACTGACATCTGGGAATCCCTGACCCAGGACCGCACAAAGTGGAGGAGAAGTATCCGGGAAGGCACCGAACACCTCGAGTCTCTTCGCCGGGAGCAAGCGGAAGCCAAGCACAGGCAATGCAAGGAGCGCACGTCAACTCAAGAACCCCACCCACCCGCCCCTTCAACCACCATCTGCCCCACCTGTGACAGAGACTGTAGGTCCCGCATTGGACTAATCAGTCACCTGCGAACTCACTTTTAATGTGGAAGCAAGTCATCCTCGGTTCCGAGGCACTGCCTAAGAAGAAGAAGAAGTTCTTAATCAAATTAACGGAAAAATTTGACATTCCACAAATATAAAGTTAGTTTTTCAGGGCCAGAACGGTTATTCAGCAGTCTGTACGCCATTAAAAACACAGTTACATCTCTTTGAACAAGGCTTAAATTTTCCGGCGAGCGGTGGCGGTGGCGGGGGGGGTGGTTGGCGAGCGGTGGGGGGTGGGGGGGGTGTTTAACAGTGATATTCCAACATAATTGGGGACGTTTTCATCAGGAGCTGTGATTTGAATTGATTGTCGACTCTGGGGAACTCCCCAGCGCAACCTGTGGAGAAGCGTAGAATCACTGATTGCAACTTCTGGATTTCCGCCTTTATCTGCACATGCCAGAAGTTGCTGTCAGTTTCAGAGGAGTAATGACGCCGAACACTGACAGTTTCTCTGTCATCACTACGGCAAAATCTGGGCCGTCGTGTTGTTAGGTCAATGCAAATTATTTATTTATTCCTTGTTCTGAGCAATCACTGAAACAGAGCTAAAATTGACAAGTAGATTTTTTGAAAAGAAATATATTAAGCAAGTTATACACTAATAGATTTACTTTTTTCCCCTCTCAATTGACTTTTTCCAGGCAGGCAGGCTGTCTGTTGCCCTGTAATATGCTGCAAATATTCACTTCATGAATGCTCAACCACGAGCAACAGAGTCAGGAGAGACCAAAGGAATCTACTCAAGTTTTAAATATCCATAGGGATCCTAAAACATGTAGAAACTATTTTAAACCAAGGTTGAATGATTGTAATGAACCATGCATGGACCTAATGTTAATTTGATTTCGAATCAATGAAAAACTTGGCCAGGGATTTACCATGGATTCTGAAAAATTAGCACTGTACATTTTGGGTAGAAATTGGTATGCGTTGCACCCATTTATTTAGCAGTGGGACGGTCTGTGCCCAGTCTGTGAAGGCGTTTGGCCCACTGCTAAATTAGTCAGGCCCATTTTTATGGTAGCCTCTTAAAAAAGGCATTTGGCTCCTTGCAATTTATTAATTAGGAGCCCAACGCCTGTTAAAGGACCCCTCTACAAAATTTGATTCCAATGAGCGGGGTAACCTGCCTCGCTCAGGACTCTTCATCAGCCCTGCGGCCACCAATTGAAGGTAAGTACTGCCCGACTCCACGTTCATTATAACTGCCCCACCCTCCCTCTCCCCCTCATTGTAGCCCGCTTCAACCACTTTCCCAGAGCTTACATTTGAGCCGCTACTGGCAAGGCAAAGGTCCCGACATTCGTGACCTGCGGTTTTGGGGAAGTATAAACTGTGGATGATAACAGAAGGACACCAAAATTATTTCCCTCCTGTTCATCACCAAACACTATTAGATATCTAAGCTTAGAAATTACTATTGGTGATTTTAGCAGATGAACACAACATGCTCGTATGACATTTCTCTGTCTGCTATAACTGAGATGATAATCTATTTAAATAATGTGTTAAAATAGTGAACAGATGAATGTTGTATGAATACATTAAATATTCAGCAGCTGCTATCACCACCATTAATTGGTTACATTGTACATAGCAACTCAACTGTTCTATAATGTTATTGTTCGGAGGTATCTGGTGCAGGTATGTCAAGCCATGCAGAGCACCCTGGAGAGTTTGGAAATCCAGGAGATATCTCTGGCAACAAGGTGTCAGGAAGATGTTCAAAGGGTGACTGGAAGGAAAGCTATGACTAATGCAACAGATGTCTTATGGGTCAGCCTTAACAGTAGCAATTCACTGGCCTTCCTGGAAATGATTGGGCCAATTTTTAGTCTATTTTCGTATGATCCAATAGATCCACTGAGCCCATACCCAGTACCAATGAAATGCAAGTTGTGATTATCACTATCCTGAGAGTCAGAGATAGCCATTGAGAGGCTATATCCTTCCAGTGCCCTCTAATGCTAGTACATGAGAGGTTCAGGCGTGGGTCCAGCCATTTTGCAATCTCAACAGAAAAAGAGCTGGTATTAGGCCCTTCAAAGTCAGCATCAATGAGACATGCGCCACCTCAATCCACAGACCAATGGAGGTAAAAGATCCCATGGCACTATTTCGAAGAAGAGAAGGGGAGTTATCACCTAGCCAATAATTATCCCTTGGTCAATATCACTAAACCAGATGATCTGGTCATTATCACATTGCTGTTTGTGGGAGCTTGCTGTGCGCAAATTGGCTGTCACATTTCCAACATGACAACAGTGACTACACTTCAAAAAAACGTGCTTCATTGGCTGTAAAGCACTTTGGGATGTCCAGCGGTTGTGAAAGACACTATATAAATGCAAGTCTTGCTTTCTTTCTTAACCTCCTGTCATTCAAGGAACGCCATGTAGAAGTAATAAGTTAGGAACACGAATTAACAAGATTTTAGACACAAGGGTGGCCATAATGGTAAGAATTAGAAGTAATTAGATATGAATATTTGTTATTAGTAAACTTGAAAATGGTCTGCCAAAGTTTGTGACTTATTTGGTTGCCATATGTTGATCTCTGTTCCTAATGGTTAGATTGTAAGAGAAGGAATTTGGTATTGTTTTGGGGGATTGTGCTCAGTATTGAGCAATTGAGGAGGCTCATTCAGTTGATCATGGTCATAGATGAAGACCATGATTGATAATTATTGGAAAAGTTAATAATTTGCAGCCGTTTCTCACAAGCTTTGGCAATTGCTTTCTGGTCACCTTCTCATCTCCCTTCCGAATAACCTACACATGATCAGTTGATACTCTGTGGAATGAGTAAGGGTCAGACATTGAGGCCTTCTGTAACATCTTGCTCTCCTTACTTCCATCTTCTCCTCTCCTCCTCCCTATCCTCATCATCTCCTCATTACAGAGGAACAATGATTTAAAATAGGAAAATCCATTACTTTCCCCAGAATGTTTTAAGTACTCATTGTAAAGTTTCTAAGATGTAAAACTGCTTTAGAAGATCAGAGTCCCTTTCAGACCTGGAGGTTTAAAGCATTGCCTGTAGCTGATGCTGCCACTCTACTTCATTGCCTCAGGGATACGGTACTCCTCTTACTAATGCCATATTTGTCATGATGTTATTTCCTGGGAGCTGTATATGGGTAGAAACAAAGGTATTTAGTGGAGTCACCAAACCATGCCCTTCTGTCTCCATTTACTTGATGGGGTTGTCTCAGGGTGGGCAGTTTCATTGACTGGTGGGATCCCAAGAGGAGTATTTTGTTTTGGGGGCCCTTGCCATCAAATTTTCCTTCAACTAGAGTCGGTACAATGCACCTTCTTGAGCTATTGTATTGAGCGATTTGAACTCGTTTTGAGTGATTTTGCCCTTAGTGCCTAATTCCAGAGCACTCTTTCCAAATCTGTTTTCTGACTAATACCTCTCTATTCTTATGTGGCCTCACAGACAATACCTACGTTCCTTTCCCTTCATATGACCAGTTGCCAACTTAATCAGGCCATCTCCCTGCATCCAAACCACAGACAGTACATAATACATGCAACTTTTTCTCAGAACTTGACTGAAACCAACGGAAATTAAAATTAGTTGGTTTCTATAACAAGCGGCTGATCTGCTGCATCAGCAACAAGTTGAAAATCTACCCTTATAGTTACTCAAAAACTGCAAGTTGCTGATACTATCTTCTGATTTTGGATTTTCAGATTTTAACTTTTTTACTATTACAGTGGCTCCTGGTCCACCAACGCCTTGATTTTAAAATTCTAATCCATGTGTTCAAATCCCTCCATGGTGGCTCTGTCACTCCCTATCTCTGGAAGCTCTTCCTGTCCTATTGCCCTACAAGAACTCTGTGTTCCTCCAACTCTGGCCTCTTGTGTATCCTCACACTCCCTTCGCCTCACCATTGGCAGTTGTGCCTTCAGCCATATTGCCCCTAAGCTCTGAAATTCTCTCCCTAAGCCACTCCAGCTCTCTCTCCTCCTTTAAGACCCATCTTATAGGCCCATATTTTCCGATGCCTACGGGTGTGTACGCGCTGTGTACACACCTGTTGGGACAGTGAAAATGCCAGTTTCAGGCATGCAAAGCGCACGCGCTGAAAACCGGCATTTCCGATCTGTCAAGAATGCTCTTGACAGTTCGGACGCCTGCCCTGGAGAAGGGCCTCTGCGGGCAGAGAGTTCCGCTTTCTGTAGAACCTCCGCCTGCTGAAAACCCTTAGAAATCTTACACCTGGTAAAAGCAAGCGTAAGGCCTGCTTTTACCAGCATAAGAGTTTAAAAAAGATTTTAAAATAATTTTTTTTTGCTCATTTATAATTAAAAAATACTTTAAAAAAAGGTACGTTTATTTTTAGCCCCATAAAAACTTTAATTATTTTTTCAAAAAATTAAATTTTTGTTTAGAATATTTAATTTAATGTAATTTTAACTCATACTAAAAACGTGATTTAAAATGTTTTCTTTTAATGTTTTAGTGTGTTTTGGGGTGATCTCCATTCATACTTTTGACAGGTCTATCTGTCAAAAGTATGAAGGGAGATTCCCTTCTTTCATTGGCTGGCCTGGCCCATGTGATCCCAGGGATGCTTGTGAACCGCCTGCGCCCCTGGGATACGTGGGCCCTGCGCATTTCGACTGTGGAGAGGCCCAGGAGCGGAAGTGTCCGGACCTCGGGAGCCCTCAGGTAAGCGCGTCGATTTTTTTCCAATAAGAGGCATCCGCACGCAGGAAGCCTCCTATCGGAAATTACGTGCCAATGTCTCATTCGTTGGCCCTGTGTCAATTTTTATCTGATTACGCTTCTGTGAAGTGCCTTGGGACATTTTCCTATGTTAAAGGCACTATACAAATGCAAGTTGTTGTTATAGTAAATACAAACAAATAGACCGTAAGCACATTCCACCTTTTTATCACATCTACTTTTTCATTAAAATGATCAAGCAAAGGAAAATTTGGCCTTTAGAATACATTACCATGGAAACAGGAGGAACAAGCCATTGTTTAATATGTAACACATGCTCCCATGAGAAAGGCTTGATCAGAGGCCAAATGTGCAGGATAAACCTCTCTGGGTAAAAGAACATTCCTTAGAGATCAGTCAAAGAATGATCACTTTTGAAGAATTACTAATAAATTATAGAAATATGTAATTTAATCAAGCTATTCAAAATGCCATATATTGTTTCAACGGATCATCCTCCGCCATTTCCGCCACCTCCAGTGTGATCCCACCACCAAATGCATCTTTCCCTCACCTCCCCTTTCAGCCTTCCGTAGGGACCGCTGCCTCCGCGACACCCTAGTCCACTCTACCACCCCCAGCACCCCTTCCCCTTCGCCCGGCACCTTCCCGTGCAAGCGCAGGAGATGCAACACATGCCCTTATACCTCCCCGCCTCCCACTGTCCAGGGCCCCAAACACCCCTTCCAGGTGAAACAGCGATTTACTTGTACTTCTTGCAATTTAGTACACTGTATTCGCTGCTCACGATGTGGTCTCCTCTACATTGGGGAGACCAAACACAGATTGGGTGACCGCTTTGCAGAACACCTCTGTTCAGTCCGTAAGGGGGACCCCGAGCTCCTGGTGGCCTGTCATTTTAATTCACCGCTCTATTCCCACTCAGTCCTCACCGTCCTCAGCCTATTGCATTGTTCCCTGGAAGCTCAGCATAAGCTCGAGGAACAGCACCTCATCTTTCGATTAGGCACTCTACAGCCCTCTGGACTCAACATAGAGTTCAACAATTTCAGATCATAACCTCGGCCCCTAACACATATGTATATTTTCTTTTTTTTTTATCCACACTTTTTGTTTGGCCTTTTTTTCTTCCCTCCCACATGGCAGCTGTCCTTCATTCTGCCAGCGCAATTCACACTTCATCTAGAGCCATCCTTTATTCCTTAACCTGTCCCATTACCACCTCCTCTTGCTTTGAATATCTCTTAATGTCTCTCAATGTCTCTTAATCTCTCCTGCTTTCTATCCTATCACTGACCTTCCCTTTTGTTCTTTCATCCCCTCCCCCTTTTCCCAGCCCCTAAACTTGCTTTCCATTTCCTGCTTTTTTCCAGTTCTGACGAAAGGTCTTCGACCTGAAATGTTAACTCTGTTTCTCTCTCCACGGATGCTGCCTGGCCTGCTGATTTTCTCCAGCGTTTTCTGTTGTTATTTCGGATTTCCAGCATCAGCGGTATTTTGCTATTGAAACCTAAATTCATTCAAGTGCTCATCTGTAGCTACAGTACTGCAGCCATTAAGGTGTCAGCCTTGCCTCAGTGGTAACATTCTTGCCTCTGACTCAGAAAAGTTGTGGATTCAAGCCCCACTCCAGAGACTTGAGCACATAATACAGGCTGACACTTCAGTGCAGCACTGAGGGAGCTCCACCACACTGGTGGAGGTGACATCTTTCGGATGAGACACAAAACCAAGTGGACTTAAAAGATCTCACGTACTATTTGAAGAAGAGCAGGGGGTTCTCCCCAGTATCCTGGCCAGTATTGATCTCTGAACAAACATCACTAAAACAGGTTGGCCTAGAAATTAGGTATAGCCCCGCCAGGTCTTTAGCGCCCGAAATTTAGCGCTCGGCCGGATTCCCGTAGCGCCCGCCTGAAATTCAGTTGCGCCGCCCCAACACGGAGGCGGGCGCTATTGGAGGGTTTGGCCGCCTCGTTTGGGGCGAAGAATGTCAGTTTCAGGCGTCCAGCTGCCGCTGCGGCACCCGATGCGGTGCGGCAGGCTGGGGTACTGCAGGCCTCCTCCTTCTCTTAAGGAGGAGCTGCCTGCAGCCGTGAGATCGCCGCTGGATTCCCCCGGCAAATGAGCCCGGCACCACGGAGAAGTGCCGGGCTCGCGGGAGTGACACACCAATGCCGCGGGGGGGTGGTGCAGGAGTCCGGGGAGGGAGGTGCGGCCAGGCGGCCGCCGGGAAAGCGGCCGGCCGCCCCTCCACTTTTATGCGCCGGCCTCTCGGAGCTGCAAGGCACCGTTTTGCAAACGCTGTTTGCGGCCGCCACGGGAGAGACGGCCGCAACTGAATTTGGCGGTCGGACCGGAATTGCATTGGAACCGGGGCGCTGCGCACACCGATGACGTCATCGGTGCCGGCGCAGCGCTACCGGCTAACGTCGATGTTACGGATCAACTGAATTTCGGGCGCGAAAAAACTTCCGGCGCAAACCACTCTATAGCCCATAAGTGGGCGCAAACGCGACTGAATTTCTAGGCCGTTATCTGGTCGTTATTTCATTGCTGCTTGTGGGCCATTGCTGCGTGCAAATTGGCTGCCATGTTACCTACATTACAACAGCGACTTAATTGGCTGTAAAGTGCTTTGAGATGTCCTGAGGTTAGCGCTATATAAAGTTCTTTCTTGCATTAAAGCAGTTTTGTGCTACAGCAAGAAAAATGGACAACATTGAGGGCCTTATCAAGCACTTCTTCACCTGCATCTAGCCAGATTTTGAACAACATAGCCCACGTGGAATATAATCTGATAAATATATAATCCATAAAAATGTCGCTTCACTTCTCTAAATATTGTGTGAAAAATACAGCTTTGCAAGAAATCTACTTTAGTAGTTCTATTGCTAAAAGGAGGGATAGAGGGCAGGGAATCTGCAACTTGACATGGTCAGTGTGGGTTTCTTGGTTATTGATAAACAAACCGTATATGGGTTAAATTAAGTTCCTTCATATTACAAAAAATAGGCTGTGTTAAAATGATGTGCTGCACTACATCGGGCTTTGGATCCTTGGGCACGATAAGCAAGGAGCTTGTTGAGCCTCCGATTTTTGAATGACTGTGTTTGACCTGAAACTGACATTATTCCTGTGGCATAAAAACAAAATGCTGGAAATACTCAGCAGGCCAGGCAGCATCTGTGGAGAGAGAAACAGAGTTAACGTTTCAGGTCTATGACCTTCCGCCAGAATTATTCCCGTGGATTTATTTTGCCTACTGTTTATAGGAGTTACTTCATTTTGGAGCACAGGAACTATGATGCATAAGATATGAGGCATCTGCTTAATAAGAGGATGTCCAAGCTCAAAGCTCTATGCCCTTATATTGCACCAGCATAGATTCTTTCACTTAAACCAAACCTGCAGTGGTTTTATATATCTTTGATAGTTTTATAAAGGGAAAACAAGGGTGATACACAGAAAACAGTGGAAGATTTCACTTGTCTGAAGGGTTTAAGTAAAGACATAAGTGTTTCACTTTTGTTAGCTAATACTTCAGAGTTATTACATTTAGACAAGGGAACTAGATGTAATATCTCCAAGTTTGCAGATGACACAAAGCTGGGTGGGCGTGTGTGCTGTGAGCAGGATGCCGAGAAACTCCAGGATGATTTGGACAGATTGAGTGATTGGGCATGGCAGATGTAATATAACATGGATAAATGTGAGGTTATCCACTTTGGTGTCAAAAACAGGAAGGCAGATTATTATTTGAATGGCAATAGATTGGGAGAAGGGGAAATGCAACGAGACCTGGGTGTCCTTGTGCACCAGTCGCTGAAGGTAAGCATGCAGGTGCAGCAGGCGGTTAAGAAGGCAAATGGTATGTTGGCTTTCGTAGCGAGAGGGTTTGAGTACAGGGACAAGGATGTCTTGCTGCAGTTGTACAGGGCCTTGGTGAGACCACATCTTGAGTATTGTGTGCAGTTTTGGTCGCCTTATCTGAGGAAGGATATTCTTGCCATGGAAAGAGTTCAGCGAAGATTCACCAGACTTGTTAAGTATGTGTATTGTATTGAACAATTAACACAAAGACTTAAACGTATAACTCAAACAGGTCTTTACTGGTTGGAGGTAGGGACTATACATAGGTCTTTACTTCATGCCCACAGGCGGGAACTGAGGGGGATCAGTACCCACAGTACTATTTATACCCCTATGGCCAGGAGTGGTACTGCGTATCACTACGCCCAACAAGTAGTGCAGTCCTGTCCATAGGTTCAAAGTAGCACACATATTACATACACAACATTCCTCCCTTCCTAGCTTTACAGTCATCTCCCCATTTAACACAACGTAATAACATATATACATATATAACTTCAGGTTTACATAACAAAATAACATAGATACATAGATAACTTCATGTCAAAACAGATCACAGATTCAGTCTCTGCGGAAAACAGTTCACAGATTCAATCTCTGTGGTGTAGTCGGTTCACGTTGCTGGAGTGACTCATTCAATAGTCCTTCCATGGATTTAACAGTTTGAACTTCCGAACTGAATTGGCTCCGTTCGGAGGGACCACGTGTGTGATCTGGTAGAGGTGATAATGGTTCAGATGGGTCATCTTCTGTTTTTACTTTTCCTTTTCTGCTTCTTGGAGACTCTCTGGGCTCCATTGTCAGCTGCCACAGCTGCCAGCTGCATGCGCAGTTCCTCCTTCTCTTCCTCCTGTTTCTGTCGTAGAGCCAGCTTCTCCCGATGTTCCGTAGACTTTTGGTGCTCCTCCATGATTTCTGCACTTTGGGAGTCGAAGTTACAAGCTGGGCAGGACAGGACATCGTAATATTCGGTGTCGTCCTGAGCTAGACCAGTGAGAGGGTCGCCTATTTCCTCCATACCCAGCTGGACGTTAGCCAGCTCTTGTTCCAAATCCAGACATCTTTCCTGAAGAGACTTCTTCATGTGTACCTCTGCATCCAGCTTTTTCTGGGCTTTCAGCAAGTCGTTTACTAGTGACCTCATTTGTGATTTTAATACTTCAACTTCCTTTGGAGATTGATTGATCGGACTATGCAATCCCTCTACCGGAGCAGCTGTTTCAGCGGTCTGTTGTTCTACGTTGACGTGAGTCAGCGTACTTTTGGCATCCAAGGGCTGCTCTGTTGCAGTCATCTCAGTCTGTGTTGCCACCTCAGCTCTTCCAATAACCTTTGAGAGCTCCGAACCCCTTTCGTTTGAATATTGAAGTTCATGTTCAAGTTTTTCCCATTTCAGAGTCCTGTCCTTCAGCATATGCAGGAGTTGGCTGACCGTTAACTCCTCTGACATCAGACGTTTTGTGTGCTCCTGCTCCATTTTCTCCATCAGCTGCTTCTGTTGTCTTTCCAGATTCTCCAACTCTATATCAAAGAACTCTTTCGTTGCATTCAACTCTTGCTCAAAACGGCGAAGCATTTGTTCTAATTGCTGTTGTAGTTTGAAATGGAGTTGAGTTCGAGCCCGGTGTCCCTCAGAAATGGGCACATCAGTAGACTTGCCAGACTCAGAATCCACAGTTAAACTATGTTGTTGTTGCTCAGTGGAATTCTGTGCTGAAACTTTGTCTTTTGCACCTGAGTTGGGCTTACCATCATCCGTTCCAGAGTCTGGGCCGACTATCTTCACCGAGTTCTCACTCGTTATTGTTTGTAGGAAATGCCAGTCCATATTCATTTTCCTAATCCACTCCCGTCCTAGTAGTGGAGGACCTCCTTCAGATATCACATATAAGTCCATTATTTGACTGTCTTCGCCCTTGTGGACCACTGCAACCTCTATTTTCCCGATGGGGTACACTCTTTGCCCCGTGTATGTTTTCAATATAATCCCCGTATCCTGTAGGGGAATATGTTGGAATAACTTTCCGTAATCTTTCTTATTTATGACCGTCAATGCCGATCCAGTGTCCAATTCCAGTTTTACTTGGACTCCTTCTATCTGAAGAGTGACCCAAATTGTCTGGAGGTCTGCACCCTTACCAGCGTTGAGTACTCTTAAGCTAGCCAGTTCATTACAGCTTAAGCTAGCCAGTTCATTACTGCTAGCGTCTGAATCGGACTCCTGTTCGGTCACCTTGTGTACCTTTGCGTATTTTCCTTGCGGTGACTTCTTGTTGCTGGTCTTCTTCCCTGACCTGCATACTCTAACTATATGTCCAAGCCTACCACAAGTTCTACATTCTTGGTTTTTAAACCAACACTGGTTCTGATCATGCGTTGTCTTTCCACAACGATAACATTTGCCAGAACTCACACCCAATTTGTGTGCACTGAGCTCCGGTGACCATAGCTGCATTACTGCCGTGCCTCTCGCTGCGGCTTCGTGTGCTGCTGCCATAGTGACCGCCTTCTCAAGCATCAGCTCATTCTCCTCGAGCAGTCGCTTTTGTGTATCCTGTTTAAATAAACCACACACAAATTTGTCTCGAAGTGCCTCTGTCAGTCCCGTTCCAAACTGGCAATATTTCGCTAATTTACGCAATTCCAGCAAATAATCAGCATTGCTTTCATGCTGTAGCTGCCTTCTGTCATAAAATTTAAATCGTTCCGCTAGCATCAGCGGCGTGGGGTTTAGATGATCTTTCAGGACAGTAACAATCTCATCGAACGTCTTATCCGCCGGTTCATCTGGTGATAACAGGTGTTTCAATTGCCCGTATGTCTTCGCACCCATTAAATTTAATAATGTTAGTGCTTTATCAGCCTCACGAATTTTATTGGCCTTACAATAATTTTTAACTCGTTCAACATATATGGCCCAATCTTCGATGTCACTATCAAAGTTGCTAATATTCCCGTGTTTAGGCATTGTAGTACTTTATCAGATTTGCAATTTCTCAGATTTTTTTTTTTTTACTGTTATCCAAGATGGCGGCTTCCCGCTCTTGCCGTCGTCCTCCGCCCACAAAATGGCGGTTTTCCCGCTTCTGCCTTCTTCCCCAGCGGTTTTCCCGCGAAAAATGGCGGCTTTCCCGCGCTTCTCGCTCTCCCCGCCCACTTCAATGGCGGTTTTCCCGCGCTTCTCGTCGCTGACTTTCAGCCCGACTGCGGCTCTTATCTCCTGTGCGATCGCTGGTGCGCCGCCCGCCCGAAACGGTTCTCAGCCCTTATCACCGGTGCGATCGCTGGCCCGCTAAGCGCCTCCCGCTTGAAGCGGCTCCCGGCCTCTGGCTCACCCGCTCGGCGGCTCTTGCTCGCTCCCTCCCGGGCTCTGGCTTACCCGCTCGCGCCCTCCCGGGCTCTGGCTTACCCACGAGGTTATGGAGGCTTCAGGGTCCTAATGCCTGTCGCTTCCAGTCGCTGGAAGCTGTCAGGATTTCTGCTGCCCTTCAGTTTTCAGTGGGGTGTTGAGGATTGGAACCTCTCTTCAACGTCCTGTCTTTGGACGAAGCCGCTGTGGAATAACTGCCGCAGGGTTCGAACCGACTCGTCGCCAGTGTTAAGTATGTGTATTGTATTGAACAATTAACACAAAGACTTAAACGTATAACTCAAACAGGTCTTTACTGGTTGGAGGTAGGGACTATACATAGGTCTTTACTTCATGCCCACAGGCGGGAACTGAGGGGGATCAGTACCCACAGTACTATTTATACCCCTATGGCCAGGAGTGGTACTGCGTATCACTACGCCCAACAAGTAGTGCAGTCCTGTCCATAGGTTCAAAGTAGCACACATATTACATACACAACAAGACTGATACCTGGGATGGCAGGAATGACGTATGAGGAGAGATTGGGTCGATTAGGCTTATAGTCGCTGGAGTTTAGAAGAATGAGAGGGGATCTCATTGAAACTTATACAATTCTGACAGGACTGGACAGACTAGATGCAGAAAGGATGTTCCCGATGGTCGGGGAGTCCACAACCAGGAGTCACAGTCTAAGGATAAGGGGTAAGCCATTTAGGACAGAAATGAGGAGGAATTTCTTCACCCAGAGAGTGGTGAACCTGTGGAATTCTCTACCACAGAAGGCAGTAGAAGCCAATTCATTAAATATATTCAAGAAGGAGTTGGATATATTTCTTAAGGCTAAAGGGATCAAGGGATATGGGGAGAAAGCAGGGACAGGGTACTGAATTTGGATGATCAGCCATGATTGCATTGAATGGCGGAGCAGGCTCGAAGGGCCGAATGGCCTACTCCTGCTCCTATCATCTACATTTCTATGTTTCTATGGTGTGATTTAATAACTATTGTAACAATCAATTCTTACAGCTGGGAACCATCAAAGTCTGATATTCATTAACAGCTCATCAAGCCTCATTTGTAATCTTTGGCCACCATTTTGATTGAAGGGGGTAAAAATTGGTTGTTGACTTCAACCAACTGTAATCTTTAGTCACCTGATGAATCCCAGCTATAAAGTGGTATATTTGAGTATTGGAAAACATGATCTTCATGTGTATTTTTAGATGGTTCATCTTAAAATGTTCATTAATTTCTATTTCAGTGTGATTTTTAATCACTGTGACAATAGTTTATGGAATTCATTGCATTAACGCAGAGGTATAAAAGTACATTGAGCTGGTTGAAAATGGTGACATTGATATAATTTTAATGCCACCAATCTCCTTGGCTAATACAGTTCCACTGAAATGGTAAGAATACTCTAGTTACACTGGCCAGCTCTTGCCTCTAAGAGCAGGGTTTCCTAGATTTCTTTTAATACAGTTCTTCTTTATTGACAGACACAAGTCTTAAATAACAAAATATTTGAAAGCTTTAAAAAATGTTAATTGAATTGGCACCAAAACAGCAAATGCTGCTTCTCAACCTCCAAACAGAGCGAGATGTAGATCTTAAAACTGACAAACAGATGGCTAAAGTTTAGCATAATTATTGTTCCTGCACCGAATGTTTCAAGCAGTGGTGTGAGTTGAGAGATTGAGGAGTATGGCAATAACAAGCATATGTTTTCTTTATATTAAATCTGTTCCCTGAATTATAGGAGCAGATTTTTCTTGATCTTGCTTTCTATATGGTGATGGCATTTCTACTTACATCAGAAAACTCTCTACAGGCTGTCTTGGGAGTACCTGGCACCTACTAAAACTAATATCAAAGGTTGTCCCAGGATTGGACCTATCATTTTATGTAGTAACGTTACATTTTTAAATTTGTAATCTAAATTTTAAGAAGTTCTTTTTAATTTGGGAAGTATGAAAATACACTGCAAAACCATGGCAGATTTTCCATGAGCATTAAAAAAAATGTTTGTTTTTATTGTGTTCTGGCACCCTTCTGGATCACACAGTTTCCTCAGTTGAGTCAACCTCAATTGGAGCAAGCATGCCAAAAACAGTAGGGAAGGTGGGGAATCAGTCCTACCAGTGGCAGGATCTGTTTTGGCTGTTAAGAGGTGTGGGCATGCTGTTGTCCAGGATCTGCGAACTGTTGGACGCAAGGTCAGAAAATAGGTGTCAAAAATGCCATTTGCCCTACTTGTCTGCCCTACCAGTGTTATTTTGTACCTGTTGATCCTGTGAAGTCCTGATTTCCATTACCGATGTCACTATCCCAGTTTCTCCTGCCACATAGACACCAAATCTATTCCTAGTGAGGATAGATCTATTTCAAATCACAGGGAAAGCTGGCATCGAGTTTGCTTCATGTAACCAGCCTACACTTACTGTGGGAGAATAAACCTTTTCACTTTGCAGGAATTTCTGAGATAGCTACAACATAGATAGGGTGAAGACACCAACAACAGTTGGACAGGTAGTGGACTCAGATACATGAGCAGCCAAACAGGGCACTTGGACACACTTAAGGTAAGAGGGCACAAGTGGGGCTTGAATAGTTATTCACCATCATGAAAAACGTGGAGAAGGTGGTTTTTGAGCATTCTGGACAGAAATAGGGTGGAAAGCAAATGGATATTGGACTCAGGGAATTTATCTGCCTTTTGATGCCAGGAAATCCACACATGTACAACAAAAATGGATTCTAGGATTTTAGTTCCTGCTGTTGCTATTTATGTAAGCCACAAAGTCGACAGAATGGTGCCTGAAGTAAAATCACACACAATAAAAAGTAATAAAGAATCATTTAAAGCAGCAAAATTAAATATCCACACTCAAATTATGCTTTACAGTATTTCTGTTTACGAGTTCTTAGAAGGAACCATTCAGAGGCACAGAGGAGGACTGCAGACAGTAGGCTATACGTATCCAGTCTTTCCCCCATTCATCAATCAAATTGGCAGAAGGTCAAAAGTTGCAATTGAGGCTCATTAACCCACCGGTACTGAAGTGGCATTTTGAGTTAAACATTCAAACATGACAATACCAACGTTTATTAACTGATTGCAGTTAAACAAAACTTATTAGTCTCATAAAGCCATGTGTGAGTATTTGGTCTAGTGTACACTAAAATAAAGCAATTACAATACCGTACTTCCACTCATATTAACCATGTTTCATCAACAAGCCCCCCTGCTTGTCCATGATGGACATAATTAAGTAACATAAGTAACTAGGATACCAAATGTCAGCAAATCACAAACATATGGGCTCCTAGCATCATAATTTTTTTGACAGGTGTTTGATGAGAGGAACTCATTTATTGTCAAAATTGAAAAGCATATTTAAGTTACAAAGTCGGTAAATCAGTGTGTATGTAAGCACATCTGTGGCAGGATTACAACACTTGATTAAAGGAAATTAGTTCCGAGGTTTATTAAATAGAGAATGAGGGAGGAAAATGATCTAATCAGGGGATTTAGATGACCAGCAAGCATCAAGTTGCGTTATTTTTGCACCATACAAATTAAATCTAATCTTTTGTAGCCACGTGGAAGACATTGGCCCAGAATTTGCTGGGAAAATAGCGGTGAGTTCACAGCACACGCAGTTATTAATGTTTTCAAAATCCAGCAATTTGTGGTAAGAAGGGCTAGCCCATGAGTTGCGATTCACCACGAATCTCTGGACGATTTGCCACGCTCCACCGCTAGTCTCACACAAACAGGAGCTTGCCGCCAGCTTCCCCACGAGTGTCAAGACAGTGCTTGATTTGTGCCATAAATATGAATTAAACTCGGCGCAGAAAGTTAGGCTGGTATTCACGATGTAAGGACCCTGTTAATTGGGTGATTTATAGGCCTGACATATCACTCAGCCTTGGAGGCCCGTATGGGAACAACATAAACGGTGGAGGCTTCCTCCTGCAGGTAGTAAATTGTTCCTGGAGGCTTTTTAAGATTTTAACTCTTTTTAAATTTGTTTCTTACTTTTCCTTTCTCTCTCTCTCTTAATCCAATCTTTCCTTCCCTCTCTTTATTTCTCTTTCTGTATCTAATTTGACTGTAATTCACGCTATTTCCTTCTCTGTCGTTCACTCTGTTTCTTTCTCTATCCTTAAAATTCATTGATTAATTACTAAACTGTTGGTCCGTTATTCACCAAGGTCCCAGGTGCCCCTTTGTCCATTATCAATTCGCATTTGCAGCGGAAACATCATTG
Organism: Somniosus microcephalus; assembly: GCF_052327205.1. Classification (NCBI taxonomy): domain Eukaryota; kingdom Metazoa; phylum Chordata; class Chondrichthyes; order Squaliformes; family Somniosidae; genus Somniosus; species Somniosus microcephalus. Next base: position 172,367,917 of record NC_140999.1, on the reverse strand, counting down.
GAGCTGAAGGGTGAGGAAAAAAAATCCAACTCACCACGCAAGCTGCGAAATGCCCCGCTCCAGCAAATTCTGGGCCATTATTTCACAGCTGATACGAACGCCAATGATGCTTCAGTCAGTTGATGTGTGATGACGTCTTTACTGAATCTTCATGCAATCCACAAAACAGAAGTTAATCGGTGGAGAATGACTGGGGAGTAACACTAAACATCTTTAAATTACTAAACCCCTCATTCAGTGTTGTGTGAAACTTGCACAGTTACGTGGACATATGGGGTACATTTTTGCTTTTGGCACTCCTGGCTCTGAACGTCATTTGGCAGGAGCACATATCCTGAACAGAGGTGCATGCTTGATTCATTGGCCTACACTTTTACGTTCATAAAATTAAAATGAATGGGCAGGAAATCATGGAGTCATCAATCGGTTTAGTGATTTTGTTGTGAACAATGTAATTCTTTAATATGCTTGTTATGATACGAACCTTATTGTTAGTATTACATGCTGCATTACTGACAAAACAAGATGGTAGCTAAAAGTATTTTGAATGGCTTCAATTGGGAACATGTCCAAATTCACAACATGAACTTCCATTCACAAAGCTCTGTGCAGGGTGTGTTAAAGACAACAATTTACATCATGGTTTCCATTGTGCCAGTTTTATTTTTAAGAAACCAGTATCTGATGAACTGGTGCCTTGTCATATGAACCACTGACTATTTGAACTGTGGCCTTGTACAATGAACTGCCTATAATACTTGTGGGTCCAAAGCATGAACATCCTGACCTCTCAATTCCTCTTCACTGTTTCTTCAAGTAAATTCACAACAGGAAACAGAAATCTCCAATGAAGATTACAGCACCTTTCACAGAAGGTGGAAGAAATTAAATCCCTCATCATCTAAGCTAAAAACTATTAAAGCCTTTTAAAATCATTGGGACAGAGTTAATACTTAATAGATGGGCAGACAGTTAAACACAACACCACCCTTCCTTTCAGTCAATGAGCGGAGATAAAAGTGACATGGCGCAATAGCACAGAGTGACAGAATGTGGGTCCACCTCTACAATTTTCAACCCAGCAAGTTTCTAATCTCAGCCATGCAGCTCTGGGTAGCTGGGTAATAAACAAATGTTTTTCTTCCAGTCACCGGTCAATGTCAACTCTCTGAATTACTCTGGGACAGTCACCCTGAGGTTCTATTGCACAAATCCTGGCAGCCCTTGTTGGAAAAACTTTGGCAGAAATCTGAAAGCAGGTCCCTTGCTTGACCAACGTCAGTGTGTTGCAAGGAGATCAGAGAAAGAGTTAGAGGAGAAGATCATTCTTAAAGAACAAATTTCACTCAAACCTCCCTAAAGTATTACATAGAAACATAGATGATAGGAGCAGGAGTAGGCCATTCGGCCCCTCGAGCCTGCTCCGCCATTCAATGTGATCATGGCTGATCATCCAAATTCAGTACCCTGTCCCTGCTTTCTCCCCATATCCCTTGATCCCTTTAGCCTTAAGAAATATATCCAACTCCTTCTTGAATATATTTAATGTATTGGCCTCTACTGCCTTCTGTGGTAGAGAATTCCACAGGTTCACCACTCTCTGGGTGAAGAAATTCCTCCTCATTTCTGTCCTAAATGGCCTACCCCTTATCCTTAGACTGTGACCCCTGGTTGTGGACTCCCCGACCACCGGGAACATCTTTTCTGCATCTAGTCTGTCTAGTTCTGTCAGAATTTTATAAGTTTCAATGAGATCCCCTCTCGTTCTTCTAAACTCCAGTGAGTATAAGCCCAATCGACCCAATCTCTCCTCATACGTCATTCCTGCCATCCCAGGTATCAGCCTGGTGAATCTTCGCTGAACTCCTTCCATGGCAAGAACATCCTTCCTCAGATAAGGTGACCAAAACTGCACTCAATACTCAAGATGTGGTCTCACCAAGGCCCTGTACAACTGCAGCATTAATTAAAATCTGCCACAGATGTGTTGTTGGAACTTCCATCACATCAGTCGCGTACCTCCCAATATGGCAACACCGTGTTCTAGTTATCACTTGTTTCCTTCCCTCGGTAACACTAACCATAAAACAGGTTACCTTCCTACAGATGTTTAGGTTCATTGGAGCTGTGGCTTAATCAATCTTAATCACAAAAAATTGTTTTTTTTTGGGTTCCCATGGGTCATGATGTTTAACACGATGTATTACCCAGATCAAGAAAGGTCGCAGCACACAGATGAGCATTGTCCAGTATACGTTTATATTGGCAATAAATACATTGTACTGTAGCTTCATTGCTGGAAACCAGAGTTTCAGGAAGAATTTCCTTTCCTTCATTCTCTATAGAAGGAACAACAATGTTCATTGGAGTTTCCTGTTTCCTGATGTGAATTTACTGTTGAGAAACTTTGAAGAGGGATGGGGAGGGCCTGATGCCCATTCTTCCAACAAGAACTACATGTAGTTCATAGTCTAAGGCTACAAATCAAATATTCAGGGTGAAAGGTAATTTATTACACTTGGGAAAGGCTGAAGGCTACACTACAAATACCGTAGCACATATAGCCTATGTTAGTGTACCACTAATTTCTGTTGCACTAAAGTATTATTTCTATAACTATTCAATATAATGTCAGCATAGAATGTACTTCTTATAAGGAATTCGATACCTTGTACTTCTAAACTGATATTAACATATTTTTGCTGTCATATAATAATATAGTACAAGCATTTATAGTCATTTCCTTACTTCAGTAAGTGTCCTTTTTTGTTTGAAGCAAAATGCCACCAGAACAACTGCAAGTGACCCCAAGAAGGATGGCACCACGAATAAAGATCAGAGAGCATATACAAAGTAAAGATGCCTGTTAGCAAGTTCAAATTACAATTTGGCCATTTTGGCCAATTAAACAATCAATGTCCTGTAATGGGATGAGGGACTTCAGTTACGTGAATAGACTGGAGAAGCTGGGGTTGTTCTCCTTAGAGCAGAGCAGGTTGAGAGGAGATTTGCTAGAAGTGTTCACAATCAGGAGGGGTCTAGACAGAGTAGATAGAGAGAAACTGTTCCCATTGGTGGAAGGGTCGAGAGCCAGAGGACACAGATTTAAGGTGATTGGCAGAAGGTCCAAAGGTGACGTGAAGAAAAACTTTTTTACGCAGCGAGTGGTTAGGATCTGGAATGCACTGCCTGAAAGGGTAGTGGAGGCAGACTCAATCGTGGCTTTCAAAAGGGAATTAGATCAGTACCTGAAAGGAAAAAATTGCAGGGCTACAGAGAAAGGGCAAGGGATTGGGATTCACTGCTAACCGTCTCCTTAAACCCCTCTCCCCTGTCTCCTCCACCCTCACCTCCGACAACAAGTGTGAGGAGCGCATGGACTTCTTTGTCTCTAAGATTGAGACCATCGGTTCAGCTACTTCCCTTCCTTTCCCTAGATGACCGGGCCAAACTTCCTCTAAGGTTCCCCCCTGCCCTAGCCCTGAACACACATCTCTCTTCAGTTTCTATCTGATCTCCACTCATGACCTCTCCACGCTCATCTTGTCCATGAGACCCACTTCCTGCCCACTTGACCCTATCCCCACCAAACTGCTGACCACCCAACTTCCTTTTCTGGCTCCCATGTTAGCTGATATTGTTAACAGTTCTCTCCCCTCAAGTACTGTCCCCCTCTCCCTCAAATCTGCCATCATCACCCCTCTCCACAAAAAAACAACCCTTGACTTCTCCGTCCTTGCAAACTACTGCCTCGTCTACAACCTCCCTTTCCTCTCCAAAGTCCTTGAACGTGTTGTCGCCTCCCAAATCCGTGTCCATCTTTCCCACAACTCCTTGTTTGAATCACTCCAATCAGGTTTCCACCCTTGCCACAGTACTGAAACAGCTCCCATCAAAGTAAAAAATGACATCTTTTGTGATGGTGACAAAGGTATCCCTCCTCATCCTTCTTGTCTTGTCTGCAGCCTTTAACACGGTTGACCACTCCATCCTTCTCCAACACCTCTCCACCATCATCCAGCTGGCTGGGACTGCACTCGCCTGGTTCCATTCTTATCTATCTAATCGTAGACAGACAATCACCTGCAATGGCTTCTCTTCCTACTCCTGCATCATTACCTCTGGTGTCCCCCAAGCATTTATCCTTGGCCCCCTCCTATTTCTCATCTACATGTTGCCCCTTGGTGACATCATCCAAAAACACAGCGTCAGTTTCTACATGTACGCTGACGACACCTAGTTTTACCTCACTACCACTTCTCTTGACCCCTCCATGGTCTCTAAATTGTCAAACTGCTTGTCCGACATACAGTTCTGGATGAGAAGAAATGTTCTCCAATTAAATATTGGGAAGACCGAAGCCATTGTTTTTGGTCCCCGCCACAAACTCCATTCCCTAGCCACTGACTCCATCCCTCTCCCTAACATCTGTCTGAGGCTGAACCACACTGTTCGCAACCTTGGTGTCATATTTGACCCTGAAATTAGCTCCCAACCACATATCCGCAGCAGAACTAAGACTGCCTATTTCCACCTCTGTAACATCGCCCGTCTCCGCACTTGCCTCAGCTCATCCCGCTGCTGAAACTCTCATCCATGCCTTTGTTACTTCTAGACTTGACTATTCCAACGCACTCCTGGCTGGCCTCCCACATTCTACCCTATGTAAACTTGTGGTCATCCAAAACTCGGCTGCCCGTGTCCTAACTCGCACCTAGTCCCGTTCATCCATTACCCCTGTGCTCGCTGGCCTACATTGGCTCCCGATTAAGCAACGCCTCGATTTTAAAATTCTCATCCTTGTTTTCAAATCTCTCCATGGCCTCGCCTCTCCCTATCTCTGTAATCTCCTTCAGCCCTACAACCCCCCCCCCCGAGATATCTGCGCTCCTCTAATTCTGCCCTCTTGAGCATCCTTGATTATAATCGCTCAACCATTGGTGGCCGTGCCTTCTGTTGCCTAGGCCCTAAGGTCTGGAATTCCCTCCCTAAACCTCTCCGCCTCGCTACCTCTCTTTCCTCCTTGAAGATGCTCGTAAAACCACCTCTTTGACCAAGCTTTCGGTCACCAGTCCTAATTTCTCCTTATGTGGCTCGGTGTCAAATTATTTGTCTTATAATACTCCTGTGAAGTGCCTTGGGATATTTTACTACGTTAAAGGTGCTATATAAATACAAGTTGTTGTTGTTGTTTAGCTGAAGTGCTCTTGCAGAGAGCCAGCACGAGCTCGACGGGCCGAGTGGCCTCCTACTGTGCTGTAACCATTTTATGATTCTATAATGCGCACTGATGAGCATTGTCCTAAAGCCTTTTACTGAACCAGAAGATATCACATGGCCGCACTCCACAGCCAACCTGGATGCATACCAGAGGTCATAACATGGCAAGAAGTCAAAGAACTTCAGTAAATGTTAGTGTTTCATGCCAGTTTGAGCATGTAATTTAGAGAAACTCCCTTAACTATCAGTGGCCAGGAATTCCTGGAATTTTTCAGTGTAACTATGGTGTAAAAATGGTGTAACATTTTTTTGAGGAAATTTGCATGTAATCGATTTACGCCAGTTTCATGCTGAATCATCGGTACACTCAAATTTCCTCAAGCATTTGCGTCGCTTCCAAGATACAACCACTGAAACCCCCTGTTGTTCATTTACATAGCTCCGCCTACCATTCAATAAAACCAGCTCACACAAGTGAGGTGGGAAGTGGGGGGATCCTAAATGCTGGACTGTTGGGTTATGAGGCTGAGGTGGCTCTCGACTTATAGCAGCTGGCTCCTGGCATGGAGCTGCTACTAGTTGTGGCTCTGAGGGGAGCTCCCGTGGAGACTGGTGTCACCTGCCATATTCCACTAGCATTGTGGTCTGCTGGGGAAGGTTGGAGCACCAGCAAGTGCTGCTGTCCTGAGAGTTGGCAGGATCAGGCACTTGAACTTTAACCTCCACCCTCGATCTGCAACCTCAGTCATCAGCTGGCTGGCTGATGTGATAGCAACTATGAAATCCTGGAAGACCTCAGTCACTGCATTGGTCAAACATTGGAAGGCACCATAAAAGATACCCTCCAATCAGTCCCCCAGTACCATGAAAGATGCAGCCAGAGCTGTTCAAGCATGTATATTACAGGATTGGGTGATAGAGGTGCCCTTAAACCAAGTTCAGTCTGAAGTGTTATTATGTGACTGCTGTTTTCAGAGAGTTTGGAGTGTGGTGGTGCCCAGGGTGGGCAAGGAAGAAAGGGAGAGCATGGTGAATGTCTTACCTTTCTAGTGCTGGTCAGGTCATTGACCTTTTTCCTGCACTGCTCAGTGGTACTGGGAGTCACCTCCATCCAGACTTTTCAACTCACTATTCAGGCCAGCTTGGCATTCTTGGACCCCAGGAGCCAACCCCACCTGGCCAGGTGGACCCGCAGGTCTTCTTTGGCAAGGTTGCAGGCCTTTCCCCTGCTGGACTTGCTTTTTTCTTCTGTGAACATCTCGCTGTGAAAAGGTGTGACGCTTACCTCCAACTCTCAAGCCTCGCTGAAGAAAGTTCTGCGCTTTTATAATGCATCACCCAAGTTTCCTGGGGCACTTATTGGTCACGCTGACTTTGTGCTTGTTTTCTGCTGGTTTTTACATTCTGGCATTAGCATATAAGCTCCCGTTGGCAAGATCGGTGTAGAAACCAGCGTAAATTTCGATGTAATTTCTGTGTAAATGGGATGCAGGACACTTTGGGCAATTTATTTGACAATGTACCAATTGGGTAAACAGTTTGATCCAGACTGCTCAAGCCAAGATTCTGCAAGTCAGAATTTGTAAGCTATTCAATATAAAGCAGTTTTGAAGCTTGATAAACAAATTCCCCTTTCATTCAGTTTTGGATTATATTGAACCCGAAAGCAAGATCAAATAAGATCTTTACACACATTGCATTACTTTCAACTGTGAATCACAAATTTGGAACAGATCAAAAAATCCTAGTCTGCGTAGGGAGGATGAATACTGCTCTATTATTCTGGGGGTGGTTCCCAAGGCAACAGTGCTGGCTCACTTACCTTCCAGTGCTGCCATTGCAGTCCAGACTGTGAGATAAATGTAGCATTAATCAAAAGATGATTTCATGAGTTTGCACTCCTGGCTCAGAATCTCTTCGCTGGGACCATATATTCGGAATTTGGAGATCTCCAATAATAGATGGAGATTGGGGAGAGGGTGGTACACCTGAATTTCCAAAATGCACACCGGCAGGCAAGAATCAAATCGTCAAACACACTTTTCACAAATTATATAGATGCCATTGCAATTTAACAAAGTTAAAACTATTCAGAAGTCTGTTATTTTCAACATACTTGTGATGACTTTTGGCCGGTTACATCTTTGTGACTGATATGGACGGTAGATGCTCATAACTTGGATACTGTAGACAGAAGGCAGTCACATCATCAATGACGGACACATGGAGCAGCCAAAGGGGAATTGACACCTGCAAATAACAACTCACTGACTGCGGGAGTGCATTTTAAAAATGTAATTCTATCTCTTCCTCGAACATGCCGATGGACCCAGGGAGTCTTCCTGGTGGACAACTAGGTAAGGCAAATTACAACATTGCAGCTTGTTAAAGTCAGCTAGAATGTGTCAGAGCATTTATGCTACGAATATGTAAGCAAAATGAACACAAATTAAAAGTACCATGGAATTAAATTATTTTGAAGATAAGGTTGGAAGAAGAACTAAATGCCTAAGTATTTAGATGTGTGCGTCCTCTGCTGATCTTTTAATTGGTGAAAGACTTTCTGGCGCAAAATATGCACATATTTTCTTTCATGTAACATCTGCAAAAGCGATACTGTGTCAATTTGTAATGACGAATGGCACAAAGTGGAATTACAGAAATGTGTGGAACCACAGATCATTCTTCACAGTATACTTGGAATAAATAAGTGTCAATTTCATGGCAGAAATTGCTACTGCTGTCGTCAAAAGGCATAAGAAGGGCTAAAGATACAGCTATCTTAGCCTGTTAAAGGAAATCTGATGGCAGCAACTCAATAAACCATTTGGGAAAGAGAATGGTTTGTTGAGTGTCTTACTCTTTTCAACTCCGCTGAAGGTTCCACTTGTGTGCTGCCTATCTAGAAGTTTTGAAGTCTAAATCCACAGATTATTGCAGAGGGTCTGTACAAAGATCAACATTAGCGACTAATACCTAGTGAGATATCCACCTTTGGGACCTATCAATTCTTATACCTGATCTGCCAACAGCATGGACCATAGCTCATTGCCACCTGATAGACTGAATCAGTACTCTCAATCAACCAAGCTGGAATAAATGCTTGTTGTAAAATGGGGGCAAAATACTGCAACAAAGGCAATAGAAAGATCTAATGTTTATTGATTATACTTGCTCTTTTTAAATGATGTCTGTTATAAATCTCATCATCATCGAGAAACTACTCATGAAATAATGCTGGACGGCCAGCTGGTGGCGATGTCCAAGGAGTATAAATACTCGGGCGTGGGCCCAGCTTGCCAGGGACATTTTGTAAGACAAGGAACTAGTGAAGTACAACTAGACCTCCATGTTCTGAAACAGGTTGATTAAAGCCTTGTTTTATACTCAAATCAAGTGTGTAGTGAGTTCTATTACGTTAATGTCCTCAGTTTCCCCTCAAGTGCGATGCATCCTTGCTGCCTACAGACATCTTCAAAGCTGTTCTTTTCATCAACTTGCCCGGACATGCACTTGAACAGTGTCACATCTGTACCGGGTGGGAAAGGGACAAACACTCAGAAGTGGGCCTGACTTTGGAATGTAACTTCAGTGAAACTGACGTGGCCTGAATCAGAAGAACAGCTTTCTTCAGCTGGCCTATACGTCAGAAGCTGAAACTCAGAGCAATAGAGATGTCTAAAACTTCAGCATCATCCTCTGAATCAAACGACTCAGAATAATGTACAAAGGACTGTTATGTAACTGTGTTAACTATAGCTCGACCAATGTTTCATACCCCGTTGGGTCAGACTGTTTTGTTCAGTGGCATCTGAACTTCTCAACTGGAATGTTGACACGTAAGATTCTTTCTTGATCAGCATTTCAATCTTCAATGTTATACTTGGAATTGCCAAGTTCTGGCTTCTACAGATCCCTTCTACTTCTGTTCAGCCTGAAATTAATGTTTTCCAGACGGCCATCTTGCAAGCAGAGATCCAGGCACCAATCAGTAAAATAAACTTTAATTAGGCAAAGTCTTGAATTCCTGCTATTTTGTCACGAAGCAAAACGAAGCTTATTAGTTTTTGACCTGATGACAATGAAGTGAGACAAGCCAAAAATACAGTGATGCTGTTTAGTAGTACTAAACCAAGAAATACTCGAGAGCTTGACGGCCGTGGCTCATTAATGGAGTTTTTAAAGGGCCCATATTTTCACATGTTTGAGAATTTGACCAAAAAAGTAGACATAAGTTAAAGTGGTGCAGCATCAATAGAAACCGCTAGTTCACTGCCTCATATTTAACAGCGATCTAAGCAGTTCTACTCTCCAAAAATGGATTTGTGAAGGTCAGTGAAAATTTCTAAAAAAAAGTTGGTTTATGTTAGTCAGCCATCAGTAATGAGGAACTCGTATAGTATTTCACAGCTGCACATGCGAGACAAAAAGGGGCTGTTTTACTCTAGCTCAGACCCGGCATTAGTGAATTTAACAAAAGGGAAAGATTTTGATGCCTGACCACAGGAATGACAATACTCTAAATATTAGACAGCACTTTATGCCTTATTGACTTACATATAAATGAACATGGAATAGTACACAGTTAGTATCACATATGCACACGTGTGCAGGCACGCGCCCACACACACAGAATTTCAAAAGGTATTAAAAGGTGCAGAGGCAGTTGGCGTGCAGCTTTGAGAAGCCATCATTTGGTGGAAATGTTACAAAGCATTTGAAGCTACAGCTTGTTTGCTGCTATGCAATTTGATGTGCCTCAATAATTCCGAGACTCGAAGTTAGCAGAACAAAAACAAGGCTTTTATTAACTTAGAAAGTAACACGTAAGAGAGAGAGATGTCTTCCTTCTGGAGACTGAGGCCAGACTGAAGCTAGCTTACAAACGGGGCCAGGTATGGGCGGAGCCCTACACACAGCACATTCCAGCACATTCCAGTATACAATACAGCACATTCCAGTACACAATACAATGAGGTCTGGGGGAAGGGAAATGACACTGAAACCGATCTCAGTCACAGGCAGTGGTGAATGGAATATTTCATCACATTCACCCCTTCTATAGATTTAGTCTGTTCGGGGGTTTGATAGTCCTCTGCGACCGACGTGGCTGTTGCGGTGCCGCGGGTGTTGGCTGGGTGTCCCCGGTAGCCTCCTGGGTCTCTGCCGGGGGTGCCGCCAGGGTTGTTGGAGGGGTAGTTGGTGGGGGTGCTGTTGGTCGGTGTTCTTCCGGGGGTGATGAAAGAGTAGTGGGTGGGTAAGAGTTGCTGTGATCGTCGTTGCCGTTATTGCCGTGGTTGTTGTCGATGCCGGCTGGGGCGACGTCTTTTATGGACACGGTGTCCTCCCTTCCGTCGGCGTGCCGGACATATGCGTATTGGGGGTTGGCGTGGAGTAGGTGTACTGGCTCCACGAGAGGGTCCGTCTTGTGGCCCCTCACATGCCTTCGCACGAGTACCAGACCTGGGGTGGAGAGCCATGACGGCATGGATACGCCTGAGGTGGATTTCCGGGGAAAGACAAACATTCGTTCATGAGGCGTGGTATTAGTGGCCGTACACAATAGCGACCGTATCGAATGGAGCACATCCGAGAGGACTTCCTGCCAGCGGGAGATAGGGAGGCCCTTGGTCCTTAGAGCTAGAGTGACTGCTTTCCATACTGTCCCGTTCTCTCGCTCCACTTGGCCGTTACCCCGGGGGTTGTAGCTGGTGGTACGGCTCTTGGCGATCCCCTTGGACAGCATGTACTGGCGTAGCTCTTCACTCATGAAGGACGCCCCCCTATCCGTATGGATGTAGCTCGGCATACCGAACAGGCAGAACAGGCTGTTGAGGCATTTAATGACCGTGGCGCTGGTCATGTCTGGGCAGGGGAAGGCGAATGGGAACCGGGAGTATTCGTCCACAATGTTCAGGAAGTAAACATTGCGGTCGACGGACGGGAGGGGGCCCTTGAAATCTAAGCTGAGCCGCTCAAAGGGCCGTGTAGCTTTGATTAAGTGGGCTCTATCTGGGCGGTAGAACCGAGGCTTGCACTCAGCGCAAGTGCGGCAGTTCCTGGTCAGAGACCGAACTTCCTCAATCGAGTAGGGTAAGTTACGGGACTTTATGAAGTGGAACAGCCGCGTGACCCCTGGGTGGCAGAGCTCGTTGTGGAGGGTCTGTAGCTGATCCCCGGTAGCGCTGGCACACATCCCTCGTGAGAGGGCATCAGGGGATTCGTTAAGGGCCCCTGGCCGGTAAATGATGTCGTACTCGAAGGTGGAGAGCTCGATCCGCCACCTAAGAATCTTATCATTTTTAATCTTCCCCCTCTGTTTATTATTGAACATAAACGCTACCGACCGCTGGTCGGTAAGTAGGGTGAAGCGTTTGCCGGCTAGGTAGTGGCGCCAGTGGCGCACTGCCTCCACGATGGCTTGGGCCTCCTTTTCCACGGAGGAGTGTCTGATCTCGGGCCCTTGGAGGGTCCTCGAGAAGAAAGCTACGGGCCGCCCCGCCTGGTTGAGGGTGGCCGCCAAGGCGAAGTCAGGCGCATCACTTTCCACTTGAAATGGAGTGTTCTCGTCCACTGCCTGTAGCGTGGCCCACTCAATATCCTGCTTAATGCTTTTGAAGGCGGCGTGGGCCTCAGCAGAGAGCGGGAAAGAGGATGCTTTCAAGAGGGGGCGGGCTTTGTCGGAGTAGTTGGGGACCCATTGGGAATAATAAGAAAATAACCCCAGGCACCTTTTCAGGGCTTTGGGAGTGTTGGGCAGGGGCAGCTCCCGTAGGGGGCGCAATCGGTCGGGGTCTGGCCCGATTTCCCCATTCTCCACCACGCTGCCTAGTATGCAGAGGCGCGTGGTGTTGTAAACGCACTTGTCCTCGTTGTAGGTGAGGTTGAGTTTTTGTGCGGTTTTCAGGAACCTCTCGAGGTTCGAGTCGTGATCCTGCTGGTTGTGACCGCAGATGGTGACGTTGTCGAGGTAGGGGAAGGTTGCCTGCAAGTGGTGGTCATCGACCATGCGGTCCATCTCCCTCTGGAAGACCGAGACCCCATTCGTCACCCCAAAGGGGACTCTGAGGAATTGGTAGAGGCGTCCGTTCGCCTCGAAGGCGGTGTACGGGCGGTCCTCTGGTCTGATAGGGAGCTGGTGGTACGCTGACTTGAGGTCGATGGTGGAGAACACCCGGTATTGGGCGATTTGGTTCACCATTTCTGATATGCGGGGTAGCGGGTAGGCGTCTAGTTGGGTGTACCTGTTGATCGTTTGACTATAGTCGATCACCATCCGTTTCTTCTCGCTACCCCTTACCACTACCACTTGGGCGCACCACGGGCTGTTGCTGCGTTCAATAATGCGCTCTTTCAGGAGCCTGTCTACCTCGGTCGCGATAAACCGCCTGTCCTCCCAGCTGTACCTCCTGCTTTTGGTCGCTATTGGCCGGCTGTTAGGGGTAAGGTCCGCGAATAGCGAAGGCGGCTTTACCTTCAGGGTAGCCAGACCGCACACTGTGAGGGGCGGCTGGGACCCACCGTACTTGAGCGTGATGCTTTGGTGGTTGCACTGGAAATCCAGGCCCAAGATCACGCTCGCACATAGGTTCTTCATGATTAATACTTTAAAATTATCATATACAGTTCCGTTAACGCACAATTATACCGTGCAGTAACCCAGAATGGTCGATGTCTGGGTTTTATCAGCCATAGAGATGGTACCCTGAGTAGGGACCACCTTTAGGGAGAGTTGTTGTGCCAGTTCTGGGTGGATAAAGCTCTCCGTGCTTCCACTGTCAATTAAGCATTTAACCCGGCACCCGTTTACCTCGATGTCCACCATTGATCTGGATAGCGGGTGCGGCCTGGTCTGGTCCACTGTGACCGATGCCACTGTAGGGCCCTGATCGATACAAGATGGCGTCCACGCTGTCTGCTCACAAGATGGCGGACCCCACGAGGTCAGGCAAGATGGCGTCCAAGATGGCCGCTCCCACGGCGCACACGCGGCGGTGGCGGGTTTTCCGGCGGTTGGTTTTCCGGCGGGGTTCCCTCTGCACACCTTCCCGAAGTGCCCCTTCTTGCCGCACTTAAAGCAGGTGGTGCCTTTCGCCGGGCACAGGTTTCTGGTGTGCTTTGGCTGCCCGCAGAAGTAGCAGTTGGGTCCCTGACGCGTCGCGGCTGTCGTAGGGCTTCTGGGAGGGAGAGCGGGGCCCAGCCGGTGTCGGGCTGTCGGGCGGGGAAGATGCCTTCCAAGATGGCGGCGCCCTCGGTGCACACGTGGCGGCGTGGACGGCGCGGGCTGAAGAGTAGGCGTCCAAGTTTCTCTGGGCCACATCCAGGGATCGCGCGGTGTCCGCAGCCTGTTTCAGGTCCAACCCCGTTTTTTCCAGCAGTCTTTGCCGGATGTAAGTGGAGCTGAGGCCTGTGATGAAGGCATCGCGAACAAGCTCGTCAGTGTACACTGCGGCTTTTACATCTCGGCACTTGCAGTCTTTGCCAAGCATTTTCAGGGTGCTTAGGAACTCCTCCACTGATTCCCCAGGTCGCTGTGCGCGGGTAGCGAGCAGGTGCCTAGCATACACCTCATTCGTAGGCTGCTGGTAATGCGCCTTTAAGATGTCGCAGGCGGCCAGGTACGTCTCGGCGTCTTGGATGAGGGGGTAAACCCGGTGGCTTACCCAATTCCGCAGAATTCCGAGTCTCATCCTCGCAGCGTCCGTAGCGTCTTTGACGGCTGCGGAATTGTCCAGGAAGAATTCCATACACTCAAACCAGTGTCCAAAGCGTGCTGATGCGTCCGGAGCATGTTGATCCAAATCCAAACGTTCAGGTTTCAGGAGTTGATCCATAGTGTTGAAAAATAAGTTAATAAAATTGATGTGCCTCAATAATTCCGAGACTCGAAGTTAGCAGAACAAAAACAAGGCTTTTATTAACTTAGAAAGTAACACATAAGAGAGAGAGATGTCTTCCTTCTGGAGGCTGAGGCCAGACTGAAGCTAGCTTACAAACGGGGCCAGGTATGGGCGGAGCCCTACACACAGCACATTCCAGCACATTCCAGTATACAATACAGCACATTCCAGTACACAATACAATGAGGTCTGGGGGAAGGGAAATGACACTGAAACCGATCTCAGTCACAGGCAGTGGTGAATGGAATATTTCATCACACAATTCATACCTCCTCTTGGTGGGCCAAGGGGTAGAGTTGTCTGAAAGGTGGACTGGTCCACTCTCAGATGGTGAACACTGCAGGACAGCAGCGTCTGAGAGAAATCTCGGAAAGAGAATAAGAAAACCAAAAATTAAAACAAAATTACAAGCTAGGCAATAAGCATAACATGCCCCTTTTTTCATGCGGTACGCATGCATTTTTCTTTCCCTATTTTACCCATTTGCGAGGTAACTTAGGGTACCCACTAAGGGGAAGGGTTGTCCTAGCCAGAACTAAGGAAGGCCGGCACATTTTGTGCTCTGAAATTAATTTCTGCACTCAGTAATTGAAAGCAGGGTTCCAAATTTCCGCAGCAATAAGAGGTTTAAAACGGCTCTCAGCAATATATGTTTCTGTTTTGACATTTTGCCCAAAAGTAAACCTTAGCAAAAAAAAAATGAAAGAAATGACACCCACCATTATTGCTGCTGGCCAATGAAGCTGTTAAAGTCACAGAATTTCAGTTTCTTCAATATTTAATGTAGCTTGCGTGTCAGGCTTGGCTCAGTCGTAGAGCTCTCGTCTATGAGTCAGAAGGTTGTGGGTTCAAGTCCCACTCCAGAGAGTTGAGCGCATAATCTAGGCTGACAATTCAGTGCAGTACTGAGGGAGAGTTGCACTCTTGGAGGCGTCGTCTTTCGGATGAGACGTTAAATCGAGGTCCCAGCTGCCCTCTCAAGTGGACATAAAAGATCCCTGGCACTATTTTGAAAAAGAGCTGGGGAGTTCTCCCAGTGTCCTGGCGAAAAACTGATTCCTCAACCAAAATCACTTAAAAAAAAGATTATCTGGTCATTTATTTCATTGTTGTTACTTGCTGCACAAATTGGCTGCTGCATTTCCTACACTTAGAAAGTACTTCATTGGTTGTGTAGCGCTTCCTGAGGTTGTGAAAGGTGCTATATAAATGCAAGTTCTTTCTTTCTTTACTTGCATTCTAGGCAGAAACTGGAAATGGTTTGTCCTAAGCAGACCTGACTCTCATATTTCAATATATTCTTCGAATCCAGTCTCATGAGCAAACCTCACCTGCTCGTCTCAAAATCATCAGTAAATCCATATATTTTGACATTTTTATTTTCCTACCCAAATGGAAAATTCACTTTTCTCTTCCTCACTTGTGCAGCCCAATCTTTTGGGATTGGAAAATCAGATGCCATAGTTTGGAAACTACACCTTATGCACCAGAGGTGTATAAACCATCAATATTTTGGATGTAAATTGGGCAAACACATGTGGGATCAGTGCAGTGTTGTTGGGTGCTCACTGTAGCAGTCGGAGACTGATGAGTTTGAGAGACAATCAATCACTTTTTCTCCAGCGACTTGGCAGTACTTCACTTTTTTTATTGTTTCAGTTCTGGGCCGAGGTAGTCCTTTGGATCCAGCTGACCAAACACACTTCGCAAAAAAATATTGTTTCAGGCAAATATTTGGACACATATGAAGCCTTAGAGAGGCCAGCAGGTATGTACTGTAAGAAACAGCAACACGTAGTATCATAGAATCATACAACACAGGCGGAGGCTATTGGGCCCATCCTGTCTGTGCCGGCTCTTTGAAAGAGCTATCCAATTAGTTTCACTCCCCTGCTAATTCCCCATGGCCTGATTGCACAAGCAAAATTATAAATTGCCTGGATAATAATAACAATATTTAATGCATAAAAATAGCACATACAGGAATACAGTGCAGGTACATTGAATGTTTGTATGTAGACTGCACCCATTGGAATTTCTTCATTTTTGTACCATAAACATGCTGACTGGTATATATCTTTGTGCCTTTCACCTCATGATGACAGAGCAATACATAACAAGGCATTCTTTAATCATTACAATTAGATATCAGAAGGGTTATTTCTCACTTTGCATGTGTCAGCCGTGGCACAGTTGGTAGCACCCTCGCCTCTGAGTCAGAATGTCAGAGGTTCAAAAGTCCCACACCAGAGACTTGAGCACAAAAATCTGGGCTGACACTCCAGTGCAGTACTGAAGGAATGCTGCACTGTTGGAGGTGCCGTCTTTTGGATGAGATGTTAACGCGAGGCCCCGTCTGCTCTCTCAGGTGGATGTAAAAGATCCTATGGCTCTATTTCAAAGAAGAGCAGGGGAGTTATCCCCGGGGTCCTAGCCAATATTTACCCCTCAATCAACACCACTAAAAACAGATTATCTGGTCATTATCACATTGCTGTTTGTGGGAGTTGCTGTGCGCAAATTGGCTGCCGCGTTTCCTACATTACAACCGTGACTACACGTCAGAAAAGTACTTCATTGGCTGTAAAGCGCTTTGGGACGTCCGGTGGTCGTGTAAGGCGCTATATAAATGCGGGTCTTTCTTTTCAAACTAAGAGGAGCAATTTCTGCTAGCAATTAGAAATTGGTTTGTGTAATCACAATGGGAATTTCTACAGGTGATGACACAAAGTAGATTCTGTTGATGCTAAACTGAACAGTTCACAAAATCTTAATACAGTAGCCACCACAGCGCACTGCAAACATAGTATTTACAAGTCTTGCTACAACACACAGCGCTTAGTTTTATGCAGGGATTTGATTGTACACAGCATACACTCATCTGTTTTTACTTTGTGTCACCACCATACATATTTACTATATTAAACTACAAAAATGTCCTAATCATTCCCACCAACCAAATAGCGGTTTCCCAACGGGAAGATTTGGCTATGCCTGGGTAAGATAATACGATGCAATGTATTTTGTTGAGGTGAGGAAAAAACATTGTAGTGCAGCAAAGTAAATTAAACTTTATGGCAGCATAACTTAAGTTACTTGATTCTCACCCTTGATGGAAAATTACCAGCCAACAGAGCTCCACCAAACCATGCCATTGATATTTAGCGATTCTCACAGTTTGGGGACTATATTCCACCACTTCACTGAAAAAGTCTTTAAACACTTGGATTGAAATTAAAGTCACAATTGATACTTTATTTTCACTCTTGGCAGTACAAACTTACATTATAACTGCATATTCTGTGGTTATTTTGTACTAAATTCAGTAGGAATTCAGTAGTTCTGCAGTAAAAATTGCTTATGGTAAAGCACGGGAACAGAAATGTTAGCACCAAACTTCTCAAAATATTTTGTAGTTAGTGGGGTGTAAATTTATCCATCTGCACCAATAATATCCCTTCAGTTTTACATTTGCTGTGGTCATGAAGCTGAGCAGGAACAATGGAATCTTTTTCACTTTTGCCACCCAGGTCAGGTCAAGAATGGCCGGATATGGAGTGAAGTTAACTTCATTCTGTCTCCAACCATGGACAGCAACCTCAGCAAAATATCCAGTATTACAGTTATTTTTCCACAACTCTGGAAATTGGCAATTCACCCCAATTTGATGTCTCCGTGTGATTACCACAAGCTCATTTACCAAAACTGAGATGTGTGGTGAATGGCCTTGGTTTGCTCTGAGGAAAGTCAACTTGATGTTGTTAAACGTGACAATTGAAAAGAGGACAATTTGGGGAAATTTCTAAAGATTTATTTTCTTCATTGAATTTCTACACCGACAGCATACTTTAGAACTATCCCCCAAAATCCTCTAACCTAAACAAAAGCAGAAGATTCGAATATCCTGCTGCATAGAAACACAGAAACGTGGAAGATAGGAGCAGGAGTAGGCCATTCGGCCCCTCGAGCCTGTTCCGCCATTTAATGAGATCATGGCTGATCATCCAAATTCAGTACCCTGTCCCTGCTTTCTCCCCATATCCCTTGATCCCTTTAGCCTTAAGAAATATATTTAACTCCTTCTTGAATATATTTAATGAATTGGCCTCAACTGCCTTCTGTGGTAGCGAATTCCACAGGTTCACCACTCTCTGGGTGAAGAAATTCCTCCTTATCTCTGTCCTAAATGGCTTACCCCTTATCCTTATACTGTGACCCCTGGTTCTGGACTCCCCCGCCATCGGGAACATCCTTCCTGCATCTAGTCCTGTTAGAATTTTATAAGTTTCAATGAGATCCCCTCTCATTCTTCTAAACTCCAGCGAATATAAGCCCAACCGACCCAATCTCTCCTCATACGTCATTCCTGCCATCCCAGGTATCAGTCTGGTGAATCTTTGCTGCACTCCCTCCATGGCAAGAACATCCTTCCTCAGATAAGGCGACCAAAACTGCACACGATACTCAAGGTGTGATCTCACCAAGGTCCTGTACAACTGCAGCAAGACATCCTTGCTCCTGTACTCAAATCCGCTCGCTATGAAGGCCAACATACCATTTGCCTTCTTAACCGCCTGCTGCACCTGCATGCTTACCTTCAGCGACTGGTGCACAAGTACACCCAGGTCTCGTTGCACGTTCCCTTCTCCCAATCTATTGCCGTTCAGATAATAATCTGCCTTCCTGTTTTTGCCACCAAAGTGGATAACCTCGCATTTATCCACATTATACTGCATCTGCCATGCATCTGCCCAATCACCCAACCTGTCCAAATCATACTGGGGTTTCTCAGCATCCTCCTCACAGTACACATGCCCACCCAGCTTTGTGTCATACTTTTGCTACCTTTGAATTTACTGAATTTACTGAGTGCTCCGAATTTATTCTCCAGGTTGATGCCAAGGAGGTAACAATGCTATACAAACACCAGGGCCACTGTAGGTTTATACCACAATCATTCTGTGTGAAACCTCTTTTGTGGCATCGCAGAAAGCCTTTGAGGTGAGATTATTGAGACAAAAAAGGGAGTAAGTGAGGCAAAATTATATATTGAAGATGTTATTCTACATAATGCTATAAAGAAACTTCAGACATCTAGAAGGTGAAGCATAGCCTCAGGAGAGTTGGTGAATTTTACACATTTTCATTTATCACTGGACATCTGCTGCCCAGACATCCTTTGTCTTTCCCCCAGGATGTGTCTCCAAGTCTAACAATCAAAATTCGCCACATACCAAATCATCCGTTCAGAAACTAATGTAAAATGACAACCGTCTGAACGGTAAAGCTACAGACACGTGCTACACCGTGATTCAACTATAGTTCAAGAGCTATATTTTTCTTGAGATCTACAGACATATCCTAGGGTAATATCTTTGACCCATAAGATATTGGGGGAAGAGAACAGCCTATTAAAAGCAATAACACACCTACCACAGGATGGACATGGATTATTGTAAGCAGACCCAATCAGTCAACATTTGTATCTGGTATTTTTCTAAGTAAGTTTAACCATTATGGGTTTGGCCTGATGAATTCCGAATAGTACATTACTGTTATTTGCCGAATTATAATTGTTTCATTTACCAACAGATCTATCTTCAGCATTACTATTAGGTAACAAGTCCCTATTTCTCACCCAACATTTGTCTAAACTGCTAAGAAATCATAAGCAAATAATTACCAACCTCAGTGTGCAAGTGGTTTGCTTCGAGTTTCAAACATGCTAGTTGGCTCTTCGGCAGTTAAATAATACCTGATCAGAAAGATAGACAAGCAGCTGAAGCCAATTATGACAGAAACTCACTTAACCAACAAATGAATTAAAGTTTAGCACATACTCCATAGTGCATTCTAAGAACATAAGAAATAGGAGCAGGAGTAGGCCATTTGGCCCTTCGAGCCTGCTCCGCCATTCAATAAGATCATGGCTGATCTTCTACCTCATCTCCACTTTCCTGCACTATCCCCATATCCCTTGATTCCCTTAATATTCTAAAATCTAGCGATCTTTGTCTTGAATATACGCAATGACTGAGCCTCCACAGCCCTCTGGGGTAGAGAATTCCAAAGATTCACCACCCTCTGAGTGAAGACATTTCTCCTCATCTCAGTCCTAAATGGCCGACCCCTTATTCTGAGACTGTGACCCCTGGTTCTAGACTCCCCAGCCAGGAGAAACATCTTCCCTGCATCTACCCTGTCAAGTCCTGTAAGAATTTTGTATGTTGCAATGAGATCACCTCTCATTCTTCTAAACTCTAGAGAATATAGGCCTAGTCTACTCAATCTCTCCTCATAGGACAACCACCCCCCATTCCAGGAACCAGTCTGGTGAACCTTCGTTGCACTCCGTCTATGGCAAGTATATCCTTCCTTAGGTAAGGAGACCAAAACTGTACACAATACTCCAGGTGTGGTCTCACCAGGGCCCTATATAATTGCAGTAAAACGTCTTTACACTTATACTCAAATCCTCTTGTAATAAAGGCCAACATACCATTTGCTTTCCTAATTGCTTGCTGTACCTGCATGTTAACTTTCAGTGATTCATTTACAAGGACACCCAGGTCCCTCTGAACACCAACATTTCCCAATCTCTCACTATTGAAAAAATACTCTACTTTTCTATTTTTTCTACCAAAATGGATAACTTCACATTTCTCAACATTATAATCCATTTGCCATGTTCTTGCCCACTCACTTAGCCTGTCTACATCCCTTGAAGCCTCCTTGCATCCTTCTCACAACTTACATTCCCACTCAGCTTTTTATCATCAGCAAACTTGGATATATTACATTTGGTCCCCTCATCCAAATCATTGATGTAGATTGTGAATAGCTGAGGCCCAAGCACTGACCCTTGTGGTACCCCGCTAGTTACAGCCTGCCAACCCGAAAATGACCTGTTTATTACTACTCTCTGATTTCTGTCCGTTAACCAATCCTCAATCCATGCTAGTACAGGAAACTTTGTGTTATCCGGAGGCTAAATGCCCGGCAAGCTCGAGCCACCAGCAAAAATCAGGAGCCATTTTGTGAGGTTTTTTTTCTTCTCGTGGCTTTTTTTTCTTCTCGTGGCTTTTTTTTCAACAGTCAAGCTCTGCAAAGTCTCTGTAGCTTAGCAACAGCTTCAGAGAGATGCTTCCAAGGTACGGGCTGACTGTTTAGAAGCTGTTGCTAAGCAACAATGTTTGTTGTCAGAAACGGAGATGAAAAGCTCCGTATGCTTCAACATTAACGCTGGTGTGTCCGGCAGTTTTGTGGGAACGGCAACAGCTCGGTCCTGTCGGTGCCGGATAGCACGCAGTTTCCTGTATATTACCCCCAAATCCCATGAGCCCTAATTTTGTTTAATAACCTCTTGTGTGGCACCTTATCAAATGCCTTCTGAAAATCCAAATACACCATATCCACTGGTTCCCCCCTTATCTATTCTGCTAGTTACAACCTCAAAAAGCTCTAACAGGTTTGTCAAACATGATTTCCTTTCATAAATCCATGTTAACTCTGTCCAATCCTATTATAATTTTCTAAATGCCCTGTTACCACGTCCTTAATAATAGATTCTAGCATTTTCCCTCCTACTGATGTCAGGCTAACTGGTCTGTAGTTCCCCATTTTCTCTCACCCTCCTTTCTTAAATAGTGGGGTTACATTTGCTACCTTCCAATCTGTGGGAACCGCTCCAGAAGCTATTGAATTTTGGAAAATGACAACCAATGCATCCACTATCTCTATAGCCACCTCTTTCAAAACCCTAAGATGTAGGCCATCAGTTCATGGGGATTTATGGGCTTTTAGTCCCATCAATTTCTCCAGTAGAATTTTTTTACTAATACTAATTTCTTTCAGTTCCTCATTCTCATTAGAGCCTTGGTTTTTCACTATTTCCGGGAAGTGTTTTGCGTCTTCTTCCGTGAACACAGACACAACATATTTGTTTAATTTCTCTGCCATTTCCTTATTCCCCATTATAATTTCTACTGTCTCAGCCTGTAAGGGACCCACATTTACTTTTGCTAATCTTTTCCTTTTTACATACCTATAGAAGCTTTTAAAGTCTGTTTTTATGTCTCTCGCTAGTTTACTCTCATATTCTATTTTCTTTTTCTTTATCAATTTCTTGGTCCTCCTTTGCTGAATTCTAAAATCCTCCCAATCCCCAGGCTTACTACTCTTTTTGCCAATATTATAAGCCTCTTCCTTTGATCTAATATTATCTTGAACTTCCCTTGTTAGCCATGGTTGGACCACTTTTCCTGTGGGGTTTATGTGCCTTGAAGGAATGTATATTTATTGTAAATTAAGTATTAATTCTTTAAATGCTAGCCATTGCTTGTCTACAGTCATACCTTTTAATGTAGTTTCCCAATCTACCGTAGCCAACTCGCTCCTCATGCCTACGTAGTTTGCTTTGTTTAGATTTAAGACCCTAGTTTCAGATTTAACTAAATCACGTTCAAACTCAATATAAAATTCTATCATATTATGGTCACTCTTCCCTAAAGGCCCTTTTACTACAAGGTTATTAATTAACCCTTTCTCATTGCACAATACTAGATCTAAAATAACCTGTTCCCTAGTTGGTTCCTCAACATACTGATCTAGAAAACTATCTTGCATACAATCCATGAATTTGTCCTCCACACTATTACTGCAAATTTGGTTTGCCCAGTCTATATGTAGATTAAAGTCACCCATGATTACTGTATTACCCTTGTTACATGCGCCTCTCATTTCATGATTTATACTCTGTCCTACATTACAACTACTGTTTGGGGGCTTATAAACAACTCCCACCAATGTTTTCTGCCCCTTGCTCCACCCAAACTGATTCTACTTCTTGATTTTCAGAGCTAAGACCCTTTCTCTCTACTGTCTTTATCACATCCTTTATTATCAGGGCTACCCCTCCTTCTTTTCCAGTTTGCCTAACTCTTCTATAAGTTAAGTATCCTGGAATATTTAGTTCCCAACCTTGGCCACTTTGCAACCACATCTCCGTTATGGCTATTAGATCAAACCTGTTAATTTCTATCTGCGCTATTAATTCATCTATTTTGTTGTGAATGCTTCGCGCATTCAGATATTGTGCCTTTAGCTTCGACTTATTTCTATTTTTCCCTGGTGTCACCTTAGTCACTGATGCCTTATTATCTTTGTTACTCTCTCTGTCCCTTCCTGACCCAATCTGCTTATTTTTAGCCAAAACTTTACTCTGCTGTAGAGCCTTGACATTTTTCTCGCTGTTTTTAAATTGACTCTTCCCGAATCCTCCCCTCCCCCACCGCCTTCATTAATTTAAAGCCCTGTCTACTGCCCTAGTTATTCAGTTCGCCAAGACACTGGGCCCAGCCCGTCCCAACGGAACAGCTCACATTTTTGGATCCACTACTGCCCATTTTTGCGCTCTAGCCAAAGTTAAATTTCATTCCCATATTACTGTTTTGAGAAATCTATGCAGGAAGATGATGGGGGGAGGGGTGGTAGATTTTTTATCTACGCCTGATTTGAATGGAATAAAAATCTGACAGTTTCTATAAAGGGCGGGAGTTCCGCTCCAACAGATTACCAACCAGGGGGTTCAGGTGCACCATTAACATTATTAGAGGCTTCTCCACACTGCTGAAAAGGACACCAGTCAATGGACTGTTTCCTATCCCTTTCTTTCTGGTTTTCAATAAAGTAATCAGATAACATAAACTCTCAATGGACTTTAAGTTTGACTTTAATTAATTGGTTTGTTCAGATGGTGTCAACCTCTCATTTTCCCTTTTCTTCATGATCCATGCCAATTCTGACCAAAAGGGCAGGCAGTTCACCTGTTTCTAGGCCCTCAACAATGCTATTTGGGCTGGGTGGCAGAAACTGTGCGAGAATTCACCCTTACCCCCAGGAACAGGTCACCCCCTAATTTTCCCTTCCACTTCTGGGTAGCATCTAGCTTCTGCCAGTAAATTTCCAGAGCAGTACAGCTGAGATCAGGAACTCAGGAGGAATGGGGAATTGGAAATTCAAACCCCTGCTTGATTACTTGCTGATGCCCCTATTGTTATACATTTTGCCCCTGAACACAGCATTTGACTATTAAAATGCTGCTGTGACTGAAAAAAAACGTTTCTTAGAGCAAGATTTTCATCAAAAAACAAGCTTCCATGAAGTCAGTTCGCACTCAGTAGCTTCTAATGTCCTTAGGTCCAAATATTAATATATAAGTAATCATTTAAAAGCCATTAGCAGAAATTTCTGTTTCATGAAAAAGGCTTCTTGTGCACAAAGAAGCAAACAATCTGGCTCTTCATCAAGATGAACCAAATTGAGGGTCTGTGATTTTGGCAGTAAAGTTGTTTTTGGAGAGCAAAGGTTGCATAGGCAAATGTGGCAGCCAGTCCCACAAACAGCAATGGGATAAATAACCAGATAATCTATCTTGGTGGCGTTGTTTGAGGGATAAATATTGGCCAGGACATGAGGGGGATCTCCCCTGCTCTTCTTCAAATAGTACCATGGGATCTTTTACGTTCATTTGTGAGGTGAGATGGGGCCTCAGGTTAACACCCAAAAGACAGAAAAGTGCACACTCGTACAGGTTAGTCTCTATATAGGTACTACTCATTCATTTTTTTTAATGGGTTTCAAAATGCTTCTTTTTCAATATACTTGGGATATGAGTTTAAGTTGAGAGTTGAAAGAACCTCACCAAGAAATCCTAACTGAAATATAAATGCTGTATATGAGAAGTAAAACCACTTAAAGCCTGTTTCTTAAACAAATAACAAATTAAGGGGTATGATTTCCGCTGTGTAATGCAATTCACAACATGTTCTTCATAAACGCAGTTGCATTTTCACTATACATAACAAACAGAGGAGATTGGTACCAAGCTGTACCTGGAAACCTTATGGTGGCTTGTAAGCAGCGTTTCAAGTTCTGCAGGCTGACATCTTCATCTGTTTTGATTCAGGGAAAAGGAATTTTATCTGAAAAAAATTGGAAGCATTGAACAATTTAGCCCTTGGTATAAATTATGTTAGATAGTTATATTGGCCGCGAACACAGATTTTAACAATTAAGCATAGATCACATTCACATGTAGGGAATAATTTTAAGCAATTCGGAGGCATAGATTCTGGATACATATATAAAATAAAAAATTAATGTAGAGTCACATCACTGATCATCCAAAATGATGCGCTAGAAATTGCGGTTGGAGGCGTACCTCCAGAGTACGCCTCTGACCCCCAGAACAAGTACCTGCTGGCAACCAGGCTGTGAAAACTTATAGACTCAGGCCTCGAAGTGGAGGGCAGCGTAATGGCCCAGGGACACAGACGGTGCGGAAGCGTACCTGGGATCACGTGGGCCTGGTCCTCCAATCACAAAGCACAATTCCATTTTAATCACTTATGAAGGGAATCCCCTAATGAGATGTAATGGAATCCCCAAATCTAATAATTATACAATTTACAGAATTGGAATTTTTTTCGTAATTACCTTCATTCCATCAACCTCACTAAAAAGTTAATTTTTGGATAACAATTTTATACATCTTTGAAACTGTAATCCAGGTCAATATTTGCATAAACTAATTTCATACAGTGCATAATTTAGGATATGAAAATGTTTAATTAATGGCTTAGATATCCCCTTACGATGATGCAAACGGGCCCTGTACCTGCTTGCATCACCTGTAAGACATCCGTGCACAATTGTGGCCAGTCAGTGGGCAAATAGCCCAACTCTGCACCAGCGATTGCTTTTCCATGGCCCGCGTGGGTGGCCTGTCAACACGTACGTTGACAAGCAGCAAGTTCCGGATTTCATGCATGCGGAAATCCCGAACTTGTGGTGGATTTTAAAGGGAATACGACATTGTACACTGAGAGCACGCCGTCATACACACCGCAATTTCAGGGCCCATAAGTTGGTGAGATGCTCACAGCACACAATAAAGGGTCAGATTTTTAAAACAATGTAAAAAAATATATCTTACTTTGCTGCCTGTGTCCTAACTCATACCAAGTCCCGTTCATCCATCACCCCTGTGCTCGCTGACCTACATTGGCTCCCGGTTAAGCAACACCTTGAATTTAAAATTCTCATTCTTGTTTTTAAATCCCTCATTGGTGGCCGTGCCTTCAGCTGCCTAGGCCCTCAGCTCTGGAATTCCCTCCCTAAACCTCTCCACCTCTCTAACTTGCTTTCCTCCTTTAAAATGCTCCTTAAAACCTACCTGTTTGACCAAGCTTATCTGCCCTAATTACTCCTTGTGTGGCTCAGTGTCAAGTTTTGTTTGATAATGCTCCTGTGAAATGCCTTGGGACTTTTTACTATGTTAAAGGCGCTGCTTAAATACAAGTT
The DNA here is from genome assembly GCF_052327205.1 of Somniosus microcephalus. Taxonomy (NCBI): domain Eukaryota; kingdom Metazoa; phylum Chordata; class Chondrichthyes; order Squaliformes; family Somniosidae; genus Somniosus; species Somniosus microcephalus. Next base: position 172,341,434 of record NC_140999.1, on the reverse strand, counting down.
GTTGTTGTTGTGAACTTAAAATATTTCATTTTTGTGTCCTGTTCACCACTGTAAAGCAGGAACCACTATCACATCAGAAGGAGGGTGTGGGGGGTGAAGGGAGAGGATATCAAAGCACAAATGAGTAAGATAAAGCAATAACTAAAAATAGATTTAGACAAAGAATGAGAAACAAACTTTCAGAGGTTATAAATTTAGAAAAAGAAAACAATGAAATGGCAACAAAAGTAGAAAACTAAAAATAAAGCAAGAAAGGAGAAAAAGAATAATATGAATAAAACATCCTTTAATAGTGAAAAAAATCCCTCTAACTGTTAGAGGTGAAAGGTTATAAATTAAGCTTGTTTGTTGCCATAGCAACATCAGCCCATGCAATGTTTTGTGGTCGTATAGCTGTCACTCTGTTAATGTACACTTATAAGTATTCACACCTGCTGCTTGTAGTCTTGGCATTGGATGCCATTCTTTAGTGATAGAGGTCACTGCTTCTGATGAATGGATTGTGATGGAAGTTACAATTTTCTAAATTGCTATGTTCCCTGCCTTAAACCCCATTGATTCACTGAACAATTAGAAAGTGAAAGCTCACTCAAGTCATTAGAGAGAGAAATAGAATTTACTTCTGTTAGTGCTGTGGTTATACTGAACTACAGGTCGCAAACCAGCAGCTGCAAAGTCCAATTCAGAACCGGTAATACCGTGTGCGGCTCTGGGCTGCCAATCACAAGCTGGCTTCCAAGGGGAAGCTTTGCACGCTCACATGTCGGGCTCCACTTTCAGCTGGTAAATTTTAAACGTTTGTGTGCTCAGGTGGGAGCATGATCTTTCTTTAAAAAAAACTGTGCCAAGTTTATAAAGTACCCAAGACACCAAACAGAATGCCCAACTGTTTCTTAAACCCAGCTTCACAACACAGTGGAGATATACTCCATGCAACTGTGGTAAACCACTGTATTGTATATTGCCACCTCTGGGTGGCGCTGTGTATGGAGGCATGCCTCAGCTGACTCCACCCACCACTGTGTGGGTTTCGTTCAGACTTGTTCAGTCACTCACGAAGAAGCATGGTCTCTTCTTAGCTAATAAAAGCCTTATTCATCTCTTCTTTCGACTCATCATCTCTTCCTCGACTCATCACCTTTTATGAAGTAATTGATAAGCGTATCAATTTTATTAGCTAAAAGTTAAATGGCGACACCTGAGGAGCAACAACAGCAACGGATACAGCAGACATTGCTGAGAGCCCTCAGACCACCACGCCTGGACCTCGACCCTCAAGATGTGGGTGCATCAGCCAAGTTTGAACACTGGCTGAGCTGCTTTGAATCCTTCCTCGCAATCTCACAGGTTACAGAGGAGGATCACAAACTGAAAATTTTGACCGCCCAGGTGAGCCATCAAGTATATATGCTAATCCGGGACTCTAATACGTACGTGGCGGCCCTCGAGCTACTAAAAGGGCAATATACGCGCCCAGTGAACACAATTTACGCCCGACACCTCTTGGGATCCCGCAGGCAGCAACCGGGAGAATCGGTAGGGGCATTTGCACGGGCGCTACTGGCACTCTGCAGAGACTGCGATTGTAAAGCGGTAACGGCTGTGGAGCACGCGCAGGGACTCGCCTGTGATGCCTTCGTCAGGGGCCTCCAGTCAGACCACACCCGGCAGAGACTGCTAGAAAGCAAGGAACCCGACCTGAAGACGGCCATTGCCCTTGCGCTCTCGTTAGAGGAGGCCCACCGAAACCTCGAGGCATACCCCCGTAACGGCGCCGAGACATGGCAATCGAAACCGTGGGACACGGGACCGCCGCCCCCGGCACCAACTGCTGCAGCGACCCAACCGAGACAGCAGCCTCCGGTAAGAACTGCTTCGATGCCCAGTAACCAGGCCCAAAAATGCTATTTCTGTGGCCAGTTAAAACATCCCAGAGCGCACTGCCCAGCTAAGACAGCTACCTGCTCGGGCTGCGGGAAGAAAGGCCATTACGCTAACGCCTGCAAGGGGAAGCCAGCCAGCAGCGCAGCGTGCGGGCCGTGGGAGCAGCCATCTTATCCGCCATTTTGTGTACCCCCGGCCGCATGGCATCCGCCGCCATCGTATCCAACGCACTCAACCGCCATTTCGTCACCGGAACCGACCACCGTCTCGGCGGATGACTATAGTGACTCACTAAGCCACATACTGGCCTCCGTGACGCTGGATCAAGCCCTCCCTCACCATCTATCCAGCTCCATGATGGATATCGCGGTAAACGGCCGCGCCACCAGTTGCCTGATCGACAGCGGGAGCACAGAGAGTTTCGTCCACCCCGACACGGTACGTAGCCACTCCCTCACGATTCTGCCAACGCACCATCGCATTTCTATGGCGTCCAAGTCCCAGTCAATGGACATCAGCGGCTACTGTGTGGTGACCCTGTCAGTAGGGGGCACTGAATATAAAAAATTTAAACTGCTAGTCCTGCCCCGTCTTTGCGCTGCCGTCCTGCTAGGGTTGGATTTTCAGTGCCACCTTAAGAGTGTCACACTAGCATACGGTGGACCCCTCCCCCCACTCACAGTCTGCAACCAACAACTTTTAAATCGCCCACTGCAAACCACCTGCAGCCTTTCCACATTAAAAGTCCCCCCCCCTCCCCTGTTCGCTAACCTCACCCGCGACTGTAAACCCATCGCAACCAAAAGCAGGCGGTACAGTGCCGGGGACAGAGCTTTTATCAGCTCTGAGGTGGAGCGGCTCTTGAAGGAGGGCATTATCGAAGGTAGCACTAGCCCCTGGCGAGCCCAGGTTGTAGTCGTTAAAACTACTGCAAAACGCCGCATGGTAATCGACTACAGCCAAACCATAAACCGGTACACCCAGCTGGACGCGTACCCCCTCCCTCGCATATCTGATATGGTCAATCAGATTGCGCAATACAAAGTATTCTCCACCATCGACCTTAAGTCAGCGTACCACCAGCTGCCCATCCGCCATGAGGACCGCCAGTATACTGCCTTCGAGGCAAACGGCCGCCTCTACCACTTCCTTAGGGTCCCCTTCGGCGTCACCAACGGGGTTTCGGTCTTCCAAAGGGAGATGGACCGAATGGTTGACCAGAACGCGCTGCGGGCAACCTTCCCCTATTTGGATAACGTCACCATCTGCGGCCACGACCAGCAGGACCACGACGTTAATCTAGCAAATTTCCTCCGTACGGCCCAACGGCTGAACCTAACGTACAATAAGGAAAAATGTATGTTTCACACCAAGCGCCTGGCCATCCTCGGCTGCGTGGTGGAGAACGGAGTCATCGGGCCCGACCCCGACAGAATGCGCCCCCTAATGGAGCTACCCCTTCCCCACTGCCAAAAAGCACTGAAGAGATGCCTGGGGTTTTTCTCCTACTACGCCCAGTGGGTGCCCCTCTATGCAGACAAAGCCAGGCCCCTCATCAAAGCCACCTCCTTCCCCCTGACACCAGAGGCGTGTGCAGCCTTCACTCTTATCAAGAACGATATCGCGAAGGCCGCAATGCACGCGGTGGATGAGTCCATCCCCTTCCAAGTGGAGAGCGATGCCTCCGACTTCGCCCTAGCCGCGACCCTTAACCAGGCGGGCAGACCCGTGGCCTTTTTCTCAAGGACCCTCCAGGGCCCCGAGACGAGACACTCCTCCGTCGAAAAGGAGGCCCAGGCTATTGTAGAAGCGGTGCGTCACTGGAGGCATTACCTGGCCGGGAAACGATTTACCCTGCTCACTGACCAGCGTTCAGTAGCTTTTATGTTTAATAATAAGCAGAGGGGTAAAATCAAGAACGACAAGATCTTGAGGTGGAGAATCGAACTCTCCACCTACAATTATGATATCTTGTATCGGCCAGGGAAACTCAATGAGCCCCCAGATGCCCTATCACGTGGTACATGCGCCAACGCGCAGAGTGATAGGCTGCAGTCCCTCCACAATGACCTCTGCCACCCGGGGGTCACCAGGTTTTTCCATTTTATCAAATCCCGTAACCTGCCCTACTCCATCGAGGAGGTCAGGACCATGACCAAGAGCTGCCAAATCTGCGCCGAGTGCAAACCGCACTTCTATAGGCCGGACAGAGCAAGCCTGATCAAGGCCACCCGCCACTTCGAACGCCTGAGCGTCGATTTTAAAGGGCCCCTCCCCTCCGCTGACCGCAATGTGTACTTCCTCAACATAGTTGATGAGTACTCCCGTTTCCCCTTTGCCATCCCTTGCCCAGACATGACCAGTACCACGGTCATCAAGTGTCTGAATGACATCTTCGCTCTGTTCGGGTTCCCCAGCTATATACATAGCGACAGGGGCTCATCGTTCATGAGCGACGAACTTCGGCAGTACCTGCTAACAAGAGGTATCGCCACGAGCAGGACCACCAGTTACAACCCCCGGGGGAACGGCCAGGTGGAAAGGGAGAACGCGACGGTTTGGAAGGCAGTCCTCTTAGCACTAAAATCTAAGGGCCTTCCGACCTCCCGCTGGCAGGAGGTCCTCCCTGCAGCGCTCCACTCCATTCGGTCACTGCTTTGTACTGTCACTAATGCGACCCCTCATGAGAAAATGTTCGTTTTCCCCCGGAAGTCTACATCGGGAACCTCGCTACCGGCATGGTTGACTTCTCCTGGGCCCGTCCTACTGCGGAGGCACGTGAGGACGCATAAAACGGACCCCCTGGTCGAGCGGGTGCACCTCCTACACGCCAACCCCCAGTATGCCTGGGTGACATACCCAGACGGGCGGGAGGACACGGTCTCCATACGAGATCTCGCACCCTCGGGTACCCCTGAATTACCACCGTTATCCCCCTTACCACCGTTATCCCCCTTACCACTGTTATCCCCCACCACCCCTCCCAACCCAACCCTTGCAGACGGCATGCCAAAGCCCCAGGAATCTTCGCCAACCACCCAGACACCAGACCCGACGTCGGATGCTGTAACACCACCGCCGCCACCACGACGATCAGGACGTCAGACAAGGCCTCCTGATAGACTTAACTTGTAGTACCCTTCACCCCGCCGGACTTCACATTAAACAAGGGGTGAATGTGGTAAACCACTGTATTGTATATTGCCACCTCTGGGTGGCGCTGTGTATGGAGGCATGCCTCAGCTGACTCCACCCACCACTGTGTGGGTTTCGTTCAGACTTGTTCAGTCACTCACGAAGAAGCATGGTCTCTTCTTAGCTAATAAAAGCCTTATTCATCTCTTCTTCGACTCATCACCTTTTATGAAGTAATTGATAAGCGTATCAGCAACATCATGCCCAAGAGAAGTGAGATAGCTTCTCTGGGGGCGTTCACACTGATGCGCCCCAAAGTGAGATCAAAACTCAACTACAGAGTTATACAATCACTGGATCCTAAATTATTCAATTTACACATGTAAATTAATGGGGCGTATATTCCGGTGTCTACGGGTGTGTACAGGCTGTGTACACACCCGTAGGGACGTCGGAAATGCCGGTTTCAGGCATGTGAAGCGCATGTGCTGAAAACCGGTATTTTCAATCTGTCAAGAATGCTCTTGACAGATTGGCCGTCTGCCCTGGAGAAGGGCCTCTGCAGGCGGATAGTTCCGCTTTCTGGAGAACCTCCGCCCGCAGAAAACCCTTAGAAATCTTACACCTGGTAAAAGCAGACATCAGGCCTGTTTTTACCAGCATAAGAGTTGAAAAAAGTTTTTTAAAAAGTTTTTTCACTCATTGATCATTTAAAAAAAGCTAAGTTTATTTTTAGCCCCGTAAAAAAATTAAATTATTTTTTTCAAAAAATTAAATTTTTGTTCAAAATATTTAATTTATTGTAAATTTAGCTCATTTTAAAAACGTGATTTTTAAAAAAATGTTTTACAGTGTTTTGGGGGTGATCTCCATTCATATATTTGACAGGTCTAGCTGCCAAGTGTATGAAGGGAGATTCCCTTCTGCTATTGGCTGGGCTGGTCCACGTGTTCCCAGGGACACTTGCGAACCGCATGCACCTCTGGGATACGTGGGCCCTGCGGAGAGACCCAGGAGCGGAAGTGTCCGAACCTCGGGAGCCCTCGGGTAAGTTCGCAGATTTTTTTCCAGATCGGAGGCCTCCGCACACAGGAAGCCTCCGATCAGAAAATTTGGGCCAATATACTTTGTAGAATGTGTTGCTTACTAATGCCATTACTGAACATGCAGTACATTTCATAAATTGCAAACTTTATGAAGGATTTCCACAGCAATGACTAACTGACTTATTGGTGTGGCAACACTCTGTACGGACAAAATAGCATGACTGCTAGTTTACTCTTCAATTTGATCTTCCTGTAGATCTACGCAGGAGAGTAATATCGTACGAGGATTGACAAAATCCACAAGAAGAATCCAAAGCATAAGAGCCTGGAGTTTCCACTCGGTTGCGCTGTTTTTTATCGATGCAAATACCCCACTATCAGCGTCACCGGCACAAGAGATCAAGGAATTTTAAGCGCAAATTGCATTCAGCACAACTCGAGTTTCCGCGACCTTTTGCGCTAGTTTTAAAAACATCGCGGCAGAAGCAGGCCCCGCCCCAGAAAACAGGCCACACCCCCAGGGTGCATTAATCACCATTGGGAGTTTCTGCTAAATGCGCTCATCTGCAGGCCTTCGAGGAGGCTCCAAACATTAAGCTGGATCTTTTGGGTGCAAGGACACTAATATTTACATTTTGAAAGGTTTGGATTGATTTTTTTTAACTTATTGAGGAATTGACTATTGCAGCCCAATCTAACACGAAAATTGTTTGGTATTTTTTTAAAAAGTCATTTTCAATCATTTAAAATCAGGTTACTCCCAGGTGGTGGGTTGACACTGTGATTTAAAACGCTTATTTTTTGTGATAAACCCATTTTCAGCTGCATTAGTCAAACTTTACCAAATTACCACTCTTAAATATATCAAGGAATATTTTTAAAGCACATTTTTTTTTTTAAGTTACGTTTTAAAACGCTGGCTGATTTCGCTGGTTCATGGCAGATTTTACATTCGGTGATATGCAAAAGAGTTTGAGCGGAAACTCAAAGGAAAAAAAATCACTTTGCAAAACGGGTGCAATTTTGGGTGCAACTTGTGCAGCGATCACCGATTGCGCCCAAAGCAGAAACTCTAATCTGTTTGATGCATAATATTGAGAACAAATTACATTTTTATCATATTCTCAATGAAAGACCATGCTAAGATGAGTTGAAATTTGTTGGGGTTTTTTTTTGCTTTTGAGAGGATTATGCAATTGTTTTTCTTCATTATGACGACCTCATCTTAAGCAACCTGCCAAATGCATTTCAGTGTTGCTCTGAATGGTTGTGCTGATCTGATCTCAGTGGCTTAGCTGTGCAGTCCCCCAAGGTATACGAGAGCAGTGAGTCCAACAGATCCTGACTCACTGACCCTTCATCACGCTTTGGGCATCAATCAAATTAGAAAGAAAAAGCTGTTCAGATCGTCTCAAACTACAGAAACACGCTTGAATCCAAGTCTGTACCTATTGAAAATGGCCCAGCAAAACTTTTGGGGGGAATTTTGACTCTTGTGTTGATTGTGGTTTATAAGGTTGCTATAGAAATAGCACATCCAATGACTCCCATCTGAATTTAAACCATGTGCCACACATCTGCCATAGGCACTGTTACAGAATGAGTGAATGTTCACAAACAAAAAGCACAGTTGCTGGTGGTAATAGATTTTATTGAATATTTCTGTAAGTTTTTGGTATTATTAACCCATCAAATTTAATATACCATTTTCAAAGAAATTCTGTGCCAGGGAAAGTTTACATGCTCCAGATTTCCAATGGAAATATTGTTTCAAATGGTTCATAAATGACAGTAAAATTCCAGGAGTCATTTCTTTGTAAATATTCCAGTTATATTATTCATTTAAAATTGTGGATAAATAAATAAATTCAAAAACAAAGAACTATGTAATGGTGAGATTTAGATTTAATAGTGGATGGAATGGAAGGGGGTTGCAGAGTAAAAATTCTGTTGGAACATTTGTATCAGGTTGTACAACAATAATGTAGGGGGTTTTGGTTTGGGGTTTTGTGCCTGGCCAGTCAGTCGTATCTGGGCTGCTCCAGCCCCGTGCGGTTCGAATCGCTTCCCCTTTGGTTCTGACCACCGGACTTATTTACAAGTAGCGATATAGACAAACGAGACTAGTGGTTTGGTGCAAAGAAAACCAATGTTTATTAGAATAGAGAAACAATTACTATACAGAGAAAAATCACTATGGATGCAACACAATTACACTTAACGGGGGAGGAGAAACGGACACATCGAGGGAAAATGACTAAAATGACATTTTAGCAATTCCCCTTAACTCCCACCCTTTACACCTATCTAGGTTATCTTGTGATGGGCCAGAAAATTGATGCTCACCAGTCTAGGATGTTGAAATGTTTGCTCCGTGCCCTGTTGCCTGTCGATGTTTTAGGTTTTCACCGCCCAAAGCAGAGATACCCCAGTATTTGAAACATAACTGCGGGTATTCTACTTCCCTGGACGGGCTCTTCGTCGACGATCTTCTCGCTGGGTTGATGGTATGGCAGGGCACCGGAGGCGAGGCAAGAGAGAGAGAGAGAGATGGCTTCCCGAGGGACTAGTTATACCCTTCCCGGTAGCCCTTATCTCCCGCCAGATCAGCTCGTTTCTTTTGTCTGATCTGGACGTGTTAAAACTCATACAAAGGGTACCGATCTGGGCCCATCGACCTGGATGGCTGGTTAATCGGTTTTAAACGTCTCATCAGTGTTCCCCTTTGTCCAACTGGTTTCGTGATGGGGCCATTCCAGTCCGAATGCTCCATTGATCGTTTGTAAACAGTGTCGATGTTCTCTAACGAAGGTCTGAAATGCAGCTAAGCTTGTCCCATTACATATTGAATAGGCCTTGCCTGCTCTTGATTGCTTGTGCAAACAACCTTGATGGATTTTAATCAGAGGCCCGAATGCCACTGGGTTTGCTTCTCATGCATAAATGCAGGAGGTCTGTCTGCATTCGAGTTTCTGGAAAGTTCCTTCTCACAGTCATCGGAATCCAAGCTTGTGAGTCCAAACTGAAACTTGCAGGCCTTGGCCATGAGGCTGACCGCAGCCATCTTGTTGAGCCCTGGATTCCAAACTCAGTCCGACCAGGGTTTCTTTAATAAACCAAAAGTAAATCTTTGGGGGGGAAGACATGAAATTTGCAAATCCTTTCAATAATGCTGTATTTATCATGCTGTATAACAGTCTACGATACACTGTTACCTTTCTTTTTAGTAAGTAAATATAAATGTCAATCATAAAATGATAAATGTATTTGGACTTCTGGTACAGAAAAAAAGGAGAGATAAAAAGGGTAACTTTCAAATTAGCGCTAGAGTTAAAACCAGTGTTGCAGATCAGGCACACATTATAGAAGCCACCATTTTAATTTCTTTGATTTCAATAGACCCGACCCGCAATGCCAGTTTTACACTCCAGTGCTGTGTTAAAGATTACCGCCCCAAAAATAAGTCTTGATATTCATTTACAGGGAAAGGAGAGGACTGGAAAAGACTCTGCCATTCAACTGGCCAGTCTCAAAATCTAATATTCCTGTAATGGCCATTCGCTAGCATTGTTGCTTAAATGTTATCTACCACCACTGTTTGCCTAGGCATTCCATTCACATATGAGCACACTATGAGTAAAGTAGCTAAATCTAAGCTGTCCGTACATTGTTCCTTTTCTAAACTTGGTTCTAGAGGTTCTTTGAATTTAGTTTTGAGAAACCCCAAGTTTGTACAGTCACATCAGAAAGCAATGTCATTTGAAAGCAATCAGATTTTGTCATTTGGTTTCCAGAGACACCACGACCTATGCTGATACTGATGCATTGCTGATCATCTTCCAACATTCGATGGAATCTGGAACAGTACCCATGGATTGGAGGGTAGCTAATGTTACCCCACTATTCAAAAAAGGTGGTAGAGAGAAAACGGGGAATTACAGACCGGTAAGCCTGACATCGGTAGTGGGGAAAAAGTTAGAGTCCATTATAAAAGATGTAATAGCAGAGCACTTGGAAAACAGTGACAGGATCGGACAAAGTCAACATGGATTTACAAAAGGTAAATCGTGCTTGACTAATCTACTGGAATTTTTTGAGGATGTAACTAGTAAAATAGATAAGGGAGAACCAGTGGATGTGGTGTATTTGGACTTTCAGAAGGCTTTCGATAAGGCCCCACATAAGAGATTAGCGTGTAAAGTTAAGGCACATGGGATTGGGGGCAAGGTATTGACTTGGATAGAGAACTGGTTGGCAGATAGAAAGCAAAGAGTTGGAATAAATGGGTCTTTTTCCGAGTGGCAGGCAGTGACTAGTGGGGTACCGCAGGGATCGGTCCTTGGACCCCAGCTATTCACAATGGCCCAGTAATTCCGGTCCCAACGCGTGAGTACGGACAGGGTATTCACGCGTGGGCCCATTGGAAGTGCCGGATTTCAGCAGGCACAGCGCATACGCGGAAAACCGGCATTTCCGCTCCTCTGAACCAAGGGGTTAAGAGGCGGTTCCCTAGCGATGTTTGAGGCAGCGCGTACGCGTTGAACTTCGGTTTTTTTGACAGGTTTGTCCGTGCGTGAAGGCCTCCACTTTATACGAATGTAAAAAGCAGACGTAAGGACTTAGTTTTATAAGGTAAGTGGTCTAATAATTAAAGTTAGAAATTTTTTTCCGCAGGTTTATTATTTTTAAAGAATTTACAGTAAGGTAAGTGTATTTTTGGACCTGATTTCTTAAAAAAATTTTGGCAGAAATTTGAATAATTGTTTAAAATAGTTTTTTAAAGTTATTAATAGTTAATTTAATTATTGGAATGTTTTTTTAACTTTTATTTAAAGTTTAAGTAGTGTTTTGGGCGCCCGTACTTTTCATGAGTTTGACAGGTCTTATGTCTAACTCATGAATGGACTTTTGTAAACTCCCATTGGTTGCCCAGTGCTCACGTGATCCCAGCCGGCTCATCGCACTAAGTACGCCGCTGGATCATGCACGCACAGTGCGCCGGGAGCTGGACCGGGCCACAGACCGGAAATCCACGCAGGCCCAGTCTTCAAATGTCAGCGCAATATGTAAGTGTAGGTCGGGGGCTTGCACCCGCGGGAAGCCCCCGACCCGAATTTCTGGGCCAATATATATTAATGATCTAGACAAGGGAACTAGATGTAATATCTCCAAATTTGCAGATGACACAAAGCTGGGTGGGCGTGTGTGCTGTGAGGAGGATGCCAAGAAACTCCAGGATGATTTGGACAGGTTGGGTGATTGGGCAGAAGCATGGCAGATGCAATATAACGTGGATAAATGTGAGGTTATCCACTTTGGTGGCAAAAACAGGAAGGCAGATTATTATCTGAATGGCAATAGATTGGGAGAAGGGGAAGTGCAACGAGACCTGGGTGTCCTTGTGCACCAGTCGCTGAAGGTAAGCATGTAGGTGCAGCAGGCGGTTAAGAAGGCAAATGGTATGTTGGCCTTCGTAGCGAGAGGGTTTGAGTACAGGAACAAGGATGTCTTGCTGCAGTTGTACAGGGCCTTGGTGAGACCACATCTTGAGTATTGTGTGCGGTTTTGGTCACCTTATCTGAGGAAGGATATTCTTGCCATGGAAAGAGTTCAGCGAAGATTCACCAGGCTGATACCTGGGATGGCAGGAATGACGTATGAGGAGAGAATGGGTTGATTGGGCTTGTACTCGCTGGAGTTTAGAAGAATGAGAGGGGCTCTCATTGAAACTTCTAAAATTCTGGCAGGACTGGACAGACTAGATGCAGGGAGGATGTTCCCGATATTCGGGGAATCCAGAACCAGGGGTCACAATCTAAGGATAAGTGGTAGGCCTTTTAGGACAGAAATGAGGAGGAATTTCTTCACCCAGAGAGTGGTGAACCTGTGGAATTCTCTACCACAGAAGGCAGTAGAGGCCAATTCATTAAATATATTCAAGAAGGAGTTGGATATATTTCTTAAGGCTAAAGGGATCAAGGGGTATGGGGAGAAAGCAGGGACCGGGTACTGAACATGAATGATCAGCCATGATCGCATTGAATGGCGGAGCAGGCTCGAGGGGCTGAATGGCCTACTCCTGCTCCTATCTTCTATGTTTCTATGTTTCTATATGCAGATCACCCTTCAGACTGTCAAGCATTTGGTGCACATTCGTCACTCGACCACCAGTGCACACGAACGCTATTTACTATAGTTTAAAAAAGAAAGAGGTGACAGCTACGGTAACGTGATAGCAAGAAATTAATGACTAGTGACTAAAAATGTATATTGTAACATTTAACCTGTTGTTATTTTGTTTAAAAGGACAGGTAGGTCAAGGCACAAAAATGTTTCAATTGGCCTAAAAGTTAGGAACATAGGAATTGCTCGATGAAAAAAGACCAAGACCTAGTTCGCCTTTTACAATCCTGATAGTCACATGATGCAATGATAATTGACTTGTTGACTCATCATAGCAATCAATTAATCTACAACAGAACCAGAAAAAGCACAAAGAAAACCCCAGTGGTGGAGAGCTTTAAGAACCATAGGTCCAAAGTCACCCTTTTCCTCCCAGGCAAGTTACACTTCCCACAATCATGTCTCAAATCACTCATAATGATGCGACAAAATAATTCTGCAAATGGTCCAGCGCAGATAATTTTAGATTCTGAATTCAGCTTACAATAAAGAGAGAGGTTGAAAATAGGAGAAAAAAAATCAAAGAAACCTGATATGATGGGTGGCTGAGAGACTGGGAGCCTCTTTTAAAAAGGATAGTTGGCATTATCGTATTACCTTTTGGTTAATTTCTTTCAGCTGATTAAAGCAAAGTTTCACTTTATTCTACTCGGGTCCGCAGATTATTTATAGCAAACTGAACGCACACCAAATCTGCTTATTTTCATGCAAGCTGGTAATGTTGAATAAAAATTAATGTTATGTATCAAGAAAGTAAATTTTTAAAGTGACCTTCACAGCCACAGACAGAGCAGTGTGAGCAGATGACTATGGCTGCAGATTTTCATGCAGTAGCTGACACAACTCCCCTATTGCACCTTTGGTAAATTGTGCTCTTCTAATAGACGTTTCGTCATTAAGGTCCTCATAGGCCCCGTGTTGCGCTGTATACTCTTTTGAAGAGGGAGGTAATATATGGTGGGGTGCAATGTCCTTAAATGCCACCTCACTCTCCTTTTGCCATCCTCTCTAGCTCCTCCTCATCATCCATGAGAAGGCAATACTGTGACTGCTCCTGAGAAGTTCTCACCGTGAGGGAAGGATCAAAATCGCTCGGTGATCTCACACTCCAACAGGCTGATAGAAGCAAGGCAGTGTAGGCTGAACGCAACAACAAAAAAAGGCTTCAAAAAGACATTCCCAGCTGCAGTAATCGCTACTCAAACTTTTAGCAGTTTTCAGGCTCAAAAATACCTAATTTTCACCAGTCTCAGCTGATGATATCAGCAATTGCACCTTATATTTCTCATTCTAACTTACCCCCGGTGCAGTGTGAGCATAAACCCAAGAGACTTGCGAGGGCAGCACCACCGGCCCTCATTTTATTATATGTTAATTGGCAGGTGGGTCGCAGGAAGGGCCACATCATGCAAGGAATTCAGAGGGAATCATTTTTGGGTGGCAAACCAGCAGAAATGTTCTGGCTAGAGAAAGTACTTGCAGTGATTTAAATGAAGGTGTTTTTTGGAGTGTGATAAATGGCATGTAGACAACAATGAAAACAGTACAAATTTATATTGCATTTTAGCGAACCTGTGCTTCTTTCAACTAGTTATGAATGTGATTAGTTGCCTCACGGTAAACAGCAACCAATGGAATTTGTGCCTGAAGTTCCGGCATTTATCAAATGTAAGAAATGGTTTTATCCTAATCCCATGGGTGCAACTTATATTAGAACTCACATTGAGATGTAGCAATGAAAATAGAAACAGCTGTTCCACACTTCTAACATGTTTACTTTACCCTTTTTACCATCACAACATACTCTTTCATGTGGATGATGATGTATCAATGGGCCAAATACGGTGCTTAGAGCAGTGATAAAGTAATGGAATGCTTGAGTGATGGACACATTTATACAGTGAGCATGCTACAGTCCATGGAACTGTAGCATGCTCACAGTCAATCCATTATTTTGATGGGGTCAGCCTGTCGTGACTTGTTTGGAGAGCAAGAAGTATGATGAATTAGGAGCTCATTAGAACTGCTGAAGAGCTGAACCGGAAAAGAAGAGGCAAGATCCTCAGGGGTGATGATAGGAAGAGGTTTTTTGGGAGGACAGCAATAAAATGTTTGACATATTGAAATGAAAGCCATAAGCAAGAAATTGCTCATACAAAATAAAACTCATTGTGCAAAGGAGTGCGGAATAAGCCTTCGAATATAAGGTTAAATAGCACCCTTATGCAGAAAAATACAGATTTAAAGGTGGAAAAACACTTATGCAAAGCCAATTAAGGAATGAAGAAGGAGTTTGAAGTTGATCTGTTGGCATATTAGGAAGTATGCAGTTTGACGGAAATGTTTCCATAAGATCGTCTAATTGATGAGACACGATCAAGTTAAAAGACTAGTGAATCCATTCTATGATTCTATTGTATGATACTGAACTAAGGTCCAGAAAGGGATGTGTTAATTAGGGAACCTTCTTAGCATTGCAAATATGATAAGCGTATTGATGGTGCATGACCAAAAGAGCAAAGGACCATTGCCAATAACTTAATGGATAAACTAAGAGTACAGGTAGACTTTATTCATGAACTCAGGAGTGGAGTTGGGTCTGGAATTTGCAGAACTATTCAAATAAGGGCTAAGAAGGAGGGCAAATATGCAAACAGAATCTGAAGGGGGAGAGGTTGGAACGTGATTTTTTTCTGTACATATGTTAGTGCTTGTTTTATTATATGTCATTTCTCATTTTAACAAAAAAAAATAATCAAAAGGAAATGAGGAAAATATAAAGAGATGTTCAAGAATTTGATTGAATGCGGGTACACTGAAGTGCATAATAACATCAAGGTTAGCAAATCTTACTAAGCGTGTACTTTGTCTGAAGTACATGATCAATTTTTAATCTAATCTTTCAAGAACTGTAACATTTTTCCCAGTCCCAATGGTCGTCATGTTTTTCAGACAATATAATTGGGACAGGAAGAGCGGAGGGCCAGGATTAATAACCACACAGGTTCTGGACAGGTCCTGCAAGTTAACAAAAGGCCAGCCAAGCACTTACAAAAATAAAGCATTAGACAAGATTGGGTCCTTTAACTCTACTCTTTTCACAGATCTTGTATGCAAGAGAGTATGGGGCACATACAGAACAGTAAATGCTCTCCTCTAGCTCTCTGCTCTACAGTGTGTTCCAAGCACCTGACACTTTCATGACTCATTTTTTGAAATTGGAACATTAAATTTGATAGGTCCACTTAGCGAGGTTAAATCATCAATTTTCTTGCCTGCAGCTTAACAGTTTCATTTGAGTGTTGCCAGCATGATGCTTTTCACACATGACCAGTTGTGCGCTTGTGGTGTGGATTACATTATTTGGATGCTACGATTACTGGAAGCAGCTCAGGCTGTTCCACACATGTGGGCATCTGCTCAAGGTAGCTGTCAGAATGAAACTGGCCCTTTAAGACATGCAGTTGCGATGTGCATAGCTTTGTGTATTTGTCGTCTACAGGTTAATGTAGATCACATAACCTGCCCCTGAATTCTTGCCATGACTCTGCAGCAAATGCACAAAATCACAGATGTACAACAACTCAGCTAACAATGTCTCTTGCCCATGTACACATATATGTGCGCATCCACTTAGTCCCAAATCTGATGTCAATTACAACTCAATTATGACATCTGTAGGATCACTGTTAGTAAAATATTCTTTTGTCTCTGATAGAACGTCTGCCAAGGAGATTTGGACTGTACTAAGCAGAGATTAGACTCTAACCCTGGCAGGACAAGAGATAGACAGATATTTTCTGTACTGCAGAGCAACAACAGCAAACATCCTCCTGTCATGTATTGCTGAAGTTTTTGGGCCTGCTTAATATGCTCTTTAACCTGAAAGCGAGACCAACAGATGAAAGGCAAGGATAATATATCAGAAGGTCCATGTTTCAAAAGTGAAAATTAAAATCTTTGGAATCACAAAGAATCCTTTGTGTGCAAGTAAACTTTTTATGCCACATTTTATTCCACAATACGACACCATTATTTTTGTTTTCCCTTTCAATTTAATTACTTTCCTTATATAACGATGAGGTGGTTTCCTTAAAATATTTCTTATATTTCCCGTGGGTTAGATAACAGAATAAATGTTACTAACGGGAGCTCCTGGCATCAAGCCTCGCCACCTGAAGGGCACATCAGCAAATCATTGGTGTGCTCCTCATAGTTTTCCATCCATTAATTTTAATTGACGGAAAATCAGAGGGAGCCTACTCACAATATCTTGATATGTGCTCCCGTCAGGCCAGGCTCCATGCTGGGACCTTGCATATTACTAAAAACAAACACCCACTTCTTCTAATTACTGGAATCTTTTTTTTCTTTGAAGAGAATGTTGAAAATATAAAGATTCCAGATCATATAACAGACTAACTGGCACTCACACTGCTCCAACTGTATAGTCAGTTGATCTACAAGGGAATAGTGTTAAATTTATTTTTAACTAATTTACTCAACTAATGCCACCTAATTTTTAATGAATAGTATAGTTTATGATATGTAAAACTTGATTTATATCCCAATTAAAGCATTGACCATAACTCACCCACATCAATTCTAAATAATAAATCATATCTAGTGGGTGTTTTTAAAGTGTCTCTATTTATTTTTCCTGTCAAAGCACTTTGTGCTCATTTAGGCTCATTCATTTTCTGAGAATTGTTGTTAAATGATGTCACTTCCATGGACTTGCAGTTTATGCGCAGAACCTTTCCTGGTGAGGTTATTCACGGTTAAGTGATGAGACACAGAGCAGGCTGATAGCAGATGTGACGGTCATTTACCCTCAATTTATAGTAGCAAAAAATGACACAGCCATCCAGATGACCTGAATAAGTTGGAAAACAAGATCAGCCAAGAACTATTCAGTGTAATAAAACTGAGACAACCATGACTATTGCAAAGACAGGTATGAGATCACCAATGGGCCTTGGTTCTGCTTTATGAAGGAAACAAAAACAGATTTGTAAGATAGATTGTATTGTGGCCCAACAGCAAAATCACTGAGATAGATATAAACCTACTTTTCTGTTCTGTTCTTCTCTCCCACATGGCAGCTGTCTTTCATTCTGCCAGCGCAATTTACACTTCATCTAGAGCCATCCTTTGTTTCTTAACCTGTCCCATTACCATCTCCTTTTGCCTTGAACATCTCTTAATGTCTCTCAATGTCTCTTAATCTCTCCTGCCTTCCAGCCGATCACAGACCTTCCCTTTTGTTCTTTCATCCCCTCCCCCATTTCCCAGCCACTACACTTGCTTAAAAATCTGTTCCATTTCCTGCTTTTTTCCAGTTCTGATGAAAGGTCATCGACCTGAAACGTTAACTCTGTTTCTCTCTTCACAGATGCTGCCTGACCTGCTGAGTATTTCCAGCATTTTCTGTTTTTATTTTAGATATAAACCTATGTTGGATTAAACAAAAAGAGAAAAAAAAACTGCAACTACTGGAAATCTGAGAGAAAAATAACAGAAAATGCTGGAAATACACAATGGCTTTGTCAACATAGAAACATAGAAGATAGGAGCAGGAGTAGGCCATTCGGCCCCTCAAGCCTGCTCCGCCATTCAATGCGATCATGGCTGATCATCCAAATTCAGTACCCTGTCCCTGCTTTCTCCCCACATCCCTTGATCCCTTTAGCCTTAAGAAATATATCCAACTCCTTCTTGAATATATTTAATTAATTGGCCTCAACTGCCTTCTGTGGTAGAGAATTCCACAGGTTCACCACTCTCTGGGTGAAGAAATTCCTCCTCATTTCTGTCCTAAATGGCTTACCCCTTATCCTTAGACTGTGACTCGTGGTTCTGGACTCCCCCGCCATCGGGACATCCTTCCTGCATCTAGTCTGTCTAGTACTGTTAGAATTTTATAAGTTTCAATGAGATCCCCTCTCATTCTTCTAAACTCCAGCGAGTATAAGCCCTATCGACCCAATCTCTCCTCATACGTCATTCCTGCCATCCCAGGTATCAGCCTGGTGAATCTTTGCTGAACTCCCTCCATGGCAAGAACATCCTTCCTCAGATAAGGCGACCAAAACTGCACACAATACTCAAGATGTGGTCTCACCAAGGCCCTGTACAACTGCAGCAAGACATCCTTGTTGCTGTACTCAAACCCTCTTGCTACGAAGGCCAACATACCATTTGCCTTCTTAACCGCCTGCTGCACCTGAATGCGTATCTTCAGCGACTGGTGCACAAGAACACCCAGGTCTCTTTGCACTTCCCCTTCTCCCAATCTATTGCCATTCAGATAACAATCTGCCTTCCTGTTTTTGACACCAAAGTGGATAACCTCACATTTATCCACGTTATATTGCATCTGCCATGCTTCTGCCCAATCACCCAACCTGTCCAAATCATCCTGGAGTTTCTCGGCAACCTCCTCACAGCACACATGCCCACCCAGCTTTGTGTTGTCTGCAAACTTGGAGATATTACATCTAGTTCCCTTGTCTAGATCATTAATATATATTGTGAATAGCTGGGGTCAAAGGACCGATCCCTGCGGTACCCCACTAGTCACTGCCTGCCACTTGGAAAAAGACCTGTTTATTCCAACTCTTTGCTTTCTGTCTGCCAACCAGTTCTCTATCCAAGTCAATACCTTGCCCCCAATCCCATGTGCCTTAACTTTACACGCTAATCTCTTATGCGGGACCTTATCGAAAGCCTTTTGAAAGTCTAAATACACCACATCCACTGGTTCTCCCTTATCTATTTTACCAGTTACATCCTCAAAAAAATATCTGTAAGGGTTTACATTTTGGATGTGACCTTTCATAAGAACCATTTATTTAATCTGTACATTAGTTTAAATATCTTCCATTGAGACTGAGAGCAAGAGAATATCCAAATAAATTATTTACTGATTTAGAGCAGAAATATAGAAGAAAAAAAGAATTTTCAGCACCTTTTCCATCTCATTCTTTTCAGACGTTGTGATTTCTTTTAACTAAATATTGAAGTTCCACGTAGGTGTATCATATTCAGGGAAAAAGGTGGAAAATAGAAGTCACAAAAAAAACATTGCATGCAAAGTTTAGAGAAATAAATTGAATGCAGAAATGCTTAAAACAAATATTGAATGATGAACTGATGACAGGAACACACCCAAAACACCATGATCTGTTTTTCTCTTCACAGATGATATGTGACCTGCTGCGTATTTTCAGCATTTTCTGCCTTCATTTAAACTCAACAAGTACCTGTTTTAAGACCTTTATTAGTCTTTCTGCAACAATTTATTTATCTAAACATTGCAGGTGCTGCTTTTATGTGACTTCTTTCATTGTCCATCTTTCCCCCAAAATGTGGCCTGTTTTGTAACACTTCAGAAAGAGAACACTCCCAAAATGAGCCTTTATTTCTCTCCATAGATGCTGCCTGATGGGCTGTTTGGAGCATTTTCCAATATTTGCCGTTTTTCTTTTCTTTTTATTCCTCATGTAATGGTTGTGTCCAGAACCCTGGACTAATAATCCAAAGAACATGAGTTCAAATCCCACCATGACATTTTGAGAATTGGAATTGACTTTAAAAATCTGGCTATAAAAAAAACTGGCACCAGTAAAAGTGACCATGCAGCTGTTGGGTTGGCGTAAAAACCCAACTAATTCACTAATGTCCTTGAGGGAAGGAAACAGCCGTCCTTACCCAGTCTGACCTATATGTGACTCCAGTCCCACACCAGCTTGGTTGATGCTTAACCTCCCTCTTAACTGGCCTAGCAAGCCACTCTATCAACACCACCTTCTCAAGGCAACTAGGGATGGGCAATAAATGCCAGCCTTGCCAGTGACGCAAACGTCCCATGAATGAAAAAAGAAGAATGAGCTCTTCCGTTTGCAGATTACTGGTTTCTGCAATAGTCGAATACATACAAATCAAAATGATTGCCAATCTAGATAAATATTCAATCTACAGTTGTTTAATTAGTTGGAGAAGTAATGCAATAATCAATACCACATTAGCCAAAACATCAAGAGCTTTGGTGAAAAAAACTTTTGATCTATGGAAACTGCTACAGACTTATTTCTATATGGGAAGGAATGGCAGATCCCCAAGGTTGAGGCAATGTTACACACTAGAGCTTAATCAGAAATCTAAAATGACACTTATATTCCAGATTGAAAAAGCCATTTTAAGAAATGGAAAATATGACTATTTCCTTACAATGCAGACAAGCTCAGTAAAAGTCGCCTAAATGTTTGGAAATGGTACGCAATAAATGATATAGCAAATTGACCAGTTAACTTCAAACACGATGACTGCTGGAAAAAGATCTCACTGTATGCCAAGACTCATAGCTGGAAAACAAACTGATTTTCCTTTGGCACTGCAGGGAGGCTTCCAGCCTTGATTCAAAGCACTGTGAAACAGTTGTTGTGAGATTCTAGCCTAAACAGTGCTAATGGCTGGAATTTTGCCTAACTGAGCGGGTCCGTTGCAGACAGTGTCCGTGGCGGGTCACGACCCCGCTGCTGGCTCCATCCCGCAGTTGACAATTAACTTACCTGAATGGGGCCTATTAAGCCCACCCAACACGTTACCCGGCCCAATTAGATGGAGCGGGTCTGGTAATATCATTCATGATGCGTTTTCAGCCGATAGATTTAAAGGGACCATGGCCACATTAGATTTGAAGCTTAATCTAACAAAGTAGGTGCTGACTCTTTACTCTACAATAATATAATAAAAGTTATATATGAGTGACAAATAAATATTTAAATAAAATTATCATTAAGTAATATGATGCCATCTACAAATACGATCAAGAACATAATCTAAAAAGTACATTAATTGGGAAGTTTTTGGTGCTTTAGTCACAAATCTATAGACTTTTGTATCAGTAACTGGTACAAATAAAAGATGTGTATAGGTAAGACATAAAATTATGCAGATTTTAAATATAATTGTAAAGGGGTGGATTTACAATCTTATGCAAGTTCAGCAGAAGAGCTGTGGAATCCCTGACAAACAGTGTAAGTGGTGCTTACAATATGTTTCTGGGATTTCTGCAGCTCTTCTGTTGAAGTTAACAATGGACAAGTGAGAGAACCTCCACAG
Organism: Somniosus microcephalus; assembly: GCF_052327205.1. Classification (NCBI taxonomy): domain Eukaryota; kingdom Metazoa; phylum Chordata; class Chondrichthyes; order Squaliformes; family Somniosidae; genus Somniosus; species Somniosus microcephalus. The sequence goes on along the minus strand of NC_140999.1, from coordinate 172,320,060 downwards.
AAATTCGCCCCCAAAGTCTCAGACTGAAAAATTAAATTAGTTATATTCAGGGACTGAAAGCAAATTGAACCAGTGGAATGAGTGATGAGAATGAAATTGTTACGGTTGATGGCTTGATTTAATGTGTAACTGAACAATCACATTATACTGTGAGAAGAACCTGACCAGAAACAACACAAAGATTTATTTAAATGGCATATGTCATTTCTTATTGTACAGATCAATTCACTGCAATTACTGTTGTGTTGGAAGGCAACAGCTGAGAATGGCCAGTGAAAAATGTATTTCCCTCACCATCCAGGGTAGGAGGGGAGCCTTCAGCACTTCTTCAGGAATTTCTGAATTAACATTTACCAGTAGCTTTTCAAGTAGAACAGAATCTCCATCAATCGGTTAGCTGATGTAATCAACATGTTTTTATTTTGGCTTGTTTTCCATGCTGTCAAGTAATCAACTGGAGCAATGGCCATGGAACTCCCGCTTCAGGTTGACAGACATGGTGTGATTCCCGTGGCCATGCAGGGAACTTTAAAAAGTAAGTGGAAAAAAGGCTCTTAAGTGCCTGTAAACAACCTGAAAATCATCTCATTGGGTCCCCCACCGCTGCCGGTCGGGTCCGCTCCACGATGACGATTGCACTTGAGGGAAAGGCGCGTGGGAACGAGATGACAGCGGATTCCTGACCCGCTGTCAAAAATAACAACTTTCCCCCCCGATCCACCACCGATCGCGCCCGCTACCACCCCGGAAAATTCAGCCCAATGTTTCTGGTTAGCTATGTAATTACACTTATTAAAATTGCTTTTAAGCAAATTATTGCACCGTATCAAAAGAAACTGGACTAACATCAGGTAAGATTGAAGATTATGTGATGCTGTAATAGGCTTGCAGATTATGAAAGGATTTTAGCAAACAGTCTGTTTATCTATTGCCTGTAGTACAATGTACGTGCTCCAGCTCTGACTATCATATTGTGAGCATACCTCAGTTTTTAATCTCATTTTGAAATTTCCACAATCTCCTTAAATAAGATTTCCGCATTTTATCTTAAGAAATGCGGCACAACGATCAACCTGCAAAGATCACCATAGAGGCCAATACTGCTATGTCTTTCCTGATCTACCATGAAGGACACATGACCTGTGCAGAAAGGGAATCTCACAGGCTCTCTTCCTCCACAAGGCTGGTCTGAAATTCATTCGACAGAGGCTCCTTAGTTAGACATGCCAACTCTCTCACATCTCCTGTTTGCCACATTGCGATGTGTTCCTTGTAAAAGAAATGGGCCCAATTTCACTTCTAAATGGCTGTCATTCTCACTCATACTACAGATGAAACTATTCTATGAGGCATTCAGAACAGGTTTACCAATGTTAAGGAGTGGTCAGTGCACAAGAATAAATGGTAGTATTTGTTATCCATGTTTTTTTAAGACCGTATTTGGACATGTTCTTAAACTTCGCATGAAGAGCTAGATTTCAGCGACAACTGGGATTTCAAGTTGAGTTTCTCAGTTAGTACTTCAAAGTTTTTTGATTCCAATATCAGAATGATATTAGCTTTAAAACTGTGCATGAAAACAATGACAGAAAAAGATGGCGATAAAGGAATTTTGTGGTAGTGAGTACATTTTCCTCAGTTATTTGTACTAAAAATTAACAAGTGATTCCCCCATAATTTGAAACAAAAGAAGTTTGTACGTATGAGGATGAAACTGTTAAACCATTGTTGATTTCCTAGTTTGATATCTTCCTCATTTATCGATTTGAATCCAATGCCTGAACTGTACATACTACTAAGAGATTGTGAGCAGAACTTTATCAGTCAATGCATCACTGGCAGGGTCTCTGATGGAGCCAGTGACATTTGGAAAAGTGCAATTACTTTGCCCACAATTTTTCATCCATTGGCATTAATGGACAGAAAATCATGAGCTTCAATGTGGTGCAAGGCCTCAGAAAATATTCTAAGGCCTTTCAAATGATTTGTATAAGTTTATCATTCTCTATTTGCACGTGTAATCGATGCCCTGATTTATAAAATAAAAACAGAAAATGCTGGAAATACTCAGCAGGTCAGGCAGCATCTGTGGAGAGAGAAACAGAGTTAACGTTTCAGGTCGATGACCCTTCCGTTAACTCTGTTTCTCTCTCCACAGATGCTGTCTGACCTGCTGAGTATTTCCAGCATTTTCTGTTTTTATTTCAGATTTCCAGCATCCGCAATATTTTGCTTTTACCCCTGATTTATTAAACCTGGGGTCCCTTATGTTTTTTTTAAACAGCTTTTTCAGCTTATACTCCCACTTTTACAGATTCATGTATGTGAACCTCCAAGTCTCTCTGTTTCTCTATTCGTATTAAAGCCTTACCATTTGGTGTACATGTCCTCTCCTTATTCCTTCCTCCCAAATTAATAATTTCACATTTCCCGACATTACATTGGCACTATGCATACAGTCCGTGTTTGCTGAAACTCTGTGCCTATTACAGCATCACACATCTGATACCAATTTCTACTAACTTGTCTGAGTCCTCCAGAAGACTCGTACAGTCCTATTTACAGTTAACCACACTCCCCATTTTTGTGTCCTCTACATATTTTGGTACAGGAAACTCTTTTTCATCCGGCACCGACGGGACCGGCGGGGTGCCGGTTGATCAAAAAGTCCGGATTACAGAGGTACGAGAGCCCCGTACACGACCACAGATCCAGGAGCCCCGGTTACACGACCACAGATCCAGGAGTCCCTGTTGCACGACCACAGGTGCAGGAACCCCGGTTACATGGCCACTAATATATGGTAAAACTTACCTGAAACTACTCCTGAATTTTGCTGGTTAAAAGAGAGTTTCCTGTATTTTGGGGTAGAACTTCGACCTCGTTGTGTCTCTTTTTAATGGGCGTAAAACAGGAACAATGAGGTCTAATTTCAGGGATCGAGTCCTGTGATCCAAGGTAGCCTAAAAGCCATCCGACCCGATATTGGCTATTTTTCAGGCATCCCCGGGGACTGCCTAAATGAGGGGCCTAATGCCATTTTAGGCCCCCCTCTGTGAAACTGAATTCCGTTGAGCGGAGCAGACTCTGGGCCTGCTCAGGATTCTTCAGCAGTCACTGTGGCCTAAGCAGCATCAGCCACCAAAAAAAATACGTTGTTTTATAAGTTTGCTCCTGTGAAGCCAGGAGGGGCAGGCATGCTCCCTCCAACATCGCAGTACAGGTGATCGGCTCTCCCTAGGACTTACCTTAGAGCTTAGAGACACTGCAAGCAAGGCAAATAGTCTGAAATTCATCTAATTTTAGTGGGAGAGCTGCATGTGGAAGTGAGACAGGTGGTGGCAGCTTGTATAGATCATTTAGATGAGGCCCAAAGCCAAATTTCGAGTAGGCCTTGTGTTGCCCGATCCAGGTGCGCATTGCCACTGCATTGCCACCTTCGCGCCTGAATCCGGACAAGGTAGTGGGAAGCCTTCTCAAACCTCCCTAGTGGTTAGATACAACTGAGATGGCTTGCTAGGTCACTACAGAGAGCAGTTGAGATTCAACCACATTGGTGTGGGACTGCAAACAGTGCAGACTCTGATCAGTTCCAACCTAAAATGGCAATTGGGTCCTATTTATGTCCTAGGACCCCAATTTCCATATTAAAAGGGGCCTATCACCTGAAACAGAAATAAACCCAGGTTTTTAAATTGGCAATTAAAACAACCTTTACAGGTTTTTACCTTTATGCCAATCACACACCACTTCAAATTAATACTCTTCAGAACTGGATGCCCAATGTTTGTAAGTGCGAGTTATTTTTTGTTCATTCTCAGGGTGGGCATCGTTGGAAAGGCTGGCATTTATTGCCATTCCCTAGTTGCCCTGGACAAAGTGGTGGTGGGTCTTCTTGAACCACTGTAGTGGTTGGGTACAACTGAGTGGCTTGCTCGGCCACTTCAGAGAGCAGCTAAGATTCAACCACATTGGTGTGGGACTGGAGTCACATATAGGCCAGACCGGGTAAGGACGGCAGGTTTGCTTCCCTAAAGGACATTGATGAACCTGTTGGGGTTTTACGACAATCTAACAGCTTCATGGTCACTTTTTACTGTTATTTTATTTCCAGATTTAAAAAAAAATTGAATTCAAATCCTTAAACTGCCATGGTGAGATTTGAGCTCACGTTCTCAAAATTATTAGTCCAGGCCTTTGGATTACTGGTCCTGTAACATTAAACACTGCGCTACTGTACCCAGCTAAATGGCTAGAGAGAAGATTCTTGCAGCAGTTTTAAGACCATTTCTGGCCTACATTTTATGGTACCTAAGTTCTCAATATCCTTTTTGCTCCATGACGAACAATGACAGTGACAAACTGATCTACTGCAGCCTCAAGTCTGCATGTGAGATTTCCTTTACTTCCATTTTTAGCTGCTACTTTTAATCTCCTGCCTCTTTTTATTTTGGGCAAAGGCTTTTAGTGGCTTGAAATGCCCTCTTTGGAAATACTTTCCAAAGGCTTTCAGAGTCTGTATTCCCCCTGCGGTGACATTTTTATTGTCTCCATCCTTTTAAATTTCAATAACACTCATTTCTGCTCCCAGCATTAGTTTGTTCCCTGCCTTCATCCAAGTCTGCACCTTGATCCATGAAGTGGCCCAGGAAATTTCAGACAGGATCAGCAACGATTCTAGGCATCAGTAAAGGAAAATCAACCCCAAAGAGTATTGGTAGGCTATTCCAACATGAGAGGGGTGATGATGTATCAGAGCCACTCCTGATCCTTTTCTGACCTAGCATCCATATGCACACATTGGGCAGGATTTTCATTGGGCCGTGGAGTCGGGATTGGAGGCGTGGGGGGGGGTTAAAATCCTGAAATCAGGGGTCCCGACTCCTTCCCGCACCCAAACCCGCCTCCATGCCAGTTTCAAAGGAGGTGGGTACCCGCCCTGCACTGGGACCTGCCTACCCGAGGCGGGAAGGGATTAGTGACAATTAACTGCCTGTTAACAGGTAGTTAACAGGCAGTTTTTAGCCTAATCCCTATTTTTGATGTTGAAGTGTGGGATTCCCGACGGCTCCAAACCACGCCAAGTTAGAGGAGGCGGGCCGTCGGGTTGAAGGACTTGGAGGGGTCGAGATGTCGGTGTTCAGGTGAGTGATGTGTGCATGAGTGCAAAGGTAAGTGTGTTTGGTGTGTCTAAAGTGATTAAAGAAGTTTTACATACCTTTTCTTACCTTTTCAGTCTTCCTTCCTTTAGGTTCCGGGAGTCCCTCATCTCACCGGCACAGAAAGCAGAATGACTGCGAACTGTCAAAAGTGACAGACTTCAGCTTACTGTGCAGGAGAGATTTCTAACTGGGTCTGTGGAGAAGGACTCAGGTTAGAAGTAAGACTGTCAGTGTTTGACAGCTTCAAACAGCTGTGAAACACTGATATTTCATCTGTCAAAAGCTCTTGACAGATGAAATTTCAGTCTATGATGTCACCTGTAACTGGGTGGCCCTTAATTGGCCTGTTGAGCTTGCTGGGTGGGCTCAACAAGGTCAATCAAGTTAAAATCGCGTGGATTGGCTGCATCTCAATGGAGGCGGGACTACAACCCCGACAGTTGTAGTCCCGCCTCCAACCCGACTCCTGAGTTAAATTCCTGCCCATTTTCTAATTGAGGTCACTAGATAGTGATCGTGAGTGGAAATCTGGGCTGATATTCTTCACTCTAACCCCAGGCACTGAGTCCAATTGTCGCAGCCTTCATGCCTGTCACATTGAGATTAACTAATGGAAGATGGATTGCTTCATTATTACAAATCTGTGACTGATCACACAGACAAAGGGAGTATATATCAGTTGAGCAGTCACTAGTCTGTCAGTTTATGAGCGAGTGCCTGTTAGTTGGCCAAGCTACTGGTCTCTTACAGTCTGTGAGATAGAGAATATAGTATTGGCAGGGAAATTAGCTGCCAGCTGGCCAAGTCATTCATTTATCAGCCCATGAGGGAGCGTGTTGGCAGGAAGAGTACATGTTATTTGGCCAAGTCACTGTTTTTTGTCAACCTGTGAGAGACGGGAGTACTGGCAGTAAGAATGTCTGCTAGTTGGCCAAGCCACTCATCTCAGATTGTAGCATCCAGAAATATTCTCCACCTAGTTCAGCTCCTGTGATGTGTTAGTTGTTAGCTGCCCTTGGGCTGGAACCTGTTACACGATAAACAAACTTTCACATTTAATTAGGAGATTCTGTTGAAGATGTGAACACACCAATAAGCTGTTCCAGTACAGCTATAACACTGGCATCTATCCAACAATGTGGAAAGCTGCCCAGGTATGTCTTGTCCACAAAAAGCAGGACAAATCCATTCCGGCCAATTACCACCCTACTCTTAATGATCAGGAAAGTGATCAAAGGCATCGTCAACTGTGCTATCAAGCAGCACTTACTCACCAATAATCTGCTCACTGATGCACAGTTTGGGCTCCACCAGGACCACTTGGCTCCAGACCTTATTACAGCCTTGGTCCAAACATGGGCAAAAGAGCTGAATTCCAGAGGTGAGGTGAGAGTGACTACCCTTGACATCAAGGCAGCATTTGACCGAGTGTGGCATCAAGGAGCCCTAGTAAAACTGAAGTCAGTGGGAATCGGGGGGAAAAACCTCCACTGGCTGGAGTCATACCTAGCACAAAGGAAGATGGTTGTGGTTGTTGGAGGTCAATCATCTCAGGCCCAGGACATCGCTGCAGGAGTTCCTCAGGGCAGTGTCCTAGGCCCAACCATCTTCAGCTGCTTCATCAATGACCTTCCCTCCATCATAAGGTCAGAAATGGGGATGTTCACTGATGACTGCACAGTGTTCAGTGCCATTCGCAATTCCTCAGATAATGAAGCAGCCCATGCCCGCATGCAGCAAGACCTGGATGACATTCAGGCTTGGGCTGATAAGTAGCAGGTAATATTCGCGCCACACAAGTGCCAGGCAATGACTATCTCCAACAAGCGTGCATCTAACCACCGCCCCTTGACATTCAACGGTATTACCATTGCCGATTCCCCCACCATCAATAACCTGGGGGTCACCATTGACCAGAAACCTAACTGGATCAGCCACATAAATACTGCGGCAACAAGAGCAGGTCAGAGGCTGGGTATTCTGCGGCGAATGTCTCCTCTCCTGACTCCCCAAAGCCTTTCCACCATCTACAAAGCACAAGTCAGGAGTGTGATGGAATACTCTCCACTTGCCTGGATGAGTGCAGCTTCAACAGCACTGAAGAAGCTCGACCCAAGCCAAGACAAAGCAGCTCACTTGATTGACACCCCATTCACCAGCTTAACCATTCACTCCCTCCACCACTGGCGTACCGAGGCTGCAATGTGCACCATCTACAAGATGCACTGCAGCAACTCGCCAAGGCTTCTGCGGTAGCACCTCCCAAACCCGCAACCTCTACCACCTAGAAGGGCAAAGGCAGCAGACGCATGGGAACACCACCACCTCCAAGTTCCCGTCCAAGTCATACACCATCCTGACTTGGAAGTATATCGCCATTCCTTCATCATCACTGGATCAAAATCTTGGAACTCCCTCCCTAACAGCACTGTGGGAGTACCTTCACCATGCGGACTGCAACGGTTCAAGGCGGCGGCTTACCACCACCTTCTCAAGGGTAATTAGGGATGGGCAATAAATGCTGGCCTTGCCAGCGACGCCCACATCCTATGAACGAATAATTTAAAAATTAAAAAATTACTGTTTGCAGTAAATCCATTTGCTGGCTGGTCAACCCAATGGCTACCCCGCAAATCTTTAAATGCGAGTAATGCAATGAGAACTTGATTGGATCTCAGTTTCATGTATGCAGATGTTTAAGCGTAGATTCAGCAATCGCTTGCTGAGATGATGTTGTTGAAGTATACAGGTACACATAAAATTATTCCAAGTCTTTCTATGATTTTAGCAAAAAGCAGGATCAAATCTTTTGGAAATCTATCCTAATTACATTAATCTAAGACAGAATGGGGGTATATTGTTATACCCCCATTGTACAGAATAGATTGGAAAGGATTTTCTGTTGATCAGACTAGCAAATAGGATTTCTGTCAGCCTCTGCATGTAATTAAGATTGTAAGAGTATCTGCTGGTAGGTCAAGCTTTGTGGGGATAAGCAAGCCTACGCCCAATTCCGATCAATCCATGATGCATTATTGGCCTTGATTTTTTAGTCAGCGGCGTTATAAAGGATTACGCCACCAGCATCCGAACCGAATGCGCACTTACCTGTTGCGAGGCTCCAAAGGAAAAGTTGCTGTCAAGCGCTGCAGAGTTGAGCGCACCATAGTGGCCCACGGATCTCAAGGGCACACCGTGTGTGTAAGCGTACCTGGAGTCATATGGGGTGATGCTGCAATCAGATTATACACCTTCCAGTGACTCATCAGAAAGTGGCTTTGGAGAAAGGCCAGGGCGCAAGTCGATTGTCTACCCTCTTGGCTGTAGGTGGTTCATGGCCAGCTGGTTCCAGTTTGAAAAGAGGGAGAAAGTAAGATCGCTGTGGAGCCCTCACAATAAAACAATATCATATAATGCAATAATATTCATTGCAGAACTGATTCTTTTCCCTAAATCCTGTTTCAGTGTCAAAGTCTGCAGACAGCTAATAACCATTAAAGGCACTATAGGAAGGATGTGATTGCATTGGAGAGGGTGCAGAGGAGATTCACCAGGATGTTACCTGGGCTGGAGCGCTTCAGCTATGAAGAGAGACTGGACAGGCTGGGGTTGTTTTCCTTAGAGCAGAGAAGGCTGAGCGGGACCTGATTGAGGTGTACAAAATTATGTGGGGCATAGATAGGGTAGATAGAAAGGAACTTTTCCCCTTAGTAGAGGGGTCAATAACCAGGGGGCATAGTTTCAAGGTAAGGGGCAGGAGGTTTAGAGGGGATTTGAGGAAAAACTTTTTCACCCAGAGGGTGGTTGGAATCTGGAACTCACTGCCTGAAAGGGTGGTAGAGGCAGGAACCCTCACAACATTCAAGAAGCATTTTAGATGATCACTTGAAATGCCATAGCATACAAGGCTACGGACCAAGTGCTGGAAAATGGGATTAGAATAGACAGGGCTTGATAGCCGGCACAGGCACGATGGGCCTCTTTCTGTGCTGTATAACTCTATGACTCTATGAAAGGATTTTCACCAAAATGAAGATTTTTATTGACGGGTATCCCCTTACGCTGTGCAAATAGGCTGCTGCGCCTGTTTTCACCAGCTGTAAATTTTTAAGGTGTAAATGCTGGGCAGCTGGTGGGCAATTCGCCCAACTCTGCAGCACCAATTAGGATTTCAATGTCAGTGCGGATCATCTGTCAAGTCAAAACTTGACAGATCGCAAGTTCGGGATTTAGCGCATGCGGAAAGTACACCATCATACCGACCGCAAAATCCGGGCCAATGTGTTCCTACATTGTGTTTTTCAGAACATGATGGAGGCTTACTTGGTGCTGGTGTACTTGGTCATGGCCTTTGACCCTTTCGACATGGCATGCTTGGCCAGATCACAGGGCAGCAGCAGAAGCACGGAGGCCTGGATCTCCCGAGTGCTGATGGTGCAACACTTGTTGTAATGGGCCAGGCGGGAAGCCTCACCCAAAATGCGCTCAGAAATATCGTTCACAAAGGAGTTCATGATGCTCATGGCCTTGGAAGAGGTGCCGGTGTTGGGATGAACCTGCTTCCTCACTTTGTAAATGGAGTAACTCTCCTTACTTGACTTTCTCAGTTTGTTGCCGCCCTTTGCTGGCACTTTATTCAGAGGTTTTCTTTTCCTCAGCCATTTTCAACTTCAAATTCAGAGAGGGGGTGGGGGGGAGTTTTAACATAGAGGAGTGCATGGGGTTAGGTGGGGTTAAAACCGCCAAAAATGTGAACGCGTTGGGAAGCTGGCTGCAAAGCGCCAACCTCCGCATTTAACTCAGGCACATTAAGGTGTTTGTGCAAAACCCCCTCAGGAAAAGCGGGTTGCCTATTAACATATGCTAATCACTCAATTGGAGCGATAGTTCAACACATTTGTAACTTTAACATCGCATCCACGGGTTTCCCGGGCTTCCTGAAACTCGCCAGTGAAAGCAAGGTGAGAACACAATGGCAGTTGAGGTGGCTGAATCAAACCCCTAGAATTACGGCAATAAATACTCGGTACGCACAGTTGCTTTCTTACCTGCTAGTGGGAAAGGGTTTGTTCAAAGAACTTTTGCTGAGAGTTTATTTTCCAAACTTTGGAAGTTTTCTGAATCACATCAGAATGGGTGGTGGCTTGGCCGCGTTATATTGGACCTCGGACAAGGAGCAATATGATCAGCACCAGCACAAGTAGCAGCAGGCTGCTAATCAGAGCCCTGGATGTCAGAGAGGGGAGCAGCAGAGGGGTGCAGCTCGCAGGAGGCACTACCCACAACACAGGGTGTACAGGCAGAGGCTGAGCTTCTTTGACATGTCGGAACAGCAGTGCTTCAGGAGGCTCAGGTTGTTGCGTCAGGTGGTGGATGTCATCTGCAACCTCCTAGAAAAAGATTAGCTCCCTGCTGGACATGGTGGCCAGCGCGTTATCAGTGGCTGTCAAAGTGACAACTGCCATGAATCTTATCATTCATGTAGAAATGATTCATGAGATAACACTGGGTGGCCAGCTGGTGGCGCCATCCAAGGAAAGTATAAATACTCGGGCATGGGCCCAGCTTGCTCAGGATGTTTCTGTAACCAGGAACTAGTGATGTAACTAGAAACTCATGGTTGTGAAACAGTTGATTAAAGCCTTGTTTTATACTCAAACCAAGTGCTTAGTAGTTTACTTACGTCAACAACCGCCCTCAACTTTCATTTAGCTCTGTGTCCTTGCAGGGCTCTGCTGGAGACATATCCAGGAACTCCCAATCGGCGGCGCACAACTGCATACGTCAGGTGACCAACGGGTTGTTTGCCAGGGCTGGCAATTATGTGAACTTCACCTGCGATGACGCCAGTCAGAATGAGTAGGTGCTTGGATTTGCATCTCTGGCTGGCTTCGCACAGGGACAGGGCATCATCAATTGCACACGCATGGCAATCCGCGCACCCCCAGATCAACCAGGAGTATTCGTAAACTGTAAGGGCTTCCATTCCAATGTGCAGTGGGTGTGCGATCATAAAAAGATATTTCTGCAGGTGTGCACAAGATTCCCGGGGAACTGCCATTGTCCTGTGGCAGTGCAAGCTTCCCGACTTCTTTGGGCCTGCAAGCAAACTGAAGGGGTGGCTGCTAGGAGACAAGGGAAACCCACTTCAAACTTGGCTTATGATACCCGTCAGAAACCTACAATGAATGCCAGACGACTACCAGATGTGTGATTGAACAAGCCATCGGCATGCTGAAGATGCGCTTCAGGTGCCCAGACAGATCTAGAGGCACATAAGAACATAAGAATTAGGAGCAGGAGTAGGCCACACGACCCCTCGAGCCTGCTCCGCCACTCAATAAGCTCATGGCTGATCTTCGACTTCAACTCCACTTTCCCGCCCGATCTCCACATCCCTTGATTCTCCCAGAGTCCAAAAATCCTTCAATGCTCTCCTATACCAGCCCTCTCCTATACCAGCCCTCCCCTATACCAGCCCTCCCCATAGCAGCTCTCCTCTCCTATACCAGCCCTCCCCTATACCAGCCCTCTCCTATACCAGCTCTCCTCTCCTATACCAGCCCTCCCCTATACCAGCCCTCTCCTATACCAGCTCTCCTCTCCTATACCAGCCCTCCCCTATACCAGCCCTCTCCTATACCAGCCCTCCCCTATACCAGCCCTCTCCTATACCAGCCCTCTCCTATACCAGCCCTCCCCTATACCAGCCCTCTCCTATACCAGCCCTCCCCTATACCAGCTCTCCTCTCCTATACCAGCCCTCTCCTATACCAGCCCTCTCCTATACCAGCCCTCTCCTATACCAGCCCTCCCCTATACCAGCCCTCTCCTATACCAGCCCTCCCCTATACCAGCTCTCCTCTCCTATACCAGCCCTCTCCGATACCAGCCCTCTCCTATACCAGCCCTCTCCTATACCAGCCCTCTCCGATACCAGCCCTCTCCTATACCAGCCCTCTCCTATACCAGCCCTCTCCTATACCAGCCCTCTCCTATACCAGCTCTCCTCTCCTATACCAGCCCTCTCCTATACCAGCCCTCTCCTATACCAGCCCTCTCCTATACCAGCCCTCCCCTATACCAGCCCTCTCCTATACCAGCCCTCTCCTATACCAGCCCTCTCCTATACCAGCCCTCCCCTATACCAGCCCTCTCCTATACCAGCCCTCTCCTATACCAGCCCTCCCCTATACCAGCCCTCTCCTATACCAGCTCTCCTCTCCTATACCAGCCCTCTCCTATACCAGCCCTCTCCTATACCAGCTCTCCTCTCCTATACCAGCCCTCTCCTATACCAGCCCTCTCCTATACCAGCCCTCTCCTATACCAGCCCTCCCCTATACCAGCCCTCTCCTATACCAGCCCTCTCCTATACCAGCCCTCCCCTATACCAGCCCTCTCCTATACCAGCCCTCCCCTATACCAGCCCTCTCCTATACCAGCCCTCCCCTATACCAGCCCTCTCCTATACCAGCCCTCTCCTATACCAGCTCTCCTCTCCTATACCAGCCCTCTCCTATACCAGCTCTCCTCCCCTATACCAGCCCTCTCCTATACCAGCCCTCCCCTATACCAGCCCTCTCCTATACCAGCCCTCTCCTATACCAGCTCTCCTCTCCTATACCAGCCCTCCCCTATACCAGCTCTCCTCCCCTATACCAGCCCTCTCCTATACCAGCCCTCTCCTATACCAGCCCTCCCCTTTTCCAGCCCTCCCCTATACCAGCTCTCCTCTCCTATACCAGCCCTCTCCTATACCAGCCCTCTCCTATACCAGCCCTCCCCTATACCAGCTCTCCTCTCCTATACCAGCCCTCTCCTATACCAGCCCTCTCCTATACCAGCCCTCTCCTATACCAGCCCTCCCCTATACCAGCCCTCTCCTATACCAGCCCTCTCCTATACCAGCCCTCTCCTATACCAGCCCTCTCCTATACCAGCCCTCTCCTATACCAGCCCTCCCCTATACCAGCCCTCTCCTATACCAGCTCTCTCCTATACCAGCCCTCTCCTATACCAGCCCTCCCCTATACCAACCCTCTCCTATACCAGCCCTCTCCTATACCAGCTCTCCTCTCCCATACCAGCCCTCTCCTATACCAGCCCTCTCCTATACCAGCCCTCTCCTATAACAGCCCTCTCCTATAACAGCCCTCTCCTATACCAGCCCTCTCCTATACCAGCCCTCTCCTATACCAGCCCTCCCCTATACCAGCCCTCCCCTATACCAGCCCTCCCCTATACCAGCCCTCTCCTATACCAGCCCTCCCCTATACCAGCCCTCTCCTATACCAGCCCTCCCCTATACCAGCCCTCTCCTATACCAGCCCTCTCCTATACCAGCCCTCCCCTATACCAGCCCTCCCCTATACCAGCCCTCTCCTATACCAGCCCTCCCCTATACCAGCCCTCCCCTATACCAGCCCTCTCCTCTACCAGCCCTCCCCTATACCAGCCCTCCCCTATACCAGCCCTCTCCTATACCAGCCCTCCCCTATACCAGCTCTCCTCTCCTATACCAGCCCTCCCCTATACCAGCCCTCTCCTATACCAGCCCTCCCCTATACCAGCTCTCCTCCCCTATACCAGCCCTCTCCTATACCAGCCCTCTCCTATACAAGCCCTCTCCTATACCAGCCCTCCCCTATACCAGCCCTCTCCTATACCAGCCCTCTCCTATACCAGCCCTCTCCTATACCAGCCCTCCTCTCCTATACCAGCCCTCTCCTATACCAGCCCTCCTCCCCTATACCAGCCCTCTCCTATACCAGCCCTCTCCTATACCAGCTCTCCTCTCCTATACCAGGGTCTCCAGAATGGTCATGTTGTGCTGCGCTCTGCACAATATTGCGCAGCAGTGAGGTTTGTACCTGCAGGAACAGGTGTACAGCGCTGATCGTCTGTGGATGAATACGAGGAGGAGGAGGAGGAAGGTGATGAGGGCAATGCAGTACCACCTGCTCGTATTGCTGCTGGGATGCCAGCAATGCCCTTATTAATGCAAGGTTCACTTCGGTATCACCAGTGAACCGATGTCATAACCACATGTAACGGCCATTCTTTCTGCCACCCCCCCCCCCTCCGCCCCCCACAATGCTGCTGACACAAAGCAGTCCTGCAAAGAACCAACTATTCATTGCACATTCCCCCACCACCCCCCCCACCCCCATAGTCCCCGTCAATTCATGTCTTCCCATTCATCGTCATGCAAGTTAAAAGGCGTGTTGTCACCCAACAACCAAGAACGGGCAATACGGGAAAGTGGTGCAAAGTAATACATTTTAAGTGGCTCTACTAAAGAACGGAAATTTCAAAACATAACATTTTCTCATACACCCATGTGCGTATTCTTGTGCAACTACAAAACTTTACTCTTCCTTTTCTTCCCGCTCCTTTGTGGTGCAACCCCTGTGGCTTAAGCGGCAGGCTGCTTAGACCCCTGCTCTGACTGTTGAAATGCTTTTGGCTAATGTGCTCTGGGTTTTGGAGCCCGTGAGGGTCCTGTGAAAGACTGCTCCATGTGTACCTGTGCAGGGGTAGACTCGGCCATGGGGACACAAGGCAGCATGCGCGCTACTGACTTGGGGGGGGGTGGGGGGGTAACGGGTGAGGAGTGGAAGTGGTTTGAGTCGAGTTCCCACTTCAATGACCCCTTTCACCATCACCCCTTCCATGGACCAGCTGCACTTCACTACTACCAATGTGCTGGGGAAAAGTATCTTTCTCTGGCTCCTCGCTGACGCCAGCAGCACATCAAGCAAGGCGGCATTGAACCGCGGTGCAGCCTTTGCTCGTCTGGAGTCCATTGTCACACCTTATCTCGTCTTGTTTCCAACTTCAACTCCGGTGGCTGTGCTAAAATGTCACTGACACGCTGAGCTAACTTCCAGGTTTCCCGCGCGATATCTGACCACCGCACCCGCCCCACGCCCCATCACCCCTGCTTCCAACGCATCTCTAAGTTAAGATTGGGGCCAGAGTGTTAATCTTAAAACTCTTAGTACAACAGAGTTTCAGAAGGTGCAGCACTTATCCTCCAGAGAAGATACCCAAGACTAGAAATTATTATTGGTGATATTAATGACAAATACCTAATGCATGCTTATGACATTTCTCTGTCCGCTACTTTAGTGGAGGCATTAACCCATTTAAACTAAAGGGGTAAAGGCCCGCAGTAAGATAGCAGATAGAGCAATTTCAAATGAACGTTTGCTGAATTTCACAGCAGAAATCAGAATAAATCTTGGTCAAAAATCCCAAGCAACCTGAATCACATATATTAATTCAGAAGACAAGATTGCATAGGGGCAGTTTCCTGAACCGTGCAGTCCTGCCACTGAGCTTCTCTTTCTAGGAGAGCATACTGGGACATCACAGCCGCGCGCCGCACCATTTCTCAGTCCATTTAGATTCAAAAGATCCGCCCTAAGATGTCTTCATTTTGCTTTTTGGATTTCCTATAATAATGCAAAAATATGTCGAACAAGAAATGTAAAACTGTGCAAATACCCTGGAGTTCAGCCGTAGAGTAGGTAGTATTATTGATTTGGAAAGAAATCTCAGTAGTTCTGAGTTCAATGGAAGTTTAGGTGGATCTTTTCTCCTTCAATTGTGCAATTTCGTAAATATATGAAGGGTGTCTTGTACTTATTGTATTATATTCTGTCAAATAATTCTTTTGAAATAGTATATTGATCTTAGTTGAAGAAAGAACCTGCATTTATGTAGCCTCTTATGACATCCTCAGGATGTCCCCCAAGCACTTCATATATAATGAATTACTTTTGAAGTGTAGTCATTGTTGTGTAGGTGAACATGGCAGCCAATATGCACACAGCAAGATCCCAGAAACAGCAAATGACGTGAAGGATAGGCTGATCTGATTTTTGGTGGTGAAAGCTAAACAAAGAAGGCTGGCTAGGTGTGGTAAACCACTGTTTGTATTCCTGTTTGTATTCCACTGTGTACATGCCTGGACATGCCTCGGCTGACTCCTCCCACAGGTCCTAGTATAAAGGTGACTGCTCCCCAGCCCTTTGTATCCTGGACCGGTCGACCACGCGAGGCAGACCTCCATTCTGTTGTTAATAAAAGCCTTTAGTTACTCCTCTAACTCTCAGTCTTTTATGAGTAATTGATAGCGCATCACTAGGATCCTAGAAGAACCACCTGCTCTCCTTCGAATTGTGTCATGGCATCCTTCATATTCACCTGAACAGAAAGACCAGGCCTAGATTTAACATCTCATCCAAAAGACAGCACTTCCCAACAATGCAGGACAAACTCAGTAAATTCGAGCAGCAACTCTCCTCCCACCAGCCCCCCCACCCCCTCCCTCGTTTCCATAGATCCCCCTGACCTGAAGCCCCAACTTCTGCTGGTGATCCCGGCCTGAAGATTACCACAGAAAGTCTGATGGATAATTGACGATGCAGATAATTAGACTGTGGATATTTGGGGTTCTGTTGTAAATAGAATCAGATTATTTATCAAAGTAATTGAAAGCATCAGGAATTTATGAGCTAGAAAACATTCACATTAAAGATTTGTTTATTTTCTTCTTCAGAAATCAATCTTATCAAGGATTAAATCTTAAAAGAGAAATTAAACTATTAGAAGATCTACTTATATTGAGGGTGCCCTGTGGATCAAATGATCTAATCTCTGCTACGAGGAAATATATCTTGGGCCACAGTTATACTGCAGCTAGCATTTAAGAGCAGCATCTGCTTTTCGATCAGTGGGAGTTGCCAGCACAGAGTTATACTGCTGACTCTGCACCATTTTCAAAATCAGAAAAATTAAAGCATGCATTGGTGTACGTAAATGCAGAAGTTAAAATACTGACAAATGTTTTACTGTCAGTAAAGAGTTGACTGCCTTGTTTACCATTAACTAACATTGAAAACATACGTGCTTCTGCTGCAGCTTTGCATGTGAAGGTTCTGGTTACATATTTCTGCAAAAGTAATAAAGCTCAGGATCAGGTTCTGACCTGGCTACAGAACATACTGAAGCCAAATGGTGCGAGACCCTGAGCCCATCTTAAGCCATTTGACCATAACAATGTGTGGACTATAACTCGAGTAGTGTGAAGCCCACGTTCAAAAAGTGCTCAGGCAGTATTTTTCGCCTCACGGGCACTTTATAAACTCACTGCAAAATCCTTTAAAGTTATGAAAGCGAGGATCGCCCACTCATGCTCTCAAAACATTAAAAATTTACCGATGAACACATATGCAGCTAAGGTTGTATAAGCAGAGTTCTCTCCGGCCAGTTAAGAGTGCAATTTGCATAACCTGTCAGCTGTGCTTAAAATTCTGCAGTTACCAGTCTCGTATTGGTCGTGCAATATAGCTGCAGTGGGCATGGAAGATTGCCTGGGAATTTGTAAGCTTTCATTTGAGAATCTTCCATCATATTCACAATGCAGCTAATTAATGGAAAGTAAATCACTCCCAAGTTCACTAAAAGTGTGGAGAGCCAATACCTTTTGAAGCCATTAGACTTGTCAGCTGTGGCTCAGTTGGTAGTACCCTCGCCTCTGAGTCAGAAGATTGTTGGTTCAAGTCCCACTCCAGGGACTTTAGCACAAAAATCTAGGCTGACACTCCAGTGCAGTACCGTGGAAGTGCTGTACTGTCGGAGATGCCGACTTTTGGATGAGGTATTAAACTGAGGCCCCGTCTACTCTCTCAGGTGGATGTAAAAGATCCTATGGCACTATTTCGAAGAAGAGCAGGGGAGTTATCCCCGGTGTCCTGGCCAATATTTATCCCTCAATCAACATCACAAAAACAGATTATCTGGTCCTTATCACATTGCTGCTTGTGGGACCTTGCTGTGCACAAATTGGTTGCCGCATTTCCTACATTACAACAGTGACTACACTCCAAAAAGTACTTCATTGGCTGTAAAGCGCTTTGGAAGTCTTTCTTTCTTTTTAGCATCCAAATAGGAGGAGCGGGGCCAAATGATGACATCATCACCTGATAACGTCGTCACATTGCAGCTGTTTACTCACTCCCCTCCTCTTCCTGAACTCACACTGCAGAAAACGGCATTTGCACTGTGTCTGTGATCAGCAGTCCAGGCATTAAAACTGGAAGTTGCAGTTCTGAATCTCAGATTTGATGCGATGTGACATTACTGCCAGTGGTGCAAAGCTGACAGTGGTGGGAGGCTAGTTTCTTGAGGTGGTCTCACATCAAAGCTGAAACTTTAACTCCTGTTGTTTTGGCCGCAGTTATATTGGATATTTTATTTTACATCTCGGTAAAGCCAAAACCACTTTGGAATGTGCAGAATAATTGACAATATAGTCTGCCAAACATTTTTGCTAAAAAGGCAAAAGTGACACCACATTATTTGAATAGGTAGTCATACCTGATTTAAATTTAATATTTGTGCTAAATCAATAAACATCTGTGACATTTTTAACACAGATACTTGGTCCAGTATTAAGTTTACTAAAATGTTCCAAGTTCTCAAATCTGACGAGTAACCAAACACCTTTAAATGGTAGAAACACAAAATGGCTAAAAAAATATTCTGGGCAATATTTGCAGATTACTTAATGTGCTCATAGAACATTCAATTTTCTGCAGTTTTAATTTACTTCAAATAGGTTAACACCTCCTTTTAAATGGTGGGACAGCAGAATGTAGTATGAATGCATTGAGCACTCACTCATTATATTGTCAACAGTAACCTCTGCTAAAATCTCCTCCAAGTATCTGAGCTTTCATGATTGATTTTAACCCACAGCATCATGAAGTGCAGAATCACACTGAAGGATAATAGCTGATCTATGCTGAAAATACTGGAATATGTTTGGAACATGTACAGTGCAACCTGGATTTAATCCACATCCTCACCCATTGCATACACCAACATTAACCCATTCCTCAAAAGCAATGAGTATCCATGGCATCCATTTTGAACCCTACCTCTTTGCTAGCTTTGAGTTATAATTTCCTTCCCTTGCTAATTTTTGGAAAAAGGCAGAAATGAATACATAAGAACATAAGAAATAGGAGCAGGAGCAGGCCATTCGGCCCCTCGAGCCTGCTCCGCCATTTAATGAGATCATGGCTGATCTGATTTTGGCCTCAACTCCACTTTCCTGCCCGCTCCCCATAACCTTTGACTCCCCTGTTGCTCAAAAATCTGTCCATCTCAGAATACAAGGTGGTGTTCCCTGCTTAATGCTCAATGATTTATACGCTAAAATTAAAGAACAGAGAAAAATATACCCAAAGCCTCAAACTGCATGAGAACCTAATCTCATATTGCAACTTTCATAGGGTCAAACTATAATTATCATCTGGATACAGTATTTGGATGTGAACTCCTGTTATAGCAAAATTCATTTTGTAATGAATAGTTTCAATTCCCAATACTGTTAGTGTTATTTAGATGGCTTCTGATGCAGTGAAGCTACCTTTACAATAATATTTTGATGTGGCAAAAATTATCCCTTGACAAATGGATTCCATTACAGCACAAATATGGTGCATTGGGAAGTAGTAATAAAACACAGAAGACTGAAGCAGGCTGAATGCATTACTGAATATTTTTACCATATATGGTTTACAGTTCTTTCCAGAGAAAAGTCCACAAGTTCTGCTTGAATACTTTTCACTTAAAATGCAGTTAATTAAGTGACACAAAGTAAGAGGAATAAACCACCAAAATGTAACTTTTCCAGCTCTTAAGCTTTTAAAATAGATACATTTTTAAGGCGACTTTACTACTTTCCTGATGGTCATTCAAGATAGGTGAAAGATCCCATGGCACTATTGAAAGAAGAGTGGGACAAAAGAGCAATATTGCCCGTTTCCGTTCCTACCTCCACCCCACTGCTACTGAAACTCTCATCCATGTCTTCATCACCTCAGGGCATGATTTCTCCAACACTCTCCTTACCAGCCTCACAAGATCCATCCAGAGCAAACTCCAACTCATGCCTACAGCCCATACCCGATCACAAACTAAGTCCAGCTCACCTTTCATCCCTGTCCTCACCAACCTCCAGAGTCCCAATCCCCCAACGTGTTGATTTAAAACTCCTTAGTCTACAAACCTTTCCACGGGTGTGCTCCACCCTTACCTCCTGTACACACCAAGCTCATACCCACTTGTTCTTCTGAGCCTGCACTGTGTGTCCTCCCCTCCATCCATTCTACCATCAGCAGCAGAACCTTTACTCACCATGCTCCTGGTCTCAGGACTTCTCTCCTAAAACCCCTCCGCCTTGCTTCAACTTCTCACCTTTCTTGGCCATGCCTTTCATCACCGTCCACGAATCAGAGTCCAAGTTCTCCTCCCTTGTGAAGTGTTTCAAGTACATTTTGTACTTTAAAGGTGCGATAGAAGTCATTTCTTCTGATGTGCAAGCCAACCTTCCTCCCTACGATCACCACAAATCAATGGACTATTCATGCCATTACTGTTTGTGGGAGGTTGCTGGCACAAATTCACTGCCACATTTGCCGAAATGTAATAGTCACTGAAGCTCAGAAATAATTCATTGTGTAAAGCTCACTGGGGCATTTCAAATGAAATAGGCAACATGGATTCAAGTTTTTTTTATTTACTGTTTTTAAATGACACTCTGTTTCTGTGCTTTACGTTATGTATTGTACCCCCAAAGTTTCCTGAAATAATACTCAATAAAATGCATGATAAAACGTATTTTTTCCCCATTTTCTTTATTAACTCATCATTTATTTTAATTAATACTCTTAAAATAGAGAGCACCTGGGAATACAAGTCAGTAATCTAATTGATTTTAATTAAAATCTTAAACTGTAAGAGTGAAGATCAAATGGTCTTTGACCATTATCTCAATCTGGGATTAGATTACTGCACTTTACTTTATTCTCTGGTATCCATTATTATTTATAATATATATGCTTTTCAGCATTATGTTGGGTTATGATCCAATACAGGCGTTTTCCCCAGATGCGAGCGGTTGTCAGTGCTTGCCAAAAATTAAGTCTAAAAATATGATGAAAATGCCGATAGGATATGAAAAAGTAATGACATACTAAGGCTACTAAAATTAATAAGTTATGGTTAAATCATGCTTTTAGATACAAAATATATTTTCTAGGAAAAAATGATGTGCAGTGGAAGGTGTAAATGTTTAACTTTACTCTTTCAGCATTGAATTCATTGGACACAGTATTGTATATCTCCATTCACAGATTATATGTTGTGTTTCTTTAAGAGCACAGTGAAAAGGTATTCATTTGCTGTAATAGGAAAAGTGACAATCTATTGTAAAGCTTGCATGTTTGCTAAGTCATAATAAAGCATTGCTTATTGCTAGGGCTGTATGTTTATCACAAGTCCACTTTTTGCTCGCAGTCCCTGAAGTTCTGCAAGGTTGGGGAGAGGCAGAATACAATGAATTCCACTGTGATCGATGCAAGATACTTGTATATAATTCATTGAGTCGCCTATAACCTTGCTGAACTTCAGGGACTCTGCAAACAAATTGCACTCCTTGAAAAACATGCAGCCCTATTTGTTACTAAGTCAATATGGCCATGATAGCCCACCGTGTTGCTGAAGTGCATGTATCTCACTGAAGTAGCTTAGCTCTTTAAATTGCCTTCAGCTGTTATGCCCATTTTCAGAAACATTTGGATGGCAACAGAATTCTGTGACAAACATATTAGCGTTTTATTTTGACTGCTCTAACACTTCACCAAAAGGTATACTTATTATGGAAGATATTACAGGCACCATTAGGATCATCAATGTTGTATCTACACACGCCTACAAGTGCTGGCTTTGGACCTCCATTCCCTCCTGACAAATAGTCGATTCTGAGTACAGCTTTCAGAGTGGCTCATCCTGACTGTTCTGTAATTGACTTATCTTGGGAAGTTTACCAGTAATTCACGGGATATTCACAGGTAAAGCAGAGAGAAACTGTGCTGACTCTAAAAGCAGCTGAATTGCAATAGTTTTACGTGCAATCTTCCATCCCTTGCAATGATTTGCTACTAAGTGCGGCTGGCAGGCAAGGGAAATCAGCCCGATGGGTAGAATGGGCTTTTCTTTGTTCATTGCTATTGACAAATTTGGTTGTTAAATAGTGGCTTTTAAGATCGTATGAATTTAAACTTGAGCTCATCGATCAGTTGTACTTTATCAACTGGGCCTCTAATGCAGCACACAACATGCTATGGCTTCCGCTGATAAACTACTGCACTGCCACTTCACTGCAGCTAATCCCAGTGCTTAAGTTTGGGTTTCTAACATCTTAAAATGCAAAAGTGAACACATTTGTTGTCAGCATTGGATTTTTTAACATTTCCAGTAGTCACGTTGTTAGGTTTCTGCCTCCTCAAGAGCAGGTTTCAACAGCAGTCAGTTGAAACATCAACCGTCATGCACTGGCATTACTGTACAGTATAAGCCTTGGCTGTAACTTGTCTGTACCCTACAGATTCAGTTGATACAGCACACTACTCCGGCAGATATCGGAGTTAAGGTTTCTAGTATCTTAAACGCCTCAATTCATTATAAACTTTGTTGATAGACACAGAGGGCTGGATTTTACGAATCTCGGCGGGTCCCGGCCCCACTGACAGCTCCAGCCCACTGTGTAGAATGAATTTCCCTTGATTGGGCTTGTTAAACCTGCCCAACGAGTTTCCCGGCCAATTGAAGGAAGCGGGTCTGATGACGTCATTTAATGACGCGTCATCAGCCGGTTTCCTTAAAGGGACTGACATGAATCTTGTCATTCATGTGGAAATGACTTATGAAATGATACTGGGTGGCCTGCTGGTGGCGCTGTCCAGGGAGAGTATAAATACTCGGGCATGAGCCCAGCTTGCACAGGACATTCTTTAACAGGAACTAGTGAAGGACACAACTAGATCTCCATGTTGAAAAACAGTTGATTAAAGCCTTGTTTAATACTTAGACCAAGTGCCTAGTAGTTTCCTTAGGTCAGGGGCCAAGACCAACTTTAATTTGACATTTGTGCTGTCAGTGTTCTACAGCATTGAGGTGCTGCAAACACTGACAAGCACTGCACAGAGGAGCATGGCTGCATGCAGGCTTTCCCATGACTCCTTCCATATGCTTATGGAGGGAGTCACAGCACACAGGGAGGTCCTCTTCCCTTCCCATGGGTGGAGAAGACCTCCCCAGGAGATCAACACAGCCTGGTTGTACATTGCAGAGGTCACAAGCAGGGATGTAGTCAGGGGGACCTGGGTGCAGAACCGCAAACGTTTCAATGATCTCAGTAGAGCAGGAAATGTTAGTACAAAGCCACACTCAACCTCATCCTGCTGTGCCTCTCATCACATCCCCATCACTCTGCCTTCCCTACCCTACTCCTGCACATCCTTACTCACACCAACTTACCTTGCACCTCCACCCATCCCTCTCTATCTATATTATCACTTCCCCATCTCACTAGCCACCGCTCACACTCACTCTCACCCTAATGCTATCATACCAACTAACAACACACAAGTGTAGGCACTTGGGTGTTTTATGCAATGTTCATGTAAAGTTTCAGTTCATGTGGTGTCAAACATTGAAACCTTTATTTTCAACACTTTGCGTTCTTGGATAGATTTACGTGCACTTTTAGAAGTGGCTTAGTGAGTTGCAGTGAATGGTGAGACATAACGTTACTCCCCGCAATGGTGGTGAGTGTGAAAGGAATGGCTTGGGCATTGTGGGGATGCTTTATGGTGTTGGTGTGGGGTAGTGCCAACCTGGCACATCATGTGGCAGCCAGGTTGTACAGCATCAAGTGAAGTAAATTTGGCTATAGTGAGGCCATCCTTGGCGTCCCGGGCAGCAATGTTGTTGGGTGCTGATGCCTTGTGTCCTGTGCAGCATCAGGTGATTGCGGAGAATGTTGGTGTTGTTGTTGGTGCTGCTGGTGTGCCTGGTGATGCTGGTGTTAGGGCTGATCATGGTCGGATCCTGACGACCAAGGTGAGAGAGTATAAAGTGCACCGATGCTGATGGAATAGATGGCAGGTGAAATAGTGATGACAGAAGCGATCTGTCAATGAAGGGAGAGGTAATGAGGTCAGACTGGATGGAGACTCGTGTAAAGACTTGCAGCATTCTGAATCTGTAGTGGAAATGCAGTTTAGAGAAGTTAGTGGCTAAAGGAACATTTTTCAATCAGCTGGGAGCTTTGACTTGACATTTGAAGATGACAACTCATCAGCTGAAACACTGGCCACTGACCTCCCGCCTCAGCTTCACAGACAAGGTCGAGGCACAGTGGGAAACCAGTGAGCGACCTGTCAAATTCAAAAAGCTAGGAAAAAGCATTGTTAAGTGGCTGTAAATAAGCCACTAATTATTTTAATTGCCTCCCCCACCGCTGCGTGTCGGGTCTGCTCAGCACTGGCAGACCCGACATTTGGTAAAGGCGCGCGGCAGCGGGTTGACAGCGGGGTTCTGATCCGGTGTCAAAAAGAACCACTTTCCCACCTGACCCGCCACTGCTGACTCCCCTGGAACCCCACCCCCCCAGAATTTTTTTGAACATCCTATAAATAAGTCAAATTAAAATATCAGGCTGCTTAGGGGCAAAATCACACTTGTCACAGTATGCTCCATAAATCATAGCATTTGTCATGAGCTGTCACTAGGACAAATCAGCAGTCTTACCCATGACCCCTGCCTCCACAGGACAATGCAGTAATAACGTTTCATTCAAATCTATGGGGGGGAGGGTTTTCGAGCTCCCTATATCATTTGTGATACTCGGCAAGAAACTGAACGAAACATTATAAAGGTTGAATTAAATAGATGCTAAGATAGATCAGGAGTCAACGGGTACATTTTACCCTGCAAGTTTAGATTGGTGGGAAGCATTTTGCATTCCACACCAACACTAAACTTTGGGAAAATCGGACATTAAAGCCCGAACTGATTCCAAAGCAGAACAGAGTGAGATACCCTCCACCAGGGAGTGTCGCTCCAGTATCAGGGGGCTCTGACTCTAGATTTAGGCTTTTTAAAATATTTGTTTATGGGATGAGGGCATCGCTGGCAAGGCCAGCATTTATTGCCCATCCCTAATTGCCCTTGAGAAGGCAGTGGTGAGCTGTCTTATTGAACCGCTGCAGTTTGTGTGGTGAAGGTACTCCCACAGTGCTGTTAGGGAAGGGGTTTCAGAATTTTGACCCAGCGACGATGAAGGATCGGCGATATACTTATAAGTCAGGATGGTGTGTGACTTGGAGGGGAACTTGGAGGTGGTGGTGTTCCCATGCACCTGCTGCCCTTGTCCTTCTAGGTGGAAGAGGTCGTGGGTTTGGGAGGTGCATTTAGACCACAGCTGCTACTAATATCAATGCAATGCAAAAATACAGTTGTAGTGTAAATATACCATTAAAGTTTGCTTTAAAGATTGTACAAAGAGAGAATAAGAAGAACTCAGAATCTCCTCCACTGCAAGTGCATAAAATTTATCTTTAGACATTGCTTCCTGAGGATGTACAGTGGAGAACCAGAGGAAACTCCTGCAAGTTAACCTGCACTTCGACCCTTCTCATACCATTAGCAGACTATACACAAATGGCAAATAAAAGAGTAGGTGGAGCAGCTATATATGTTTATAATGGTCTTCCTTGAGTTTGATTGTATTTCATTTATTTTTACAACTTTATTTCTGTTTAAAATAATTTCTTATTCAAATTAGGGCTGAGAACATCACACCTATAGCTTTTCAACCTCAATGTACTGGAATTTAAACTCTTTCCTACAAATGATGGCACTCACACACAATTTGAAAATGCTTTTTCATCAAAGAACATAATGCGTGCTACTGGCGGGAAGCCTCGCCTGCTGGTTGTGAATATCAGGAAATTGCAGGCGGGTGATTTCCCGATACGTGTGGCCCATGGGCGAGCCTCTCACCAGTACCGTGCATTCGTAAAGTTAAACCTACAGCATTTAAAAAACATTATTTATGTGGTATTCTGTTTACATTATTCTACATGTTGATTCTATTGGCCATCACTGTATCATATTTTATAATAACAAGCTTGTCCTTAAAAGATTAAATAATCATAAATCCAGCACGTTCCTTTTAGCTTCATTTGTCAATGGATTATTCCCACTCATGCCAGCCCCTTCATGTGCTGTGCCTATGATATGCTACCAAACAGCAGACACTGCTGCAGACCACGGACTTTTAGAGAAAAATCAAAAAGTGTTGTAGTGAGCAGGATGTTATACAGAGAGCGATTTACACACTTTTTGTATTAATGAGGGCGCTATAAACAAATTCCAAAGCAGATGCTGGGATAGATTATTGCACTTTACTTGATATATTTACTTGTATCTTAGATTGTGCTAGTGGTGCCTGTGTGATGTTGAGTTCTTTCGACGGGAAAAGCAGCTACACAGAAGGAGGAAACTGACAAGAGCTGACAACAAAAGAAGATTTTAAAATTCTCATCTTTGTGTTCAAATCCATCCATGGCCTCGCCCCTCCCTATTTCTGTGACCTCCTCTAGCCTTACAACCTTCCGAGAGCTCTGCGCTCCTCCAATACTGACCTCTTGCGTATTTCTGATTTTCTTCACTCCACCACTGGTGGCCGTGCCTTCAGCTGCCTCGGCCTTAATCTCTGGAATTCCCTTCTTAAAGCTCAGCTTCTCTACCTCTCTCTCCTCCTTTAAGAATCTCCTTAAAACTTACCTCTTTGATCAAGCTTTTGGTCACCTGTCCTAATATCGCTTTATGTGGCTCGGTGTCAAATTTTGTTTGATAATGCTCCTATGAAACGCCTTGGGACATTTTACTATGTTAAAGGTGCTATATAAATGCAATTGATGTTGTTGTAGTGACACAATCTCTTTTACTGCATTGGAATCTGTTGAGAAAGATAGATTATTCACCTTATTCAGCAGACGTGATTCTTCATATATCATAGCTGATGAATTGTGTGAATACACTATAGGCCATTGGTAAACATTTCAGTCCAAAGTTTTCTGTGGCAGGCCAATGAACCGCACCCGACCAATTAGACTTGCCTTTGCCCGATTAACGGCGACGTTATTTTGCGTAGCAAGTTGCTGGAAGTGCGAGATGGAAATGGCGTAGTGCCCTCTACAGGGCATTTTGGATCTGAGTGAACAGGGCAAGCAACTGTGTATCTCTTTAACCAATCAGATTGAAGCATTGTGAAATTAACAGCGCAAGGCGTGAGAAGCAAGTCTAAATTAAAGTGGGTGAATTCAATGTCAAATCAGGTACAGAAAAATAAACAGAGAGGGAACAAAAGATTGGATTAAGAGGGGGAGAAAAAAAGAGATAGAAAAAATATTAATTTTAATCTTTTTTTAAAATCTCCAACAATTAAAACCTGAAGGAATGAGACTCCACACTTGTAATAGTTAATTTTCAGTGCCAGAGAGGTTGACTGGCAGCAATCAACAGTAACCACATTGTTAAAAGGGTACTTGACATGACTTAACTTTCTATGGCGAGTTTACTTCATATCTATCATGCAAGTACAGAAACTTTGTGCCGCTCAATGCATTTCAATGTGGAGCCAGACAGTGAGATACTGCTTCCATGAAGCTAACGGCGGAGTGACGCATCTCCGACAGTAACTCCTTTTTCGCGCTTAGTCGTTCATCTGCCCTCGCCTGGAGTTGTTAAGGCATTTTCGCAGAAATAGCGGCGAGTGCTATTAGCCTCCGTTATTTTAACAGCAAATTTTGGGATGTGTGGTTGCTGCCCCTTTAAGATATGACATCATCCCACCATGCTTCACAGGAATTAAGAAAAGGCTACTCAGCCCTGCCAATTCTCTCTGACGGATTCTCTTCTAATTCCATGCTGCTCCAAGCACCAAATGTATCCTTCCACTCCCTCCCTAATCAGGAAGTTGCACATTTCCTTCTTAAAAGATTCAACAATCTATATCCCCATCATGCTTGGTGGAAATTTATGGGATCCTGAGTTTTCTTTCATATCTGGTTTCAAGTATATTTTTATTTCTACTTTATATTTTTCTAAACTTATGACTTTGCTTCTTTTCTGATGTCTCATAAATAATTTCTCAGATTGCACCATATCAATTTGATTTTATTTATTTTTGTGAGGAGATGCAATGGAATGCATTGTTTGAACCCATGGTCATCGACAAGCACTCCTGGGTCAAGCAAAATCCCCTCAACTTAGTCTCAACCATATACTTTTACCTTAACTTTAAACTCAGAAGAATGTCTGCTACAGCATCACTACGACATTTCAATTATCATCATCTTTGTAACCCCCCCCCGAACTACACAACTAATCTAATGCCAAGTTATTGGTTGTATTCCTATGACATAAGCTCGTACCCAACAGGAGCTGGATCAAAGCATCTGAAGCTCATTTCATGTAGGAGCATCACAGTGGTTGAGCAATGGAAACTTTCATGCCATCTTTCTTGCCTCGATTCAAACCTAAATCACGGAGGTGAAAGGGCACCATTCCATAACACTGCGCCATCAAAGCCCTCTTTCCTTTCATAATTCTAAACGCTTGGATCATATTCTATTCCCAGCTTTCTGAGAAAGTGAATTTTCTTTCCCACACCCGATGAAGCATTCCCATGCCATCTTTCTTCAGTTCATTTCAACCAGTAGGGACCAAATTAGCATATTTGCCAATCAAAATAAAGAATGGAATGCTTCTTCCCTCTTAAGGTCTAATACTTATTAACATTTTTCCAGTTAAAAACACAGAAGGGAAATACTTCTGTCAAATCTAATCTATTTATTAGTATCTTTGGCAATTAAGGATACAGCGGTGAACTATTTCTACCCCTTTTTATATGTGTACTTCTTTAGTAGAAAAATTGCCAATTAAAACAATGAAGGCTATGTTTTTTTCCCACTCAAATGTAAATGGTTCCTTTCTCAAGTTAAGTTGCAGAATTTTATCTCCATTTCTGGAAGTTTAGCCTTCTCACTACTTGGTGGAATGTCCACTCATAGAATTGCATTTTGTGTATCTACCGTGGAGATCTGCTACAAATCTGGCTCTGTCTGCCAGGCGTTGGATTATCAGGAATATGTTGTCTACCACTTTAGTGTTCAGTCTTTTGTGCAACTTTATAGAAAGTGACAGACTTTGTTGTCGCCTAACCATATGTTGAATTTTACCACTCTACCAATACTTATTCACAGATCAACAGTACCGAGAATGGAGACCAGAAGATCTAGAGATTAGCCAAACTCATCTCAGCTCCAGTCTATTGAGTTGCCCACAGAGCCAAGATTCTCTGGAACCATCTGGTTTACAGATGTGCCTCCCTTTAATCCAATGATAGAAGCTTTCATAATAAATGTAAGGGGAGGTGATATTTATTGTTATCAAACACCAGTTAAGGCATTAGCCAAATATTTGCACCACAGGAAGGTTTGCCAATTCAGCTCATCACAGCGATATAAATGTATGTATCCATGAAATCTGAAATGGAAACTCAGCAACATAGGCACCTTGCCTTAAAATGACAGTGGGCAGAAGCATCATTTTTAATTTTTTTTAGAAAAATGCTTAACATTTTGAAGATAAGAAATTCCCATAAAAGTCTAATTTCCCCCAGCCAAGAGGCACTTTTGTTAGGCTAATAATAAAATGCCCATCTCACGACGGGCCAGAAATTTGGGTCGGAGGCTTCCCGCGGGCGCAAGCCCCAGCCTGCACTTACATAGCGCGCCTGCCGTTGTGCTGTGGGGCCGCGTGGGATTCCGATCCTGGGCCTCCTCCAGCTGCCGGTGTGCAGTGCTTGCGTATCCCAGCGGCGAAGTTAGTTTGCAGCGTCCCCTGGGATCACATGGGGCATGGGGAGCCAATCGGAGCAGGGAATCTCCATTCATAGATTTGACAGGAAGACCTGTCAAATCTATGAATAGAGATCGGCCCCAAGACCTAAGTAAAACTTAAAATAAATGTTAAAAAAATCACATTTTAAAAATAACTATAAATTACATAAATGAACTATTTTAAACAAAAATTTAAATTTTTGAAAAAATTAATTAAAGTTTTTAACGGGACTAAAAATAAACTTACGTTTCTTTAAAGTATTTTAAAATGATAAACCTGTGGGAAAAATGTCTTAATTTTACTTAATTAACCTCTTACCTTGTTAAAAGCAGGCCTTGCGACTGCTTTTTTCACGCACAGCTGCTAGGGACTTACCCGCACGGAGAAACCTGTAAAAAAATTGGAAGTTCTAGGTCTACGCGCTGCCTCTCCGGCGCACGCGTTTGACCTGTGAACCCCTTTCTTCAAGGGAACAGAAGTTCCGGTTTCCAGCGCATGTGCAGTGCATGCACAAAACCAACAATTTTGTTGGCCCTACGCGTGAGTACCCAGCGCGTACTCACCCGTGGGGACCCGAATTTCTGGCCCATCATTTTTTTGGGAGGGAAGAACGCACAGATAAATAATTACATTATACATATGAACCTTGGGAGGGGCAGGGGAAAGCATAAAGTGATAGAAGTAATTAATCTTGCCACAGCCTATCATTTGTGCATTGGTGGTCCTCTGTCAGAGCCTATTGATCTGTAAAGCTGACCCACTCCTAGACCCTCTGTTGGGAAGTTTAAAAATGACAGGACACCACTGTAAGTTGGTGCTGGCTAAGGTGTTTTTGATGAAATCTTAATGTGACTTCCTTCTCATGCTGATTGTGTATTACATGCTACTGAGAATGTATTTTTTCAAGACATATGTTCACAACTGTAAAAGGAATTTTATTATTCATTCATGAGATGTGGGCATCGCCGGCAAAGCCAGCATTTATTGCCTATCCCTAATTGCTCTCAAGAAGGTAGAAACATAGAAACATAGAAGATAGGAGCAGGAGTAGGCCATTCAGCCCCTCGAGCCTGCTCCGCCATTCAATGAGATCATGGCTGATCATCCAAATTCAGTACCCTGTCCCTGCTTTCTCCCGCTATCCCTTGATCCCTTTAGCCTTAAGAAATATATCTAACTCCTTCTTGAATATATTTAATAAGTTGGCTTCAACTGCCTTGTGTGGTAGAGAATTCCACAGGTTCACCACTCTCTGGGTGAAGAAATTCCTCCTCATCTCTGTCCTAAATGGCTTACCCCTTATCCTTAGACTGTGACCCCAGGTTCTGAACTCCCCCGCCATCGGGAACATCCTTCCTGCATCTAGTCTGTCTAGTCCTGTTAGAATTGTATAAGTCATTTCAAGGGGCAGTTAAGAGTCAACCACATTTCTGTGGGCCTGGAGTCACATATAGGCCAGACCGGGTAAGGACAGCAGATTTCCTTCCCTAAAGGACATTAGTGAACCAGATGTTTTTTTTTTACAACAATCTGATAGTTTAATGGTCACTATTACTGATAGTAGCTTTTTTTTTAATTCCAGATTTATTTAATTGAATTTATATTTCACAGATGTTGGTGGTGAGATTTGAACTAGTCCAGTAACATAACCACTATGTTACCCTTCCATTAAAGAATTAAAAAAGGCAAGAATTCTTATGCCTGTGATGCCTCAGAATTTTCTAGACTAGGTGATTCTGGAGGGATAGCCATGGAACTGCTATATTTTTTTCTTTGTAAATACTTTCCTGATATGGTCCTTAAAATGTATCATGTTCCCCAAAGTAATGTCACTAAAGGCAATTTAGGAAGTTTGCTCTAAACATTTGTGAGTCATGGTCATAGACCCACATCTAGGGCAATCAACAATGCTTCAAACCCTAAGCCTAATGCATGCATTGCTAGGCTAGAACCCAATGTTTTGAGCTTGGTGCACTTGCTGACTAATAGTGGGATTTTACTGAGTGGATTCCAATTTACTCAGTATTCTTCCTAGTTTCCACATTGACAAGAACTTGCTTGACCAGTGTAAGGATCCAGATTCAGAAAAGAGACTTAGAACTGAATTTTCCTTCAGGGTTTTTTGTTTGCAATTAACCAAGAAGGTCTTTGAAACAGAATTGATCACATTTCATTCCCATTGAATTTTTATTTGCGCACAGGGTTGATGGCAAGAAGGAAGGAAACAAGTAAGATAACTGAGCACTTAACAACCATTGTCACATGAATCCACAGTGTACACACAGAGCGCAACAGTTTGATAGAAGAAAAAGAATAGGTGGAAAGCTTCAAAAGTCAAGAAATAGTTTCACTCAAGGGCATGCCACAACCTATGAATGACCTGGAGCAGGCAAATATGCAACATGAAAAAAAAAGGTACTTGAGAGGATAAGAGCATCATTCATGACCAAAAATAACCTTGACACATATCCTGCAGCATTGGGCTCTATGATAGATAAAGTTAAGCATTCAGTGTAAGTTGAGTTCGTTGTCTTTAGTGTTCCTGGACAGGTCATGTAGAAACAAAATGATAACGTTTCAGAGGATGTTGATAGATCTGATTGTATCCGTAATCGCTCAAAGCAGAACACACCTCTCAGCAGGGTTTCATCCTCAGTATCCATTTCCTACACAGTATGAAATCTTTTCAATTACAGTGTATACAAAATGTACATGTTAAGGTCTCCACCAACTTTCCCACAGACTTCCATAATACTGAGCGCCTTTCCTGAAGACGGAAAGAATAAAGATGAAAGTCAAAATTTGCCAGATAAAAATCAGACAGATACCACGGTCGTGTTGGCTAAAAAGAAAATAGTTATAAAAGCAGGAATTTGTTTGAAGGGATATATGACAACTATATCCTTGTTTATCCAACAGGAAAAATGGATTCAACATTTTCCATCAAACAGATTTAGTTTTAAAATCACAACTGAAATACTTTCCTATGAGATGGCATTAAATTTTAGCCCATAATCCCAGCTGTAATAAAGAATTTAGTCCTGGTGGAATACTGTACTCTGTTTGTAGGGTTTCAATGGCATGCACTGTTTAATTTATACTATATCTGTTGTTACCAGAAAAGGCATTTACACAGAAATAATTAAAGGAGCCTCGGAAGTTAATCATTTCACAGTTGATAAGAACATTACAAGATATTTAGATTCTGATTCAAAGGCCACTGCTCACTCTGAAGTAGAATCAACATTTCAGATAAAACCTTTCTTCACTGCCAAGGACTTGGATGCATAATACCATTAAATCACTGGGGATTAGACTCATAAACCCCCGCCCTCCCCGCCCCCCCACCACCAGCAACTAAACAGCCAAGCATCAGACACATACTCAAGCAAACATCATGATACATTGATGCATGCCACTAATCCGCAGAAACAGGAGGTCAAATGATGGCACGTAACAATGCTGCAGTTACTGCCAGACACTTACATCGCCATCATGGGATGGCAACCTTTTTGCATGATAACAGAAATTATATCAGAAATGAGAGGGTCCTCATTTTCACTCTGCGTCTGAATTAGGAAACGCGCAAAAAGGAACATCAGTGTCCGTTCTGATCAACTCAGACTATAGGTTTGGATTTCAGGTTTCCAGATCTTCTAAAGCAAAGTTCAATTTCAGATTCCTTCACCGATAAGTAGCTTAATGCCAAAATCTGAAGCTTCATTAAAGTTCAACTATCAAAGTATTCATGAACCTAATTGTCTTTGATGGAAATAAATCAATCTGATGCCTCCTGGCCAATATTTATCCCTCAATTAACATCACTAAAACAGATGAGTCGGGGGGGGGGAGGGGGATAGATATCTGCCTAGGTTCCTGTTCCTGATACCTGACTGGTGACCTCTGACTGAAAACTGAAATATGGCACTGCATGACGTCAGAAGCATGTTTAACTGTAATGGCTGCTTTCGCTAAAACTTACTGTGTAGCCTCACCAATGTCCATGAATCCATAAGCCACTAATTGCCATCTTCAGGAGATGAGCAGTTAGGGGAATTGTTTGGGACATTCCTAAACACTTTTAATGTAATAAAAAGCTTTTCACCATAGATATCTCTGTTAAGCTGCTTAGCAAATTGGAAAATGGATGTCTGTGTGAAGTGCATGCAGGATCGCTCGGCACTGCACTTAAAAGCAAAAGAGAAGTTTCATTCATTCTGTATCTTTTCTCCGATATTTTGCTGACTCTACTATTCAGATGTTGTTACAAGTCCTTCAAAAATATTCCATTTTTTTCATTGCACTGAGGCGACAATTTGAATTTAAGCATACCACTGAGATAGACAAAGTTATCATCATGTTTGGATGACTTCAATAGTACACTGCATGCCACGGCAAAATAATACTCCAATGACCTTTTTCAAATGTTAATTGAGCAAGCCAGCACAATAAATCATGAATTCTGTTACCCAAAGGCCCATTTTAAAACATGTTAGATAATTGTTCTGAGCATATACAGGGTAATTCATATCTGTAGTTCTTAATGCCTGTTGTGCTCTATTTCCTGTACTGGCAGCAGCTTATTTGGTCCTTCATCTCTGGAGACGTGGATTTGACAATAGTCTGTGGAAAGCAGATGAAGGACTGATACCATCTTTTATTAAAAGTTATGCGTGAACTGAGCTCAGGCGCTCTCAGCCTTCTTCACAGTAAACAATGAGTTCATAGTACAAAAGTGCTTCATATCTGGCACTACATTTGTCACCAGGGATTGAAAATGTGGACAATGGCAAGGTCCCACTTATGACATGCCTGATCTGGTGTATCAGCTACAGTACAATGAATGTTTTGTTTAACATCAAATAGGCGGGCTACAAGCATTATTCGTGCTGTTCATTGGCAGCTCACCTAATGGGGAGCCTGAATATGATGCATCCCTGATGCTATTCAAAGGCAGCCTGCAGCTCTTAAAGGGGAAATGCACTTTGGCTGCTGTACATTGTAATCTGCCGTGGAGACGTCAGAGATGCCAGAAACAGCTGCTGTGAGGGTCCCCAGATTCTCAGATGCTGCACTGGGGGATCCTGATAGAGATGGTGCACTCGAGGAGTGAGGTGTTATGCCCACTGTAGGATTAAAAGTGTTGCGACAAGTGTCCAGGCAGCAATGGAAAGAGGTGGCAGAGGAGATCAATCTGAGGAGCAAAAACCTGGTTGCAATGTTGAAAGAAGTTTAATGATCACACCAGGGTTGCTAAGGTAAGACTCCTAATTCAGATCTTGCAATATTCGCTTCTGAGCTCTACACCACCTGCACTACTCACAAGTCTTCTCTCCCACGTTTCCCTTTACTCTCCGACAATCACTGTACCACACTTCACTCTGCTTCCTTCTGCTCCAGTGCCGTACGTTGCACCTATTTCTTCCCTTGATTCCCCACACCTTTGCCACCTTTCACACAAGATCCACACTATTTGACATGCACATTGTCAAGACATCTCACTAGGCTACCACTAACTGACTCCCTTCTTTCTTGCAGGAGGTAGTGTTGGAGGGGCCGCAGCCCTTGCTCTTGTCCAACAGGTTCGAGGTTCTTACTCCCTGTGGGGACAGGAGCAGGGACTGCAGGGAGGATGAGCAAACTGGCCACAGCACCGTGGAACGGGGGGCCATTCAAGAGGGGGGAGTAAATAGAAATGTTGTAGTGGTAGGGGATAGAATTATTAGGGGGATAGATAGAGTTCTCTGCAGCCGAGAGCGAGAGTCCCGAAGGCTGTGTTGTCTACCCGGTGCCAGGGTTAAGGACATCTCCTCTGGGCTGGAAACAAACTTGCAGTGGGAGGAGGTGGATCCAGTTGTCATGGTCCATGTTGGTACAAACGACGTAGATAGGACTGGGAAGCCGGTTCTGTTAAAGGAGTATGAGCAGCTAGGGGTCAAATTAAAAAACAGAACCTCAAGGGTAATAATCTCTGGATTATTACCTGAGCCACGAGCGAATTTGGCTAGGACAAATAAAATTAGAGAGTTAAATGCGTGGCTCAAAGACTGCTGTGGGAGAAATGGGTTTTGCTTCCTGGGACACTGGCACCAGTACTGGGGCAGGAGGGAGCTGTTCCGCTGGGACGGGCTTCACTTGGCCAGTGCTGGGACTAGAATCCTGGTGGATCATATAACTAGGGCTGTAGAGAGGGCTTTAAACTAACTAGTTGGGGGGAGGTTCCTAGAGAGCAAATAATAAAAATGAGAACAGAGAAGGTCATAGACTTAGGTAGCAGTGGGGAAATTAAAAAACCAGAGCGTGTCAGGAAGGGGCAGAAGGTATGGAGTAAAAGGTAAAGTAATAAAAAGGGCAAAAGCAGGAGCTAAGTGTCACAAAACATATTTGAAAGTTCTCTATCTGAATGCACGTAGCATTCGTAACAAAATAGGCGAGTTAATGGCACAAATAACTACATATGGGTATGATCTTGTGGCCATTACAGAAACATGGCTGCAGGGTGACAATGCCTGGGAATTAAACATACCAGGTTATTTAACGATCAGGAAGGACAGGCAGGAAGGAAGGGGAGGTGGGGTGGCTATGTTAATAAAGGAAGGAATCACTGTAATACAGAGAAATGATATTGGGTCAAAAGATCAGGATAATGAAACAGTTTGGGTGGAGATAAGGAATAATAAGGGGAAAAAAACACTAGTGGGCATAGTCTATAGGCCTCCGAACAGTTGCAACTCTGTTGGACGGAGTATCAATCAGGAAATAGTTGAGGCTTCTAATAAGGGAACATCTATAATTATGGGGGATTTTAACTATCATATTAATTGGACAAATCAAATTGGGCAGGACTGCCTTGAGGATGAGTTCATTGAGTGTATTAAGGATGGGTTTCTTGAGCAGTATGTAACTGAACCGACCAGGGGGCAAGCAACCTTAGATCTGGTCCTGTGTAACGAGACAGGATTAATTAAAAATGTCCTAGTAAAGGATCCCCTTGGAATGAGTGACCATAACATGGTTGAATTCCATATTCAATTAGAGGGTGAGAAGGTTGGATCTCAAACAAGCGTGCTAAGCTTGAATAAAGGAGACTATGAAGGTATGAGAGCGGAATTGAGTAGAGTGGATTGGGAAAATAGATTAAAGGGTAAGACGATACATGATCAGTGGTGTACATTTAAGGAGTTATTTTACAACTTCCAAAAAAAATATATTCCACTGAGAAGAAAAGGGTGTAAAAGAAAAGACAGCCATCCGTGGCTAAGTAAAGAAATTAAGGATAGTATTCGACTAAAAACAAGGGCATATAAGGTAGCCAAATCTAGTGGGAGGATAGAGGATTGGGAAAACTTTAAAAGACAGCAAAAAATAACAAAAAGATTGATTAAGAAAGGGAAGATAGATTATGAAAGTAAATTAGCAAAAAATATAAAAACAGATAGTAAGAGGTTTTATAGTTATATAAAAAGAAAAAGGGTGGCTAAAGTAAATGTTGGTCCCTTAGAGGATGAGACCGGGAAATTAATGGTGGGAAATATGGAGATGGCAAAAACACTGAATGAATATTTTGTATCAGTCTTTACAGTAGAGGACACTAAGAATATCCCAACACTGGACAAACAGGGGGCTATAGGGGGGGAGGAGCTAAACACGATCAAAATCACTAAGGAAGTGGTACTCGGTAAAATAATGGGACTCAAGGCGGATAAGTCACCTGGATCTACATAAATGACTTGGATGAGAATGTAAAAGGTATGATCAGTAAGTTCGCAGACGACACGAAAATTGGTGGGGTGGTAAATTGCGAGGAGGAAAGCCTCAGGCTACAGGACGATATAAATGGGTTGGTCAGATGGGCGGAAAAGTGGCAAATGGAATTTAACCCTGAAAAGTGCGAGGTGATGCATTTTGGGCGGACAAATAAGGTAAGGGAATACACAATGAGTGGTAGGACCCTAGGAAGTACAGAGGGTCAGAGGGACCTTGGTGTACATGTACATAGATCCCTGAAGGCAGCGGAACAGGTAGATAAGGTGGTTAAAAAGGCATATGGGATACTTGCCTTCATTAGCCGAGGCATGGAATATAAGAGCAGGGAGGTTATGATGGAGCTGTACAAAACGCTGGTGAGGCCACAGCTGGAGTGCTGTGTGCAGTTCTGGTCGCCTCACTATAGGAAAGATGTGATTGCTTTGGAGAGGGTGCAGAGAAGATTCACCAGGATGTTACCTGGGATGGAGCGCCTCAGCTATGAAGAGAGGCTGGACAGGCTGGGGTTGTTTTCCTTGGAGCAAAGAAGGCTGAGGGGGGACCTGATTGAGGTGTACAAAATGATGAGGGGCATAGATAGGGTAGATAAAGAGGAACTTTTCCCCTTAGTAGGGGGGTCAATAACAAGGGGGCATAGATTCAGGGTAAGGGGCAGGAGATTTAGAGGGGATTTGAGGAGGAACTTTTTCACCCAGAGGGTGGTTGGAATGTGGAACTCAATGCCTGAAAGGGTGGTAGAGGCAGGAACCCTCACAACATTCAAGAAGCATTTGGATGAGCACTTGAAATGCCATTGCATACAAGGCTATGGACCAAATGCTGGAAAATGGGATTAGACTGGACAGGGATGGATGGGCGGCGCGGACACGATGGGCCGAAGGGCCTCTTTCTGTGCTGTAAAACTCTATGACTCTATGACTCTATGACCTGATGGCTTACATCCTAGGGTCTTGAGGGAAGTGGCGGTAGGGATTGTGGATGCATTAGTAATAATTTTCCAAAACTCCCTGGACTCAGCAAAGGTCCCGGCAGACTGGAAAACTGCTAATGTAACACCCTTATTTAAAAAGGGCAGTAGACAGAATGTTGGCTTTCATTGCTAGGGGGATAGAATATAAAAATAGGGAGGTATTGCTTCAGTTGTACAAGGTATTGGTGAGACCGCACCTGGAATACTGCATACAGTTTTGTTGTCCATACTTAAGAAAAGACATACTTGCTCTCGAGTCAGTACAAAGAAGGTTCACTCGGTTAATCCCGGGGATGAGGGGGTGGACATATGAGGAGAGGTTGAGTAGATTGGGACTCTACTCATTGGAGTTCAGAAGAATGAGAGGCGATCTTATTGAAACATATAAGATTGTGAAGGGGTTGGATCGGGTGGATGAGGGGAGGATGTTCCCGATGATGGGTGAAACTAGAACTAGGGGGCATAGTCTTAGAATAAGGGGCTGCTCTTTCAAAACTGAGATGAGGAGGAACTACTTCACTCAGAGGGTGGTAGGTCCATGGAATATGCTGCCCCAAAAAGCTGTAGAAGCTACATCATTACATAAATTTAAAACAGAGATAGACAGCTTCCTAGAAGTAAAGGGAATTAAGGGTTACGGGGAGCGGGCAGGAATTTGGACATGAGTCTAGGTTCGGATCGGACATGGCCCTGTGGGTAGCGGAGCGGGCCCAGGGGCCGTGTAGCCTGATCCTGCTCCTATTTCGTGTGTCTAATTCTGTTAGATTCAGGAGATGGTTCTGTGATAGTAGATTGGCGGTTAGGATCAGATCAGCCATGATCTTATTGAATGGCGGAGCAGGCTCGAGGGGCCGATTGGCCTACTCCTGCTCCTATTTCTTATGTTCTTATGTTCTTAGGGCAAGCTGGCACATAATACTTGGGAGCAGGTGTGGACAGGATGAGGGCGAGCCTGCATCCATCTTTTTTTTTATTCGTTTATGGGATCTGGGCGTCGCTGGCAAGGCCAGCATTTATTGCCCATCCCTAGTTGCCCTTGAGAAGCTGGTGCTGAGCCGCCTTCTTAAACCACTGCAGTCTGTGTGGTGAAGGTACTCCCACAGTGCTGTTAGGTAGGGAGTTTCAGGATTTTGACCCAGCGACGATGAAGGATTGATGATATACTTCTAAGTCAGGATGGTGTGTGACTTGGAGGGGAACTTGGAGGTGGTGGTGTTCCCGTGCGCCGGCTGCCCTTGTCCTTCTAGGTGGAAGAGGTCGGGGGTTTGAGAAGTGCTGTCGAAGAAGCCTTGGCTAGTTGCTGCAGTGCATCTTGTAGATGTTACCCACTGCGGCCGCGGTACACTGGTGGTGGAGGGAGTGAATGTTTAAGGTGGTCGATGGGGTGCCAATCAAGCGGGCTGCTTTGTCCTGGATGGTGTCGAGCTTCTTGAGTGTTGTTGGAGCTGCACTCATCCAGGCAAGTGGAGAGTATTCCATCACACTCCTTACTTGTGCCTTGTAGATGGTGGAAAGGCTTTGGGGAGTCAGGAGGGGAGACACTCACCACAGAATACCCAGCTTGTGACCTGCTCTTGTTGCCACAGTATTTATGTGGCTGGTCCAGTTAAGTTTTAAGGTCAATGGTAACCCCCAGGATGTTGATGGTGGGGGATTTGGCGATGGTAATGCCATTGAATGTCAAGGGGAGGTGGTTAGACTCTTGCTTGTTGGAGATAGTCATTGCCTGGCACTTCTGTGGCGCGAATGTTACCTGCCACTTATCAGCCCAAGCCTGAACGTCGTCCAGGTCTTGTTGCATGCGGGCATGGACTGCTTCATTATCTGAGGAGTTGTGAATGGCACTGAACACTGTGCAGTCATCAGCGAACATCCCCATTTCTGACCTTATGTTGGAGGGAAAGTCATTGATGAAGCAGCTGAAAATGGTTGGACCTAGGACACTGCCCTGATGAACTCCTGCAGCGATGTCCTGGGGCTGTGATGATTGACCTTCAATCACCACAACCATCTTCCTTTGTGTTAGGTATGACTCCAGCCAGTGGAGCGTTTTCCCCCCGATTCCCATTGACTTCAGGTTGACTCTCACCTCACCTCTGGTATTCAGCTCCTTTGTCCGAGTGGTCCTGGCGGAACCCAAACTGGGCATCAGTGAGCAGGTTATTGGTGAGTAAGTGCCGCTTGATAGCACTGTCGACGACACCTTCCATCACTTTGCTGATGATTGAGAGTAGACGCTTGGGGCGGTAATTGGCTGGATTGGATTTGTCCTGCTTTTTGTGGACAGGGCATACCTGGGCAGTTTTCCACGTTGTTGGATAGATGCCAGTGTTGGAGCTGTACTGGAACAGCTTGGCTGGAGACGCGGCTAGTTCTGGAGCACAAGTCTTCAGCACAATAGCCGGGATGTTGTCGGGGCCCATAGCCTTTGCTGTATCCAGTGCGCTCAGCCATTTCTTGATATAACGTGGAGTGAATCGAATTGGCTGAAGATTGGCTTCCGTGATGATGGGGACATCGGGAGTCGGCCGATATGGATTGACGTAATAAAACTCACTACGCACTTGGTTTGAGCATAAAGCAAGGCTTTAATCAACTTCTTTCAGAACATGGAGGTCTAGTTGTACTTCACTAGTTCCTGTCTTACAAAATGTCCCTGGGCAAGCTGGGCCCACGCCCGAGTATTTATACTCCTTGGACGGCGCCACCAGCTGGCCGTCCAGTGTTATTTCATGAGTAGTTTCTTTATGATGATGAGAGTTATAACATGGATAATCCACTTGGCACTTCTGACTGAAGATGGTTGCTTCAGCCTTGTCTTTTGCACTCATGTGCTGGGCTTCACCATCATTGAGGATGGGGATATTCATGGAGCCTCCTCCTCCTGTTAGTTGTTTAATAGTTCACCACCATTCCCGACTGGATGTGGCAGGACTGCAGAGCTTTGATCCGATCTGTTGATTGTGGGATCGCTTAGCCCTGTCTATAGCATGCTGCTTCCGCTTTTTAGCATGCATGTAGTCCTGTGTTGCACCTTCCCCAGGTTGGCACCTCATTTTTAGGTACGCCTGGTGCTGCTCCCGGCATGCTCTTCTATACTCCTTATTGAACCAGAGTTGGTCCCTGGCTTGGTGCTAATGGTAGAGTGAGGAATATGCCGGGCCATGAGGTTATAGATTGTGGTGGAATACAATTCTGCTGCTGCTGATGGCCCACAGTGCCTCATGGATGCCCAGTTTTGAGCTGCTAGATCTGTTCTGAATCTATACCATTGAGCATGGTGGTAGTACCACACAACATGATGGAGGGTGTCCTCTGTGTGAAGACGGGACTTCGTCTCCATAATGACTATGTGGTGGTCACTGCTACCAACGCTGTCATGGACAGAAGCATCTGCAACAGATAGATTGGTGAGGACGAGGTCAAGTAGGTTTTTCCCTCGTGTTGGTTCTCTCGCGACCTGTCGCAGGCCCAGACTGGCAGCTATATCCTTCAGGACTTGGCCAGCTCAGTCAGTAGTGGTGCTAATGAGCCACTCTTGGTGATGGGCATTGAAGTCCCCCACACAGAGTACTTTCTGTGCCCTTGCTACTCTCAGAGCTACTTCCAAGAGGTGTTCAACATGGAGGAGTACTGATTCATCAGCTGAGGGAGGATGGTAGGTGGTAATCAGCAGGAGGTTTCCTTGCCCATGCTTGACCTGAAGCCATGAGATTTCATGGGGTCTGGAGTCAATGTTGAGGACTCCCAGGGCCACTCCTTCCCGACTGTATACCACTGTGCCGCCACCCCTGGTGGGTCTGTCCTGCCGGTGGGACAGGACATACCAGGGATGGTAATGGAGGAGTTTGGGACATTGGCTGAAAGGTATGATTCTGTGAGTATGACAAGATCCTGGACAGCATGGGTGGGGGAAAGTCAGGCCTTGGGTCACTAGCGAGACTGGAGGACATATCCTGCAGGATTCTTTTGGCACCTTACCCTCTTTTTTTCCCCTTCTCACTCCAATATCACCCTACACACACTGCATGATAAAGTGCAGCTGTTTTCAGCAGCCAATCATCTGTCTCTGATTTCCCTTGCCACTAACTGTCCCTCTCTTGTATTTAAATATCCAGAAGCTATGGGGGCCCTCGGCGAGCAGAGGATGAGGAGGACAGCCTCCCCTTACAGGTATCAGCTCAGATACTGGCACTTCATATAGTATAGAGGGTAGACTA
Source organism: Somniosus microcephalus (assembly GCF_052327205.1). Taxonomy (NCBI): domain Eukaryota; kingdom Metazoa; phylum Chordata; class Chondrichthyes; order Squaliformes; family Somniosidae; genus Somniosus; species Somniosus microcephalus. Next base: position 172,277,104 of record NC_140999.1, on the reverse strand, counting down.
AATGTGCCTGCACAGAGCGATACACAGAACATTAGTACGCTTGAGCAAAGGCCCAGGAAGCAACTCGCCTGAAGGAGTGCTCACATCCAAGCTCTGCTGCAAAGGGCACAGATAATGACTTCGAGGGCCCAGTGTGTAGATGAAGACTGATGGCTGTACACCAGGAACTTCCAGCTACACGGGATTACCTGTCAGCGAGCCTCCGTACAATGGCATAGAGTACGGAGGAGTCCAACTCCAGCTTGTGCGGGTTCTTCACCCTGGCCATCGGAACACTGCAGTCAACCATGGAGCAAGTGGTCAGGGTGGGGCGGGGTGGGGGCACAATGATAGAGCCTCTGGTGGCACCTCTGACAGCTTTACTGGGAGCTCAGACTGTGACCGTCTCTGGTTTTCAAGCCAAGAGAGAAAAGAAAAAAAGAGACTTGCATTTCTATAGCGCCTTTCACGAGCACCAGACATCCCAAAGTGCTTTACAGCCAATGAAGTACTTTTTGAAGTGGAGTCACTGTTGTAATGACATCTACAAAGGGCAGGTGAGATAATCAGTAATGTACCTTGTGGTTATTGTTATCTCCTGTAATTCATTTTTGATCACCTTCGGAAGGTCGGTGGGGAATTTCCCAGAATTATTCTTTTTCCTTGAATTGGCCTAAGGTTTTATTTCAATCTGGTGTTTTTTTTAGCTTGCCTCTCCCAGGAGATTACATGGATATAGGTGTTGCCCAATAGCAACACAGTGGAATGGGACGGATTTGATAGACCAACTGATCTTTCTCTGTCTGTCTTGTTCGCAGGTTTGTAATTGTACTTGCTACTCTAGCTGAGATCATGTAAGTAAATACAGACAAGGGATTGAACATGGGATTTTCTTGATCTGTATGACTCAGTCCCACAACAAATGACACTATGCGGAGGGGCTTTGATTAATTGCTGCCTCACACCTCTGGTCGCTGGCGCGATTGGTCGACCCCACTCATCCTCGTCATCCTCTATGCTGAATCAGCGCATCTCAGCCCTCGTTTAAGAAGAAGGATAAATAGCCAGGGTTCTCACTGCTCTGCTGCAAACGCACACACGCAACCTCAAGTGACTACAGGATCAGGATCAGCTGTGGTGGCCTTCCCTGCAGATAGCCTGCTGAAAGTTATTGTCCAGGTTCAAGTAAGGAAAGGTCATTTGGGCAAAGTAAGGTTGGCGACACCTCACCCATGTTGGTTCATACCTCACGATGAGTCAACATCTTCAGCAGAGAAGGGGAGAAATTGCAGAGAGGTAAAAGTAACAATCATCCTGGTTAGGGGTGGGCTGGGGGAGCACTGTATGCAGTCAATTCAAGGGCAAAGGAGGAATGCAACAAGATTGACTGCTAATGACATCAAGACATCTGAAAGCTGCAGGCTTTTTTTCTAAAAACCTTCTGACTATCTGCATCTGTGTCTCACATTCCAAGCAAATTTTATAGAGAAAGGTCAGGACCCACCTTAAATGAGTCTGTAAGGCAACTCATTGCACATCTGCAAAGTTGAATAGACGCTATTGGTAGACATGTCAGGATATAAATTGACTTAAACGGAAAATAAAATCAGGCGTAGTGTAAAGCGGGCTGCTGATTCGCTATCACCTGTTTTGCGCTATCGCACAAGACCAATTTCACCCCCATCACATTTGTAATACATCCTTAACATGCAGGAATTATACGCTATTTGTACAGATTTACCGATGTCATTGCTAGCCTCCTTTTGTGCTGTAAGATTCTATGGGGGAAAAAATTTGGTTGCTTTGCGCCATCCGTTAGCGCCCTAAGAGTAAAGCAAATAGCGCCCGGGTATGGCGCCGCCAACGCTTCCCACGAAATTCAGCGGGAGGTTAGCAGCGGCGGGAACTGTTAGCGTCCCGTGGTGCTGTGCCGCCGGGATGACGTCATCGCCATGTGCAGCGCCCCGCTCGTGCCCCAGCCATGATCTGCAGTAGCACCCCCTGACTTACCGCCAGACGCTTTGTCCAACGGTGTCAGTGGGGCCTAACTATGGCCGGGCTCTTTTGCCGGCACTCCAATCCCCGGGGGACCAGCTGGGCCCCGGGTCGCACTGCGCAAGGCCCCTCCCCTTTAAGAAGGGGAGGAAGGCCTGCAATACTGCGGCACGATGTGCCGCGATATTCCCTCGCAGCACCCCAAGAGTGAGGCGAGGCACTTCCAGTAGCGCCCCGCTTCCCTCTTGGGGCGCTACCACTCAATTTTGGCGCTAATTTTTCCGGGGCGCGACTCAATTTTTCCCCCTATGTTCTAACCATCTGTAATGGTAGGCAATCCAACATCTGCAGTATTTTGCTATCGTACTAGTGTTTGGTTCACTGCCACACCTCTTCTAGGAATGCCTACCTTGAAGAAGTTCTGCTCTTCTCTGCGACGGGATCTCCGTTTGGCTCTTCAACCTTGTTCATCTTCATTACTTTCAGTTTCCCTTCTCGTGTTTGCGCAGCCCTGCCTTCGATCTAGTTCCTTTTCTCTCCAGTTTTGAAGAAGGGTCAAACCCGAAACGTCAACTCAAATTTCTCTCCACGGATGTTGCCTGACCTGCTGAGTTTTTCCAGCATTTTCTGTTGTTATTTCGGATTTCCAACATCTGCAGTATTTTGCTATCGTACCAATATAAATTATTCCTCTCTCAAATATTGGGCTATCTATTGTCTTAGGTTGTAACAAATGTCATAAAATATCAAAATCCCTTTAAATTGTGATCTCTTATATTGCCAAGAAAGAGTTAAATCAATGAGATGTTCAGACTCTCCACATTTAAATTGAACATACCCACTATAAAGGCATGTGTTCTGCTTGTGGTAATTGCCTTGCTCCTGAGTAAAGTGCTTGTCCATCCAGTCAGAAAAAAACAACAGGTGAAATGCTTTTTTTATTGGGCTTGATTGTGTCTTTGTCTGTGCCTCAATGGATCTTTGTTTGATATTCAATTTTGTTTGTAATTTTAGACATCAAAAGAATTTTCAGCTTAAAAACTGGGCTCATTCTACAGTTACGAAGTTCATCGGTGAGAAAGTGACAGAAAAAAAGAAGGCTTTGTTTGCAGTATTTTAGCAAAAAAAACCACAAACCGATTGTTTATCTTCACTCAGTCGTAAGATTTCTTTTCAAACAAAACATAAACAGTCATTTGAAGAGGTTAAATTAACCCCTTGCAGACATTGCTAACCACTCTATAACTTCATTATTGTGGAAAAGTGTCCTGTTATACTGCATCCAGATTGCACAAGTTCCACTTGTGGCAACCACTGTGAAGCCCCACATAGTAAGAACTGATGGTTATGCAACTGACCCAGTTTACAACTTATACATACAGGGAGTTAACACTGGAACATACACTGTTAGATTCAGATATGGGTGCCAACAATACAATTTTTATCTCCCATATTCACACAATATATCCAATTACAAAAAAATTGGCCATTTTTTCCCCCGTTACAGTCCCCACCTTTTACACCATACCTGCATACCTGGGATTAATTAAGAGGGGGGAAATAGAATATGAGAGTAAGCTTGCAAGGAACATAAAAACTAACTGTAAAAGCTTCTATAGATATGTGAAGAGAAAATGATTGGTGAACTCAAGCATAGGTCCCTTGCAGTCAGAATCAGGGGAATTTATAATGGGGAACAAAGAAATGGCAGACCAATTAAATACATACTTTGGTTCTGTCTTCACAAAGGAGGACACAAATAACCTCCCAGAGATGCCGGGGAACATCGGGTCTAATGAGAGGGAGGAATTGAATGAAATCAGTATTTGTAGGGAAATGGTGTTGGGGAAATTGACAGGATTGAAGGTCGATAAATCCCCAGGGCCTGATAATCTACATCCTAGGGTACTTAAGGAAGTGACCCTAGAAATAGTAGATGCATTGCTGGTCATCTTCTAAAATTCTATAGACTCTGGAACAGTTCCCATGGATTGGAGGATAGCTAATGTAAACCCACTATTTAAAAAATGTGGTAGAGAGAAAATGAGGAATTATAGACCAGTAAGCCTGACATCGGTAGTGGAGAAAATGCTAGAGTCCATTATAAAAGATGTAATAGCAGAACACTTGGAAAACAGTGACAGGATCGGACAAAGTCAACATGGATTTACAAAAGGTAAATCATGCTTGACTAATCTACTGCAATTTTTTGAGGATGTAACTGGTAGAATAGATAAGGGAGAACCAGTGGATGTGGTGTATTTGGACTTTCAGAAGGCTTTCGATAAGGTCCCGCATAAGAGATTAGCGTGTAAAGTTAAGGCACATGGGATTGGGGGCAAGGTATTGACTTGGATAGAAAACTGGTTGGCAGACAGGAGGCAAAGAGTTGGAATAAACGGGTCTTTTTCCGAGTGGCAGGCAGTGACTAGTGGGGTACTGCAGGGATCGGTGCTAGGACCCCAGCTATTCACAATATATATATAAATGATCTAGATGAGGGAACTAGATGTACTACCTCCAAGTTTGCAGATGACACAAAGCTGGGTGGGCGTGTGTGCTGTGAGGAGTATGCAAAGAAACTCCAGTATGATTTGGACAGGTTGGGTGATTGGGCAGATGCATGGCAGATGCAGTATAATGTGGATAAATGCGAGTTTATACACTTCGGTAGCAAAAACAGGAAGACAGATTATTATCTGAATGGCAATAGATTGGGAAAAGGGGAAGTGCAACGAGACCTGGGTGTCCTTGTGCACCAGTCGCTGAAGGTAAGCATGCAGGTGCAGCAGGAGTTTAAGAAGGCAAATGGTATGTTGGCCTTCATAGCGAGAGGATTCGAGTACAGGAGCAAGGATGTCTTGCTGCAGTTGTACAGGGCCTTGGTGAGACCACACCTTGAGTATTGTGTGCAGTTTTGGTCACCTTATCTGAGGAAGGATGTTCTTGCCATGGAGAGAGTGCAGCGAAGATTCACCAGACTGATACCTAGGATGGCAGGAATGACGTATGAGGAGAGATTGGGTCGATTAGGCTTATATTCGCTAGAGTTTAGAAGAATGAGAGGGGATCTCATTGAAACGTATAAAATTCTAACAGAACTAGACAGGCTAGATGCAGGAAGAATGTTCCCGATGGCGGGGGAGTCCAGGACCAGGCGTCACAGTCTAAGGATAAGGGGTAAGCCATTTAGGACAGAGATGAGGAGGAATTTCTTCACCCAGTGAGTGGTGAACCTGTGGAATTCTCTACCACACAAGGCAGTTGAGGCCAATTCATTAAATATATTCAAGAAGGAGTTAGATATATTTCTTAATGCTAAAGGGATCAAGGGATATGGGGAGAAAGTAGGGACAGGGTACTGAATTTTGGTGATCAGCCATGATCTCATTAAATGGTGGAGCGGGCTCGAGGGGCCGAATGGCCTATTTCTGCTCCTGTCTTCTATGTTTCTATGCTATATCGGGCAAATAGCACCATTTGCTATTACCATATGCACCAATTATAATGGCGGCGCTTAAAATGTCGACTATTTCGGGCTGTTCAAGCAGCTGTTTGCACCTCATTTAAGTGTGAATACTTGTCATTATGTCCTTTCAGGCAGCTCTGCCGCCTTCAGTCACATACGCCCCACCGCGCCCCCGCCACCCCCCGCCTTGGCCTCCAGAACTCCTGCGAATGCTGCTTACAAACAAGTGACAAAGATGAAAGACACCTTCTGTCACAGCCTGCTGAAACTCAGGCTGCATTTATCTGTTGCAGTGGCGAAGCTGCCCAGAAGTGAAACTGACCAGACCGCTGCGTAACTCAGCCCCATTCAACTCTCCGTAACTGAATAAGACGAAAAGATTCCACCTCGCATAGCTTGTCTGCAGCCAGGAAGATGTTCCACAAATATAATTTAAAACGTCAGAGAAGAAAAGAAGACGCTATTTACACAGCCGCGCAGTAGCCAATTTAAAGTGATTCCAATAGAGCCCAGAAACAAACACCCCATAAAGAAATATTAACAATATAGAAGGCCAGAAATCCTCTTTAGATCACCAACAGCAAATTCTGCCCGGGAGCGGGAGAGAAGTAGGGTGAATATTCCCTGCGTGCATTTTTAAAAATATCCTCATATAGCGGGCAAATTGCATCGGCATTAATGCAACCTCTATGAGCGTTGGAGGGCTGTATTTGCTGGAATTTTATTGGGTTAGATACCATCCAGTGTTCATAATGTTGAGTGTTTTCTGTTGTTGCAGTGCAATTTTTTTTTACTTATTCAATAAAATATATAGTAAACAAAAACACTCCTGATAATTGATCACACACTGAAGGGATGTGCTCACTGCACCTCCTGTGTGTTTTGGCATTTCACGCCTGGTATTGCATATCAGGGAAAAAATGTAAATTTGCTGTAGCAGGACACCTAACGGTGCCTGCTGTTTGTTCGACATGCCCTGCCCCCTTCAGCTCAAATATTTATGCCCACAATATTTCATATAAACATAACATAAGAAATAGGAGCAGGAGTAGGCCATTTGGCCCTTTGAGCCTGCTCCGCCATTCAATAAGATCATGGCTGATCTTTTACATCAACTCCACTTTCCTGCACGATCCCCATATCCCTTGAATCCCTTAATATCCAAAAATCTATCGATCCCAGACTTGAATATATTCAACAACTGACCACCCACAGCTCTCTGGGGTAGAGAATTCCAAAGATTCACAACCCTTTGAGTGAAGAAATTTCTCTTAATCTCAGTCCTAAATGGCCGACCCCTTATTCTGAGACTGTAACCCCTAAGTTCTAGACTCCCCAGCCAGGGGAAACATCCTCCCAGCATCTACCCTGTCAAGCCCCTTAAGAACGTTATATGTTTCAATGAGATCACCTCTCATTCTTCTAAACTCTAGAGAATATAGCCCTAGTCTACTCAATCTCTCCTCATAGGACAACCCCCTCATCCCAGGAATCAGTCCAGTGAACGTTGCTGAACGTCTGTGCTGATATCGGCACAGCGAGGGAAACAGGGCATCTGGGACCTGAGTGAACAGGGCAAGCAACTCCTTAACAAGTGAGATTTAAGGATTGGGAAATAAACAACAGAAGAACTGAGAAGGAGCGAGAATGAAAGGAGGTGAATTCAATGTCAAATCAGGTACAGAAAGTGAAATAAAGAGAGGGAAAGAAAGACTGCATGAAGAAAGAGAGAAAAATGAGACAAAGGAAAAGTAAGAAAAAAAAAATTAATTAAAAATTTGACATTTTTAAAATCTAAAACAATTCAAACCTGAAGGAATGAGACTCAACACTTATAATAGCAAATTTTTGGTGTCAGAGAGGTTGATTGGCAATCATTAACAATTATCACATTGTTAAAAAGGTACTTATGCTTTTAATTACTAGCCCTAAATATCTGTGGCACATTTAGTTTGTATCTACTGCGCAAATACAGCAACTTCATGAAATTCAATGGTGAGGCAGACAGCGAGATGCTGTTTTTGCGAAGCTAATGGTGGAGCGGCGTAACTCGGACAGCAACTTTTGGACATTGCCCCTCACCTAAAGTTGCTATACCATTTACTCATAAATAACAGCGAGCGCCATTAGCCTCCATTATTTTGACAGAAAAATCTGTGCCGTGATATTATAGCTTAGTAGAAGAAATAGCAAAAGTAACAGAAAATTAAAGAATGCATAAAAATGTGTAAAAGCTTAAAGCAGAAGTCAATAAAAAGCATCTGTTACCCGACACTTACACAATTTTTCAACTCTTGAAAATCAGACTTCTACATGGTTGACTTTCTTTCATGCTTTCTGTGAAAGCCTCTCAATTCTGCCAGACAGGTCCTGCCGACAACCTAACTGAGAGCAGGAATTCACTATGTGGCGAATAACAAGGGCAAAGTTAAAGCCCAGCAAGACAAATTATAGGCCCAGATTTTACGGGGCCTATGAAGGCATACGCACAGTGTATGCCATCATAAGTGCCCTGCAGTACTGGGTTTCCACATGCGCTGCATTTGCGCGAAAACCCGGAACTTGCGATCAGTCAAGTTTCTCCTTGACAGATCGTACCCATCCGCTGGAAATTAACTTTCACTGCTGCAGAGTTGCTCTATTTTCCCGACTACTGCCCAGTGAATACCCACCAAACCCTTACGCCTGGTAAAAGCAGGCATAAGGCCTTCTTTTACCAGGTTAAGGGTCAAAATAAATGTCAAAATAATTTTTTTAAATGATTTAAGCAGTCCCTTACATTTAAAATTAGTTTAGGTTATTTTTGTCCCGTTTAAAAATGTTCAAATTAATTTTTCAAATTTTTTTTTAAATGTTTAATTAAATGGTATTTTAATTAATTTTGAACCGGTGATCATTTATTTTTATTTCAGCATTGTGAAATTGTATTTATTAGATGATTTCTATTATGCTTATGGAGATTCCGTACGTAAATGGAATCTCCGCAAGCATATTAGGAATCCTCCTTTGCCATTGGTTGGCCTGGCCCATGTGATCCCATGGACAACCCTTGCGAACCACATACACCCCCAGCATGCGTGGGCCTTTACGCAGGCATACGCCTGCAGGCCCAGGACCACAAGTGTCCGAAGCTCCGGGGAAATCAAGTAAGTACGGAGTTTACTTGTGGTTCAGAGGTGTACGCCGGCGGCAACCCTCCAACCGCAATTTCCACGCCATTAAGTAACACTGAATCAAAAGTGTTTAGCCTAGCTTTGTCTGTAACTTCTATGCAAATGTTCATTAACAGTGCAGGGACAGCAAATCCACTTCGGATGACTAATGCACTGAATCCAAAGCTTTGGTTTGACTGAGTAGTTCCATGTTTATCTTTGAACTGACATCATCAATTTACTAATACTTCACAGTTCTATCTTCCCAATGTTGCTTTATATTTATTTTTCTTAACACTTTGTACCAACAAAACATCAAGGGACACCACTGATCAAGGCTGATCATTTTTAACCCACAGCATTGACTCTGGTTCTTATTGTGGGATGGATACAGTTTTTTGAATGTCCTGAGCCTATATTGCCCCTGAGAAAACAGCATTTACAAGTGGAAAGCAGGTGATATACAAGTCACACAATTAGAGCTAAGCAACCAACCTTTATTTATAAGATCTTAATTTCCCTCTGTTGTTTTAGGTTCTCTGCAATATAGTCACACTGTCAAATCAGGTGGCTTTCACCATTCTGCTGCCCTACAGCATGACCAGGCAAAGAAGCATAGTCCTGGTTCTTCCCAAATTAAAATGGCTAATGTTGTCAAATTCACAGAGTACGAATATTTGACTTATATTAGGATAGTTTCATTACAAAGTTGTTCACCTCGCATTCTGAGAAAAAAACCCTCTCAATTGAAGTAAAAGCCTGTAAACTGCCACTTCATCCCTTTTCCTATTTTTTTATCCAGTGAAATAAGCATAACAATAAAAGACGGTGATCACAATTGTGCGTGCATTATTTTCAGTTTCAAACACGGTCAGCATGCTTTCAGCACCATATCTGTGCATGTACAGGTCTATGCACGTGCACAGTTGTGATTTAGAAAGAGACAAATCTGAACAGAGTTGGTAAAGATTTGGACTTGATTGACTTTGATGGAATCCACAAAACATGGATGAGTTTCGACTTCAGCTCCAGTCTGATGTGCATTATACAACAAAATGCAACATGTTTGTGATTTTTCAATGTTGGCTGAGGACATGATGAATAAGAAGGGTTCTCTGAACGTAACCCAAATATTCCCCGAGTTTGAATATATACAATAACATAGACGAGTTACAGAGTATATTTCTCTCTAAGAATGTAATAAGGATTCATCAAAAATAATGAAACATGGCACTATTCAATATGAGGCATGATGTAATAAAACTCACTACACACTTGGTTTGAGTATAAAGCAAGGCTTTAATCAACTTGTTTCAGAACATGGAGGTGAAGTTGTACTTCACTAGTTCCTTGTCTTACAAAATGTCCCTGGGAAGCTGGGCCCACGCCCGAGTATTTATACTCCTTGGACGGCGCCACCAGCTGGCTGTCCAGCATTATTTCATGAGTAGTTTCTTGATGATGATGAGATTTATAACAAGGCACTTACCATTTCTGCACTTGTGTGAGAGCCATCCAAAGCCTCACAGTTACTGCTTTTTAGCCAATCAATCGCCTCATTCGACAAGGTCTATTACCCTGAAAAGGGGGTGCACTAATTTTTTTTTGCCTTTCTCGGCACAAAACTACCCAGTTTATAAATTAAACAAAATTCAATCTACTATTGCTGAAGAGCCTCTTCAGTGATGTCCCTAACCTGTCTCCTACCTCCCCATATACTATTCTTTTCCATTCTGTACTAACTCACTCTCAGTTTTCATTCTGTGGCATCTTTTCTTCTTAATTCACCTGGACATAGTCAACATTTCTATTCTCAACTGGTTATTACTGAGTTTGTACAAACCCTTTGCTAATTACAATTCTTTACGCCCTGGAGTATCAACATGGGGCCCTTGTACAGCTTATAGTTTGTTCCTGTGCAAGGCGTTCGCTAAGGGATTATGTTACCTGCTAGTTAAGCTGTTTGCCCGAATCCTTCCCTTTTATATTGTTATTACTGGCAATTTGTTATTCATCCATTTTGTTGGATATAAAACCTTTGTAAACCTACACATGTTCCTTGAACAGTGACCCCCACCCATCCCATCGAGATGTCAATCAATAGGAAATGATATCTTAATCATTTACACCTACCAGTGAAGTTGACGGATCAAGTGACTTGAAATGTGCGTAGAAGCAGGTAACACCTGAAGTTCTAAACTCATGCAATGGGGGCACGGGGGGTGAGGAATAACTTTAGAAATTCATTTCAAAGTTGAATCCAATTTCTAGTGATCGATATTTTTAAAGCTATGAAAGGAATACTGTTCAGAAAGCATTAAAACCATTTGATAGTCATCACTGAAGTGGTTTACTATAATCTTTTTTTTCTACCATAGTGTGGCATATGATAACTCTCATTCATTTCAAGTTATGAACTATGGCAACAATACTGTAGGTTTTACACTTAAAAGGTTTATACACTGCACTGCATTATCTCTCCAAAAAAAAGTAATTTCCGATCAGCTCTAAACTTCTTAGTTCTTGAACTTTAATGTAAAACAGATAAATGTTCCTCCAACAGTGGAATTTTTAATTTAAGGAGATACCCTCTTCTTTGCTCAACTTGCATAGAATTACCTGTTCCTAATCAAAGCTGTATTAACATATGATTCTATGTTCAAATCCCAGAGGATTCATCCTTCCAACCGTATGTGCAGTGTGGTTTGTCCGATTTCAGACAGGCCCCAGGTGAAGGGTTCCAAACTCAGTAAAGCAGCCTCCCATTGGATGATGAGTGGAGCAGTGCACTGGAGTCCATCGTTTAGTCACTCTTTTCCCAGCTGCAGAATCAATACAGGTGCAGGGGTTACATGAAAGCTAAGGGCAAAATTTCAGCCACGGCACACAGATATCCCATTTATATGGTAGATTGAATTCAGTTCCTGATTATTCATCCCCAAAAAATCTGTTTTTTTGTCGGCGTTTACATTGTAAATGGAACCTGCATCACTTGATAGATTTGGAATGAGCCACAGAGACAATGTATTGATTGCACTGGAGGAGAGCACTGATAGAAACCAGTGGTGTTCGAATCTAGCCATTTTCTCATTAAGTCATTTTACAGTTAGCTAAAACTGCCGGCACGCATAACGTTTTTTGCTCTGAAGTAAAAGTAACAGATTTGGAATGTTGACATGGTACATTTTCCCTTGATAAACTGTACAAAACTGAATGAACAGCAAATGGTGACCAAACCACTTTCTTACCGACAGCTTTTAAAGATTTCGGGGGGGAAAATTGGGTATCGCCCATTTTGGGGCGCTAATATCAGCCAGGCGCAAAGTTTAGCGCCCGGCGCTAATTATCGCCTCCGACTGCAATATTCACCTCTATCGCCCCTGGAGGTGATTTGAGCGCTAAATCAGGTGTTACACGCCTCTCCTAAGGAGCAAACGTCAGGGAGCAAGGCGCTACCTCAGAACACTACCGAAGCTCAGGCGATGCCAGTTACCATGGAAGCCAGACAGACTGGCGCCATCCAGTTCTTAAAGGGGAGGGGCCATCTTGCTGGCCAGCTACACCCTGCTCATTGCAGCCTTGAATTGCAGCCTGGCGAGACCTCAAAAGGAATTGTGTTGGAAGCACGAATGGATAGGCCCAGGGAAAGAGCTCGGCGCTTAGGAACCTCAAAAGTGGTGCTGAGGGCCAAAACTCCTTAGGACAGTGTTAAAACCAAAAATTTTGCTGACAAGAAAAGGCAGGAAGCGCCCACCTTTAAATAACGCTCCCCCAGCCCCTTCCCGACTTGAAAACGTTCCCCTCTACCTGTCGTTCCTAGCGACAGGTGCTAAGGCAGGGGGCGCAACTCAATATCTGGTTTGGGGCGCTACCAGGGCGTTGCACACTTGACTGACATCACGATCTGCGGGCGCAGGAGATCATGGCGGTAGTGTTTGGCGCCGCCGCAAAATGACTGGTCAATTTCGTGAGCGGCGCTAAAATCGCTGCCCTCGGGCACTAAGTTCCTAGCGCCCCGTTAGCACCCCCCGGAGGCGCTAAAGGGAGGCGCTAACCAACCAAATTTTTTCCCCTTTTATAATCTGACGGAATATTCGGTTCAGGTATGATCTGCTTTTGTGGGATCAAGCAACATGGCACTTTCATGTTCTGGCTTTTGTTTCTGTCTGTTTTCGCCACAAAACTTCTCCTGGTGACAATGTTTCATTATACAGAGGGACTGATTTCAGATGCCTGCTAACATTAAAAAGGTTTAAAGCAAAATTTTAAAGGATCCGAAACGGCTTTAAACTTCACTTTGTGCAGTGTGCTAAAATATGAAGCACTGTTAGTTCAGCTAATTCACACGCAGATGTCACATTAATACAAAGCTAAGACCACTTCAGAGCAACACAAGATGTGTAGTCCTGGAAAAGTAGACTGCAAGAGTAGTTATGAAATACAGTCTGGAATTATCTTCTCTTAGCAATATACGAGCTGCAAATGGCAGTCGTGAGTGTTAAAGTTCTTCTTCCAGAATAGAGACAGAAACAAAATTCTCATCGTACATTGCGTAAAATTCTTCGGCAAGCTGCTGACCACTAGCAAGGCACAAAGCTGTGGGTTTCCATGTTCCCACAGGAAAGGTTTCGGTTGGCCGCAGTTTCCTGTTATTCGTGAAAGTAGTTTAGAAACTAGGCCCCGATTTTAACAAGAGGTGAGCTTACCCATCTCTTGCATCTGCACACAGTCCCTTTCCTCCCTCGCCACCAATCACTAGGGCACACTGTACCACCTCCCAACATGTAGTCACCTCCTGCTTCCTCCCTTCACTGCTGCCACTCACGCCGCCCTCTTTCAATCTGCTCTCCATCGTTCAATCTACACCTCCTCTCAACACTCCTTCTCAAATCACACTTACCACACACTCATGACATCCTCATTCTTATGCCATCTTCCATCTTTACCCTCACCTTATGCACTACACCCAGAAGCACCATGCATCTATACAGCCACTCATAACTGTCTCTCCTTTCCCTTTTGCAGAAGAGAGCTCACATTAATAGGGAGAGGGGCAGGATTGGTGGAAGGCGACACCAGTTTCTGACCATTACCCAGGCAGAGAAAGAAGCACTGGAGATTAGTGGGGTATGCAATGCTGCCAGCATTGGAAATGGTGAGGTTGGTGGTTCCACGGAGTAGGGTGACTTTTACTCGCTTGTGACCCTCCATCTACCACAAACAATTTCAGCCAGTTTCAAAATCTCAACCAGTATGGTCAAGCCTTTCATGTGTCCTTATCCAGCTTCTCATTGCCATCCTAACTCTTCTCCCTTTCTTCTTCCCTCTAGGTCCTCCTCAGCACCAAGAACAACTGCTGCCTCATGCGAAAGAAGCTACCTCGGAGGAAAACATCCCTGCTGAGCATCTATTGTCACGCGCTACATCCCTTCCAGTCACCAGCGCAGTGACTGGCACGCTGCATGAGGTTGATAGCGAGGTGAGGGGCCTGCGCCTGGTGAGCCCCACAACACATGTGAGTAGGAGCAGATAACAGTGGCAAGGACAGCCCAGGAGATGGCTCGTCAAAGGGGTGCCATCCGCTCCCAGCTCTGCTCAGCAGGGCAGAGATGTGGAACTCCGCGTGGCCCAGCCGTAAAAAATACTTAAGGCCTGCCAAACACTTTGACCAATCTGGCAGGAAGGATGGAGGAGTCTACTTCCAGAATGTGTGGGGTGCTGTTGCAGTGCATTGCCACTGTGCAATCTACTCCTGGGACACTACAGGCGGGCCCCCACAGGAGTGATGCAGCTTTGATGCATGCACAGATGGCTGACATAATGTCTGCTCCACCTTGGAGAAACTGCTAAACCGAATAGATAGGGGCTTTCAAAGTGTTTCTAATCTTCTGCAGTCTGCTGTCCTGCAAATCAGCAATAACATCTTGCATTTGTATAGCACCCTTAATGTAATAAAATGTCCGAAGACGCTTCACAGGATCATGAGAACATCACCACCTCCAAGTCACACACCATCCTGACTTGGAAATATATAACTGTTCCTTTATCGTCGCTGGATCAAAATCCTGGAACCCCTTACCTAACAGCACTTTGGGAGTACCTTCACCACACGGACTGCAGTGGTTCAAGGTGGCGGCTCACCACCTTCTCAAGGGCAATTATAAATGGGCAATAATGCTGATATTGCCAGCGATGCCCACATCCCGTGAAAGAATTTAAAAAAAAAGTAACCAACAAAATTTGATAGCAAGGCATATAAGCAGACAATATGACAGTGACCAAAAGCTTAGTCAAAGAGGTAGGTTTTAAGGAGCATCTTAAAGGAGGAAAGAGAGGTAAAGCGGCAGAGAGGTTTACAGAGAAAATTCTACAGCTTAGTTCCCAGGTAAGTAAAGGTACGATCACCAATGGAGGAGTGATAAAAATTGGGGATGCGCAAAAGGCCACAATTGGAGCAGCGCAGAGATCTCAGAGGGTTGTAGGGCTGGAGGAGGTTCCAGTGATAGGTAGGGGTGAGGCCATGGAGGAATTTGAAAACAAGGATGAAAATTTTTAAATCAAGGCATTACCAGACCAGGAGCCAATGTAGCACAGGGGTGATGGGTGAATGGGACTTGGTGAGAGTTAAGATGTGGGCAGCAGAGTTTTGGCTCATCCATGGGAATGATGAGTCACATGCCCATGGGAGAGAGGTTGGCGCTACGAGTGCAATACAGGAAACTCTCGATTTACCGGCACCTAAATAACCGGAAACCTCTGTTAACCGGCAAAATTCAGGAGTAGGTTCAGGTAAGTTTTACTTCATATTAGTGGCCATTCCTGGATCTGTGGCTGTGTAACCGGGGTTCCTGCACCTGTTGCTAAGCAACAGGGACGCCTGGATCTTGTGGCCGGGGCTCCTGCACCTGTTGCTAAGCAACAGGGACGCCTGGAACTTGTGGCCGGGGTTCCTGCATCTGTTGCTAAGCAACAGGGACGCCTGGATCTTGTGGCCGGGGTTCCTGCACCTGTTGCTAAGCAACAGGGAAGCCTGGGTCTGTTGCTGTGTACGGGGCTCTCCTACCTTTTACTATACCTCTCTGTAATCTGGACTTTTTGATAAACCGGCACCACACCGGTCCCGTCGGTGCCGGATAAAAAAGAGTTTCCTCTTTCAGGATATCAGCACGTCCACTCCCTGACCACCCCCTCCTCCCCAATCAGCACACTGTTTGCAGAGCAGCTCAAGAGGCTGCCTTGCCAGTATTTAGTGGCTGTGAAGGTTGGCTGAATGATTTCAAGGTTAGAAAATGCAGGATTGTTAGTGCGAGAGGAATTGGTCTCAGTGGAATGGAGAGGAGTTTAGGTGAAGTGCTGAGCCATCAGCGCATCCCTTGCATCTCAGGTCAGTAGGTGTTCCTCGGGACCTTCTTCACTGCTAAGAACATAAGAAATAGGAGCAGTAGTCGGCCATACGGCCCCTTGAGCCTGCTCCGCCATTCAATAAGATCATGGCTGATTTTCGACCTCAACTCCACTTTTCCGCCCTATCTCCATATCCCTGGATTCCCCTGGAGTCCAAAAATCTATTGGTCTCAGCCTTGAATATACTCAACGATTCAGCATCAGATGAGGACTCCTGCTCCCCTTCTTCCTCCTGCAACTCTAGTGTTCTCTGTTGTGTTATGTTATGAAGGATGCAGCATGCCAAAATGATTCACAAGACTCTGGCTGGGGAATATTGTAGGGAGCCCCGAACCTGTCAAGGCTTAAAGTTTAGCTTGAAGATTCTGGTGGGCATTCAATGATGCACCTTGTGGTGGCGTGGCTGTTGTTATATCTGTTCTGTTCCTAACCAGTGGGGAGGGGGTTAAAATTGGGGCCAATGAATGGCACATGAAACATGGTTTTCATTTCCACATCTGCTTGTAACTTAGCCTTCTAGAACTGTGTGGAAACGTGTGCGTAGAAGTGCAGATGTTTAGATTTTTAAAGTGCAGCAATCTCCCAATTCTGCTTTTTCTTGAGAAAATAAATGGTGTTGAAATGAATAATTGGTTCACGTTCCTGTTAACAGATTACAAATTTGAAAATCAAACCCAGTCCAACATGTTGCATCATGCACAGCCATTTTGTGTGTAAAGTCCTATGTAATCATTAAAGTATTTTCTGGCAGGGGAACAATTTACCCACCAGTTCCAGGCTATTCTTGGATAGTCTGTTTGTGGCCTAGAAATTGGATCGCACTCGAATAGGGCGCATGCGCCTAATGAGGCCAATCAGAGGACCCTGACAAATTGATCCGCCGGCCTCATTAGTTTACTGCCGGCGAGCTGAGACCACCAGCCGTGGCCCCAGAGGCAGCGCGCCAGTCCTGAGAAGAACGAAGATCGGCCAACCAAAGTGGTAAGCAGAGTTGGCAGGGGATGAGTGGAGGCCGGCACTCCTGCTCCGCAATAAGGTAAGTGTAAAATAATAACTTACCTTTCGAGAGGCAGCCTCCAGTGGTCATAGGAACATCGGAACAGGAGTCGGCCATTCAGCCCCTCGAGTTTGTTCCAACATTCAGTTAGATCATGGCTGATCTGTGTCTTAACTCCATTTACCCATGTAGGTTCCACAACCCTTTGATACCCTTACCTAACAAAAATCTATCAATCTCAGTTTTTAAATTTTCTATTGACCTAGCCTCAACTGCTTTTTGGGTGAAGAGAGTTCCAGATTTCCGCTACCCTTTGTGTGAAGAAGTGTTTCCTGACATCATCCCTGAAAGGCCTAGCTTTCATTTTAAGTTTATGCCTCCTTGTTCTGGACCCCCAGGGGGAAAGATTTGTCCCCTTGGCGCCTCCCATTAACGCCAGTAGATGGCACGCTAGACCAGTATCACTAGGGCGAGGCGAATCCAGCCAAATCCAGCCCCAACGTAGCGCCGCTGGTAAGAGGTATTGTCGGGAATGTCAACACCAGGTAGATCGTGACGTCAGTGAGTCTGCAATGCTCACTGACCGCCTGATTTGCAAAATGATTCTCGCCACTTACCTCACTGCCTGGAGTAAAGACCGACAGGGAGAGCACCAGGAAGCTGGCTCCAAGGATGTTATTTAAAGGAATCATCAGTAATCGTTCACAGCTGTCATGTTAGTGCAATTTCAGTGTTTTTTTTTTGTTAGTTTCACCCACTGCAACAGTTTCATTCAGTAATTTTAAGGTTATTTTGTATCAGGAGTCTTCTGGCAACTAAAAAGTAGCACATTTATTCTTCAAAGATTTAAAACTGCTACACTTGGTAACATTAATGTATTGGCATGCCACTTCGCCTCCAGGATCTACAGTGGAGGGAGTGGAGGCAGCGAGAAAGACTGGAACATGTGGCCAGAGAGATGAGGAGGGGCATCAGGGCTCTCACTAGGTGGCCTTACCCTCCGAGGGTTTTCCGAGAGCACTTCTCCTACCTTCAATTAAGTGAGGAGCAGTATATTAGATGGCTCTGCTTCACCAAGGAGGTGGTCACAGAACTCTGCCACCTCCTCCAAACGGACCTCCAGCCTCACACCTGGATGACTTAAACCGCAGATACACTTTGCTCACCACATCCCCATCATTCCATTTCTCTTGCAGGCCATATCACAGCGCAAAGCGGAAATGAGAGACACCTCAAAAGAATGGTAAGTGAAGTAATAAGTTTATCAAAAAATAGTGGACACATACTTACACCAAAATATTTACTTTTCACCCTTGTGCAATCCCTTAGTGCCTGTCGTTACTGTGCCTCTAGTGCTTCTAGGAAGTGTTGGCCCAATGGCTGCAGCAGGGCTGGTGGAAGGCTGCTGAGTGTCCATGTGGGAGACTTCAGATGGCCTTCCAGGACGTCCTCGAACAGCTCTGGACCTGGAAGGCCCAGCTGTAGACTGCACCACCTCAGCATGGGCGGCAGCAGTCTGGGCCGGCTGGATGACAGGCAGCGACAAGGGCAATGGCGGAGTGGCAGTGGTGGGAGCAGGAATGCTGTCATTCTGAGAGAGGACAGCAGCTTCCTGCTCCACTGACCCACTGCTACTCCCCCGGGGAAGCACCTCAGCATCCCTAGCAATCTGTTGGAGCACAGATTGCTGGCCTGCTGCGACACCATGAAAGCCCTGGTCGATTGTGGTAGACCCAGCCATGATGGCAGCAGTCAGAGCTTGCATGGCATCAAGCTGAGACTGCATGAGAGCAATCTGAGATTGGATGCCACCAAGCATAGACAGCATTACACCACTAAGACATTGTATCGCTTCTGCCTGTGCTGCAAGGGAAGCTGCCAGATCACCAATCACACGTGGCATCAGGTCGGGGTCACCACGGTCTCTCTGGGAGTCTACCATCCTTTGCAGACTGGAAATGATGAGCTCCATGGTGTGTGCAGAGCTCTGTGCAATGTTGGAGATGGACTCCTCCAGGCTCATTGTCATTGCCGAGAGGCTCTCAGGCACCCTTGCCATTGCACCTATCATCTCCGTGTGCATGCCCATCACCCTTCTTCTAAAGGCCTCCCCACTGAGGTCCTCATCTGAGTCCTGTGCAGCAGAACTCGCGCGCGAACTCACCCTCCAGGGAGCTGGACCCCAAGCTACCCTTTCCCCCTGGCCTTGCTACAGCCCACTTATCCCCGGTGCCTCATCCTGGGCAGACCCCGCTACTATACTAGCCTCTAAACAATGCATAGTGCTAGTATCTGAGCTGGTGTCTGCGGGTGAGATGCGGATGTTTTCTTCCTCCTCCTCTACTCCCGCATCGCTCTCTACAGTGCCCTCAGGGATAGGCTGTTCAGGTGCTTGCTGATTATCTGAAAGCATAAAGTCACAAGAGTCGGGTTAAGGTGAGGGGAGGGGGGCAGGAAGGGAGAAATGCATGCATACAACATGATTAGCTGGAAAGTGCGAAACACTTGTGGAGTGAGGGGGAAGTGGGATGTGAGAAGGAGTAGGGATGAACATACCATTGTTGTCCCCAAGGGGGTCAACATCACAGGTGGCCATGGTGCCCACCACCTGGTGCCCAATGATTTGCAGCACTCGATTCTCCAGCACAGACAGTGGTTGGGTGTCGGCTTGTCTCCTGCCTGTGCACTCCTGCTCCCTCCTGTTTTGAGCCACCTTGGCCTACAGGAGAAAGGAAAGTGTATGAGTGAGTGTGGAGCAATGTGTTTGGGCGATGTGCCTGCCATAGTTGAATAACTATCATTGTGTGCAAGGTGTGAAGTGTGGGTGTGAGTGTTGGTAGGTTGAGATTGTTGGTGGGTGAGTGCTGGGGGTGTGGTGCTTTGGGCAGTGTGTGAAGATTGTGGTACAGATGGTGGTATGTAGCATTTGTTGAAGCATTCATTCACCCTGACCACCCGTGTAAGGTTGTTAAATTTCTTCCTGCACTATGTGTAGATCCTGGGGACTTATGTGTTGCCCGACACATGCTGCGCTACCTCCCTCCACATGATATGGAAGACTTGTGGCAAGGGCCTCCTGCCACTTGCCGGGTCTCCATCTCTCCATAGTGAAAACCAATGCCTCCAATGCTTCATTGGAGAATCTGCGGGCTCTCTCCCTGGGGTGTGGACCTGCCATATGCACACCTGGTTCAGTCCTCCGGCATCTTCTCCTTGTTCGGCTTCTGCTTGCTAAGGCAGCTGCACAGCCAGCAATGTTGAGAATTAGGAGCTGCAGCATCAATGAACCTCCCCTTTAAGTAGTTAAAAAAGCCTGTGGCAATGATGAGTTGTGATTAGACTGCACCTGATATTGGTCCACCCTTTAAGTGTAACGCCAATGAGCTTGGGTTTTAAGACCTGATTTAGGACTCCAATCATTTTATTGAGCAGTGAACACAAATTTTTCATGCAGTCTAAAGCATTTGCGCCTGATGCTAATTCTCCATATTTTCTACTGACACTGCCCATTCTTTGGCTATAGTGAATTTCTAAGCTTAATTTTCTTTCTATCAAATCCTTTAATCATCTTAAAGGGGGGAATTTTGCCAGCCCTGGGGAGGTGGGTATGGAGGCAGGACTGCCGGGGAAATGGCAGAAACTGGGAGCGGGTACCGGACCTACTCCCAACCCGCCTCCGTGCCATCTTCCCGGGAGGCGGGTCCCTGACTCGCGCAGTGACCCATCTCCTTGAGGTGGGAAGGGGATTACAGCCAATTAACTGTCTGCGGGGTAAGAGGGGTCGAAAAGTCTGCTGTGGAGGTGAGTGATAGGTGCAAGTATGGAGAGGTAAGTATGAGAGGTGAGTATGAGAGGTGAGTGTAAAGTGTTAGAAAAAGTTTACTTACCTTTGCTTCTTCCTGCAAGCTTCAACCCTTGGGGATCCGGAGGTGCCTCATCTCAACGGCAGAGATGACAAAATGGCTGCTGCATTCTCAGATGCAGCAGCCATCTGATTTCTGCTGAGGAAAGAGGTTTTGGTGAGTCTTTGTGCAAGGGCTCACCTTAGAACAGAGATTGGCAGTGTTTGACAGCTTCTCAAAGCTG
Organism: Somniosus microcephalus; assembly: GCF_052327205.1. NCBI lineage: Eukaryota > Metazoa > Chordata > Chondrichthyes > Squaliformes > Somniosidae > Somniosus > Somniosus microcephalus. The sequence goes on along the minus strand of NC_140999.1, from coordinate 172,256,022 downwards.
TCAAACGCTGACAATTCATCTGTCAAAAGTTTTTGACAGATGAAACGTCATACGTTGACATTCTCTGTCACTGGCTTTCCCTTAATTGGCCGGCTAAGCCCGCAGGGCGGGCTTAACATGGTCAATCAAGGGAAAATAGTGTGGGTTGGCCAGACCTCGTTGGGGGCGGGACTGAAACCCGACAACCAGCAGTCCCGCCCCCAACACGTCCCTATTGATAAAATCCAGCCCAAACACCTCAATTACATCAGCCTTTAATCTTCTTTACTTAGGGGAATACAAGCCTATCCTATGCAACCTGTCCTTATAATCCTTTTAGCCCCAGTATCATTCTTATGAATCTGCGCTGCACCCCTTCCAAGGCCAATATATCCTTCCTGAGGTCGCTTTAAGAATTACTGGTATGACTGCCAAGCACCGCAGAATACTGACCGCAGCACATGATTATCTCCTGAAGGTGGCAATTCATGCTGAGATATGGTTCTGGTAACCGTTCAGCATGTCAACCAAGTGTCCATTCTTCAAATGCGAGTTTTGTATGGCTGCACAGCCCACCAGACAGTGCACGTACCCATTAAACCATTGGAGGGAACTATCCATTTCTTTTTTAGTGGTTTTAACTGAGTCCTACCTAGTCAATTTTAGTGGGGTAGTAAGTCCTCATCACGACTCATTGCCGACAAAAACAAAAAAGATTGCCGTAATTTATTCAGAGATGTATTCAGGATGAAAAATGCTCCGTGCTTCCATCTGTTTTCCAACTTGTATTTTGCTACATTGGTTCTGTATTATAAACTTCCAAATAAATATATTGAGCAAATGATAAAATAATTGTGTGCTTGAGAGGCTGCAAAGATCGCTTAGTTCTCAAAGAGTTACAAGCACACTTCAATCATTTTTGACAGTATTTTTTAACATTACAAGAATTGGCAAGGCCCTGAATTTACTTTAATGAAACAAAAATAACTGAACACTTCATGACTCCCAGAGGAAGGATGCTTGATTTGAAGGGTTCAATGATAATTTCAGGGGCAGTTAATTATGGTAGAGCACGATCCAAATTTTGTCCTGATTTGGCAACCTATACTGGGACAATATGTATCAACATACCAAGAAAATAACACATAGCTGTGTAGTCACTAATGATATGTTGTTCAATTAATCCAGGTTAAATTGCCATAAACTGTTCAAGGGTCAAATCATTTTCAGTAATTTATCCCAGTTGACAAAGAGCAGGTCCTACCTCAATTATATTGGGTTCAGTTCTCATGCTTGAGCTTCAGTTGTCTGTAGTTAAAGGGGACAAAATTGATTAAGGCCCATTTTCGAGCGCATAACGAGCATGCGCTTGAACCAGGAGGCCTAAAACCTTGGTCCTCGGGTCCCATTTACATTATTTGGATGAGCTGCCACAGGCAATTCGCCCATTTTAAATAATGGCCTGTATTTTCCGATGCCTACGGGTGTGTGCGAGGTGTGTACACACACATAGGGACATCGGAAATGCTGGTTTCAGGCATGCGAAGCGCATGCGCTGAAAACCGGCATTCCCGATCTGTCAAGAATCTAAAGAAAGGCCTTTGCGGGGGGAGAGTTCTGCAACCTCCGCCCGCTGAAATCAATAAAAAATTTCACGCCTGGTAAAAGCAGGCGTAAGGCCTGCTTTTACCAGCATAAGAGTTTAAAAAATAGTTTAAAAAAAAAAATGTCTTCACTCATTTATAATTTTAAAATACTTTTAAAAAAGGTAAGTTTATTTTTAGCCCCGTAAAAAACTTCAATGTAATTTTAACTCATTTTAAAAACGTAATTAAAAAAAAAAAATTATTTAATGTTTTAGTGTCTTTTTTCTGTGATCCCCATTCATATATTTGACAGGTCTATCTGTCAAAAGTATGAAGGGGGAATTCCCTTCTCCCATTGGCTGGCCTGGCCCATGTGATCCCAGGGACGCTTGCGAACCGCCTGCGCCTCTGGGATACCTGGGCCCTGTGCATTTCGACAGTGGAGAGGCCCAGGATCAGAAATGGCTGCACCTCTGGAGCCCTCACGTAAAGGTGTAGATTTTTTCCCGATAGGAAGCTTCCGCACGCAGGAAGCCTCCTATCGGAAAATACGGGCCAATGAATGTCTGACCTATTGCCTCGCTGGCAGTGGCCCTAAAGTAAGTCCTGGGAGGTGGGGGTGGGGGGGGGCGGTGAGGGTGGCAACAGGGGCGGGGACGATCACAAGTAGTGCAGGGTCAGGGAGCACTCCACAGCTACATTTTTGATCATTTAAATTTTTTTTTAATGACCTTTTGCTGGCGGCAGCTGAGAAAGCCTCCTCTGCTCAGCCCAATCTAGTTTCTGCAAGGGGGCCTAAAACAGGCCTTAGGACCTTCATTTACATAAGTAAGGGGCATAATGCCTATTTTAGGTGGCTGCCAGGAACACCTGAAAAATGGCCCGACCCAATATCAAGTCGGGCTTCTCTCATGCACCCTTGGGCCATAGGATGTTGGTCCCTGAAACTGACCCTTGTTGTGCCTATTTTATGCCCATAAAACAGGCAGAACATTGTTCAATTCCTGCCCCAAATACTTTTGCTTCTGATTAGGGTGAAGTTTTACATGAGTTCAGATTTAGCTTTAAAGAATTTGAAATGTGGGTTCTCCAAATAGAACACTTGTTTAAATTGACAAAAGGGTGACTAAAAGCATGGCTAAGAACTATAACTATTTTATTCTTGTATATGAATCAAACTAACAGAGTCATCACCAGAAAGTCACCTACCCTGCTCCTCATTAGACTGCTAGGGATTGGATGTGTCTATGCAAGGCTGTTCACCCCTTCCTGTCATTAGGCAGAAGCGATAGGCACACTGCTCCCACAATAGTTGCCTGTGACCCAAGAGGGCTATTATGTTTTGGTCGTAAACCTTGCTGAATGACAGCTGCACAAATTACTTTGCTTTGTCCCTGTGGCTTGCCCCACAGGAGGCAACCACTCCCTTGTTTGGACAGGATATAGAAGATGAGAAAGAGAAATGCAGAAGATGATATTATCCTTTTACACAAGGGATGGTAAAACTTTTACAAAGGCACAAAACGGCAAGGGAACTCAAAACAAATGGGTTTGAGATTTTAGATATTTAGACATTAGAGATTATTGATATTTCAAAATTCAGTATCGCTCCCATCCTTAATTTTAAAACTCTGAACTTCAGTTTTGGAATGCTGAACCAATTCAGAATACCAGTGGGTTTAATTTCCAAAAGTTAGTGGATTGCATATGGTAATTGTGTTTATTTTATTTGGGTTAATGACTATGTTTAAAAAATAGTGCACAAAGGAATTTTATGCATTTCAAACATGTTACTTGGTATAGTGCAGTAATGGGCTACAAGAGAAAATGAAACCCTGAAACATTTGGATAAAAATTTAACAGCAGAGCATAGGCATCAAAGTCAAAGCAGAAGCTGAACTTTTGCTGCTCATCCTGAGCAATCCTTTTGAACAATGGTTATAACCTTGACATTACAGCAAACTGGAAAACATAAGATTGTGCACACATTGTGCCATACAAAGGAACTTGTAAGATATGAGACTTATAAACATAGATGTAATTCTGCTTACCTGGCGCTCCATTGCCAGAGGGCTCGATATTTGTTTAGCACCATAGAAAAATAATCTGGGTCGATGACTGTTAAGTGCTGAGATTTAGCAATGTTAACAAATCTGACAAGAGCTGACAAAAATCAGTGCAGCCAGATGCTTTTGTTATGTTTTTACAGGGGCTTTACCTTAGGCTGCCGATGCTTTGGGCCTCAATTTTGGCTGTTGTCCCATTCATTTCTGCCAGCACTAGGATTTAAAATGATACTGTTGCGAGATATAGGTTATGAGTGATGCATGTTTCCTCACGCAATATAGATGGCCCATGGCACGATATGTAAAATGGTTATCTCACGTGCATGGAATATGGCACTTATTCCACTCACTTAAGATAGCAACCGTCAGGAACTACTTCAGCTTTGCTGCTGGCACTTGGGATAAAGTTAAATAACAAGTGCTGGCTGGGACCATGGCAACGTCTACCCAGTAACTAAAATAGATCAAAGACACATACATACTCGCACTACACAAAATAAAAACGGAATATCCTCAGCGCTTACTTTGAGGGAATCCACTGCCCGTCATCCTGGCAGCTAACTGTACACAGCCAGGCCAAACCTCCATCATTGATGTTATTACTACACAGATAAGATTACACCAGCAGTACTGAAATAAAATTACCACACAAACATAAATAGCAAATAAATCCTCAATTAATATTAATTAAAATCAAACAGTAATATCATAAATCCTTAATCTCTTCTCAAAATCAGCAGCACCACAACAATCCCAGAACACGTTGAAAATGAAACACTGAACTTGAAGTACAATGACTTCTGCAAAGTTGATGATGAACTAGACTTCAGCAATACTGAAATAACAGAAATTTGTTCAGAAAATATTCATAATCCGAAAGGACGTACCTGTACAACTTTTCCACAGTAACGGACATTGAGAAAAACACAGGAGAAATCTGTTTAATACCTTCAGGAACTCAAATGAGCTCAACAAGTTATAGGAAAATAAAAGTGATGAATATGAACCAACAATATTACTCTTCATGTTCAATCTATGATATCTAAAACACAGGGGCCCACAATCCATGGCACTTCTGGGCCACTCCTGTTGAAGGGACCAGAAAATAGGCCTGAAGTCACTTAGGCCAGGTTCACACCTGACATCAGGATTTCTCCGAACCTTACAAGGGTAAAGCCCCTGGTCACCCCTTACAAGGCCAGTGGCATAAGAAAGGGCGGGGTTGCGAAGTGGCGACCCCCAATGCTGGGAGTTATAGCTTATGAGTCATGCACATTTCCTTATATAAAATATACATGATCAATGCCACAATATAAAATATTATTATGGAACTTGCTCCACATTTGTTCTCAGCCTTCAGTGGGACTTTCATCGGTGACAGTGAGACAAGGTGTACCAGGCCAATGAATGAAGAAAAAGTAAAATCATTTTCCTTTTAATTATTCTAATGTGACTCCTTACAAAGAACCAGGAAACCAGCGAGTTGTGCCACAATCTGTGGCCTGTGGGTGAAGTCTGTGCCCCTCTAGTAGTGCAGGCACCCAACATTGCCGTTAAAATAAAGGGGCCTCCCCGTCACCCCCACAAACTTTGCCAAGTTCAACAGTGGAGTTCTCAGGGGCCACATCCCAGCACTTATCCCAGATTTTTAGTTGAAAGAATTGTTGAAACACAATTATAGCACGAGTGTTAAAATATGATGACACCTGAAAGCCAAACGAAAGCAACTAAAGCAACTTGGGACACTAAAGAAAGCCCTTCCATTTCTATAGCACCTCAGGATTCCTCAAAGTCTTTCATAATGAACAAATTACTTTTCACATGGAGTCACCATTATTACATCGGTAAATGTGGCAGCCAATTTGCCCACAAGAAGGTTCCACAAACAAAAGTCCAATAACTCTGTTGGTTGTGGGAGGAATGCTGGCCTGGACACCAGGAGAAAACTCCTTGGCCTAGAAATTGAGTTTGCCTCCGCCAGGGCTGTAGCGCCCGAAATTTAGCGCCAGCGTTAATTGCCGCTGCGCCCGCCAAAAATTCAGCTGCGCCGTGCCCAGACGGCTGCGGGCGCTAATGGAGGGTGTCAGCGCCTCGCAATGGGCGCTGAATGCAGGATTGCAGCGCTAATCCCCCGCTGCGGCACCCGATGCGGTGCGGCAGGCTGGGGTACTGCAGGCCTCCTCCTTCTGTTAAGGAGGAGCTGCCTGCAGCCGACCGCTGGCCGGTGGAATCACACGAAAAATGAGCCCGGCACCTCGGAGAAGTGCCGGGCTCGAGGCCCACACACATCTGTGCTGCGGGGGGGTGGTGGAGGAGTCCGGGGAGGGAGGTGCGGGCAGGCGGCCGCCAGGAAAGCGGCCGGCCGCCGCGCTACCTTAATGCGCCGGCGCTAAGTCCAGCAAGAAACTTTTGAAAAATCGTTGGTTGCGGCTGCCACGGGCGAGGCGGCCGCAACTGAATTTCGGCGTCCGGCCGCGTTACCACGGCAACCAGGACGCTGCGCACACCGATGACGTCATCGGTGCCGGCGCAGCGCTACCGGCTAACGCCGATGGTAGGGCCCAAATCAATTTCCGAAGCGGTTATAATTCCGGCACAAGGCCCTCTAGCGCCTCTAATTAGGCGCTAACCCCACTCAATTTCTAGGCCCTTGCTCTTTGACTAACGTCACAGTACATTTTACTTTCGCCCCAACAGGCAGACAAAGCCTTGTTTAACCATTCATCTGAAAGGTGGCAGCTCTGATGAGACACCACTCCCTCAGCACCACACGGTGCTCAGGTCCTGGAGTGCGGATTGAACTTTCGAGGCGAGGGTGCTGCCAACTGTGGCAAGCTAACACCAGAGGGAATGCTGCTGTGTGTTTCAGTGAGTTTATCAGATAGTCTTTTTCTTGTATTACAAATGCAGTAATACATAAATGGCATCAGAACAACCTACATCAAATCAATCAAAATCAAATCAACTTTTATTGTCATTGTTAGTGCACAAGTGCAGTACAACGAAATGTAGGCTTGCGGCTCCCGAGAGTGTACATTTGGATTAAGACATTTAAACATTCAACATACATTTGGCTTGTAGTATATTAACATAAACATAACCATAATAAAGTGCATTGGCAGATGTGCAGGCTTTAGAGTTTATTTGTGGAGTTCAGTAGGATGACAGCCCTGGGAAAGAAGCTGTTCCTAAATCTGGTCGTACGGGTGCGAATGCATCTGTAGCGTCTCCCAGATGGCAGGAGGGCGAACAGACTGTGGCTGGGGTGGGTAGGGTCTTTGATGATGGACCGTGACCTCCGTAGACAGCGTTTCTGGTATATGTGCTCTATGGTCGGTAGCCGGGTGCCGGTAATGCATTGGGCAGTTTTGACTACCCGCTGCAGGGCTTTCCGGTCATAGTAACTACAGCTGCCATACCATACTGTGATACAGTTTGTCAGGATGCTCTCTATAGTGCAGCGGTAAAAGTTAGAGAGGATCAGGGGTGACGGGTTACATCCCTTCAGCCTCCTTAGGAAATATAGGCGCTGCTGGGCCTTCTTCACCAGAGAGGAGGTATTGAGGGACCAGGAGAGGTCTTCCGTGATGTGGACTCCGAGGAACTTAAAGCTGTCCACCCTTTCCACCACAGCCCCATTGATGTGGATGGGGGTGTGACTTCCGCCTTTGGACTTCCTGAAGTCCACAATGATTTCTTTGGTTTTCTTGATGTTAAGGGCCAGGTTGTTATCGGCGCACCACTTCACGAGATGCTGGACCTCCTCCCTGTAGGCTCCTCCCATGAAATGCACACATACTCCACAAGCTATAACTGGCACCTTATGGTTGATTAATGTGACTGATGCTCTTCTATATGAGTGGTATAACTGAAAGTGAAGAAACAGAACAGAAACAAGACAGAGAAGGACATGAATATTTATAATATGGCAATGAAACACAAATAAAGTGTAGAATGAGCACCAGCCTCCCCTCCCACCCAGTATGTTAATTAAACCTTGCAATTGCAAGGATCCAATCAGCATTTATAGACTACTTGCATTCCAGCATGAGATTTACAATGATACAATGTCCTGATTCCCTGTATTTTCTCCGAGTAAATGTATCTACATTCAGACCAGGTCAGACCTAGTTTAAAAAGAATTCTGCTATCTTGGGCATTTTTGGCTCAGTTGTGAGAACGATCAGTCCAAAAACTGAAGAGCGATGAATCAACCACTTGACGATCGAGCACCGCATACAGAAACTCACCACAAACTATGAACGATACAATCACATCATTCCGGTAACAGGATAAAAATTTACACAGTAGCAATTTACACAAAATCTCACAAACCACGCCAAGTTCTCACAAGATCTAGTGAAAAGAACCCCAGGTTCTCTCATATCTCTTCATAATTAAAGCTTCTCATCCCTAGTATCATCTTAGTGAATCTCTTCTGCACACTCTCCATGGCCTCGATATCTTTTCTAACGCAGATCGCTCAAAGCTGGACACAATGAGGGGAATTTTAACCTAAAAAAATAGGTGGCTTGATGTCGTGTGGGAAGGTAAAGTGTTAGAAATCTGAATCTCGACCAGAACCTGCCTCCAAACTGCCCACTTCCTGTTTTAACAAAGGCGGGACGGGGGGGAAGGGGGGGAGGGGAGGGGCAGGCAGCCAATCCACTCCCAGGAGGCAGGTCTTCCATTTAATTATTATAATGAAGCTCACGTGCCTCGGGCCCCTGATTGTTGCCGATCCCCCCTTTCTGCTCTGGCCCCCGATCTGCTGTTCCTGACCCCGATCGTTCTCTGCACACCATCCGCCCCGCCCCCTGCTGCTCCTCTGGCCCCTGATCATTGCCAAGCCCCCACCCTGATCAATTCCAACCTCCCCCACCCACACCCCCTTGCTCCTTTGGTCCGCTGATCATTCCCGACCCCCTGCGGCCTTGATCCTCCAGCCCTCCTCATGCTCCTCCAGCCCCCAAGCGATCCCTCCCTCCCTCCTCTTTGTGGCCTAGTGCCGCAGGCCTACCCATCCGCAGCCAGCCTCTCAATCTGTCTGGCTACGAGTGGGATACAGATGTTTCCCATGCAAACCTGTTCTCCCGGGATCCCCGACCCCCGCTCCCAACCCGCCAAACTACTAAAATTCAAGCCAATATTCTAACTGCAGCCTAGCCAATGATTTGTGTAGTTTTAACATTATCTCTTTGCTTTTGTACTCTATGGGCTAGAAATTGATCTGCTTAGCGCCACTCCATAGTGTCATGAAATGGTGATAAAATGGCGGCCGCCGCTCTTTCTGAATTTAAATAAAGGAAACTACGATGGTATGAGGCACAAGTTGGCTAGGATGGATTGGGGAATGTTACTTAAAGGGTTGACGGTGGATAGGCAATGGCAAACATTTAAAGATCGCATGGATGAACTACAGAATTTGTTCATCCCTGTCTGGCATAAAAATAAAACAAAAAAGGTGGCTCAACCGTGGCTAACAAGGGAAATTAGGGATAGCATAAGATCCAAGGAGAGGACATATAAATTGGCCAGAAAAAGCAGCAAACCTGAGGATTGGGAGCAGTTTAGGATTCAGCAAAGGAGGACAAAGGGATTAATTAAGAGAGGAGAAATAGAGTAAGATTGCAGGGAACATAAAAGCTTACTGCAAAAGCTTCTATAGATATATAAAGAGAAAAAGATTGGTGAAGTCAAGCATAGGTCCATTGCAGTCAGAATCAGGGGAATTTATAATGGGGAACAAAGAAATGGCAGACCAATTAAATACATACTTTGGTTCTGTCTTCACCAAGGAGGACACAAATAACCTCCCAGAGATGTCGGGGAACATAGGGTCTAATGAGAGGGAGGAGCTGAATGAAATCAGTATTTGTACGGAAATGGTGTTGGGGAAATTGACGGGATTGAAGGCCGATAAATCCCCAGGGCCTGATAATCTACATCCTAGGGTACTTCAGGAAGTGGCCCTAGAAACAGTAGATGCATTGCAGGTCATCTTCCAAAATTCTATAGACTCTGGCACAGTTCCCATGGATTGGAGGGTAGCTAATGTAATCCCACTATTTAAAAAAGGTGGTAGAGAGAAAACGGGGAATTATAGACCGGAAAGCCTGACATCGGTAGTGGGGAAAATGCTAGAGTCCATTATAAAAGATGTAATAGCAGAGCACTCTGAAACATAGAAGATAGGAGCAGGAGTAGGCCATTCGGCCCCTCGAGTCTGTTCTGCCATTTAATGAGATAATGGCTGATCATCCAAATTCAGTACACTGTCCCTGCTTTCTCCCCATATCCCTTGATCCCTTTAGCCTTAAGAAATATATCTAACTCCTTCTTGAATATATTTAATGAATTAGCCTCAACTGTCTTGTGTGGTACAGTATTCCACAGGTTCACCACTCTCTGGGTGAAGAAATTTCTCCTCATCTCAGTCCTAAATGGCTTACCCCTTATCCTTAGACTGTGACCCCTGGTTCTGGACTCCCCCGCCATCGGGAACATCCTTCCTGCATCTAGCCTGTCTAGTCCTGTTAGAATTTTATAAGTTTCAATGAGATCCCCTCTCATTCTTCTAAACTCTAGCGAATATAAGCCTAATCGTCCCAATCTCTCCTCATACGTCATTCCTGCCATCCCAGGTATCAGTCTGGTGAATCTTCGCTGCACTCTCTCCATGGCAAGAACATCCTTCCTCAGATAAGGTGACCAAAACTGCACACAATATTCAAGGTGTGGTCTCACCAAGGCCCGATACAACTGCAGCAAGACTTCCTTGCTCCTGTACTCGAATCCTCTCACTATGAAGGCCAACATACCATTTGCCTTCTTAACCACTTGCTGCACCTGCATGCACAAGGACACCCAGGTCTCGTTGCACTTCCCCTTTTCCCAATCTATTGCATTCAGATAATAATCTGTCTTCCTGTTTTTGCCACCGAAGTGGATAACCTCGCATTTCTCCACATTATAATGCATTTGCCATGCATCTGCCCAATCAGCCAACCTGTCCAAATCATACTGGAGTTTCTCTGCATCCTCCTCACAGCACACATGCTCACCCAGCTTTGTGTCGCCTGCAAACTTGGAGATATTATATCTAGTTCCCTCGTCTAGATCATTAATATATATTGTGAATAGCTGGGGTCCAAGGACCAATCCCTGCGGTACCCCACCAGTCACTGCCTGCCACTTGGAAAAAGACCCGTTTATTCCAACTCTTTGCTTCCTGTCTGCCAACCAGTTCTCTATCCAAGGCAGTGGCCCAGAAATTTGAGTCGGGGGCTTGCCGCGCGTGTAAGCCCCCGATCTGCACTTACCCGACGCGCCGGCCGTTGAGCTTCAGGGACGCCTGGAATTGCTGTTTTAAAATGTTGACTCCCGGACAGCGTCTGACGTCACGCCGCCCAGGAGTGCAGCCAGCGCGAAGCCTGTAGCGCGCTGAGCAACTGAGACACGCCCCTTGAGGTCTCAGTTTAATAGGACACGCCCCCAATGTTTCTCACAAGCTGCTAAGCATTTTTACATGCAAAGCAGCATTTTAAATAGGTTTTTGGTATTTTTATGAAGCTTTTGGTAACTTTTATAAACTTTTAAAAACGTTTACATTATTTTGAAGAATCTGAAGTAGTTTTAAACAGAATTAAAGCAATTTAAAGACTTTTAAAAGCCCTAAAAGAATTTTTAAAATTCCATTTATTTATTTAGCAATGTCGTCATCACACGTGTCTTCACACTGTTCCCTTTGGGGAACTGTATGAAGTGGTGGAAGGATTTATGGCCGTGATTAACGCTCATTCCGTGACCGTAACCATCTTTGAACCAGCCATTAGGGTGGTTAGTCCTATGGCGGGAGGGTTTTACGGGCTCCCACAAGCTATACAAGGAGGGGGGGCCACCCACACCCACGGACGCAAATATCCCACTGGATGTCAACCCAGAATTTAGAGCCGGAGCTCCGACTCCACTTGCCGGGACTGTCTGGAGCGGGGTTCGAAACCCTACCCCGTCTGGCCCAGCGGCGGGGATCCTACCGCTACACCAAAGGCCCAATCCGATTAGCAACGTGAAATGGCTGGAATGAGCACAATTCACGGCATTAAAAGAACTCACAATTGAACTGATGATGACCTCAGCAATCTCCTCAACGAGGTGGAGGCGCAGCGCCTGCTCATCATTGGTAATGAGAAGTCAAAGGCGCCGCAAAAAGGACAGATGATAGCTTGGTCTTTCAAGTGGCAGCATAGGGCTCCAGTCACGGGGAGGGAAAAGGCACAGGAAACGTATGGGTGTCACCTTTTGCACGGAGTGGGCCTTTTGCGTAGCGGTAAGCATCCCTGCCGCTGAGCCAGAAGGAGTCGGGTTTCGAACCCCGCTCCAGACAGTCCCGGCAAGTGGAGTCGGAGCGCCAACTATAAATTCTGGGTGGACATCCAGCGGGATACTTGCGTCCGCTGGTGTGGGTGGCCCCCCCCCTCAGATGGGTTGTGGGAGCCCGTAAAACCCTCACGCCATAGGACTAACCACCCTAATGGCTGGTATGAAGATGGTTATGGTCACGGAAGGAGTGTTAACGTGGCCAGAAATCCTCCCACCACTTCATACAGTTCCCGAAAGGGAACAGTGTGAGGATACGTACGACGATGACCTCTTGCGCAATGCACCTCCTTGGACCCTCAGTCGCAGATGCGAGGGGGCAAATCGTGCAATTGTTAAATTTTTCATTTTATTGACATGTAAAATGTTGGCCCAGTAATTCCCTTCCAAACGCGCGAGTACGGTCGGGGTACTTACGCGTCTGGCCGGAGGAAATGCCGGTTTTCAGCATGCACAGCGCATGCGGGGAAAACCAGCATTTCCTGTCCTCTGAACGAAGGGGTTCAGAGGCAGAACGCGTGCGACTGTACAGGCAGCGCGTGCGCAGTAAAATTCGCCGCTTTCATTCATGCTTTCAGTGAGGTCAAGTCCTTACAACTTACACATGACAAAAGCATGAGTACAGTTGCTCCAGAGGCTGCGGAGGAAGATATTTCTTATCGTGGAGCTTCTTAAAGGCAATATTTTTGTTTGGGAAAGGGAGGAAAGTTATTTTAAGAAATGCTGAGGTAAGTTTTAAAGTTTATTTTCGTTTTTTAAAACGGGTTTTCAGTACTGTAGGTAGAAGGATCAATTGTGGCTATGTGAATTGAATTTGCTGTGTTTATTAAATGTGAAAATGACTCCAACATTTTTAAGAAAGAAACTTTTCATCAGTAATATATTCTTTTAAGTAATTATGTATGTATGTCTGTATATATTCCTTTGCGTGTATGTATATATTCCTTTACTTATGTGTATGAATGTATGTATTTAATTATGACTTTCAGAGAAAGTAACTTATTGGAAAATCATAATTAAAAACATACATTCATACACATAAGTAAAGGAATATAAAACATACATACATATACGTAAAGGAGTATATGCGGACATACATACATAATTACTTATTACTGATGAAAAGTTTCTTTCTTAAAAGTGCTGGAAATGTTACATTACTCATTTTAGAACACTCATTTTCACATTCCATTCACACAGCCACAATTGCTCCTTCTACCTACCGTTCTGAAAACTCGTTTAAAAAAAAAAATTTATACTTTAAAACTTACTTAAAATTTCTTAAAATAACTTCCCTCCCTTTCCCAAACAAAAATATTGCCTTTCAGAAGCTCCACGATAAAATATATCTTCCTCCGCAGCCTTGGAACAACTTTACACATGCTTTTTTCAAGTGTAACTTGTAAGGACTTACCCTCACTGAATCCATGAATGAAATCGACGAAGTTCACTGCGCAAGCACTGCCTGTGCAGTCGCACGCGCTGTGCCTCTGAACCCCTTCGTTCAGAGGACTGGAAATGCTGGCGTTCCCCGCATGCGCTGTGCATGCTGAACGCCAGCATTTCCACCGGCCAGATGCGTGAGTACCCAGACCGTACTCACGCATTTGGACACGAATTTCTGGCCCAGTACCTTACCCCCAGTCCCATGTGCTTTAACTTTGCACGCTAATCTCTTATGCGGGACCTTATCGAAAGCCTTCTGAAAGTCCACATACACCACATCCACTGGTTCTCCCTTATTTATTCTACCAATTACATCCTCAAAAAATTCCAGTAGATTAGTCAAGCATGATTTACCTTTTGTAAATCTATGTCGACTTTGTCCGATCCTGTCACTGTTTTCCAAGTGCTCTGCTATTACATCATTTATAATGGAATCTTTACTGTCCTGGACATCAGTAATGGATTTTGGTCCATACCCTTAGCAAAAGAATGCCAGTACAAATTTGCTTTTACTCACAAGGGACAGCAGTACACTTGGACCCAGTTGTCTCAAGGTTTCTGTAACAGCCCCTCAATATTCTCAAACATACTGGCAAATAGTTTGAAGGGATTTTCCCAGCCCTCAGCACTCATTCAGTATGTAGTTGATATCCTCCTCCAAACTGACACCATGGAGGAACATAAGGTCCTGTTACAGCAACTATTTAAAACCCTCCGCAAGATTGGGGTAAAGGTAAACCCTAAAAAGGCGCAGATTGCAAAACGGTCAGTGCATTACTTGGGAATGCAAATCACAGAGGGAGGTAACGGGAGAGTGAAAAAGATCCGCCTCCAAGTTGCCTACTCCCACAGATGTAAAATCCCTCTGGTCCCTTTTAGGGATCACCGGATATTGCCGGGACCACATTGAGGACTACTCTTTACTGGCAAAACCCTTATATAACTTACTAAAGAAGGGAGTGGCATGGGAATGGTCCCAACAACATACGGATTCCTTTAACCAGCTAAAATTAGCCTTGACCCAAGCCTCTTCACTACGCAGCCCCGACATGTCTCTGAATTTTTATCTGGAGACTGCCGCTTGTGAGGCCGGCCTATCAGCGGTATTATTACAGGAACACTCTGGGAAGCTCTAGCCGGTTGGTTACGCTTCTAGAGTTCTGACCCCTGTTGAGTTAGCGTTCTCACCCTGTGAGAAAAATTTACTCAGTGTGTTTTGGGCTGTGCACAAATTCTCTCCAATCGTCGGACTTAACCCTTTAATTATCCTAACCACACACACGCCTATTAAAATGCTTATGGATGGTAGCCTTAAAGATGGCTCGGTCAGTTCACAGCGAATGGCCAGATGGACACTACTCCTACAAGGGAGGGATATCAATGTTAAATATCAACCTAAATTGACGAACTTAGTGCAGAACATGCTGTACCCAGGAGACCCGCATGAATGTAAAATTTTGTCATCAAGTGACCTTGATGGCCCCTTTCAGACAAAATTTAGGGAGGGCGACGGTGACCAGAAAATCAAAACCCACGTGTATGTGGATGGCCTCTCGAACCCCATCTTTAATCCGACCCATCAACTGGACTAGAAACCATCCTTTACCCCCGCCCAGTCCAGGACGACCCAAACGGTTGTGTCGGGTATCAGAAAAGATAGAACTGTAAATAAGAGCAGTTGCTACCCTGAGCTTTCTTTTGCTTTCTAGGTAACTGATTATTGCACATGGAAGTCCCAGTACCCACCCTTCTGGGGTACTGTGGTCTGGTGTTTGGCTGTATCATTCTCACTGAGAACTCGGATGTAACTATTACCGCAGACGGACGGAACAGTCAGAACTGTGCCCAAGACAACAATGCAGGTTTTCACGTACCTACCAATGGCAACAATGAGTGCAGGTGTAGCAGCCAAGGAAAAACCTGCTATGAGACGGCAACGGAAACTCAACTGAACTTTGTGTGTATTGCGTGTACGGGAAAAGATGTTAAGGCTATAGTATGGATGGCTATGCAGAACACAGGGGGTACCCATAGGGTGCTATCGGGGGCAAATCCTGTTGGTTCAGAGTATGAGATGAATTGTACTAAGATAGATAAACAACTGTGTTGCAACATAAGCAAGATAAGCACCTCCTTACAGATTATGGTAGGATGTAGCAGCAATTCAACTGTAAGAAACCTAATCAGTAATCCACAGAACAGCTTAAAACCAACGTGCTTGTGTAAACACCAAGGAAAGCTAGTGGTTCAGGTATTGCAGACACCTACTACCCCCGAGCCAACTACCCCACTCATTGTTCAGACCACCACCCCGATCCCTACGACCCCGGTTCCAGTTTGGGACTGCCCTGAACACGAGCCGGGACCCAAGGGAGGAATAATATTAAGAAACACGACCAAAATTGTTTATGATAATATACAATATGAATTACTACCTATGGTACTGAATATAATCGATGTACAATTGCCCGATTGGTGCCCGGAGGGAACCAAAAGATTGTATCAGGACTTGACTTCGATGTTGCTCAAGGGAGAGATAGGAGGGAAGCAGGGAAATGAAACAAAGACAGCTAGGAAAAGGAGGAAGAGAGGGTTACTGAATGATGCAGGGACAGTCTATGGAGCAGGAATGGCCACTGTAAATACTCTAGATATAACTAATTTGAACTCTAAGGTTAAAACCTTAACCCAGCAAGTCAAAACGTTATTGGAGGAACTGAATAATAATCAAAGACAAGAGTCACAGGCAGGACAGGAAAGTATCGGGATCCAAACACAACAGGTGAAGGTCTTAGAAGGACATGCACGGACTATTAATCAACTTATTAACACAGCCAAAAAGGCGGCGAACGGAACCCAACAACAAACACTGTGCATGACATATGGCAATTGGATGCTGGACCAGCTGAGAGAAAACTTAATGCTGGCAAAACGTGAAGAAGTACCCACTTGGATCAACAATACTCAAATCCGGGGTCTGATAAAGCAGAATGTTCCTGCTACTATCAGTGACTGTGAACTACGGAAACTCAGCAGGGTATGGTTCAACGAGGAATGTACGGGCCCCCGTGGAAGTACTGCTGTAGGGATGGTGATAGGAGACCCCATGATAGGACACCAGGAAGGAATGCCATTATTTGAGGTCCAAACCATAGGCACTATACAAAAAGGAGTATGGGTGGCCGTGGCAGGAATGAGGCCATATGCTGTGAAGCAGAATGGCACTCTTGTGGGAACTGCATTGGGACAATGTGCCACTACAGAAAGAACAGTAATATGCCCATACAAAATTTACCCGACCCGCACCGCGCGATGTGGATTTAAGGGAAATACGGCCATAAGTTGCTCCTTGATCATGGAGAACGCGATTCACAAACCTATCACTCGAAGCACTTATATGGGTGATGGAATATATTGGCCCAGTAATTCGGGTCCCAACGCGTGAGTACGGACGGGGTACTCACGTGTGGGCCCGTTGGAAGTGCCGGATTTCAGCATGCACAGCGCATGTGCGGAAAACCGGCATTTCCTCTCCTCTAAACCAAGGGGTTAAGAGGCGGTTCCCCTGCGACGTTTCAGGCAGCGCGTACGCATTGAACTTCGTTTTTTTTGACAGGTTTGTCCGTGCGTGAATGCCTCCACTTTTTATGAATGAAAAAAGCAGACATAAGGACTTAGTTTTAAAAGGTAAGTGGTCTAATAATTAAAGTTAGAAATTTTTTTCCACAGGTTTATTATTTTTAAAGAATTTACAGTAAGGTAAGTGTACTTTTGGACCCGATTTCTTGAAAAAAAATTTTGGCAGAAATTTGAATAACTGTTTAAAATAGTTTTTTATAGTTATTAATAGTTCATTTAATTAGTGGGATGTTTTTTTAACTTTTATTTAAAGTTTAAGTACTGTTTTGGGTGCCCGGAGTTTTCATGAGTTTGACAGGTCTTATGTCTAATTCATGAATGGACTTTTGCAAACTCCCATTGGTTGCCCAGTGCTCACGTGATCCCAGCCGGCTCATCGCACTAAGTACGCCACTGGATCACGCACGCACAATGCGCCGGGAGCTGAACTGGGCCACAGACCGGAAATCCACGCAGGCCCAGTCTTCAAATGTCAGCGCGATATGTAAGTGTAGGTCGGGGGCTTGCACCCGCGGGAAGCCCCCGACCCGAATTTCTGGGCCATTGTTTTACCACCACTGAAGCTAGTTACCATTATGGGAATAAGGGCTGCCCTATCCAAAACCCAACCTTCTGCACGCACCCCCTGATACCGATGAGAATAGGAAATGAGGAAATTATCAACATCCAGAGGCATGCAACTGTTAATGCGTCAATAGACCTGAAGAATCGCTTGACAAAATATTTCACAAAAATCAACATCAACATCCAGCTAGAGGAAGAACATGTAACGAAAATTAGACATAAGCTTGATCTTGTTCACGAAATCTATGAAAGGGTGGAAATGAATACCCAGGACATTGACCAAAAGATTAAACAAATCAAAATCAATACTTGGTGGGACGACCTTTGGAATTGGGGTGAAAATGTGAACATACACCCCTGGGTGAGACTCGTGACCCACCTGACTGTAATTATGATCATGCTGGTGTTTATATGCCTATGCTTCACTTGGGTAAGCATGAAAAGACTAGAGAAAAGGCTGATGGTTCGAGTGGAATCAATGGAAGCGTATCAGGTTTTACAAAGGACAAAGGACACACCCCGACGATGGTAAACAGCCTTATGGTGATCAAATCATTTGGTCAAATGATAATGATCAAAGGGAGGAATGTGGAAATGGAAGCTATGTAAGAAAACTGAAATAAAGTGAAGGAATCACTATGTGTAAGGGATAATGGATAAATAATGCAGAGGTTCAGGAATGTTCTAAACAGAGGACTCGTAGGTAACCTTGTCAGACACGAGTGAGGTCACTACAGACGCCAGTTAAATGAAGTAAGACGTAAACTAATCAAGGCGATGAGACAGGATGTGCAATAGGGTAAACTAATCATCAGGATGCAAGGACAGTAACAAATGTGTAACCAAAGAGATGGGACAGATTGTAGGATAGTATACGCCAGGAGGAAAAACCTGGAAATAGGAAGCGAGGACCTAGGAGCAACACTCGACAGCAGGGACCTGGGGACAGAAACCTTATGTAGAGGTTCGGACAGAGATTGATCACCTCAGACCAAATCAGGGTAATATCAATATAAGTTCTGAGTTTTATATTTTGGAATTGTACTTTAAATAATGAATGGTGTTTGTTAAGCATTTATTAAAGATAAATCTTTGTACACGAAATCTGTTGCCTGTGTGTTTGTTCAGACCAAACTTACATTTGAACCCTAAAAGGGAAATTGCGAACCTATTTGTTCGATCTTTCGAACATCTAGCGAAATCTGAGCAACATGCACTGAGCAGTGTGTGAGGCTAATGGTGCAGTTGGTAGGAAATGGCTTTTGAAGATGCATTCACTGACCTTGACCAGTGGTCTCAGGTCATGAAGCTTCTTTGGACACTGGAGCCAGGTGGTGGGGCGACATTGCTGGCAGTGATGGCCTTAGTGATGTACTCCCACATCGTTCTTTCTGGAAGGCCTCCTTACCCCTGTGGGTGGAAGGCCGCTCTTACAGTGTTGACCCCCCTGTACAAAGCTGGAGTGCTGTATATGAGACCCTCAGTGCCCCTTCCCTGAGCCATTTGTGTTAGTGCTGAGGCAGTTTTCCCATTTGTTGAAGTTAGGAAGGTAATTCAGCTTTAACAGCTGAATATTCAATTTGGAACTTCTTTTAAATATTGAACATTTCTTAAAAGGCAGAAAGGGCTGAAAAATGTATGGATTCAATGCATTTTACTTTGTATTGCTTCAGTGTGCCCCCTTTAATTCTCAGACCTCTTCATTGCCCACAATTCCTTGCAAGCTCCACAGCTTCGCTCACAGGGGCTGTGGGAAGGTGCAACACCGGACCTGGACAGAAACTTTGTCCCGGTTTCCTCCAGCAACATCACCAAGATGGCGTTGCACGGAAGGTGCGCGCTGCGCCACCCATCTCCATGCCCCCCAGATCAATTTCACTCGCTTAGCGTTGAGGCCATTTTCAGCGGCCGTTAATTGCAGTAATACCGGCACCTTTGTTGGCGAACACAAATTTTTCCCCCATGACCCTATTTATAAAACCTTCAATACCATTTTCTTTTCTTGTTATAGCTTTATCAACTTGTCCTCCCATGGGGGGGGGGGAGGGAGAATTTGTTCTCCAGAAATTCTATCTGTATGGATTTCTCAGTAGAGTTATCTGGCGACTGTTAAGCATAGTGATGAATTTGTTTGTGTTAGATACCAAGTGGACCAAAAAAAATTAATACTCAAAAATAAACTCCTGGAGGTCAGTACGTTGCCTTAAAGTTCCCCAAATAACCTAACATAAATTAGTGTGTGTTTGAAATATTCAGGTTATTAATTGAAAATTTAACAAAGCAAACCTCCCCACATATCCAAATTAGAGGAACATGCATATAAAAGGTAAGCTTTTATGAATGAGAGTTCCCAGTTCACCAGTCAGGAGCACATTTCAGGAATTTATAATGAATGGGAAACTGTGGGAGGTGCACAAATTCTCGATATGTGTTTGCAGCAGGTGAGGCTCCGCGCTGGGAGCTTGCATTCATAAACTCTATCCGATATACTCCATCACTGCAACCTCTTCAAAGCCCAGAGACTGATGATGTTACGCACATGACAATGAAAAATGCTGCTACGCAGTCAGAGATTAATTTACAGCGCGCCACCATCCTGCGAAAGAAACAAAATTACAAGTCCTAAAAATTTGAAATAAATATAAAAATATCTGGAAATACATAGCCCTATGGAGAGAAAAGATAAGTTAATGTTTCCGATATCTCAAAACTGGAAAGTAAGAGTTAAGTGAGTCCTATATAGGGCTGAACAAAACAAATGGGGTTGCGGGGGGAGCTGGCTGAAGCATGTAAAAGTCAAAAGCTAGGTATGCTACTCCAACCACAAAGAAGCGGTTAATGGTTGTAATAGTATTTAAGAGGTTTGTTAAAAAGCTTTAAAAAGCCTTCTCTGCCTTTAAAAGCATTCTTCAACCAAGATTTTGGTCACCTATCAACTCTCCCATGAAGGTTTGGCGTTTGTCCCTGTCCTCCTCTGTTAAGTGCCTCAGGGCATTTTTTTGTCTGTTAAAAGCACTATATAAATGCAAGTTGTTATTATACTACTGTGTCTCCGAAATGCCTCAACGTGTTTCAATTACAATGAAGTACTTTTAAATGCAGCCACTGAATATATGTGAATATATGCAAATAGTGAGATCAACATTTTTGCCCCAAATATTAATGAATTTTTTTTTTTAATTAAAACTTCAGTGAATGATAGAATTGAAAATGTGAAACATTAGAAGCTTACAACCTATTTAGAGATGTTGCATGACAGAAAGTAACAGAAATCAGTGTTCACACTTGAAAGGTCAAGTGAATAATAGTTGTTAATAGGTGACCAGGCACTCAAATGCAAAACAAAGAGTTTAAATGACTTGCCTTGTTGACCCCAGATACACATTCAACAAAAAAACAGCTGCTCTCAATCAGTTCAGATTTCAGTACCTTTCTCTGCATTTATGATTTCCTCTGCTTAATCTACATGTCTGAAATATCCCTGATCTCTGCAGATCAATGAAGCCCTTCCTTTCCAGCATGCCTCTGCTTTAAATCCCTGATCTCCTGCCCACCCAGTGCCAGCCTCAAAACTCTTTCCCACCTAATTGGTGGGTGCTCTAACCTTTCCCATTCCCTCTCAATCGTATCCTAGCTTTTGCAAGAGTGCAATGGAATAATTGCTATCCAGTCTTGTCCCCACAGTGCTCCTGGTCATTGTGTTAGTAAAACCATCAGGATACTAGTGATGTGGGAGGGGGAGCATTGAGACTGATAGGGAATGGATGAGAAAAGCTTTGTGAAGCTAATAAGCAAATGAGAGTTTCAGATAGATATTGGGTAGAGAAATTTAACTGAATAGTGGGTGAGAGACTGGAAACAGATCGACAGTGTGGAATCACAAAATACTCAAACTTGCCACTCACATAATTCATAACATTTGACCTTGTACAACTGAAAATGTTAAGTTCACGAGGGTATTCTTTTCTTCCTTCTATCAGAAGATCATAAGCATAGAGCAATAGATGGCAAAAAGTGCATTGAAAAGCTGCAGTACATTTGAGGCGTTTATTGTACCTCAAGAAGTAAGAACGTCATCGTAACCATCAATATTGTACAATGGCTTGTGATTAAAAGCCTGATTATAATCGCTCAACTGGTGGCTGTTCCTTCTGTTGCCCAGGCCCTAAGCTCTGGAATTCCCTGCCTAAACCTCTCCGCCTCGCTACCTCTCTTTCCTCCTTTAAGACGCTCCTTAAAACCTACCTCTTTGACCAAGCTTTTGGTCACCTGCCCTAATTTATCCTTATGTGGATCGGGTGTCAAATTTTTTGTCTTAAAATACTCCTGTGCAGCGCCTTGGGACGTTTTACTACATTAAAAGCGCTATATAAATACAAGTTGTTGGCCCAGAAATTCAGGTCAGGGGCTTCCCGCGGGTGTAAGCCCCCGACCTGCACTTACCTAGCGCGCCAGCCGTTGAGCTGTGGGCCCACGTGGAATTCCGATCCGGGGCCTGCTCCAGCTGCCGGCGCGCAGTGCTTGCGTATCCCAGGGGTGCAGTTAGTTCGATGCGTCCCCTGGGATCACGTGGGCCATGGAGAGCCAATCGGAGCAGGGAATGCTTCATTCATAAGTCTGACAGGAAGTGCTGTCAAACTTAGAAATACTACGGGCCCCAAAACATCACTAAATCTTCAAATAATTTTTTTTTTAATCAAATTTTTTAAATAAACTATAAATTACATGAAATAACTATTTTAAACAATAATTTAAATTTTTGGAAAAAATAATTTTATTTTCTAATGGGGCTAAAAATAAACTTACCTTTCTTTAAAGTATTTAAAAATAATAAACCTGTGGAAAAAAATGTTTTAATTTTAATTAATTCACCACTTACCTTGTAAAAAGCAGGCCTTACGCCTGCTTTTTATATGTGTAAATTCTGGAGACTTACCTTCCCGGAGAAACCTGCAAAAAAAAACAAAGTTCGATGCGCACGCGCTGCCTCTCCCGCACACGCGTTCGACCTCTGAACCCCTGCTTTCAGGGGAACGGAAGTGCCGGTTTCCCACGCATGCGCAGTGCATGCAGGAAACCGGCACTTCCATTGGGCCTACGGGTGAGTACCCCATGCGTACTCACCCGTGGAGACCCGAAGTTCTGGGCCAATGTTGTTTTACAAATGAAATGGAGTTGAATTTTTTCTGATCATTAGAAGTCAGTCAAAATACTTCTCTGCAATTAGCTTCTGCTTTGTTTGGGAATTGAACAGTGAGGGTTCAGCTCCTGATTGCTTTCCAGAAACCTTTGTAAAAGTGTATTGTTGAGGACATTGGGTGTGGACAGGGTTAGACTGTGATGCCTACTGCACTCAAATAGTCTTCGGAGATTCACAATCAAGACTCAGGCATAGAGCCAATTGGGTTAAGTGCCAGAGAGGGACTAGTGGCCACAAAATCATATCCCAGCAAGAATTCAATGCCTTCAGGAGGTAAAGGAAGCAGTGAAGGTGAAATCCAAATTACTGGGTTGTGTAGTGTATGTAACTGTTCCACCTTTAAGAGAACCGTTCTACCTTTAAGGGAACTATTTTAAGAGTTGCACTACTTTAGCTTGGCTGCTGTATACTGTAATACCGGTGGTGACCACACCAGTACATAAGTGCTGTGTAATGATTTATTGGGCAGTTCCGCCCTGACCTTCAACCAGTAAAGTCCTGTTAAAGTTTACTCTTGTGGTCTGTGTAGTAATTCGCAATATAACACCCAGACTTAACAGTGGCGACGAGTTCGATCTTACCCTGCGGCAGAGATACATCCAAGGCAGTTTAACGGGCGTCGAGAAGAGGCATCCGCCCTCGTCATTCTGCTGAGAGAAGACTCGAGTCTGCAGAGCAAAGGAAGAAGGAAGAGTTCTGACACGAAGTCTTCCATCAGCAACAGGCAGTGATCGTCCCTTCTATCACGGTGGTGGGTGAGCCGATCAGCGACGAAAAGCAAGTCGGCCACGTTGACTGTGAGTAGGGGAGAAAATAAAAAAAGAAAACGGAGGATATAAGGGCGGAGAACTCGACCACGGCCGGGGAAAGGAGCCGGACAGAAGTCGGGGCCAGAGGCGCTGAGACTGGGGCAGCGTAAGGCATGGAAGCCGCGGTGCAGGCAAATGCAGCCGGTGTGAGAGACCGGGCTGCAAGCGGGCTGGGAGACGCAACAGCGTCGAGAGCAAGCTCGACCGCGACCGGTAAACAAGGCCGGGCAGCTACCGAGGCCGCGAGGCGCAGCGAGCGAGAACCGCTTGCGCGGGAGAAAATAAAACAAATAAAAAAAAATTTAAAAAACCGCGGAGAACTCAGCCGCAGCCGGGGGGGAAAGGACCGGACTGCAAGAGGGGCTGGGAGGCACGACTGAAAACCGCTGGGGAGGGCGAACGCAGCAATACGGCAATCGCCGTTACAGCCAGCGGGAGAGACAGAGCCCGAGCGAGCGAGCGAGACTGAGCGAGCGGGAGAGAGAAGAGACCGAGCGAGCGAGGGAGAACGAGACCGAGCGAGCGAGGGAGAATGAGACCGAGCGAGCGAGGGAGACCGTGCGAGCGAGGGAGACCGAGCGAGCGAGGGAGAACGGGACCGAGCGAGGGAGACCGAGCGAGATTTCCGCCCAGCGGCTTACAGCAGCTTTCCGCAAAGGACCAAGAGCTGGAACTGTCTGCCGCCAACTGGTTGTCCCCAGCGCCCGGTTGCCCCTGTCGGGAAAGGGAACAAGGAACTCAATCAGCTGTTCTCGCGCTTTCAGAATAAACTGAAGCCGGCGCGCAGGCTGCGAACCCCGAAAGCCAGCGGTCGTCGCCCAAGGGCAAAGCTTTACCCCTCCCGCCAGAGGAAGAAACGCGGGAAGCCGCCATTTAGGCGGGGAAGAAGACAAACGCGGGAAACCACCATTCTCGGAGGCGGGGAAGAAGATAAGCGCGGGAACCCGCCATTTTTGAAAAAAAAAGTTAAAGAAAAATTTCGTTGTTGTTTCTCAAAAAAAGATTGCGAAGATGCCTAAGCGTGGTAACATCAACGATTTCGATCCCGATGTGGAAGATTGGGCCACGTATGTAGAACGCATAGAGATATATTGTAAGGCAAATAAAATATCAAATGATGATAAAGCACTAACCTTACTAAACTCAATGGGTGCGAAGACATACGGGCTATTGAAGCATCTTCTATCACCAGCTAAACCGGCGGATCAGACTTTCGCTAATATTGTTGCTGTCCTGAAGGATCATTTGAACCCCACACCGCTGATGTTAGCGGAACGATTTAAATTTTATGCGAGAACGCAACGGAAAGAGGAAAGCAACGCGGAGTACTTGGTTGAACTGCGTAGACTAGCGAAATACTGTCAGTTTGGGGAAAATCTGACAGAGGCACTGAGAGACAAGTTCGTGTGTGGGTTGTCGAAGGAAGGAACACAAAAGCGACTGCTCGAAGAGAACGATCTTACACTTGATAAGGCTGTCCTTATTGCAGCATCGCACGAAGCCGCAGCGAGAGGCACTGTGGAAATGCAGCTGAAGGCAGCGGTACTCAGCGTGGATCAAATGGCTTCGGGTACAACGAAATGTTATCGTTGTGGGAAGACAACACACGATCAGAACCAATGCTGGTTTAAAAACCAGGAATGTAGAAAATGTGGCAAGCTTGGTCACATAGCTAACGTATGCCGGTCAGGTACGAAGACCAGCAACAAAAAGTCACCGCAGGAAAAGTGCAGAAAGGTACATAAGGTGGCTGAGAAGAGTTCGGATGAACAGAATTCGGATTCAGACTCCAACAGCCAGGAACTGGGTAGTCTGAGAATTCACAATGTGAGTAAGGAAGCTGACCTACAAACTATCTGGGTCACACTCAAGATAGCTGGAGTCCAAGTGAAAATGGAATTGGACACAGGATCAGCCCTAACAGTCATAAACCGAAGGGACTACAAGCGGCTATTCTCACATATACCCTTGAGAGATACCAAGATTGTATTGCAGACATACACGGGGCAAAGAGTATACCCCATCGGAAAGATAAAAGTCAAGGTGAGACACAAGGGCAAAGAACACCAAGGAATGGACTTGTATGTACTGCCTGAGGGAGGTCCACCACTTCTGGGACGGGAGTGGATCAGGAAAATAAATATGGACTGGCACTCCCTAAAAGCAATAAAGAGTGAGAACTCGGTGAAGACAATCAGCTCAGACTCTGGAACTGATGATGGTAAGACCAGCCCATGTGCAAAAGACAAGTCTAAAATGGACTTGCAGACTAATGATGGAAAAACGAAGGAGTGCATAAATGCTTATGCTTCAGAGGAGAACAAAGTATCAGAACAGAATTCCACTGAACAACAACAACATAGTTTGACAGAGAATTCTGAGTCTGTCCAGTCTACAGACGTGCACATTTCTGAGGAACACCAGGCTCGAACTCAACTCCATTTCAAACTACAACAGCAATTAGAACAAATGATTCGCCGTTTTGAGCAAGAGATGAATGCAACGAAAAAGTTCTTTGACACAGAGTGGGAGAATCTGGAAAGACAGCAGAAGCAGCTGATGGAGAAAATGGAGCAGGAACACACAAACCATCTGCGCGAGGAGGCCAAACGAATCAAAGCTGATTCGGTTTCTGAAGGTGCGTGCTCTAATCTGGTGGAGCAAGATGTTCAGCAACTGAAGGTGCTTGTTAGCAGGTTGCAGGCAGAAAAGGCTGATTTGGTTGCCATGAATTCCGAGCTCCTACTGAAGTTGGGGGCAGCATCACCGGACGATTCATTTGTTGAAATTCGAATGGTGGAGGCTGCGGATGATGGCGAATTAAAAGCAGCAAAGGAGCCCCAGTGCAAGGTTACAAACAGCCCTGCAGCCTATACGTCAAAAACACATGACGACGATACTGGGAAACGTCTGATGTCAGAAGAGTTAACGGTCAGCCAACTCCTTCATATGCTGAGGGACAAGACTCTGAAATGGGAAAAACTTGAACACGAGCTTCAATCTTCAAAGGAAAGGGGTTCGGAGCTCTCAAAAGTTATTGAAATAGCTGAGGTTGCAACACAGACTGAGAAGATTGCAGCAGAGCAGCCCTTGGATGCCAAGAGTACGCTGACTCACGTCAATGTAGAACAACAGAATGCTGAAACAGCTGCTCCAGTAGAGGGATTGAATAGTCCGATCAATCAATCTCCGAATGAAGTTGAAGTATTGAAATCACAAATGATGTCATTAGTAAAAGACTTGCAGGAAGCCCAGAAAAAGCTGGATGAAGCTGAACACATGAAGAAGTCTCTTCAGGAGAGATGTCTGGATTTGGAACAAAAGCTGGCTAACGTCCAGCTGGGCATGGAGGAAATAGAAGACCCTCTCACTGGCCTAGCTCAGGACGACACCGAATATTACCACGACCTGTTCTGCCCAGCTTGTGGGGAAATCTTCCAAAGTGCAAAAACCATGAAGAAGCACGAAAAGTCTAAGAAACACCGGGAGATGGTGGCGCTACTACGGCAACAGGAGGAAGAGGAGGAGGAACTGTGCATGCAGCTGGGAGTGGAGCCCAAAGAGTCTCCAAGAAGCAGAAAAGGAAAAGACGAAGCAGAAGATGATGACCCATCTGAACCATTATCACCTCTACCAGGTCACGCACGTGGTCCCTCCGAACTGAGTCAAATCAGTTTGGAAGTAGAAAAACTTCCCAAGGTACTCGAGCTTTTAGAAGTCAGCAATGTTGGTTCTGAAGTTATGGAAGTTCAAGCTGTTAAGTCCAGTGAAGGACTATTAGATGAGTCACCCCAGCAACAAGAACCTACTACACCATCGAAAACTACTACACCACCGAGGCGTTATCCGGACCGAATCAGGAAGCGCAGGAGGCACCACCGCAGAGACTGAATCTGTGAACTGTTTTCACATGAAGTTGTGTATATATGTTATGATGTTATGTTTAATGGGGAACATATACTGTTAAGCTAAAAAGGGAGGATTGTAGTGTATGTAACCGTTCCACCTTTAAGAGAACCGTTCTACCTTTAAGGGAACTATTTTAAGAGTTGCACTACTTTAGCTTGGCTGCTGTATACTGTAATACCGGTGGTGACCACACCAGTATATAAGTGCTGTGTAATGATTTATTGGGCAGTTCCGCCCTGACCTTCAACCAGTAAAGTCCTGTTAAAGTTTACTCTTGTGGTCTGTGTAGTAATTCGCAATATAACACCCAGACTTAACAGGTTGTAAGAGTCCTAATTCTACAAGAATATTATGATTAACCAGTTGGCAGTGCACTTCGGATAAAATATTTTGGAAAGTACTTTGGATAAAGTATTTTGGAAATTACTTTGAAATATAATGTAAGTTGTGTTCAGTTACTTGGAATCTAATTTCCCAATAAATATCTAGTTTTCTTCTTTTATCGCATAACACTGCTTGTCATTATTCCCAGTTCAAACAAAGCTGCACCACCTTCCTTTTTTTTGTAGCTTCATTATTTCAATTCCTATTTTATTTTCTCCAGCCAGGTCAGTGGTGCTGGAGCTGGGGGTTATACTCAGGGCAAATGGATTCCGAGTTAATTATCCACCAAAGTGTTCATGTGCGTCCCGGGATGTGGCCCGGCCAGATTTCTCCAGCCATATTTTAGTGAATGACCTCTGTTGACCCATGCAAATATTTCAGTCTATATTACCGCTCTCACTAATGGAAATGCTGATCTGGGAACTGTTAATGGAGTCTAACTAGTATAAGTGGCATATCAAAACTGTCCTAATATTGTAAATATAAAACAACATTTACTAAATCACCAGCAGCATATCGTTTATTTCTAATGCTCTTGTAAGTGCATTAGTTCTACATGCCATTGGAAAGGTCCTAATATGGTCACAGGAGTAAAACTATTGGCCCTAGATTTAAGAGATATCAGAACCATGTATAAAATAAACATTACTGCAATTTATACTAAAAGAGGAACCTACATGTCAAGGCTTAAAATACAGAAGAAAATCACAGAATATTGTAGCAATGGTTGTACATTTTTAACACAAAACAATTTAGTTAAATTTAAAATCTCAATACACAGCCAATCATCTCCAATAACTTCTTCCAGCATGAATAGTTTGTTCTGGCTTTATATTCCCCTTCCCTACTAAGACTAACTACAAGCAAACTACAGCTGTCATGTTCCGTGTTATGCAGAGGAATATGAAAACTGCCAACCACCCAATAAGGGCATACAACGTACAGAAAAGTGTTTTGGGAATGAATCAACTTTTACTGCTGCTGTCATTATTAAAAGGTAAAGCTGTCATCAGGAAAATTGGAACACATAAAGATATCAAGTATATTTATGATGTCCATTTGGAGTTGCTTCATAGTTCAACATCACTGGATAAACAGCTTCTGATGCCATTTAAAGGCTTCATTTTCTATACTTTCTTGTCCAGAGAGATTGAACATATCCTTTGAAGCTATTGTTTAAGAATCCCAAAGCAACAACAAGGCAGAGCTGCAGGCTGCAAAGCATTGTACTGTTGAGCGGCCAGTAAGCATGACATGAAACAAGATTGAATGCTGCACATGTATTGCTCTGGAATGCATATGGAACCTATTATGCTTATGGCGTTCATATGGGGCCATAATGTGCTGTCAAAATGACGGTGAGGCTAATGGCGCTCACTGTTATTTATGCACAAATGCAACTTCAGGTGATGCACGATTAAATGTGGAAATCCAAAGGTTGCTGTGCGAGATGCACTCCGCCATTAGCTTTGTTGCTGGAGATTTTTTTAAATGTCAAAATATAAATTAATCTTTTTTCTTTTCTGTCTCTTTTTTCTCTCTTTCTTAATCCAACCTTTCTTTCCCTCTCTTTATTTATCTTTCTGTACCTGATTTCACATTGAATTCACCCATTCTAACTTACACTTCCTTCTCAGTCTGTTAATTTCACAATTCTTCAATCTGATTGGTTAAGGAGATACACAGTAGCTTGCCCTGTTCACTCTGGTCACAGTTGCCCGGTTTCCCCTCGCTGCGTCATTATCAGCTCACACTTTCAGCAACTTGCCACGCAAAAAAATTTAAAAACCTAAACGTGCAAGGGCAAATCTGACTAACGACAGACGCCATTCGATGCCCTGCTACAGCAAATTATGACCCATTCAATCTGCAGCATATAGTGCCAAACTAAATAGATTGCGCAAAATGAGTTGTCACCTCTATTGGACCAGTGATGGATGGTTTACACATTGCAAATAAAGTGAGCTATTGAGGCTGCTCGCATAAATATTGAAGGATAAACACTGGCCAGGACACCGAGGATAACTCCCCTGCTCTTCTTTGAAATAGTGCCATGGAGTCTTTTACATCCGCCTGCGAGAGCAGACGGGGCCTTGGTTTAACGACTCATCTGAAAGATGGCTGCTCCTCAGCACTGAGTGTCAGCCTAGATATTTGTGCTCAAGTCTCCAGAGTGGGACTTCAACCCACAACCTTTTGACTCAGAGGCGAGACTGCCATGGCTGACACGGCCACATAAGACATAGCACATTAAACCAGATTTAATAGAAAATAAAGAATTGCAAAAAAAGTTCACCATCAATGCACTTGACCATCTTGCAGGCAGATTTTTGTGTGAACTTATGACCATTTGTCAGTCAGCTATAGGCCATTATGTTGGATCAATGACAGGTCCAACACTGACATGTTGCCAGTTTATGCAACTTCTCTTTAGCTGCCCCATGGCCACAAGTCAAGTTTGAACAAAGTAAAAATAGTCCATCAAGTCAACCGGAAAGTAGCATGTCAAGGCTGATAATTTCATTTTATGAAAAGTCTTGGACAAGGAATGTATCGTGATGATAAATAAAGCATTGCACAGATGTTGGTACTTACACTTTTCCAATGTTTGATTTGTTGGCATGTCAAGACAACAAAATATTGCACCATTCCTCCTATTAGTATTAGGCTGCTGCTTCCAATGAACGAATGTTCATTTCCTCCACATACTTTCATAGCCTTGCCAGGTCCAAGTACCACACCTTAATTTTTAGATAGTGACTGTCACAAATTGTTTAAGTAGTGCTACTTTATTATTGTGTACATTAAAAAAACTAGCAATACTCTTTCAAACATGGGTGTAAAAAGGTGAGCTGTGTTTTTTTCACTTCAAATTAGTTCCTTGCCTTTGTTCTCGATAAAGCAGTTTTGGTGATTAGACTAACATGCTAAGTATAAATGCAAGGCCTGGCTAATGGGAAGTCCTTTTTCCAAATTGGTCCCTCCCATTCAACTCACAATCAGAAGTTATTTATTAGAATTTCATAGTTGTGTAATTTTAGAAAGACCTGTGTTTCAATCATTGTTTGACTTTAAAAGTGGCTAGCCTGTATGCACTAATGTGACCAGGTGATATATTCAAAATTAACTTCGTCTGTCACCAGTGTTAAGATTAATGTTAGTACAGGAAACTCTTTGCTTTCCGGCACCGACGGGACAGGCGTGTTGCCGGCTGATCAAAAATTGCGGATGACGGAGAGGTTTATCTACCGAGGCTATTTTTAACAAAGAAAATTTTTTAAAAATCAAGAAATGTGCAGTATACAGTAATTGGGTACTCACCTACAGAATGTTGTGTTAAATGGATGGTGGAAGATGCTTGATTAAGTACAGTACTGCCAGTTGAGGGTAATGCAATGCAATGACTACCAGCAGCGTGGGAGACACACAGTACCCCTGTAAAATGACGGATCAGAAGAGACTACCGGCAGCGCGGGAGAGTCAGACTCCTGTTACAGGGGTATTGAGGTGTTCCGACTTCCGACAGCGCCAAGAAGCCGAGTAGTGGCAGTTTGGAGAACTAGCCCACTGACTAAACTCGGCCACCGTGGGAGACTCAGACTCTGACTCGGCAACATTGCCGGTTATTGAGGTGTTGTTTTCGGAGTGAGAATTTTGCCGGTTAATAGAGAATTCCCGATATTTAGGTGCCATTTAAACGAGAGTTTCCTGTATTTTTTAAGATAATTGCATCATTAAGCAATTCTCTAATGGTATTGAATGAGTTTTCCTACATTACGACAGTAACTACATGTCAAAAGTATTGTAAAATGCTTTGGGGTGTCCTGAGGTCATGTAAGGAGTTATATAAATGCAAGTTCTTTATCTAGTTATTATCTAGTTAAACAATCTGATGATAGACCTAGGATGCAACCAGTGTGCTGGTGTGGACAATTTCATTAAGGCTTCTTTGACTTCTCACATCAAAGGGGTTGGGGTTATAGCTCTGTCCCTTTGCTGTAGCTCCTCAGTTCTTGCCAAATTCAAAGAGCTCTAGGAGCATTTGCACTTACATATTTAACACAAACTCCCTTATTGATGAGATCTTCTGTTATAAGATGCTTTATTAGGCAACTTAACTACACTGGATGAAAGTAGGTGGCCAAATTTGGTTTTCAGTGAAGGCCAAGATTCAAACCCAAAACTTGAGCATGAGTATTTCAACAGAGCCATCAAGCCAACCCTAAAATTGATCTTTCATTAACCATTCATTTAGTTTAAATATGGCTGTTGTGTACAGTAAATTTGCACATTTTACTAAATTTAGGAGAAAATATTTTCTGCAAACTTTCAAGTATTTTGTTTTAGCCAGTTATTGAAACTCCTAGGCACTCAGTCATTAGGTCAAAATAAAAAATAAAAAAAAGAAAGACTTGCATTTCTGCAACACCTTTCACGACCACTGTGGTGTATGTGCCTTTAAGAGCCCCCTGTGTACTGTAATGCCAGTAATGGCCACTCGGGCTATATAAGCCTGTATAGTGTCTTGTATCTGTTAGTTCACCTCCAGACTTTGTTCAGTAAACACCTGTGAAACCAACTCCTGCATTCCGTGTCTCCATTAACACACGGATACAACAGTGGCGATGAATGGGAAACGGACTTACCTGCAATTCGGCAGCACCTCAAGGAGATAGATTCCTCAGACGAAAGTCGAAGAAAAACAAGAAAGAAAAAAAAAACGGTGGTTTTACCAGCTAGCCGAGCTGGTGGCAGGTACTGCAATAATCCTTCCTGGGTGGCGGGCTGGGGCTCCATCGGCTGGCTCTGCAGCGGGGCCAAGCAGCGAAGGCGGAGGCAAACAGAGACAGAGGGTGGAGCACTCGGGAGACGGCCGGCGCTGCAAAGCAGGTCGGCGTTTGGACCAAGCAGAGGGAGGGAAAAGTCCCAGAGAGTCCGGCGGGAACGAGTCTCCACCTATTAAAAATACCTATGTAAATAAAAACCGCGGAGAACAGCGTTGTCAGCAGCGGCAGCGGCGGGAAAGCGTGGGAGGCGCCATTTTTTTCTGCGGGGAAGAAAGGAAAGCGCGGGAGGCGCCATTTTTTTTCAGGATGCCTAAGACTGGCAATATTACTGCTTTCGATAGCGATATAGAGGATTGGACCACATATGTGGAAAGAGTGGAGGTATATTGCACAGCAAATGAAATAGAGGATGATAAAAAGGCATCAGTACTTCTAAATCTAATGGGCGCAAGGACATACGGGCTGTTACGAAACTTAATCACTCCAGCCAAGCCGAAGGACAAGAATTTTAAGGAGATTGTTGATACCCTACAGGAGCACTTAAACCCAACACCGCTGCTGATAGCGGAACGATTCAAATTCTTCAGGAGGAATCAGCACAAGAATGAAAGTAACGCTGATTACCTCACCGAATTAAGGAAGCTGTCAAAGCACTGCCAATTCGGGGCAGGACTGGCAGATTCTCTTCGAGACAAATTCATCTGCGGTCTCCTAAGTGAAGGAACACAGAAAAGGCTACTTTCTGAGAAAGATTTGACACTGGACAAGGCTTTCAGTGTGGTTGTATCATACGAAGCAGCCACAAGAGGAGCTGCAGAGATACAGCAAAAGCCACAGGACTTCGGCACCCATGAAATGACACAGGGCTTCGAGAGATGTTATCGCTGCGGCAGATCCACCCATGACCAGAGGGACTGCTGGTTCAAGGACAAAGCATGCAGGCAATGCGGAAAGATGGGACACATTGCACGTGTATGCCGATCTGGAAACAAAAAATCCACTGACAGAAAAAAAATCAATAAGGAAAAGTACAGAAAGGTACAAATGATGACGGACAGTAGCTCCGAAGACCAGAAGAGCGATAGCGACTCCGGAAACAAGAGACTAAGCTGTCTCAAATTACATAATGTAATTGCCAAAGAAGATTACCAGACCATTTGGGTTACCCTCATGATAGCGGGGTCCCCAGTTAAAATGGAGCTAGATACAGGATCAGCTCTGACCGTCATAAGTCGACGGGATTACGAACGGCTATTTCCGCATATACCTTTGAAAGACACATCCATTATCTTGAAAACATATACGGGGCAGAAAGTATACCCCAAAGGGAAAATAAGGGTGCCTGTTGTATACAACGGCAAGGAAATACAGAAGTTGTATTTATATGTTCTGCAAGATGGTGGTCCACTGTTGTTGGGATGTGAATGGATCAGGAAGATACGTTTAGACTGGCACTCCATTCAAGCACTGACGGTGACCAGTAAGAAAAAAAATGATGATGACGTCATACCTGAACGATTAAAAGACATCTTGGCCAACGCCAAGGAAGTGTTTCAACAGGAACTAGGAACCTTGAAAGGTGTCACCGCCTCAATAAAAGTGGAAGATGCGGCAATTCCCAAGTTTTTTAAGGCAAGGCCGGTGCCATACGCAATTCGTCCAGCAGTCGAGGCAGAGCTGGAGAATTTGAAAAAGGCAGGCGTATTATCCAAGATAGATTGGAGCGAGTGGGCAACACCCATCGTCCCGGTCATGAAGAAAACGTTGAATAATGATAAATCTGAAGAACAGAGAAAAATTCGCATCTGTGGAGACTTCAAGGTGACTGTAAACCCGGTCCTTCACACGGTACAGTATCCTCTTCCGAGGATAGAAGATATTTTCGCCTCACTATCCGGAGGGAAACGTTTCACCAAAATTGACTTGGCACAGGCATATCTACAGATGGAGGTTGAAGAGGCCTCTAAAAAGTATCTCACGATAAATACACACAAAGGCCTGTATCAGTACAATCGACTGGTTTTCGGAGTAGCATCAGCTCCAGCTATCTGGCAAAGAGCTATGGAACAAGTCCTCCAAGGGATTCCGGGGACTCAATGCTACCTAGATGTCATCCTTGTAACAGGAGAAAACAACACCGAGCACCTTGCCAATTTGGAGCAGGCGCTCACTAGGCTGAGAGAACGGGGCCTACGAGCAAATCGCCCCAAGTGCGAATTTTTCCAGAAACAAATATCATATTGTGGCCACATAATTAACGAGGAAGGGTTGCATAAGTCACCTGAAAAAATTGAAGCGGTCATAAAAGCCCCAGCACCTGATAATGTCTCACAATTAAGGTCGTTCCTGGGATTGATAAATTACTATCATAAATTTTTACCGAACTTGTCAACTCTTCTGCACCCTCTTAACGAACTGCTACAAACGGGAGTAATTTGGAAATGGAGCGAAGACTGTAAACGTGCCTTCCATAAATGCAAAGGCTTGATCACATCCAAGGAAGTTTTGGCTCATTACAACCCATCACTGCCAATCAGACTGGCGTGCGATGCATCCTCTTACGGCATAGCATACAAGGCTACGGGCCAAATGCTGGAATATGGGATTAGATTAGACAGGGCTTGATGGCCGGCATGGACACGATGGGCCGAAGGGCCTCTATCCGTGCTGTATTACTCTATGACTCTATGAGGAGCGGTATTATCGCATAGATTCCCTGATGGCTCGGAGCGGCCGATAGCTTTTGCGTCACGCTCATTGAACTCAGCTGAGCGTAACTATGCCCAGATCGACAGGGAAGCACTCAGCCTGGTATGGGGAGTGAAGAAATTCAACCATTACCTACACGGACAAAAATTTACCTTGTTGACTGACCATCAACCCCTCATCTCCATATTCAACCCTAAAAAGGGTGTTCCCATTATGACAGCGCAAAGGCTACAGAGGTGGTCCCTTTTCCTAGGGGCACACCAATATGACATAAAATACAAAGGATCAAAACAGCATGGGAATGCTGACGGTTTATCGCGCCTACCGTTGCCAACAGTAGAAGAGGCACCTACAGTGGACCCAGTGGAGATGTTCCACTCAACCATAGTGGAATGTCTACCAGTAACAAATTCTGCCATTGAAAAGGAAACGAGAAATGACCCGACTCTCTCACGAGTCTACGATTTAACGGTGAAGGGATGGCCAGCACATGGCGAACCACTGTTGCCAGCATTCTCGCAAAGAAGAGAACAGCTGTCAGTGTGCCGAGGAACCTTGATGTGTGGATCCAGAGTGGTGATTCCACCCAAACTCCAGGATAAAGTGCTAAAGGAGCTTCACGAGGGGCATCTGGGTGGAGTGAAAATGAAGAACCTAGCCAGAGCGTTTGTGTGGTGGCCAGGTATCGATGGAGACATCGAAGAAATTACCAAGAGCTGCCTCGGATGCCAGAAGGTCCAAAACGCCCCACCACAAGCCCCTCTACATCCATGGGAGTGGCCCTCATCTCCATGGCAAAGGGTACACATCGACTTTGCTGGTCCATTTATGGACTCAATGTTCTTAATCGCGGTTGATGCACACTCCAAGTGGCCGGAGGTAATAAAGATGTCCTCCACCACCATGGAAAAAACCATCACAGTATTAAGGACCATATTTGCCAGGAATGGGCTGCCTGAACAGATCTGTTCTGATAATGGATCGCAATTTGTGTCCGAAGAATTCAGGAAGTTCTTAGAAAACAATGGGGTTAAGCACTACACGTCCGCCCCATACCACCCCGCCACCAATGGATTGGCTGAAAGGTTTGTCCAGACCTTCAAGAAGGCCATAAAGGCCATGGGTAATGAAGACATAAATCTACAGCATAAGGTAGATAACTTCTTGTTTGCATACAGGAATGCAACACATGCGGTTACAAACCAAACTCCCGCCATGATGTTCTTCAATTGAAGCCTAAGATGCCGGCTGGATTTGATCAAGCCAAACATCAGAAGGGACGTGGAGAACCGGCAATTTCAAGGCATGAATGAAAGGCCAACTAGAACCTTCCAGATAGGTCAACAAGTTTTGGCCCGGGACTACCGTACCGAGAAATGGCAGCCTGGAACTATTTGCACACGACTAGGACCGCTGATGTTTACTGTGGACATTGGAGAAAGCATAATAAGGTGCCATGCTGACCAGATCATAGAGTCATCCGAAAAGGGACAACCTACACCACAAATCTATACACCTAATGATGAAGCAGAGATACCCATAGTATCTACCTCCGATCCGGTGATACTGGAACCAGATGAACCCAACACTGGCATTCAAGCTGAATCGACCTTGCCAAAAGAACCTACTACACCACCAAAAACTACTACACCACCGAGACGTTATCCAGACCGAGTCAGGAAGCCTCCAGAGAGACTGACTTATAATTGATTAACTGCAGCAAATGAGTAGATTATTGTTCTTGTAACATGTTAATTAATGATTACTTAAAATGTTATGTACTGGTTGTCTAAAAGGGGAGGAATTGTGGTGTATGTGCCTTTAAGAGCCCCCTGTGTACTGTAATGCCGGTAATGGCCACTCGGGCTATATAAGCCTGTATAGTGTCTTGTATCTGTTAGTTCACCTCCAGACTTTGTTTAGTAAACACCTGTGAAACCAACTCCTGCATTCCGTGTCTCCATTAACACACGGATACAACAACCACGGATGTCCCAAAGTGCTTTACAGCCAATGAAATACTTTTTGAAGTGCAGTCACTGTTGTAATGTAGGAAATACGGCAGCCAATTTGTGCACAGCAAACTCCCACAAACAGCAATGTGGTAATGACCAGATAATCTGTTTTTGTTATGTTGATTGAGGGATAAATATTGGCCAGGACACCGGGGATAACTCCCCTGCTCTTCTTCGAAATAGTGCCATAGGATCTTTTATGTTCACCTGAAAGAGCAGATGGGGCCTCAGTTTAACGTCTCATCCAAAAGATGGCACCTCTGACAGTGCAGCACTCCTTCAGTACTGCACTGAAATGTCAGCCTAGATTTTTGCACTCAATTCCCTGGAGTGGGACCTGAACTCACAACCTTCTGACTCAGAGGCGAGGGTGCTACCCACTGAACCACAGCTGTCACAAGAAATGATAAGTTTACGCTTTGGGTGCAATCGGCGACCCAAGTTCAAATTACACCCAAAATTGCACCAGAAGTGGGTTTTTTCCTCATGTCACCTCTCAAGCTCATTTGCATATCGCCAAACATAAAATCTTCCATGAACCAGCACATTCAGGCAGCATTTTAGAACATAATTTTTTTTTTAATTATGCTTTAAAAAAATATTTCTTAATACCTTTAAGAGTGGTAACTTGGTGCAGTTTTATTAATACAGCTGAAAATGGGTTTATCACAAAAAATAAGCATTTTTAATCAGTGTCTAGTCCACCACCTGTGAGTAACCCAATTTTAAATAACTGAAAATGACTTTGAAAAATTATACAAAACCATTGCTAGTTATAATGGTGTACAGTAGTCATTGCTTAGTAATTTTAAAAAAATATATCTAAATTAACTTTTAAAATGTGCCTATTAGTGTCCTTGTGACCATAGGAACCAACTAAATTTTAAGAACCTTCTTGAAGGCCCACATATGTGCACAATTAACGGAAACTCCTGATTTGCGTTGGGAATAATTTGCGCTTGAAATTCCACAATCTTTTGCGTGCTTTGGCCAATTCTGGGCAATTGCACCGAAATAAAACCAAACGGCCGGAATTTTGCCGGTCCTCAGAATGCAGGATTGGAGGCAGGACTGCTGTTAAAATCGCTGTCAACCCACCTCCAATCAATCTTCCCAAGTGTCGGGTCCCCGATTTGTGCATTGATCCGACACCTAGTGGCGGGAAGAGGATTAAAGCCACTTACCTGGCTATTAACAGGTACTTGATAGTTGTTATCAGGCTCTTTTTCAATTTTGCCGCTTCTGCCTCAGGGTTCCTGATGTCCGGACACCACGCCAGGTAAGTAAGGCATGTTGTCAGTCTGGTGTAATGTTTCTGCATTGATAACAGCTGCAGAAGTGGTGTGAAGGATCCAATGGTGCACTGGTGAGTTTCAGAGGTAAGAAAATGTTGGGAAAATCATTTTTAATGCATTTACACTTTTCTGTACACTTTAGGTAACAAGTTTTAAATTGGATGTCTAGTCCCACCTCATTGGGAGAACCTGTCTCACCAATGACAGAGCGCTTCTGTAACCTCACCTGTAGTTGCCATCTGTTCTAGCTTATGGATGGAGTCATTGGAGAGTCTGGGTGCAAGAGCTCACCTTTGTACAGTGATTGTCAGTGTTTGCAGCTGTCAAACACTGAGAAATGAGCTGTCAATAAAAATTGTGCATGGTCCCTTTAAGAAAACTGGCATATGACACGTCATCAAATGACATCATCTGACCGGCTTCCTCTTAATTGGCTGGCAAGCCCGCAGGGCGGGATTAACAAGGTCAATCAAGGGAAATGACATCCGTGAGCCGGATGCAGTTGGGGGCGGGACTGGAACCCATAAACCAGCTGGCCCGCTCCCAAGCCGCATCCATTTACAAAATTGCAGCCAACGTAACTGAGCGGAAACTCTAGACGGATATATTTAATATTCATTCAATTTTAGTAGGGCGTTTCCTGTGCTGAAACTAATAAATAGAATTTGTTTAAATTCCTGCCCCCATTCTGTGATTGTTTAATTAGATTACATTGGATGTATAGATAAATGGATGAAGGCAAGACAACATTGCTTTTCCTCAATTAACCCTTCCTGTGTAAGTGGGTAAAAATTGTATTATCTAAGAGAAGACAGATTTCACATTTCCAATTCTATGATTTTCTTCCTTCGGTATTTAAAGCATGAGCGCAGTCATCAAACTGAAAGGTAGGTTAGTCTAATTATCAACTGCTGCCACCTTGGAAATAATTGCGTTTAAAGAATATAAAACCCTGACATGTTAATACCAGGAACTACGCAAACGTCTTACGTATCTGGGTCCATTCAACCATGCAGACTGAAGAGCTTCAGGAAGCAGTTAAAGATAGTATTTGGTGAAGAGGGCACCAATGATTTGGACTAAAGAGGAGATGAAAAGAACATTTGAAGTGGTAATTTATTTCTGTTGCACTCCAATTTACTTAAATAGAATCCAATTTCAATGCCAAGTGTCAGTTTAAGATTGGAGATTTAACATGTGCTGAAAACTTGATAATGTGAAAATGCAATTTACATTAAGGAATGTTATTTCACAAGGTCACGCTGTGAGGAGAGATCGTGCATATATAAAAAGGTTGGTTATCAGCATGCATTTTATTAGCATCACATGCCTTTGTTATGTGCGGGCAAACTAAAGTACTTAGTATTCAAGGGTCTTAAGTATACTTTTAGATATAACAAGTAGCAAGCTCCGCAAATCTTTCTTGACAATTAAGCACAGTGAAACCCGCTTCTATGCAATTCATTTGGGTATGCAAGGTGCCTCCATTTTTAAACCAATCGTATTACTTGGAAGCAATTCGATCTCAGTGCTTCTCCTCAGTTCCCATGACTGCTCGTGCTGCCTTCTGTGCCTTGATCCACTTCTCTGGGACATGCAGTTACCAATGTCCGCTGTCAGTGCTAGGATGCAGCACCTATTTTCCATTTGTGTTTCAGTTACAGGAGGTAAGGGTATCAGGAGGTGAACACTTTTGCTTAATCGGGTCCTGAATGAAAAATCCCCCTTAAAGCGATGGTCCCACTATATTTCACTTCTGCTTTGCATTGCAACTTCTCCTGGTTTCCCCTCACTGAAAAGCAGGAATGAGCAGCAATTCACCACGCCAGCAACAGATACCAGCAGTTGGGCAGCCACAAGACGCCTTCATTTCACAAAAGGTCACTTCGTTGAACTGATCTGTAAATGGTTTACATTCCTTGTGCACACTGAAGATGAATAATTAGCCTCTCAGGTGCGCAGTCAAATGTAACAATGCACTGAATAAAGTAATCTTGCAGTAACACAACAGTACTTTTATTTATAATACTGTCATATCATTATAGTACTCTAAAACAAGAATGTATTTTTGATAAATAAAAACACTTTACTGCCTGCTGGCCCTATTCTATTCCTTGTTCTGTGTCTCGATGTTGCAAGACATCCTTCCCTTCCTATCACTGACGCACAAATAGCTGGAAACTATGCATCAATGGTTAGCAAGCTCTGACAAAAAAAAAGCCTGACTGATGTCAGATCTGCTTGCCATGAGTGCAGATTCCTTATATAATTCTTTTCCCTGTAGAACAAAAGGCTCCATTTCTAGGTTCTATTATCTGCAAAGATAGGAACTAATAATGATCACTGATAATAGTTGGAAGAACTAAGTGACAGTCAACTCTAAGATGCAGAACTATGACATTAGTGGTGTGACAAGTTTCTTACCACATAGCTGCTGGCTTCTTGACAATATGTCATTTTAGTGATATTTTATATTTTATACTATACTTTTAGTGATTTTATACTTTTTCAAATCTTAGTCCAGTTATCAGTTTTCCTCTTTTCACACTACCCCTTCAACTTTAGACCTATTGCTGGCACCCACCAGCAATGTTTTCTCTTTCTGCCAGGAAGTTGGGATAACAATGACAACAAATTGCATTTATATAGTGGCTTTAAAGTAGATCACAAGGCACTTCACAGGAGCATAATCAGACACCAAGCAGGAGGAAGGAGACATCAGGACAGGTGACCAAAAGCTTGGTCAAAGAGGTAGGTTTTAATGAGCATCTTAAATAAGGAGGGTGAAGTAGAGAGGTGGAGAGATTTAGGGAGGTAATTCCAGAGATTTGGGCCTAGAGGGCTGAAGGCATGGTCGCCATTGGTAGGGTGAAGGAAATGGAGGATGCACAAAAAAGTTGGAGGAACACGGAGTTCAATTAAGGCTTGTAGGCCTGGATGAGTGTTTCAGCATCAGATGGCAAGGTTGCACGATATCGTCCATCTACCTAGGCTACTCTGTCATTCAGGGGGTGATTTTGCCAGCCCGGGGGAGGCGGGTACAGAGACGGGACTGCTGGGAAAATGGCAGAATTTGGGGGTGGGTGCCCAACCCTCCCAACACGCCTCCATGCCATCTTCCCAGGAGGCAGGTAACCATCCCGTGCCGGGTCCCGTCTCCTTTGAGGCGGGAAGGGATTAAAGCCTATTAACTGCCTGTTAACAGGCAGAAAATAGGATTATCCCCTTTTTGCCCTCACAAGTGCGGGCTTCCCGAAGGCTCCGAAACCCGCCGGGGTCACA
Organism: Somniosus microcephalus; assembly: GCF_052327205.1. Classification (NCBI taxonomy): domain Eukaryota; kingdom Metazoa; phylum Chordata; class Chondrichthyes; order Squaliformes; family Somniosidae; genus Somniosus; species Somniosus microcephalus. The sequence continues at coordinate 172,213,973 of NC_140999.1, read as the reverse complement.
GAGGCGAGTAGGGGGTCTGCAGGGGTCGGATGCAAAAGTGTGCTGTGAAGGTAAGTGATGGATGCAAGTGTGGAGAGGTGAGTATCTGAGGTAAGTACAACGTGTTAGTAAAAGTGTACTTACCTTTGTTTCTTCTTGCAGGCTTCAGTCGGTGTGTATGCGGAGAGTCTTGGACCTCCGCGTTGGAGATGACAGATGGCCATTGCATTCTCAGATGCAAAAAACATCTCATTTCTGTAAAAGAAAGAAGTTTGATGAGGTCTTGAATTCAAGATCTCATCAAACTACAGCGAATGTCACTGTTTGACAGCTTCACAGAGCTGTCAAACGATGACAATTCATCTGTCAAAATTTTTTGACAGATTAAACATCATACGTTGACGTTCTCTGCAACCGGCTTTCCCTTAATTGGCCTGCTAAGCCCGCTGGGCGGGCTTAATCAAGGGAAAATAGCATGGGTTGGCCAGAAGTTGATGGAGGCGGGACTGAAACCTGACAAGTGGGAGTCCCGCCTCCAAAAGCACCCCATTGAGAAAATCACCCCCTCAGTGTTTGGAAGTGAGCTTTCTTTGGGAGGCATGGTACTGCCAGCTTTCACCTTACCCTCATAATGAGTTCTCTGCTGCCAGGCAGAGCTCCATCTGGTGCCCCCAGCCAAGGACTAGCAAGATTAGATGAATGCAGGTAAGAATGCCAGTCTAAACTTGGAATCAGATGCTCTTGTTTCCTCTTGGAATGGTCTTTATCACTAGAGCCAAGCCAGCTGGCTTGGCTTTGACAACACAGCACTGAAACCATTCCATATGAAATGAGTCAACTTGTTCAATGTGTTTTTCCTTGAGGGATTTTGCAGTTACAATTTTAAATAATGGATTTTATTGCTGTTTTCAAAATACGCACTTCCTTTTATATAGCAGCTGTAAAAAAAAATTCTCAGTAACTCTTAAATGCTGAAAAGTAAGTTGGTGAAATAGTTATTACCAGAGAACATATTTTCACCGGTAGTATCATATTCTTAAGAAATTGCAGAATTCTAATCTGTTTATGCATTGTGACACTTTGCAATCCTCAATAGGTTTACAAATTCATTCTGTTTTATTAAGGACATTATATATTAAGTGAAAACACTATTCACATCATTCAGTTTACCTTGTCATTTAGTTCCAGTGGACCCATAAAGATCATTATTATCTTCTCCATTCCAAGATAATAATGTCCTATTATTCCAAGTTATGGCATTAAAAAGAAATGCACTCTTTATCGCTGTAAAATAAAAAAGTATTTTTGTGAGGACATAGACTCGGCTCGGTTTTATTTCATGCTAACTGGTTATCTGGTTCCAAATGTTTGTGTCATTAATTGATGTCGGATGTTAGATGCATTTTATGAATACTGTTTTTCCTGAAATAGGGAGCCTGAAGCGGAATATAATAGCAGATAAAAAATTTCTTCTAGCAGTTACTGAACTGCAGAGATGTCCTCCGGTTTCAGAGGGCATTCTGTGTAGCTGATCTGCTAATGGCTAAATGCTCAGCAGATGTTGCTTGCTGGATTATAATTTTAAAGAATCCCTTCTCATAAACTAAGGAACACCATATTAGCCCGGAATTTCCTCCATCTGACATATGCTGATATTATGCCGAAATTCTACACCGAAATTTACACTGAAATTTAGGCTGATCTTGCCATTGGCAACTTGCATTGAAATTTCCTGAGAATGTCATTAGCATACACCGGAATGTAAAAAACAGCGTAAAACAAGCAAAAATCAGTGTAAACAGGTGGCATGCGAGGTTGTGTCTCAATCGCCTCAGGACTGGTGTTGGCCGCTACAGAGCCCTCATGCAGAAGTGGGGATACAGCCAAACTGATACTACCGACTGTGACTGTGGAGAGGCACCTCAAACAATGGAGCATCTCCTAGATTGCCCTCTACTACCAGAGCCAATGCGGACCTAAAGATCTGAGGGAGTTCAACACTTAAGCCAGAGCCTGCGTGGAGCAGTGGTGAGGGAAGGTGTAGCGACATGACACAACGACCACCACCACCCGAGGAACGTACGGAACATGCGCCATCTTCCTCCTTTAAGTCCCTCTTCATCTTATTGAAGTTATGAAAATACAGTTCGAAACCATGAAATCATCAGTTATTCACATTGAGCAAAGCACGTTCAAGGAAATACAATTGTGGAAGCTGACATGAATCTTGTCATTCATGTAGAAATGACTTATGAAATGATACTGGGTGGCCTGCTGGTGGCGCTGTCCAGGGAGAGTATAAATACTCGGGCATGGGCCCAGCTTGCTCAGGACATTCTTTAACAGGAACTAGTGAAGGACACAACTAGATCTCCATGTTGAAAAACAGTTGATTAAATTGACGTAAGAAAACTACTAAGCCTTGTTTAATACTTAGACCAAGTGCCTAGTAGTTTTCTTACGTCAGAAGCTTTGTTTCTTTTTAATGTTACAGATTCTGATGTCATAAAAAAAAGCATTCAAAAATGCAGAAAATACAGTGCGGGTCTCAATAAGGGGAAATAAAAAGAAAGCACGTTAAAACACCAGAAATAGTGACTTTGGGCCTTGCTGTGCTTAGAACTTTGGGTGTAAATTTGCACCTATGTAGAACTGTCATATATGCAGGAAACCTCTCTGGTATTTTGCATTGGAGGTGGAGCTATGTTACTGAGCTACATGGGGTTTTGGCTGACATAACCCGGGTGTGGCGCAAATGATCAAGGAATCTCGCTCAGAGCTAGGTTCTACCATAAAGCTGGTATAAGTCTTTCAGACTCAAATGTCCTCAGGAAAAAAAACTGCTGCAATGTGGCTCTTAGGCTGATGCCCTGCCGAAATTGCGAGGAAATTCAGGGCCTTTGTTTCTTTTTACAGATTCACAAAAGTGACTTTAAGTGAGCTTTACTTTCAAAAACACAATGTAAAGAAATATTAATGGTCATTGAAGCCTTCAGCAATATGCTGTTGACCTCACGGTTAAACGAATGGCCAAGACCGTTATGATGACCAGACGCAAGAAAGTATCGAGGATCAGAAAGCAAAATACTGCGGATGCTGGAATCTGGAAAAACCCCCAGAAAATGCTGGAAATACTCCGCAGGTCAGGCAGCATCTGCGGAGAGAGAAACAGAGTTAACTTGTCAGGTCGACGACCTTTCCTTGCTGACCTGCTGAGTATTTCCAGCATTTTCTCTGTTTTTATTAAGGATCAGAAAAGGCTATTTTGCCAACTGAAATTTGTCCCTCTGATACCCCAACTTTCCTGTATAAGCATTCAACTGGATTTTGAACCTCCCGATTGATTGATTGGCAATACCCTTGGACTCAAATGAGAAAGTACTTGCCTTTATATGTTGCTTTTCACATCCCAATGCACTTCACAGCCAATGAAGTACTTTTTGAAGTGTAGTCACTGTTGTTAAGTAGGCAAGTACAGCACCCAATTTGCACAGAGTAAGGTGCTACCCACAGTAATGAGATAAGTGACTAGTTAATCTGTTTTAGTGGTATTGATTAAGGGATAAAGACTGGCCAGGACACTGGGAAATTGCCCACCCTGCCCCTTCTTTGAATAATGCCCTGGGATCTTTTACATCCGACTAAACAGGCTGATGGGGCTTCAGTTTATCACCTCATCTAAAGGAGGACAACAATGCAGCACTGTACTGAAGTATCAGCCTAGCTTATGTGCTCAAGTCCTGAAGCAGAGCTTGAACCCACAACCTGACTCAGAGGAGTGAGAAACACCACTGAGCTAAGCTGGCACTAAAATCAGAAGTCTGTAGTTGTTGGTATCTTGGGATTGATGGTCTGTTTGGAGCCTTTGACAAGCTGGGAGAAAGATGACACTGGGAAGAGCAAAACACAAGTTAGGATATTGCAGCCATGCAGTTTGGAAAAGAAATGCAGAAGACAGATACTATTCTAGATAAAGAAGTCTGGCTGTGATAAATTCCCTTGGCCAGAAAGAATTTCCGTTATCCTGTTTTGGTATTCTGTACTTTTCGTTCTTACAAAGCCTTTAAGTGCTTAAAGAGAACTGAGAGAGTCTAATAAGTAGATTGCAAGTCCTGTACAAAAAAGATTTCAACGATTGATGGAAAGCAATCTGTGACACAGTAGGGTCTGTTGTTGATAATGCTTCATACTTGAAGACGATCGACCTTGTTGAAGGGATCATCAGTCTTGATGAATTTGCTGGTGACCATTAAGACCAAAATTCTCCTGAACGATCACAGACACAAACATCATTTTTTTCATCCATTAACACTATTTCCCATAATAGATAGAAACTCTATCCTTAGTTAAACTCTGGAGAACTTTGTCCAATGTGCCAAAAGCAGCAATAAAATTAAGTTTAAAACAATGTAATCAACATATATGAATCATTTAATTAATTTATGAACTTTGATATCATACATTGCCCAAATGTTTAGACTCCCTTTTTTATTCTGGACAAGATGTCAGTCTGTGTAAAACTGCTCAGGTCAGGAAGAGCTTTTGTTATCTCATTCAGCTAATTGTAGTTATAATGTGTTCAATAAATTGCTTATAGAACTGCTTCAGAACCTTATCTTCAACTTGACCTGGCATTGCATAGAGCTCAAAAGGAGTCAGAAATCAAACTGATTGGGCCCTACATAACATTCATGTATCCTCATTTTAAAATCAAAACAGTTGGGAAATTGAGTTCCTCTCAATGCCAATTCACGCATGTAAGATGGCCATAATCAAAATAATAAACAAATCTATTGGAATGGCAAGTTAAACTGCAGGCAACATAAGAGTATTTGTTGGCTACTTGTGCACTTAAAGAGACACTGTCCTTTTATAAAATAAAATCACGCAACCTAAGACTGTAAATCTCTTTGAAATGGATCATTAAACCATAATAGGAGTGATGTAGAAATCCCTCACTTTTACCAAATTAAAACAATGTTGCTAAATGCTTTTTTTCATGAAAACAGCCTACTAGATTAGGGAAGGAACATTTTTGGAAATCTTGCTCATTCTCTCAGCTTCCAATATCTCCAATTGACCTGACACATGAAACCAATAAGGATCCTTTGTAGAAGTGATTTTATATTTACTCATTTCATTCCAGAAATAAAGGAAGAAAAATGCAGTCAAAATACCACAAAGGATTTTCTACAGCTGGCAGCCTGTCTAATAATAGAATAAATCTTACTTGAGATGACAAGTCTATAAATGAACAATTCAGTTTCCTTTGTGAAGAAATAGCTCTTGAGACACAATTCATACTGTGAACTCTACATGTTCTATTATTATAGCAGATTAATTTTATTCTTCATCAATGTTGGGTCCCTCCAGTGATGGGTGCTGCCTGCTGAGAGAATGTCCCATTAGCCTACCTGAGATCAAAGGTTAAAACTTGGAGAAACTCATTAGCAACAAGTGCTTCAGTGGTAAATCATATTCAGCTCTTGCAAGCCTGACCTATGCCTTTTTAGGGAGCACTTCACACATCACCGTAAGGTCTCAACTTGCTTTCAAATTAAGTGGTGAGTGTCATGAGCCAATGCGTGATAGGAATGAATATCTGTGCATTCCTATGTCATTGATGATAAATGCTCCAGGACTACATGGCCTGGAAATTGGTTCAATGCCAGTCTGCGATCCCTACGTCAGAACGGGTATCGAGTCCAGCGAGCTGCGGACGCAGGCTGGGCACCCCCAGGTAGCTCGCCAATGAATCGGCATTGGATTTTGGGCCGGAATTAAGAGGAACTCATTGGTCCCAACTATTTTGATTCTAAAATGAAGATACAGTAATGTTATGTTGGGCCCAATCAATTTTATTTCTGACTCGTTTTGAAATCTACGTATTGCCAGATCAAATTTAATATATGGTTTTGAAGCAGATCGCTAAACAATTTATTGAATGCATTATAACCACAAGTATGTCCTGGGAGGTGTGGGGGGGGTGGTGGGTGGTGGGGGCGAGGCGATCAGGAGAGTGTGGGAGTGATCAGAGAGGGGGAAAAGTGATCAGGAGGGAGGGGGCCAAGTGGGAGATGGCAACGGTCTTCGGCACTGCAATAGAACCGTGAGGAGTACTCCCGCTATTTTACCAGGCGTAAGAATTGTAAGTGTTTTCTGCAGGCAGAGGGTCTCCAAAAAGCAGAACTATCCGCCCTCAGAGGCCCTTCTCCAGGGCAGCCGGAGGATCTGTCAGGAGCATTCTTGACTGATTGGAAATGCCGGTTTTCAGCGCATGCGCTGTGCATGCCTGAAACCGGCATTTTCGATGTCCCTATGGGTGGGTATACAGCGCGTACACACCCATAGGGATTGGAATATCTGGGCCATTGTGTTTTTCTTTACCAACATTAATTGTTTACTTGAAAATTCAGCCATCAAGCTCTTTATAGAGGTGGCCTCCTGGTGATGGAGTAACATTGTTCATGTCAATGCTTTTTGCTCATTTATTTTGTTAGAAAATTGCCTTGTTCTAATTTTGAAATTAACATGTTTAGAAGGTGGAACAAAACTCTAACAAAATATTTCTTTTGAACATGAAACATGGCCTTCAAGGAGTTTGACTGTGTAAAAGTGAATTTTGCAACTCCTTCAAGGCTATTATGTCCTAAATGAGGAGGAAAATAAGCCCCATGATAAATGCATAGTTTTATTCTGCTATTGTTTGCTTGGGGTCCCTAGGCTGGGATAAGATTGAATTTCAGAAAGTAAAATCTCACTAATACTTTCTTCAAAGATGCCCATGGTTTGCGATGGATAATGAATTACATGTCAGTGACTCTATTGAACACTTTAGAGGCATGAACTACATTTAGTCCCAGCAAAGCAATGGAATTAAAACAGTTAATCACTTTATTTAGACTCCACAGGCCACCACAGGAACAGAGACAAAGGAGACAGAGAAAAGGCTACTGTTGTTGAAGCAACATCTTTAAACACTTGTCTATAATCGTCTCAAGCACTGTATACAAGTGTGTCTCACCTCCTGACTCCCCAAAGCCTTTCCACCATCTACAAGGCACAAGTCAGGAGTGGAAAACTCTCCACTTGCCTGGATGAGTGCAGCTCCAACAACACTCAAGAAGCTCAACACCATCCAGGGCAAAGCAGCCCGCTTGATTGCCACCCCATCCACCACCTTAAACATTCACTCCCTCCACCACCGGCGTACCGTGTCTGCAGTGTATACCATCTACAAGATGCACTGCAGCAACTCGCCAAGGCTTCTTCGGCAGCACCTCCCAAACCCACGACCTCTACCACCTAGAAGGACAAGGGCATCAGGCGCATGGGAACACCATCACCCGCAAGTTCCCCTCCAAGTCACACACCATCCTGACTTGGAAGTATATCGCCGTTCCTTCATCGTCGCTGGGTCAAAATGCTGGAACTCCCTCCCTAACAGCACTGTGGGAGGACCTTCACCACATGGCCTGCAGCGGTTCAAGAAGGTGGCTCACCACCACCTTCTCAAGGGCAACTAGGGATGGGCAATAAATGCTGGTCTTGCCAGCGACGCCCACATCCCAGGAACGAATAAAAAGAAATTAATCATCCAGTTGTCTTACCACAGCTGCTTACTTACAAAGAAAAACCGCAGTGTTTCATCTATTGTCAGAGAAACTCAAAGATAGCAGAAAACAGAATAGAGAAAATGATGCACATCAGCAGACATGAAATTCTGGACTTCATGTTTTCTTTGCCTTCACTCAATAGCATTCCATAGTGAGATGGGAAATGGAAGCTATTAGCTGCATCAATTGCTTGAATGGAAATATTTCTGCTAGCAGAAAGGCATGAAGCTGTTAAAGAAAAACATACATAAAGAGAACAAATGATGCAGTGGGAATTGGTGTTGGTCCTATGAATTGCAGATTGAGACCTGGATATCTCAAGTTCACAATTATGGAGCATTCACAAGCACTATAGCTATTCAATCATGCCTTCAAAATATTGAGGGAAATTATTTATTTTGATGAAGCAACTAATCACTTAAACTTTTGTTATCTAAAAGTTAATTTTTATATATTTTTACCATTCCCGTCTTAAGAAGTCACCATTTAATGTATTACCTCCTGGCTGAGAAGGTAGGTAATTTGACCCAGGCTCTGTGAATACTTTGCTATAACTGACTGCTGAAGGTACTCAACAGTGGCCCAGTGTACATGATCTGTGATGTTTTTCTCCTCCCATTGTGTAGGGAATGCCTGACCTCTGCTCAGGGTCTATTGCATGATGGCTGGGATTAGAAATGCTCTACATGGAGAATAACAGGGATAAATTCATCCTTGCACTTGGCGCCACAGTTCATTGGAGCTCCAACTGGCTATATTTTTGTTTGAAAGTAGCGTGACCTTCCAACTATTTCAGTGCAAGATGTGGGGCAGGGCGGGGGCGGGTCAGGGGGATTCCTCTTTTAACAGGAAACTTGAGGATGCCTGTTAGTCTTTGCAAACAAAATCGGATTCTCAGAATTACACATTTCAAAGCCATGGATCATCATAATTTCATTTCTGAATCGATAATTAGGGAGAAAAACAGGAATTCTCCTGGCTTTTGATAAAGAAGAGGAATTTAATCTTGTCTTAGAATGGTATCTTCAGTCAAGGTTGAAAGGTCAGTCAAATGCCAATGGTCATGCAAGAATGTCCACAAGTACAATCAAAGCACGGTGGCATAGTGGTTAGCACTGTTGCCTCACAGCGCCAGGGACCCAAGTTCAAATCTGGCCTCGGGCGACTGTCTGTGTGGAGTTTGCGTGGGTTTCCTCTGGGTGCTCCGGTTTCCTCCCACAGTCCAAAGATGTGCGAGTTAGGTTGATTGGCTATGATAAATTGATCCTTAGTGTTAGGGGGATTAAATACGGGGATAGGGTGGGATATGTGTTGGTGTAGGGGTTACAGGAATCAGGTGGGATATGTGTCGGTGCAGGCTCGATGGGCCGAAATGGCCTCTATCTGCACTGTGGTGATTTCTGTGAAATCATGATTAATTGAAGACCTTCCAAATCATTAGGATATAAATCTCCCACAATATCAAGCTGACTTTAACTTTTTGATCATTATTTTTCCCTCATACAGTAATGTGACCCTTTTTCCAGCTTAGATTTTCCATTTTCATTATCCCTTCTGTCAAATAGATAAGAGATTCCTAACCCTCAAGCATCTCCATGATATCATCAATCCTACCAGGAGTCATTTTGGGATAGTACAGTTCCTAACCACTATTCCATTTCTTCTTCAAAAATCTAGCCAAGAAAGTCCCCTCCAAGGGAAGGCTGAAAGTAAAAGTGAATCAAGATTCAAATTCAAACACCGCACTCTCACTTGAGACTCTAACTATCAGCATTTGATTTACTGGGCTGCCTTATTCACCATTTACTTAGCTTAAGCAAAACTGAGGCATATTCATAATGATGTGGATAATCTTAAATGTAACGTGAAACATTTTTGTCTAGCATCGTAAAACAAATAGGAAGTCCCATCCTTTTGAGGAAACACCTCAACATCTCAAGATGAAAGCTGCGAAGTATACATGAGTAGAAACCATGTGCATTTTCCAATAATAATTTCCATTCCTTTATCAGGGTAGTTACACATGATAGGCCACTGTAACCAAGGAAAAATGGTGTATTGTGTCAGAAATATGGGGGTCGAACTTCTGCTTTGGGTACAATCGGCAACCTGAGTGAAAATTGCGCTCAAAATTGCGCTGGTTTTCCGAAGTGAAGTTATGGTTCAAGTTTCTGTTCACTCATTTGCATAATCACAAATGTAAAATCTTCCATGAACCAGAATAATTGGGCAGCGTTTTAGAATGTCATTGTTTATTTTTTCCCCTTGCATTTAAAAATACTCCTCGTTGTATTTAATAACAACAACTTGTACTTAGGTAGCATCTTTAACATAGTAAAACGTCCCAAGGCGCTTCACAGGAGCGTTATCAAACAAAATTTGGCACTGAACCACATAAGGAGAAATTAGGGCAGATGACCTAAAGCTTGGTCAAAGAGGTAGGTTTTAAGGAGCATCTTAAAGGAGCAAAGAGAGGTGGAGAGGTTTAGGGAGGGAATTCCAGAGCTTAGGGCCTCGGCAGCTGAAGGCACGGCCGCTAATGGTGGAGCGAAGAAAATCGGGAATGCTCAAGAGGCCAGAATTGGAGGAGTGCAGATATCTTGGACAGTTGCAGAGCTGGAAGAGGTTACAGAGTAGGGAGGGGTGAGGCCATGGAGGGATTTGAAAACAAGGAAGAGAATTTTAAAATCGAGGCGTTGCTTAACTGGGAGCCAATGGTAACTTGGTGCAGTTTTATTCACACAGCTGAAAATGGATTTATATCACATAAAATAAGCTTTTTTTAATAAGCTGTGAGAACCCTGAAATAACTGAAAATAACTTTTAAAAACTATACAGAACCATTTATTAGTTTCATTGGTGTAGACTAGTCAAATTCTTAATACATTTTTTTTAAAAAAAATTTTAAACTTTTAAAAGGTGCCTATTAGTGCCCTTGTGCCTAAAAAAACAGCTTAATTTTAAGAGCCTCACCGAAGGGCCGCAACCGGTGGAAACTCGTCATGCTCATTAATTCGATCTGGGGATGTGGCCAGTTTTGTGGGCGGGGCTGCCTTCTGTAACATTTGCATATTGAATTATCATTGGCCCGCAGGCATCTGTAAGGAATACCTATTATATTCACATGTGATCACATGCTGAGTTATCATTGGCCTGCAGGCATCTGTAAGGACTGCTATTGTTTAGAAGACCCAGGGGGTCCTAACTCCATCTTGTCCACACGGTGCTGTACTGTTGTGAGTCAGAACAGACCTGATACTTCATTAAAAGAGTTTAAACTGTAATACTCCATTGTCCTGCAATTTATTATTTTTGTACAAAGTGTGCAAAACAAGAAATAACAACAGAAAATGCTGGAAAAACTCAGCAGGCCAGGCAACATCAGTGGAGAGAATTTAGAGTCGATGTTTCGGGTGAACCCTTTTTCAAAACTGGAAATGAAATGAAATAGATCGAAGGCAGGGCTGCGATAGAACAAAAGAAGTAAAGAGACATTAAGAGGTATTCAAAACCAGACGAGATGGTAATAGGACAGTGGAGACAAAAGACAGCTCAGATTAGGTGTGAAATGTACTGGCAGGATGAGAGACAGCTGCCATGTGGGAGAGAGAAAAAAAAGGAAAGGGGGGGAGGGAAAACCCAAAACAGAGGGGTGGAAAAAAAATATAAGTAAAAATGTAATAGGGGCCGAGGTTATGATCTGAAATTGTTGAACTCGATATTGAGTCCGGAAGGCTGCAAAGTGCCTAATCGGAAGATGAGGTGCTGTTCCTCAAGTTTACATTGAGCTTCCGTGGAACAATGCAAGAGGCCAAGGACGGTGAGGTCCGAGTGGGAATGGAGCAGTGAATTAAAATGACAGGCGACCGGAAGCTCGGGGTCACCCTTACGGACTGAACGGAGGTGTTCCGCAAAGCGGTCACCCAACCTGCGTTTGGTCTCCCCAATGTAGAGGAGACCACATCGTGAGCAGCGAATACAGTATACTAGATTGCAAGAAGTACAAGTAAATCGCTGTTGACATGGTGTCAGAACAGGGATTTGAAATGGACATCATTGGAGCTCCCTTACCTCGAATGAATTGGGGATCTTTGAACTTACATAGAGAATGGTGCAAGTTCAAGCAACACGTGGAATTGATGTTCTCGGGTCCACTGAAAAGCAAAGGGGAGGAAGAAAGATGCAGCTACCTACTCCTGTGGATCGAAGAAAAAGGGAGACATTTTTAACACATGGTCTCTCACCGCGGATGAAGCAAAGGTACTGAAAAGTTATTTTGACCGTTCTGAAGCATATGTGATGCCCAAGACAAATACGATATTCGCTAGGTACAAGTTTCAGGAGAAAGTACAAGGAGCTAGTGAGTCGTTTGAACAGTTCGTGACTGAGTTAAAACCGCTGGTAAAAGACTGTGTATATGCAGATAAAGATGAGATGGTCAGAGACCGCATCATGTTTGGAATACATTCAGCTAAAGTGAGAGAGAAACTTTTGAATGTTGGGTCCGGGCTAACGCTGGACAAAGCTATAGACATAGCTAGATCGCACGAGATAGCCCAAGCACAGTTGAAAACCATAACCGGCGCCACGAGCAGCTCGAGTGAACAGACAGTGCACGCAGTTAATAGATACACACCAAAGAACACTGCCCAGAGAGCGTGTTTCAGAACAGAAAGAACAGCGAGAGTTCTAAAAATGGGCGACACAGACATAAAACGCTTCAAAAACTGTGAATATTGTGGAAACAACTGGCATGGAGAAAAGGAGTACTGCCCTGCCAAAGGAAGGCAATGTACTAAATGTGGTAAACAGAACCACTTTGCTAAAGTTTGCATGACTGTTTTTCGAAAAGCAGTACACACAATGAGTGACAGCCAAATGCCAGATAGAGAGCCAAATGCAGAGGAACTGTTTATTGATTCTGTGTCACAGAAAAAACAGATTTCAGAGACTGAGCAAGCCTTTGCCGATATTGAGATAGGAAAACAGGGCAAAGAGCTTAAGTTTAAACTAGACACTGGATCTCAGGTTAATGTAATTCCTCTGAGTGAGTATCACAGCTTGAAGGATGAGTGTGAGCTACAGCCCACCTCACGCAGACTGACCGGCTATGGGGGTGGGCAGCTCATTGTAAAAGGCACATGTGTGATGAAATGCAAGTACAAAGAAAGCGACATGATGTTGGACTTTTACATTATTGACACTCAAGCACCTCCTGTGCTAGGTCTAAAGGCATGTTTAGACATGGACCTCATCAAGCTAGTGCTATCATTGACAGCACCAGTTGAGAAGCAGACAGTCATGGAGGAGTTTGCTGATGTTTTCAAAGGAATCGGACTATTCCCAGGTGAATGCACTATTCACCTTGACCCAGCAGCAACCCCTGTGGTTTGCCCACCGAGAAGGATACCCCTTGGTCTATGTAGTCGCCTGAAGGAGGAGCTGCAGAGCATGGAGAATACAGAAATCATCGTCCGGGAAACAGAACCGACAGAGTGGGGCAACGCGTTAGTAGTGGTTGAGAAACCACGTACAGGCAAGCTCAGAGTCTGTCTCGACCCCAGAGATTTGAACAAGGCTATCAAACGCCCTCACTACCCTCTACCAATGCTAGATGACATCACACACAAGCTAGTGGGAGCACGTTACTTCAGTGTAATGGACGCACGATCAGGATACTGGACTATCAAGCTCACGGAAGAGTCATCTAAGCTAACAACGTTCAACACACCATTTGGACGCTACCGATTTCTGCGTTTACGATTTGGTCTTATCTCAGCTCAGGATGAATTCCAGTGGAAGATCGACGAAACCTATGAAGGCCTCAACAGAGTAGTCACAATTGTAGACGACATCCTTATCTATGGCAGGAATAGAGAGGAACATGACAGGAACCTCCGTGCGATGCTACAAAGATCACGGGAGAAAGGTATCCGGCTCAACCCCGAGAAAAGCATAATCGGATCCACCGAGATCAGTTATTTCGGGCATCGCCTCTCAACTGATGGCATTAAGCCGGATCCAGAGAAAATCTCCGCCATCAAGAAGATGGAGCCGCCGCAGAACCGCGCAGAGCTAGAGACAGTACTAGGCATGGTTAACTACTTAGCCAAGTTTGCCCTGAGCCTCTCCGAAATCAACGTACCCATGCGTCAGTTGCTCAAACAATCCAATGAGTTCCTATGGGACAAACAACATGACACAGCATTTCAGAAAATGAAAGACCTAATCACCAGAGAACCAGGACCAGTTCTTGCCTACTTCGACCCCAACAAAGAGCTCAGACTACAGGTGGACGCGTCAAAGTACGGACTAGGCGCAGTATTACTGCAAGAAGGAAAGCCCATCGACTACACTTCCAGATCTCTCTCAGGCAGTGAAATCAACTATGCTCAAATCGAGAAAGAGCTATATGCAATCCTGTTTGGATGTAAGCATTTCCACCAATACGTCTATGGCCGACAAGTCATTGTGGAATCCAACCACAAGCCCCTCGAGTCAATCATGAGGAAACCACTAGCCGCAGCCCCACCAAGGCTACAGAGAATGATCCTTCAGCTACAGAAGTATGACTTCACAATCATTCACCGTCCAGGCAAAGACATTCCTGTCGCAGACACGCTCTCCAGAAAGTCTCTTAGCTACCAAGACAGCAGCCTCAGTGAAGGCATGGATGTGCAGGTGCACATGGTGTACAACAGCTTACCTGTGAGTGACTCAAAACTGAAGGAGATCCGAGCAGGAACAGAAAAAGATGCACAACTCACACTGCTGAGCAAAGTCATACATGAAGGATGGCCTGTGGAAAGGAGGAAATGCCCTCAGAGCATATCTGAATTCTGGAACCACAGAGACGAACTGTCACAAATCGACAGAATCATCTTCAAAGGGGAGAAAATCATCATTCCTACCAGTCTCAGAGAGGAGATGTTGACAAAAATTCATGCTGGACATATGGGCATGGAAAAATGCAAACAAAGAGCACGTGACATTATGTTTTGGCCCGGAATGTGCAAACACATTGAGGACATTGTCGGAAAATGTTCCATTTGTCTAGAATGCCACCCATCAATTGTCAAAGAACCCATGATACCTCACCGTATCCCAGATAGGCCCTGGCAGGTCACGGCAACGGATCTGTTCACATGGAACAACAAGGACTACATAGTGACTGTTGATTACTACAGCAGATTTTTTGAACTGGACAAGCTTCACAGCACCACATCCGCAGCTGTGATCCACAAGCTAAAGGCAGCCTTTGCCAGGCATGGCATTGTAGAGACTTTAGTCTCAGACAATGGCCCCAATACAAATCAAAAGAGTTCGAGTCGTTTGCCAAGGCATGGGATTTCACACGTCACATCAAGCCCACATTACCCTCAAAGTAATGGCCTTGCTGAAAAAACTGTCCAGATTGCAAAAACACTCATGGACAAAGCCAAAGCGGACAAAAGAGACCCCTACATCAGTCTCCTTGAGTACCGCAACACTCTGGTTAACAACTTCAAGTCACCAGCACAGCTGTTGATGAGCCGCAGATTTTGCTCAATCCTTCCAAGCACCAACCAGCAGCTGCAAGCAAGTGCATGCAAAACGTGTACAGAGACAGCAACACCAAAAGAGATACTATGACAGGTCAGCTAGACTACTGCCGCCGCTGCACAATGGAGAATCCGTCAGAATCCAGGAGCATGACTACTGGAAGCCAGCAGTCATCATCCAGCCAGCTGACACTGAGCGATCGTATCACGTCCGCACCCCAGAAGGACAGGTGTACCGCCGCAATCGCAGGCACCTCCTGAACACCAAGGAACAACACCGTCATTCCAACGAGAGGATCAGTGCAACAGAGTGTGATGAACAGAGCAATACACAAAACACATCATACTTACCTGAACCTAAACCTGAACCTGATTTGTTGACCAATTCAGGAGCATGCTCAGTTCCATAACACACAAGGTCGGAACGAGAGGTCAAGCCTAGAGTTATCCTTGACTTGTGAACTGTCAAAGGGTGTAGGCGGATCGCTGCCCTAAAAAAACTGTACATCGTTATTGAAACGTTGAGATGTTTTCAGCGCTAGTTAAATGCTGAGTTTACTTATATGTTTATGCTACCTAGAACATTATGTAGAAGAAAGGTTTAAAAGTAATGCATAACATTTTTCTTTTAAAAGAAAGGGGATGTAACATTTGCATATTGAATTATCATTGGCCCGCAGGCATCTGTAAGGAATACCTATTATATTCACATGTGATCACATGCTGAGTTGTCATTGGCCTGCAGACATCTGTAAGGACTGCTATTGTTTAGGAGACCCAGGGGGTCCTAACTCCATCTTGTCCACATGGTGCTGCACTGTTGTGAGTCAGAACAGACCTGATGCTTCATTAAAAGAGTTTAAACTGTAATACTCCGTTGTCCTACAATTTATTATTTTTGTACAAAGTGTGCAAAACAAGACGCCTTCCAGTGCGATTTTTTTTTTAAACCAGTGCAAAAGATCGCGAAAACGTGATTTGCGCTGGACATAACTTGCGCTTGAAATTCCTTGCGCATCTGCGCCGGTTTGGCCGAATTGCCAGTACAATCGAACGGAAACTCTACCCTACAATGTTTAAGGAAATAGCTTATGTTTAGATTCAAGGACATTGAAATTAAATGGGTTTACTGTTCTGACAATATCGGGTGAGATTTCACCAATATTTATAGTGGGTAACAACACACCAGTCATCTGTTTCTTTTTAACATCTGTCGAAGTATTGTAAATATACTTAAAGTCATCTAGTCATATCAGCAGCTGACAGAAAATATTCAGTCATGGTAATAGAAGTCATACTAACTGGACTCAGAAATACTTAGGTGAGCTATAAATTTCTGAAAAGTACTCGACTTTCCTCTCAAAAAAAAAATCAGTGGGGAAAAACAAACTTGGCAGTTACACAATAAAATCAATAGTGTATTACAGCCACATTTCCGCCAACAAAACGCATTGCCAAGCCATTGGGAAAATGTTGAGTATCACCTTCAGCCTACACAGCATGCATACTGTCTGCATTTCAACATAATTTCACTGAAACCATTGGCTCTTGTTTTAACAGTAACTGACATTTGCAATTTGCACCCAATTTTTAAACGACCTCATTTTTACAAAGTACAAAGCAGAATACAGTAAGTTTCAGTAGGAGAGCATCAGGGAAACAGTGATCATAATGTCATCAAGTTTAGAGTAGTTATGGAAAAGGACAAGGGACACTCAAAGGTGAAGATACTCAACTGGAGGAGGGCTAGTTTCAGTGAGTTGAAAAGGGATCTGGCCCAGGTGGATTGGAAACAAAGATTGACAGGTAAATGAGCAATGGAAGGCCATCAAGGAGGAGATAGTTTGGGCACAGAATCAACATATTTTCATCAGGGGGAAAGGAAGTGCATCAAAAGCAAGAGCTTCCTCAATGACTAAAAAAATTGAGATTAAAATGAAACAGAAAAAGGAGGCGTATATTAAATGCTAGGTTCATAATACAGTGGAAAATCGAGCAGAGTACAGAAAGTGCAGAGGAGAACTGAAAAAAGAAATAAGAGTGTATGAGAAAAGTTTAGCGGGTAACAAAAGGGGACACTAATATCTTTTATAAACATATAAAGAGTAAAAGGATAGTCAAAGAAAGTCCTAAATGATTGCCCCCTTATCCTGAGACTACGCCCCCTAGTTCTAGACTCTCCAGCCAGGGGAAACAACTTCTCAGCATCTACCCTGCCAAACACCTCAGAATCTTACATGTTTCAATGGGATCACCTCCCATTCTTCTAAACTCCAGAGAGTACAGGCTCATTCTACACAATCTCTCCTCATAGGACAACCCTCTCATCCCAGGACAACCCTCTCATCCCAGGAATTAGTCTGGTGAATCTTCGTTGCACCCACTCTAAGGCAAGTATATCCTTCCAGGTGTGGTCTCACCAAAGTCCTATATAATTGCAGTAAGATTTCCTTACTCTTATACCCCAACCCCCTTGCAATAAAGGCCAACAAACCATTTGCCTTCCTAATTGCTTGCTGTACCTGCATGTTAACTTTCTGTGTTTCATGTACTAGGACACCCAAATCCCGCTGAATACCAACATTTACTAGTCTCTCACCTTTTAAAAAAGATTCTGCAGTCGGGAGCAGTGATTCAGAGCCGGTATAAAAACCGGAGAGAGGCGAGGCCCGAGACCACAGCTGGGGCAGTCGGGAGAGCAGGAGGCCAGTAACTGCTGGGGCAGTCGGGAGAGCAGGAGGCCAGTAACTGGTGAGTTTAAAAGCTCACCTTTCGCGGGCTTTTTCTTTCACAGCTGGTGCAGTCGGGAGAGCAGGAGGCCAGTAACTCTTATATAGGTGGAGCTGTTGCTAAACCCGAAACACTACAGTGTAGTGTCTCCCACCCTTCCACCTCCTCTAACCTTTTAGGGGTTAGGGGAAGTTGAAAAGGTAGGTTCAATTTATTTTATTTCAGGAGCCTAACCTAGGTGGAGAAGGTTCCAGGACAGGAGGCGGCAGTGAAAATACAACACCAGAAAACAGGTAGGTGACTGGTTGGTGAGTACTTTCACAAACTTATTCTAAGTAGAATTCAATAATTAAGCTAAATCGTAGTAAATAAAAGGGTATTGTAAGGGTTAAGTCATGGAAGGGCAGCTCGGACCCGTGTCATGCTTCTCCTGTGCCATGTGGGAAATCAGGGACACTGTCCCTGACAACTATGTGTGCAGGAAGTGTGTCCAGCTGCAGCTCCTAGCAGACCGCATGGCGGCGCTGGAGCTGCGAATGGACTCACTCTGGAGCATACGCGATGCTGAGGATGTTGTGGATAGCACATTCAGTGAGTTGGTCACACCGCAGGTAAAGGCTAGCTCAGACAGTAAATGGGTGACCAAAAGGCAGGGTAAAGGCAGGAAGGTAGTGCAGGAGTCACCTGCGGTCATCTCCCTCCAAAACAGGTTTACCGTTTTGGGTACTGTTGGGGGAGATGACTTATCAGGGGAAGGCACCAGCAGCCAGGTTCAGGGCACCATGACTGGCTCTGCTGCACAGAAGGGCGGGAAAAAGAGGGATAGGGCTATAGTGATAGGGGATTCAATTGTAAGGGGGATAGATAGGAGTTTCTGTGGCCGAGACCGAGACTCCAAGATGGTATGTTGCCTCCCTGGTGCAAGGGTCAAGGATGTCTCGGAGCGGGTGCAGAGCATTCTGAAGGGGGAGGGGGATCAGCCAGTTGTCGTGGTACATGTAGGTACCAACGATGTAGGTAAAAAGAGGGAGGAGGTCCTACAAGCTGAATTTAGGGAGTTAGGAGCTAAATTGAAAAGTAGGACCTCAAAGGTAGTAATCTCTGGATTGCTACCAGTGCCACGAGCTAATAAGTTTAGAGAGAGTAAGATAGATAAGCTAAATACGTGGCTTGAGCAGTGGTGCAAGGGAGAGGGATTTAAATTCTTGAGGCATTGGAACCAGTTCTTGGGGAGGAGTGACCTGTACCAAGGGGACGGTCTACACCTGAACTGTGAGGGAGCCGATGTCCTCGGGGTAATATTTTCTAGGGCGGTTCGGGAGGATTTAAACTAATTTGGCAGGGGGATGGGAACCTAGGTAGTGGAAAAGAGGGAAGTCATATGAAGTCAGAAATAGATGGTAGAAAGGTGAGAAGCAATAAGCAAAGGAGAGAAACACAAAGGGCCAAACTAATTCATAATGAGAGTGTGAAAAAAGCAAGCCTGAAGGCTTTGTATCTTAATGCTAGAAGCATTAGGAACAAGGTGGATGAATTAGTTGTGGAAATAGAGGTAAACAAGTATGATTTGATTGGGATTACAGAAACGTGGCTGCAGGGTGGGCAAGGCTGGGAACTTAACATCCAGGGATATACAATATTTAGGAAGGATCGGCAAAAAGGTAGGGGAGGTGGGGTAGCATTGCTGGTAAAGGAGGGGATTAATGCAATGGAAAGGAAGGATATTAACTCGGATGAAACGGAATCTGTATGGGTAGAAATGAGAAATAGCAAGGGGAGGAAAACGTTAGTGGGTGTGATATATAGGCCTCCAAATAGTAATATGGAGGTGAGGGAAGGCATAAAAAGGGAAATTAGAGAAGCGTGCGATAAGAGCACAGCTGTCATCATGGGTGACTTTAATTTACATATTGATTGGACTACCCAAATTAGTAAAAATTCTGAGGAGGAGGAATTCCTGGAATGTTTTCGGGACGGTTATCTGGACCAATATGTCGAGGAGCCGACTCGAGATCAGGCCATTTTAGACTGGGTATTGTGCAATGAGAAGGGACTTATCAGCAATCTTCTTGTACGAGGCCCCTTGGGTCAGAGCGATCATAATATGATCGAGCTCTCAGTCGAGATGGAGAGTGAGGAAATTGAATCAGAGACTAAGGTCCAGAACTTAAATAAAGGGAATTACGAGGGTATGAGACGGGAATTGGGTAAGATTGATTGGGTGGTGTTTCTGGGGGGATTGACAGTGGAGAGACAATGGCAAGCATTCAAAGATAGAATGGAAGAATTCCAGAACATGTTTATACCGGTTTGGCATAAAAATAAACCTAAAAAGGTGGCTCAACCGTGGATAACGAGGGAAATTAGGGACAGCATAAAATCAAAAAAAAGGGCATATCAACTGGCAAAAAAAAGCACCAGACCGGAAGATTGGGGGCAGTACAGGATACAGCAAAAGAGGACAAAGGGATTAATCAGGAAGGGGAAAATAGAATACGAAAGTAAACTTGCAGCAAACATAAAGACAGACTGCAAAAGCTTTTATCGGTATATCAGGAGGAAAAGACTGGTAAAATCCCAAGTCGGTCCCTTGCAGTCCGATTCGGGAGAATATATAATGGAGAATAAGGAAATGGCAGACCAATTAAACTCATACTTTGGTTCTGTATTCACAAAGGAGGACACAAATAACCTCCCAGGAATATCGGCAAACATAGGGACTAATGAGAGGGAGGAGCTGACAGAAATTAGTATCTCTAGGGATATGGTGTTGGGTAAGTTGAGGGGACTGAAGGCCGACAAATCCCCGGGGCCTGATAAACTACATCCTAGGGTACTTAAGGAGGTGGCCCTGGAGATAGCAGATGCTCTAAGGATCATCTTCCGGAACTCCATTGACTCGGGAACAGTACCCGTGGATTGGAGGGTAGCTAATGTTACCCCAATATTTAAAAAGGGGGGTAGAGAGAAAGCAGGGAATTATAGACCAGTAAGCCTTACATCGGTTGTGGGCAAAATGCTAGAGTCCATTATTAAGGATAAAATAGCGGAGCACTTGACAAATGGGGAAAGGATCGGACAGAGTCAACATGGATTTACAAAGGGTAAATCGTGTTTGACTAATCTGCTGGAATTTTTTGAGGAAGTAACTGGTAAAATAGATGGGGGAGAGCCAGTGGATGTGGTGTACCTTGACTTCCAGAAAGCCTTCGATAAGGTTCCACACAAAAGATTATCATGCAAAATTAAGGCTCATGGGATTGGGGGCAAAGTATTAACGTGGATAGAGAACTGGCTGGCGGATAGAAAACAGAGAGTTGGAATAAACGGCTCGTTTTCGGAGTGGCAGGCAGTGACCAGCGGGGTGCCGCAAGGATCTGTCCTGGGACCCCAGCTGTTCACAATATATATAAATGATCTGGATCAGGGAATTGGATGCAATATTTCCAAATTCGCTGACGACACTAAACTAGGAGGAGGGGTGGGCTCTGATGAGGATGTCAGGAGGCTACAGTGCGATTTGGACAGGTTGGGGGAATGGGCGGATACGTGGCAGATGCACTATAATGTGGATAAATGCGAGGTTATCCACTTTGGGGGTAAAAACAGGAGGGTAGATTATTATCTAAATGGCAATAGATTGGGAGATGGGGAAGTGCAGAGGGACCTGGGTGTTCTTGTGCACCAGTCACTGAAGGAGAGCATGCAGGTGCAACAGGCGATTAAGAAGGCAAATGGTATGTTGGCCTTCATATCAAGGGGGTTCGAGTATAGGAATAGGGATACCTTACTACAGCTGTACAAGGTGCTGGTGAGACCGCATCTGGAGTATTGTGTACAGTTTTGGTCGCCCCATCTGCGGAAGGATGTTCTTGCCATGGAAAGAGTGCAGCGGCGATTCACCAGGCTGATACCTGGAATGGCGGGAATGACCTACGAGGAGAGATTGAATAGTTTGGGCTTGTACTCACTGGAGTTTAGAAGATTGAGAGGGGATCTCATCGAAACATATAAAATTATGGCAGGCCTGGACAGGCTGAATTCAGAGAGAATGTTTCCAATGGCAGGGGAGCACAGAACCAGGGGCCACAGTCTAAAAATAGCGGGCAAATCATTTAAAACAGAGATGAGGAAGAATTTCTTCACTCAAAGAGTGGTGAGCCTGTGGAATTCCCTGCCACAGAGGGCTGTGAAGGCTAATTCAATAAATATTTTCAAGAGAGAATTGGATATATTTCTGAAGGCTAAGGGGATTAAGGGTTACGGAGAAAAGGCGGGGACGGGGTACTGAACTGGTAAGATCAGCTAAGATCTCAGACGAAGATCAGCCATGATCTCATTGAATGGCGGAGCAGGCTCGAAGGGCCGAATGGCCTACTCCTGTTCCTATCTCTATGTTTTTTCTATTCTTCCTACCAAAGTGGATAATTTTACATTTGCCCACATTATACTCCATCTGCCACCTTCTTGCTCATTCACGTAACTGGTCTATATCCCTTTGCAGCCTCTTTGAGTGCTACTCACAGCTTACTTTCCCACCTAGCTTTGTATCATCAGCAAACCTGGATACATTACACTCAGTCTTCAGAAGAACAGGAATAAGGTAAGAAAACGCAGCAGGGGGCAGAGGGAGTGCGGGGTCTACTGGAAGAAAGACAAAAAGAAATCAATTTAGGACTGACAGCAAAAGAATGGAAATGGCATTGAGGATCCAACTATTTTCTCTTCTAAAAGTAGCTCACTAGCAACTGGAAGAAGTGGATTTTTGCACTCCCAGGGAAAATTGTATTTTCCTATAATCAGTGGTGATTGCAACCTAAAACAGTTTAATTATTCTGCATAAAGTACACGTGTCAGGTCTTCATTTATTTGTGACTACACTTCAAAAGTATTTCATTGGCTGTGAAGCACTTCGGGATATCCTGAGGTAATGCGAGGTACTAATGTAAATGAAAAATCTTTCTTTTCTTTTGGTGTCCTGAAATTGGCACACGTGCAAAGTTGGTTTCCTCCTTTTCCTTTTACTGCATTGATACTGGTATAAAGCCAAGAGCTGAGGGGATACATTTGTACACTAGTTTTCTTGTGAAATTTAAGTTCTGTTGGGTTTACAGTGGCAGTTTTATGTTGTTATTGCTTCATTGCTATAACTTAAATAAAACTGCTCATGTAAACTGAGTCTATGGCTCTGGCATTGCAGCTACTCGACAATCACTGAAAAGGAAATATTTTATTTGTGTTTTATTGTACATTGATGAACATTAAACAGTGAATTAGTGTCACAAATTGCAGCAAGGTGACACGTAAAGGTGTAATATAAATCAGAGATGATGCATTGTGCAAAATCATCCAAATAGAAATAGTTTGATGTGTTATCTTCTGTGTTTGTCGTACATTTATGAAAATAACACATCCAAGAATGGACTCAAATGAACGAATCCAAATGAGAAAGGTATGTCTAAATTTTGGGTCTCATTTGATAAAATGATTAATCTCTTTCACATACTGACTAACCTGTTGTGAATTTCCAGCTTCTGTTTTGATTTCAGCCTTTCAGCATTTGTATCTTTGTTCTCTCTCTACAAACAGATGAGCAGTGAGATAATAATTCCGACAAAGTGAAATTGGTCCAAGCAAAGGAAACATAGAGACCCGCGTTTTCCTTTCGAAAACCAACAGTTTTCAGATGACTTTGTAGCGGACTGGGGCAGTATGGCTTACTTTTACAGACCTGCCTCAAAAAGTGTTCACCCAAATTTAACTTGTTGGAAATCGTCAGTCCCAATAACGGCTCCCTTGTGCCCATTCTGAAGCATTTAAATGAGGGTGAGTGGTCGTTGCCAAACTATTCCTACAATTTCCCCCAATTAGTTCTCTGAACACAACCGCAGGAAACAACAGCACTATAAAAGTGTTGGTAGGAACAACATAGCAGTATCCAAGAAGTTGTGGAGTCAACTTTGTTGAAATTACTGCAGCTTTCTAAAACTTTCCCAGGGCAATATTTCTTTTTTTTGTGTGTTCTGGAGCTTCACAAATTTCCTGCCATTTAAAGTGGGGGACTGGATTTCCGGTGGCATTCCCCCTTCTTGCATTATGAGCTGTGAGGCCTCACAGAAAATGCATCACTGCCCATGCTTCCCTAAAAGGTCTGACTCCGATTTCTCTGCTCTCAATGGGGGCGATGTTAACCCTACTCACTCAGCAGAAACCTGGCGGGTGGGCAGTTAAAATCGCCCTGGCTCTTACCTGTCTGAAAGCTGCCATGATCGCAACATCTGCAATTTTAACCTGCTCTCCTGAGCAGGCAGCAAGGACACACGCCCGGAGCCAACAGGGTCCTTCTTTACATATGCATGTTGCTGCCCGGTGACATCATTGAGACCCGACTGTAATTTTAACTCGGGCCTGAGTGGGGAATTTACCTAGAGTTAAAATCAGGGCCAATTGGTCTCAGAAGGCTAAAAGTCCCTCTGGCGCCTATCGAGGAGTTATGCTAACTGCTGGTTAGAGACTTGCAGCCAGCTACAGCATTATCTGTAGCAGTGTAAGTGACTGCAGCTTTGAATTGTGTCTGTCACTGGATCATTCCAGGAAGGCACTCTGTCCCATTAGTCACAGGCAGCAGCTCACCACTGTATGAAGGTCACTGATGCTGTGCTCAGGTTGGCCTTAAAGTTTGTTATTCTGACAGAAACCTGTCTCACGGGTTACGACAACTTGCCCATACCAAAGCCTCCCCCACCTGGCTATACTTTCCACCACCAGCCCCGGCCAAACTGCTGCAGTGGTGGTGTGGCCCGTAACACCAAGTCACACCTTTGTGTCTCTCCCTACTTCATTGATACCATTTCCCCCTTCACGCATCTCACCTTCTTCCACTCCCTTGATCCTCCTTTCAACTCTTTATTCTCTAACAACTGCAAGCCCCACCCCATGGTTTTCCCCGAGACATCCCCCCTCCTTTCATCCCTCAGCCACTGCACTGAGTGATTCCTCATCCGTGTTGGTTTCAATCTACATCTCAGCTTCCTTCATCCTCTCTCCTCTAAATTCACTCCCCTCCTGTCCTCTTTAGACCTCCCTCTTTATATAAATTCTTCTACCCATATTCACGGCCACCCCCTCAACCATGCCATCTCCCGTGGTCGATGTTATGCCTGCACTTTCTCCTCTTCATGCTGCTCTTCCTCCTCCTGCACTTCTTGCTGCCCATGTGGTGGTAATGGCTGCTCCCTCGTTATGGCAAAGTTATTCAACATGCAGCAGACGACCACAAATCTGGTTAAACTGTCAGGGCTGTACTGCGAATCTCCCCCCGAACGATCCAGGCAGCGGAAGTGTTGCTCGAGCACAGTGACTGTCTGCTTGGTGATATTTCTGGTGGCAGCAGGACTCTTACTGTAGGCCAGCTCTGCAGCTGTGCCTGGTCATGAGCCATGTCTGAACGGGATAGCCCTTGTTGCCCTGTAGCCAGCCTGTGACCTGGTGGCGTGGTTGGAATAAAGATGGTACAGAAGACTGGCGCAGGATGAATGAATCACTAATGAATTATAGAATCATAGATTAGAATCATAGAATGGTTACAGCATGGAAGAAGGCCATTCGGCCCGTCGAGCCCATGCCGGCTCTCTGCAAGAGCACTTCAGCTAGTCCCACTCCCCTGCCCTTTCCCCGTTGCCCTGCAAATTTTTTTCCTTCAGGTACTTATCCAATTCCCTTTTGAAAGCCTTGATTGAGTCTGCCTCCACCACTCTTTCAGGCACTGCATTCCAGATCCAAACCACCCGCTGAGTAAAAAAGTTTTTCCTCATGTTGCCTTTGGTTCTTCTGCCAATCACCTTAAATCTGTGTCCTCTGGTTCTCAACCTTTTTGCCAATGGGAATTGTTTCTCTCTATCTACTCTGTCCAGACCCCTCATGATTTTGAACACCTCTATCAAATCTCCTCTCAATCTTTCCTGCTCTAAGTATTGTAGGGGGTTTCTCTTGCTCGTTCTGGTCTCCTACCAGGCTTCGTGCAATAATTACCCTTGAGTGGTTCGACCCACTCTTCCCTACGGTTCTAGACCTTGGACTTAGGTGCAGGGAACTGTAGTGCAGAGAAAGACTCAATAGACCAGGTTGAATAGCACGAAATGGATGCTTTTATTATTAAACAGTTTGCAGCATTACAAAATACACATCATAAGCACAAATCAAAGCGACTACAAGCATGCACATATCTATAAACTTGATTCCATGGAAATGGGAAACACACGGCACATCGAAAAAGGGGAAACACATTACGATTACCCTTACCCTCTCCCTCCCCTTATACCTAAACTAAGTTTCGACTTGAGGAACTCGGGATCATGCTCACCACTTTCAAACTCGCGAAAAGGAGGGGTTCGCAGCCTTTTTGGCACAGCTTTCCGTCGTCACGTGGATTTGGAAACTTCTGGCGCAGCTTGTTTTTCTCTCTCTCTCAGGCGATGAGGCAGTGGACACAGCCTCGGTGAGCGCTCGTCATGGCTGAAATCCGCTAAGTCTGTTGTGGATTTGGATTCATGGAGCAGTTTCTGCCACCGATGTGATATTGAATAACTGGATGCACATGGGAGAGTCCAGTGAGGAAAACACCCCGAGAATGGGATGTTGAGGCACGGGAGTGCTAGGCCCGGAATGTCCTTTCCCTCCGGCCTGGATCGTCGGTTTTCCTGAGGGTGTCTTCTTCTTCGGCCTGGGTCGTCGATGATCTCCTGACAACGGTACCCGGGCCACCCTCGTCGTCTTCTTGTCGTGGCCGAGCCTTGTCTGGCTGAACACCGACCACGTTGTCCTTTTCCGAAATGTCCGTCCGAAACGTCCTGATCGAATTCCGAAGCTACCGAGGTAGAAGAGGCGTGCTGATGGACTTTTCAAAATCCATAGTTATACCCTTTTGGGCCAGCCTTATCTCCCGCCAGATCATAGTCCAGTCTTTGTAATATTTTTGGCGGGCAGAAATCTCTGCAGGGGCGCTTTGTCTTGTAACAGGAGCCGGTGATAGCTTTAACTGGCCTTCCTGGCCGATAATGTCTTTTACTTTGTCACCGTAACTCGGTTCGCATATTGATCAGTCTGGAGATTTCCCTTGATGGCTGTTAAACGGTTTTTCCTTTGTACATTAAATGGGTTTAAGTGTTCATGCATTGTCCGCCCATATCTTGATGGGCCCCATCCTGTTGCCTGAAACTGTCTTGTACTTAGAATCCAATTGAATATGTATGCCCATTTCCCTGAGTTTCAGTTTCCCGATACTGGCTTTCGCGGGCTTACTGTTCTCAATCCACAAGCCTGTCTGGCTTGCAGTAACAGAAATCAAATGGTCCAAGAAACTGATCATGAGGTCCGGCGGCCATTTTGTGTGCCCTTTTATCAAAGGTTTTATCTGTACAAGCTTCTTTTGGTCAATAAAGCTGTGTTATTAATCCTGTTGTCTCGTGTGATTATATAATGAAAAATTTTGAATCTTACAGTCCCCCCTGTGATACTGATAGCTTGCTTACAGTATCAATAATCCTTGGTGAGCAAATTTTTTTTCCCGATTCCTCACGTCCAAACATTCCCGGTAATTAACTATCCATGACCCCCATGACACATGCAGTTCCCATTTCAGAAAAATTACCTTGTGTACAATTGGACAATCATAGGCAGTATTACCTTAAACTATAACACACTAAATCTTTCAGATGTGAAGGGCCCAATGCTTCTTGCACCACCTGCATACACCTTTTATTAATCAAAAAAACAAACTTCACCAAACGGCTATAACATTACAATATTCACACACTTAAACCCTGCAGTATCTGAAAATCTAAAAATGGAGGGACGCTTTTTAACTTTTAACGCTAGCTGCTTACACTGGGGTGTCCTCTTCCCCCCACTCGTACATAGCGTTCTCTCCATTCTCCTGTGTTCTCGTGCCTCTGGAGGCGTTTGCCTCTCTTGCAATGCACGAACAATAAAAATATTACAATTAAAACCTGACACACTACTAGGATGTGGGATGCTATTCTAATCCAGGCCGGGATTTCTATATTGGTGAACAGGTCCCACCATGGTGGGGTGACTATGTCCAATATGTCTTTCCCTATCTCTATTGTCTTCTGCTCCAGTGTGTAGAAATGCTTCTGTGAAACTATAACGGCTTTTACAATCTTGGTGAGGTGTTCGGGGAGAGGGGGAATGACATAACCAAAATGCGTGACGAATCGCTGCAAGTCCGTGAAATTCTCTTTTACAGTGAGATGAACGGTGGAGGGTGCAGGAATCGGGACAATCCGTTGTTGTGCCACTTGAACTTCAGCCCTGGGTTTGAAACAGAAACTGCTGTCACTGACCGGACACCCCTCGTGCTGTCCATGGCGGTAGTGAGGCGCTGCAGTGGTGACACAGTATGTCCCACCTCCGATGTACGCCACCTGCGGGGGCACATGGTCCTTTGCCATTGCCTCCATGGTGCAATTTATCGGCTTCGCGCTAGCGGCTCTGAACCCGCACTGTGGTTTCAAAAAGGCATTCAAATGCTGGGGGCACAGGATGATATGTGCTCCCCGGCTACGACACCCCGAGAGGTCAGTGCCTGTCATTGTACGCTCCCATCTGATGACATAAGATGGGACCACTGCGTAACAAATGTGCGCACCCCCCTGAATGACTCCAATGTTCTCCACCCTGTATACCGGGGCGGGCCTTGCTGCGGGACCCAACACCGGCATCCTTATTACGATTCCCACGATAGTGTGATTCGAGCGTCCGCAGTCCACTGGGACTGGGTACGCCTCTGCGGCTAGTCTGAGCTGGCACGGACTTAATGCGTTCTCGAAAGGGTGGAGCGCTTGCAAGTGCTTGTTGCTGATCCAGGACGGGACCAAACTTTGTTTTAAATCCTCCAGATTACTGCGGCCCTTGCCCAGTAACCACGCCCCGTATAGCACACAAGCCTCGTTCTGCGCAGCCTGATCGGACGCATTCCGATCCTCCTTAATGAGCGCATTTACTGTCCTAGCTTGCTTCTCCAGCTCAGCAATTATTTCCTTTAAGTGTAGTGTCATGGCTTGGTCTTCATGCAGCTCAGAACCCACTACCTTATTTTCGCTTGTCAGTATGTTCCTCAACTGGGTTTTTAAACCATTGATCTGTGTCTGCAGCTCCACATTGTCTAGAGCGTTGACAACAGACGTTCCGGTGTTAAAAGCAATGAAAATGTCATTTACAGTACCCCTTCTTTGCCTCCCTACCCGATCCAAAACTTCCTGTGGTGTGGTGTATAATTTGGCCTTGTCGATGTCGGCAAAGTCAAACTCGTAAAATTGTCTGAACATTCGGGTTAACAGTACCTGGTACAACTGTTCCGTCTCTCTGGGACACCACTCCGGCAATCGTACCTCAGTGAGGTTTAAAATCACTGAGGCCACCGCGTAGTGTACCCCTTGGTACAGCACCTGACCGGTGGGTACCAATACTAACCAGTTCCCGGGTCCCTTTGTGATGGTGGGGCACCCTTCCTTCTGGGCTAGTGCTACCGGGATTGTGGGCAGGGGCTTGCGTGGGCGGGTGATGAGTTCAGTGGCGTTTACCGGAATCGGGGAGTATGGGGCTCCGCACGCCCGAGTGCTGACATCCCATCTCATCCCCTTTCCTTCGTCCTGCCACTGCCTCTGGAAAAAGATGGATACGCCCTTGGGGCAGACGCGTTTCGAACCCCACATACAGACATATATTCCTTCATCTGGTTCCCACCATTTGTCCCAACACACACGTAACTGTCCGTGAGTCCCCGTAATTGTCCGATGGGTATTGTTACCCAGTCGCTCCCACTCGATAGTAGAGTTTTTCATGTCCTTTCCCAGCTTTCTTAACCACCACCATCGACTTAGTGGTACGTTCCCATTACACACCAAACAGATCTTCTTTCCCATGGTAACGCTGACTCTGGGTGCAAGGATTCTCACCCGAGGGCACATTAATGAAGTCTCTTGGTAGGCGAAACCGAAATTGCTGGAGTATTCCGTAGAATTTGTCCCCAGCCATCCTGGCCATCTCCCTTGGTGGAAGTAGGTGGCGGTTTCCTCAACCTCTCGCTTCCCCGTCCCATCCGTCGCGATGGGGGCTGTGTCCCCGGAACATCCGAACACGATGACGTCCTTGGTGCGGCCCCGGTAGGCCAGCCCGCACCCGATCACCGTGATCCCTACGAGAATCCTTTCCATTGTATCCCTGGTTCCTGTAATCGACAAGATGATGTAGCCAGGCTCCCAACAGGTGCTGGCTTAATTAAACGGACGCGCGGGTCCCTTGACCCTGCTTCCAAACAACCACACATACTGGGCAGACTTTGAAAACTATTCTTTAAACATTCCGTCATTTCAAACTTTTCCCATCTTAAACTGACATTAAAATGACTTATACTTGACATCATCACCTAAACCTATATACAGCGCCGCCCCCCTTCGGGCGGCCTACCTAATTCCTGTGAGGGCTGCAGCGCGCCGCTTCCTGTGGCGGGGCTGCACTGATCTTTGGCTTTGATCCCCCGCAGCCTGTCTCTGCTGAATGGGAATCGTGCCTCTCTCGGGCTGCTCTGTATCGAGGTTGGGGAAGATAGGGAGAGTTGGACCATTGCTTTCTGGGCTGGGGCTTTCGAGTCGACCTATGAGGGGCTGCCTTGGGTGAAGCTCCCAGGGCTGACGGACCGGGGGTTGGGACTTTCACCGTCACAGCCTGTGGTCCCACCACAGCTGCCGGCTCCGGCTCCCTTCCCTCTGGCTCCGCCCCCCCGGGGCCGGGATTTGTGGTATCCGACTCTACCTCACCTGTCCCTACAGGTAGTGAGTCTCCTCCCCCAATCCCTACCTCCCCTGAGCTTGAGTCGAGGGCGGAATCTTCGTCCTCTGACTCATCCTCCTCCGTGATCGGGTCAAGGGCGGGGTCGAGCTGTTCGGCCTCCTCCCCGTCCGAATCCCAAATCAGGGGGGAGACCTCCCACTCCAATGGGATGACTCCTCCCTTCACGCAGGCCACTGTTCCAGCCTGTGTGGTCTGTGACTCTGTCGCAGGCTGGGGATTTTCGTCCTCAGACCTGGCCACTGTTGTTGGCCCTTGTGCACCCGCCTTAAACAGTTTGCACTGGTTAATGTGAAACCATTTTGTACGTCGGGGCACCTTCACTGCATAAACCATGGGGCTGGCCTTGTCTACAATGCTGTAAGGCCCCATGTACAGTGGTTCAAAACTCCCCACCCGGGCATAGTTCCTAACCATGACCTGGTCTCCGACTTCCCACTCTTGTTGCTTACGAGGTTCCAGCAACAGCCGATTGCCCTGATGCTGTCTCCCTATGTTCCCAGCCGCCTGCCCATAAATCTGTTTCAGGCGCTCCAAAAGGGTCTGGACGAACTTGTCTCATTTCACCTCTTGGAGTTGGCCCTCAGTGAGCACCGGGGCTAGTACATGGGTGGGTGTTCGCATGATCCTCCCAGTCATTAATTCGTGCGGGGAGTATCCCGTACTTTTGGACTGGCTGGCTCGGATCCCCATGAGGACTAAAGGCAGGACCTCCGCCCATTTCTGGGGCGAGCCCATTGTCTCTTTCCTCAGCTTTTCCTTGAGGGTCCGGTTCATGCGCTCAACAATCCCGGATGACTGGGGATTGTAAGCTACGTGCCACTTCCCTTCGATGCCCAAGAGCATGAGGGTGTTCTGCATCACTTGACCGGTGAACTGACTCCCTTGATCGGACTCAACAAAACGGGGGACTCCCCACCGTGAGAACACTTCCCGGATCAAGATCTTGGCAGTACCCAGTGCCGTAGCTGTTCTGCACGGGAAAGCTTCTACCCATTTGGTGAACACGTCCACCAGAACAAGGCAATACTTATACCCGCCCTGGGCGGCGGGCAGGGGCCCTATGTAGTCGACCTGAATCGACTGCCACGGTCCCTCTACCCTCCTGATGTGTCCCATGGGCACCTTCCTTTTCTGGGGGTCTGGGTTGTTTGCAGCGCACACAAGACAGCTCGCACAGAACTCGCGGACATCGTCTCTAAGTCCCGGCCACCATCCCGCCTGCTCTACCCGTTGCCAAGTAACCTCAGGCCCGGGGTGTCCTGCCCCTGGACCCTCGTGGGCCAGTTGAAGGAATTCCCTCCGGTGCTGCTGCGGCACAACCCACTGCTCCTCTCGGAACAGCATGTCTTCCTTGACTGAGAGGGCTGCCGTACTGTACGGACCCTCTACCTGCTTGCCCTCAACAATGGCTTTTAGGGCCGTTTTGAGGGCGGGATCCAGGGTTTGGACGGTTTTTAGGTCTAGGGGCGGTGTCACCCCTGTGTTCCCTGGAGTCCCCTCCCCGCCTTGGATCGCCGCCACGGGTCCGGGTCCATAGGGGCCCCAGAGAATGCCGTTGCGGGCACCCTCCCTGGCTAGCGCATCTGCCTGCTGGTTGCCCTGACTGCGGGGTTCTGTGGTGGAATGAGCCTTCACCTTATGGATGAACACATCCCCTTCCTCCCCCACAGCTGCCAGGATCTTTTCCAGCAAGGGCTTAACTGTTAAAGGCCGTCCGTCCGCGGAGGTATATCCGCGGCGGGACCAGAGGGGGGAGGTATTCCGTACACGAATTGCACGTGAACATGCTGTCCGAGCAAATAGTGTATGGGGTCGGGAAGATTTCGGGGTGGGTGACCACGTACGCCACCGCGGACAGTTCAGCTTGCTGTGCGCTCATAGTGCTGGGGAGCTTAATTGCCAAGGCAATGTTTGCCGCAGGGTCATAAACTCCACACCCTGTGAGTCGTTCGCCAGCAGATACCGTGCTGGAACCGTCTACATAGATCTCGCGGCCTGTGGGGTGTATCCCGGCCCGTAAACCTATGTTAACCTCCCATACCCCTTTGACGGAACACCGATGGGCTGTTCCGGGATATACTATGTTGGCTGCGAGCTTCGGCTCGCAGAGACCTTTAACTTTGAGATCCATCTGGGAAAGGAGGAGGGTCCAGCGCGCAATCCGGGCGCTGCTTACAGTCCCATCCTTAATCCTTCCATCCAGAAGCATCTTTGTGGGGGTGTGATGGGTGAGGAGAGTGATGGGAGAGGTTCCTGTGAAGATCACTGATCTGTTCACAGCCCAATGCGTGGCCAGGAGATGCCGTTCGCAATTGGAAAAACTCCTCTCCACATCCGTGAGTACCCTGGAGGAATAGACCACTGGTCTCAGCTTGCCGTGTCGCTCCTGGAGCAGCACGGCGCTCAGGCTGTCCCCACTAGCGGCTACTTCCAGGAAGAACTCCTCTCCCCCATCTATGGCCCCTAAGGCTGGCGCGGTCTGCAGATCCCTTTTCAACTTCTCGAATGCTGCCTGACACCCCTCATCCCAAGACCACTCGACTCCCTTGTGTAAGAGTCGGAGTAGCGGGGCTGCTGTGGCTGCGTAGTCCTCGATGAAATCCCTGCAGTACCCGGTCAACCCCAAAAAGGACCTTACACCCGTTACTGTGTTAGGGATCGGTAGATCTTGCACCGATTCCCGTCTAGCCTTATCTATGGCCCTTTCTCCAGCGCGGATGGCCAGACCCAGGAATTTCACCTCTTGCTGGCCGATCTGTGCTTTCTTTGGGTTTACCTTGAAACCCTTCCTTTCCAGCAGTTCCAATAATTCGGCTAATAGTGGGCCGTGCTCCTCCCTTGAGTCCGTGAACAGGAGTAAGTTGTCCAGATACTGCACTATCTGATTGGGCTGGCTAAATTCTTTTAAACTTCCCGCCATGCATTGATGGAAAATGCTGGGGCTGTTGTGAAAACCCTGCGGCAAGCAGTTCCAAGTGTACTGTTGCCCTTTAAAAGTAAAGGCAAACTTGTACTGATCCTCCCGCCGCAACGGAATGGACCAAAAACCGTTCGAGATATCCAACACTGTGAACGTGGTCGCGGAGGCTGGAATACTCCCTATTAGGTCGGCAACTGCTGCTACCGTGGGCGCGCAGGCTGGGATATTACTGTTGAGGACTCTATAGTCCACCGTGGCCCTCCATGAATTGTCCGGCTTCTTTACCGGCCATAATGGGGAGTTCACGTGAGTGGCTATTGGCCTCAACACGCCCTGCTGCACCAATGAAGATATTGCTGTCTCCATGTCGGGTTCTGCCTCCTTGGGGAAGTTATACTGCTTTTGGGGTCGGATCATGGGGTCCCCGTCTACGCTGACCTCAAACCCGGTGACCCTCCCACAGTCGTGCTTGTGGGTGGCAAACGCGGTCAGATTGTCCGACACAAATGCTTGCAAGTCCGTTGGGACGTCCGCGACCAGAAGCTCAAGGTCGTAACCCCCTGACGGCTTCATGGTGCACAGGGTCCCCTTTTCCCCCTTCCCTGGGATCACAACTACCTTACCTAATCCATTCTCGGCTCCCCAGAGACAGTGATTTCTAAGGTCCACGAGGATCCCGTGTTCCACCAAGAAATCAGCCCCGAGGATGCCTTTCCCACCCCCCTCATTCCACTTCAATAGGATGCACGTCCATGTGGTGTGGAGTGCTCCCAAATGAATGGAGAGCGGGATGGAATACGCGCCAGCCTGTTCTCTGCCTGTGAAACCCGCTACTGAGAATGGAGCCTGGGTAGATAGAGGTGAGGCAAAAGGCTTAGCTGTGTGGATCACAGTGCATGATGCTCCCGTATCCAACAGGTAACTACCCTTTTCCTTCTCCACCTCCATCTCCACAACGGGTCTTCTCCACGCGTCATAACGGAGCGGACACAGGTAGACGGGCTGCGCGGGCTTCAGTCATTGGGGCGCTGCGGTTGGGGCTGGGGGAGCAACAGGGTTGTTGACAACTGCCACCTTCCCCTGCGAGGTCATTAGAGACCGCATTGTCTGTAAAATCGACTCAATCGCGGTGGGATCCACAACTGCACCAGCTCCTGGTGCTGGGGCAGGGGCTACGGTTTGGCTTTGGGTTGGTGCTAGGGCAGGAGCTACGGTTTGGTTTTGGGCTGGTGCTGGGGCAGCAGTCTGGGCTTGGGCTTGGACTGCGGGAAA
Source organism: Somniosus microcephalus (assembly GCF_052327205.1). Classification (NCBI taxonomy): domain Eukaryota; kingdom Metazoa; phylum Chordata; class Chondrichthyes; order Squaliformes; family Somniosidae; genus Somniosus; species Somniosus microcephalus. The sequence continues at coordinate 172,179,042 of NC_140999.1, read as the reverse complement.
TTTCCCTCTATTATCCTTCCACGGATTTCTACAGTCCCCGCGCCAATGACCCTCCTTTCCACACCCGTAACAACTGCTCTTGGCTTGGGGGGCACGATTCCCCTCCTGATGCCATTCCTTTTTAGCAGGAGCTGCAGGCCTCGCCTCATGCACCTTTCCCTTTGAGGAAGGCACACTCCTACTCTTGTTGTTCCTGTAACCTATCGTGAGCTGATCAAGTACTACTTCCTCCGTGGAGCGGGGGTTAGTGGGGTCAAACCATGCCTTGGCCTGCTCCCTCACCGACGGCAAGCAATTGGCGACCAGACACCGGAGCCAATGAGCCCTTTGGCCATCATTTAGCGCGTCCCGGTCCGGTCCTCCCGGGCAGCTGCGCCGGTACACTGGCCACAACTTTCCGGTGAAAACCCATGGGGGTTCTCCTACTAGCTGTATCGTCCTTTCCAATCGGAGGAACGGACTTCCATCACCCACCCCTATAATCTCCAGGATCTCATTCCATATCTCCTCGTACGTTTTTCACCCTCTCTTGCTCTCGTCAGGGAGAAATTGGAGGAGCGAACTGTCCAGGGAGAACAGCAGCATTTTGGACATTTCGGCCCCATCGCAGTCATTAACTGCTGCGGTTTGCTCCACGTCCCGAAAATGCACTGAGGGATCTCCTGACTCGGAGAGTTTTGGGATGTCACTGATCATTTCCCTTAGCTGTCGTGCGCTATGGGGCATTATGATCTGATTCACAAGGGGTCCATCCGCGCCATCATCTTCGTTCGGACCGAGCCTCTGGTGTCGCGTGGGACACATCGGCGCCGGTCCCGACCCTACTACCTGGTGTTGCTCTACCTCAAGAACCCCTGTGTCCGACTCCTCCGTTTCCTTCCCCGGAGTCCAAGACACATCATAGGCAGGAGGTGCTGAGGGCTCGGGGGTTGGTACCCTAACTGTCTCTTGTGGAATCGGTCTTTTGGATTCCTTGGCTAACAGTAGCTGGCTCGCTGGCGGGTTTATGAGACACACCAATCCGTTTGCCTTGGCTAGGGCCGTTCTCAGGTCCTCTAGCTCCCGGTGGCAAGCGCTATGGTCGGTGTTCTCAGACCTATCCTGCATGGCCATCTTATAGGCTGCCCTGGCCCCCAAGATACGTTCCTCCTGTGTCGCTACCTGCTTGGCTAGGCGGAAACATCTCTCTCTCATCCTACCTTCACTGGCCTTGGCCTCAATGACCTGACATTCCAAATACTCTATCCGGGTCTCATGGTGGTGGGTTGCGGATTGGCGTTCCTGATTCAGCGCGTTGAGCGATTGAATCAGTTTCTGACCTCCCGCAACCTTTTCCTCTACTTCTGTAAGCAGCCCTTTGATCTGGGCTGTCTGTGCTACAACGACCTGGTCCAAAAGCTGGACTTGCTTCTTGTAACACATCAGCCAGACCACCTTTTCTACAGATCTTTTGTGCTCTTTGCTTTCTGTCCACTTGATGGCTGCGTCTAGCGGGCGCCTATCCCTTAATAGGTCAGATATCCATTGTTTTGTAAGGTTTACCTTCCCAAAAACATAATCCGCTATCCTCTCATCCATCACATTTCGTTTATTTAAACCTTGATCTAACACGCTACATTCCTGCTGCCAAGGTCCTGCCGCGGTCGCCATTTCTGTAGGGGGTTTTTCTTGCTCGTTCTGGTCTCCTACCAGGCTTCGTGCAATAATTACCCTTGAGTGGTTCGGCCCACTCTTCCCTACGGTTCTAGACCTTGGACTTAGGTGCAGGGAACTGTAGTGCAGAGAAAGACTCAATAGACCAGGTTGAATAGCACGAAATGGATGCTTTTATTATTAAACAGTTTGCAGCATTACAAAATACATATCATAAGCACAAATCAAAGCGACTACAAGCATGCACATATCTATAAACTTGATTCCATGGAAATGGGAAACACACGGCACATCGAAAAAGGGGAAACACATTACGATTACCCGTACCCTCTCCCTCCCCTTATACCTAAACTAAGTTTCGACTTGAGGAACTCGGGATCATGCTCACCACTTTCAAACTCGCAAAAAGGAGGGGTTCGCAGCCTTTTTGGCACAGCTTTCCGTCGTCACGTGGATTTGGAAACTTCTGGCGCAACTTGTTTTTCTCTCTCTCTCAGGCGATGAGGCAGTGGACACAGCCTCGGTGAGCGCTCGTCATGGCTGAAATCCGCTAAGTCTGTTGTGGATTTGGATTCATGGAGCAGTTTCTGCCACCGATGTGATATTGAATAACTGGATGCACATGGGAGAGTCCAGTGAGGAAAACACCCCGAGAATGGGATGTTGAGGCACGGGAGTGCTAGGCCCGGAATGTCCTTTCCCTCCGGCCTGGATCGTCGGTTTTCCTGAGGGTGTCTTCTTCTTCGGCCTGGGTCGTCGATGATCTCCCGACAACGGTACCCGGGCCACCCTCGTCGTCTTCTCATCGTGGCCGAGCCTTGTCTGGCTGAACACCGACCACGTTGTCCTTTTCCGAAATGTCCGTCCGAAACGTCCTGATCGAATTCCGAAGCTACCGAGGTAGAAGAGGCGTGCTGATGGACTTTTCAAAATCCATAGTTATACCCTTTTGGGCCAGCCTTATCTCCCGCCAGATCATAGTCCAGTCTTTGTAATATTTTTGGCGGGCAGAAATCTCTGCAGGGGCGCTTTGTCTTGTAACGGGAGCCAGTGATAGCTTTAACTGGCCTTCCTGGCCGATAATGTCTTTTACTTTGTCACCGTAACTCAGTTCGTATATTGATCAGTCTGGAGATTTCCCTTGATGGCTGTTAAACGGTTTTTCCTTTGTACATTAAATGGGTTTAAGTGTTCATGCATTGTCCGCCCATATCTTGATGGGCCCCATCCTGTTGCCTGAAACTGTCTTGTACTTAGAATCCAATTGAATATGTATGCCCATTTCCCTGAGTTTCGGTTTCCCGATACTGGCTTTCGCGGGATTACTGTTCTCAATCCACAAGCCTGTCTGGCTTGCAGTAACAGAAATCAAATGGTCCAAGAAACTGACCATGAGGTCCGGTGGCCATTTTGTGTGCCCTTTTATCAAAAGTTTTATCTGTACAAGCTTCTTTTGGTCAATAAAGCTGTGTTATTAATCCTGTTGTCTCGTGTGATTATATAATGAAAAATTTCGAATCTTACAGTATGTAAAAAGAAAAAGATTAATGAAGACAAAGGTAGGTCCCTTACAGTCAGAAACGGGAGAATTTATAATGGGGAACAAGGAAATGGCAGAGCAATTAAACAAATACGTTGGTTCTGTCTTCACAGAAGAGGACACAAATAACTTCCCAGAAATGCTAGGGAACCAAGGGTCTAGTGAGAAGGAGGAATTAAAGGAAATTAGTATTAATAAAAAAATTGTGCTGGAGAAATTAATGGGACTGAAAGCCAATAAATCCCCAGGGCCTGATAATCCGCATCCCAGAGTACTATAAGAGGTAGCCATGGAAATAGTGGATGCATTGGTTATCATCTTCCAAAATTCGAGATTATGGAACAGTTCCTGCAGATTGGAGGGTGGCAAATGTGACCCCACTATTTAAAAGAGGAGGGAGAGAGAAAACAGGGAACTACAGACCGGTTAGCCTAGCATCAGTAGAAGGGAAAATGCTAGAGTCCATTATAGAGGATGTGATAACAGGACACTTGGAAAATATCAACGGGATTAGACAAAGTCAACATGGATTTATGAAAGGGAAATCGTGTTTGACAAACCGACTGGAGTTTTTTGAGGATGTAACTGGTAGAATAGATAAGGGAGAACCAGTGCATGTGGTGTATTTGGATTTTCAGAAGGCCTTTGATAAAGTCCCACATAAGAGGTTAGTGTGCAAAATTAAAGAACTTGGGATTGGAGGTAATATACTGGCATGGATTGAAAATTGGTTAACAGACAGGAAACAGAGAGTAGGAATAAATGGGTCTTTTTCAGGGTGGCAGGCGGCGACTAGTGGGGTACCGCAGGGATCAGTGCTTGGGCCTCAGCTATTCACAATATATATCAATGATTTGGATGAGGGAACCAAATGTAATATTTCCAAGTTTACTGACGACACGAAACTAGTGGGATTGTGAGTTGTGAGGAGGATGCAAAGAGGTTTCAAGGCGATTTAGGCAAGTTGAGTGAGTGGGCAAATACATGGCAGATGCAGTATAACGTGGATAAATGTGAAGTTATCCACTTCAGTAGGAAAAACAGAAAGGCAGAATATTATTTAAATGGTGATCGATTGGAAAATGTGGATGTACAAAGGAACTTGGGTGTCCTTGTACACCAGTCACTGAAAGCAAGCATGCAGGTGCAGCAAGCAGTTAGGAAGGCAAATGGTATGTTGGCCTTCATTGCAAGAGGATTTGAGTACAGGAGCAAGGATGTCTTACTACAGTTATACAGGGCCTTGGTGAGACCACACCTGGAGTACTGTATGCAGTTTTGGTCTCCTTACCTAAGAAAGGATATACTTGCCATAGAGGGAGTGCAGCAAAGGTTCACCAGACTGATTCCTGGGATGGCAGGACTGTCGTATGAGGAGAGATCGGGTCGACTAGGTATTCACTAGAGTTTAGAAGAATGAGAGGGAATCTCATTGAAATGTATAAAATTCTGACAGGGTTAGACAAACAGGGAGGATGTTTCCCCTGGCTGGGGGGGTCTAGAATGAGGGGTCACAGTCTCAGGGTACGGGGTAGGACATTTAGGACTGAGATGAGGAGAAATGTCTGCACTCAAAGGGTGGTGAACCTATGGAATTCTCTACCACAGAAGGCTGTGGCGGCCAAGTCACTGAATATATTTAAGAAGGAGATAGATAAATTTCTAGACACAAAAGGCACCAAGGGGTATGGGGAGAGAGCGGGAATATGGTATTGAGATAGAGGATCAGCCATGATCATATTGAATGGTGGAGCAGGCTCGAGGGGCTGAATGGCCTATTCCTGCTCCTATTTTTCTATGTTTCTATGTTTCTAGAACTACCCCAGCTTCTCCAGTCTATCCATGTAACTGAAGTCCCTCATCCCTGGAATCATTCTCGTAAATCTTTTCTGCACCCTCTCTTAGGCCTTCACATCCTTCCTAAAGTGCGGTGCCCAGAATTGGACACAGTGCTCCAGTTGAGGCCGAACCAGTGTTTTATACAGATTCATTCTAACTTCCATGCTTTTGTATACCTCTATTCATGAAGCCCAGGATCCCATAAGCTTTTTTAACTGCTTTCTCAACCTGCCCTGCCACCTTCAACAATTTCTGCACATATACCGCTAGTTCTCTGTTGATGCACCCCCTTTAGGGTTGTACCCTTTCGATTCTATTTCCTCTCTTCATTCTTTCTACCAAAATGTATCACTTTGCACTTTTCATCTGCCTTTTTTGAACAAGGGTGTAACATTTGCAATTCTCCAGTCCTCTGGCACCACCCCCATTTCTAAGGAGGATTGGAAGATTATGGCCAGTACCTCTGCAATTTCTTCCTTCACTTCCCTCAGCATCCTAAGATGCATCCCATCTGATCCTGGTGACTTATCTACTTTAAGTACAACCAGACTTTCTAGTACCTCCTCTTTATCAATTTTTATCCCATCCAGTATCTCCTCTCCCTCATCCTTCACTATGTCTATGGCAGCATCTCCTTCCTTGGTGAAAACAGATGCAAAATACTCATTTAGTACCTCAACCATACCCTCTGCCTCCATGCGTAGGTCTCCTTTTTGGTTCCTAATCAGCCCCACCCCTCCTCTTACTACCCATTTACTACTTATATGCCTATAGAAGACTTTTGGATTACCTTTTATGTTAGCTGCCATTCTATTCTCATACCCTCTCTTTGCCCCTCTTATTTTCCTTTCCACTTCTTCTCTGAACTTTCTATATTTAGCCTGATTCTCAGATGTATTCTCAACCTGACATCTGTCATATGCGCTCTTTTTCTACTCTCTATCTCTTTCGTCAGCCAGGGAGCTCTGACTTTAGTTGCCCTACCTTTCCCCCCAGTGGGAATGTACCTCGACTGTACCCGAACCATCTCCTCTTTAAAGGCAGCCCATTGTTCCATTACAGTTTTGCCTGCCAATCTTTGATTCCAATTTACACAGGCCAAATCTGTTCTCATCCCACTGAAATTGGCCTTCCTTCAATTAAGTATTTTTATTCTAGATTGCTCCCTGTCCTTTTCAATAGCTAATCTAAACCTTATGATACTATGATCACTGTTCCCTAAATGGTCACCTACTGACACTTGCTCCACTTGACCTACCTCATTCCCCAGAACCAGATCCAGCAATGCCTCCTTCATCGTTGGGCCGGAAACATACTGATCAAGAAAGTTCTCCTGAACACACTTCAGAAATTCTTCCCCCTCTCTGCCCTTTACACTATTACTATCCCAATCTATATTAGGAAAGTTGAAGCTCCCCATTATTACTACTCTATAGTTCTTGTATCTCTCTGTAATTTCTCCATAAATTTGCTCCTCCATATTTTTCCCACTAGTTGGTGGCCTATAGAATACACCTACTAGTGTAATGGCACCTCTATTATTTCTTAACTCTAGCCATATAGATTCTGTCCTTGACCCCTCCAGGACATCCCCTCTCTCCAGCACTGTAACATTCTCCTTAACCAATGCTGCCACACCACCTCCTATCTTTCCTTCCCTATCTTTCCTGAACACCTTATATCCAGGAATATTTAATACCCAATCCTGCTCTTTTTTGAGCCAGGTCTCCGTCATTGCCACAACATCATATTCTCATGTGGCTATTTGCGCCTGCAGCTCACCAACCTTGTTTACTATGCTTCGCACATTAACATACATACACTGTAAACCTATCTTAGACCATCCTGTGTTCTCTCTTAGTTTGACCCCACCTAATACCTTACTATTTCTTACTTTAGTGCTATCCGTCTCTCCCAATCCTTTGTTTCTCCTTTGTAATGTTACATTGTAGGAGTCTACATACTCCTAACAAAATATACTGAACTCGGAGAGGTTCAACAGAAAAGGTTTAATTGTTGAGACTACATGTTGATCACAAAAATGGCGTCAGAGACTACACCAAGTCCGACTGCCTTTCATCAGTCCACAGCTTCGACTGCTCCTCCCCCGCTCTGGACTTAACTAACTGCTCCTCCCCCGCTCTGGGCTTAACTAACTGCTCCTCCCCCGCTCTGGGCTTAACTATGTTGCAGATCGAGTTTCTTAAAGGTGTGATCCTTCTTAAAGGCATGACGCCTGATTTATAGTCTACGGACCGAAAAGCGGATTGTGTCCTTTCTGTGATCGGTACGCCACACAGCTCCCCCCCAGAATCCGCTAGTAGGGAGTGTACGAACTGGCGTGGTGGCTTGATGGCATGGCCGGAACGGCTCTTGGCGGTTGGTGTCGGGAGCGGGGCGGTCAGACGCGTCGGGCTCTTAGGCGGTCTGCCCCGCGGTGGGGGTTGGCCCACTTGAACGGGTTCGTCGGGCTCTAGGTGCGCCAGCTTGAGCCGGTCGACCGACACCTTGTCAGTTCTGCCGCCCACTTGAAGGAGGAAGAACTTGTTCCCCGTCTGGAGTACCTTGTAGGGTCCGTTGTATGGGGGCCGTAGAGGTCCTCGGTGGGCGTCATGGCGCACGAAAACAAATTTGGCCATGTGCAGGCTAGGTGGTACGCGGGTTGCTGGTTCACCGTGCCGGCTGGTGGGTACCGGAGCGAACTGTTGTGCTTGGTTGGCGAAAGCGTGGCGTTGCTGGTCAGCCGACCAGGGGGTCGTGGCAGTGGGCAGGAACTCTCCGGGTACGCGCAGTGGCTGGCCGTACACGAGTTCCACCGCCGAGGCTTGCAGGTCTTCCTTGACCGCGGAGCGTAGGCCAAGTAGCACCCACGGGAGGCAGTCGATCCAAGCCTCGTCCTCGAGGCTGGCATGGAGGGACGCCTTCATGGACCTGTGGAATCGCTCGCACAGTCCGTTGGCTTGGGGGTGGTAAGCCGTGGTGCGGTGAATGGCCACCCCGAGGTTTCGGGCAATGGCGGCCCACAGATCAGAGGTGAACTGCGGGCCTCTATCCGACGTCATGTCGGAGGGGACGCCGAACCGAGCGACCCAGGTCCCGATGAACGCCTTTGCGATGTCGGCGGTGGTCGTGGACGTCAGTGGAATGGCCTCGGGCCAGCGGGTGGTACGGTCCACGATTGTCAGCAGGTGCGTGTGACCTTGTGATGGCGGCAGGGGGCCGACGAGGTCGATGTGGACGTGGTCAAACCTTCTTTCTGGCACGGTGATCTCCTCGAGTGGGGCTTTGACGTGCTGGTGGATTTTGGCATGCTGGCAAGCTATGCAGGATCTGGACCAGACACGCACATCTTTGCGCAGGCTGCGCCAGACAAATCGGTTGGCCACCAGTCTAATGGACGCGCGGGTGCCGGGGTGTGAGAGGCCGTGGACGATGCCGAACACCCGTTTTCGCCAGGACGCCGGGACTACGGGGCGGGGTTGCGCCAAGGAGGTGTCGCATTTGACTGTGACGGCGGACGGGCCGCAGGCGATGTTGGTTAGTCGCAGCCCTGGGAGGGTTGTGGGCGCGGAGAGCAGATCGGGGTCAGTGCGTTGCTCCACTGCCAGTTGAGCATAGTCCACTGCCAGGTGGGCGCCGTGGACGGCGGGGCGGGATAGGCAGTCGGCCACCACGTTGTCTCGACCGGAGATGTGCCGGATGTCCGTGGTGAATTCGGACACCGCGGCGAGCTGGCGTTGTTGCCTGGCTGACCACGGGTCCGCAGATTTCGCCATCGCGAATGTCAGGGGTTTGTGGTCGACAAACGCGGTGAAGGGGCGGCCCTCCAGAAGAAATCTAAAATGGCGGACTGCCAGGTACAGTGCGAGGAGCTCGCGGTCAAAGGCGCTGTATTTGGCCTCCGGGGGGCGCAGTTGGCGGCTGAAAAAGGCCAGCGGTTGCCAGGCCCCGTTGACCCACTGTTCGTACACGGCACCGACCGCGTGGTCAGAGGCGTCCGTGGTGAGGGCCACCCTGGCGTTGGGCTGTGGGTGAGCGAGCATGGTGGCATCGGCGAGCGCCTTTTTGGTCAAGTCAAAAACGGTCAACATGTCCTCCGACCACTCGATCGCCATTCTGTCTTTCTTACCCCGGAGGGCTTCGTATAGGGGCCGCATGAGGGAGGCCGCTCCGGGAATGAAGCGGTTGTAAAAGTTGATCATCCCCAAGAACTCCTGGAGGCCTTTGATGGTGGTAGGCCGGGGGAACTGCTGGACGGCTTGCACCTTGGCGGGCAGGGGAATGGCTCCGTCCTGCGTGATGTGGTGGCCGAGGAATTCGATCCTGCTGAGGTCGAATTGGCACTTGGCTGGGCTGATGATGAGCCCGTGCTCACTGAGCCGCTGGAACAGGGTGCGGAGGTGCTCGATGTGTTCCTGCTTGGAGGAACTAGCTACCAGGATGTCATCCAGGTAGACAAAGAGGAACTTCAGGTCCCGGAGGACCGAGTCCATGAGCCGCTGGAAGGTCTGGGCCGCGTTTTTGAGGCCGAAGGGCATTCGGAGGAACTCGACTAGCCCAAAAGGGGTGATTATGGCCGTCTTGGGAACGTCGGTGGGGTGGACTGGCACCTGATGGTAACCGCGCACCAGGTCGACTTTGGAGAAGACTGAGCGGCCGGCCAGTCTAGCTGAGAAGTCTTGAATGTGCGGTATGGGGTACCGATCCGGCGTGGTGGTGTTGTTTAGGCGCCGGTAGTCCCCGCAGGGGCGCCATCCCCCGTCGGGTTTGGTGACGATGTGGAGTGGGGAGGCCCAGGGGCTGTTGGAGCAGCGGATGATGCCGAGCTGTTCCATTGTGGCGAACTCGGCCCGCGCGATCTCTAGCTTGGCCGGGTCCAGCCTGCGGGCGTGGGCATACACCGGTGGGCCTGTGGTGGGGATGAAGTGTTCTACCCCGTGCTTAGCAACTTTCGCGGAGAAGGTCGGGTTGGTGAGGGCTGGGAACTCAGCCAGGAGTGCTGAGTAGTCGTCTGTTGAGCGGGCGCGGCACTGCCACGCCATTTCGGCGGGTTGGGGGGGGGCCATGGCGCCCGGGATAGGTGACATGGTGTTCATGTCCACGAGGCGGTGCCGAGGCATGTCGACCAACAGGCCGTGGGCGCACAGGAAATCCGCACCGAGGAGCGGGGAGAGCACCTTGGCGGTGATAAACTCCCAGTGGTAGCGGCGGCCTGCGAGGTCGATGGTGACGGTGTGGGTGCCGTACGTCCGGATGTCGGTGCCGTTGGTGGCAGCCAGCGCAGGGCCGCGGACGCGGGGATGATGCTGCGCTGCGCGCCCGTGTCGCATAAGAAACGGCGTCCGGAGGCGCTGTCCGTAACGTACAGCAGCGCGCCTGTTTGCCCCACGGCCATCGTGTAGGCCGGTGTGGGGGCGGTTGGAAACGTGCAGGGATGGCTGCAGCGGCGTGCCCGTGCGCCGAACCGGGTGTGGAAGTAGCAGTAGCCCTGGGTCGGAGGGCCTGGGGGACATGGGGGCCTGGGGGGCCTCGTGGCCGAGCTGTGTGGCCGCGCGATAGAGGGTGGGACGCACGCCGACGCTGCGGAGGCCAGGTCGGGGGTGACGGCATGGTTGGAGCCGGCGGACAGGAGCTTATCGGCTTCTTCGGCCAGGTCCTCGAGGTCCGTGAGGCTGGACGCCACGATTGCCGGGCGGATGCTGGGGGGTAGTTGGCGGATAAAGAGCGTGCGGAAGAGGGTGCCGGGCGGTTTCTCGTCGGTCAGAGCAAGCATGTGTGAGAGCAAGTCTGACGGCGTGGAGTCACCGAGGCCCGGGAGGTCGAGGAGGTGGCAGTTGCGCACGAATTGGGAGGCTGTGAATTTTTTAAGGAGCGCGGCCTTGAGATGTGCGTACTTGCCTTCCTCCGAAGGGTTTTGTAGTGTTGTCCAGACTTTCGTGGTTGTGGAGCTGCCCAGGGAGGCGAGGAGGTAGTTGTACATCGTTGCGTCAGCGGTGATGCCGCAGAGTCGGAATTGCGATTCGGCTTGAAGGAACCAGGCGGTGGCTAGGTTCTCCCAGAACTCCGGCAGCTTCACAGAAATTGCGTTTGTGTCAGCCATGGTTACACTTAGGAGTCGTCCTGAGCGTTGGGGTCACCAATGTAGGAGTCTACGTACTCCTAACAAAATATACTGAACTCGGAGAGGTTCAACAGAAAAGGTTTAATTGTTGAGACTACATGTTGAACACAAAAATGGCGTCAGAGACTACACCAAGTCCGACTGCCTTTCATCAGTCCACAGCTTTGACTGCTCCTCCCCCGCTCTGGGCTTAACTAACTGCTCCTCCCCCGCTCTGGGCTTAACTATGTTGCAGATCGAGTTTCTTAAAGGTGTGATCCTTCTTAAAGGCATGACACCTGATTTATAGTCTACGGACCGAAAAGCAGATTGTGTCCTTTCTGTGATCGGTACGCCACAACATCCTGATGCCCATCCCACTGCCAATTTAGTTTAAACCCTCTCCAATAGCACTAGCAAATCTCCCCGCAGGTCCCACCTCCCCCAGAACCAGTCCCAACGACCCAGGAATCTGAAGCCTTCCCTCCTGCACCATCTCTCCAGCCATGCATTCATCTGCTCTATCCTCCTATTTCTATACTCACTCGCGCGTGGCACCGGGAGTAATCCTGAGATTACTACCTTTGAGGTCCTGCTTTTTAATCTCTTTCCTAGCTCCCTGAAATCTGCCTGCAGGGCCTCACCCCTCTTTCTACCTATGTCGTTGGTACCGATATGGACTGTGACCTCTGGCTGTTCACCCTCCCCCCCTCAGAATTTTGAGCTATATTTCAAAGTGAAGAGTAGGCCCCACCCATGCTCTTTTGTTTCTGCTGAAGCAGCAATTATCAATATAATAAATTCCTCCCATTCAGTTACAAAGGCTAAGTAATAACCCTTGGTCTTAACTTGTGAGTTTAACTCCAGAATGTACAAAGCTTTACAGAATTGTGTCCATCTTAAAGCAGATTTACAGAGCTGAATGCCTTTGCAATGTGGAATTCTGTCAGTATCCGGAGCTGACCATTATTTGGGATCATTTGTCACCAACTATAATTGAGAGTTTCTGTACCTTTACACATTAAAACCAAGTGTTGTATGTGGGCAACAAATTAAATGGCTTGAATGACATGTTCTCAGATGAATCTATTTAAATGCTTGGTTTTAAATTCACGGTGAACTCAGTGGTCGGAAACCTGAGTCTTTATAAGTTGCAGGATCACTTTCACTAGATCATTTTGCAGACTTCTATTGAATGGGCCAAGTCATCTTGAACAGGACTGCATGGATAATTTATTTGTTAAAACACTTTAAGGTGTAGTGCCAGGTACACCTGGAAATTTAAAACATTAAGCACGAGACCTTTTTAAATTGAAGCCAAAATTTCTCAATGATTTCACCCAGATATTTTCCCTTAAGAAAAATTATAGGATTTGAAGTTAATGACTGGAATCATTTCACCATTTCAGTGTTACCCCATCTATGCAGAGATCACTGGTTGGTTGATATCAAACTGAAAAAAAACACATTTAAAATGGTGATGTATAATATGAATCCCAGTGCTCTGTGGGATCATACATTAGTGCTCCATCTCCCCACACTGGTGAGTTCCTAATCTCGGGAGCAAGAATGGCCTGTTGTTCCCTCATAGGGAAGAAAATCAGCACAACAGCTGTCATTGTGCAGCCCCTACCAGGAAGCAAAGAGTGGCCATGATAGAAGCCTGGGACTGGACTGCCTGCTTACCCTCTCAACTGCAATTGGCACAAGGCCTGTAGAAACCAGAAAAATAATGGGTGTTTATCTACAAATAATTATTTTTAAAAGACCAGTTTATAACAAATAACTGTAGTTATTGTAAAAATGACACTGGGCTTGTGTAGCTGCAGCTTATTTCAACGTCCCTGAAATGGCCATTTCTTGCATATATGAGGAACTCCATTGCTGGCAAGTTAAAATATCAAACCTTTGTTTAAAAGGCTCTGAAGAGCAATTACATGATCTCAAAAAAGTTATATTGTTAGAAATCTCTTGCCAGATAAACCTGTAAGTAAATATTGATCAGTTTTGGGCCTCAAACAGACATTAGGCCTCTTATTTACATATTTACATGTGTGTCAGCCAGTGGCTCAGTGGGTAGCACTCTCACCCGAGTCAGAAGGTTGTGTGTTCATAGTCCCACTCCAGAGACTTGAGCACAAAAATCTGAGCTGATACTCCAGTGCAGTACTGAGGGAGTGTTGCGCTGTTAGAGGGAGTGCTGCATTGTCGGAGGTGCCATCTTTCGAATGAGACGTTAAACCAAGGCCCCGTCTGCTCTCTCTCTCAGGTAGATGTAAAAGAACCCATGGCACTATTTCGAAGAGGAGTTTGGGAGTTATCCCCGGTGTCCTGACCGATATTTATCCCTCAATCAACATAACAAAAACAGATTATCTGGTCATTAGCACATGCTGTTTGTGGGAGCTTGCTGAGTGAAAATTGGCTGTCACGTTTCCTATTACAACAGTGACTACACTTCAAAATTATTTCATTGGCTGTAAAACACTTTGGGACATCCGGTGGTCGTGAAAGGTGCTATATAAATGTAAATCTTAAGTCTTTTTTTATGCATTAGGCTAATGCTTGTTTCTGGCATGGGCACTGCAGTACGATTTTTTGTCCTTTCTCAATATAGCGGGCAGTGTAACTCTAGCCAGAAATGTGTGAGCGCCATATTGGGAACTTAGTAGGCCTGATAGTGCCCAAAAAACAGGCTCTGTGTGGCTGCATTGCTAGGCCATGATCTTTTACATTTAGAGTGCATGTTTGATTTAATGTGAATACAATGGCCCGTATTTTCCATTGCCTACGGGTGTGTACGAGCTGTGTATACATCGGTAGGAACATCGGAAATGCCGGTTTCAGGCATGTGAAGCACATGCGCTGAAAACAGGCATTTCCGATCTGTCAAGAACGCTCTTGACAGACCGGACGCCTGCCCTGGAGAAGGGCCTCTGCGGGGGGGAGAGTTCCACTTTCGGCAGAACCTCCGCCCGCAGAAAACCCTTAGAAATCTTACGCCTGGTAAAAGCAGGCGTAAAGCCTGCTTTTACCAGCAGAAGAGTTTAAAAAAGTAAAACAAAAATTCACTCATTTATAATTTAAAAATACTTTTAAAAAAGGTAAGTTTATTTTTAGCCCCATAAAAAACTTTAATTTTTTTCTTCAAAAAAATAACATTTTGTTTAAAATATTAAATTTAATGTAATTTTAACTAATTTTTAAAATGTGATGGTTTTTAAAAAATGTATTTAATGTTTTAGTGTCTTTTTGGGGCCATCTCCATTCATACTTTTGACAGGTCTATCTGTCAAAAGTATGAAGGGAGATTCCCCTCTTTCATTGGCTCGCCTGGCCCCTGGGATACGTGGGCCCTGCGCATTTCGACAGTGGAGAGGCCCAGGAGTGGAAGTGTCCGGACCTCGGGAGCCCTCAGGTAAAGGCGTAGATTTTTTTCCCGATAGGAGATATCTGCACGCAGGAAGCCTCCGATCGGAAATTACGGGCCATAGTTATATAAATCATAACAGAATCAGATATTCACTATTAATACAACAATATTGGCAGTGCACACTTTTTATCCAAAATGGGATGTTTGAGTCACCAATTTTCCAGTTTGCAACAGTCACCATGTGAGCCTCCAGGCAACAGATTGTGCACCTCTTTAAACCCATTAACCTCTTCAACATCAGTGGGGCAAATGCCCTACCACACGTAGCAACCTTGTTATGTTAGATGGAAGCCTGAAAACTCCTTTTAAATGCAACCCAAATCGAGACCATGGGAGAGAATTTCCATGGGGATTCTCCCACTCGTCTGTTGAAACTTCAGTGGGGGAGCCGTGGAAACCACAGATGCTTTCAAAGTTCTTCTGCCAAAGTTACAGCAGACAAGCAGGAGAACCCTTGAGAAAATTCAGCCCCTATGTCCACACTGAGCACCTAATTTCAATCCCAACATTAAACAAACAAAAGCCTCAGAAATGGCATGTAGGCTATAGAAGGTTTGACTCAATTATTTCATCATAACTGAATTACTAGGTTAAGTTAAGAGTTACATTCCTGAGCCCACTGTGGTTTGAAATATAAATGGTATTGTTTTAGGGATATGCTTTAAAAATATTTCTGTTCAAATTATCTCAGAACATACTTAAAGTATCCTTTTAATAGACAGGATGATCAAAATCATTGTGATAAAATGAACATAATTCACTTTAAGGACTTTTGAATCGTCAATGGGGAACGCTTAGTTTCCAGACAGCGAAGAGGAAATGGTATGTTAGGGTTTTTTCCAAGATTTATGGGGATTTCCTAAATCAGGCCCTACATAAGAATGTAAATAAGCTGTCCCAAAAAGCTAGTGCTGAGGCTTGCCTTGGAGGACTCCACAGGTCTGTGAGGGTCCTAGGAGCACCTCGAAGATCCAAAGAGCCACAAGGGTAGGAAGTTTTTCCTCCCACGATCTTTGGGCTTTGGAGCCTTCTGGAGACTGCTGAACAGCAGCAGCCAGAACGTTCTGATGACATTGGCCAGAAGCGCAGCTGTTTCCATCCCCAGATCCCAGAACAAGGCCCTGCCAGGGGGTGGGCCTGTGCCTGGAGAGCACAGTCTGGGACAGCAAATTTGGAAGCACTGGTCCTGCAGCCAGCACAGCACGTCTCCAGTACACTGCGCCTTGTGCACACCTGAGAGGACAATCAGCCCTTTATTTCAAATAAGATCCACCCTTATGATTGTATCTCCCCGCCCCTCCCACACACGTTTTTAATACTGAATGAATAGTTTGAACGCAAGCAATTGTTCCGAAAAGGGTCAGGTTAAGGCTGTCACTACTTTGTCCATTTAAAGGAAAGAAAACTAGAAGTAGTGTTACTTCTGCTAAAATACTACTGCTTTCTTATAATTTTGTCAGGTGGTTCTGCTCTCCACCTGCTGTTTACCATCATGTGGGGAGATGGAAATTCTGATGACTGCACTACAAAGGAGCTTTTGTTTTTATGGTAATATGGTCTAATCTCCGGTTTCAAATGACTATTTCAATGAAAAGGGAAAAGTTATTCCAATTGTGTACTCATCCATACGCCTTATATTATAAAATAAAAGTCAATGACTACAGCGGGTGCCTGGAGCATTCCCAAATATAACTGGCAGGGTTTCCTTCGTCTGAACAAGCTCTGTTAGAAAGAGATCTGTTGTAACAAACACTTCCTTGGTCTTGAAGGGTAAGTTTAATTATTGATAGAACAGGAGTCCAAAACTTAACAAGATGAATCCATCTTAAGAACTATTTTACTGTTCCCCCACAAGATTGTAGCGAGGTGGTAATTCAAAGCTATGTCCCTTCCCATATCTAATTACTGTATATGCAAGTGTTGGAAGCTGATTATGAATCTCTGTTACACTTCTTTTTCTGCTTTACGCAGACTTAATTGTGATGTTGAATGCAAAAAAGGAAAAAGATGACATGGTATTTTTATTTTGTTGAAAAGACTTAAAATTAAATCAATTTAAGATTTTAGTGGAAAACGTTATTTTATATGAAAGCAGCAGTATCTGGTCAAATCAGAGGTTCAGCTAGAAGAATGAATGTTGTACACCATTGCCTGTTGTTGTCTCTCTTCCTCAAACTTGTTACTGCTTCAATAAGAAGAATTTAATCAGTAAACTTCATTGTATTATAGTAAAGTAAGGCAAGGCTAGAGTGAATAGGTTTTCTCAGTGTGGACAAGTAACAAGAAATACAGATATAAAAATTCTTGTAAATGCAGTGTAACAAGAAAATAATTTAGAATTATTTATTTGTTCAATTATTTATTTGTTATCAAAACCATTCATTTTGAAAGTCCAGGACAGGAGATGACAACATGAGAAAGCAGAGTAGGAGATGAGCCACATGCTATGGGGAAGTGGGAAAGAAAGAAAGAAAGAAGAAAGAGAGAAAGACTTGCATTTATATAGCGCCTTTCACGACCACCGGACATCGCAAAGCACTTTACAGCCAATGAAGTACTTTTGGAGAGTAGTCACTGTTGTAATGTAGGAAACATGGCAGCCAATTTGCACACAGCAAGCTCCCACAAACAACAATGTGATAATGACCAGATAATCTGTTTTTGTTGTGTTGGTTGAGGGATAAATATTGGCCAGGATACTGGTGAAAGGATTCGCAAATTTCATGTCTCCCCCGAGGATTTACTTTTGGTTTATTAAAGAAACCCTGGTTGGACTGAGTTTAAAATCCAGGGCACAACAAGATGGCTGCGGACAGCCTCATGGCCAAAGCCTGTAAGTTTCAGTTTGGACTGACAGCTTGTATTCTGATGACTGTGAGAAGGAACTTTCCAGAACTTGAATGCAGACAGACCTTCTGCATTTATGCATTAGAAGCAAACCCAGTGGCATTCAGGCCTCTGATTAAAAGCCATCAAGGTTGTTTGCACAAACAATCAAGAGCAGACAGGGCCTATTGAATATGTAGTGGGACAAGCTCAGCTGCATTCAGGCCTTCGTTTAGAGAACGTCAACATTGTTTACTTAAGTACTTCAAAACGATCAACAGGGCATTCAGACTGGAATGGCCCCATCACGAAACCAGTTGGACAAAGGGGAACACTGATGAGACCAGTAAAACCGATTACCGGCCATCCAGGTCGATGGGCCCAGATCGGTACCTTTTGTATGAGTTTCAATACGTCCAGATTAGACAAAAGAAATGAGCTGATCTGGCGGGAGATAAGGGCTACTGGGAAGGGTATAACTAGTCCCTCGGGAGGCCATTTCTCTCTCTCTCTCCCGCCTCGCCTCCGGTGCCCTGCCTTACCATCAACCCAGCAAGAGGATCGTCGACGAAGAGCCCATCCAGTGAAGTAGAATACCCGCAGTTACGTTCAAACTACTGGGGTATCTCTGTTTTGGGTGGTGAAAACCTAAGACATCGGCAGGCAACAGGGCACGGAGCAGGCGTTTTCAACATCCTAGACTGGTGAGCATCAATTTTCTGGCCCATCACAAGATAATCTAGATAGGTGTAAAGGGTGGGAGTTAAGGGGAATTGCTAAAGTGTCATTTTAGTCATTTTCCCTCGATGTGTCCATTTCTCCTCCCCCATTAAGTGTAATTGTGCTGCATCCATAGTGATTTTCTCTGTATAGTAATTGTTCTCTATTTTAATAAACATTGGTTTTCTTTGCACCGAACCACTGGTCTCATTTGTCTATATCGCTACTTGTAAATAAGTCCGGTGGTCAGAACCAAAGGGGAAGTGATTCAAACCGCACAGGGCTGGAGCAGCTCAGACACACGACTGACTGACCAGACACAAACCCCAAACCAAAACCCCCTACACCGGGGATAACTCCCCTGTTCTTCTTCGAAATACTGCCATGGGATCTTTTACGTCCACCTGAGAGAGCAGACGGGACCTCGGTTTAACATCTCATCCAAAAGACGGCACCTCTGACAGTGCAGCACTCCCTCAGCACTGCACTGGAGTGTCAGCATAGATTTTTGTATTTAAGTCTCTGGAGTGGGACTTGAACCCACAACCTTCTGACTCAGAGGCGAGAGTGCTACCCAATGAGCCACAGCTAACACTAAATGAGAAGAAAAGCACAAGATCAGGAAGTGGGATGGAAGAGGAGCCGCACAACATCAGCACTCCAGCTTGGTTAACCTTAGCATCGCATTCATGAAGTTACCATGAAGGGTAGCGCATTCTGCACCCCATGAGCTGTATACTGCCTTGGCTTGAACTGAATTTAAAAAGAGATTCCATTTCAAAACAATCTGAAGGCCATTAGGACAGTTTTCATTTCCAGTTTAAAACCTCAGTTGTGATCTATTGCTACACATCTAAGACAGCATTTAGATCAAATTAGCGTCAGTTTCCACATGTACGCTGACAACACCCAGTTCTACCTCACCTCCATTTCTCACGACCTCTCCATGGTCTCTAAATTGTCAGACTGCTTGTCTGTCATCCAGTTCTGGATGAGGAGAAATTTTCGCCAATTAAATATTGGGAAGACCGAAGGCATTGTTTTCGGTCCCAGCCACAAACTCCGTTCCCTAGCTGACTCCATCACTCTCCCGAACATCAGTCTGAGGCTGAACCACACTGTTCGCAACCTTGGTGTCATAGTTGACCCTGAAATGAGCTTCTGACCCCATATCCGCGGCATAACTAAGACCGCCTATTTCCACCTCCATAGCATCGCCCGTCTCTACCCTTGCCTCAGCTCATTCGCTGCCGAAATCCTCATCCACGCCTTTGTTACCTCTAGATTTGACTATTCCAATGCACTCGTGGCTGGCATCCCACGTTCTACCCTACATAAAGTTGAGGTCATCCAAAACTCGGCTATCCATGTCCTAATCCGCACCATGCCCCGTTCACCAATCATCCCTGTGCTCACTGACCTACATTGGCTCCTGGCTAAGCAACGTCTCCATTTCAAAATTCTTATCCTTGTTTTCAAATCCCTCCATAGCCTCGCCCCTCCTTATCTCTGTAATCTCCTCCAGCCCCACAACCGCACCGCCTCCCCCCCCACCCCACCAAGATACCTGCGCTCCTCAAATTCTGCCCACTTGAGCATCCCTGATTATAATCGCTCCACCATTGGTGGCCGTGCCTTCTGTTGCCTAGGCCCTAAGCTCTGGAATTCCCTGCCTAAACCTTTCCACTTCGCTACCTCCTTTAAGACGCTCCTTAAAACCTACCACCTGCCCTAACTTCTCCTTATGTGGCTTGGTGTCAAATTTTTTGTCTTATAACATTCCTGTGAAGTACCTTGGGAGGTTTTACTACATTAAAGGCGCTATATAAATAAAAGTTGTTGTTGTTGTTTCTTCCACCAAAGCTAGAGATTGAGGAATCTCTGCAGAAATTCTATCTGCTGGTATATTTAGATTTTCAGAATGCATTTGATAAGGTGTTTCACAAAGGCTTGTTTGAAAAAATTCAGGCATATAGTATAAGGATCGAATGCCCATTGGAAATTCCATATCAGAATCTTCCATTGTGAGTGAGAGCAAAAAGATTCCCATAATCTCACAAGCCCTCAGCCTGCCTAGCAAATACATCTCTGTCTAGGTAGAAAGCACTAAAAAAAAAGGAAAGGACATTGAAAAAGCTCTTTTCTAACTCTAATAATCAGTGCTCAAATATCTTCAGTCTTCAGGGTCCAAGGTAAATCACTTCCACTAGTCTCTGCTGTTATGGGCAACAGGTTTGCCGCATTTAAATCATTCTACGTAACAGCATATCGAGTGTAGCTCTTGGGATTTTGCCATCCCAATGTCATAAACCATCATTTAAATATATTTTTTAAATGATCTCAGTGGAGAATTAACAAGTGGATCACATGGAGGCCTAAACGGAAATCACAAATTAAATTTCTGCCGTTATGGGGACTGAAACCTGAAAGATATGACTCCTACCCAAGAATGTAACTCCCAAAATGCAGGAATGTTGAATGAATGCCACAGAAACACCAAAATAAATCTTGAAATTTTGGTCCCAAGTTGATAAATAATCTATGGAAAGGAAATAGGAAAAAGGAGATGGTCACAGTTGAAGAGCTGGCCCCAGCCCAGACCTGGTGCAATTAATGGCTTTGTTCTGTTCTGCGATTTCCATGATTTTATGATTCCAATATTGAGCCTGTAGCCATTTACTTGCATGTTTCTTTGTAAAAATTTGCAGTTACAAATGCAATTTCCCTCGCAGCCTCTCTGAAACAGATATAAAACACTGAGCCGTTGTTCAAAATTACAAAAGCAGTAAATCAGCTTAAGCTTTGTTATTGATTCCAGCTTGTTTGACCACAGTACAACTAACAGGAAGGGGTGATTAGCCAAAGACGCATTTAAGAACCAAAAACTGAGATATGCAGTTACATCCAGAACCGAAGTGTAATTGCTGACCAGGCTATTAAACTCAGGGATCATAGCAGTGTAGTTAATTGTGTTTAAGTGAATAGTGCAAAACTTATCATTCCTCTCTCTCTAGTTTCAGTCACACACACTCACAATCATTATTGTTGCCATTGTAATTCTGGGATAAATTGGCATTACTTTTCTATTCATCTCATGTCAGTGGGTTACATTACAGATGGAATAATTTTTATATCAAAGTAAATGCCTTCTTCATGCAATCTCAACATTGCTTCCAGAAATGCAGAGATCATACGGCTTTCCCAAAATTTCTCTCGGAGACAGAAAACCTGATCAGTGGGAGAATAGTATTGTTATCAATTCAATGTGCTGAGCACACAAGTTGGCTGCATGATTTCATGAACTTTGTATAATTAAAGTGCCAACTCACTGTCTGAACTGAGAGCATAGCAATTCAAATTATTTGCCAATTGTGATAGTTAATTCCTAGTAAATATAGCATTAGCAGTTTCCCAAGAAATTTTATCCTTGGATCCTGATTTCTGTAAGAAAAGAGATAAAAAGATCACTAAGCACTTGTCAACACTGTCTAGCTAATTGTTCAGTCAGGAATTTAATTCAAAACAAAAAGCAGTTCAAAACATGAAATCGGTCAAAACATGCTGGTCTCAAGGAGAATTTTGGCAGTGGACGACAGTAGAAATCATACCATTGGACGACATTTTACACGTGGATCGGGATTTCGCATTTAATGTTTCATGCAATGAGAGTGAATGGAAGATGGCTTGATCGATTGTAATTCAATACAATAGGAGCGAATAGCAAATGATCTGCTCTATTGGACTTGAGAGTTGAACTTTGGTACTGATGGTCTTGACTTCCTAATGCTTCTGCTTTTGCTTTGTTCCAATGTGGGGAAATGGGGTGGCAGGGGGAGGGAATGTATCTCCTGGTTGGGGTCAGTTCTCGGTTGCAAGTGGAAAAGTGTGTCATTCATAGCAGTTAAAGATCCCAAGGCATTTTAAGCTTGTTCTTGGCTACTATAACTGAATTTTTTTTCACAACAATTTTCTCTACTCCTTTCTCTTTCTCTCCCAAAGGCGTTAATTTCTTGCTGAAGGATAATGTCATGGACAGCAAGCAGTTTTTCAGCACCTCACCCAAATAGCCACTTTCATTTGTGAGCCTTGGTAATGAGGTCAGCAAGTGCATTGGATCACATGGGACTGAGCGAAGCCATGTTCTCACGCAACGTTCACGCAAGCACACATCCAACAGGGTTCACTGAATATCAATCAAGAGAAGGAATTTGCTCACTTTAAACCAGGGGTACTGCAGTAATTATGGCGCCTGATATGAATCTCGTCATTCATGTGAAAATGACTTATGAAATAATACTGGGCGACCTGCTGGTGGCGCTGTTCAGGGAGAGTATAAATACTCGGGCATGGGCCCAGCTTGCTCAGGACATTCTTTAACAGGAACTAGTAAAGGACACAACTAGATCTCCATGTTGAAAAACAGTTGATTAAAGCTTTGTTTAATGCTTAGACCAAGTGCCTAGTAGTTTTCTTATGTCAGCGCCCATACATCTGGCCTTGTTTAGGTCGTCAAAAAATATCACACATCAGGGATCAAATCCAAGGCATTCCAGGTCTGTACATAGAAACACAAGAACAGGAGTAGACCATTCAGCCCCTCGAACCTGTTCTGCCATTTAATTAGATCATGGCTGACCTGTACCTTAGGGATTCACAGGATAAACTCACCAGCTCATTGGATTACCTAACAAAACTTTAATCCCATTTTTTCAAAATTTGTAGTTTATGCCTTTGTCTTACTTTCATAACAGTAAAAAATTTTACTCAGCTTTATCAATCCTGTTTTAAACTTTTCACAATCGCCATCTCATTTTAAACATTGTAAATATTTCTAACATACAAAGTTGTATCCTTTTACTGTAACTCAACAATAAAAGTGGTAAAAAAATTGCTGCTGCAGAATACATTTTCATCACAATGTGGATTTCTAAGATATAAATATTCAACAGTTAAAAAATGTTGAAGCAGGTTCTTATATAAAATGGGTGAATACTTAGTGATTAGTTCATAATTAAATCATGGATAAAAAGTATGGATAAATCATACTAGGGGGAAACACTTTAATCTCTAGATAAATTGAAGGTTTGAAGTGAAATTTCAACAAACAAACCAACAAATGAACAGAGGTAACCTGGTTTTCCTCACCCTATGATATGCTGTGGTAAAATGAGGTAATATTTAACAGTTACTTTTTATAGTCCAGTGATTCAGAACCAAGTAGCTCCTTAGACTGTTGCTGTTCTTTTTCATACTTCCCTTTCTACTCACTAAAGGGCAGCCTGAAAGCACCAGGATTTTGTTCTCCACTGTCGTGTTGGCCTGATACAGCAGGTCCGCTGATCCTTCCACAAGAGCTGCATTGTTATTTTCAGTGCCAGGAATCTCTGGTTCTGGCAATATAGCTGTTTGTAGCTTCATTGCTGAAGAAACCTTTGGCTATTTTGAATAGCGAAGGGTCTTTAAAGCTTATTTTTGCTGGAGAAGGGGAGAAATCAATAACAAGTGCTTTGAAGCAAGAAAAACACAAAACCAGATGCTCAAGTAATCTTGCCGTTTTATACATTGGCCTTTTAAACTGGAAAAAAAGGCTTGCATTTATATCATGCTTTATTGCGTCTCCCTAAACATTTGAAAACACTTCACACAAACTGAATTACTTTGAAGTGGACTGTTACATATGTGAACACAGCAGTCATTTTATACACAGCAATGGACCCACTAACAACAGTGAGATGAATGAGCTGTTTTTGGTGATGTTGGTGGAGAGAAAAATGTTAGCCAGGCCACCAGGAACACTGTCTGCTCTTCTTCAAATAATGCCATGGGATCTTTTACATCCTCCTGAATCAGAACAGGATGAAAAGACCGCTGTTTAACTTATCGAAAGGACACTGGTCCCTCAATATTGCACCAGAGTGCCAGCCTAGATGATGTGCTCAAGTTCTAAAGAGAGACTTGAACCCACAACCTTCTGATGCAGCAGCAAGCTTGCGAGCAACTGAGCAGAAAATGCAAAACCGTAACCTCACCAAATGGTTTTCATGCCAGAAAATCAGCTTTTTAACCAGGAAAATAATACAATTATGTTGTACAATAAAATTTACATTGCGTTCTCAGGCATGTTTTCACAGCTGCAATCCTAAAGTTTGTATTTTAAAAGGGCAATATCATGTTATTAGGCGTGTAGGATTAACACAGATTAGAAAACCCTAAACTATGACAGCATACCATCTGCAGGACTTTCAATGCAACTTAAAGATCCTTAGCTAGTCAAAATAACCAAAATGTTCCTTCGGCAGAGAAAGTACAAAGAGAGCGTGCATTGCCAGTAAGAAGTACTGTACACACTTCAGCATCTGCTGTGTTTTTCCTGCTAGAAAGCAATAGCTCTTTCAGCAGAGAAACTACAAACAGAAATATGTGGAATGCAGCAAATATTGTATATATGTGCAGGACTAGAAACCTAGGTCACTGTTTGGGGTTAGAAATCAGGAGATGTTACAGTTTGGCTTCACTCTCAACACTTTTAACCCATGTTAACAAAAGCAAGACAGTTTTCATAAGTAAACGAAGTCTCCTACGAAGCAAAATCTACACCCTTATGTCTCCTGAGTGGGGTAGTCCATCATGGAACTAAGTTACCCCTGAACTATGATAAGTTGCACCGGAGATCGTTTAGGGTACCCATTACGTTCTCCTGTCCCTTCTGAAAGACAAATAAATGCTACACTGTCAGACCATCACACTCTGACTAAAACTAATAGTTTGATTTATTTATAATTACACAGAAGAGGAAAGACATAGCAAGATATTGAAAATCAATAAAATGGAATCAATTGTAAGGGGTTCATGTATTCTACTTACTATGTATTTCTTATGTAGTCCAATAATCTTCAAGGTTTCTTGGTGAAACAGGCTTTCACAGAGTTCCTAAAGCAGTGGTTGTACATTGGTGTCCTAGTTGATCCCAAGCTGAGATTCTGACCCCATATCCTTGCCATTACCAAGACCACCTACTTCCACATCCATAACATTGCCTGGCACTGCCCCGCCTCAGCTCATCTGCTGCTGAAACCCTCATCCATTCCGTTGTTACCTCTAGATGCGACTATTCCAATGCTCTCCTGGGTGGCCTCCCACACTGCACCTTCCGTAAACTTCAGCTCATCCAAAACTCTGCTGCTCGTATCCTAACTCGCACCAAGTCCCGTTCACCCATCACCCCTGTACTTGCTGACCCACACTGGCTTTAAGTCCTGCGATGCCTCGATTTAAAAATTCTCATGCTTGCTTCAAATCCCTTCATGGCCTTGCCCCTCCCTGCCTCTGTAACCTACTTCAGCCCTACAACACTCCGAAATCTGCACTCCTCCAATTCTGGCCTCTTGCGCATCCCCGATTTTAATCCATCATTCGCTGCTGTGCTGCCTATGCCCCAAGCCCTGGATTTCCCTCCCTAAACCTCTCTGTCTCTCTACCTCTTTCTTCTCTTTCAAGTTGCTGTATAAAACCTACCCCTTTGACCAAGATTTTGGTTGTAAAGGAAAAGCCATATTTCAGAAAGATACACCATCCTATGAACAGAATTCTGACTTTATTAATACTTGACATACTGGATTTAAAAATCTAAAAAGCCTCAACGACATAAGCTGTCAATACAGGCTTCAGAGATAAGATGAAGTGCTAACACAAAAGTTGTAAACACCACACAAGCTTTTGAAATGGGAATTGGTTGTAAATACTAAGACAATGACCCCATTGAAGCAAAGGGTTGGAGGTTCATCTATGTCTGAACATTGGAAGAAACACAATAGCAATGCCCAAGTAAAGTGTTAAAAAATAACACTTCGAACAGAAACACAGAACATTAAAAAACCATGTGCCTTTGATAAAAGTAACATCAAATGAAAGACAGGAAACATAAGTTTGTAATACAACCAATTGAAGTAGCAAAGAAATGCATGGAACACCCCGGTTGAAGTGGTTTTGATTTACATATTGTAAAAGGTATAAAACAGAAGACTTTGTAGATATGACTTCAATAGATACACCAAGCAATCACATTGTGTTTGTATTGAAAAAGGAACAGTTAGTAGACACGACGTCTGCTTTCAATCAGCAGAGGTGATTTAGAAATTGAATGAAAGCACTTCATAAGAATGGCATCAAATAGATACATCGGTCATAACCATTTTTTATGATAAAATTTGAACACCTAAAGGTAGAGACATAATTATGCATAAGGTAGAGACATAATTATGCATAAGGTAGAGACATAATTATGCATACAACAGACATGTTGGCAGCTGAATTGACAGTAAGATAGAAAAAAGTCAACAGAAAGAATGATTAAAGATAATTAGCTTACATCGGCAGAAAACTTCAAAGAATAAACCACTAAAACAAGGTATACAAATAGAGCTTTTCAGATGGAAAGTCAGAAGTCACTGGAAGGGGCAAGTGATTCTCAACTTCAGAGGCAGGCTCTGTAAGTTTTTAACTCTGTCTCTCAGGGATCAAGAGGTACTCTTATATGATTTTGGTGGATATTCTGGATTTTAAATAATAAGAAATGTAAAAATGTAACGAAGTTAAGATTTGAGAATAAGGATCTCTGAGAATAAGAAATGTAAGCTATTTATATTTTGAACTGTTAAAGTTGCGATTAACTCAACAGCTGTTAACTATATGTCGGTTCTTTAATAAACCTATATATTTTTAGAATTGTCTGTATCAAACTCGTGAACTCAATTTCTGTACACTCTTGTGAGGAGTTGCAGAATTCTGAGGGGGTTTTCCGGACCCTCATAATATCCGGAAGGTTACAGTCTAGGTAAACTTATTAAAAGTGCTATCTGGAAGACGGTAACATCTTCAAGTCGTTCCTTTCCTTTAGAGAGAGATAGCCTGGACCTTTAGACCCAATTAAGCATCTTATAGAATTCAGCTATCTCTAACTTTAATTGAAGGTGAACATCTGGGGAATACGCCTGATCTGGGGTAGCCCAAAAAGGGCTAGGACTAGTAATTATCCCTTCATGGTCATCTGTCCGTAATATCTCCTTATGTGGCTCGGTGTCAAATTCTGTTTGATAACACTCCTATGAAGCACCTTGGGATGTTTTACAATGTTAAAGGCCCTATATAAATGCAAGTAGTTGTTGTTGTTGTGAGTGGTGTGAAATGCCTACCCCACTGCACAGAGCCCAGTTGTCAATTAGACTGAAGAGAAACTGAACTAAAGTTGTAAAGTTAGGTTTGTGTCTTTATATCAAAAGTAGCCTTTCATGTCCCAGGCTTAATGTCACAACATTCACTATCTTCCTCTCAAGCATATCCCGGTCAGCAATTAAAGATAATGGGAGTAATTTTCCCTTCACTGCCTGGGTGGTAACCTGGCAGAGTGGATCAGCCATCCATTGTAGAAGCCACCTGATTTTCATTCCATTGGAGAAGTCAACTATAGAGGTGACCAAAGCATGGGAAAGGGTTGCACTGGCACTGGGGGTAAGGTGGGCAATGTTTCAGAGGTGTAAGTAAGCAGGCTTGGTGGTGGGCAGGATGTAGGATTTAAAATTGAACTCCAGCTCAAACAGGATGCAAGGCTTTGCATGCCTTGATTCAGGCCGAATGAGTGGCCAAGGAGGGAGACATAATCAGTGGCAAGGGAGCAGTATTTACAGTGGTGGTCAAAAATGATGACTTCTATCATCCTGATGTCCAGCTGGATGAAATTTTCACTCATCCATGTCAGTCAGGCAGTCTGACAGCACAAAGCTAATGACGGGACTGAGAGAAGGGATAAAGCAGTAAAGCTGAAAGTCGTTAGCATAGACATGGAATCAGATCCTGTGCCTGTGAATGGTGTCACCGAGGGTAGAATTTATATGAAGAAGTTGGTGGGGTCAAGTATAAATCATTGGGAAACTCTGGACAAAGCTACAGGAGCAGGAAAAAAAACTAGAGGTAAAATAGCTCAACAGCAGTGGCGCAAAGCGAGCGAATAGGCAGTCCATTTTACACCTCGCCCAATTTTCTTTACCAATGGAATATCATTGACCAATATTTTTTTGAAGTATTTTTCAAATGTTTCTTTTGGAACCAGGCATTATTCATCTCAAACATAGCCCTCCATTTCTGATAATCTGGCAATTATACCTATAGCCCTGCCTGAAATAAAATGGGCTTTGGAAATCTAAGCTGAGCTCCTAGCTTTAACGAGTTGATAGAGTTTAGCACTTAGGTCCAGGTTCGCTTCTTGGCTTCATCAAGCTAGGAGGTCATTACTTTTTTTCCCCTCTGTATTGTTATTATTGTCCAACCAGCACTGAGATGAATAACATTGTTTAATTTCTTTCAGGAATCCATGAAGCAGATACTTCCAACACATTTGGTTATCTAAGATTCAGATTGTCCGTTGTTATAACAAACAAGTGCCTGCCCATCATTAGGTTGTGGATGAGCTGAAAATATCCTTCAGCTCAAAACTTGCAAAACAAAAGCCATTCTTTTTAGTTCCCACCAACACCTTTGTACCTCACTCCCATCATCCTCCCTGGCTGTCCACTAAAGTTGAATCAGGTAGTGTCAAACCTCAGTGTTATGCTTGGACCTGAGCTGACCATTCTACTCCTTGTACAGTCACTCACCAAAATCCTTTCATATCCAAAACATTGCCCACTTGTACCCTGATTTCTTATGCCATTGAAATCCTTGTTCACTCTTTCATCACCTCCAGAATTCTCTTAGTCATTTCCCTCTTTCCCATTTCACAAACATCAGTTGATCCAGAACTCTATGGCCTAAATCATCGCTTGCACACAGTTCCATTCACCTTTCAACTCTATTTTTGTCAGGTTTCACTGGCTTTCTGTCCCTTATGCATTGACTGTGACCCTTGTCCTTATTTCAACCCTACTCCATCTATTCAATCTCCTCCAACCTTATGTCACTCTACTCTTCTGACATTAGATTGCTGCTTATTCTCCATCCTTCGCATTCAGCATCAACAGCCAATGTTTCAGGCATTGTGGCCTTGTTCTTTGATATTTTGCCTTGCTACCTCTCTCGTTTGCTTGAAAAGCAGTTTAAAAACTTGTCTGTTTGCCATTGCCTTTGTTCACCATCCCCCACCCTGAATCCTTCCCATTTCCTGCTAGACATCTTCCTTGCCATCTTGTATAGGGCTCAATGATATCCTCCTGCAAAAGGGGTGCTATAATAATGCAAATTGTTGTGCACAAAAATAAAAAGTCCATTCCAGAGTTATTGGCCTAGAAATTGGAGCAGGCCAAAAACCTGTTGATGCCATCATGGGCCGAAATTAATGGCCACCCAAAATAATAGCGCAGACAGCACTTTAACCCTCTTGGTACTTTGGTGCTGCCTGCTAATTTAAATTAGCGCAGCGTAAAACCTGGAGTGCAACGTAGGTTTTCCGGCGGTAGTCTCAGCATGAGGCCCAATGTAGTGTGGCCGTAGCATCCCTGGAGCACTGTCTTAAAGCTAGTCTGTCATTTTAGAAAGCAGTGTTGGTCCCTTAAAGGGGAACTGCCTTCTAAAATGAAAAAAATTAAAATTATTTAAAAATAGGCAGTCTTTAGCCCTTAGAGATCAACTGCCTTCTGAAAAAAAAATTACAAATCATTCTGAAATGGCAGTCTTCAGCTCTTAAACCTGAACTAAAGTGATAAAATACACAATAAAATGATAAAAGTGCTTCAGCACTAACACAAATGGCTCAAAAAGCCAGGGAAGGGCACCCAGGGTGCAAGGGGTCAACACTGCAAGAGAGGTCCTCTACCCACAGGGGCCATGAGTGGTGTCATGACGGCATTGCATGTTGATTGACGTCACGCTCTGCTCATTTACATTTTGGGGCCAGCGCCGTCAACGGCAGCACTATGGCCCTTACCAAAATGGGGGCCGCCATGTCTTGCATTGGAGGCGGCCGCCATTTTTTTTGCAGCAAACCAGCGGTAACAGCCGGCATACAGGTGTCGAATTTCTGGGCCATTGTTAGTTGCAATGAAAGACCCTAAAACTAAATAAGAATTTCAGATAGAAGGATAGATAAATTAATAGTTACAATGAAATAACTAAACCAAAATGGATCATACAGCTCACCACATATCTGCTTGTAGTGATCACTTGTGCAATCCTCAGTGTTGTGTGGCTGATAGCCAGCAGAGGGACCCATTGTATACTTAAGATAATCGCATTGTGACAGAATAATAACAGATGCACATGTATATAAGTCCTGCAAAAGGTATCAAGGCGCACTTACAAATTACAAAAGATAATTGTTTTATCAAATTAGATTGGAAGTTAGGCTACACTATTTCTAATTAACTAGAGATAGTGTCCTTAGCATAAGCTAATACACAAGATAAATTGCAACCGTGCTGCTAGCACTTTCTCTGTATACCATCCACTGTTCCCTTTGTGTATCACTAAGAATCTCTTTAACACAGCACGTTATGATCTGAAATGCGCTCCCTGAAAGGGAGGCAAGGGCAACAGCAGGTTTGAAAGGGAATTGGAGATATATTTGAAAAGGAAACATTTACAGGGCTGTGGAGAAAGAGCAGGGGAGTGGGGCTAATTGGATAGCTCTTTCAACAAATCAGCACAGGCAAAATAGGCCGATTGGCCTCCTTCTGTGCTTTAAGATTCTATTTACGAATCATTAGACCACGCGCAGAATTCTCATCCTAAGCTCCACAAGCACAAGGGCAGTCCTAAAATTATGGTCAGCAATGCATGTATGCAAATCTGCTGTTGCCCTTGCCTCAGTATGCATTGCATTATGAATAGTTAAATAAATTCAAAAGAGCATGCTAATGCATTCGCTCCCTCATGTTGTGCTCAATTGGTTGTTTGCATACATCAGGGTACATAGCCCTGCCTCTAGTTTTTCAAAGTCACTTTTTAAAGCAAATGTAGCGCGGTAGCTGGACTGCATTAGGTATCACTGATTCTAAATCATTGTTGATTTTACCATCGTTATGTAATGTGATTTGAAGAACATCATAACACATAAAAATTGGTTGCCAGTTGGTTTTCCTAAAGAATGTATCCCCTGATGAGGGTCTAAGGAACCCAAACAGTATTTGTATATTAGTACAATTTAAAACAATGTTCCATTCATTGCTGAAATGCATAGCTCACCTAGATTATTCCTACAATTGAGAAAATGCTTCATTCATGAAGTGTTCAATGAATCGCTTATTTAACATACAAATTCAGTAGAAAGCGTAACAAAGATGCACTGTATTTTTTAAGCAACAGAAATAATGTGGACAAAAAGATACCATGGTGTATGCTGCATTACAGATAGACTATAGCAGCTATACTATTCGGCAAAATGATTGACATCGTTTCTCGTGCTGCATTCATTCACAAAGCTGGTGCAGTATTTCACTGCTTATTCAGTACATTTCCTATTTGTAGTTGCCAACTGTCTATCAAAAATTTAATCAGATCTTTTAATGACTGGCACTGAAGTCTCAGTCTGTGTTTGAGAACTTCACGTCAGCTAAAGCGATCCGTTTGTGTCAACACATTGTACCGCAGCTAATCAGATCTCCAATGATTTCATGCTTTATGGTGCTTCGTGTGAAAGTCCTGAACAGTTAAAATTAAAACCGTCCATCTTTTAGGAATCTCTCTGAACAGCAAAAAAAATGCTAACTACTATAGACTCCCTTTGTAAACTTCACTGGCTTGTTCATTAAGGCTCAGTTTTCCTACTTTACATTTGTGTGCAGAAAATATGCACAAGTATGTCTAGATAAATAGCATTGGTACCCGAACCAAATGTAAAGCTGGATTACTGCCAAATTCTCCATTTTAACCCTCCAAGGGGAGCTAGCACCTGACCTAGGAGAGGATCGTTAGCTGGAATCAGAGCAGATGTTCACTTCTTGCACAATGTCTTTACATTTTCCACAACTCACTGATTGTACAGTGCGCCTAGGTTCTGTGCACAAGAAAGATTACATTGCAGCAAGATCTATGTCCCAAAATCATACTGGAAATTGTTCATGTAAGCTACTTACTTTCCTGTGCACCCCTGATGTAGGGAAAACACCATAGCCTCAATATTAACCCCACACCCCCCTCTCATGGCGGGCAGGAGAGGGTCGGGGGTGGGGTTAAAGACTTAAATACGGGGAACGTGGCCTCAACATGCCGCACACATATCCGAAGCCTTTTTTACGGTGGCGGAAATCGGGCCGTCTGATTCATTAACATATTTCAATCGGGCTCCTACAGTGAAATTGGGAGCCCAATTTAAAATTCACTGCTGCTGTGTGGGTTTCTCAGGGGTCGGGAAACTCAGCAGTGAAGGCAAGTGCCTTTTACAGCACTCCTTGTGGGCCTCAAGAAAGCCTTCGGCCTCCCCCACCCCCTGCAACCCTCACCGATCGTGGCCTCTCTGTTCCCCCCACTGTCTTTGCCAACCTTCCCCCCCACACCCCCCATGGCCTCTCTCTTCCACCCTGCCGTGTTTGCCGAACTTCTCAGTCCCCACCTCCCAGTCCGATTACCAGGGACCAGACCCTCTTGCCACTGGTTTTTCCTCTCGGCTGCCGGCTGCTGGGCAAGAAACGGAACAAAAAAAATTATAACAAGGTTAAGTTCACGTCCCCAGCCTTGCCGGATTCTTTGGCCATTTTCGGCCTCCCTCGCTCCCCGTAAATATTGGGGCCCAGGTAACATAAACATTTTAGGTTTTTTGATTGAGTGAATGTGTATGTGAAAAATACACAGAAAAATCATAGTATACCACAAATAATATATTTAAAACTTAAATTTTCCTCAGAAAACTCCATTAGCGTCTATTCTGCCCCAGGAGCAATCACAGAATTTCATGCTTTTCATGCTACAGTACTACATGAATGATGGCAAACCAGAGTAATCATCAGTCGGTGAAACCTGACTGACCACGCCTATTTGCAGTCTTTGTCACCATCACTTGACGTGGATGCTGGAACGTGCCTTCACAGGGTATGTATCAGCAGAGCTGTGCAAGTTGCTAACATGCACCCTAGGGGTGGCACAGCAAGTGACAGAACCAGTTAGCTGCTTTCTCAGACCTGTACACGGGGCCTTCCTCTGCATTCATTTTTGGCTGATGTGATGTCTTTTGAGCCTTCTAAAGGCTTTCAGAATTGTTGTCCTCTCATTAGAATCATAGAATAGTACAGCACAGAAGGAGGCCATTCGGCCCATTGAATCTGCGCCGGCTCTTTCGAAGAGCAATCCAGTTCATCCCACTCCCCGGCTCTTTCCCCATATCGCGGCAATGTTTTCTCGACACTTCCCTTTATATTTCACTTACACACAAACTGCTTCTCGTACCGGGAGTCCCTCCCTACCCTTTCCCACCTGGATCTGTGATTAAAGGTGCAAATGAGGAATTTTGAGCAATGTTAACATCCGCAGACAGATTCAGCACCAGAAGAGGAAGATCGGGGCCTCAAAGTATTTTGATATTCTCTCAGTGTTTTGTCTCTTTGCTTGCCCTTTGGGCCTTTTTGGTTTTAATTTATTTGCTGGCTCTTTACTTTGCTTGCATTTTTCCAAGCCAGTGTTTAATGCTTTTTCCTCCAAAAGTCTGTGCGGTTTGCTGTTGGGAGTTATAACAGAATTTCATCTTCAGTCACGCTCACGAACAACTATCATTGTGGCTGGTGAATTTTGCTGTGTGTTTCCATGTTACATATTATTTGTTGAGAAACTAAAGAGAAGAACCAAGGCCCATAGTCCAGGAGGCTACCAAGGTTGACAAGAATAAAAGGGATGAGGTAAATCAAAAAAATTTAAATAATGATGGAGGGTAGAAGCATACTACAGGAAACTTTGTGATATCCGGCACCGACGGGACCAGCATATTGCTGATCTATCAAAACTGCCGGACATACAAAGTTAATGTTGAAGCATATGGAGGTTTTCATCTCCGTATCTGACAACAAACACTGTTGCTTAGCAACAGCTTCTAAAGAGTCGGCTGTAGCTGCAAGCGTCTCTAGCTGAAGCTGTTGCTATAGCTACAGACCTTGCAGTGCCTGACTGGGAAAAAAAAAGAACGAGAACTAAAAAAACATATAGAAAACGGCTCCTGATTTTTGCCGTTAGATCGAGTATTCCGGACATACAACCTCCGGATAAACCAAAGTTTCCTGTAATACAAAAGCGAAATACTGCGGATGCTGGAAATCTGAAATAAAAACAGAAAATGCTGGAAATACTCAGCAGGTCAGGCAGCATCTGTGGGGAGAGAGAGAAGCAGAATTAACGTTTCAGGTCGATGACCTTTCGTCAGAACTGGAAGTATGCTGCCCGTTTGCCAACATCTAGAAGGGAAAAGATAGGTGACATTTCAGGTGTAGTCATTTCATCAGAACCGGAAACGGTGAGAACAGCCAATCCCTTTATAGAATGAACAAAATCAAGAGGGGAGGGGAGGTTGAGTGGATTTTTTACATCAATAAGCTGCCACATTAAGCTTTGAAGTTAAGCCGCATTACAGGATTTAGCATATAATCTAGGCTGGTACCTCAGTACAGTACT
This sequence comes from Somniosus microcephalus, assembly GCF_052327205.1. Taxonomy (NCBI): domain Eukaryota; kingdom Metazoa; phylum Chordata; class Chondrichthyes; order Squaliformes; family Somniosidae; genus Somniosus; species Somniosus microcephalus. The sequence goes on along the minus strand of NC_140999.1, from coordinate 172,144,353 downwards.
GAAGGAATGCTGCACTGTCAGAGATGCTTTCTTTCAGATGAGATGTTAAATCTAGCCTATTTTAGTGGATGTAAAAGGTCCCATGGAACAATACAAAGAGCAAAGAGTTCTCCCAGTGTCCTGGCCAACATTCTTCCCTCAACCAACACCACCATAAACAGATGAACCAGTAATTAATCGAATTTGCTATATGTGGGGCCTTGTTGTGTGCAAGTTGGCTACTATGGAGGCAATTTTGTTAATGGGAGCGCGTTGGAGGTGGGACTGCTGCTTGGCAGGTCAATCTCCCGCTTCCATCGATTTGTGGCTAACCCACACTTTTTTCCCTTGATTGACCTTGTTAAGCCCACCCAGTGGGCTTAGCAGGCCAATGAAGGGAAAGCCAGTTGCAGAGAATGTCAACGTATGACGTTTCATCTGTCAAACAGTGAATTCAAGACCTCATCAAGCTTCTTTCTTTTACAGAAATGAGATGGTTGTTGCATCTGAGAATGCAACGGCCATCTCTCATCTGCAACACGGAGGTCCGAGACTCTCCACATGCAAACCGACTGAAGCTTGCAGGAAGAAACAAAGGTAAGTACACTTTTACTAACACTTTCCACTTACCTCAGATGCCCACCTTTACATTCTTGCACCCATCACTTACCTTCACACCACACTTTTGCACTCCCCCCCCCCCGACCCCCGCAGACCCAGTACTCGCCTCGCTGACCTGGCGGGTTTTGGAGCCTTCAGGAAGCTCGCACTTGTGAGGGCAAAAAGGGGAGAATCCTATTTTCTGCCTGTTAACTACCTGTTAACAGGCAGTTAATAGGCTTTAATCCCTTCCCGCCTCCAAGGAGATGGGACCCGGTGCGGGACGGCTACCCGCCTCCTGGGTAGACGGCATGGAGGCGGGTTGGGGGCAGGTTGGGCAATTCTGCCATTTTCCTGGCAGACCCGCCTCCCCAGCGCTGGCAAAATCGCCCCCTAAGTTTGCCAACGTAGTAACAGTGATTGCTCTTTGTAAGTAATTCATTAACTGTGAAGTACTTTGGACCATTCTGAAGACAAGATAAAGGACCAAATACGTGCAAGTTCTTCCTTTCTTTTCCTCAGGATAAGAATGGGATTGAAGTTATAAAAAGAACTTTACTGGAAAACTATTGCACTGCATTTTACTGACATAATTCATCCCTGCATATATTAGAGTATTACATGTTTACCTGCTGCAATCACTTTTTACATTAAAGTAAAATAATCCATCATCTTCTATACAAAGGACATCATTAATATGTTCACAAATTATAGGAAACATATTAATGCCCTGAGGCTAAGTTAACATTTATTTATTTCTCAGTGACTGCTGTCTGATAACTGCCAGGCATCACTTGGAGTCACATGAGTATCCTAAATCCACAGAAAGTGGTCTGAATGCTAAAAACAATCGTAAGCTTGTGAAGTTTAAAATGACACTAAAATAGACAGCACTAGAGACGTTAATTGTTAATCATTTAAGAATTAGATCAGTTCTGCGACTGAGCAGTAAAATGGGGGGAAAAATTACTACTGCCAAAGTATTGCACATTGAATTAAAAAAATGTATTATAAAAGTACAGAAAATGGAACAAAACTAGCACTTGGAGACTTAGGAAGGGACCTGGAAGCAATAATAGACTTGGCACTTTTAGTGTCTAGACAATGTAGTGAAGCAGGCATGCCCACATTTTATTTTACCTTTGAGTGCTCCTTAGGGCATACAATGGAACCTCTAGGGCCACCAATAAAGTTTAAAATAATGTCCCTGTTAATTTGCATATATTGCTAACTGCAGATACTGATGGACTTTGGTGCTCTGGTTTAGGATATATCCACCAATGAGCCTTTTCCAAATCTCCAGGCACACAAAAGTCAAATAGGGACAAATCAGCAAGTGAGAAATATAACACAAATAAAACTGAGCTGCCTGGGCTTTATGAGCTGGATTGCCAGGACATGTGTGTCATATTTATCCATGGACTGCCATTTGGACATCCCGATATTTTTTTAAATCTGGTAAAGCAATTAAAGAAAAACCAAATAGAATGTTGAAATGCACAGCCAGAACACGAGAGCATAGGTCAGCCGAGGTTATCATAGAATCACACCGCACCAAAGGAGGCCATTCGGCACATTGTGCCAGTGCTGGCTCTTTGAAAGAGCTATCCAATTAGTCCCACTCTCCTGCTCTTACCCCACAGCCCCCCAAATTTCAACTTTTCAAGTATTTATTCAATTCCCTTTTGAAAGTTACTACTGAATCTGCTTCCACCACGCTTTCAGGCAGTGCATTCCACATCATAACAATTCGCTGCGTATCAAAAATTCTCCTCATCCCCCCTCTGGTTCTTTTGCCAATTGTCTTAAATCTGTGTCCTCTGGTTACCGACCCTGGTTATGTTGAGGCGTTACACTCAGAGGGCACTTAATATTTGGAACATTAGAATTATAGATGTTTGCAGCACAGAAGGCGGCCATTCAACCCATCATGTCTATGCTGGCTCTTTAATACAGCAATCCAAGGCTAATCTCATTGCCTGCTTTCTCCATATTGCCTTCTATCATCTTTTACTTCAAATGTTTATCTACTCTTCCCTTAAAAGGTGCAATGGCCTGTGCTTCAACTATACCCTGTGGCAATGCATTCCATGTAACTCTGTAAAGAACTTGCTCCCAACCTCTCTCCTCACTCTCATAGTGACAATTTTAAATGGATGATTGCAGGAAGATATCAATGGACTGGTCAGGTGGGCAGAAAAGTGGCAAATGGAATTCAATACGGAGAAGTGTGAGGTAATGCATTTTGGGAGGGCTAACAAGACAAGGGAATACACAACAAATGGTAGGATTCTGAGGCATATAGAGGAACAGAGAGACCTTGGAGTGCATGTCCACAGACCCCTGAAGGTAGCAGGACAGGTAGATAAGGTGGTTAAGAAGGCATACGGGATACTTTCCATTATTAGCCGAGGCATAGAATATAAGAGCAGGGAGGTTATGCTTGACCTGTATAAAACACTAGTTAGGCCACAGCTAGAGTACTGCGTACAGTTCTGGTCACCACATTACAGGAAAGATGTGATTGCACCAGAGAGGGTACAGAGGAGATTTACGAGGATGTTGCCAGGACTGGAGAATTTTAGCTATGAGGAAAGATTGGATCGGCTGGGGTTGTTTTCTTTGGAACAGAGGAGGCTGAGGGGAGACTTGATTGCGGTGTATAAAATTATGAGGGGCCTAGATAGAGTGGATAGGAAGGACCTATTTCCCCTAGCATGGGGCATGGATTTAAAGTAATTGGTAGAAGGATTAGAGGGGAGTTGAGGAGAACTTTTTTTCACCCAGAGGGTGGTGGGAGTCTGGAACTCACTGCCTGAAAGGGTGGTAGAGGCAGAAAAGCTCATTGCATTTAAAAATTGCTTGGATATGCACTTGAAGTGCCGTAACCTACAAGACTACAGACCAACAGCTGGAAGGTGGGATTAGGCTGGAGAGCTCTTTCTCGGCCAGCACAGACACGATGGGTCGAATGGCCTCCTTCTGTGCCGTAAAGTTGTATGATTCTATGATGACTCCTCATCACTGATTCGCTAACCAGGGGAAGTGGTCTTCCCCTCTTCACCCTATCAAAGCCCTGCATAATTTTAAAAACCTCTATTAATTCTCTTCTTATCCTTCTCTGAGCCAGTGGAAATATTCCAAGTACCTCAAGCCTCTCTTCATAACTATAGTCTATCATCTTAGATCCTGTGTTCAATGTCCTTTCTATACTTGGATGTCCAAGACAGCACACAGTACTCTAATTGAGGCCTACCCATTTGTTGTTGTACTTTATGCCCTTATTAATAAAACCCAAAATGCTACTGGCTATTTTTAAATATCGCTTTATCAACTTGCACATGCCAGGCAAGGTAAGTAGATTCAAACAAATTAGGCACATTCAAAATGCAGTAAGGTGCTTGTCTGTGGAAGTTTGGTAACCAGACGGGCCAAATGGTGTTTTCTTGTCCTTCACTACTCTTGTATGCTTATGATCTTAAAGCAGCATTGTTACCTTTTTCAAGGAGTTTTTAGACCAGTAAAGAACCCAGTGATGATGACAGATCGATGATATATGCCCATGTCAGGATGGAGTGTGCCTTGGAGGAGAAGTCGGAGGTGATGGTGTTCTGGAGGTGTTGTTGAAGTAAGTTCGGCGAGTTGCTGCAGTGGATCCTGTAGATAGTATATACTGCAGCAACAATATGCCAATGGTGTAGGGGATGGAGTGAGTTCAGTGACAGGATCACCAATCAAACCAATTGCTCTGTCCTGGATGGTGTTGAACTTTGAGTGCTGTCATAGCTGCACCTATCCAGGTGAATAATGAGTATTCCACCTCACTCCCTACTTTAGCCTTTTGGTGGAGACATTTTGAGGTGTTAGGAGTGGAGCCACTTGTTGCAGGGCACCCAATTTCTGCTCTACTCTTGTAGCAACTGTGTTGATATAACTGGTCCAGTTACGGACAGTTATATGCTGGCATGGACTGCTTAATTACTGGAGGCGTTATGAATGGAACTGAGCACTGTAAAATTGTCAGCAAACAGCCCCACTCTGAACATTATAACAGAGGGAGAAGGAAGCCCATTGCTGAAACAACGCAAGTTGGTTGGACTGAGGACACGGCCCTGAGGAACTCTGGCAGTGATATCCTGGGGCTTTAATCACTGACCCCCAACAATTACAGCTATATTGCTATATATTAGGTAGGACTCCAGCCAATGGAGGATTTTTTTCTTTGATCCCCATTTAACTCAGCTTTGACAAGTTTCCTTGGTGACATACTTAGTCAAATACTGCCATGAGGGCAGTTACTCTCATCTCTCCTCTGGCATTTAGCTCACATCAATCTGCATCATAGGAACAGGAATACGCCATTCAGCCTCTCGACGAGCCTGTTCTGCCATTCAATGAGATCAGGGCTGATCTGCGACCTAATTCCATATACCCTCCTTTGGCCCATATCCCTTAATACCATTGGTTAACAAAAATCTATCAATCTCAGATTTAAAATTAACAATTGATCTTGCATCAATTGCCATTTGCGGAAGAGAGTTCCAAACTTCTACCACTCTTTGTGTGTAGAAGTGTTTCCTAATTTCACTCCAGAAAGGTCCGGCTCTAATTTTTAGACTATGCCCCCGAGTCCTAGAATCCCCAACTAGTGGAAATAGTCTCTCTCTATTTACCCTATCTGTTCCTTTTAATATCTTGAAAACTTCGATCAAATCACCCCTTAACCTTCTAAATTCTAGGGAATACCACCCTAATTTATGTAATCTCTCCTCATAATTTAACCCTTGGAGTCCGGGTATCATTCTGGTAAACCTACGCTGCACTCCCTCCAAGGCCAATATATTCTTCCTAAGGTGTGGTGCCCAGAACTGCTCACAGTGCTCCAGGTGTGGTCTAACCAGGGTTTTGTATAGCTGCAGCATAACTTCTACCCCCTTGTATTCTAGTCCTCTAGATATAAAGGCCAGCATTCCATTGGCCTTTTTGATTATTTCTGTACCTATTCATAACATTTTAATGATCTATGTACCTGGACCCACAAGTCTCTTTGGACCTCCACTGTTTTTAGCTTTTCACCATTTAGAAAGTACTATCCTACTAGTTCTATCCTTTTTAGGTCCAAAGAGAATTACCTCACATTTTTCTACAATGAAATCCATTTGCCACAGTTTTGCCCATTCACTTAATCTATCAATATCCCTTTGTAATTTTATGCTTTCATCTACACTGCCTACAATGCCACCTATCTTTGTGTCATTGGCAAATTTGGATACGTGGCTTTCTATGCCATCATCTAAGCCGTTAATAAATACTGTGAATAGTCTCCCCGCTCAGCCAATTTCCTAACCAGCTCAATAATTTCCCTTCAATTCCATGGGCTTCAACCTTAGTTAACAGTCTCTTATGCAGGACTTTATCAAATGCCTTCTGGAAATCCATATAAATAACACCCATAGACATTCCCTTTCTGCTACTTTAGTCACCTCTTCAAAAGATTCAATCAGGTTTGTCAGGCATGACCTACCTTTCACAAATCCATGCTGGCTCTCTGATCAACTGATTATTTTGAAGGTGTTCAGTCATAGAAACATAGAAGATAGGAGTAGGAGTAGGCCATTCGGCCCTTTGAGCCTGCTCCGCCATTCAAAGAGATCATGGCTGATCATCCAAACCCCAGCACCCGGTCCCCACACCGACAGCCATCCCACCCAAGCCCCACCCCCGCAACCCCACGTATTTAATCCCCCCCAACACTAAGGGTCAATTTTTATCATGGCCAATCAACCTAACCTGCACATCTTTGGATTGTGGGAGGAAACCGGAGCACCCGGAGAAAACCCACGCAAACACGGGGAGAATGTGCAAACTCCACACAGACAGTCACCCGAGGCCGGATTTGAACCCGGGTCCCTGGCGCTGTGAGGCAACAGTGCTAACCACTATGCCACCGTGCTGCCCTATCCTTAATTATAGACTAGTAATTTCCCAACAACAGATGTTAGGCTAACTGGTTTATAATTCCCTGATTGCCCTCTCTGGCCATTCTTAAATAGTGGAGTGACATGCGCAATGTTCCAATCTAAAGGGATGGTGCCTGAATCGAGAGAACTTTAGAAGATTATAGTTAGGGCATCTGCAATGTGCTCACCTATTTCCTTTAAAACCTTGGGATGGATAACATCTGGTCCTGGGGATTTGTCACTCTTTAGTGCCATTATTTTCTTCATGACTGCTATTTTGCTTACGTTAATTTTATTGAGTCCCTGTCCCTGATTCAATATTAGTTTCCTTGGGAACTCCCACTACAGTCTTAAATCCTTTCCTATTTCTTAATTCTACCCATAAAGTCTCCACTGCCTGCTTACCTCTCATTATATCCTCTCTTATCATTGAAGTGATTTCATCCATAATCATAAGGCTACTGCTCCCCCTCTATCATTTCCCCCATCTTTCCTGTAGACCTTATAACTTGGTATGTTTAGTTCCCAGTCCTGACCATCTTGCAGCCATGTCTCAGTAATGGCTACCATGTCATACCCTTCAAGTTGAATTTACCCCTGCAGTTCATTCATCAAGACCGTGAGAAGGCCTGGAGCCAAGTGGTTCTGCTGGAACCTGAACTGAGTATATAATGGGAAGTACATAATACATCAGATGAGAATCTGCTATACCAACTTCTGTAATGTGTTTTTTGAGAAAGTGTGCAGATTTTCTTTGCAATTACACACTTGGTCAGTTCTGTTAATATTTCTTTAACTGCAGGATTATCTTTATCCTTGTTTCAACACATAATCCCATGAACTAAAAAGACATATGAAGAGTTACAGCCAAGAAAACTTGATAAGATCTTACAGAAGGAACTAATGAAATGGTGATATCACAAAATATATGATTGTATCTTGTCCTTGTTCTCTCATTGGCAATGGACAAACCTTAATACAAATAATTGTGACATTAACCAACTGTAATTAGAATGTATACCATTAACTGCATTCTCAATATGGGCCTGCAATTTGCTGCAATGGCAATATTGGGGCAAACGTCATAAATTGGACTGTTGTGCTCACCAATCCTCCAGTAGCGAATTCATGCCACAGTTGGCTGAAAAAATAATTAGAATACATCGCCGTGAGCATAGCGGCAGATTGGGAGCAACACAGCCAATGTCTGATACACATCCAAGGTACTGGGGCCCGACACAGAACAGAACATGTATTTAACAGGGCCGCGTTTAGGAGCAATGCTCAGAACTGATAATATGAACAATGATGGACAGGTAAAGACCCTCTGACCCATCCAGCCAGTCCCACACAACTGTGATACCTTGTGTATCACAATATATACATTCCACCCCACCCGAAACCATGGGATCTCCTGGGATGGGTTGCAGTATGTATGGACAGAATGTCCAGGTTGTGTTTAATTTGATTAAAGACTTTGTACTGAAACAGCATAAATATATAAATGATAGAGAGTGGATACAGAGAGAATGGGCAGGATTTTCATTGGGCTGTGGAGGCGGGATTGGAGGCGTGTGGGGGATTAAAATCCCGAAATCGGTGGGGGCACGAACCCATCCTGCCCCCAACCCGCCTCCATGCTAGTTTCAAAGGAGGCGGGTACCCGACCCGCACTGGGACCCGCCTCCCCGAGGCAGGAAGGGGATTAGTGCCACTTAACTGCCTGTTAACAGGTAGTTAACAGGCAGTTTTTAGCCTAATCCCTATTTTCATTGTTGAAGTGTGGAATTCCCGACGGCTCCAAACCACGCCAAGTTAGCGAGGCGGGCCGTCGGGCTGAAGGGCTTGGAGGGGTCGAGCTGTCCAGTGTTCAGGGGAGTGATGGGTGCATGAGTACAGAGGTAAGTGTGTTTGGTGTGTTTAAAGTGTTTAAAGAAGTTTTACTTACCTTTACAGCCTTCTTTCCTTCAGGTCTCGGGAGTCCCTCATCTCACTGGTACAGAAAGCAGAATGGCCGCGATCTGTCAAAAATTGCAGCATACAGCTTTCTGTTCCGGTGAGATCTCTAAATCATCCTGAGAGGAAGGAATTAACTTGGAGTACAGATTGTCAGTGTTTGACAGTTTCAAACAGCTGTGAAACGCTGATATTTCATCTGTCAAAAGGTCTTGACAGATGAAATGTCAATTTGTGACGTCACCTGTTGCCAGGTGGCCCTTAATTGGCCTGCTGAGCCTGCTGGGCGGGCTCAACAAGGTCAATCAAGTCAAAATCACGTGGGATGGCTACAACTCGATGGAGGCGGGACTACAACCCCAAAAGTTGTAGTCCCGCCTCCTACCTGCCTCCTCAATGAAAATACAGCCCAATGTTTCCACTTGTGGGGAAGAGCATCAATATAAGATAGTCACCAAGAAATCCAATAGGGAATTCAGAAGAAACTTCTTTACCCAGAGAGTGGTGAGAATGTGGAACTCATTACCATAGGGAGCGGTTGAAGTGAATAGTATCGATGCATTTAAGGGGAGGCTGGACAAGAATATGAGGGAGAAGGGAATAGAGGGTTATGCTGATAGATTTAAATGAGGAAAGACTGGAGGAGGCTCGAGTGGAGTATAAACACCGGCATGGACTGGTTGGGCTGAATGGACTGTTTCTGTGCCATATATCCTATGTAATCCTATGTAAATCAGCATTATGAAGAGACCCGCATGCATAGGGTTGTCTCCCGAATTGTGTGCGATCCCTAGACAGATTTCATTACCGGTTGCAAACCATGCTTAGTGCACGAGCTCAATAAATATTAACATAAAAATAATATTGGACGGGGAAAAAATCCGAACATGCCTGGCTGTCAAAACACATTTTATTACTTAATTGAGGTTTAAGATTTCAATGAAGTTCCTAGAACAAGTCAGTAAAAATGTTACCCTCAGGCAACCTGCTGAGTGATTGAATACTTTACTGATTTGAAGTCCTCCAGCACCATTCTGTAACAGTCTAAGAGGCTGAGATGATCACAGTGACGTTTTTAATGCGGAAGCAAGTCATCCTTGGTGCCGAGGGACTGCCTAAGAAGAAGAAGAGAAGAGAATTCAGTAAATTCAATCTTGCCATTGATTTTAATGGAGGGTGGAGCCAAGATAATCAGCTGTTCGACTTTTTCGTCGCGCGTCTCTGTGGAACAGCGCAAATGTCCCAGAAAATCATGGTGAGGCAAATGCAATGACATAAATCACTCACGCCATAATTTCCTGGCATTTCTGCACGATAATAACGGTGTATGCCGCAGATGCATAGGGCGCAAATTTCCAACAAATTCAGGCATGACCTCAGACTGCTTAATGAGTCAAAAATAGGAAAAAATGATCCAGTTTCCCAACACTGCCAACCCTTTCTTGGATTAGCACAAAGTTCACCCAAAATAGGCAATTAAAAAAATCTGGTCTACCTACTGTTTTGGCTTCGGTATTCTATTGTTTCCATTGTTTCCAAGCTTTTATTGTTTCTACACTCTGAGGTTGCACTTTATGTTTATTATTTGAGTGCTATTGGGGCTGACAAGCTTGCCAGACCAAATTTAAAGGAATACATTTATGACTTGTTTTCTACCACATTTTGTACGTTTTTAATATCTCTATAACCCTTGGAATTAGGACACGTTATTCGGAAAGAGCCTTCTTAATGAACGTTCAGTAAAGGCCAATATCTCTAAATCACTGGGTATATAATTGTGTACTTTATGTTTGCTAACATAAAAGCAAAAAAAACGGATGGCCAGTGTAATGTAGTATCACATGGTTTGTCACATGGTTTAGTATGTGCATGCTCAGTTTGCTCTGGCGTAGTAAACAAGCACCTTGACTGACAACTCATCGTGTATATGTCTGTAACATTTGCATATTGAATTATCATTGGCCCGCAGGCATCTGTAAGGAATACCTATTATATTCACATGTGATCACATGCTGAGTTGTCATTGGCCTGCAGGCATCTGTAAGGACTACTATTGTTTTGAAGACCCAGGCTAGGGATCCTAATGCCAGGCTTTTTCCAATGGTGCTGCTATGAGTAAGATCAGACCTAATTCTTAATAAAAGAGTTAAACTGTAATACTCCATTGTCCTGCAAGTTATGATTTTTGTACTGTGGCGTACCGATCACAGAAAGGACACAATCTGCTTTTCGGTCCGTAGACTATAAATCAGGCGTCATGCCTTTAAGAAGGATCACACCTTCAAGAAACTCGATCTGCAACATAGTTAAGCCCAGAGCGGGGGAGGGGCAGTCGAAGCTGTGGACTGATGAAAAGCAGTCAGACTTGGTGTAAGCTCTGACGCCATTTTGTGTTCAACATGTAGCCTCAATTAAACCTTTTCTGTTGAACCTCTCCGAGTTCAGTATTTTTTGCTAGGAGTACGTAGACTCCTACATTGGTGACCCCGACGCTCAGGACGACTCCTAAGCGTAACCATGGCTGACACAAACGCAGTTTCTGTGAAGCTGCCGGAGTTCTGGGAGAACCTAGCTACCGCCTGCTTCCTTCAAGCCGAATCGCAATTCCGACTCCGCGGCATCACCGCCGACACAACGATGTACGACTACCTCCTCGCCTCCCTGGGCAGCTCCACAATCACGAAAGTCTGGACAACACTACAAGACCCTCCGGAGAAAGGCAAGTACACACATCTCAAGGCCGCACTCCTTAAAAAATTCACAGCCTCCCAATTTTTGCGCAACTGCCACCTCCTCGACCTCCCGGGCCTCGGTGACTCCACGCCGTCAGACTTGCTCTCACACATGCTTGCTCTGACTGACGAGAAACCGCCCGGCTCCCTCTTCCGCACGCTCTTTATCCGCCAACTACCTCCCAGCATCCGCCCGGCGATCGTGGCGTCCAGCCTCACGGACCTCGAGGTCCTGGCCGACGAAGCCGATAAGCTCCTGTCCGCCGGCTCCAACCACGCCGTCACCCCCGACCTGGCCTCCGCAGCATCGGCACGCGCTCCACCCTCTATCGCGCGGCCACACAGCTCGGCCACGAGGCCCCCCAGGCCCCCACGTCCCCCAAGCCCTCCGACCCAGGGCTACTGCTACTTCCATACCCGGTTCGGCGCACGGGCACGCCGCTGCAGCCATCCCTGCACGTTTCCAACCGCCCCCACACCGGCCTACACGATGGCCGTGGGGCAAGCAGGCGCGCTGCTGTACGTTACGGACAGCGCCTCCGGACGCCGTTTCCTATGCGACACAGGCGTGCAGCGCAGCATCATCCCCGCGTCCGCCCTCGAGATCCAGCGAGGCGGCCGCGGCCCTGCGCTGGCTGCCGCCAACGGCACCGACATCCGGACGTACGGCACCCGCACCGTCACCATCGACCTTGCAGGCCGCCGCTACCACTGGGAGTTTATCACCGCCAAGGTGCTCTCCCCGCTCCTCGGTGCGGATTTCCTGTGCGTCCACGGCCTGTTGGTCGACATGCCTCAGCGCCGCCTCGTGGACATGAACACCATGTCACCTATCCCGGGTGCCATGACCCCCCCCCCAACCCGCCGAAATGGCGTGGCAGTGCCGCACCCGCTCAACGGACGACTACTCAGCACTCCTGGCTGAGTTCCCAGCCCTCACCAACCCGACCTTCTCCGCGAAAGTTGCTAAGCACAGGGTAGAACACTTCATCCCCACCACAGGCCCACCGGTGTATGCCCACGCCTGCAGGCTGGACCCGGCCAAGCTGGAGATCGCGCGGGCCGAGTTCGCCACAATGGAACAGCTCGGCATCATCCGCCGCTCCAACAGCCCCTGGGCCTCCCCACTCCACATCGTCACCAAACCCGACGGGGGATGGCGCCCCTGCGGGGACTACCGGCGCCTAAACAACGCCACCACGCCGGATCGGTACCCCATACCGCACATTCAAGACTTCTCGGCTAGACTGGCCGGCCGCTCAGTCTTCTCCAAAGTCGACCTGGTGCGCGGTTACCATCAGGTGCCAGTCCACCCCACGGACGTTCCCAAGACAGCCATAATCACCCCTTTTGGGCTATTCGAGTTCCTCCGAATGCCCTTCGGCCTCAAAAACACAGCCCAGGCCTTCCAGCGGCTCATGGACTCAGTCCTCCGGGACCTGAAGTTCCTCTTTGTCTACCTGGATGACATCCTGGTAGCTAGTTCCTCCAAGCAGGAATATATCGAGCACCTCCGTACCCTGTTCCAGTGGCTCAGTGAGCACGGGCTCATCATCAGCCCAGCCAAGTGCCAATTCGGCCTCAGCAGGGTCGAATTCCTCGGCCACCACATCACGCAGGACGGAGCCGTTCCCCTGCCCGCCAAGGTGCAAGCCGTCCAGCAGTTCCCCCGGCCTACCACCATCAAAGGCCTCCAGGAGTTCTTGGGGATGATCAACTTTTACAACCGCTTCATTCCCGGAGCGGCCTCCCTCATGCGGCCCCTATACGAAGCCCTCCGGGGTAAGAAAGACAGAATGGCAATCGAGTGGTCGGCGGACATGTTGACCGCTTTCGACTCGACCAAAAAGGCGCTCGCCGACGCCACCATGCTCGCTCACCCACAGCCCAACGCCAGGGTGGCCCTCACCATGGACGCCTCCGACCACGCGGTTGGCGCCGTGTACGAACAGTGGGTCGACGGGGCCTGGCAACCGCTGGCCTTTTTCAGCCGCCAACTTCGCCCCCCAGAGGCCAAATACAGCGCCTTTGACCGTGAGCTCCTCGCACTGTACATGGCAGTCCGCCATTTTAGATTTCTTCTGGAGGGCCGCCCCTTCACCGCGTTTGTCGACCACAAACCCCTGACATTCGCGATGGCGAAATCTGCGGACCCGTGGTCAGCCAGGCAACAACACCAGCTCGCCGCAGTTTCCGAATTCACCACAGACATCCGGCACGTCTCCGGTCGAGACAATGTGGTGGCCGACTGCCTATCCCGCCCCGCCGTCCACGGCGCCCACCTGGCAGTGGACTATGCTCAACTGGCAGCGGAGCAACGCACCAACCCCGATCTGCTCTCCGCGCCCACAACCCTCCCAGGGCTGCGACTGACCGACGTCGCCTGCGGCCCGTCCGCCATCACAGTCAAATGCGACACCTCCTTGGCGCAACCCCGGCCCGTAGTCCCAGCGTCCTGGCAAAAACGGGTGTTCAACATCGTCCACGGCCTCTCACACCCCGGCACCCGCGTGTCCATTAGACTGGTGGCCAACCGATTTGTCTGGCGCGGCCTGCGCAAAGATGTGCGTGTCTGGTCCAGATCCTGCATAGCTTGCCAGCGTGCCAAAATCCACCAGCACGTCAAAGCCCCACTCGAGGAGTTCACCGTGCCAGAAAGAAGGTTTGACCACGTCCACATCGACCTCGTCGGCCCCCTGCCGCCATCACAAGGTCACACGCACCTGCTGACAATCGTGGACCGTACCACCCGCTGGCCCGAGGCCATTCCACTGACGTCCACCACCACCGCCGACATCGCGAGGGCGTTCATCGATACCTGGGTCGCTCGGTTCGGCGTCCCCTCCGACATGACGTCGGATAGAGGCCTGCAGTTCACCTCTGATCTGTGGGCCGCCATCGCCCGAAACCTCGGGGTGGCCGTTCACCGCACCACGGCTTACCACCCCCAAGCCAACGGACTGTGCGAGCGATTCCACAGGTCCATGAAGGCGTCCCTCCGTGCCAGCCTCGAGGACGAGGCTTGGATCGACCGCCTCCCGTGGGTGCTACTTGGCCTACGCTCCGCGGTCAAGGAAGACCTGCAAGCCTTGGCGGCGGAACTCGTGTACGGCCAGCCGCTGCGCGTACCCGGAGAGTTCCTGCCCACCGCCACGACCCCCTGGTCGGCTGACCAGCAACGCCGCGCTTTCGCCAACTGAGCACAACAGTTCGCTCCAGTACCCACCGGCCGGCACGGCGAACCAGCAACCCGTGTACCACCTAGCCTGCACATGGCCAAATTTGTTTCCGTGCACCATGACGCCCACCGAGGACCTCTACGGCCCCCATACGACGGACCCTACAAGGCACTCCAGACGGGGAACAAGTTCTTCCTCCTCGAAGTGGGCGGCAGAACTGACAAGGTGTCGGTCGACCGGCTCAAGCTGGCACACCTAGAGCCCGACGAACCCGTTCAAGTGAGCCAACCCCCACCGCGGGGCAGACCGCCTAAGAGCCCGACGCGTCCGACTGCCCTGCTCCCGACACCAACTGCCAAGAGCCGTTCCGGCCGTGCCATCAAGCCGCCACGCCGGTTCGTACACTCCCTACTAGCGGATTCTGGGGGGAGCTGTGTGGCGTACCGATCACAGAAAGGACACAATCCGCTTTTCGGTCCGTAGATTATAAATCAGGCGTCATGCCTTTAAGAAGGATCACACCTTTAAGAAACTCGATCTGCAACATAGTTAAGCCCAGAGCGGGGGAGGGGCAGTCAAAGCTGTGGACTGATGAAAAGCAGTCAGACTTGGTGTAAGCTCTGATGCCATTTTGTGTTCAACATGTAGCCTCAATTAAACCTTTTCTGTTGAACCTCTCCGAGTTCAGTATTTTTTGCTAGGAGTACGTAGACTCCTACAGTACAAAGTGTGCAAATCAAGACAATGTCCTTCATTTGTTCTACCCAATAACATTTTTGGCTACGAGGATGGGATCCCAAAACCATTTTTAGGGATCATGGAGCGACACAGTGTTTAACCTTCGAGTGGAAAAGTTTAGGGTGAATTTGTGAAACCTACCTAAAATGAATTTTTTGCGATGTTTCACTGTTAGTGCTGATGCAGAATTGTTTGTGCTTCATCTTCACGTGTATGTATACACAGCAACAGCAGCATTGATTCCCACAGGTACATAGGTATTGTGCTGAGTCACTGTTCGACGGGATCAGGACAATCATGGCCGCACCTACAAGATTCATCGGAAGCCTCAGCATGTATGACTGAGCTCGTGAACCATTCAGTTCTTACATTGAGCGGATGGAGATGTTTTTTAAGGCCAATAACATTATTGAGACCGAAGGTGCAGATGAGAATGTTAAAGCTCAAAATAAAGTAACTCGTGAACGGAAAAAAGCAAGTTTTCTAACTGAGATTGGGCCAGATGTCTACGGAACGTTGATAAACCTATTCACGCTAGGGAAAGCGAAGGATGCGTCATTTGAAGACATTGTCGAGAAACTCGAGGACCATTTCAACCCAAAATCATTAGAAATAGCAGAGTGCTATAACTTTTGTACCAGAAACCAAATACAAAGTGAAACCATCAGTGATTACATTGTAGCTCTTAAAAACCTGTCTTTGCATTGTAACTTCGACACATTCTTGGATCGTATGTTGCGAGATAAGTTTGTGTGTGGACTGGTGGATGAGCGCACACAGTCCAAATTACTGAACACTCTGAACCTAATGTTTGACATTACATGCAAAATTGCCCTATCTATGGAGATGGCATCTAAGAATGCTAGGGAGCTCTGTCCAACTCAAGTGACTAGTGTAGCTGAAGTCTACAGTCACAAAGCCACCGCCAAACCTAAAGTTGTGAGACCAATTCAAAAGCATGTCGGTGAGAGCAGTTCAGTGAATTGTTATCGCTGCAATGGAAATCACTCACCACAGTTCTGCCAATACAGAAATGCGAAGTGTTTTCACTGCCAGAAGCAAGGCCATACTTCAACAGCTTTCAGAGCTAAATCTAAAGCAGGAAGTAAGAGCCATTCTAGTGGCAATGCAAAGCAGCAACAACAAAAGGGAGGCATTCACAATATTGAAGTGAACACACCTGATATTGAAGAACAAGGCATCTACAGTATCTCTGCCACTAACGGCAACACCAGCAGTCATGAGAAAGACTTCCGTACAGAACTTTGGATCAACGAGCAATACATTGATATGTATATTGACACGGCAGCGGACTGCTCTATCATGAGTAAGGACACATGAGAGTAAGTTTAATCAAATGCCACTTACAAAGAGTACCGTAGAGTTAAAAACATACTCCGGAGAAATCCTAGAGACATGTGGACAAATGGAATGTACAGTTCAGCACAATGGCCAGTCAGTAAAGCTGCCTATTATTGTAGCGAGCTACAACAGGCCAACCCTCATGGGCAAAGACTGGTCGAGAAAGTTAAAACTAGACTGGCAAAACATCTTCAGTGTAGATAGCTCGACACAATGCTGAACAAGTATAAAAGCATGTTCTCAGATGGTTATGAGGGCATCACTGGGTATGACGCGCATATCCGCATCAAGTCCAACGTGAAGCCTGTAAGGCAAGACTGGTCTCCTACGCGTTGAAAAGTCAGGTGGAGGAAGAGCTCGAGAAACTGAGAGAGAACGGAGTGCTAGTAAAAACAGACAAAAGTGAATGGGCTACCCCAATTGTGGTAGTGCCCAAAGCAGACAAAACTGTACGCTTGTGCAGTGACTACAAAGTTACTATCAACCAAGTAGTTAACGATGAGCAGGATCTGCTTCCTACATTGTAAGATTTGAATGCAGCCCTCTCTGGGTCAAAGGCTTTCTCTAAGCTTGACCTGTTGCACGCTTACACTCAGCTGAATGTTGACAAAGAGAGTCAACAGTATCTCACTATCAACACACACAAGGGACTGGACTCATACACCAAGCTGCCGTATGGTGTAAATTCCTCCCCCAAAATTTTCCAGGCTACAATGAACAAGATTTTGCAAGGAATTCCAAATTGCTTATGCAATCAAGATGATGTGCTGATCGCAACAAGCAGTGAGGAGGAAAATCTACAAGTGTTAGATTTAGTGCTTCAAAGCGGACCTGGAAGGAGTCAGTATCAGAGGCGGCCGTACTTGAATAGAGCGGGACCCGAGGACAGTGCGGACCTGGAAGGAGTCGGTATCAGAGGCGGCCGTACTTAAACAGAGTAGGACCCGAGGACAGTGCGGACCTGGAAGGAGTCGGTATCAGAGGTGGCTGTACGTAAACAGAGTAGGACCCGAGGACAGTGCGGACCTGGAAGGAGTTGGTATCAGAGGCGGCTTTACTTAAACAGAGCGGGACCCGAGGACAGTGCAGACCTGGAAGGAGTCGGTATCAGAGGCGGCCGTACTTAAACAGAGCGGGACCCGAGGACAGTGCGGAACTGGAAGGAGTCGGTATCAGAGGCGGCTGTATTTAAACAGAGCAGGACCCGAGGACAGTGCAGACCTGGAAGGAGTCGGTATCAGAGGCGGCTGTACTTAAACAATATAAATCCGGCGAATTCCATAAGAACAGCAAAATCAAGGAGTGACGTCACAGGACTGCAGGTAGGTGATTGGTGGGTGAGTATTAGTGTTTTATTCTCTCTAACTTAAATAGATAACCTAATTAACATAACTATACATAATCATCTGAATAAAGACTTTAACTAAGAGAGCGAGGGAAGCGGCCGGAGATAAAGGTAGGCCCGACTTTTAAGACACTTAGGGCTAGAAATTTGGTGCATTTGCGCCTCTCGAAACGACTTTTTGCCCGGGAGTTTAGCGGCGGCGGTAACCGGTAGCGCCCCGCTCCGCTGCGAAGGCGATGACGACGAGCACCCCATTTTTTACCCGCCTGCAAAATTGGCCTGCGCCCCCTGAATCTGCGCCGGGCGATGACAGCGACCAATTCAGCGGGCAGGAATGGGTAGGAGGCTTGCGGGGCGCTAACTAAAGGGGAGCTGGCGGGCGGGGAAAAAAAAATTGGCCGACTTACTTGTCGCGGCCTGTTGCCTCTTTGAACACAGGGTCCAAAAAAATGGGGTGCTCGTCATCATCGCCTTCGCAGCGGAGCGGGGCACTACCGGTTACCGCCGCCGCTAAACTCCCGGACGAAAAGTCATTCCGAGAGGCGCAAATGCACCAAATTTCTAGCCCAAAGAGTCTTAAAAGTTGGGCCTACCTTTATCTCCAGCCGCTTCCCTCGCTCTCTTAGTTAAAGTCCTTATTCACACGATTATTTATAGTTATGTTAATTGGGTTATCTATTTAAGTGCCTCTTGAGTGCTGGGCTGCTGGCATGGCACCCCACTCCCTGGTGGTCCAGGTAGGGCCCTGCAGAGTTGTGGGCTTGCACCCTCCCTTTAATGAGGGGAGGTGCCCTTCCATGTGGCAGCGCTACGTGGCCCAGTGCGTAGCGCTGCAGAACGCACCGCCCTGATATTTGGGGTTAGCGCTCTACGAAGGAAGAGGAGCGCTTGAATTAGTGCGCCACCTCCCTCTTGGAGCGCTAAAACTGAAGTTAGCGATCGCCGGTGCTATTTTTCGCCGGCCGCTAAATTTAGTGCCCAGGTGATGTTCGCGACCCAAAATGGTTGCGACATAATTTTTCCCTCTCAGTCTTAAGTTTATTTAAGTAAGTTAGTTAATAGTCGAATAAATAGAGGCTTGGCAGGGCGACTCAGTCCCGCAGAATGCACATCCTGTGCCATGTGGGGACTCCAGGATGCTTCCCATGTCCTGGACAACCACATGTGCAGGAAGTGTCGTCAGCTGGAGGAGATTGAGCTCCGGGTTTCAGAGCTTGAGCAGCAGCTGGCGTCAGTGCGATGCATCCATGAGGCTGAGAGCTACATTTATGCATGTTTCAGGAGGTGGTCACCCCGCAACGTAAGAGTGTATCGGCAGAAAGTGAATGGGTGACCATCAGACAGACAAGGAGGACCAGGCAGGTAGTGCAGGAGACCCCTGTGTGCATCTTGGTGTGCAAGCAATACTGGTGAGGGCGATGGATCCTCTGGGGAGTACAGCCAGAGCCCAGTCCACAGCACCACAGCTGGCTCAGATGTAATGGGGGGCGGGGGGGAGAAGGTAGATTGGGAAGGCAATAGTGGTAGGGGATTCAGTAGTTAGGGGAACAGACAGGCATTTCTGCAGCCGCAGACGTGATTCCAGGATGGTATGTTGCCTCCCTGGTGCCAGGGTCAAAGGTGTCACTGAGCAGCTGCAGAACATTCTGGAGGGGGGGGGGTGAGGGTGAACAGCCAGAGGTCGTGGTCCATATCAGTACTAACGACATAGGTAGAAAAAGGGATGAGGTCCTGCAGGCAAATTTATGGAGCTAGGAAAGAGATTAAGAAGCAGGACCTCAAAAGGTAGTAATCTCTGGATTATTCCTGGTGTCATGAGCTAATGAGTATAGAAATAGAAGGATAGAGCAGATGAATGTGTGGCTGGAGAGATAGTGCTGGAGGGAGGGCTTCAGATTCCTGGGACATTGGGACCGGTTCTGGGGGAGGTGGGACCTGTACAGGCCAGACTGGATGCCCCACAACAGAGCCGGAACCAATGTCCTTGCGGGGGGGTTTGCTAGTGCTGTTGGGGAGGGTTTAAACTAATTTGGCAGGGGAATGGGCACCAGCTTGTAGCATTAGAAAGGAGAAACAAAGCGCACATAGAATGGGGAGAGACAGATAGCACTCGAGTAAGAAATAGTAAGGTATTAGGTGGGGTCAGGTTAAGAGAGAATACAAGAAGGTCTAAGACAGGTTTACAGTGCATGTGTGTAAATGCACGAAGCGTGGTAAATAAGGTTGGTGAGCTGCAGGTGCAAATAGCCACATGGGAATATGATGTTGTGGCGATAACTGAGACCTGGCTCAAAAAAGGTCAGGATTGGGTTTTAAATATTCCTGGATATAAGGTGTTCAGGAAAGATAGGGAAAGAAAGAAAGGAGGTGGGGTGGCAGTATTGGCTAAGGAGAATGTTACAGTGCTGGAGAAAGAGGATGTCCTGGAGGGGTCAAGGACAGAATCTAGTTATGATGTGGAGATGCCGGTGTTGGACTGGGGTGGACAAATGTGAGAAGTCACACAACACCAGGTTATAGTCAAACAGTTTTATTTGAAATAACAAGCTTTCGGAGCGCTGCTCCTTCGTCAGGTGAAGTGAAGAGAAGCATATAGGCACAGCATATATAGTCAGAGAGCACTGCCAGATGATTACAGGTAATCTTTCTAACTGCCCTTTATCACACCTCGGCAGAGAGATAATCACAGCAATCAAAGGTGTGGATGGTGTCCAAACAGGTCAGTCAGGAAAACATTACATCAAAGAACAATGAGGTGGGGTCACAAGGGGTCAAATGTTGCAGATGCTGGGGCCTGTATGAAAAACAAAAAACAAACAAAAATTTTTTTTGCTGGAAATCACAGCAGGTCCGGCCGCATCTGTGTAGAGAGAACAAGCCAACGACGACTCAAGTCTGGATGACTCTACGTCAGGTGGGGTTACATGTAGCGTGACATGAACCCAAGATCCCGGTTGAGGCCGTCCTCATGGGTGCGGAACTTGGCTATCAGTTTCTGCTCGACGATTTTGCGTTGTCGTGTGTCTCGAAGGCCGCCTTGGAGAATGCTTACCCGAAGATCGGAGGCTGAATGTCCTTGACTGCTGAAGTGTTCCCCGACTGGGAGGGAACACTCCTGCCTGGCGATTGTTGTGCGGTGTCCGTTCATCTGTTGTCGCAGTGCCTGCATGGTCTCACCGATGTACCATGCTCCGGGGCATCCTTTCCTGCAACGTATGAGGTAGACAACATTGGCCGAGTCACATGAGTATGTACCATGTACCTGGTGGGTGGTGTCCTCACGTGTGATGATGGTATCTGTGTTGATGATCTGGCATGTCTTGCAGAGGTTGCCGTGGCAGGGTTGTGTGGTGTCGAGGTCGCTGTTCTCCTGAAAGCTGGGTAATTTGCTGCGAACGATGGTCTGTTTGAGGTTAGCTGGCTGTTTGAAGGCGAGTAGTGGAGGTGTGGGGATGGCCTTAGTGAGATGTTCGTCGTCATCGATGCCATGTTGAAGGCTGCGAAGAACATGGCGTAGTTTCTCCGCTCCGGGGAAATACTGGACGACGAAGGGTACTCTGTTGGTTGTGTCCCATGTTTGTCTTCTGAGGAGGTCTATGCGATTTTTCGCTGTGGCCCGTCGGAACTGTCGATCGATGAGTCGAGCGTCATATCCCGTTCTTATGAGGGCCTCTTTCAGCGTCTGTAGGTGTCCATTGCGTTCCTCCTTGTCTGAGCAGATCCTGTGTATTCACAGGGCTTCTCCATAGGGGATGGCTTCCTTAACGTGGTTAGGGTGGAAGCTGGAGAAGTGGAGCATCGTGAGGTTGTCCGTGGGCTTGCGGTAGAGTGAAGTGCTGAGGTGTCCGTCTTTGATGGAGATTTGTGTGTCCAAGAATGAAACCGATTCTGAGGAGTAGTCCATGGTGAGTTTGATGGTGGGATGGAACTTGTTGATGTTATCGTGTAGTCTTTTCAGTGATTCTTCACCGTGAATCTAGTTAGTTAGAGTTAAGAAATAATAGAGGTGCCAGTACACTACTAGGTGTATTCTATAGATCACCAACTAGTGGGAAAGATATAGAGGAGCACATTTTCAGGGAAATTACAGAGAGGTGCAAGAACTATAGAGTAGTAATAATGGGGGACTTCAATTATCCTAATATAGACTGGGATAATAATAGTGTAAAGGGCAGAGATGGGGGAGAATTTCTGAAGTGTGTTCAGGAGAACTTTCTTGATCAGTGCGTTTCCGGCCCAATGAGGAAGGAGGCATTGCTGGATCTGATTCTGGGGAACGAGGTGGGTCAAGTGGAGCAAGTGTCAGTAGGGGAACATTTAGGGAACAGTGATCATAGTATCATAAGGTTTAGGTTGTCTATAGAAAAGGATAAGGAGCAATCTAGAGTAAAAATACTTAATTGGAGGAAGGCAAATTTCAGTGGGTTGAGAACTGATCTGGCACGGGTAAATTGGAATCAAAGATTGGCAGGCAAAACTGTAATCGAACAATGGGCTGCCTTTAAAGATGAGATGGTTTAGGTACAGTTAAGGCACATTCCCACGAGGGGGAAGGTAGGGCAACTAAAACCAGAGCTCCCTGGATGATGAAAGAGATAGAGAGCAAGATACAAGAACTTTGGTTTATCCAGAGGTTAACTGTCCGGAATGCTCGAGCCACCGGCAAAATTCAGGAGTCGGTTCAGTAAGTTTTTTTTCTTTTCGTTGCTTTTTTTTCACTAGTCAGGCTCTGCAAGGTCTAGCTAAAGCTGTTGCTTAGCTACAGAGACGCTTGCAAGCTACGGCCGACTGTTTAGAAGCTGCAACAGGGTTTGTTGCTTGGTACGGAGCTCAAAAGCTTCCGTATGTTTTAACATTAGTGCTGGTTTGTCCGGCAGTTTTGATGGGATGGCAACAGCTCGGTCCCGTCGGTGCCGGATATCACAAAGTTTCCTGTAAAGCAGAAAAAAGGGCGCATACGACAGATGCCAGGTTGAGAATACAAGTGAGAATCAGGCTGAATATAGAAAGTTCAGAGTCATAGAGTCATAGAGTTATACAGCACAGAAAGAGGCCCTTCGGCCCATCGTGTCTGCGCCGTCCATCAAGCCCTGTCCAATCTAATCCCATTTTCCAGCATTTGGTCCATAGCCTTGTATGCAATGGCATTTCAAGTGCTCATCCAAATGCTTCTTGAATGTTGTGAGGGTTCCTGCCTCTACCACCCTTTCAGGCAGTGAGTTCCAGACTCCAACCACCCTCTGGGTGAAAAAGTTCCTCCTCAAATCCCCTCTAAACCTCCTGCCCCTTACCTTGAATCTATGCCCCCTTGTTATTGACCCCCCTACTAAGGGGAAAAGTTCCTCTTTATCTACCCTATCTATGCCCCTCATCATTTTGTACACCTCAATCAGGTCCCCCCTCAGCCTTCTTTGCTCCAAGGAAAACAACCCCAGCCTGTTTAGTCTTTCTTCATAGCTGAGATGCTCCATCCCAGGTAACATCCTGGTGAATCTTCTCTGCACCCTCTCCAAAGCAATCACATCCTTCCTATAGTGAGGCGACCAGAACTGCACACAGTACTCCAGCTGTGGCCTTACCAGCGTTTTGTACAGCTCCATCATAACCTCCCTGCTCTTATATTCTATGCCTCGGTTAATGAAGGCAAGTATCCCATATGCCTTTTTAACCACCTTATCTACCTGATCCGCTGCCTTCAGGGATCTATGTACATGTACACCAAGGTCCCTCTGACCCTCTGTGCTTCCTAGGGCCCTACCACTCATTGTGTATTCCCTTGCAATATTTGTCCGTCCAAAATGCATCACCTCGCACTTTTCAGGGTTAAATTCCATTTGCCACTTTTCCGCCCATCTGACCAACCCGTTTATATCGTCCTGTAGCCTGAGGCTTTCCTCCTCGCAATTTACCACCCCACCAATTTTCGTGTCATCTGCGAACTTACTGATCATACCTTTTACATTCTCATCCAAATCATTTATGTAGATCATGTAGAGGGGAAATGAAAAAGAAAGAGGGGCAAAGAGAGTCTGAGAATAGATTGGCAGCTAACTTAAAAGGGAATTCAAAAGTCTTCTATAGGCATATAAATAATAAATGGGTAGTAAGAGGAGAGGTGGAGCCAATTAGGGACTAAAAAGGAGACCTATGCATGTGGGCAGAGGGCATGGCTGAGGTACTAAATGAATATTTTGCATCTGTCTTCACCAAGGAAGAATATGCTGCCAAAGTCATAGTGAAAGAGAAGGTAGTGGAGTTATTGGATGAGATAAAAATTTATAAAGAGGAGGTACTAGAAAGGCTGTCTGAACTTAAAGTTGATAAGTCACCAGGACTGGATGGGATGCATCCTAGGATGCTGTGGGAGGTTAAGGAAGAAATCGCAGAGGTACCGGCCATAATCTTCCAATCCTCCTTAGATACGGGGGTGGTGCCAGAGTACTGGAGAATTGCAAAATGTCATACCCTTGTTCAAAAAAGGGTGTAAGTATAAACCCAGCAACTTCAGGCCAGTCAGTTTAACCTCGGCAGTGGGGAAGCTTTTGGAAATGATAATCAGGCACAAAGTTAACAGTCACTTGGACAAGTGTGGATTAATTAAGGAAAGCCAGCATGGATTTGTTAAAGGCAAATCGTGTTAAACTAACTTGATCAAGTTTTTTGATGAGGTAACAAAGAGTGTTGATGGGGGCAATGCGGTTCATGTGGTGTACATGGATTTACAAAAGGCATTTGCTAAAGTGCCACATAATAGACTTACCAGCAAAGTTGAAGCCCATGGAATAAAAGTGACAGTGACAGCATGGATACGGAATTGGCTAAGTGACAGGAAACAGAGAGTAGTGGTGAACGGTTGTTTTTCGTACTTGAGGAAGGTATACAGTGGTGTTCCCCAGGGATCGGAACTAGGACCACTGCTTTTCTTGATATATATTAATGACTTGGACGTGGGAGTACAGGGCACAATTTCAAAATTTGCAGATGAAACTAAACTTGGAAGTATAGTGAACAGTGAGGAGGATAGTGCTAGACTTCAAGAAGACATAGACAGGCTGGTGAAATAGGCGGGCACGTGGCAGATGAAATTTAACGCAGAAAAGTGCGAAGTGATACATGTTAGTAGGAAGAACGAGGAGAGGAAATATAAACCAAAGGGTACAATCCTAAAGGGGGTGTATGAACAGAGAGACCTGGGGGTATATGTACACAAATCGTTGAAGGTGGCAGGGCAGGTTGAGAAAGCAGTTTAAAAAGCATATGGAATACTGGGCTTCATGAATAGAGGTATAGAGTACAAAAGCAAAGAAATTATGATGAACCTTTATAAAACACTGGTTCGGTCTCAACTGGAGTATTGTGTCCAATTCTGGGCACCGCACTTTAGGAAGGATGTGAAGGCCTTAGAGAGGGTGCAGAAAAGATTTACGAGACTGATTCCAGGGATGAGGGGCTTCAGTTACGTGGATAGGCTGGAGAAGCTGGGGTTGTTCTCCTTGGAGCAGAGAAGATTGAGAGGAGATTTGATAGCGGTGTTCAAAATCATGAGGGGTCTGGACAGAGTAGATGGAGAGAAACTGTTCCCATTGGTGGAAGGGTCGAGAACCAGAGGACACAGATTTAAGGTGATTGGCAAAAGAATCAAAGGCGACATGAGGAAAAACTTTTTACGCAGCGAGTGGTTAGGATCTGGAATGCACTGCCTGAAAGGATGGTGGAGGCAGACTCAAACGTGGCTTTCAAAAGGGAATTGAATAAGTACCTGAGGGGAAAAAAATTGCAGGGCTACGGGGAAAGGATGGGGGAGTGGGACTAGCTGAAGTGGTCTTGCAGAGAGCCGGCATGGGCTTGACAGTCCAAATGGCCTTCTTCTGTGCTGTAACCATTTTAGAGTTCTATGATTCTAAAGGATGAATTACCACAATGTCAAATTGAAAAGGAACAAATGTGCTTTTGTGCAGCCCAAGGGTGTGTACCTTGGTCTGAAAGTCGATGCAAATGGCTTGCAAACAGTTAAGGAGAAAGTTGATGCTGTCATCAATGCGCCAAAGCCACAGAACATGTCTGAGTTAAAATCTTTCCTTGGAATGGTCCAGTACTATGCACATTTCTTACCTGAGTTAGCAACCATGTTTGCTCCATTGCACGAGCTCCTCAAGAAGGATGTCCAGTGGAATTGGACAAAAGCACAACAGGAAGCTTATGACGCTTGTAAAAGAAGTCTCTCTAGCGATGCTCTACTTGTGTCCGACACAAAGCATGAGCTTAAGTTAGCATGTGATGCTTCTAGCTATGGTGTGGGAGCTGTCATAAGCCAAGTAACAGATGACGGCCAAGAGAAACCAATTGCGTCGCATCACGAACCCTCACAAAGAGCAAAAGAAACCACATGCAAATTGAAAAGGAACCACTCGCCATAGTGTTTGGAATCAAGAAATTCCAACAGTTCCTGATCAGCAGAAAGTTTATCCTTATAACTGATCACAAACCGCTCCAAGTAATATTGGGGCCCACATCTGCCATCCCTGCAATGGCCGCATCAAGAATGCAACATTGGGCAGTGTTGTTGTCAAAATATTGAATATCGCACTTCAAAGCAGAATGGAATCGCAGATGCCTTTGTCCAGATTGCCACATGAGGACTCATGTGTTGGGAATGAAGTTGAGGTTTTCACACTAGGTGCAGATGACAAAGACTTTCTCGTGAATGCAACTGAGGTTGCAAATGAGACTCAAAAGGACTCAGTACGGGAAAGAGTGTATGAAAACACCTTGAATGGATGGACTGATCAGTGCCTGGACACAGTTGAAACCATTCCATAAACGTCGTACTATATTGTCTTGTGAGCAAGGTTGTATCAAGTGGGGAAACAAAGTGGTGGTAAACATTTCTTTGAGTTCAGAACCAAAACAAAACAGCCTGAAAATTGGTTTGATGGGCCTTCAATAACCACAAAACTAGAAGTTATAGACTTAAACAAGTTGGCTTTTAATCACTAAGAGCAGAGCTAACATCTCAACACGCCGACTGGTTCACAGGAATGAGTCATACAGATCCTGGGATCTTTATGTAAGAGAAGTCAGGGGCGGAGCCAAGAGCCAAGACCTGGAACCTCCCAGGTTAGTCGGGAAAGAGGAAGTACATTTAAGGAGTTATTTTACAACTTCCAAAAAGAAAATATTCCACTGAGAAGAAAAGGGTGTAAAAGAAAAGACAGCCATCCGTGGCTAAGTAAAGAAATTAAGGACAGTATTCGACTAAAAACAAGGGCATATAAGGTAACCAAATCTAGTGGGAGGATAGAGGATTGGGAAAACTTTAAAAGACAGCAAAAAATAACAAAAAGATTGATTAAGAAAGGGAAGATAGATTATGAAAGTAAATTAGCAAAAAATATAAAAACAGATAGTAAGAGTTTTTATAGTTATATAAAAAGAAAAGGGTGGCTAAAGTAAATGTTGGTCCCTTAGAGGATGAGACCGGGAAATTAATGGTGGGAAATATGGAGATGGCAAAAACACTGAATGAATATTTTACATCAGTCTTTACAGTAGAAGACACTAAGAATATCCCAACACTGGACAAACAGGGGGCTAAAGGGGGGGAGGAGCTAAACACGATCAAAATCACTAAGGAAGTGGTACTCGGTAAAATAATGGGACTCAAGGCGGATAAATCACCTGGACCTGATGGCTTACATCCTAGGGTCTTGAGGGAAGTGGCGGTAGGGATTGTGGATGCATTGGTAATAATTTTCCAAAACTCCCTGGACTCGGCAAAGGTCCCGGCAGACTGGAAAACTGCTAATGTAACACCCTTATTTAAAAAGGGCGGTAGACAGAAGGCTGGAAACTATAGACCGGTTAGCCTAACATCTGTGGTAGGTAAAATTTTGGAGTCCATTATTAAGGAGACAGTAACAGGGCATTTGGATAATCATAATTTAATAGGACAAAGTCAGCATGGTTTTATGAAGGGGAAGTCATGTTTGACAAATTTGCTGGAGTTCTTTGAGGAAGTAACATATAGGGTGGATAAAGGGGAACCAGTGGACGTAGTGTATTTAGACTTCCAAAAGGCATTTGACAAGGTGCCACACAAAAGATTATTGCTTAAGATAAAAAATCACGGGATTGGGGGTAATATTCTGGCATGGATAGAGGATTGGCTATCTAACAGAAGGCAGAGAGTTGGGATAAATGGTTCATTCTCAGACTGGCAATCAGTAACTAGTGGTGTTCCGCAGGGGTCAGTACTGGGTCCCCAACTCTTTACAATCTATATTAACGATTTGGAGGAGGGGACCGAGTGTAACATATCAAAGTTTGCAGATGATACTAAGATGGGAGGGAAAGTAGTGAGTGAGGAGGACATAAAAAACCTGCAAGGGGACATAGACAGGCTAAGTAAGTGGGCAGAGATTTGGCAGATGGAATACAATACTGGAAAGTGTGAGGTTATGCACTTTGGCAGGAAAAATCGTAGAGTAAGTTACTATCTTAATGGCAAGAAACTGGAAAGTACTGAAGTACAAAGGGATCTGGGGGTCCTGGTGCACGAAACTCAAAAGGTTAGTATGCAGGTGCAGCAAGTGATTAAGAAGGCCAATGGAATGTTGGCTTTCATTGCTAGGGGGATAGAATATAAAAATAGGGAGGTATTGCTTCAGTTGTACAAGGTATTGGTGAGACCGCACCTGGAATACTGCGTACAGTTTTGGTGTCCATACTTAAGAAAGGACATACTTGCTCTCGAGTCAGTACAAAGAAGGTTCACTCGGTTAATCCCGGGGATGAGGGGATGGACATATGAGGAGAGGTTGAGTAGATTGGGACTCTACTCATTGGAGTTCAGAAGAATGAGGCGATCTTATTGAAACATATAAGATTGTGAAGGGGTTGGATCGGGTGGATGCGGGGAAGATGTTCCCGATGATGGGTGAAACTAGAACTAGGGGGCATAGTCTTAGAATAAGGGGCTGCTCTTTCAAAACTGAGATGAGGAGGAACTACTTCACTCAGACGGTGGTAGGTCCATGGAATATGCTGCCCCAAAAAGCTGTAGAAGCTACATCATTACATAAATTTAAAACAGAAATAGACAGTTTCCTAGAAGTAAAGGGAATTAAGGGTTACGGGGAGCGGGCAGGAATTTGGACATGAGTCTAGGTTCGGATCGGTCATGGCCCTGTGGGTAGCGGAGCGGGCCCAGGGGCCGTGTAGCCTGATCCTGCTCCTATTTCATGTGTCTAATTCTGTTAGATTCAGGAGATGGTTCTGTGATAGTGGATTGGCGGTTAGGATCAGATCAGCCATGATCTTATTGAATGGCGGAGCAGGCTCGAGTGGCCGATTGGCCTACTCCTGCTCCTATTTCTTATGTTCTTATGTTCTTATGTAACTGAAACTATACACAGTGGGGGAGGGTAATATACATGAGTGCAAAATGAATACAGGATCAAGACAAACAGATTTCATTACATTCACCCCTTCTATAGATTTAGTCCATCGGGGTGATGTTTCTTAAAAGTTGGTATAAGTGAGTCTGTCAGGAGGTTTTGCAGTTCTCAGTGATCGGCGCAAAGCCAGTTGGGGTGCCTCTAGGGGAGTGGATTCTGGTTCCTCCGCTGTCCGGGCCTCCGCAGTGTCTTCCAGGTTATCTGCAGTGTCCTCCAGGTTAAAGTTGGGTATTGATACCTCTGGGCGTCCTGTCTCTTTGTAGTGTAGGTCTTCATCGGGTAGTTTCCCATCGTTCTCTCCGCTCCCCGAGGGAGCGAGGTCTTTTATGGAAACAGTGTCCTCTCGCCCATCAGAGTATTCGATATAGGCGTACTGAGGGTTTGCATGGAGGAGCTGTACCTTTTCCACAAGGGGGTCCGTTTTATGGCCTCTCACGTGCTTCCGCAATAGTACTGTCCCCGGAGACGTCAGCCACGCGGGTAGAGATATGCCCGAGGTGGATTTCCGGGGGAAAACGAACATCTTTTCGTGAGGGGTAGCGTTAGTGGCAGTACATAACAGAGACCTTATGGAGTGGAGCACGCCTGGGAGGACTTCCTGCCAGCGGGAGGTCGGAAAGCCTTTTGACTTTAAGGCTAACGTGACAGCCTTCCAAACAGTAGCATTCTCCCTTTCCACTTGCCCATTACCCCGGGGGTTGTAGCTAGTGGTTCTGCTAGTGGCTATCCCCTTCGAGAGCAAGAACTGGCGCAGCTCGTCACTCATGAATGACGTCCCCCTATCGCTGTGTATGTAGTTCAGCATGCCAAACATGCAGAATAGATTACAGAGACACTTGATGACCGTGGCACTGGTCATGTCTGGGCAGGGAATGGCGAAGGGGAAGCAGGAATATTCATCAATGATATTGAGGAAGTACACGTTACGGTCGGCAGAGGGAAGGGGTCCCTTGAAGTCCAGACTTAGGCGCTCGAATGGCCGTGTGGCTTTGATAAGGTGTGCACGGTCAGGCCTGTAGAAACGAGGCTTGCATTCCGCACAGATGCGGCAGGCTCTGGTCATTGCCCTGACCTCCTCGATGGAGTGGGGCAGATTGCGGGACTTTATAAAATGGTATAGTCGGGTGACCCCTGGGTGACAGAGGCCGTTGTGGAGACCCTGTAATTTGTCCGTATGAATGCTGGCACACATTCCCCGCGATAGGGCGTCTGGGGGTTCATTAAGGGCTCCCGGCCTGTACATAATATCATAGTCGAACGTGGATAGTTCGATCCTCCACCTGAGTATTTTGTCATTCTTGATTTTCCCCCTTTGTTTGTTATTAGACATGAAAGCCACCGACCGCTGGTCGGTGAGCAGGGTGAAACGTTTGCCAGCTAGGTAGTGTCTCCAGTGCCGCACTGCCTCCACTATAGCCTGTGCCTCCTTCTCGACAGAAGAGTGCCTGATTTCAGGTCCCTGAAGGGTTCGGGAGAAGAAGGCCACTGGTCTCCCAGCCTGATTGAGGGTCGCAGCTGAGGCAAAGTCTGACGCATCACTTTCGACTTGAAAGGGAATGCATTCGTCCACTGCACACACTGCAGCCCTTTCAATGTCCTGTTTAATACTGGTGAAAGCCTCCCGAGCTTCAGCTGATAGTGGGAAGGACGTCGATTTAATGAGGGGTCGGGCATTATCAGAGTAATTGGGCACCCATTGGGCATAATACAAAAAAAATCCCAGGCACCTTTTTAAAGCTTTGGGATTGTGTGGCAGGGGCAGTTCCTTTAGGGGGCGTAATCGGTCAGGGTCCGGTCCAATTACCCCATCTTCCACCACACAGCCGAGGATACAGAGACGGGTTGTGTTGAAGACACATTTGTCTTCGTTGTAGGTTAGATTCAGCTTTAGGGCAGTTTTTAAAAATCTCGCAAGATTTAGATCGTGGTCTTGCTGGTTGTGCCTGCAGATAGTGACATTGTCCAGATAGGGATAGGTAGCTTGTAGTTTATTCTCGTCAACCATGCGGTCCATCTCACGTTGGAAGACCGAGACCCCATTTGTTACCCCGAAGGGCACTCTGAGAAAATGGTAGAGGCGCCCATTCGCCTCAAAGGCGGTGTATGGGCGGTCCTCCGTTCTAATGGGGAGCTGGTGATACGCGGATTTGAGGTCGATAGTCGAGAAGACTCGGTACTGCGCAATCTAGTTGACCATTTCTGATATGCGGGGTAAAGGGTAGGCGTCCAGCTGGGTATAAATATTAACAGTCTGGCTGTAGTCAATTACCATCTGTTTCTTTTCGCTATTTTTAACTATGACTACTTGGGCACACCACGGGCTGGTACTGCATTCAATAATGCCTTCCCGCAGGAGTGTGTCCACTTCCGCCTTGATAAAGTGTCTGTCTTCCAGGCTGTACCGTCTACTTTTGGTCGCTATGGGCCTACAGTTCGGAGCGAGATTAGCGAATAAAGAGGGCGGGCTGATTTTTAAGGTTGATAGGCCACAGACTGTGAGTGGCGGCTGGGACTCGCCATATGGTAGCGTGACACTTTCGTGGTGGCACTGGAAGTCCAGGCCCAAGATTACATTAACACAGAGTTCTGGCATCACGAGGAGTTTAAAATCCTTGTAGTCCGTGCCTTTTACAGTCAGTGTTACCACACAGTAGCCCAAAATGTCCGAAGTGTGGGGCTTAGCAGCCATAGCAATTCTGCTCCGTGTAGGGGTTACCGTTAATGAGTGCCGCCGTACCAGGCTAGGGTGGATAAAACTCTCGGTACTCCCACAGTCAATTAAACATTTCGTTAAATTCCCATTTACCTGTATGTCCATCATGGATTTTGTCAACGGGTGTGGCCTGGATTGATCCACCGTGATCGAAGCCACTGTTGGGCCCTGGGCGGCCGTTGAGTCGGGAAAAGATGGCGGATCCCAAGATGGCGGCCCGCACGGCACGCACGAGGCGGTGACAGAGTTGGAAATCGGATTCCCCCTGCAGACTTTGCTAAAATGCCCCTTTTTCTTACATTTGAAGCATGTAGCATCCTTCGCTGGGCATCATTGTCTGGGGTGCTTGGCCTGGCCGCAGAAGTAGCATTTCGGGCCTCGAGACATTGCCGCTGTAGTAGGACTCCTGGGTGAACTTCTGTGTGGGGACTCCGGCGGCGTAGAGCTGGTCTGAGACCTGGATGGGGAAGATGGCTGATTCCAAGATGGCGGCTCCCTCGGCGCGCACGAGGCGGTGAGGGCCGCATGGCCGGAAGAATAAGAGTCAGAGTTTTTCTGGGCCACGTCCAGCGATCGCGCAGTGGCCACTGCCTTTTTTAAGTCCAGGACTTCCTTCTCCAGCAGTCTCTGTCGGATATAATTCGATTTGAGGCCCGTGATGAAGGAATCGCGGACCAATTCGTCAGAGTACGCGTTGGCCGTCATGGCCTTGCAGTTACAGTCCCGGACCAGGTCCTTTAGGCCCTGTAAGAAATCGTCCATTGATTCCTCTGGTCGCTGCCTGCGTGTAGCCAGCAGATGTCTGGCATACACTTCATTTACCGGCCTCTGGTATTGGGCCTTCAGGATAGTGATGGCCTCCGTGTAAGAGGTGGCATCCCGGATGAACGAATAAATCCGATGACTTACGCGAGTAGTCAGTAGACTCAGTTTATCTACCTCGCTAGCGGATGAGGCCCCCGCGAAGAGTTCGAAGCATTTGAGCCAGTGTCCAAATTGATTTGATGCTTCAGCAGAATGTGGATCCAAGTCCAGACGCTCTGGTTTTAGGAGTCGATCCATCCTAGTATTCTTTAGTGATTAAAATTGATGGGCCTTCAATAACCACAAAACTAGAAGTTATAGACTCAAACAAGTTGGCTTTTAATCACTAAGATCAGAGCTAACATCTCAACACGCCGACTGGTTCACAGGAATGAGTCATACAGATCCTGGGATCTTTATGTAAGAGAAGTCAGGGGCGGAGCCAAGAGCCAAGACCTGGAACCTCCCAGGTTAGTCGGAAAAGAGGAAGTGAAACTATACACAGTGGGGGAGGGTAATATACATGAGTGCAAAACGAATACAGGATCAAGACAAACAGATTTCATTCCATGGTTCAACACCAAACATTTTGTAAGGAGATCAGGAAGGCTCCACAAACCTGTTATTAAACTGGATTTGTAGTTCATCTTTTTAAAAAGCCAGGAGTTTTTGTTCTGTGGTACATGTAATGCTGGGAAAGGTGGGACCATAGTTGGTGGTATTTGAGAGGGGAATACATATTTTTTTTAGGGAAAGCAGTGTAATGTATTATCACATGGATTAAAGTGAGCATGCTCAGTTCTCTCTGACCTAGTAAACAAGCACCTTGACAAGCAACTCATCGGGGTCGATTTTAACTCAGGTGCGGGGAATTGGCGGGTTCCCCGAATTTGGTGTTTCCGACACGATTCTAAATGGGTCTGTGAGATTGATGCAATTTTAACTCAATTGGCCAATTGATTTCCAGCGTGTGGGAAGCCTTGGCAATTGAGTATTTCCAGTCAGAAAGTCGCAGAATATGACGTCATTATTGCTGCTGCTTCTAAGGTCCACAGCAAGCCTTGCTTCCTCTGCAGGCTCCCAAACTTCACCATTAAGATGGCACAGGAGCCTGCAGGAGCAACGGCCAGTGGGAGGGCCAGATCTGCCCCAAAATTTGATGAGGCTTCACTCCAGGCATTACTGGATGGTGCTAGGGCCCACAGGGAGGTCCTGTTCCCTTCTTCAGGGAGGAAGAGGCCTCCCAGTCAGACCAAGGCTGTGTGGCTACAGGTGGCAGGTCAAGTCAACTCCTTGGGGCTCACACGAAGAACGTGGTTGCAGTGCAGGAAAAGAGAGCTCACAATAAAAGAGAACAAGCGAGGACAGAAGGAGGGCCACCATCAGTAGCCCACCTCACCCCCTGGGAGGAGGTGATCCTGGAGATCGCAGGACTGGAGGATGAGGCGCAAGTGGGGGACGGACAGACGGGTGCATCACAGCATGCTGGTGACAGAATAGTTTTCCATCTCTCTCATTGACATTGCATGAGTCGCTGATAATGATTCTGAAGCTGTAACAGATGGACCTATGATCATCTGCAATATGCAATGTGCATGTAACCTTGTCCTCACATCTCCAGCTCTTTCCTTCACTCCCCCACAGGACCATCGAGAGCCCCCATCCCCACTGTCCAGGAGGAAGAGGGCGCAACCTCTGAGGGCGCAGCGTCCGCAGAATTCAGCGCACCCAGCACCAGCGCAGACACTCACACTTCGGTGGGACCTTCAGGACATAGAGTACTGTTGTCACCTGGTGTATCACAGCTCACAAGTGAGCATCAGTACATTGTGGAGACAGGGACAGCAGTGGAGAGTGCTAGTCGGAGGGTGCAGGACCCTGCCAGCTCGGCTCAGCTGCATGTCGACCCTCTGCCTCTGGGTCCATCCAGAAGATCAGCAGGGCTGGAACTCCAGGAACAGATGCAGGAGTCTCTGGCAGGTTTTGTCTCCAGGGTCGATGTGAGTGTGGAGTGAATGGAGGAGTCCATAGCGACCATGAGCAGAGCATTTGTGGAGTCATTGGCGCATGAACGCATCACCATGGAAAGGATGGCAACCTCCATGGAGGAGATAAGTCGCCAGGGTATGGAAAACATGGTGAGTGCTCATAATAGAATGACATCTCTTGAGGAGCGATGGGCATCTATTGAACAGAGAAACCAGACCTTCATGAAAGTCCTTCCGAGTAGGGCTGCCAGTGCAGATATGGGTGCCCATGGCCCCATGATGTGCAGCAAGGTGCTTTCAAGCCACTTCCAAGTGCTGGCCCCTTCTGGCCTGTGCAGCTTCAGGTAGGTAAGCAGCAGCCTGGCACTCCTGTTGCTGCTGCTGTTGTTCCTGGTTCTGCTGGTGCCGCGGCTGGTGTTCAAGCTCATCTAATGCCCAGAAGGGAAGGAAATAAATGGCTCCCATGCTTCTGGCATATGCCTCCGCTGAGGAAGCGCTGAGTGAGGGTGGCGAGAGGGGTTTCCCAGGAGTTCACACTGGAGATGTGTGTGAGGCTCCAACCTTCAACAGGTGTGGTTAAGCCTGGTAAAAGTTCCCCAGGCCTGAAACAACAAAGTCCTGCCACCTGCAAATGATGACCGATCAAATCTCCTCTTTAATGGTTGACCTGCAGCTGATAGTCAGCAAGCTAATAGTGTTCACGCCAGGTTTCACAGGCGTGATCCCCACCAGGCACGTTTTACGACACCTAGGTTAAAATGGCGTGGAGGCGGGAATCAGGTGGGGGGGGTCCCGACCCCCAGGTTTTGCGATTTTAACCCCTCACACGCCTAAAAGCCAGCCTCACGGCCCAATGAAAATCAAGGCTATCATGTCTCTGTCCTTCATTTGTTCTACCAACATATATTACAGTCAGAGAAATCATCACAGCCCTAGGACATCGCTGCAGGAGTTCCTCAGGGCAGTGTCCAAGGCCAAACCATCTTCAGCTGCTTCATCAATGACCTTCCCTCCAACATAAGTTCAGAAATGGGGATGTTCGCTGATGACTGCACAGTGTTCAGTTCCATTCACAACTCCTCAGATAATGAAGCAGTCCATGCCCGCATGCTGCAAGACCTGGACAACGTTCAGGTTTGGGCTGATAAGTGGCAGGTAACATTCGCGCCACAGAAGTGTCAGGCAATGACTACCTCCAACAAGCGAGAGTCTAACCACCTCCCCTTGACATTCAACGGCATTGCCATGGTCGAATCCCCCACCATCAACATCCTGGGGGTCACCATTGATCAGAAACTTAACTGGACCAGCAACATAAATACTGTGGCAACAAGAACAGGTCAGAGGCTAGGTATTCTGCGGCAAGTGTCTCACCTCCTGACTCCGCAAAGCCTTTCCAACATCTACAAGGCACAAGTAAGGAGTGTGATGGAATACTCTCCACTTGCCTGGATGAGTGCAGCTGCAACAACACTCAAGAACCTTGACACCATTCAGGACAAAGCAGCCCGTTTGATTGGCACCTCATCCACCACTTTAAACATTCACTCCCTCCACCACCAGCGCACCGTGGCTGCAGTGTGTACCATCTACAAGATGCACTGAAGCAACTCGCCAAGGCTTCTTCGGCTGCACCTCCCAAACCCGCGACCTCTTCCACCTAGAAGGACAAGGGCAGCAGGCGCATGGGAACACCACCACCTCCAAGATCCCCCCCAAGTCACACACCATCCTGACTTAGAAGTATATCGCCGATCCTTCATCGTCGCTGGGTGAAAATCCTGGAACTCACTCCCTAACAGCACTGTGGGAGGACCTTCACCACACGGACTGCAGCGGTTCAAGAAGGCGGCTCACCACCACCTTCTCAAGGGCAATTAGGGATGGGCAATAAATGCTGGCCTTGCCAGCGATGCCCAGATCCCATAAGCAAATTAAAAAAAAAGTAAAATGTTGTGGAGAAGTAGATATTCGGATACAGATCATTTAAATTGATATTGATGTAATCAGTGAAATCATTGGGCTTTTTCACGGTAATATCGCTGTTAAATACCCCATTAAATGTTAAACCTTGTTGGAATAGGTGTAACTGGGCTTTTAACAGTGTATTGACTGGTAAACAAATGTTCTGGCCCTGAAAAACTCATTTTTATATTCGTGGCATATTAAATTTCTCCATTATGATAAAAATTACAACTTTTTTAAAACTTTAAAAAGCATGTGTGAGTCAGAATCTTTATTTCGCTCTCTGTAACAATTATAAAAATTCCGGATAAAAGCAGCATCTCATTTCCTGGTTTCCTGTCTGTGAGACATCTTCAATGTAATTGGCTGTTTAGGCAGCTTGTTGACAACACTGCAGCATCGTCACAGAATCCCCTATTCACAGCACTGTAATCAATTGAACGTCGAAAAAGGCAAACTTCTCGCCACAGACATCGCGAGAGCTCTGTGGGCAGCTTTCTTCGGGGCCAACAGCGAGCGTCTTTGCTTCGCTGCTGACCGCAAATTATGGGCAACTGAGTTCCACTGGGCATTGCAGCATTAAGATTGCATTGATTTGCTGTGAACAACTAATGAGGTTGCCCCCTGTTTCGGGCGGAGTGCTGGATGTCCTTCTCCTGGCCCGCTCCAAAATCGCAGTAAGCCGAACACTGATGGAAATGGGGTGGTGAGTGCTGAACTGAGATTTCAGTACTGAGGTCAAAATCAGCAGCACTGTTTTGTAAGATAATTATGTAATGCACAATGTATTATTCTCTTGTAAAGATGAAGCTGCATCTCTTTAAGATCGCAAAGGTTAATTGTTGTAAGTACACAACCCGAGGTCATTCAGAAATAAAAGCAGAAAATGCTGGAAACACTCAGCAGGTCAGGCAGCATCCGTGGAGAGAAAAACAGAGTTAGGGAGCTGGATTTTGCTAATGGGGAGCTTTTGGAGGCGGGACTCCCACTTGTCGGGTTTCAGTCCCGCCTCCATCAACTTCTGGCCAACCCACGCTATTTTCCCTTCATTGACCTTGTTAAGCCCTCCCAGTGGGCTCAGCAGGCCAATTAAGGGAAAGCCGGTTACAGAGAACGTCAATGTATGATGTTTCATCTGTCAAAAATTTTTGACAGATGAATTGTCATCGTTTGACAGCTCTGTGAAGATATTCTCTGTAGTTTGATGAGTTCTTGAATTCAAGACCTCATCAAACCTCTTTCTTTTGCAGAAATTAGATGGTTTTTGCATTGGAGAATGCAACAGCCATCTGTCATCTCTGCCGTGGAGGTGCGAGACTCTCCGCATACCCACCGATTGAAGCCTGCAGGAAGAAGCAAAGGTAAGTACACTTTTTCTAAGACTTTCCACTTACCTCAGATACTCACCTCTCCACACTTGTACCCATCACTTACAGTCACAGTGCACTTTTGGACCCCGCAGACCCACTACTCACCTCGGTGACCCTGGCGGGTTTTGGAGCCTTCAGGAAGTCCGCACTTGTGTGGGCAAAATGGGGATAATACTATTTTCTGCCTGTTAACGATCTGTTAACAGGCAGTTAAGTGGTTGTAATCCCTTCCCGCCTCCAAGGAGACGGGACCCAGCACGCAACGGCTACCCACCTCATGGCAAGATATCATGGAGGCGGTATGGGCACCCGCCCCCAAATTCTGCCATTTTCCCAGCAGTCCCGCCTCCAAACCCGCCTCCCCAGGGCTGGCAAAATCCAGCCCAACGTTTCAGGTCGATGAAAAGGCCCAGCATTTCCAGCATTTTCTCTTTTTATTTCAGATTTCTACCATCTGCAGTATTTTGCTTTTGTTATGAAGGTCATTCAGAGTTTAATTGCTGTTTGATGAGGGAAATTTGCAGATTAGAAAGCGCTTATATATTTCCTGCCCCAAGTTAAAATAAATGTTCCTTATACTTTTAATATTTTGAAATATGATGGGGGTGAATTTCCACTTTTAACAAACATTGAGCGGGCTGTAAAACGGGCAGCCAATCCACTACTGCCTCTTTTCCGTCCGGCGGTTAAAGTGATCCCCATGGACGTTTTTCTAGATAGATAAGTAGATAGGATATTAACAGTGCAAGAGGTGCATTGAGTGATAGTTTTACAGATGTGTAATCGCACTTTTACTTTCACTACTTTAACATTTCAATGGTAGAAGACTGTTAAAGTAAAAGTGCCAGCATTGCACTCAGCAGGAAAGCCACAAAGCAACTGTAACTTGACAAAACATCTCTGCACACTTTAAGGTGCCATAAAAATGGAAACTATTTTATAGTCCAGATTTGCGTGCACACGCAGCAGCCTCTGCACTTCATGACGATTGTTCAGCACCACTTCGTGAGGGCTAACCTTTATAAAGGACAAAGAGAGTTGGGACAGAATTGTAATGGGAGTGCTAAATATTAAATTTATAGATTACTACAGTTTATATTTTTACGACTAAGCTTCCTAATCATACGTGCAGGGGTTTCCTGGTTGGTTTACTTCTCTCCCCTGCAAGATGATATTTACCTTTCCTGCTCCAAACTGGTAGCTTGGAAAATACTCTAAAAGTAATATCTGGCTTTTGAAAAAATTATTTTAGGAAATAAAAACATGTGCATACTTGCCAACCCTTTAAAAAAATTTAATAAAATCTCCAATAATTTATACACTGATCCAATTTTTCAGCACTGGAGACAGAACTTCCAGATTTTTAATATATTCTCAACTGCAGGAAGGAAAGGTTTGGTTAGTTTTTTATGTGCCAGCCTATCTGCTAACAGAGTTGCAAATGATAAATCAACAGCAACATGACTGAAAAAAGGACACTGGCCATTGAACTGAAGGATTATGAATCATATTTTGTTTTGGTCCCCTGATAAAAAGAGTAACTGCTTTCAGGATTTTCTGTCTTTCTGAAGTTAAATCTTCAGAAAACACAGTAAAAATGTTATGAAGTGATTTAGAAGAACTGGAGTATGGTTCCATAAGAACATATGTTATACAGAATCAGCACGAAAAGCTATGACGCAATGCTGGATTTACCCTTTTAGACTAAGTGGACCTAAATCTCTTAGCTTCTTTTAATTGGTCCCTGAAGTTTTATGATCGTGACGCATGTTCAAAGGTGCAGGTTTATAACTCAATGGTTACCATTTTAATTTAAACATGCAGTTGTAATGGAAAAACAGATTACAATGCCTAATAGTAAAACTTTTTATTATGTCAAATAAGTAGATTTTTCAGTGTGGGTTAGTTCTAGATTTTGTTCAAGCACTATTCTCCTCATGCCAGAAGCCTCCAGCTAAATCATACACAAGAGCATAAAAAGCTCCAGTGTGAAAAGCCCAAAAGCCATCAAGCCCACCCATCCAAAATCCATGGTGAATCACTCTTACAAACTTTACTCTCACATAAGCTGTTGTTTCCCTATTTTAAGAAACATTAACTCCCTTTCCCACTTCTGCTGAAAAAGAAATCAAGCAGTAGTGCTAAATATCACTATTCAACAGATATCAATCCAGCTCCTTCTAAAAAATGGTAATTCAATCAAACTCAACTACCTTCTCTGGTAGTGTGTTCCACATTTCCACTCCTACCTTGGTCAAGGAAGGTGAATTTTGTACCTATGCCCATTGTACCATCCTCCCTACGTGTATGTGTCTGTATGCAGTTAGACAGCCAGCCAAACTTCTTTCAATAACGACATGGGAGTCAGGATGTAGCGTCCAAGCTCCAGTGTTTAATGATGCCACACTGCATGAGGTCAATGAAACAATACAAATCAGTTGTATTGGGTTGGAGTAAAAAGGCAATGCTTTTGAAGGCGTAACAATGTAAGATTACAGCAGATGAACTTGCAGCACACTTCATGCTGATGTGACCTCTTTGTTTGCTTATCACTATACTACTTCCTGTTCCTGTTGAGTGACCCTACGGGCCATTACCATCTACTGCCACCTACTGGCGGCAACAAAACGTAACACCTGCAATTATAAGGCAGAACACTCCCCGCCTGCCGTCTATTAGATGCCACTACTTATAAAACATACAGAACTGTGGAATCAATAACACTCAGTCCTCCTTAGGTAAGAGGAGTACGACCTCTGAGATGGGTCTGAAGAACTTTTTGACCATCCCTTGAACAGTGGCCTTCACCTCTAACTTTCGCACCCTGTCGTCTTTGCTGGGGAAGACAGAGGTGACAAGACCCATAGGCCACTCATTGCGGGATACTTGGCTTTCTTTCAGTAAGACAATGTCACCTTCTCGGAGACTCCGACGAGCCTCATTCCACTTCCGCCGGCTTTGCAAAGTGGGAAGGTATTCGGTGCGCCAGCGGCTCCAGAACTTACTGGCCAAGGCTTGTACTCTTCTCCACTGGCTCTTCAGGAGGTCTTTGTCAGTGAAGTCTCCAGGAGGAGTGGGTACACTGCCCTTCTGTGTGAGTAACATGTTTGGAGTCAAAAGGAATGGTGAATCTGGATCGGAAGAAACAGGAACAAGGGGCCTCGCATTAATGATTGCTGACACTTCAGCCATGAAGGTGCACAGCACTTCGTGCGTCAGCTGAGGTGATCTGTTCTGTCGCAACATGGAGTCCAGAATGCGCCGCGACACTCCAATCATGCGCTCCCACGCACCACCCATGTGTGAAGCGTGTGGAGGATTAAATTCCCATGTGCAACCTTGCTGGCTTAGGTATGTCAGGATGCTTGGCCTTTGGTTGTGTTCATTCCCTAACTCTAGCTCTCGACAGGCTCCAATGAAATTTGTTCCACAGTCGGATCTTAACTGCTTTGCTGGCCCGCGGATGGTGAAGAATCTTCGTAATGCATTAATGCAGCTGGACGTGTCCATGGACTCAATCACTTCTATATGCACAGCTCTTGTGCTCATACAAGTGAATAGCATAGCCCAGCGTTTGCTATGAGCGGCGCCTCCTCTGGTGCGGCGAGTAGTGATCGTCCAAGGGCCAAAAACGTCCAGGCCGACGTATGAAAATGGTGGCAATGAACGAAGTCGTTCCAGAGGCAGATCAGCCATCTTCTGCTCCTCCGTTCTCCATCTGAGCTTTCTGCATGTGACGCATTGGTGTACGACAGATCCAATCAACCGTTTGCCGCTGACAATCCACAAGCCGGCTGCTCGAATGGCTCCCTCAGTGAACTGGCGGCCCTGGTGTTCTATCAGTTCATGGTTGTGTCTTGTGAGCAATGTTGTGATGTGGCTTTGATGTGGCAGGACAACAGGACTCTTTTCTTGCAAGCTCAGTTCTGCATGCATAAGCCATCCTCCAATTCTGATGAGGCCGTCATTCAAAACTGGATTCAGTTTCCACAGTGAACTGGTCTTGGTAATGGTTCTTTTTTCAGCAAGTGCTCTGTACTCCTCAGAGTACGCCTGAACTTGAACTGACCTGATGATAATGTTCTCAGCTGCAGCCAACTCATCTGGGGAATGAGGCTTCCTGCACCAGTGCCAACCTCGGCATTTGTTTGATGAGCTGCCAGGATCGGACTTGTGAGAGTGAGCCACATGGATTAAGAAAGCTATGGCTCTAACGAGCGATCGCCAGGTTGAAAAGCGCTCAAAGCGCTCACAGGTAAGCGTAATGATCAATAACATGTCATTCTAGAATAGTACACTAGGTGGAGCTATAGAGCTATAGAGCTGTAGAGCTGTATATTTAGTTGTATGTGTTTAAGACTACACTACCCAGGATGCACTAGGCTACCCACAAGGCAGTAGTCAAGATGGCTGCCTGCACACAGAAGTACACATGCTGAATCTCTACAGATGCTGTGTAGTAAAGAACATGTACTCAATAAAGTGACTAGCAAAAGCTAGCTGTTCATAATGCAAACATCTAGTTATTAATGAACATAACATGGTACCAGGATTGGTGAAGATCTGCTCAAAATTGTGAAACGCGACATGGAGAATTTGAAGCCACCGGAGTTTTTGAATCTCACGGGAAATGTCGACTACAATTGGCGGACTTTCAAACAACAATTCGAACTCTACATTGCTGCCATTGGGTTCGGTACGAAGCCAGATGCAAGGAAAATAGCGTTGCTGCTCACGGTTGCAGGCCCACAGGCGATAGAGGTATTTAATACATTTGTATTTAATCCAGAGGAGAACAGAGAAAATTTAGACGATGTGCTAAAGAAATTTGGTATACATTGATCTCCCAAAAAGAGTGAGACCTATGAAAGATACGTGTTCCGTTCAAGGACACAGCGGCAAAATGAGACTTTTGATAGCTTTGTGACCGATCTGAAACTGAAAGCACAGACATGTAATTTCTCTGAGCTGAAAGCATCCATGATTCGTGACCAAGTTGTGTTTGGTATTCATGATAAAAAGGGTCAGGGAACGTCTGTTGAGAGAAACCGAACTGACATTGGAAAATGCTGTGAAAATATGCAAGCCAGTGAGCTAGCTCGACAGCATGCGAAGACTTTCAGTGAAATCAATAATGATGCGATTGTAGTAAGTGCTGCTGTCGGTGCTGTGTCCTACAAGGGGAAGAAACATGGGCAGAACAGAAATGAAAAGCAATCAGAGGAAGGAAATTTTAATTGTAAACGCTGTGGTTACAAACACCAGTTAAGACAATGCCCAGCGTTTGGAAAAATGTACACAAAATGTAATGGAAAGAATCACTTTGCCAAACAATGCTTTTCAAAAGTAAGAACAAAGAAAGGGCAACAAGTCAATATGATTGAGGATACTGATTTAAGTGAGACATTTTTTGTACGAATGGTGTCATGTGACAATGTCAAAAATGATACAGAAAATGTGCAGCCCTCAGATATGGACAATGCTGAACATAACGTCAATGCAGTAAAAGAGGACAAATGGATGATCCCACTGCAGATAAATGGAGCATTAGTTACATTGAAACTGGACACTGGGGCAAAAGCAAACTTAATCAGTATGAGTGACATTAACAATATGAAAGAAAAGCCCAAAATACAGAAAAAGTCAGTACTACTGAAGGACTATAATGGACAGAAAATAGATAGCTTAGTTGTATGCAGACTTAAAGTGACAGTCAAAGACAAAGTGCATCATCTCATGTTTTCTGTTGTGGCTGAAGGACTTGATTCACTACTGGGTGACAAAGCTTGTGAGGACTTAGAACTGGTCAAGAGAGTCTACCGTATAAACTGTGCCATAAGCAGACCAGATGACTCGGTGGATTCTGTAGTGAATAATTTCCAGGATGTGTTCAAAGGATTTGGAGTTCTACCATTCGCTTACAAGATCCAGCTAGAGGAGGATGCTCAGCCAGTGGTACATGCTCCACGAAGAGTTCCAGCACCCCTGCGTGACCGGCTCAAGAATGAACTGGACAGAATGACCACACTAGGAGTCATCAGGAAAGCCGAAGAGCCAACAGACTGGGTTAACTCCATGGTATGTGTAAAGAAAAAGAACAATGATCTAAGAATATGCATGGATCCAAAGGACTTAAATGCAAACATAAAACGTGAACACTACCAGATTCCCAAGCGAGAAGAAATCACCAGTGAAATGTCAGGTGCCAGATACTTTACAAAGCTCGATGCCTCACAAGGATTTTGGCAACTAAAACTGGATGAAGAGAGCACCAAATACTGTACCTTCAACACACCATTTGGCAGGTATTGTTTCCTCAGAATGCCTTTCGGGATAATATCTGCATCTGAAATCTTTCATAGAGCGATGGAACACATAATTGAAGGTCTGGAAGGAGTCCGG
Source organism: Somniosus microcephalus (assembly GCF_052327205.1). Classification (NCBI taxonomy): domain Eukaryota; kingdom Metazoa; phylum Chordata; class Chondrichthyes; order Squaliformes; family Somniosidae; genus Somniosus; species Somniosus microcephalus. The sequence goes on along the minus strand of NC_140999.1, from coordinate 172,099,804 downwards.
GTCTATGTTGATGACATCATCATCTGGGGCTCCACACTGAAAGAACACAATGAGCGACTGACTAAAGTGCTACAGAGCATATGCCGGAATGGAATGAAGCTCAACAAAGCCAAGTGTCAGTTTGGTGTCCAGGAAGTCACTTTCCTAGGAGATATTCTATCTGGTAAAGGAATAGAGCCAGATATGGAAAAAGTAAACGCCACTCAAAATGCCCCGACCCACTGACAAAAAAGGAGTACTACGCATCATGGGGATGATAAACTTCATTGGAAAGTTCATTCTTAACTGGTCAGCCAAGACAACCTGTCTGCGAGACCTGCTACATAAAACAAATGAGTTCGCATGGACAGAAAGACATGAACAAGAGTGGATGAACCTCAAAACAGTGCTGACAACCACACCTGTACTCACTTTCTTTGACCCAACAAAGAGAATCAAAGTGTCAACGTATGCATCAAAAGATGGCCTAGGCGCGGTCTTGCTACAAGCAGAGGGTGAAGATTGGAGCCTGTTGCCTATGCCTCCAGGTCTATGACTGATACTGAGTGTCGATATGCCCAGATTAAAAAGGAATGTCTAGGCTTGGTAGTTGGATTAGAAAAGTTCCATGGCTACATATATGGACTTCCCACCTTCACAGTTGAGACAGACCACAGCCCACTGGTTGCCATCATTAAAAACAATCTGAATGAGATGTCTCCAAGGATTCAACGACTCATGATGAAGCTGCAAAGATATGACTTTGAACTGATCTATACACCAGGCAAATACATAGTGTTAGCAGATGCACTATCCCGAGCACCCACAATGAGTCAAGTGAGCTCTACTGAAGAAGACGTGGATGTTCATGTGAGTATGGTCACTGCTGCGCTGCCCGTGTCAGACACAAAATCAAAGCAAATAGCAGAAGAAACAGTAAAAGATACAGGCCTAGAAATTCATTATAGCCACATTTGGGGCGGTAAAGTCGGGCGGCCGCTAAAGTTTGCGCCCGGCGCAAAGTCGAGGCCACTTCGCCGATATTCAGTATCTTCGCCCTAAGAGTTTGCTCGAACGCTAAAACTGGCGATGCACGACTCTCTTTAGGCGCTAAGCCGGCGGTGCTGAGCGATACCGCTGAGGCCGGGCGCAGCGCAGGTGCGGTCATTTCTTGATTGACAGCAGACACCCTGGCGCCGGCCAGCTCTTAAGGGGGAAGGGTCGAGTTGGTCTGCTGCCACGCCCTGGACACTGCAGCCCTCCAGCTAGGCCTGAACACTGCTGCTGGACCCAAATAGCGCCTGAAAGGATGGAGAAGGCCCGTGAACGAGCACAGCGCTTCTCAGAGCATGATCTGAGGGTGCTGGTTGATGCTGTGGAGAAGAGACACCATATCTTGTTTCCGGACAATGGGAAGAAGCCGGCGGCCCGCGTCTACCGGAAAGCCTGGAGGCATGTCGCCACCAGGGTGACATCCAACAGTGAGGTCCCCAGGAGCTCTGTACAATGCCGCAAAAAGCTAAATGACCTCGCCAGGATTGTCAGGGTGAGTGCCCTTTCCAGTGTCCTCCTCATCCTTGCATGTGCACCTCACATTATGGGCAAAGGGACCTGAAAGCCCTAATGGCCAGCCCTCATGCAGCAGCTGTGGGACAGTCATGAACATCAATTGCACATTCTGCACTTAACACACTGGCCAAGCTATTCGACCATGGGAGGCAGTGCACACAAGATCAGGGCTACACACTGGCCAGGCTATTCCACCATGGGAGGCAGTGCACACAAGATCAGGGCTACACACTGGCCAGGCTATTCCACCATAGGAGGCAGTGCACACAAGATCAGGGCTACACACTGTACTTAGAGGCCGTCCTTTCTCTTGCAGGCCAAGCTGGCCAATAATAAGAGGAGCCGGACTGAGACCGGGGGAGGCGGACCCCAGATCCAGCAGCTCACCGAGCTGCAACAGCGCGTGGAGCGCATCATGGGTGCCCGGGTGATTGGCCCCGTTGCATCTGGAGATGCCGACCCTGTTCTGGGCACCAATGGTAAGGACATCACCTTTTGGACCTCTCTCGTCCCACTTGCGCATCAGATCTACATCCTTTGCCACTGTCCGACCAATGCGCTGAATGCCACCACTCATGCATCCCTCGCTGACGCCCTCTCCTCACTCTAAAGCTACTCTTGTGCCTTCCTGCTTTCAGATGGTGAGGAGGAGGTCCCTGAAGTTGCCAGTGACAGCCCCTCAGAAGAGGAGGAGGAGGAGGAGGAAGAGGAAGGCGGCCCATCAGGGGAACCCTCAGCCGCGGCAAGCCATGTCAATGTAGGGGACACGTCTTCCCTGGAGGGGAGCCTGGGGGAAGTGTCGGAGGGGAGTGTAGCTCCTGGGACCAGCGGCCTGCAGAAACGCGGGAGGGGGGTGGAAGCTCAGCGGCCTTCTCCCCAGAGGGGGGAAGGTTCGGAGGGGAGTCCAATTGCTGGGCCCAGCGGCGTCCAGCAACGCAGGAAGGGTCGGGCAGCTCGGCAGCCTTCTACCCAGAGGGAGAGTCCGGCCTCCAGTCCGGAGACGGTCACCGCCGAGGAGCTGCGCCTCCTCGAGGACATGTCCGCGGACTCGGAGCGCCGGCACACGGAGCTCATGGGGGTAGTGGCATGGATGCCTGAGGCCATTGAGTCCCTGTCTCGGAGTGTGACCGAATTCGGGGCCTCACAGGCCACCAGTTTGGCGGAATTCGGGGCAGATCAGGCAGCGAGTCGGGCGGAATTCGGGGCAGCTCAGGCAGCGACTGGCCAAGTGATCAGTGGTGCCGTGCAGTCACTGGCTGCTCTGATGCAGTCACAGAACAGGGCAACACGGGCACTCACTGCTGCCACACTCGCTGTGTCAGCCAGGCATCGCCAGGGCACCCGCCGCGCTGCAGCAGCACAGTGGTCTGTCCCTCGGCAGATTGCTGCGCATGCTGCAGTGCTGGCCCGGGCGAGTGCCAGTGTCTCAGGCGACCAGCGAGCGCCTGCCATCCGCCAGCTTGCCCCCATTCCTCCAGCCGCCACTGCCACTCCCCCAGTGGAGCTGCCACGAGCTGCTGCAGCGACTGATGCTGCCCAGCCACAGCTGCAGCATTCACCAGCCGGCCCCTCAAGGGCCAGACCTCGTCTAGGCTGACCCCCAAGGGCATCTGCCGTCACGACATGTGCCCCTCAGGAGCCTTCCCCCAGCCTTGCAGCAGCCACTGGCCTCACTTTGAGGAGGAGCAGCAGGGCGTGCAGGGGCCGCCAAAGTTTGCAGAAGGCATCGCCCTCGCGGGCCACAAAGTAGAGGGTGTGGCCAAATGTTTTGTTTTTTGGAATGGGTGTTTTGTGAAGGCCGAGGATGAAGGCCATTTTTGTTTACATCTTTTGTTAATCCTCCCCAGGTTGTGGGAGTGAGTCATGTGTGTGAGTGTTTTTTGGGGGTTTCGTCTGTTTTTGGTTTTCATGTGGGAAGGGCCCTGAGTTTGTACAATAAACCATTTTCTTTATTCAGATTGTCCATGTTTGATCTTTGAAGTGTTTGTTGCCTTAACCGGCTGAGGGCTTGCGGAGCGGCTGCAATCATGTTCTTTCATTGGCACAAGCCATTCCCTGACAGGGGGCCTAGAAGTGACGTTCAATAAGCCGCCGACGGGCTGCCCTTGGACCTTCTGCCTCCCTCCTGGGCTGGTACTCCTCCTCCTCCTCCTGCTCCTCCTGCTCCTCCTCCTGAGGTGGTGGTCCAACGTGAGGTGGCAGTGCCTGAGTCCTGCGGATAGCCAGGTTGTGCAGCATGCAGCAAACGATGATGAATTGGGAGACTCGCTCCTGCGAATACTGGAGGGCTCCACCGGAGCGATCCAGACAGCGGAACCATTGCTTCAGGACGCCAATTGTTTGTTCGATGATGTTCCTGGTCGCTTGATGGCTCTCGTTGTATGCCTCTTCAGCAGGGGTCCTGGGCGCGCGAAGCGGGGTCATGAGCCAGGTACACAAAGGATAGCCTTTGTCCCCGATAAGCCATCCTCTTGGGTGAGGCTGTGCCTGGAACATGTCAGCCACAGTTGTCTGTCGCAGGATAAAGGCATCGTGGCTGCTGCCTGGAAAGCGGGCATTGACAGCTAGGATGCGCTGCCTGTGGTCACACACCAGCTGTACGTTGAGGGAATGGTAGCCCTTCCGGTTGCGGTAATCCTCGGCATGCTCCAGAGGTGCCCGCAAAGCCACATGCGTGCAGTCAATGGCGCCCTGCACCATGGGGAAGCCCGCTATTCTTGCAAATCCCACTGCACGCTGCTGCTGCTTGTCCAGGGTCATGGGGAAGGAGATGAATTGACGTCTCCTTCTGAAAAGGGCATTGGTCACCTGGCGGATGCAGCAATGCACGACGAACTGGGAGATGTTAGCGATGTCCCCAGCAGCGGATTGGAAGGAGCCGGTGGCATAGAAGTTGAGAGCCACCGTCACCTTCACTGCCACCGACAGAGACGTCCTGCGCCTCAGCTGTGGACGCAGATCTCTGTGAAGCAGCTGGCAGATCTCTGCAACCACCTCCCTTCTGAATCGCAGCCTCCTAACACACTGCGCGGCAGACATGTTGAGATAGGAGAACTGCTGGCGGTATACCCTGGGTGGGTAAGGCCTCCCTTGGCGACGCCTGTTGCCCCCTCTGCATCTAGCCAGGGCTGCCACTCTCTCACGGCGTCTGTAAGCCCTTCCGACATAATGCTGAAACTCAGCGTTGGCACCCAATGCAGCCCTCATAATATGCTGGCAAACACTGAGATCTCAATGAAGGCAAAGAGAATTGCAAAGCTCTGGCCTGAAGCCAAAAATACCTGTCCTAGTGTTGGGCCAAAGCAGTAAGCTCTATTCCTTGGTCTCTCTCCAAAAATCCGTTGCACAAGAGTGAGTGCTGCAAAATGGCTGCCCTTTATAGTGCAGGGTAAGTGCCCTTTAATTTGCGCTCCCCGCGGCCCGCCTCGGCTGTGTACCGTTCCACTCAACAGTCGTTAGGGCCGCCCGGTGCACAATGGGGCGGCGCGAGTGAAGTTCCGGTTCCGGGCGCACAAAGGGCGTTGCGCGACGAAATGACGTCATGATCTGCGCGCGCAGATGAGCGCGCGCAATGACTTTGCGCCGGCGCTAAATGTCTACTGAAGTTGGGGCGAGGCGCAGATCGCGCTGCGCCCGGGCGCTAAGCGCCTAGCGCTCGAGATCTGCTCCTCCTAAGGCGTTAACGGCTGGCGCAGCCAACTGAATTTCTAGGCCACAGTGTTACAAACAGTAAGAGAAAACATTCATCCTGGTTGGCCAAAAGGTTCCTGTCCAAAATACTATCACATAAGGTCAGAGTTGAGTGTCGTAAGTGGACTATTACTAAAACAGAACAGAATAGTCATTCCACAGGCTCTACGTCAAGACATGCTCAAAAGGATTCATGAGGGACACCTCGGAATTGAAAAGTGCAAAAGGAGAGCAAGAGACACTGTTTATTGGCCTGGCATAAATAAGGACATTGAGAACATGATAGGCGAATGTGAGACATGTCAGAAATACCAAAACAAACAAGCAAAGGAACCAATGATAGAAGATCCACACGTGAAGTAAAAAAGCCTGATAGACTTAATCTTTGAGTATAAAGTAAAGCTTTGAAAATGTTTATGTTTATAGAGCACTAGCAAAAGTGTTACTGATATCATCTTTATCGTTTTTCTTGAAAGTTGATTGATATTGATTGATGTTGATTTTGTTTAACCTCAAAGAAAGGGGGATGTAATGATCAATAACATGTCATTCTAGAATAGTACACTAGGTGGAGCTATAGAGCTATAGAGCTGTAGAGCTGTATATTTAGTTGTATGTGTTTAAGACTACACTACCCAGGATGCACTAGGCTACCCACAAGGCAGTAGTCAAGATGGCTGCCTGCACACAGAAGTACACATGCTGAATCTCTACAGATGCTGTATAGTAAAGAACATGTACTCAATAAAGTGACTAGCAAAAGCTAGCTGTTCATAATGCAAACATCTAGTTATTAATGAACATAACAGTAAGTAGGCTCTCTTGGCTGTGAGTCATTAAGCTGATCACATGAGGACAGACCTCCACATCTAGTTCTGGGCTGACGAGCTTGAATGATTCTTGTGCCATATGGTCAGCTTGGTCAGGTTTGTGTAAGAAAGCTGGCCCGGTAAACCATATTGTACTGGAGAGCTGGGAGGCAGGCACTGACCTGGTGGCAAGGTCAGCTGGATTCAGCTCTGTGGGCACATAGTGCCACTGGTCGGGGCATGTTGATTGTCTTATTTGTTGAACTCTGTTGTGTACATATATGAAGAACGTCTTTGACTCATTGAAGATGTAACCGAGCACAACTTTGCTGTCACAATAGAATTTCACTGCATCAAGCTTGAAATCTATCTCATCCAGGATGAGATCCGCAATCTCCACCACTAATACTGCAGCGCATAACTCCAGGCATGGTATGGTGGGCTCTGGCCGGGGTGTCAACTTCGCCTTTCCCAGGACAAATCCCACGTTACTTTGGCCCTCATCATGCAAGGATCTCAGGTAGGCTACCGCGCCAATAGCTTTCTCGGACGCATCTGAGAATACACACAACTCGGTGCGTTTGGATTTGGAGAGTGTGTCTGGTGAGTAGGTGCGTGGGATATGAAGATTTTTTAGATTTTTGAGAGAATTTCTCCATGTCTCCCATTCTGTTAACCTGCCTTCGGGGAGTGGAGAGTCCCAGTCGCTCATGTCTGTGCAGAGTTCTCGTAGTAGGGCTCTTCCCTGAATAGCCACGGGCGCCACCATGCCGAGAGGGTCAAAGAGTGAGTTGACCGTTGACAGCATTCCATGGCGTGTAAATGGCTTGTCACCTACAGACACTGCAATGGTGAAGGTGTCAGATTCAATTTCCCAACGTAAACCAAGGCTTAGCTGGGCTGGCATGGTTTTGTCACTGAGGTCTAAGTCTTTAATGCCCTTGGCGAGATCCTCAGCTGGGAAGGCCTTCATCACTGCTACACTGTTTGAGGCAATTTTGTGCAGCCTCAGGTTGGACTGTGCTAATGAAGCTTGAGTTCGCTTCAGCAGGTTGATGGCTACTGCTTCTGAAGGTAAGGATATGAGGCCGTCATCAACATAAAAATGCCTCTCCACAAACTGTCTTGTGTCTGTTCCATGCTCGTGTTCTCCCTCTTTGGCTGCACTTCTGAACCCATAGATGGAGACTGCAGGGGAGGGGCTGTTACCAAAAACGTGGACCCGCATCCTGTATTCAGTGATGTCCTTTGACATGTTGTTGTCGTGATACCAGAAGAACCTCAGATAGTTCCTATGGTCCTCTCTCACCACAAAGCAATAGAACATCTGTTGGATGTCTGCGGTTACTGCTACGAGCTCTTTCCTAAAGCGAATCAGCACGCCAAGGAGGGTGTTGTTTAGGTCTGGACCCATGAGCAGAACGTTGTTGAGTGAGATGCCACAGTGCTGAGCACTGGAGTCAAAAACTACTCTTATTTGACTGGGCTTCTGGGGGTGATAAACTCCAAAAATCGGGAGATACCAGCACTCTTCTCCTTCTTTGAGTGGAGGTGCTAATTCAGCATGGTTACTCTCGAAAACCTTTTCCATGAAGGCAATGAACTGTTCCTTCATTTCGGGCTTTCTATCTAATGTGCGCTGCAGTGATGCGAGGCGTGACAGTGCCTGATTGCGATTGTTAGGCAGAAGAAGCCGGGGTACCTTGAAGGGGAGAGGCGCAACCCAGCTGTTCGCCTCATCTTTGTAAAAAGTTTTCTCCATAATATTCATGAAAGCTTCATCTTCGAAGGAGAGAGCACCTTTGTTGTCATCTTTTGTCTTTTCAAACACGGTGTGCCCCAGTTTGTCGACAGCTCTGGTGTCAGCCGAGTACCCCCATGCTGTGTGAGAGAAATCACCTTGTTGCTCCCCGCCGTAGCTCGCTCTCTCTTTCAGGTGGATGTGACTTGGGCAGGGAGTGAGGAAAGAGGGTCGTCCGCTTTCTAGCACGTTGGTCTTAAAGGTGCTTACGTTGGGCTTGTGAGCTTGGCCTAGGCACACTTCTCCCACGAGCACCCAGCCTAAGTTGAGTCTTTGGGCAAAGGGGGCATCGTGTGGTCCATTAACTTGCTCTCTCACCTTATGCACCCTCATCACATCTCTCCCGAGCAGGAGGAGAATCTGGGCCTTTGGATCCAATGCTGGGATGCGTGATGCTATGGGCTTTAGGTGGGCATGGTGAAGTGCTGTCTCAGGCGTTGGTATCTCCAATCGGTTGTTCGGGATTTCACTGCACTCTATCAGTAGCGGTAAGTCTATGCTCACCCCTTCACTCACTGCCTCGGCACAGAACCCATCTGCTTTCCTTCCTGCCATCTCCAAGAGTCCGGCACAGGTTCTCAGTGAGTAAGGGGCTGGGCTACTCTCGACGCCAAATATGTCAAAAAAGTCTGACCGTGCGAGTGACCGGTTACTTTGGTCATCGAGTATTGCGTACATGTTAACTGAGTGGTCGCGCTGTCCTTGTGGGTAGACTCTTACAAGGCATATTTTGGAACACGATCGTCCTGTGAGGCCTTGACCACACACCTCAGTGCATATGGAGCTCACCGTTGGTGCAGTGGTAAGGGTTCCCTTTCTCTCGTCTCCGGGCTCAGAGTCTTTGATGGTTGGCTTTTCCGTTGTGGGGGTAGGACCTGGGTGCATAGCTATGCTGTGGCGGTCACTCTCACACTCCCTGCATCTCAACGCTATCCTACAGTCTCTTGCAGTGTGGGAAACGGAGGCACAACACCTAAAACATATCCCATTATCTTTGAGGTAGGCTCTGTGTTCATCTATGGTCTTGTTTCTGAAGCCTCTACATTTTGCGAGCGGATGAGGCTTATGATGGATGGGGCAGTGTTTTCCGGGATCGTCTTCATTCTTTGCTGCATCTATGCTGATGTCAGTCTTTGCAGTGACATCCGTCTTATGCACAGATATAGGCATTCTTGTGCCTACGTACTTTGACATGGGCTTCTCATACTTTGAGGGTCCACTACAGTAGCTGGACAGGGCAAAGCTTGGATCATTTCTAATTCTGGCCTCTCTGCAGATAAAGTTCACAAAGAAGGAAAATGGGGGAAACCACATGTGGTTGTCTTCTTTGAATTTTGAGCCTACGTTGATCCATTTTTCTTGGAGAGGGTGGGGCAACTTCTCCACTATTGGGTTGATGCCGCGAGCAGTATCTAAATAGGAGAGCCCAGGTAAGTATCCGTCTGTTTTGGCTGCCAGTAATTCCATTAAAAGGTCTCCAAGTTCTCTAAGCTTAAGGTAGTCTCTGTTGCCTATTTTAGGAAAGTTTTCCAGCTTACTGAAGAGGGCTTTCTCTATCACCTCAGGAGCACAGTAACACTCCGAGTCTTGCCCAGACCATTCTAAGGGCTGTGCTTGGGTCATTTGTGTACACAAACCGGATCCTACGGGCATGTTCTGACGAATCTTTGCCCAGCCATGATGACAATAAATCCAACTCCTCACTAGCACTCAGGCTCAAGCCGCCAGTGGCATTAAGGAAGGATGACTGCCATGCTCTAAAACTCTCTGGCTTGTCGTCAAATTTTGTGAGACCTGTGATTACAAGTTCTCTACGTGCCAAATATTGGGCAATGCCTGTCATATTAGAAGTCTGTGCATGGGTTGCCAGAGTATGATTGCATCGGAAGGGCTGCGATTGGATGGGAGACTGCCATGCCGGGTGACCTGTTCTAGCCTTTGAAAAGGGTTCTTTTTTGATGTGTGGAATTTTGGCATGAGTACCTACCAAGTGGTTGGGAGTGGTGGATTGAGGCACAGGTTTCTTCGGGAGCGCTGCAAACTCTCCTTCGTGTGACCAGTCATCAATAACAAGGAAGGGGTCGTCATCAGTGTAGCGTGAATGATTCACCTGAGTGACCTCATGTTGGGCTGGTGATGGCGATTCTGTGTTCTCGTGCAATGGTTCAAAGTTTGGGAAGGAGGAGATGTCTGTGCATATCCTAGCCTGCTCCTGGACATAGTCGCTTGTCCGCCTCTCAGTGCTTTGAGGTGATGCAGGACGAGCAATGCTGCGGTGCTCTCCCACCTCTGCTTCTAGTGCCGCTTCCCATATCTCCGCCTCAGCAGTAGCGGCAGCTGCTTCTTTCTCAATGTGTATTGCCTCCAGCGTGGCGTCCAATGTAGCAGTCTCTGCTTGTAGTTGGACCTTCTCTTTCTTCACAGCCAGTTCCTTTTTAGCAAAGGTCACACGAGCCTGTGCCGCTTTAGCTTTAGCATATGCTCTAGCTGCTGCTACACTGGCTGTTGTTGACCTAGATGAGCGTGTACTTCTTGAGCTGGTCACAGATCTCTGCTCATCTTGGAAGCTCTTGCCGTCCATGGCTGCACCGTGCTGCACTGCGAATGTTGCTTGTTGCGCCAGCTGATGACGTGCCTTTTTACTGTACCGTCCTCCCTACGTGTATGTGTCTGTACGCAGTTAGACAGCCAGCCAAACTCCTTTCAATAACGACATGGGAGTCAGGATGTAGCGTCCAAGCTCCGGTGTTTAATGATGCCACACTTGCATGAGGTCAATGAAACAATACAAATCAGTTGTATTGGGTTGGAGTAAAAAGGCAATGCTTTCGAAGGCGTAACAATGTAAGATTACAGCAGATTAACTTGCAGCACACTTCATGCTGATGTGACCTCTTTGTTTGCTTATCACTATACTACTTCCTGTTCCTGTTGAGTGACCCTACGGGCCATTACCATCTACTGCCACCTACTGGCGGCAACAAAACGTAACACCTGCAATTATAAGGCCGAACACCCATCATCCAAGTTAAATAGCCTGCTTACTTTCATATTGTCAATACCTTTCATTACTTTGAAGACCTGTATTGTGTTTTCCATCGGTCTTTTCTACAGTGAAGAAAGTTTAGATACTTGGGGCTAAAAATTGAGTAGCGCCCCAATTGAGGCGCTAACTTCGCCAGGGTGCTAAAAGTAGCGCCCCAGAAAAATTAGCGTCCCCGCGCCGGAAATTGAGTGGCTGTGCCCCAAGAGGGAAGTGGGGCGCTACTGGAAGCACCCCGTCTCCCTCTTGGGGCGCTGCGAGTGAATATCGTGGCGCTACGTGCCGCAGCGCCACACGCTGCAGCACATCGCGCCACGGTATTGCAGTCCTTCCTCCCCTTCTTAAAGGGGAGGGGCCTTGTGCAACGCGACCTGGGGCCCAGCTGGGCCCCCGGGGATCGGGAGTGCAAGCAAAAGAGCCCGGCACCCAAGAGAAGTGCTGGGCTCTTGGAGCGCAGCCGGCACGCCACGGGGGTTCAGGAGGCTGGGGACGGGAGTGCAGGCAGGTGCTGACAGGCGGCCTGCAACAAAAATGGCCGCCCCGCACCTCACCTTTAAATTGCACCTCCCCGGCCGCAGGTACGCCACCCTGACCCTGTCGGACATAGCATCCGGTGGTAAATCAGGGGGCGCTGCTGAAGATCGTGGCCAGGGTGTGAGCGGGGTGCTGCGCACACCAATGACGTCATCGCCAGCGGCGCAGTGCCGCAGGGCGCTACCGGTTACCACCACCACTAACCTCCCGCTGAATTTTGCGGGAGGCATGGGCAGTGCCGCGCCCGGGCACTAGATGGTTTGCGCCCCACTTAGCGCCCTCTTAAGGAGCTAACAGGTGGCGCTACCAACTGAATTTTTCCCCCTTGAGATTCTCATAACTTAGTCACTTAAGACGTTGAATCATCCTGGTCATTCTGATCTGAAACTTTTTTGAGGTGGGGTGCCCAATACTACATGCTATTCTCCAGAATTGGTCGCACCATTGATCTGCACAATGTTAGCATGTTAGTATAACTTGCTCTGACTTGTTGTCCAAATCTCTTCAGAGACACCCCAGTATCTGACATGCCTTAGATGATGATCAATTATCCCTCCCAAATTCCTTTCTTTTTTGGCTTCCACCAATGGAGAGTTTTATGTTATACACATGTTTACTGTTATCTGTTCCTATATACATTGCCCTATATTTATTCATGATAAAACCCATCAACCAAAACTCACCCTATCTACGTAATTGGTCCAAGTCTCCCATAAGATAATCAATTTCCGTTCTACTCATTACTTGCAACGGTTTTCTGTCATCAGAAAATGTAATATTTCTACTGCAGACATTCCATTTCATATCAATCAAAAATATTATAAATAACAGAGGTGCCAGAATAGATCCCTGTGGGAGACTAGTGGTTACTTGTCTCAAGCAGAACATTTTCCATTTCTCACCAACCTGTTTTCAAACCAACTCTCAATCCATCTGCACATTTCATTAACTATTTCATGAGCTTTAAGCTTCCTTACTAGCTTTCCATAATGTTCTTTGTCAATAACTTTTGAAAAGCAAAGTAAGCAAGATCTACTGAACTAGCCTAGTTATCCAATCAAAGAAATCCAGTAGGATTATAAGGCATGATGTATTGCTTCTATAACCATGCTATTACTCCCTATGCTACCTGCACTCTTTAAATGTTTACTTATAGCATCTTGGGGAGTGCACTCGTGGATTTTATGTTATTTTGAATACAGGAACTACATTTACCATCCTCCAGTATTTTTATTGTAACATACAGCTGAAAGAGATGTGCTCCATTTATATAAAGAATCAATCCACCCCATCAAACATTGCACTGGGAAACACTTGAGAATTTCTTATTGCATAGCAGTGTAACAAAGCAGCCATAAGTAAGGAGTGTGATGGAATACTCTCCACTTGCCTGGATGAGTGCAGCTCCAACAACATTCAAGAAGCTCGACACCATCCAGGTCAAAGCAGCCCGCTTGATTGGCACCCCATCCACCACCTTAAACATTCACTCCCTCCACCACCAGCGAACCATGGCTGCAGCGTGTACCATCTACAAGATGTACTGCAGCAACTCGCCAAGGCTTCTTTGGCAGCTCCTCCCAAACCCGCGACCTCTACTACCTATAAGGACAAGGTCAGCAAGTGCATGGGAACACCACCACCTCCAAGTTCCCCTCCAAGTCACACACCATCCTGACATAGAAGTATATTGCCGATCCTTCATCATCGCTGGGTCAAAATCCTGGAGCTCCCTCCCTAACAGCACTGTTGGAGTACCTTCACCACACGGACTGCAGTGGTTCAAGGCGGCGGCTCACCACCACCTTATCGAGGGCAGTTAGGGATGGGCAATAAATGCTGGCCTTGCCAGCAACGCCCACATCACATAAACAAATTTAAAAAAATATTCCTGCGAGAGAATTTGGGCCCATCGAAAGAGGAAATTTCTACAGGTACTGCTGGATTTAGTGCCACCCACAAATGGCAATGTAATCATTACTAAATTATCTGTCTGCTGACTGGCTGAACGCTAGGGAAGATACAGCTACTAGAAACAAAGGGGTAGAATTTGGTCCTCATTGTGTCCGTTTCCTGGGAAGAAAATTGGGACAACGATGACCAATTTCACAGGGGAATACCTTGCGCCCCAAAGGACACCTGCAAGGTCCTGTGCAGGCCGCTCACAAGCTTTTCCATTTGAAATACCGTACATGCGCAGAAATTTAAAGGGGCCGCACGTTGAAATAAACAAGCCGCGCACAACAAAGACAATTTAGAGGGAACATTGCTCGCAGGCATCCAAGGTAGCCACCTTAAACAGGCATTAGGCTCCCTGCATTTTCTAATGAGCGGCCTGTTTAAGGGCCCAAATGGCCCCCTTCTGTGCCGTATGACTATGACTATGACCCTTCAGGAAGGTTTGTCAGCACTGAGTGGAGCAGGTGCCAGGCCTGCACTGCTCAGTTTTGGTGGGATTGCTGCAGCCTAATAAGCAGCCAACACGAAAAAGTAAGTTTTTTTTTTAGTCTTACCTTCTCTGGAGTCCGGAGGAGCAGCAGTGCTACTTGTGGCCCCAAGGTGCTCTGGCCTATAATTGCCCTCCTCCCATTCTTCTTTCCCCCCTTCCAGGACTTACCTCAGAGGCATTGCTGATGAGGCAAGTGGCCCAAATTTGATCAGGCCACGGGGCGAGCTGCCTCTGGAGGCATGACAGATGTCAGCAGCTTGGCCCAATTATCAAAATGAGGCCCGAGTCCCAATTTTGGCCGAGCCTTGGGCCTCCTGCTGGAAGTCCGTTAAGCACCCGAAAATAGGCCTTAACAAATATTTACCCCAAAGTTACCGTTAAATAACTCTTTCTACATCTCTCAATTGTAACTCCTTTACAATAGAAAATGAAGGTCCAAGGGCCTACAGCTAATGCAAAAGCTAATTTTGTTCTTCCTCTTCTCAGCACGCAAGTATTGATGCAGACTAATAACACTCCAACTGAGCAAAAGGTTTAAAAGTATCCTCATAAAGTTTAATAAAACTTGGTGGTTTCCAGAACTTGTGTGGTATAAATATAATATGCAACAGGGAGCAGTGGTTTTCTGGCATTTATATCACGTGTACAGGGTTTGTGCTCGTGGTTTACAAGTCTAGGCACCACTGCCGCAGCTAGTTTGAAACATTTGTTTGTGTCTCCTCCCCTTTACATGAGTCAATGCCCCAGAGAGGGCTAACCGCCTAGCTCAGTCTTCATTTCTTTCTTTAATTGTCTCTCAGCTTTCCATCCTGGTTGCAGCTGAAAATACCCGCTCCAAAATATGGTTCATTTTTAAGGCCGTTTCTGTGTTTTTCCTCCCAGCTCTTCCATTATTTCTCTGCGTTTGACCCCCAGCATCTTTCCTCACTCTCTATCCCGCTGTTCCCAGCGTCTTCCTCGACTGAATGCTGGCAGCCCTCGATGTTTTCTTCTAAACGGCCCGATTTCTGCTGTTTTGTTCGCTTGTTGGACACTTGAAATCAACGGGGGGGGAAGAGAGGTTAAGCAGCAGCAGCAGGAAAGGGAGTAGGAAGAGATGTCAAGCAGCAGACAGAAAAAAGTGAAGATCGGGGGTGGCAGGAGAAAGTTAGCCAAAAGAAATCTTTATATATATATATATATAAAAAGGAAACATATCTGAGCATCCTTTCAAGCATAAGCTCAATAGTCACCTCCCTTCATTATAAAGCTCTTCGTTACAGCACTATCTAGGTTAATACTACAGAATCTTGATTCCAAACTCAGTGTTGTGTTTATCCGATTACATGGTATCTACATTAGCAGGCACCTTGTGATGACACCAAAATACCTGCCACCCAAAGAGTGTAACTGAAAGCATGTAGTAATCTTGAAATTAAGCTTCTTTTTGGTGGATTACCGAAGAGATTTCGCTATAAACGGTGATAGGGCCAAATGCATTTCTGTACAAATGGCTCAACTGACTGATTTTCCCAGTAGTTCTATTTGAAAGTTTTGTTTGGAGCAGTCACTATTCAATGACTTATTATAGACTTCATGACCTTCCTTGGGATATTCGATGATGTTAAAGATGCTGCATAAGCACTAGTTGATGGTGATGTTGTCAATGATTGTGTCATTACTTCTTACGAGTATTTATTAGATGGTTTGAGACATAATCATTTATTCAACCAATTATGTATCTGCATCAGCAGAATGAGGCCAACTATCTCTGGAGCAGCTGAAGATGAGGTTGCAGAGTACAATGGATTCTATTCCTCAATGGAACCTTTTACATTTGAAGTCATCCCTTTCATACCATGAGACAACAGTTGCATGCTGATGGTCTTTGCGTCTAGCATTGCTATAGTGCGAATGGCAGAAAATGTAACACGTGATGACATCTGTCATTACCGCGCAATTTGAATATGTCCATCTCTATTTGAGTGAACATGTTCAATGGCCGGTGTCAATTCCTCCAGAAAAACCTGAACGTGGCAGCGATCGTCAGAGACCAGAATGGCTCCATGACCAATTTTCCACCCCTGCCTGCCCCAGATCAACCTGAAATCAGGCAGATTCTGAGCAGAAACCCAAACTTAGGCCGGGATCTTGCTCACCTCGACGGGTCCGGGGCGGGTGATGTCTGTGGCAGGCCGCAGTCCCGCTGCTGGCTCCATCCCACTGTCTAAAATGAATTTATGTTGATCGGGGTTGTAAAGCCTGCCCAGCGCGTTTCCCAGCTCAGTTAGAGGAAGTGGGTCTGGGGACGTCATTTGATGATGTGTCATCAGCCGGTTTCCTTAAAGGGACCGTGGTCAACTTTCTTTTGACATTTGTGCTGTCAGTGTTCTACAGCATTGAGGTGCTGCAAACACTGACGATGACTGCATAGAGGTGCTGGGCTGCACCCAGGTTCTCCCATGACTCCCTCCATAGAGCGAGTCACAGCACACACGGAGATCCTCTTCCCTTCCAATGGGTGGAAGAGGTCTCCCCAGGAGACTAACACAACCTGGTTGCACATTGCAGTGGAGGTCACAAGCAGGGATAGTGGTCAGGAGGACCTGGGTGCAGTGGCACAAACCTTTCAATGATCTCATTAGATCACAACACATTAGTACAAAGCCACACTCAACCTCATCCTGCTGTGCCTCTCATCACATCCCCATCACTCTGCCTTCCCTACCCTACTCCTGCACATCCTTACTCACACCAACTTACCTTGCACCTCCACACATCCCTCTCTATCTATGTTATCACATCCCCATCTCACTAGCCACCCCTCACCCTCATCCTAGTGCAATCATACCAGTAACAGCACACAAGGGCAGGCACTTAGGTGTTTTATCCAATGTTCATGTAAAGGTTCTGTTAATGTGCTGTCAAACATTGAAACCTTTATTTTCAACACTTTTGTTCTTGGGCAGATTTGTGTGCATTTTGGAAGTGGCTTAGTGAGTTGCAGTGAATGGTGAGACATAACGGTACCCCACACAATGGTGGTGAGTGTGAAAGGAATGGCTTGGACATTGCAGGGATGCTTTATGGTGTTGGTGTGGGGTGGTGCCAACCTGGCGCATCATATGGCAGCCAGGGTGTACAGCGTCAAGTGAAGTAAATCTGACCATGATGAGGCCATCCCTGGCCTCCTGGGCACCAATGTGCTCGGGTGCTGATGCCCTGTGTTCTGTGCAGCATTAGGTGATTGCGGAAAAGGTTGGTGTTATTGTTGGTGCTGCTGGTGTGCCTGGTGCTGCTGGTGTTGGGGCTGATCATGGTCAGATTCTGAGGACCAAGGTGCACAGTATAAAGGGCACCTATGTTGATGGAATAGATGGCAGGTGAAGTAGAGATGACAGAAGTATTCTGTCAATGGGGAGAGAGTTATTCCAATGAGTTGAGAGTGGATGGAGAGTGGAAATTGGAAGGCTTGCAGAATCTATGCTGGAAATGGACTGAGTTACAGCTTGTGGTTGAGGAAAGTGATGATGTCAGGTGGGAGCTTTTACTGTACATTTGAAGCTGTCAAGTAATCAGCTGGAGCAATGGCCACTGAACTCCCGCCTCAGGTTGACAGCCGTGGTCCCCGAACAGCCGTGGTTCCCGTGGCCATGAAGTAAAAGTTAAAAATTAAGTTAAGAAAGCCTGTTAAATAATTATAATGAGTTTAATTGGGTCACCTGCCGCTGCCTGTCAGGTCAGCTCAGCGCTGACAGACCCAACATTGGGAAAGGCGCGTTGCGGCGGGTTTCCGGCGCGTTGCGGCGGGTTTCCGACCCGTTGTCAAAAAAATCTACTTTCCAACCCGAACCGCCACCGATTGCCTGCCGACACCATGGAAAATTCCAGCCTTAGTCTCAATGTAGCAATAAAAGTATTTAAAAATATAATTACTGTAGATGGACCCAATACTCTCCTGCCCTTATGGAGTCTTTCCGGTATAGGATAAATACCACATAAATGCTCATGGCCCATGAATACAGGCTATATCCCAAGCCTGAGCCCATCCTTGAGGAAAAATAACTTGTATATAAAGAAAAAACAAAGAAAGTGTTAAAAAAGAGCCTGAGTGCGCTTATTTAAAGAAAGAAAAGACCTGCATTTATATAGCGCCTTTCATGACCTCAGGAAGTCCCAAAGCGCTTCGCCAATGAAGTACTTTTTGAAGTGTAGTCACTGTTGTAATGTAGAAAAGGCAGCAGCCAATTTGTGCACAGCAAGCTCCCACAAACAGCGAAAAGATAATGACCAGATAATCTGTTTTAGTGATATTGATTGAGGGATAAATGACACCAGGGATAACTCCCCTGCTCTTCTTTGAAATAGTGCCAATTAATCTTTTACCTCCCCCCCCGAGAGGGTGAGCGGGGCCTCAGTTTAACATCTCATCCAAAAGACGGCACCTCCAATAGTGCAGCACTCCCACAGCACTGCACTGGAGTGTCAGCCTAGATTTTGCGCTCACTTCTCTGGAGTGGGACTTGAGCCCACAACCGTCTGACTCAGAGGTGAGTGCCCTGCCGACTGAGCCACGGCAGACACTTTCAGCCACGCCCCCAATTTAAACTGTTACTGTTATTTTTTTAAAGTACTGACTATAGAAATACACAATAAAAAAATAGTAGCTTTACTGCTAATATGAAAGTATATTGGATCATTGAGCGAATACTTGTTAATTAAGGGCACTTAAGTATTCTCAGTGTATTAAATAGAGTCTTACTGTGCAACTCTATCACCAATTACAATAATGAGATCTTGCTGAGTTTCAGTGAAGTAACACTGTCAATCTAATTAGGTTTCTCTATATGTCTGTGTGGAAGTCTGGGAATGACTTGAATAGGTTAATTACGAGGTTTTTCAGATTTAATTTATCAGTGGCGTAGAAATACCACAAAGTGAAACTAATAAAGAAGGACCTTTGTTTTTAAGGGCACTTGTTCTTAATCTGAACAGTGGAATTGGTGCAATTGGAACTCAGCATTAATTCATTCATGACTTAGTCACAATAGCAAGTAGGTCTCATTATTAAGATGTCAGTAAGGGGATTTTTTGCATTGTGCATTATTTTCCTAGTATCACAACTTCAAAATTCTGTGTATCCAAGCAACCAGCATCTGAAACAAATCATGTGCTCCCTCACAAAACCCTGCATCCAGAGTGCAACCAAGAATGCACCTTGTACAATCAGGCATAAAAGAAATCGATCTTTCACAAAAGTAACTTTTAAATCCTTTAAGTAGTGTTTTTTTTTTGCCGTTTTGGTTTGCTCAGCTGTTGCAGTTTAGATGCCGGCCAATATGTGCTAATTGTTCAATCTAAATTGCAAACATATTTTGTCCCAGTTTTTCTTTGATATTTTTTCAAATTGGCCATC
Source organism: Somniosus microcephalus (assembly GCF_052327205.1). Classification (NCBI taxonomy): domain Eukaryota; kingdom Metazoa; phylum Chordata; class Chondrichthyes; order Squaliformes; family Somniosidae; genus Somniosus; species Somniosus microcephalus. The sequence goes on along the minus strand of NC_140999.1, from coordinate 172,080,535 downwards.
TCTGTTGGAGCAGTAGCTGTAGCCAATTGTACACTAAACTGTTTTCTATTTCCTCTCTTCTTTTAGTCACAGACCAACTAGGTCATGGAAGTATAGTAAAATATAAGCTTGGAGTGCAGAAACAACAAATGATGTATCAGATTGCTAACTAGTTTAATCCCACATCCCCTCACCAAATTAACTGGTTCGTCTTTAATGAGAATCTTGACATCAGTAACACTTCAAAGAATTAATTTAATAACTAGTGACTTAGTAGTCTACTAAACTTTAGTGTAATAGCAATTAACTTTTCCAACATTTTTAGAAGCTCTGACAAAGGTAAACCACATTACAGTAGTGGTCAAATGTCAACCTCCCTACCGTTCTGCACAGTCAAACATGTAGTCAATCACGTGTCCATTCAACCAGTCATTCAAGGCAGTCTCTCACCCATCAGCTACCGACATACATTCTTCCACCCACCAATCACTCATCGGTCTAGTGATGTGTATGCTCCTGTTAACCTAAAGGGCAGAATGCAGTCCCAGCTTCTGATGTGGAATTTATATATATGTGGATTTAGAAAGAATGGACCAGTTGTACTGCCTCTCACGTTAGCACATCTGCAAGACAGTACCGCACATGCATGATGCTCATACAATGGTTAATGATAAACATATTTTGAAAGGTGGCATTGATCTTTAGAGTGAAACGAGTTAGACAAAGGGTCCTTCCAAGTGAGAAAATGTTCAATGTCCCACACAGTGTTATGAAAGCAATATAGCAAAGCCAGCCAGCGGGTATACAGCTGTTGTTAAATCCCTATCTTACAGTTTAATTATCTCCTGGAGGAAGTCTGGTTTAGAAGGTACAACTTCCAATTGACGAAGTTCACGTAAAACTGCTTAACATGTTCACATTATAGTCCTGTATACACAATTTTCTTGCAGGAGTGAATCCATTTAAAATACTTTATTTCTTCCTTTTATCTATCACTCTTGCCAAATTGAACATATTTAAACTCTTACAATAAATAAGCGAGGTAATCTTAAATACAATGAACACATAACATTTAGTGGGTGCCACTGATCAGGGACAGCACCTCTTACTGTTACTAAAAGATGGTTATGTTATATCCAAATTAAATTGCCTTGTATAGTCTCTTATCTCCTCCAGCACATTTGGCACTACTTGAAAAATTGAGAAATATGGCTTAAAGAAAACAGGAAAGATTAATATAACTAATTGTGCACCAAAATATAAATTAATACAATTGCCTGACTTAGTGTCGGATGAAGTCTCATTCTGAAATTCCTAATGACAAAACTTGCATATTGACACTCTGTGACAATGGTTGCTCAAGCATTTCAAGAACATAAGAACGTATAAGAACATAAGAAATAGGAGCAGGAGTAGGCCATTTGGCCCTTCGAGCCTGCTCTGCCATTCAATAAGATCATGGCTGATCTTCTACCTCATCTCCACTTTCCTGAACTATCCCCATATCCCTTGATTGCCTTAATATTCAAAAATCTATCGATCTCTGTCTTGAATATACGCAATGACTGAGCCTCCACAGCTCTCTGAGGTAGAGAATTCCAAAGATTCACCACCCTCTGAGTGAAGAAATTTCTCCTCATCTCAGTCCTAAATGGCCGACCCCTTATTCTGAGACTGTGTCCCCTGGTTCTAGATGCCCCAGCCAGGGGAAACATCCTCCATGCATCTACCCTGTCAAGCCCTGTAAGAATTTTGTATGTTTCAATGAGATTACCTCTCATTCTTCTAAACTCTAGAGAATATAGGCCTAGTCTACTCAATCTCTCCTCATAGGACAATCCCCCCAATCCCAGGAACCAGTCTGGTGAACCATTGTTGCACTCCTTCTATGGCAAGGGTGTCCTTCCTTAGGTAAGGAGACCAAAACTGTGTACAATACTCCAGGTGTGGTCTCACGAGGGCCCTATATAATTGCAGTAAGATGTCTTTACTCTTATACTCAAATCCTCTTGTAATAAAGTCCAACATACCATTTGCTTTCCTAATTGCTTGCTGTACCTGCATGTTAACTTTCAGTGATTTGTGTACAAGGACACCCAGGTCCCTCTGAACACCAACATTTCCCAATCTCTCACCATTGAAAAAATACTCTGCTTTTCTATTTTTCCTACCAAGGTGGATAACTTCACATTTCTCCACATTATATTCCATTTGCCATGTTTTGAAACTTATAAAATTCTGACAGGACTGGACAGACTAGATGCAGGAAGGATGTTCCCGATGGTCAGGGAGTCCAGAACCAGGGGACACAGCCTAAGGATAAAGGGTAGGCCATTTAGGACAGAAATGAGGAGGAATTTCTTCACCCAGAGAGTGGTGAACCTGTGGAACTCTCTACCACAGAAGGCGGTAGAGGCCAGTTCATTAAATATATTCAAGAAGGAGTTGGATATATTTCTTAAGGCTAAAGGGATCAAGGGGTATGGGGAGAAAGCAGGGACTGGGTACTGAATTTGGATGATCAGCCATGATCGCATTGAATGGCGGAGCAGGCTCGAGGGGCCGAATGGCCTACTCCTGCTCCTATCTTCTATGTTTCTATGTTTTTTACCACTCACTTAGCCTGTCTATATCCCCTTAAAGCCTCCTTGCATCCTCCTCACAACTTACATTCCCACACAGCTTTGTATCATCAGCAAACTTGGATATATTACATAAGGTCCCCTCATCCAAATCATTGATATAGATTGTGAACAGCTGAGGCCCAAGCACTGATCCTTGCGGTAGCCCTCTAGTTACAGCTTGCCAACCCAAAAAATGACCCATTTATTCCTACTTTCTGTTTTCTGTCTGTTAACCAATCCTCAATCCATGCTAGTATATTACCCCCAATCCCATTAGCCCTAATCTTGTTTAATAACCTCTTGTGTGGCATCTTATCGAATATTTCTGAAAATCCAAATACACCACATCCACTGGTTCCCTCTTATCTATTCTGCTAGTTACAACCTCAAAAAACTCTAACAGACTTGTCAAACATGATTTTCCTTTCATAAATGTATTCATGTATTCACTAGAGTTGAGAAGAATGAGGGGATCTCATTGAAACGTATAAAATTCTGACAGGGCTAGACAGATTGGATGCAGGGAGGATGTTTCCCCTGGCTGGGGGTCTAGAATGAGGGGTCACAGTCTCAGGATACAGGGTAGGATATTTAGGACTGAGATGAGGAGAAATTTCTTCACTCAGAGGGTGGTGAACCTATGGAATTCTATACCACAGAAGAATGTGGAGGCCAAGTCACTGAATATATTTAAAAAGGAGATAGATTTCTAGATGCAAAAGGCGTCAGGGGGTATGGGGAGAGAGCGGGAATATGGTATTGAGATATAGGATCAGCCATGATCATATTGAATGGCGGAGCAGGCTCGAAGGGCCGAATGGCCTACTCCTACTCCTATTTTTCTATGTTTCTAAATCTGTGTTAAATCTGCCCAATCCTATTATTATTTTCTAAGTGCGCTGTTACCACATCCTTAATAATAGATTCTAGCATTTTCCCTACTACTGATGTCAGGCTAACTGTACCATGGAAAACAACCTCAGTTAAATAACTTATGAGCTACAGGATAAATTCAGCAATCCCAAATTAATTCCACTGCCTTGCTCTCCCCCATAGCCTGGTATTTTCCTCTGCTTAAAAGAATTAGCCAATTTTCCCTTAAACGATGCAATGGTCTCTGCCACAACCACACCCTGTAGCAATGAATTCATGCTCTAACAACTCTCTGTATGAATACATTTCTCCTAACCCCTTTCCTCACTCTCATACTGACAATTTTAAATTGATGATCCCTCCTCACTGGTTCTTCAGTCAGGGGAAATAGATTTTCCTTACTCATTCTATCAAAACCTTATATAATTTAAAAAAAAACTGAATTAAATCTCCTCTTAGCCTTCTCGGCTCCAGTGGAAATAGGCCCAGTATTTCAAATCTCTCCTCATAACTATAGTTTCTCATTGCTGGCATCATCCTGGTGAATCTATGCTATATGCTCCCTATGATTATAATGTTCCTTCTATAATGCAGATCCCAAAACTGCATATTGTATTCTGACTATGGCTGAATCATTGCCTTGTACAAATTTAGCATTGCTTCTTTACTCCTTTTTCTATTGCCCCATTTATGAAACCAAAAATGCTATTGACCTTTGTAGCTTTATCTACCTGCAATCACACTTTCAGGGAATTATGTATTTAAACTCCTAGGTCTCATCCTTTGGTACCTTTCCATTGAATGTATAGTCCCATTCCTTCTTATTTTTTCCCAAATATATTACCCCACATATCTCCATATTAAGTTACTACTGCCAGCTGTCTGCTCATTCTGTTAACCTGTCTATGTCCTCATGAGGTCTTCTGCAGGTGTCCCCAGCAGTTTGCCAAAACCCTTTTGTGGCATCATCACATTTCAATATGATGTTCCCTATGCTGAAGTCCAAATATTTATATATACTGAGTATAAAAGTTGACACAGCAATGACCACTGGGGTGCACCACTTCAAACTCTTCTCCGGTCTGAGAAACACGCATTAACCCTTTGTTCCCTGGCATCAACCAACTTTCTATGCATACTATTACAATCATTTTATTTTATACCATATATGTTTCAATGTTGCAGTGAGACCTGAGTGCTTGGGCTTAAAAGAAAGAATTTGCATTTATATAGTGCCTTTCATGACCTCAGGGTGTCCCAAAGCACTTCTCAGCTAATTAAGCACTTTTTGAAGTACAATCATTCTTGTAATGTAGGAAATGTGGCAGCCAAATTGCTCACAGCAAGCTCCCACAAACAGCAATATGATAATGATCAGATAATCTGTCTTAGTGGTGTTGGTTGAGGGATAAATTTTGGCCAGGACACCGGGGATAACTCTCTTGCTTTTCTTCGAAATAGTGCCATGGGATCTTTTATGTCCACCTGAGGGGGCAGACAGGGCCTCGGTTTAACGTCTCATCTGAAAGACGGCACCTCCAACAGTGCAGCACTCCCTCAGCACTGCACTGGAGTGTCAGCCTAGATCTTGTGCTCAAGTCTCCGGAGTGGGACAAAGGACATCAATGTAATACACGTTAAAGGATCACCCTCTTCGAGAAAAGTATTTAGTAAGTCTTTCTTTGTTTACAAATATATCATCATCATCCTCGGTCGACTATTGTCGGAGCTCCGGCGGCTGTTCCTTTGACTTGTTATATACTGCTACTGTTGCTGCTTCAAGGCTTGCAGGTTGTGGATGCCAATGGCTAATTCAAGGATTAGGTCATCTGCCTTTTGATGGCTTTTCCTCCATCAAAAGGTCCCACTACCCTCCTGCAGACAATCATCTGCCCAAAGCCATTGGATCTTGCTAGACGTGGTCAGGTTACATAAGCTCTGCCTGGCAGTCACTGGTAGCACCATCTACTATCATTACAGTAGCCGGTTTTAACACCTGACCTGAGACTAATATACAACATAATGATGTAAATCAGGTTGAAACATCATTGTGTTATTTGTGTGTCATAATAATGTGGCAAGACTATCAGCTAGCGTGAAGCAGCAAGAATATTTCTGCACTTATTAAAAACATAAGTTAGCTCATTTAGCTCATCCTAACCTTTAGGTTTGTTCACAAACAATAAAAGGACTTTATGTTTTTTGTGCCTGGCGAGCTGAGGGATGTTATTGCTGAGGAATGGAACATTTTCCATTTCACTCAATCACTGTTATCTTGAAGCACTCCCAGGTCAGCGATAGCACAAGAAGTTGCAGAGCAACATTCTGTCCACTCTGTCCCAACAATGTACCTTAGCCCAAACCACACATGAGCACCTGCTACTGTGCCAGTGTGGCATTTTCTCATTTCCCACACCAATCAGCCCATTACCAAGTACTGTAAATTAGGAAAAGTTCTGTGCTGTGAACCGATGTTCACTAAAACTGGATGGAGACTTCCCAAACTTTATTCACATAGGACCCTTACAGCTGACAGAGGAGATGTTCATCAAATCCAGGTCCCAGAGGTGAAAGGCCCCTTTAAACATTTTTTTAAGCAAAATAGATGCCTGCTACATAATTTCAAAGGAAAAGATTATTTTACACTATAGATTTTAATCTAGTTCTAGGTATAGGGACATTGCAAACTTAATTACCTTCAAATCTTTGTCCTGCATTGCCTCCCTTATCTTGATCAGCACATGCACAGAAAGATAACTAACCATGCCTTCAAAATATACAATTGTACATGTTCCCATTGTTTCTGTAAATACTTCAGCCATTTGATGCATACCTTCAGAATTTTAACCATGCACGTTGAGAATCTTATAATAAAGTGTCGACTGGCTGAGATTAACTTGCGGTCTTGGACCCTATTAACAAACCCATGATAAATTTGGAAAGCTTGATATTAAAGCTGGTCTTCACAGCTTGCCAAACATATGTTGTGACTTGCACAACATTATGGTGCAATATCTGTCACATATGGTACTTCCAATAAACTTATACATATAACAAATAAATGCCTAAAATGAATCTTTTCACTGTTGTTTGTAAAACTTGACTGGGCAGGGTGGATTATTGCTTTTGATGTAACAGAGCACCATTCCATCATCCTGTCAGTTATAGTAAATGGAATGTTGAATAGCCTCCACATATGGATACATTAAGCATCTCAGTCACTTGTCTGAACTACACGGCATGTATCTGCACAATCTGTCCATTTTCACATTTATAAACAAGCCTGTAGCCCATCATTTTAAAACTTCGTAATTTATAGTCACCTCATTGCTCTCTCACACATACAGATAGACTGTTCACCATCAGTCTCTCACAATGAATTGCTCTCTATATGGAAACTGGAATTTGGTAACATTTTAGCACACAAAAATAAATAAAAATCACACATAGAGCTCCCATGGCTTACAAAACATTCTTTCTTCTACATGTACCTCCCCAGGTTATTTTTGTTAAATTATGGTCATTGCAGCATAATGTGAGAATCAAGCAAATGTGTGGAGCCAACTGTTCGGATTTGAACAGCTAAGTGAGTTTCAGCAGTGGTTAGCCAGTACACAACAGTATGAGCTAGTCATTTGGATTTACATTTCAAACATGTCTCTGTGGTTCACAGCTGTCCCTCTAACCCAGCTGGAGAACAAAAAATAAACTTCTCACAGTGTAAATGTCAAAACTTCTAACAGTACTGGGAGAAGTTGCCAAACAAAGCACTTCCCTTTACTTGAAATTTAGTTTGTGTGCAAAAATTCGATGGGGAAAATAAAAAGGGAAAGGCCACAGTAGAATTTCGTAAATAAAGTCAATTCATGTCGAATCGTGTACAACATTTGTAGAGTTCTTTTTTTTCTTCCAATAAATGCTACAGAATCATTTGAAAAATCAAGCGTTTTCTGGGACAAAGTGCCAGATGGAAAAAATAAGCAATGTGGGCAATCTTTACAACTTCTATAAAAGCGTGTACCTATTTGTAACAGTAAAGGTCAAAGTAATTTAGATCAGTGAGTATTTTTCCATTTGTCTCCAGTGTAGCCATTGCTGTTAACAGTACCACACAGTCTTGATATATGTAATCTACAGATTGTCACTTTACTGCAATTCTCTTTGAACATGGTAGCAAACTCTGTGCAGCTGGGTATGAGAGTCTGTTTGCAATTGTAGTTGTAACATATTGTTGCAAGCCACATGTGTTAGTGGCAAATGCTTTCAAGTGAGCATTGCTTAGGGCATAAAATATTGTTTACAGTGGAGTTTACAGTCTAATCCTTATGTGCGTGTTCCCACAGCGCATTAGATAGGAATGGAATGTGATAACTTCAAGTTGCTGGCCAATACTTTTGCCCTGGTTTTGTTGCAGGGTCCGTATGCCCGTGACTCAAGGCAGGCCAGAAAGAGATGGTCATACTACCAGCTGTTGTAAAGCTGAAGTAGGATGAGACTATGCTGGTGGTAAGTAGGATCCAAGCCAAGACTCTGGGTACTGTACTGCAACAGCTGCAATTACAGAATGGCCAGCAACCTGGGTACACAGACCAACGGAGGCTATTACATTAGTTTTCTGACAACATAAAACCTATTTTAAGTTATTGGTAGTTATATTGGGGAGGCACGCCAGTGACAAACTGTAAATCCACCAGACATTTTCAAGTTTTCCTACTTAAAGAAGCATCAGTGCTTAATTTTTTTTTCAAAATAAGGTTGGTGACAGTATTAAGATTAACAATGTGATTACTGGCAATCAAGATTTCCAAAGTAGCTGTAAAAGATTCATTCATATATTACTAAAAATAACTTTGGTATTCAGACACTTCATCAATCAAAGCAGGGAGGCACTTAAAACAGTTTACAAAGTAAGAATAAAATAGGTCATTACTTGCTTAAAGTACAATTTCTTTAAAATAGTCATTTAACTGGATAAGCTGTTCATTATTTTCAACTAGAGTGAATTTAGCACAAAATGGACAAATATATTATGCTTTAAACGACTGACTACAAATGAAAGACAAATAAATGGGAAGTTAATGTAGACGAATGGAATGATTTGTATATTCTAAAGTGTTTAAAAGGTTTATTATAAAACACAAGAAATGGTAGATTACTCACTAAAGTCGTAATCTTCATTCTCTGAATGAAGTACAATCCTCACATGCAAATAGGGTAATACCATCTACATTGAGGGAGTCAATGTCATGTAAGGACACAATCCCTTGAAGAACTTCATTCACAATTTGCAAACCCTCCCCAATCAGCTGTAAACAGATAAGGGGTCATTATCAGGAGCACATATCAGGAATTCAGGTGCAGAGGTCAGTGACCCTTCATGTTATGTATTGTGTGTTCTATTGTGTGTTCTCCTCCCACCTGTGGTGGCGCCGTCACAGGAGATAAATGGTTGGGTGTTCTCTGTTAAGTTTTAGCTCTCTTTGTTCAGAACTTCCCAGAACTTCCTTTCCTTCCAATAAAGCACTTCATGTTTGAATCTCTGAGTTCTGAGTCCTAAATTGTGTTGAGGTAGAAAGGTACCGACACAACAAGTGGCAACGAGGAGTGGATGAATCTGCGTACGTTGCGGGTGCAGTGAGTAAACAGAAAATTTAATTTGAAACGTGAGATGGCTACTATATTAGGAAACGTCGGTGATTTTGATGAAAATGTGGAGCAATGGAGTGCATATACAGAACGTTTTGACTATTTTGTATTGGCGAATGCGGTGGCAAATGAAAAGGTCGTGCCTACCTTTTTGAGTGTAATCGGGCCGAAGACTTTCAATTTACTTCGCAGCCTCGTGCAGCCAGATAAGCCAGGAACTAAAACATATAAGCAACTAGTGGAAATTCTTGGAGCACATTTTTCACCAAAACCTCTGGTTATTGCTGAGAGATTTAGATTTCACAAACGGAATCAAGAGGAGGGGGAATCAGTGACGATGTTTATTGCTGCTTTAAAAAGGTTGTCGGAACACTGCCAGTTCAAGGATGTGCTGAATGACACCATTAGAGACAGACTTGTGTGTGGTCTGCAAAATGCAGCCACACAGAAGCGCCTTCTTACTGAGGACAACCTTACTCTTGAAAAGGCCATTGAAGTTAGTGTCTCCATGGAGATGGCGGAAAAGGAGGCTCACCAGTTGAGTTCAACAGGGAGAGTTCACAAGGTGTTGTCTGAGCCTAAAGGTGCGCAGAACGGCACATGTTACCATTGTGGGAAAACGGGCCATCACGCTAATGACTGCTGGTGTACGGAGCTGGAATGCCGAAATTGTGGCAAAAAGGGTCACATTGAACGTGCCTGTAGAGGTAAAAAAAGAACAGACAGAGCTGGGAAGCATGGAAGCAAAATGTCTGTATTTGGACAAGAGAGGAAAAAGAGTGTTCATTCAGTGCAGTATGATGGAACAAGCAAAACAGAGGGGAGCGACACCTCTGAGGAGGAAGAGGTGCACATACTGACGGTTGCAGGTGGTTCAAATGGCTACTGGGTGTCACCACTGGTGGAGGGACAATCAGTGCGGATGGAGGTGGACACAGGCGCGGCTGTGTCCCTTGTTTCAGACACTGTCTACAACAAAATGCTAAAGCATCTTACCCTTCAGCCAACAAACATTCTGCTAAAGACGTATACCGGCGAACCTGTGGCCATGAGAGGTGTCATTGAGGTGACAGTTAAATTGAACGGACAGACTGCAAAACTGCCACTATATGTGGTAAAGGGAAATTACCCATCGCTACTGGGACGTGCGTGGCTAGAGAAAATCACGCTGGATTGGCCTGCAGTCCGCATGATGTCAAAAGGGGAGTCAGGTCTGACTGCAGTGTTAAACAAACATGCAGAACTCTTCAATGGGGAACTTGGGAGCATGAAAAAGATCAGCATGAGACTGGACATTAAACCTGACAGCAAGCCGAAGTTTCACAAAGCCCGACCTGTACCCTATGTAATTAGGCCAAAAGTTGAGGCTAACTTGGAGGCCTTAGTCGAGAATGGAGTCCTGGAGCCTGTGAGTGTGAGCAAATGGGCCACACTCATTGTTCCTGTCCTGAAAAAGGATGGATCTGTTCGAATCTGCGGGGATTTTAAAGTGACTATTAACCCGGTGCTGTCTGTGGAACAGTACCCTCATTGATGATCTTTTTACGGGCCTGGCTGGAGGGCAAAAGTTCAGCAAAATAGACTTATGCCAGGCTTATCTACAAATGCATGTCGATGACAAATCAAAGGAGCCGCTGACAATTGTGACACACAAGGGGCTATACAGGTACTGCCGCCTTCCGTTTGGAATTACGTCGGCCCCTGCTCTATTCCAAAGGGCAATGGATCAGATTTTGAGTGGACTGCCAGGAGTCCAGTGCTACCTGGACGACATCCTTGTCACTGGGACAAATGAGGAGGATCATCTTCTGAACTTGGATGCGACACTACAACGACTGAAAGAGTACGGACTCAGAGTTCTTAAAGACAAATGTGAATTCTTTCAGTCTTCAGTTGAGTACCTGGGGCATGTGATTGATGCTACTGGCCTGCATAAGGCACCGCCAAAGGTCAAGGCGATCGTGGAGGCCCCAGCACTCCAGAATGTGAGCCAGTTACGTTCATTTCTGGGGCTACTTAACTACTATGGGAAGTTTATTCCAGACTTAGCAACATTGCTGAAGCCGTTACATCAGTTGCTATGTCAAGGCAAAACATGGAAATGGACTGAACTGTGCAACAAAGCATTCGCCCAAGCAAAGAAAGCATTGCTGAATTCGGAGGTCCTGACACACTTCGACCCAAAGCTACCCATGCAGCTAGCATGTGATGCATCACCATATGGTGTGGAAGCAGTCATATCCCACATCATGCCTTCGGGTGAAGAGAAACCTATCGCCTTCGCGCCACGCACTTTGAACAAGGCTGAGAGTAACTATGCACAGATCGAGCGCGAGGCCTTGGGAATCGTTTTTGGAATTTGAAAATTTCATCAGTACCTGTTTGGGAGAAGGTTCACACTCCTGACGGACCACCGTCCATTGACTTCAATCTTCGGGCCCCACACCAGAATTCCGTCTCTCGCTGCAAGCAGGATGCAAAGGTGGGCTTTACTGTTGTCAGGACACACATACGACATCAAATATCGCAAATCAGACTTGCACGGCAACGCAGACGGTCTCTCGAGGCTACCCTTGCCTGTTACTCCCCCAGAGCCTCGTCAGATAGACATCTTCTACTTTAGACAAGTGGAGGGAGCACCTGTCACTGCAGTTCAGGTGCGAAGGCACACCCACAACGATCCAGTCCTGTCTGAGGTAATGGACAATGTCATTCGAGGGAGAGCGATAGGAGATTCTCCTAGTTTGAAACCTTATGTTTCAAAAAGAAATGAGCTCTCCGTCCAGGCAGGTTGTCTTCTTTGGGGACGCCGTGTCATCATTCCGCCACCTCTGAGGGAACCTATACTGCAACAACTTCATACAGGCCACAGTGGGATGGTTCGGATGAAGGAAATGGCAAGAAGCTACTTCTGGTGGCCAGGTCTCGATGGGAATATTGAGGAGAAAGCCAAAACATGTTCCCCAAGTCAAAGGGTCCGGAATGTTCCACAGCTGGCAACCCTACACCCCTGGGATTGGCCTGCAGAAGTGTGGCAGCGAGTACATGTGGACTTCACCGGTCCTTTCGAAGGGAAGATGTTTATGGTGGTTGTGGACGCTCGTAGCAAGTGGCCGGAGGTCGCTGTGATGAGGTCTACCACGGCAGAGAAAACAATTGAGAAACTTGGTGAGATGTTCAGCCGTTATGGCTCACCAGAACAACTCGTAAGTGACAACGGTCCACAATTTGTATCACAGGAGTTTGCAACCTTCCTGCATGTGAATGGTGTCCAACACATCAGGTCTGCGCCCTATCATCCCTCTACTAATGGCCAGGCAGAAAGGTTTGTGCAAACTTTGAAGCACGCCTTGAAGGCATCGCAAGGTCAGGGCTCAATCCACCAACGTCTGAACAGCTTCCTGTTGTCCTACAGGAACGAGCCGCATGCCACAACCAAAACTTCCCCCGCTTCGCTCATGATGAAGAGGCAGTTGCGGACAAGTTTTGACTTACTCAAACCTCCAAGGGCAGAACAGGTTGTCCATTGTCAACAGCAAGCTCAAGTTGAAAAGAGAGAGAAAAGAGCCAAGGAGCGACGGTTTCATCTGGGAGAGCACGTCCTAGCTCGAAACTACAACACTGGACCGAAATGGATTCCTGCTACGGTGATCGCGCAGACGGGCCCTGTGTCTTACACGGTTGAGACTGCTGAGGATGTCGTCTGGAGAAGACACACAGATCAACTGTTGCTAGGAGCAGAGACAGCCACAGAGGTTCCAACGGCTGGTTGGCCTGAACTGTTTCCGGATGATACCGCAAACCAGCATCCTTTGCCACAGTGCTCTTCTCCAACACAGGAAGTCAAAGAGACTGTTCCACCTGTGCAAACTCCTGACTTTCAACTGACACAGGCACCTTCTCCATCCAGGCCTGTGTCAATGCCTACTGCTGTGGAAGCCAGCGATGACCGCCGGTATCCTGTCAGAGAGCGGCGGCCTCCAAGACGCTTGGATCTGTAGGCTTAGTGACTTACCCACAAGACTGGGGCAGAATAAACCCCAGGGTAAAGTCAGGGTTTGAGGCAGTCTACCTCTACCCTAGGTTCATTGAGTGCATTGAAAGTAACTTACCTGTTGAGGAATAATGTGGACCTTCCATTTAAGATGGGAGGAAATGTTATGTATTGTGTGTTCTATTGTGTGTTCTCCTCCCACCTGTGGTGGCGCTGTCACAGGAGATAAATGGTTGGGTGTTCTCGGTTAAGTTTAGCTCTCTTTGTTCGGAACTTCCCAGAACTTCCTTTCCTTCCAATAAAGCACTTCATGTTTGAATCTCTGAGTTCTGAGTCCTAAATTGTGTCTAGGTAGAAAGGTACTGACACAACACTTCAGGATTTCCCATCTATTAATTTTAATGGACAAAAAAATTCTGATGGGCTGACTGATCTCTGAAATCCCAATATGTGGCCCCAGCAAGTGAAGCTCCATATCAGGAGAGCAAATTTGTCAAATTTACGCCATTGTCTCATTCTGAACACATCCTCAGCATTGTTAGTCAGAGGTGATACAATCTCATTACATTAGCAATAAAAATGCTCAATTTTTAATTTCTAATATAATTACACCCACATCAGGTAGACAGTCCAGATCTAGGCTGCGGAGGAAGCTTTGTACAATCTTGGCATACTTCATTGAGAGAATGAGGAATATATTTACAGTGAGCAACCTACCATTCTCTTCCATTCATCAATCTCCACATCCAAATCGGCATACACTAAAGTAGTACTGGAAGCATCGAAGCTTTGACCACGCTCGATCAGCTCCGATGGACAGGTCACATCGTCCGCATGTCCAGTACAAGACTCCTAAAACAAGCGCTCTACTCGGAGCTCCGACACGGCAAGAGAGCCCCAGGTGGGCAGAGGAAATGCTTCAAGGACACCCTCAAAGCCTCCTTGAAAAAGTGCAACATCCCCACCGACACCTAGGAATCCCTGGCCCAAGACCGCACAAAGTGGAGGAGAAGCGCTGGGAGCAAGCGCAAGCCAAACACAAGGAGCGCACGGAGCGCACGTCAACCCAAGCAACCCACCCACCTGCCCCTTCAACCACCGTCTGCCCCACCTGTGACAGAGACTGTAGGTCCCGCATTGGACTCATCCGTCACCTGAAAACTCATTTTTAATGTGGAAGCAAGTCATCCTCGGTTCCGAGGGACTGCCTAAGAAGAAGACTGGAAGTGGCTTTCTCAACCCATGGCCTGGTCCAGACCAGATAATTTGACATGAAACAAACAAAAAAATCTTCTTATTTTGTCTTCTCTTCAACTACAGAAGAACAAGGTGTGGAGATGCCGGAGTTGGACTGGGGTGGACAAATGTAAGAAGTCACACAACACCAGGTTATAGTCCAACAGCTTTATTTGAAATCACAAGCTTTCGGAGCGCTGCTCCTTCTTCAGGTGAAGTGGAGAAATGCATAAAGACACAGCTTATATAGTCAGAGAATCATGTCAGATGTTTACAGGTAACCTTTCCAACTGCCATTTATCACACCTCGGCAGAGAGATAATCACAGCAGTCAAAGGTGTGAATGGTGTCCAAACAGGTCAGTCAGGGAAACATTACATCAAAGAACAATGAGGTGGGGTCACAAGAAAGCTGTGTGATTTCAAATAAAGCTGTTGGACTATAACCTGGTGTTGTGTGACTTCTTACAGAAGAACAAGACTGAGCTTCCCCCTCTATCCAGAAAAAGGTGCAGGTTCAAAACTGGAACACAATTGATCTGTATCGCTACCTCTAAACAGTCTGGTGAAACGCTCTACATGTGTAGAAGTTATCTTCTGCAAAGTATGCCCAAACCTATTAGCAATACTGGAAAAATCACTGGATAAATTGATTCCTCTGAACCAGATCCACAACAGAAGCTACAGTACATCACTGTCCTGTTCTAAGGTGGAGCGAGATAATTCAGGGAACTTTCTCTTCTGTCCTCCCTGTTGTTCACTTTGCACAGCTATGTTTACCTCAGGAACAAACCCCCTCTCACCTGAGAGAGGTACTGCCTTGGTATCTTAGGCCCACCATTAAAGGTATATTGAGCTTGCTGGACCAGGCCCTCGAGTGTCATGCTAGGAATGGCACTCAAGTTTTCCTGGTATTCTTTACAGGTGTAAAATATGGTTAGGAAATGTTTCCCCAAATAATTTCTTTCTCCAAATGTGCACCCAACAACCCCTTGAATTGTTGGGTTGGCTCCTTCACCCAAAAAACTCATAGCATCCAAAATGTTACTTTCTGAAAGAAATCTATCTCATTTGCATTTTAATTAATCAATGCTTTTACTGTCTCCCTCAGGAGCCGGTTCGATAGATTGACCACTCACTCACTGAAATATTGATTCCACAGATTAGTTTGGAATTTACTCCCCTTCAAATGCAGGCCGTGTCCTCTGGTTCTACTGTTCTGGACAAGGTGAAACAGCTCATCATGGCCTACATTATCTAGTCCCTTTAGAGTGCTAGAAACAGCAATTATATCACCTCTCAACCTATTTTCCAGTGAGAACATGCCCAATTTACATTGTTGTAACATAGAGAAGGGCAGTATCATCAGCAAAGGTGAAGTCTGAAAAAGAATATTACCAGAAGAAGAAGTTCTTTGTTATTTAACTTCAGCAGTTGACTTTAAACATTTATTTATTCATTCATTCATTCAATTGGCTGTTGTAACTAATCCTTTTAATGCTGTTTTGTATACATTAGTTCTCTGAAATATACTTGAATAGTACATATATAAATTATAAATGTATAGTCAGCGTTCATTTGCAAAGTACACAGCATATTTTACAATATCCTATATTAAACAATATTCAGATGCATACATTCAGTTACCAATTACACTGAGAAAAATTCAAATATTTATATAAAGACAAACAATGATCCAGTTTTTTTTTTATGTTTACTCACGAACATTGTCCAATGCCAAATGTGTTAAATCAAGTGTTGTCGTGTTGTGAGAAATCCAGCTCAAAAATGTTGGCATATTTGCACCATCAATAAACACCATTGCCTGTCCCTTCTGCCGTACATATTGGATAGGATAAACTCCCTCTTGTGCTCCATCGCTGGAGCATCTAACCTTCTCATTTGAAGATAACATTTGCACTTAAGGGTTCAACAAAACCGTACCCAGAATTATTATAAAGGATGAAAAAGCAATCACAGCCCTTTACTGTTGATAGAATGTATTAAGTTGCAAACTGTAATCAATTGGAAGCTAGATTTTGCCAGTACTTGATTAAGAGCACGATAGGTTCAAGTTGCACGTAAACTATTGAAGTTTGTCATTTTAAATAGGGCCTTTCCCTTTAAATAATCAAAGTCATAGAATAATTCTACATTGGATAAAGGCAAATACTGCTAGATAATTTTATCCAAAAAATGCACAGCTGTACACCAATGCAAAAATCTACAGTCCAAACTATAATATAGAGTATAGCATGTACAGTTAAACATCCACCCTTTGGATTTACAATTGTTGTGTTGTGCTATATAGCTATATAAGAACTTGTTCCAAAACTCAATTAGTGATAGAGATATACGTCTATATACTGAATGGTCCAATTTAGTTTCTTTGTAAATCTCTGTAAGTGCCATCAATTTTAAATAGGAATTCATTTCTACATTGAAATGGTATTAATCTACCCAAATTGTTAGATTCAGGAGATGGTTCTGTGATAGTGGATTGGCGGTTAGGATCAGATCACATCTTATTGAATGGCGGAGCAGGCTCAAGGGGCCGATTGGCCTACTCCTGCTCCTATTTCTTATGTTCTTATGTTCTTATGAAACAGCTACCTGCATAACTAAAACCCAGTAGTCATAATTATGACATTAGTATTACTGTAGTTAAGATACATGTTCCATTAAAGTGTTCCAACTCAGCTCTTTCTCTCATGACAGTGCTTCTGTAACAACTTGGATTTATATTGCGCCTTTAACGTTGTACTGGCTGCGCTAGATGTGCTCCTATCTAGTTCTCCAGCAAGTTAAACACTTATTCAAAATAATTCTTCGTAAAGCTGTTTGCTGTTTGAAGCCTTTACTTGAACAAATTTGTGAAACTGTAAACAAAGATAAAGTATGTTTTGTACATAAACTGAGTACTATACATTCGATATTACATAAGATATAAACATATTTACAACAGTAGAAGAGACTAATTGTATAACTAACTAACATTTGGACTCACTTCTGTAACTATTAAATATTAACCTTTTATAAACATAGTGTTATCAAAATACTACTCTGACAACGTTGCTATTATGCTAACAAACAAAGATACTCACAGATATTGCGCTTGGCCGAACATATGAAATCAGATTACATTGGATTGTGAAACCCTTATGGAATCCTCCATTACTGCCAGGTTCTTCCTGGAATTCTACTTCCTGGGATTCTACTTCCTGGGTTACACAGGAAGAAAGTTACGAAGGTCAAATGACCTCACACAGGAAGAAAGGAACAAAGGTCAAATGACCTCTGTTTCATACAAACACACTGCTAACACATAACCACCACCAGAGGGTGCTACTGCATGTAAAAATGTCCAGAATGTCACATAATGTCCAGAACAAACATAGAAAAACATCCCAAGCCACTTCACGGAGGTGTAAAGAAAGAACCAAACAGTGAGCACTCAACCTTTTCAGCATCAAGGATTTGCTGTTTGCATGTCATGTGATGAAAAAAGTAAACTGCTTGCACTTCTGAATGAATGTTAATATTTCACATTTCAGTGATCAAACACAACACCGTGCAATAGCTAGCATTAACCTTAATTAACTTCTCAAATAGAATCAGATATTGGCATTATTTACTTAAACCACTTTCAGTAACCAGCTACTTGCTCTTGGATCTTCCAGATTGTGATCAGAAACTTTCTATTAGAGGTGCAAAATATCTCATGTACAATTGTGTTAATGGCCCGTATTTTCCGATCAGAGGCCTCCCGCATGCGGAGGCCTGCGATCTGGAAAAATCTACGCCCTTACCTGAGGGCTCCCAGGACGCGCACACTTCCGATCCTGGGCCTCACCAAATTCCAAGTGCGCAGGGCTCACGTATCCCAGAGGCGCAGGCGGTTCGCAGCGTCCCTGGGATCACGTGGGCCATGGGGAGCCAATCAAAGAAGGGAAGACCTGTCAAATATATGCATGGAGATCACCACAAAAACATAGTAAAACTTTAAATAGTTTTTTTTTTAAACTTCACATTTTTAAAATGACTTGAAATTACAATAAATTAAATATTTTAAACAAAAATTTAAATTTTTGAAAAAAATAATTAAAGTTTTTTACAGGGCTAAAAATAAACTTCCCTTTTTTAAAGTATTTTTAAATGATAAATCAGTAGAAATCTAAAAAAAAAACTTTTTCAACTCTTATCCTGGTAAAAGTAGGCCTTACGCCTGCTTTTACCAGGTGTAAGAATTGTAAGGGTTTTCTGCGGGCGGAGGGTCTCCAAAAAGCGGAACTATCCGCCCGCAGAGGCCCTTCTCCAGGGCAGGCGGAGGATCTGTCAAGACCATTCTTGCCGGTTTTCAGTGTATGCACACCCGTAGGGATCGGAATATCTGGGCCATTAAAATTTACATAAATCAGCAAATATAAGAAATAATTTTTTGGAACAAGAAAAAGCCATTAGCCCCAACAAGCCTGTTCCTTTTTGATACATTTCCACTGCCCAGCTTCTCACCCTATCCATCAATCTTTCTTTTTCTGAATTGCATCTAATTAGCTTCCAAACTCCTTTACACCGTCTATTGGCAAATTATTCCACAAGTCTACCTGGTCTCCAAACCTCCTGATTTATGACTCATGCCCAATATTAGATGATAGTTTTGGTCGCCTTATCTGAGGAAGGATGTTCTTGCCATGGAGGGAGTGCAGCAAAGATTCACCAGACTGATACCTGGGATGGCAGGAATGACGTATGAAGAGAGATTGGGTCGATTAGGCTTATATTCGCTAGAGTTTAGAAGAATGAGAGGGGATCTCATTGAAACTTATAACATTCTAACAGGACTAGACAGACTAGATGCAGGAAGGATGTTCCCGATGGTGGGGGAGTCCAGAACCAGGGGTCACAGTCTAAGAATAAGGGGTAAGCCATTTAGGACTGAGATGAGGAGGAATTTCTTCACCCAGAGAGTGGTGAACCTGTGGAATTCTCTACCACAGAAGACAGTTGAGGCCAATTCATTAAATATATTCAAGAAGGAGTTAGATATATTTCTTAAGGCTAAGGGGATCAAGGGATATGGGGAGAAAGCAGGGACAGGGTACTGAGTTTGGATGATCAGCCATGATCTCGTTGAATGGCGGAGCAGGCTCGAAGGGCCGAATGGCCTACTCCTGCTCCTAGTTTCTATGTTTCTATGTTTGTCACATTGGGCCAGAATTTACTGCAACCTGCAAACGGCCAGTGCTGCCCTTGCCTGTTTAATTTCTATGAGCTTTTGCAGTGCAAGTTGCTGCAAGTGGGACATCGGAATGGCACAGCACCCTCTACAGAGCATCGGGGACCTGTGTGAACTGGGCAAGCAACTGTGCATCTCCTTAACCAATCAGATTGAAGAATTGTTAATGAACAATGTAGAGTCTGAACCGGGAAGTTAGAATAGTGACTTCAATGTCAAATGTCAAATCAGGTACAAAAAGCAAAATAAAGTGAGGGAAAGAAAGACTGGATTAAGAGAGTCAGAAAGAACAAAAATTATTTAATTTTTTTAAATCTCCAACAACAATTAAAAGCTGAAGGAATGAGACTCCACCCTTCTAAAAGTTAATTTTCAGTGCCAGAGAGGTTGCTTGGCAGTAATTAAGATGGATCACATCATTAAACAGGTTACTTAGATTGAAATGGACAAGTCCTAACTCTCTGTGGTGAGTTTAGTCCATATCTACGATGTAAGTACAGGAACATCATATCGTTGAATACATTTAAATGGGGAGCCAGACGGAGAGATGCCATTTTCGCGCAGCTTAAGGAGGAGCGGTGCATCTCGGACAGCAACCTCTGGATTTTCATGTTTAACTGTGCATCTGTGGTCACCTGAAGTTGCGTCCTATTTGCGCATAAATAACGGTGAGCGCCTTTGGCCCATTGTCTCACCTCCAACAGTGCAGCACTCCCTCAGTACTGCACAGATAATTTAATAGGACAAAGTCAGCATGGTTTTATGAAGGGGAAGTCATGTTTGACAAATTTGCTGGAGTTCTTTGAGGAAGTAACATATAGGGTGGATAAAGGGGAACCAGTGGACGTAGTGTATTTAGACTTCCAAAAGGCATTTGACAAGGTGCCACACAAAAGATTATTGCTTAAGATAAAAAATCACGGGATTGGGGGTAATATTCTGGCATGGATAGAGGATTGGCTATCTAACAGAAGGCAGAGAGTTGGGATAAATGGTTCATTCTCAGACTGGCAATCAGTGACTAGTGGTGTTCCGCAGGGGTCAGTGCTGGGTCCCCAACTCTTTACAATCTATATTAACGATTTGGAGGAGGGGACCGAGTATAACATATCAAAGTTTGCAGATGATACTAAGATGGGAGGGAAAGTAGTGAGTGAGGAGGACATAAAAAACCTGCAAGGGGACATAGACAGGCTAAGTAAGTGGGCAGAGGTTTGGCAGATGGAATACAATACTGGAAAGTGTGAGGTTATGCACTTTGGCAGGAAAAATCGTAGCGCAAGTTATTATCTTAATGGCAAGAAACTGGAAAGTACTGAAGTACAAAGGGATCTGGGGGTCCTGGTGCACGAAACTCAAAAGGTTAGTATGCAGGTGCAGCAAGTGATTAAGAAGGCCAATGGAATGTTGGCTTTCATTGCTAGGGGGATAGAATATAAAAATAGGGAGGTATTGCTTCAGTTGTACAAGGTATTGGTGAGACCGCACCTGGAATACTGCGTACAGTTTTGGTGTCCATACTTAAGAAAGGACATACTTGCTCTCGAGTCAGTACAAAGAAGGTTCACTCGGTTAATCCCGGGGATGAGGGGATGGACATATGAGGAGAGGTTGAGTAGATTGGGACTCTACTCATTGGAGTTCAGAAGAATGAGAGGCGATCTTATTGAAACATATAAGATTGTGAAGGGGTTGGATCGGGTGGATGCGGGGAAGATGTTCCTGATGATGGGTGAAACTAGAACTAGGGGGCATAGCCTTAGAATAAGGGGCTGCTCCTTCAAAACTGAGATGAGGAGGAACTACTTCACTGGTAGGTCCATGGAATATGCTGCCCCAAAAAGCTGTCGAAGCTACATCATTACATAAATTTAAAACAGAAAGAGACAGTTTCCTAGAAGTAAAGGGAATTAAGGGTTATGGGGAGCGGGCAGGAATTTGGACATGAGTCTAGGTTCGGATCGGTCATGGCCCTGTGGGTAGCAGAGCCGGCCCAGGGGCCGTGTAGCCTGATCCTGCTCCTATTTCATGTGTCTAATTCTGTTAGATTCAGGAGATGGTTCTGTGATAGTGGATTGGCGGTTAGGATCAGATCAGCCATGATCTTATTGAATGGCGGAGCAGGCTCGAGGGGCCGATTGGCCTACTCCTGCTTCTATTTCTTATGTTCTTATGTTCTTATAGATGTGCCAGCCTAGATTACATGCTCAAGACTTTGGAGAGGGGCTTGAACCCACAACCTTCTGACTCAGAGACAAGAATGGTATCACTGAGCCAAGAATGACACCTGGGCTGAAGTGGAAACCAAGGTAGTAATGGAAACTCTTGAGGGCAATCTTAAGGAACTGGACAGTGGATAAGAGCCGATGAAGGAGGATGGTGTGGTCAACAGTAACAGTATCAAATGTTGCAGTGAGGTTGAGGAGGACAAGAAGGGTTAATGCATCATGGTCACCATCACAGAGAATGTAATTCATGACAGGATAGTCTTGGTGCTCTGATAAGGGTAGAAACCGAATAAACTGGCTGGAACAAGGAGTTTAGGGAGAGATGGGCACAGATGGGAGACTACGACAGTTTGAGGACCATAGAGAGAAAAAGGAGATGGACAATAACTGGGGAGAATGGATGAGTCAAGTGTGGGTTTTTTGTGGAGGGATGATATCTGAGGAAAGAGAGGCAATAACAATGTTAACTGGCATGGGGGCCAAGATGAGTAGCTGAGTGGGCTAGAGTTGAGTGAGGAGGGATCAAGGGAGCAGGAGGTAAGTTTCATGGAAGAGATGAAATTGGAAAGGACAGGGGGGAGCTGGGAGAGAAACTGCAGAGTGGCAGTCAATCAGGCTCAGGATGGATGGGCGCAGAGAGGAGTTCGGGAGTTGGGGGCAGTGGGGGGAGGAAGCGGAATGAAAATAGCGACAGAGGTAGCTGCATAGATAGTCTCAATCTTAAAAGATAAAGAAATCCATGAGCTCCACACTTGGTATTGGAGGTGAGGATGCAGGGTACAGCGGAAAGGTATTGGAGGAGACAGTTATTTATTTATACTTTTCTCAGGAGTTTTCAATATAGATAAAGGCATATATCTATATTGACAAACTCTTAAGCTAAACTAAGCATAAATAAGTAATTACTTATTGGTCAAACTGACATTAGGTGAATGTAAAATTAGTATACAGATCTTTAATTGAGAAAATGAGGGCTCAGTATAAGAAATTACTGTTGGCAGCATTAATAGATAAACACTTGACATTCCTTTGTCCACTCCATTAACACAAGTATTATGTTTATTTCAAATGAGTTATGTGTTAGAATGTTACCTGAGTATTTAGACTCATGATATTGCAAATAATTTCTGTGTATATAACTGGGAAGTGCAAGACTCATAGAATCACAGAATGATACAGCACAGAAGGAGGCCATTTGCAAGAGCTATCCAATTATTCTCACTCTCCAGCTCTGTCCCCATAGCCCTGGATTTTTTTCCCTTCAAGTATTAATCCAATTCCCTTTTGAAAGTTACTGTTGAATCTGCTTCCACCACCCTTTCAGGCAGCGCATTCCAGATCACAACAACTCGCCATATATAAAAAAAAAAGTTTCCTCATGTTGCTTCTAGTTCTTTTGCCAATCACTTTAAATCTGTTTCCTCTGGTTTCTGCCATTGGAAACAGTTTCTCCTTATTTACTCTATCAAAACCGTTCATGATTTTGAACACCACTATCAAATCTTCTCTTAACCTTCTCTGCTTTAACAAGAACAACCCCAATTTCACCAGTCTCTCCACATAACTGAAGTCCCTTGTCCCTGGTACCATTCTAGTAACTCTCTTCACCACCCCCTCTAAAGTTTTGACATCCTTACTAAAGTCTGGTGCCCAGAATTGAACACAATAGTCCAGCTGAGGCCTAACCAGTGTTTTATAAAGGTTTAGCATAATTTCCTTGCTTTTGTACTCTAGGCCTCTATTAATAAAGCCAAGGATCCCATATGTTTTTTAAACAGCCTTCTCAACTTGTCCTGCCACCTTCAAAGATTTGTGTACATGCAGGTCTTTCTGTTCCTGCACTCCGTTTAAAATTGTTCCATTTCGTTTATATTACCTCTCCTCATTCTTCCTACCAAAATGAATCACTTCACACTTCTGCGTTAAATTTCATCTGCCATGTGTCTGCCCATTTCACAAGTCTGTCTATGTCCTCCTGAAGTCTATCCTCCTCATTGTTTACTATATTTCTGAGTTTTGTGTCATCTGCAAACTTTGAAATTATGCCCTATAAACCCAAGTTCAGGTCATTAATATATATCCAAAAGAGCAGTTGTCCTAATACCGACCCCTGGGGGACACCCCTGTATACTTCACTCCAGTCTGAAAATCAACCATTCACCACTACTCTCTGCTTTCTGTCCCTTAACCAATTTTGTATCCATGCTGCCATCATCCCCTTAATCCCATAGGCTTTAACTGTGTTTACTATTATGAGGTACTTTGTCAAACGCCTGTTGAAAGTCCACACGCACAACATCAACCGTACTACCCTGATCAACCCTTGCCGTTACTTCATTAAAGAACTCAATCAAATTAGTCCAACATGATTTTCCATTAACAAATCCGTGCTGACTTTTTTAATTAGCCCATACCTTTCCAAGTCCCAATTAATTTTGTCCCGGATTATTGTCACTGAAAGAACTTAAGATAATTGTTAACAAAATCTACAGAATATCAACAGATGAGTAAATGTATGATTAGTCCAAGCTGACAGTTATAATTAGATGACTTTTATGCCCTGATTCTAATATAGCCCCATTGAGACCAATTCAGTTTGATTCAGGATAATCGAGAGCTGCACACAATCCACTAAATTTCATCATGAGGACTGCCTCAATTCAGCTTCATGTTCTGGGATTATTGAATTCCCTCGTCGATGCATGTGTTGAGTTTATTTTCTTGCCAATCAATAGCAGCATATTTACATCAGCTATTTATACCAGTCAATGCAAAACTCCTGCTTCATAGGCACAAACAACTTTAAGGGAGATGAGAGATTGTCACTGAGTTGCTGTTAGAATAACTCTGCATCATTTACACTTGGCTGTTTGCTACAATTCTGGTTCCAATTCACAATGGGTATACCATTCACAGCTCTTGCATAAACATTCTTTCTAAATGACTACCCCATCTGGTGAATGCTGCATTTATAGGTTACAGAGTGACTGCTGCCAATGAACCGGAAGCTGCTGCCAACGACCAGAAGCTGTGCAGACGTTTTCTGCGCATAAATCTGTGATGGTTTGAGTATTAATGTATAATAATATCGCAATATTGCATAAATCTGTGGCGCTCTGGGTTGATCTAATAATAATGTATAATAATATCGTAGGTTGGTTTAAGTATTAATGTGTAATAATTTCACGGGGTGGGGGGTTGTGGAGATTTATTTGTTTGGAGTGCGAGCTCCGTGTGAAGGGAAAGGAGAAGAAAATTAATAATAATGGACGTGTGAAGAGTTTTGCTGGCACAGATTTTCTTCTCCTGACGCAGCTCTGGTCGGCAGTAGCGATCTCTTTTCCCCACCCCCTCCCCTCCTTTCTCTCAGGAAGTGTTTTCTTTGTGGTGGCGACAATATTTTCTTTTCAGTGAGCGAACAACCAAGAAAACACAAAAACTGCGCATGTGCAACTACTTCAACTTGGTTGGCAGCAGTCGCTGCCTATAGGTCAGACTGAAGACACATTAGCCATTTTATTCAGTCAATCCCGGCTACCATGGCAATCTGAAGACAAATCTCAGTTTACTTTGAGTGTTGTTCCTCATAGATTCTGAGGTGTTCTGGCTGAATAAGCTGTCTACCATCCAACTCCCTGACAGAATTTTGATATGACTTTGGTCAACAATATCAGAACACAATGAATTGATTACGTGCAAGATAAATAGCTCTGTCTTGCAGCTGAATGTGCCTTCTGTTCTCAATTACTTTTACGGGTTAGTTAACAGAGCGAATTATGACTTGCCTTTTCAATCTGGGAAGGAGAACGTTTTTCTTTGGCTCACTGATAAAGTACATCTACACTTCATGCCCGTATCGCTTGTCTGCCAACAGATAACAAACTCAAACAGGATTTGGATATACTTGCGCTGGGAACCTTAGTCCCTTGGATCTGCCACATAATGGACCATGTCATATTGGGAGAGTATTCTGTCTGTAGTGACAGTGAATCCCATTTGCTCTGACTGATTCTGTCATTGTGCTGACAGGAGCTCATTGTACTCCAGGCTCACAAGTGAAATATGAAGACTGCCCCGATTTCAATTTCAGTGCCAACAGAATATCTGCTACAAAACTGTAAGTTTGCTTAAATCTGCAGAATAAATAAACATTAGTTTAAGTTGACATTCAAATTAGTGAGAGCAAACACCACTTTTATATTGATGCTCAATGTGTTCTCTCTAGATACCAATCCAAGATATACAGCATTAGAGGCTTGTAAATCCCAAACATCTCAAATTGAATAATCAATGGCTTACAACCATCTAGAGAGATTTAAAATTCTGGGACTGGAGCAGACCTCTTTTTATAATTTCACAACACCAGAATCGTTATCAGCAAGCCACTATATTTAAACTTTTTCCCATCTATTTCCAGCTATCCCAAAAATGTCAGCTTTCCTCCCACTGGGTTTAATAGCCTTTTGCTTTGAATTAGCTACTCTTCTCACTATACTAAAAAGTTGTTTCAAAAATGTACTTTTTAGTTAGTCTTTGCATACACAACCACACTGTGGCCCCGATATTAACTCGGGGATGCGTGAGGAACTGGGGGGTCCGGCATCACGTGGGAAACCCAGAAGAAAGTTCAGCACGTCTGTCTGTGGCTTTTTAACTCAGCCAGCTTATTAGCATTTTACTTCCAGGTTTGGCGTTCAATATCACTCCAGTGGACGGGATAAGGATTCACATCAACTGATCGCAACTCCAGTATTTAAAGGGCCAATCGGAAGATGGAATTTGGAGGAGTTGGAAACAAGACAAGGTGTGACAATGGACTCCAGACGGGCAAAGGTTGCACCGCGGTTCAGTGACACCTCTCTTGATGTTCTGCTGGGATCAGTGAGGAGCCGGAGAAAGATGCTCTTCCCCAGCAATGGGAGGAAGTAACCTGCAGCTGACACTAAGAAGGCGTGGCTGGAGGTGGCCGAGTAGTTCAGCAGCAGGAGCATAGTGCCACGCTCATGGATTCAGTTCAAGAAGCGCTTTAATGATCAGGTCAGGAAAGGGCAAGTACAGTTGCAGATTCATCTACATCTGCTGTGCACATTGCCCCACTCCCTCACTCTGCTTTCTCAAGCCTACTCTATCATATCACTCCTCACACCCACGTACCTTGCATGTGCATCCATCCTTCTCTTTCTATGCACTTCCTCACATCCCCATCTATCCATCCATCACTCCCACTCACCCTTATCCTTATGCAATTTCATGCCTCTCCCTCATAGTCACCCTCACCAAATGCACTCCATCCATTGGGTGAACACACACCATTACAGTCACTCATAGACCTGTTCTTTCCCTCGTTGCAGGAGAAGAGAGCACAGAACAAAAGGGAGAAGTGGAAATGGGCCTCCACAGAATTCGCAGCTCACAACTGCAGAGGAAGAGGCGCTGAAGATCACTGGAGTTTCAGCGTCCCTGGCCATCAGAGATGGGGAAATAGGGAGCTCCCAGCTACCTGGTGACAGAATGAAATATCAGCGACCCACATGTCATACGGCACTCAGTCATGTTGACTTGATTTCAACAGCGAGTGAAATATGATTATCTTCATAGTGGTAACATGCAACATTCTTACCTTGCCAGGACAAATTCCTATCTTTTATCTTTGACAGGACCTTCACGCGTGCACCAGCAGACGATGAACCTCACAGATGGCGCATCCTCAGAGCAGATGATTCCTTCTGAGAGTGCGCCATCACAGGAATCATTCAGACCAAGCACCAGCTCAAAGTGCTCTCCAGCAGTGATAGCAGTGAAATGCGGCTGGGCCACGAGAGGGATGATGGCGAAAGGGGATATGGAAGTGGCGACTCTACTCAAAGCGCTTTCACTTCTCACTTGGTGCCCCCTCCCCCAGTCAGTAGCCGACATGCTGCCTCGTCTCCCACTGGCCAAGTCAGCCCCAGCACAGGTACAGGTGGAGCAGTCTTTGGCGGGGCCCTCGCAGGTTCCAAAACCCAGAGGTCATCGGCCAAGAGCATCTCAGCAGTCAGAGCAGGGATCTGAGCAGCCTGCCTCTCTCTCCCTCTATTCAAACCATAGGAGCATATAGGAGCGAAAGGAAAAGGAAGAGGAAAGCTTTGTAATTGCCCAAGTGTATGCACATGGGTGTATGAGCAAATGTAATGTTGTTAAGTTTCTGTTATTTAATTAAAACCCATAAGTATTATTCTTTTGCAACATTTTCCAGTCTTGCCCATTCTTGGTTGCTGGGTGACCAGTCACCTTTTAACTTGTTTGATGATCAATGGGAAGACATGAATTGACAGGGACCAATGGAGGGATGTGCAAGGGGTGATTGGTTGTTTGCAGGACTGCTTTGTGTCAGTGGCATTGGAGGGGGCAGGAAGAGTGGCCATTGCATATGCTTCTGACATCGGTCCACTGGTACAACCTAAGTGAACCTTGCATGAATAAGGGCATCCCTGGCAGCAATGTGAGCAGCTGGTGATGCATTGCCCTCATCACCTTCCTTGTCCTCATCTTCCTTGTCTTCTTCCTCCTCCTCCTCCTCGGAATCGTCCAAATAGGATCTGAGCTCTGCGCCTTGTTCCGCCCGTAGGTCCAAACCTCGCCGCTGCGCAATGTTGTGCAGAGCGCAGTACAACATGACCATTCTGGACAACCTAGCTGGTGCGTATTGAAGGACACCTCCAGATCTGTCGAGACACCTGAAGCACATTTTCAGCATGTCTTATTCGATCACACAGCCGATGGTCATATGGCATTCATTATAGCACTGTTGCGCTTCATTGGTCGGGTTTCTGATGGGTTTTATCAGATTGAAGGGAGTATCCCTTGTCCACTAGCAGCCACCCCTCAAGTCTGCTTGCAGGTCCAAAGAAGTCAGGGAGCTTGGACTGCCACAGGACGAAAGTATCATTGCAGCTACCCAGGAATCTTGTGCACACCTGCATAAATATCTTGTTGTGGTTGCACATCAGCTGCACATTGATGGAATCGAAGCCCTTTTGACTGATGAATAATCCTGCTGGATCTAGGGGTGCGCGGATTGCCACATGTAGGAATTGGTTCTTACTTTACAGCAAGGAAAGAGTCCGAGAGCAGGCGCAGTCACACAACTTAAACTCCAAAACCACTAAAGTGACATCACAACTAGGGAAGGAGCTGATTGGTAAGTAGGACCTGGTGAGTATTTCCTTAGTCCAGTCATTAAAGTAAATGTAAGGGGCTAAAAATTCAGTTTGGGGCGCCAAGCTCGCCTGGGCGCCGGAATTACCGCTGCGCGCGGAGCCACTTGCGCCATCGGGATATTCAGTTTCAGCGCCCCAAATGGAAGCCGGCCGCTAAACAAGGCTTTTGGCGCCCCACTTGGGGCGCTGAAACTGAATATCGGCGCGCAAAGTGCCGCAGCGCCACCCGCTGCGGCACGGCAGGCTGCGGTACTGCAGGCCTTCCTCCCACTGTTAAGGGGGAGGTGCCTGCAACAGCGCAATCCCCGCTCGCGAGTGCCGGCAAATGAGCCCGGCACCAAGGAGAAGTGCCGGGCTCTCGGGAAACAGCCGGCAATGCCGCGGGGGGGGGTGTAGGAGGCTGGGGACGGAGGTGCGGGCGGGCGGCCGCCGAAAAAGCGGCCGGCCGCACCTCCACCTTAACTCGCCCCACTACCGCCACAGGTAGGCCCCTGTGTACCGGTCGCTATTTGCGGCCGGCGCAGAAGAGGCGGCCACGACCTAATATGGCGCTCGGGGCGGTAGCGGGGCGCTGCGCACACCGATGACGTCATCGGTGGCGGCGCAGCGCTACAGGCTAACGCCGCCATTAGCACCCCACTAAATATCGCGGTGGTTGTGGCCAGTGGCGCTAAAGCCTCTGAGTGGCCTCTTTGGGCGCAAACTGGTGGCGCAAGCAACTGAATTTCTAGGCCAAGGTCTCTAGTTTAGAGTAAGTTGTGTGTAAAGTGAAGTAAGATCCCTAGTGTATTTAATATTCTTTAATTTAGAGGAAGTAAATGGAGTAAATTAAGGGTAGGACATGGCAGGGCAGCTCGGCAGCGTGGAGTGCTCCTCCTGTGCTATGTGAGAAGTCAGGGACAATTTTGGTGTGCAGGGCGAACACATGTGCAGGAAGTGTCTCCAGCTGCAGCTTCTCGAAATCCACGTTTCGGATCTGGAGCTGTGGCTGGAGTCACTGTGGAGCATCCGCAAGGCTGAGATCTACGTGGATAGCACATTTTACGAGGTGGTCACACCGCAGGTAAAGAGTGCACAGGCAGAAAGGGAATGGGTGACCGCCAGACAGAGTAAAAGAACTAGGAAGGTATTGCAGGAGCCCTGTGGGTCCATCTCCCTCTCCAACAGATTTTCCATTTTGGATGCTGCTGGGGGAGATGGTTTCTCAGGGGAATGCAGCAAGAGCCAAGTCCGTGGCACTAGAGTGGCTCAGCTGCACAGGAGGGGAGGAAAAAGAGTGAGAGAGCAATCATGATAGGGGATTCTATCGTAAGGGGAACAGATGGATGTTTCTGTGGCCTCAGACGTGACTCCAGGATGGTATGTTGCCTTCCTGGTGCCAGGGTCAAGGATGTCACTGAGCGGCTGCAGGACATTCTGAAGCGGGAGGGTGAACAGCCAGAGGTCATGGTCCATATCGGTATAAACGACATAGGTAGAAAGAGGGACGAGGTCCTGCAAGCAGAATATAGGGAGCTAGGAAATAAATTAAAAAGCAGGACCTCAAAGGTAGTAATCTCAGGATTACTCCCAGTGCCACGTGCTAGCGAGAGCAGAAATAGGAGAATAGACCAGATGAATGCATGGCTGAAGTTATGGTGTAGGAGGGAGGGATTTAAATTCCTGAGGCATTGAGACCGATTCTGGGGAAGGTGGGACCTGTAAAAGCTGGACGGATTACACTTCGGCAGAACCGGGACCAATAACCTCACAGGGGGGGTTGCTAGTGCTTTTGGGAAGGATTTAAACTAGTTTGTCAGGGGGCTGTGAAGCTAAGTGCGGGCCCTCAGAATGGAGAGAATCAAAGCTGGAAGTGCAAGTTAGGAAAGTAGTCAGCAAAACTAGTAGGGAGCAGAAATAAAGGCCAACAGTAAAGAGGGTCAAAGTGCAGAAAAATATTAAACAGGCAAATTTGAAGGCACTTTATCTAAATGCACGTAGCATTCGCAACAAGGTGGATGAATTAATGGCACTAATAGAAGTAAATGGGTATGATGTAATTGCCATAACAGAGACATGGTTGCAAGGTAACCAAAACTGGGAACTGAATGTTCCAGGGTACTCAACATTTAGGAAGGACAGACAAAAAGGAAAAGGAGGTGGCGTAGCGCTGTTAATAAGGGATGAGATCGGTACGGTCGAGATAAAAGATCTTGGCTCGGCAGATCATGATGTAGAACTGGAATCAGTTTGGGTGGAGCTAAAAAACAGCAAAGGGCAGAAAACATTGGTGGGAGTTGTGTACAGGCCACCAAACAGTAGTGGTAATGTAGGGCACAGTATCAATCAAGAAATTAGAAGTGCATGTAACAAGGGCAATACGGTAATCATGGGGTCTTTAATCTACATATTGACTGGGCAAATCAAATTACAAGTAGACTATCCTTTATCCGAACTTCCGAAAACCGAAAACCTCTAAAAACCGAAAGTTTTTTCGTTCAGCGTAAGTCGTGCGCACGACCCCGACCCCCGCCGACCCCCACCCCCGACCCCCCACCAACCCCCGCCGACCCCCCGCCGACCCCCCGCCGACCCCCTCGCCGACCCCCACTCCCGACGACCCCCACCCCCGACCCCCCGCCGACCCCCCCGCCGACCCCGACCCCCCCGCCGTCCCCCACCCCCGACAAATTTCCCAGTCTTATAAAATACCTTCTGAAATCCAAAATTTTCCGAAAACCGAAACACGGCTGGTCCCGAGGTTTTCGGATAAAGGATAGTCTACCTGTACCACTAATGGTGTGGAGGGCGAATTCTTGGAATGCATGCAAGATGGTTTCCTGGCTCAGTATGTGGAGGAACAGGCTATTCTGGATCTAGTACTGTGTAATGAGAAAGGGCTGTTATAAATCTCATCATTCATCAAGAAACTACTCATGAAATAATGCTGGACGGCCAGCTGGTGGCGCTGTCCAAGTAGTATAAATACTCAGGCGTGCGCCCAGCTTTCCAGGGACATTTTGTAAGACAAGGAACTAGTGAAGTACAACTAGACCTTCACGTTCTGAAACAAGTTGATTAAAGCCTTGCTTTATGCTCAAACCAAGTGCGTAGTGAGTTTTATGACGTCAATTTAATCAACTTGATATCGACTCCATGCTCTGAGTGATTTCGAGAACAGCCAGCTACGACTTCAACTGCAGAAGGGAACTCCAGTGTAGAAATCAATCCATCATGGACAAACTACTCAGACCCGCCCGTCTTGACCTGGACCCAAATTCACCTACAACTGCTAAGGTATGGAAACATTGGTATCGTACCTTCAGCAACTTCCTCAGGGTGTGTGGTGAGAATGTTCCTGATAAATTAGAAATACTTGCCAATTGTGTATCTCCTCATGTGTTTGACTATATCGAAGACTGTATAGACTATGACTCCGCTATCCTAATATTACAGCGACTGTATGTTAAGGCCCCAAACAAAATTTTTGCTCAGCATCTATTGGCCACAACTCGACAACAACCCGGGGAATCACTTGACGAATTCCTTCAAAAGCTTCGCAGGCTCAGCAAGGATTGTAACCTTAAAGCTGTCACAGCTGAGCAGTACCAGAAGGAGCTAATTTGCGATTCCTTTATTAATGGGATTACATCTCCCTTGATACGCCAGTGTCTGTTGGAGAATAAAACCCTCGAGTTACAGGCTGCCTATGACCAGGCGTGTTCCCTGGACTTGGCAAAGAGGAATGCAGATACCTATCTTTTACCTCGTGCACGGGCTGCTGCTATCACTTTTAATGACTCCTTCGATAGGTCTCGGGCGGAAGCCCTCACCGATGATGACTAACTTAGCGGATGACAACCCTACCCTAGAAGCCTTCACTGATGACGACACCGCCCTAGCGGCATCTTGGCAATCTGGAAGGAAGTGTCTCTTCTGTGGAGGTGCATTCCATTATAGGAAATTCTGTCCTGCTTTTAACGCAACCTGCAATCATTGCAGCAAGAAAGGTCACTTTTCTAAGGTATGCCAGTCAAGAGCCGCTGTTAGTAAAAAAGGCCACTTTTCTAAGGTATACCGGTCGAGAGCTCCTGTTAGTTTTGCAGCTACTATCTATAAAACTGCTCCTCCCCCAAGAGCCACTACTAAGGTTACAGCTGTCCAGGGTAAAACTGCCCCTCCTCCCATCACAGCTGTTTTTCCCCAAAGTTTGTCCCATGCAGCCACGAAAGTTTTGGTAAATGGACACATTTTGAGTGCACTAATCGACTCATGCAGCTCTGACAGCTTCATTAGTGAGTGGGCTGTCAGTAAGTTAAAACTGCGTATTTACCCCTCAGACAGGGAAATTGCAATGGCTCTGACGACACTGACCACCAATTCTTCCGGTTTTTGTCTTGTTGACCTTATTCTCAATGGCCACACTTATTTCTCCACCTGGCTCGGGGTGCTCAAGAACCTATGCAATGATGTGCTCCTGGGACAGGATTTCCAGAAACAACACAAAAGACTCACTTTCGAGTTTGGAGGGTCAAAGCCGGAGCTTACTATTTCCAAAGTACCATTTTGGGCGCTTTCGGCAGCTTTGCTCAACGAGCCCTCCTTGTTTGCCAATCTTTCCCCCCGATGTAAGCCCATCATCACCAAATCACAATGTTTCAGCCAAGATGATTGATCCTTTATCGAGGCCAGGACACCAGTCAATCCCCGGCTATCCAACAGGATGAAGCCAGTTCTGCGCCTGTGGGGACCCGTACCCGGAGTCACGATCTGCCCAGCCTCCCTCGGGTCAATCAGAGCAACACGGGCCCTGTCGATCCACTGGTACGGATCAAGCAGCCCAGGGACCAAGACACGGTCCGGGGAGACGTGCCTTCTAGCCATAAACAAAAATCTAAAAGACTGCGGCTATTCGTGGTCCACCTAATCCATTAAGAGAAAGTCATCAGACTTCCAAATCTTTTAGGCAGGAAGAATGTTATAAATCTCATCATTCATCAAGAAACTACTCATGAAATAATGCTGGACAGCCAGCTGGTGGCACCGTCCAAGGAGTATAAATACTCGGGCATGGGCCCAGCTTGCCAGGGACATTCTGTAAGACAAGGAACTAGTGAAGTACAACTAGACCTCCATGTTCTGAAACAAGTTGATTAAAGCCTTGCTTTATACTCAAACCAAGTGCGTAGTGAGTTTTATTACATCAAGGGCTAATCAATAATCTTGTGGTAAAGGGGCCTTTCGGGACAAGTGACCATAATATGATTGAAATTTACATTAAGTTTGAGAGTGATGTAGTCCAATCTGAAACTAAGGTCTTCAATCTAAACAGAGGAAACTACAAGGTTATGAGGGACAAGTTGGCCATGGTAGATTGGGAGACTACACTAAAAGGTATGAAGGTGGACATACAACGTTCAAGGAAATAATGCATAATTTGCAACAAACATATATTCCTCTAGGTCATAAAAACCCAAAAGGAAAGTGATCCAACCATGGCTAACAAAAGAAATTAAAGCTAGTATTAAGTCAAAGGAGGAAGCTTATAAAGTTGCCAGAAAAAGCAGTCAGCCTGAGGATTGGGATCTTTTTAGAAATCAGCAAAGGGGGACCAAGAAATTGATAAAGAAAGGGAAAATGGAATATGAGCACAAACTAGTGAAAAATATAAAAACAGATTGTAAAAGCTTCTTTTATGTGTGAAAAGGAAAGGACTGGCGAAGGTAAATGTAGGTCCTTTACAGTCAGAGATGGGAGAATTTATAATGGGCAATGAAGTAATGGCAGAGAAATTAAATAAATACTTTGTTTCTGTCTTCACGGAGGAAGACACAAAAAACCTCCCAGAAATAGGAGAAAACCAAGGGTGTGGTGAGAATGAGGAACTTAAAGAAATTATTATTAGTAAAAAAACAGTACTAGCAAAATTAATGGGACTAAAAGTCGATAAATCCCAAGGACCGGATAACCTACATCCTAGGGTTTTGAAAGAGGTGGCCATTG
Organism: Somniosus microcephalus; assembly: GCF_052327205.1. Classification (NCBI taxonomy): domain Eukaryota; kingdom Metazoa; phylum Chordata; class Chondrichthyes; order Squaliformes; family Somniosidae; genus Somniosus; species Somniosus microcephalus. The sequence continues at coordinate 172,045,539 of NC_140999.1, read as the reverse complement.
GGATAGTGGACGCATTGGTTGTCATCTTCCAAAATTCTATAGATTCTGGAACGGTTCCTGCAGATTGGAGGATAGCAAATGTAACCCCGCTATTTAAGAAAGGAGGGAGCGAGAAAACGGGGAACTACAGACCTGTTAGCCTCACATCAGTAGTTGGGAAAATGCTGGAATCTATTATAAAGAATGCAATAACTGGGCACTTAGAAACTACTAATAAGATTGGGCAGAGTCAACATGGATTTATGAAAGGAAAATCTTGTTTGACAATCCTATTGGAGTTCTTTGAGGATGTAACTAGTGGAGTAGACAAAGGGGAACTGGTAGATGTGGTGTATTTGGATTTTCAGAAGGCCTTCGATAAGGTCCCACACAAGAGGTTGGTGAACAAAATTAGGGCACATGGAATTGGGGGTAATATACTAGCATGGATTGAGAATTGGTTAACAGACAGAAAGCAAAGAGTAGGGATAAAGGGGTCTTTTTCAGGATGGCAGGCTGTGACTAGTGGGGTACCACAAGGATCGGTGCTTGGGCCCCGGCTATTCACCATCTATATCAATGATTTGGATGAGGGGACTAAATGTAACATTTCCAAATTTGCTGATGATACAAAGCTAGGTGGCAGTGTCAGTTGTGAAGAGGATGTGAAGAAGCTTCAAGGGGATCTCGACGGGCTCAGTGAGTGGGCGAGAATATGGCAGATGGAATATGATGTGGATAAATGTGAAGTTATCCACATTGTTGGAAAAAACAGAAAGGCAGAGTATTTCCTAAATGGTGAAAGATTAGGGAATGCAGATGCTCAAAGGGACCTGGGTGTCCTTGTACATGAGTCACTGAAAGTGAATGTACAGGTACAGCATTAGGAAGGTAAATGGTATGCTGGCCTTCATTACAAGAGGATTTGAGTACAGGAGTAAAGAAGTCTTACTCCAATTATATAGGGGCCTCGGTGAGACCACACCTGGAGTACTGTGTACAATTTTGGTCTCCTTACCTTGCCATAGAGGGAGTGCAACGAAGGTTCATGAGATTGATTCCTGGGATGGCGGAATTGTTGTATGAGAAGAGATTGAGTAAACTAGGCCTGTATTCTCTTCAATTCAGAAGAATGAGAGGGGATCTCATTGAAGCATACAAAATTATTACAGGGCTTGATAAAGTGGATGCTGGGAGAATGTTTCCCTTAGCTGGGGAGTCTAGAACCAGGGGCCACAGCCTCAGGATAAAGGGTAGGCCATTCAGGACTGAGATGAGAAGAAATTTCTTCACACAGAGGGTAGTGAATCTTTGGAATTCTCTACCCCAGAGGGCTGTGGAGGCTCAGTCATTGGGTATATTCAAAACAGAAGTCGATAGATTTCTGACTAGTAAAGGCATCAAGGGATATGGCGATAGGGCCAGTGAATGGAGTTGAGGCAGAAGATCAGCCATGATCTCATTGAATGGCGGAGTAGGCTCGAAGGGCCGAATGGCCTACTCCTGCTCCTATTTCTTATGTTCTTATGTTCTTATGTGTGTGCAGTCAATGATGCCCTGCACCTATAGGAAGCCAGCCAGAGACAGAAACCCGAGCGCCAGCTCATTCTTACTGGCATCATTGCAAGCGAAGTTGACATCATTGCAGGCCCTGACAAACAACCATCACTCACCTGTGTTACGCGTTTGTGGGCTGCCGACTGGGTGATCCTGGATATCTCTCCAGCATAGTCCAGGAAGGATCTGGAGGCTAAAAAGTTGCGAGAAGTGGTGACTTTGACAGCTACTGGTAACGCATGGCCACCAGGTCCAGCAGGCAGCGGGCCTTCTTCTAGGAGCCTGCAGATGTCTGGCGCTACCTGACGTGGCAACCTGAGCCTCCTGAGACACTGTTGTTCAGACATGTCAAGGAAACTCATCCTCTGCCTATACACCCCTTGTCATGGTACTGCCTCCTGTGAGCTGTACCCCTCTGCAGCTGCCCTCTTTCTGCTGCTGTCCAGCTACAGGTGTCTCAAGAGCAGCTGCTGCTGATCATATTGGTCCTCATCCGAAGTCCAGTCTCAGGCAACCAAAGTGCCATTCTGCTGTGATTCAGAAAACCACCCAGTGTAGAAAGTAACCTCACAGCAAAAATACTGTGAACAAACCCTTTCCCACTAGCAGGAAGGAAAGGAGCTGTGAGTACTAAGTATTTATTGCAGCATTTCCATGAGTTTGATTCAGCCCCCTCAATTGCCTTTGTGTTCTTGCCTTGCTTTCCGCTGGTGAGTTTCAGGAAGCTTGGGAAACACGTGGATGCGATGTTAAATTTAAAAGCGAGTTGAAATATCGCTCCAATTGAGCGATTAGCACGTTAAATAGGTAACCTGCCTCTCCCAAGGGGTTTTGCGCCAGCAGCCTAACGTGCTCGAGTTTAAAATTCTCATCCTTGTTTTCAAATCCCTCCATGGCCTCGCCCCTCCCTATCTCTGTAATCTCCGCTAGCTCCAACAAACCGCTAAGCTATCTGCGTTCCTCTAATTCTGGCTTCTTGAGCATCCACGATTTTAATCGCTCCACCATTAACGGCCGTGCCTTCAGCTGCCTAGGACCTAAGGTCTGTAATTCCCTCCCTAAACCTCTCCACCTCTCTTTCCTCCTTTAAGACACGCCTTAAAACCTACCTCTTCGACCAAACTTTTGGTCATCTGGACTAATATCTCTTTATGTGGCTCAGTGTCAAATTTTGTTTGATAATGCTCCTGTGAAATGCCTTGGAACGTTTTCCTATGTTAAAGGCGCTATAGAAATATAAGTTGTTGTTGTTGAGTTAAATGCGGAAATTGGCCAGTTGGAGCCGGCTTCCCGATGCGCTCGCATTTTTGCCAGTTTTAACGCCCCCCGCCCCCCCACTCGTACCCAAACCCACGCACGCCTCCAGGTTAAAATTCCCCCTCGTGTGTTCTACCTCTCATTGAGGAACAGAGGTCTTCAGGCTTCATTTCAAAGCAAGAACCCTGCACTTACAATATCACTATTTGCAGCTCACACACGAGCTGATGTTACGTACATGTGAATACACGGTGATGGCTCAGTCTGTATACTGGATGGCTGGTTGCTGTTACTGCAGAGCAATTGGCCTTACTGCACGGAGAACCAGCCCCCACTTACTTAATATTTTTTTTTAAGTTGACCACTGTCCTTCAAAGGTTTAGCACGATTAGACCAAAACACTTTGCAATGAAATATTACTATCTACTGAAGTATGTCTTGTACATCAGGAACTTGCAACGGGCATACTTTGGACTATTTGGCATCTTGTTTGGACCATGCTGGGTGTGAGACCAGGTTGTGTACACGGAGCTGGTTGAGCCAAAATTGCTCAGCTTTCAGAATTCTGTACAGGTTTGTGGGCGAATATGGACAAGCGTATCTAATAATATGTATGTACAAATACTTGTATTTAACGGCTGGAAGAGTCTTAAGTGAAATGAATTTGAGCAATCACAATCAGCTTAAATGTGAAACAGTTTACAGAGCATAAAATAGCCAATAATTAAGCAATAATTGCTGATCAATTGCCAAATTGGATCAATTTGGAACACTCTCCACTTGCCTGGATGAGTGCAGCTCCAACAACACTCAAGAAGCTCGACACCATCCAGGACAAAGCAGCCCGTTTGATTGGCACCCCATCCACCAACTTAAACATTCACTCCCTCCACCACCGGCACACCATGGCTGCAGTGTGCACCATCTACAAGATGCACTGCAGCAACTCACCAAGGCTTCTTCGGCAGCACCTCCCAAACCCGCGACCTCTTCCACCTAAAAGGACAAGGGCAGCAGGTGCATGGGAACACCACCACCTCCAAGTTCCCCTCCAAGTCACATACCATCCTGACTTAGAAATATATCGCAGATCCTTCATCGTCGCTGGGTCAAAACCCTGGAACTCCCTCCCTAACAGCACTGTGGGAGCACCTTCACCACACGGACTGCAGCAGTTCAAGAAGGCGGCTCACCACCACCTTCTCGAGGGCAATTAGGGATGGGCAATAAATGCTGGCTTTGCCAGTGATGCTGTAAGGGGTTTTACTGTGTGGGTGTCTTGGGTTCGTCAGTTATGCCTCTGACTACCTCCTTTGAGCGGCTCGAATCGCTCGCCCCTTTTTGAGTTCTGACCACCGGATTTATTTGCAGGTAACGATATGGAAAACGGGCAGACCAGTGGTTTGGTGCAAAGAAAGAAACCAAGATTTTATTACCAGAGAATGATTCTATACAAAGGATAATATGGATGCAGTACACTTACACTTAACAGGGATGGGAAATAAACGGCACATCGAGGGAAAATGACTAAAATGACAATTTTAGCAATCCCCTTAACTCCCACCCTCTAAACCTCGCTAGGCTATCTTATGAGGGGTCAGAATTCCATGCTCACCAGTCCGAGTCGTTTAATCAGACGAGAATCTTGCTTCTTTGCCCTGCTGCCTTTCGATGCCACGTGGTTTCAATGCTGCACAGGGTACCGTCCAGGTGAAAATACTCCAGTAATAAAATAGTCTCTGGCAGGGTATTTCACCTTTTGGGACGGGCTCTTCTTCGTAGGTCCTCTTCCTGGGGTGGTGGCAGGCAGGGCGCGGGAGGCGAGGAGAGCGCGAGAGCATGGCTTCCTGAGGGGCTATAGTTATACTCCTCTCGGTAGCCCTTATCTCATGCGTTAAATCAGCTCATCCTTTGTCTGATTTGAGCGGGTTGGAATTGAACAAAAGGTGTCGATCTTGGCCCATCGACTTAGATATCCGGTAATAGCTTCTAACAGTCTCATAACTGCTTTCCTTTGTTCAACAGATTCCTTGATGTGGCCAGCCTAACCTGGATGGCTCCGCTGATCGTTTGGATTGTTTGAGTAAACAAACTTGATGGCCTATAAACTGGGACCTGAATGCAACTGAGTTTGCTCCCAATACATAAATGTAAAAGTTCTGTCTGGTTTCATGATCTTGCAGACATTAAAAATACCCAAGCTGTTAGCTTGTCACAGAGTCCACAATTGGAACTTACAGGCTTTTGGTCACGAGGTTGACCGCAGCCATTTTGTGTACCCCTGGATTTTTAAAATCAGTCCAACCAGGGTCTCTGTGGTGTATGTGCCTTTAAGAGCAATGGTGGTGTATGTGCCTTTAAGAGCCCCAGGTGTGCGTAATGCCAGTAATTGCCACTTGGGCTATATAAGCCTGTGTATTGTGTATATCTTTCAGACCACCCCCCAGACTTGCTTAGTAAATACCTATGAACCAACTCCTGTCTTCAGTGTCTTTATCTACACACGGACACTACAGTGGCGACGAAGTGGAAACGGACTTACCTGCAATTCGGCAGCACTCAAGGACATCGATTCCTCCAGCGTCCAGAAGACTCAAGGAAGTAATAGAAACTGTGGTTTCACCAGCTGGCCAAGCTGGTGGCAGGTACTGCGCTAATCCTTCCTGGGCGTCAGGCTGGGGCTCCAGCGGTGGGCTCTACAGCTGAGACAAGCAGCGAAATCGGAGGCAAGCAATAACGGACTGGGAGGGTGCACTCGGGAGACGGCCAGCGCGGCAAGCAGGTCAGCATTTAGACCTCCGTCGGGAACGAGTCTCCAACAGTGAATAAACGGAAACCACAGTAAAACAGCGTTGTTATCGGTAGCAGCGGCGGGGAAGCGCGGGAAGCGCCATATCGTTGCTACAGAGAAAAAAAAAGCGCGGGAAGCGCCATATCTTTTTTTTGAAATGCCTAAGTCTGGCAATATTGATGCTTTTGATAACGAAACAGAGCCTAACTTTGGCAATATTGATGTTTTTGATAACAAGATAGAGGATTGGACCACATATGTAGAAAGAGTGGAGGTGTTTTGCACCGCAAATGGAATAGAAGATGAAAAAAAAGCTTCAGTTCTTCTGGATCTAATGGGCGCAGAAACATACAAGCTGTTACGCAACTTAATCACTCCAGCCGAACCGATGGACAAGAATTTTGAGGAGATTGTTGATACCCTACACTGCCAATTCGAGGCAGGACTGGCAGATTCTCTGCAAGACAAATTCATCTGCGATCCCCTAAGTGTAGAAACACAAAAGAAGGTATCTTCTAGAAAAGATTTAACACTGGACAAGGCTTTCAGTGCAATAGGAGTGGCAAAGATAAAGCAAAGGCCACAGGACTTCGGCACCCATGAAATGACACGGGGTTTCAAGAAATGTTATCGATGCGGCAGATCCAACCATGACCAGAGGGATTGCTGGTTCAAAGAAAAAGCATGCAAGCGATGCGGAAAGATAGGACACATTCCACGTGTATGCCGATCTGAAAATAAAAAATCCACTAACGGGAAAAGAATCAATAAGGAAAAGCACAGAAAGGTACAAATGATGACGGACAGTAGCTCCAAAGACCAGAAGAGTGATAGCGACTCTGGGAACAAGAGACTAAGCTCTCTCAAATTACACAATGTAATTGCCAATGAAGATTACCAAACCATTTGGGTTACCCTCACAATAGCAGGGTCCCCAGTTAAAATGGAGCTAGATACAGGATCAGCTCTAACCGTGATAAATCGACGAGATTACGAGAGGCTATTTTCGCATATACCTCTAAAAGACACATCCATTATCTTAAAAACATATACGGGGCAGAAAGTCTACCCCAAAGGAAAAATAAGGGTGCCTGTGGTATACAACGGCAAAGAAATACAAAAGTTGTATTTATACATTCTACAAGATGGTGGTCCACCGTTGTTGGGACGTGAATGGATAAGGAAGATACGTTTAGACTGGCACTCCATTCAGGCACTGACGGTGACCAGTAAGGAAAAAAACAATGATGACATCATACCTGAACGATTAAAAGACATCTTGGCCAACGCCAAAGAAGTGTTTCAAGAGAAACTAGGAACCTTGAAAGGCATCACCGCCTCAATAAAAGTGGAAGATGCAGCAATTCCCAAATTTTTTAAGGCAAGACCGGTGCCATACGCAATACGTCCGGCAGTCGAGGCAGAGCTGGAGAATTTGGAAAAGGCAGGCGTATTATCCAAAGTAGATTGGAGCGAATGGGCAACACCCATCGTTCCAGTCATGAAAAAAGCATTGAAAAATAACTCTGAGGAACAGAGAAAAATTCGCATCTGTGGGGACTTTAAGGTGACTGTAAACCCGGTCCTTCACACGGTACAGTATCCTCTTCCGAGGATAGAAGATATTTTCGCCTCACTATCCGGAGGGAAACGTTTCACAAAAATTGACTTGGCACAGGCATATCTACAGATGGAGGTTGAGGAGACCTCTAAAAAGTATTTCACAATAAACACACACAAAGGCCTGTACCAGTACAATCGACTGGTTTTTGGAGTAGCATCAGCTCCAGCTATCTGGCAAAGAGCTATGGAGCAAGTCCTGCAAGGGATTCCGGGGACTCAATGCTACCTAGACGACATCCTTATAACAGGAGAAAACGACAACGAGCACCTTGCCAATTTGGAGCAGGTGCTCACTAGGCTGAAAGAACGGGGCCTACGAGCAAATCGCCCCAAGTGCGAATTTTTCCAAAATCAGATATCATATTGTGGCCACATAATTAATAAGGAAGGGTTGCATAAGTCACCTGAAAAAATTGAAGCAGTTATAAAAGCCCCAGCACCGGAAAATGTTTCACAATTAAGGTCATTCCTGGGATTAATAAATTACTATCATAAATTTTTACCGAACTTATCAACTATTCTACACCCTCTTAATGATCTTCTACAGACAGGAGTGATTTGGAAATGGAACGAAGACTGTAAACGTGCCTTCCATAAATGTAAAGACTTAATCACATCCGAGAAAGTTTTGGCTCATTACAACCCATCACTGCCAATCAGACTGGCGTGCAATGCATCCCCTTACGGCATAGGAGCGGTATTATCCCATAGATTCCCTGATGGCTCAGAACGGCCGATAGCTTTTGCGTCACGCTCATTAAACTCAGCTGAGCGTAACTATGCCCAAATAGACAGGGAAGCACTCAGCCTGGTATGGGGAGTGAAGAAATTCAACCATTACCTACACGGACAAAAATTTACCTTGCTGACTGACCATCAACCCCTCATCTCCATATTCAACCCTAAAAAAGGTGTCCCCATTATGACGGCACAAAGACTACAGAGGTGGTCCCTTTTTCTAGGGGCACACCAATACAACATTGAATACAAAGGGTCAAAACAGCATGGGAATGCTGACGGTTTATCGCGCCTACCGTTGCCAACGATAGAAGAGGCACCTACAGTAGACCCAGTAGAGATATTCCACTCTACCATAGTGGAATGTCTACCGGTGACAAATTCTGCCATTGAAAGGGAGACAAGAAATGACCCTACTCTCTCACGGGTCTACGATTTAACAGTGAAGGGATGGCCAGCACATGGCGAGCCACTGTTGCCAGCATTCTCGCAAAGAAGAGAACAGCTGTCAGTGTGCCGAGGAACCTTGATGTGTGGATCCAGAGTGGTGATTCCACCCAAACTCCAGGATAAAGTGCTAAAGGAGCTTCACGAGGGGCATCTGGGTGGAGTGAAAATGAAGAACCTAGCTAGGGCGTTTGTATGGTGGCCAGGTATCGATGGAGACATCGAAGAAATGACCAAGAGCTGCCTAGGATGCCAGAAGGTCCAAAATGCTCCACCACAAGCCCCTCTACATCCATGGGAGTGGCCCTCATCTCCCTGGCAAAGGGTGCACATCGACTTTGCTGGTCCATTTATGGACTCAATGTTTCTAATCGCAGTTGATGCACACTCCAAGTGGCCGGAGGTAATAAAGATGTCCTCCACCACCACGGAAAAAACCATCACAGTATTAAGGACCATATTTGCCAGGAATGGGCTGCCGGAACAGATATGTTCTGATAATGGACCGCAATTTGTGTCCGAAGAATTCAGAAAGTTCTTAAAGAACAATGGGGTAAAGCACTACACGTCCGCCCCATACTATCCCGCCACCAATGGATTGGCTGAAAGGTTTGTCCAGACCTTCAAGAAGGCCATAAAGGCCATGAGTAATGAAGACATAAAACTTCAGCACAAGGTGGATAACTTCTTATTTGCATATAGGAATGCAACACATATGGTTACTAACCAAACTCCCGCCATGATGTTCTACAATAGAAACCTAAGATGCCGGCTGGATTTGGTCAAGCCCAACATCCGAAGGGACGGGGAGAACCGGCAGTTTCAGGGCATGAATGAAAAGCCAACTAGGACCTTCCAGATAGGCCAACCGGTTTTGGCCCGGGACTACCGTACCGAGAAATGGCAGCCTGGAACTATCTGCACACGACTAGGACCACTGATGTATACCGTGGACATCGGAGAAAGCATAATAAGACGCCATGCTGACCAAATCATCAAGTCATCCGAAAAGGGACAACCTACACCATCACTCTATACATCTAACGATGAAGTAGATATACCCATATCTACCTCCGATCCGGTGAGACTGGAACCCGATGAACCCGACACTGGCATTCAAGCCGAATCAGCCTTGCCAGAAGAACCTACTACACCACCAGAAACTACTACACCCACGAGGCGTTATCCGGACCGAGTCAGGAAGCCTCCTGAGAGACTAACTTATAATTAATTAATACAGCAATGTATCTTATTTTGCATATAACATTTAATTAATAATTACTTAAAATATGATGTACTAGTTAGCTAGAAGGGGAGGAATTGTGGTGTATGTGCCTTTAAGAGCAATGGTGGTGTATGTGCCTTTAAGAGCCCCAGGTGTGCGTAATGCCAGTAATTGCCACTTGGGCTATATAAGCCTGTGTATTGTGTATATCCTTCAGACCACCCCCCAGACTTGCTTAGTAAATACCTATGAACCAACTCCTGTCTTCAGTGTCTTTATCTACACACGGACACTACAGTCTCTTTTAATTAAATAATCTTCGGGGGGGGGGGAACTGCCTGAATTTTGCAAAACTTACAGTCCCCCCTAGGATACTAAAACTTGTTTGCAGTATCCATGTTCCAAAAATGAGCCAAATTTTCTGACCCTCCATAAACAACCTTCCCCTGTATTTACCTGCCCATAATCCCTCGACACGTGTATTTCCCGTACTTAGAGAAAGCGCAGTGTGCAATAGGAATCTATAGATGAAAATACATTTGATTACAAAATCCAAGTGCGGAGGGGTCCAACACCCCTGCACCACTTGGTACATTACAAATTTTTTTATTCTGTATTATCAAACAGTCACAATCTTTATTAAAATAACGCAATAAAATGAAGAAACAATCTTTATTAAAAATAACAAACACCGACCATCACGTTTAAGTGATGCGATGCAAAACTCAAACGGGTGTCTCTTCTTCCACCCGGGCATAATGTTCCTTCCACAACTTTTGAGTTTTAAACTCTAATCTGGGACCCTTTCTCCTACACTGGATGCACACCAGGTAGAGAACTATCTCTAACTGACACACTACCAGGATGTGGGATGCCATACGGATCCAGGATGGGACCTCTATATTTTCAAAAATGTCCCACCAGGGTGGGGTCATAATATCTAAAATGTCGGCCCCTATCTGGACAGTCTTCTGTTCCAGAGTATATAGTCCGGTTCTGTCAACGTCTGAAAAATCAAACTCATGAAATTTACGGAACATATCTTTTAAGAGGGCTTGATACAACTGCGTGGTCTCTGTGGGGCACCACGCGGGTAGGTGTACCTTGGTGAGGTTTAAAATCACAGAGACTACCGCATAGAGCACCCCTTGATACAGCACCTGGTCTGTAGGTACTAGCACCAAGCCGTTCCCTGGTCCCTTGGTGGTGGCGGGGCATCCCTCTACTATCGTCCGTGACGTCGCGGTCGTGGGCAGGGGCTGTCGGGGGCGGGTCACTAGTTCAGTGGCATTAACTGAGATTGGGGAGTATGGGATCGTGCATGCGTCCAGGCGAGACTCCCAGTCCATCCCCCTCCCGTTATCTTGCCACTGGCTGTGGAAAATGATGGAAATGCCTGTGGGGCAGGCTTTCTCTGATCCCCACATACAGACATAGATCCCCTGATCCGGTTCCCACCATTTATCCCAGCACACACTTAACCCCCCATGGGTCCCTGTGATAGTCCGGTGAGTGTCGTTCCCCAACCGTTCCCACTCAACTCTGGGGTTCCCCATGCCTTTAATAAATTTCCTGAGCCACCACCACCTATCCAGGGGAACGTGTCCCTTGCATGTTAAACATATCCTTTTGCCCACGGTGACACTAATCCTGGGAGTAACGATCTGTATCCTGGGGCACAGGAGGGAGGCCTCCCCGTAGGTGAACCCAGTCTGGCTGGAGTACTGGGACGAATTGGATCCCAGCCACGTTCCCTCGTGGAAGTAAGCGGTGGTCTCCTCCGCCTCCCATACGCCGCTACCGTCGACCGCCACCGGCGCCCTGTTCCCCGAGCACCCGAAGATGTGGTGGTCCTCGATGTCCCCTCTCCTACCAATACTCAGCCCGAGCAGGGTGAGCAGGATTACGCCTCCGTACATTCCAAAATTTCCTGCAATAGACATAAAGGCATCTAGCCAGGTTCCCTGGAGACTCGCTGGCTCGGGTGACGTATGGTCAGGTCCCGCGACCTCGACTCACATGGACAATACTCTGAGACGGCTTCATACTTAAATCGAAACTAACTGTTCGTTACTTAGAATTAAATTAAAATAGCCTAACTTAACACTATGGCCTAGAAATTGGGTATAGCCCCGCCAGCTCGTTTGCGCCGAAAATTTTGCGCTGGCTGCGGAGCCAGTTGCGCCCGTCCCATATTAATTTTAGCGCCCCAAAGCGGAACCGGGCGCTGTTCCAGGGTGTGCCCACCCCCGCTTGGGGCGCTGAAAGTGAATTTCAGCGCTCCCGGTGCCGCTGCGCCACCCGATGCGGTGCGGCAGGCTGCTGTACTGCAGGCCTCCTCCTTCTCTTAAGGAGGAGGTGCCTGCAACGGCCGGAGCCCCGATCGCGACTGCCGGCAAAAGAGCCCGGCACAACGGAGAAGTGCCGGGCTCCACGGAAACCAGCCGGCAATGCCGCGGGGGGGGGGCGGTGGAGGAGGCCGGGGAAGGAGGTGCGGGCAGGCGGCCGCCGAAAAAGCGGCCGGCCGCACCTCCACCTTAAAGCGCCCCGCTAAGGCTGCATTAAGGACACGGTCTCCCGATGTTGTTAGCGGCCGCCACGGAGGAGGCGGCAGCAACTGAAGATGGGGTTCGGGGCGGTATCGGGGCGGCACCGGGGCACTGCGCACACCGATGACGTCATCGGTGCCGGCGCAGCGCTACCGGCTACCGCCGACATTACCGCGGCTCTCAAAATCAGCGCTACCACCCCTACTGGCGCAGAAGCCCTCTTTGGGCTGTAACTGGGCGCAAAGCCCACCGAATTTCTAGGCCTATAAACTTAAACTACTAAAGCTATATACATCTGCCGCCCGTCTCCGAGCGGCCAGCCTAATTCCTGTCTGAGCTGTTGCAGGCTGCTCCCTGTGGCGTGGCTGCACTGACCTGCACTTCCGGTCCCTTGCAGTCTGTAGCTGCTAGCTGGGGACCTTTTGTCTTTCGGCTTCTCCCTGGCTCGGGAGGCTGTCATTTTAAGCTGGGGAGCCGGTGAGCATACCTTTCTGGGCTGGAGTGTCCGAGGGGACCTTCTAGGGAGGGCTACTGGTGGGGCCACCTTGGTGAGTGGACTTTTGCTCAGACCCCAGCCTTTGTGGGGGTGGCCTGTGTGTTTCCCAGAACCGTTGGCTGAGGGTCCTCTCCCTTGAGTCCCTCCCCTCCCAAACCGAAGCTGGGGACAGGTAATCCCTCGCTGCCGGCTGCCGGCGGCTGAGAGTCTCCGCCTTCAGGTTCAAAACCTGTGTTGTAGGCGGGGTCATCTGGCTCGGGCTCCTCCTCCTCCCCACCTGAATCCCAGAAGATGGGGGGAGTGGTCTGAACAGGGGGCTGGGTGACTCCTCCCCTGACGCACGCGACTGCGCCTGCTTGCACAGCCTGCGTACTTGAACTTGCTGCGGGCTAGGGATTTTTAACCTCGGGTTGGATCCCGGCTGCCTGTTTCTTTGCCTCCGGCCTGAACAGCTTGCATTGGTTTACATGAAACCATTTTGTGCGCCGGGGCAATTTTACTGCATACACCATGGGGCTGGCTTTATCCACTATGCTATAGGGTCCCATGTACAGTGGCTCTAAACTCCCGACTCGGGCATAGTTCCTCACCATTACCTGGTCCCCTATCTCCTACTGGTGACTTTTGTTAGGTTCGAGCAGCAATCGGTTATTCCGATGCTGCTTCCCCATGCTCCCTGCTGCCTGCTCGTAGACCTGCTTCAGGCGCTCGAGGAGGGTTCGGGCGAATTTGTCCAAATTTACTTCCTGAAGCTGCCCTTCAGTGAGAACTGGGGCTAGGACATGGGTGGGGGTCCGCATTACCCTGCCAGTCATTAGCTCGTATGGGGAATATCCTGTACTTTTGGACTGGCTGGCCCGGATCCCCATAAGGACTAAAGGTAGGACCTCCGCCCATTTTTGGGGCGAGTCCGCTACCTCCTTCCTCAGTCTTTCTTTTAACGTGCGGTTCATCCTTTCCACAATCCCAGATGACTGTGGATTGTGGGCCACGTGCCACTTCCCCTGAATGCCTAGCAGCACAAGGGTGTTCTGCATCACCTGGCCGGTGAAGTGACTTCCCTGGTCGGACTCCACAAACTGGGGTAGTCCCCACCGCGAGAACACCTCCCGTACCAAGATCCTTGCAGTACCCAGTGCCGTAGCTGTTTTACAGGGGAAGGCTTCTACCCATTTGGTAAACACGTCTACCAGGATGAGGCAGTATCTGTAGCCTCCCTGGGCGGTGGGCAGGGGCCCGATGTAGTCGACCTGGATCGACTGCCATGGTCCCTCCACCCTCCTAACGTGTCCCATGGGCACCTTCCTTTTGTGGGGGTCAGGGTTGTTTGCAGCGCATACAAGACAGCCGGCACAGAACTCGCGGGCGTCTTCCTGGAATCCCGGCCACCATCCCACCTGTTCCACCCATTGCCAGGTGGTCTCTGGCCCGGGGTGTCCCACTCCTGGACCCTCATGGGCCAGTTGAAGGAATTCCCTCCGGTGCTGCTGGGATACTACCCACTGTCCCTCCTTAAACAGCATGCCTTCCCTTATGGAGAGGGCCACTACGCCGTAAGGGCCTTCTATCTTCCTGCCGTCTATTACTGAACTGATGACGGTTTTCAGGATGGGGTCCTGGGCTTGGACCGTTTTAAGATCCGGGGCTAATACTACTTCTAAGCTCCTTTGGGTCCCATCCCTGCCTCTAACTGCCGCCACGGGCCCGGACTCATACGGGTCCCAGAAAGTGCCTGCATGTGCACCCTCCTTGGCCAGCGTATCGGCTTGCTGGTTGCCCTGGCCGCGGGGTTCTGTGGAGGAATGGGCCTTCACCTTGTGGATAAAGACCTCACCTTCCTCCCCCACAGCTGCCAGGATTTTCTCCAGCAGGGGCTGTATGGTTAAGGGTCTCCCGTTGGCGGAGGTATACCCGCGGCGGGACCATATGGCCAGGTATTCTGTACACGAGTTGCATGTGAACATGCTGTCCAAACAAATTGTGTACGGGGTGGGGAAGATTTCGGGGTGGGTAACCACATACACCACCACGGACAGTTCAGCCTGCTGGGCGCTCATGGTGCTGGGGAGCTTGATCGCCAGGGCAATGTTTGCCGTTGGGTCATAAACTCCACAACCCGTGAGTCGCTCGCCAGCAGATACCATGCTGGAACCGTCTACATAGATTTCGCGGCCTGTGGGATGTATCCCAGCCCGTAAACCTACGTTCACCTCCCATACCCCTTCTATGGAACACCGATGGGCTGTTCCAGGATATATGATATTGGCCGCGAGCTTTGGCTCGCAAAGACACTTCACCTTCAGATCCATCTGCGAGAGGAGGAGGGTCCAGCGCGCAATGCGGGCACTGCTGACCGTCCCATCTTTAATCCTCCCATCCAGAAGCATCTGGGTGGGTGTGTGGTGGGTGAGGAGGGTGATGGGAGAGGTGCCTGTGAAGATCGAGGATCTTTTCACAGCCCAATGCGTGGCCAGAAGGTGCCGTTCGCAATTGGAATAGCCTCTCTCTACATCAGTGAGCACGCTGGAGGAATAGACCACCGGTCTTAGCCTGCCGTGCCACTCTTGGAGCAGCACAGCACTCAGGCTATCCCCGCTAGCCGCTACCTCCAGAAAGAACTCTTTCCCCCTGTAATGTTATCTTATATCGTAGTATTAAGAGGCTTACAAGTAGATATCGTTGAGTACTCTTTATTAGGTCTTGAGTCAGTGCCAGCTCGTGTAGTACTGCCGCATGGCCAAGATGGCTTCCTATTTATCTGACTGCCGTCAAGCAGCTGTCTTTACTACAGCTACCGTCAAGCAGCTGTCTTTACTACAGCTACAGTTATCTGTACATCTTTCCCCCTCAACGATGACATAAACAGTAAACACCATAACATAACATAACACATAGAACACATATTAACAACATATAAAAACAGTCAGTGTAACTACTCCTTGCAATAACTGCCGGTACATATAAACACTACCCACACCCAGAAGTCCATTAGCTGTTTATAGTCTTTCCCTTGTCTACAGGTCGAGTCTAACGACAGGCTTTCTGCTGCGCTGTGACCTGCGTAGCTGAGCGGGTATTTGCTGGGCCAACCCAGTTGTGTCCATTAAGTTCATGTCTGTACCACACGGATCCCTTGTCACCCCTGTGTACTTCATCACTTTGTGGCATTGCCCTTGTCTCCACGTCACTCTGTCGGATTTCCATCATCAGCTCATCCTCTCTGTCCTCCTGCGGCTGATAGGTCTCGGTGGTTTTCAGTAGGTGCCTCCTGTTTCTGCGATACACATTGCCATTTTCTGTCATGACACTGTATGACCTGGGGGCAACCTGTTGTAGAACGGTGGCTCTTTGATTCCATGACCCAGGCCCTTCAATGCAAACTACATCCTTCTCCTGTAGAGGCACTAGTGCAGTGGCTGTGCGGTCATGGAGCGTTTTTTTTTTCCGCTGAAGTTTCCGGGCCTTGTCTGCCCATACCTCATCTCTGTGATCAGGTGTGACATGCCTGGGAAGTCGAGTATGGATTTTGCGACCCAGTAAGAGCTCAGCTGGAGACTTGCCACTTTCCAGCGGGGCCACCCTGTACGACATCATGGCCAGATATGGGTCAGTGTTGCTGTGTGCTGCTTTCTTTAATAGTCTTTTCACAATCTGCACCCCCTTCTCCGCTTTTCTATTGGCTTGAGGGTAGAGCGGGCTGGAGGTTACATGCTTAAACTCATACTCTGTAGCAAACGACTGAAACTCATGACTGGCATAGGGAGAGCCTGTGGTAAACCACTGTATTGTATATTGCCACCTCTGGGTGGCGCTGTGTATGGAGGCATGCCTCAGCTGACTCCACCCACCACTGTGTGGGTTTCGTTCAGACTTGTTCAGTCACTCACAAAGAAGCATGGTCTCTTCTTAGCTAATAAAAGCCTTATTCATCTCTTCTTTCGACTCGTCATCTCTTCTTCGACTCATCACCTTTTATGAAGTAATTGATAAGCGTATCAATTTTATTAGCTAAAAGTTAAATGGCGACACCTGAGGAGCAACAACAGCAACGGATACAGCAGACATTGCTGAGAGCCCTCAGACCACCACGCCTGGACCTCGACCCTCAAGAGGTGGGTGCATCAGCCAAGTTTGAACACTGGCTGAGCTGCTTTGAATCCTTCCTCGCAATCTCACAGGTTACAGAGGAGGATCACAAACTGAAAATTTTGACCGCCCAGGTGAGCCATCAAGTATATATGCTAATCCGGGACTCTAATACGTACGTGGCGGCCCTCGAGCTACTAAAAGGGCAATATACGCGCCCAGTGAACACAATTTACGCCCGACACCTCTTGGGATCCCGCAGGCAGCAACCGGGAGAATCGGTAGGGGCATTTGCACGGGCGCTACTGGCACTCTGCAGAGACTGCGATTGTAAAGCGGTAACGGCTGTGGAGCACGCGCAGGGACTCGCCTGTGATGCCTTCGTCAGGGGCCTCCAGTCAGACCACACCCGGCAGAGACTGCTAGAAAGCAAGGAACCCGACCTGAAGACGGCCATTGCCCTTGCGCTCTCGTTAGAGGAGGCCCACCGAAACCTCGAGGCATACCCCTGTAACGGCGCCGAGACATGGCAATCGAAACCGTGGGACACGGGACCGCCGCCCCCGGCACCAACCGCTGCAGCGACCCAACCGAGACAGCAGCCTCCGGTAAGAACTGCTTCGATGCCCAGTAACCAGGCCCAAAAATGCTATTTCTGTGGCCAGTTAAAACATCCCAGAGCGCACTGCCCAGCTAAGACAGCTACCTGCTCGGGCTGCGGGAAGAAAGGCCATTACGCTAACGCCTGCAAGGGGAAGCCAGCCAGCAGCGCAGCGTGCGGGCCGTGGGAGCAGCCATCTTATCCGCCATTTTGTGTACCCCCGGCCGCATGGCATCCGCCGCCATCGTATCCAACGCACTCAACCGCCATTTCGTCACCGGAACCGACCACCGTCTCGGCGGATGACTATAGTGACTCACTAAGCCACATACTGGCCTCCGTGACGCTGGATCAAGCCCTCCCTCACCATCTATCCAGCTCCATGATGGATATCGCGGTAAACGGCCGCGCCACCAGTTGCCTGATCGACAGCGGGAGCACAGAGAGTTTCGTCCACCCCGACACGGTACGTAGCCACTCCCTCACGATTCTGCCAACGCACCATCGCATTTCTATGGCGTCCAAGTCCCAGTCAATGGACATCAGCGGCTACTGTGTGGTGACCCTGTCAGTAGGGGGCACTGAATATAAAAAATTTAAACTGCTAGTCCTGCCCCGTCTTTGCGCTGCCGTCCTGCTAGGGTTGGATTTTCAGTGCCACCTTAAGAGTGTCACACTAGCATACAGTGGACCCCTCCCCCCACTCACAGTCTGCAACCAACAACTTTTAAATCGCCCGCTGCAAACCACCTGCAGCCTTTCCACATTAAAAGTCCCCCCCCCTCCCCTGTTCGCTAACCTCACCCGCGACTGTAAACCCATCGCTACCAAAAGCAGGCGGTACAGTGCCGGGGACAGAGCTTTTATCAGCTCTGAGGTGGAGCGGCTATTGAAGGAGGGCATTATCGAAGGTAGCACTAGCCCCTGGCGAGCCCAGGTTGTAGTCGTTAAAACCACTGCAAAACGCCGCATGGTAATCGACTACAGCCAAACCATAAACCGGTACACCCAGCTGGACGCGTACCCCCTCCCTCGCATATCTGATATGGTCAATCAGATTGCGCAATACAAAGTATTCTCCACCATCGACCTTAAGTCAGCGTACCACCAGCTGCCCATCCGCCATGAGGACCGCCAGTATACTGCCTTCGAGGCAAACGGCCGCCTCTACCACTTCCTTAGGGTCCCCTTCGGCGTCACCAACGGGGTTTCGGTCTTCCAAAGGGAGATGGACCGAATGGTTGACCAGAACGCGCTGCGGGCAACCTTCCCCTATTTGGATAACGTCACCATCTGCGGCCACGACCAGCAGGACCACGACGTTAATCTAGCAAATTTCCTCCGTACGGCCCAACGGCTGAACCTAACGTACAATAAGGAAAAATGTATGTTTCACACCAAGCGCCTGGCCATCCTCGGCTGCGTGGTGGAGAACGGAGTCATCGGGCCCGACCCCGACAGAATGCGCCCCCTAATGGAGCTACCCCTTCCCCACTGCCAAAAAGCACTGAAGAGATGCCTGGGGTTTTTCTCCTACTACGCCCAGTGGGTGCCCCTCTATGCAGACAAAGCCAGGCCCCTCATCAAAGCCACCTCCTTCCCCCTGACACCAGAGGCGTGTGCAGCCTTCACTCTTATCAAGAACGATATCGCGAAGGCCGCAATGCACGCGGTGGATGAGTCCATCCCCTTCCAAGTGGAGAGCGATGCCTCCGACTTCGCCCTAGCCGCGACCCTTAACCAGGCGGGCAGACCCGTGGCCTTTTTCTCAAGGACCCTCCAGGGCCCCGAGACGAGACACTCCTCCGTCGAAAAGGAGGCCCAGGCTATTGTAGAAGCGGTGCGTCACTGGAGGCATTACCTGGCCGGGAAACGATTTACCCTGCTCACTGACCAGCGTTCAGTAGCTTTTATGTTTAATAATAAGCAGAGGGGTAAAATCAAGAACGACAAGATCTTGAGGTGGAGAATCGAACTCTCCACCTACAATTATGATATCTTGTATCGGCCAGGGAAACTCAATGAGCCCCCAGATGCCCTATCACGTGGTACATGCGCCAACGCGCAGAGTGATAGGCTGCAGTCCCTCCACAATGACCTCTGCCACCCGGGGGTCACCAGGTTTTTCCATTTTATCAAATCCCGTAACCTGCCCTACTCCATCGAGGAGGTCAGGACCATGACCAAGAGCTGCCAAATCTGCGCCGAGTGCAAACCGCACTTCTATAGGCCGGACAGAGCAAGCCTGATCAAGGCCACCCGCCCCTTCGAACGCCTGAGCGTCGATTTTAAAGGGCCCCTCCCCTCCGCTGACCGCAATGTGTACTTCCTCAACATAGTTGATGAGTACTCCCGTTTCCCCTTTGCCATCCCTTGCCCAGACATGACCAGTACCACGGTCATCAAGTGTCTGAATGACATCTTCGCTCTGTTTGGGTTCCCCAGCTATATACATAGCGACAGGGGCTCATCGTTCATGAGCGACGAACTTCGGCAGTACCTGCTAACAAGAGGTATCGCCACGAGCAGGACCACCAGTTACAACCCCCGGGGGAACGGCCAGGTGGAAAGGGAGAACGCGACGGTTTGGAAGGCAGTCCTCTTAGCACTAAAATCTAAGGGCCTTCCGACCTCCCGCTGGCAGGAGGTCCTCCCTGCAGCGCTCCACTCCATTCGGTCACTGCTTTGTACTGCCACTAATGCGACCCCTCATGAGAAAATGTTCGTTTTCCCCCGGAAGTCTACATCGGGAACCTCGCTACCGGCATGGTTGACTTCTCCTGGGCCCGTCCTACTGCGGAGGCACGTGAGGATGCATAAAACGGACCCCCTGGTCGAGCGGGTGCACCTCCTACACGCCAACCCCCAGTATGCCTGGGTGACATACCCAGACGGGCGGGAGGACACGGTCTCCATACGAGATCTCGCACCCTCGGGTACCCCTGAATTACCACCGTTATCCCCCTTACCACCGTTATCCCCCTTACCACTGTTATCCCCCACCACCCCTCCCAACCCAACCCCTGCAGACGGCATGCCAAAGCCCCAGGAATCTTCGCCAACCACCCAGACACCAGACCCGACGTCGGATGCTGCAACACCACCGCCGCCACCATGACGATCAGGACGTCAGACAAGGCCTCCTGATAGACTTAACTTGTAGTACCCTTCACCCCGCCGGACTTCACATTAAACAAGGGGTGAATGTGGTAAACCACTGTATTGTATATTGCCACCTCTGGGTGGCGCTGTGTATGGAGGCATGCCTCAGCTGACTCCACCCACCACTGTGTGGGTTTCGTTCAGACTTGTTCAGTCACTCACGAAGAAGCATGGTCTCTTCTTAGCTAATAAAAGCCTTATTCATCTCTTCTTTCGACTCGTCATCTCTTCTTCGACTCATCACCTTTTATGAAGTAATTGATAAGCGTATCAGAGCCATTATCAGAGACCAGAGTTAGAGGGATGCCCTGCCTGGAAAAGAATGACTTCAGGTGAGTTATCACAGCTCTTGACGTGGTGCTGGGTAGGAGAGCAATCTCAGGA
This sequence comes from Somniosus microcephalus, assembly GCF_052327205.1. Lineage (NCBI taxonomy): Eukaryota > Metazoa > Chordata > Chondrichthyes > Squaliformes > Somniosidae > Somniosus > Somniosus microcephalus. Next base: position 172,024,644 of record NC_140999.1, on the reverse strand, counting down.
TAATTAGAGTAATAATCAATAACTAACAAATAGTCTTTTCCTTCGTAGTGAAAAATATCAGTTCCTACCTTTTCCCAAGGTTGTGATGGGAGCTCTGTGGTAATGAGGGGCTCTTTTGTTTGCTTGTAGTGATACTCCTGACATGTAGCACACTCACTGATCATCTGGTCAATATCAGAGTTCATGTTTGGCCAGTAGAGTGCCTCACGTGCTCTCCTTTTTGACTTTTCCACACCCAGGTGTCCTTCATGTATCCTGTTAAGCATTTCTCGTCGCATAGAGATGGGCACTACAATCCTGTTACACTTAAGCAGTAGTCCATTGACCACAGAAAGCTCAGGCTGAATATGATGATATTGTTTACATGACCCTTTCTTCCAACCCTCTTGAAGATTTCTCATCACTTTCCTCAGAACAGGGTCCTTTGATGTCTCTGTGGCTATCTTTGATAGTTGTTCCTGTGAGGCGGGCAATGCTGCATAGACTATATCCACATGAAGGTCCACATCCTCTTCTGTTTCACTGTTTTGTGTGGCATGAGGCGCAGCCCTGGATAGTGTATCTGCAATGAACATTTGTGTCCCTGGCACATATGTGAGCTCAAAATCATAATATTGTAGTCTCATCATTAGGCGCTGTATCCGTGATGACATGTCACACAGGTTCTTTTTTGCGATCCCTAGCAGTGGCTTATGGTCAGTTTCTAGGATAACCTTGGGAAGTCCATAGATGTAGGTATGACATTTTTCACACCCAAATGCCAAGCCCAGGCACTCCTTCTCTATTTGCGCATACCGGTACTCTGTAGCCCTCATGGAGCGTGACACATATGCCACTGGTCGCCATTCTCCTTCATCTTCCTGTAGAAGGACAGCCCCTAATCCATCCTTAGAGGCATCTGTGGACACTTTTGTCCTCTTTTCAGGGCAGAAGAACTTCAGTAGGGGTTCACTTGCTAGAATGTGTAGCAGCCCCTTCCATTCATTCTCAAGTTCATGTCCCCATTGGAACTCTGTCTTATAGAACGCACGATATAGGCATACCACAACAATGGAAGGGATAAAACCACTGACTAGCCTGCAACTTGAAGGAAATCTGGACAAAAATTGGCGCGAATTCAAACAACGCTTTCTTCTCTACCTCACAGCGATCGACACCACGACTAGCTCTGGAACACGTAAGGTAGCTTTGTTGCTAACAGTGACTGGCTCACAGGCAATCGAGCTGTATAATACATTTACGTTCGCAGCTGAAGATGACAAAAATGATCTGGACAAGGTGATAGATTTGTTCGATAAATACTGCACACCTAAAAAGAGCAGTTTTCTCAAGTGAGCGGTTTTCACTGCCAGATTTGGAATGAATTTCCCTAGGTAATTAACCATGCCAAGGGCCCGCTGCACCCCTTTCTTGTCCTTCGGTTTTTCCATATCATGTATGGCCTCTACCTTTGACTTGTCTGGCTGAATCCCTTCTGCAGAAATCTTGTCCCCGAGGAATGTGATTTCATTGACACTGAACTGACATTTGTCTTTATTTAATTTGAGTCCATACTGTCGTATCCTCTGAAGTGTTTTTTCCAGTCTGGTGTCGTGCTCTCCCTGAGTGGAGCCCCATACTACCAGATCATCCACACACACCCGCACACCATCCAGGCCCTCAATGATTTGCTCCATTGCTCTGTGGAAGATTTCTGGGGCGGAGCTAATGCCGAAGGGCAGGCGCTCGTAAGTGTATCGACCAAACGGGGTGTTAAAGGTGCACAGCTTAGTACTCTCTTCATCAAGTTTCAGCTGCCAGAATCCATGCGAGGCATTCATCTTGGAGAAGAATTTTGCTCCTGTCATTTCGCTGATTATATCCTCTCTCTTTTGGATCTGATAGTGCTCTCTTTCTATATTAGCGTTAAGGTCCTTGGGATCCATGCAGACACGCAATTTATCAGTCTTTTTTGAATTGACGCAAACCATGGAATTTACCCAGTCAGTCGGTTCCTCAGTCTTCTTTATGACACCTAATCCCTCCATGCGGCCTAGCTCTTTCCGCAGTTTCTCACGGAGGGCCACCGGAACTCTCCTGGGTGCATGAATCGCCTTCAAAGCCACTGTCTTGTTCAGTATTTTTGGTCTCACTTTGAGATTCCGTGCATCACTCCAGCTTATGAGGTTTGCCTTAGCACCTGTATCTAGCTTGAAGGGAACAATAGTGCCATTTACCAGCAAGGGGGCTGTCCAAACTTCAGTCATTAGTCCTACGGAATGTACTTCCTTTTCCATATCTTTACCCTGTTTTAAGTCATTTTGCACCATTCCAACATACAAAGTCTCTGATTCCGTGTCTTCAGTCTCAATAGCATGCACTGTCTTTTTACCTTCAGTTTTCTCTTCCCAAAAGCACATTTTAGCAAAGTGATTCCTGCCTTTACATTTTGCGCAGTTCTTCCCATAAGCCGGACACTGTCTTGCCATGTGTCTATTGCCGTACCGTCTGCAATCGTATGGCGTCATAGTCCTGAACTCTGTGCGCCCTCTTGTGTCCCTTCAGTGTACTACATCCACTGGTAGGTTGTCCAGTCCCAGCGCTCTCACGCCCATTGCTGTAGTTCTCCCATCGAATTTTTGCGTGTGCATGGCTGAGAGTTCACTAGCATGACATATTTTTACTGCAGCATCCAAAGTTAAGCCATTTTCCCTAAGCATTCTCCCCCTCACCTTCTTGTCAAGTATTCCGAAAACGACCTGATCGCGTATCATCGATTCCTTCAAGTCTCCAAAGTTACATGTTTGTGCTATTGTTTTTAAGTCCATCAGAAAAACATCAAAGGATTCTCCTTGCTTTTGCCCGCGGGAGCGAAAAACAAATCTCTCGAACGTTTCATTCTTTTTAGGTGTGCAGTATTTATCGAACAAATCTATCACCTTGTCCAGATCATTTTTGTCACCTTCAGCTGCGAACATAAATGTATTATACAGCTCGATTGCCTGTGAGCCAGTCACTGTTAGCAACAAAGCTACCTTACGTGTTCCAGAGCTAGTCGTGGTGTCGATCGCTGTGAGGTAGAGAAGAAAGCGTTGTTTGAATTCGCGCCAATTTTTGTCCAGATTTCCTTCAAGTTGCAGGCTAGTCAGTGGTTTTATCCCTTCCATTGTTGTGGTATGCCTGTATCGTGCGTTCTATAAATCCTGGTACCATGTAATGTTATCTTATATCGTAGTATTAAGAGGCTTACAAGTAGATATCGTTGAGTACTCTTTATTAGGTCTTGAGTCAGTGCCAGCTCGTGTAGTACTGCTGCATGGCCAAGATGGCTTCATATGTATCCGACTGCCATCAAGCAGCTGTCTTTACTACAGCTACCGTCAAGCAGCTGTCTTTACTACAGCTACAGTTATCTGTACACCCCCCATCTATGGTTCCTAGGGCTGGTGCGGTCTGCAAGTCTCCCTTGAGCTTGACAAATGCTGCCTGGCAACCCTCATCCCAAAACCACTCCACTTCCTTGTGTAGGAGTCGGAGCAGAGGGGCTGCTGTGGCTGCATAGTCTTCAATGAAGTCTCTGCAGTACCCCGTTAACCCTAGGAACGACCTCACACCTCTCACTGTGTTGGGGACCGGTAACTCTTGGACCGCTTCCCTCCTAGCCTTATCTATGGCTCTCTCTCCTGCGCGGACAGTCAGGCCCAGGAATTTAACTTCTCGCTGGCCGATCTTCGGGTTTACCTTAAAACCCTTATTCTGAAGCAGCTCCAGCAGCTCGGCCAGTCGCGGGCCATGCTCCCCGACTGAGTCGGTAAACAGGAGCAGGTCATCCACATACTGCACCAACTGGGTGGGCTGACTAAATTCCTTTAAGCTATTTGCCATACACTGGTGGAAGATGCTGGGGCTGTTGTGAAAGCCCTGTGGCAAGCAGTTCCAGGTGTACTGTTGCCCTTTAAAAGTAAAGGCAAACTTGTACTGGTCCTCCCTCCTTAAGGGGATGGACCAAAACCCATTCGAAATATCCAGCACCGTGAACGTGGTCGCGGATGCTGGAATGCTCCTGATAAGGTCGGCCACTGCTGCTACTGTGGGGGCACATGCGGGGATATTGCTGTTGAGCACCCGATAGTCCACAGTGGCTCTCCATGAATTGTCCGGTTTCCTGACCGGCCATAGCGGACAGTTAACATGGGCCTCAACACTCCCTGCTGTACTAAAGAGGACATGGCTGCTTCCATGTCGGGCTCTGCTTCTCTGGGGAAGTTATACTGCTTCTGGGGCCGGGCCATGGGGTCCCCGTCTACTCTGACCTCAAACCCGGTGACCCTCCCGCAGTCATGTTTGTGCGTGGCAAACGCAGCTAGGTGAGCCTGCATGAATGCCTAGAACTCCCTCGGGACACCATCGACCATGAGCCCGAGGTTGAAACCCTCTTTCGGCTTCACAGTACACAGGGTCCCCTTCCCTTCCTTTCCTGGGATGACTACCACTTCGCCCTCCTTTCCCGTGCTGGCTCCCCAGAGGCAATGATTGCGGAGGTCCACGAGGATCCCGTGGCCCATGATAAAGTTGGCCCCTAAGATCCCCTTTCCTCCCTCCACTTCCCACTTCACCAGGATACATGTCCACGTGGTGCGGAGCGTGCCCAGATGAATTGAGAGTGGCTTGGAGAATGACCCAGTCTGTTCCCTGCCCGTGAACCCTGATCAAATGTATGGAACCCCGCTAGACAGAGGTGAGGTGGTGGGGCTAGCCGCATGAATCACGGTGCATGATGCTCCCGTATCCAGCAGGTAGGTCCCTTTAACCTTCTCTACCTCCATCTGCACGCGCGGTCTCTTCCATCCAGCATACTGGAGAGCACACAGGTAGACAGGCTGCGCGGGCTCCAGTCATTGCGTGGAGTCAGATGGGGCTGATGGGGCTACAACAACGGTGGTGGCTGCTACTTTTCTCTGGTTGGTCAGGAAAACTCGCATCAACTCTAACAGTGATTTGACCGTGGGAACTCCTGCCTCTGCCTTTTGGGCTGGGGGTGGTGAATTCTTCCCTTTATTATCCTTCCAAGGATTTTTACAATCCTTGCGCCAATGGCCGTCCTTCCCGCACCCATAGCAATTTAGCTTGATTTGAGAGGGACGGTTCCCTTCCTAGTGCCACTCTTTCTTATTTTGGACCCCAGGTTTAACCTCATAAACTTTGCCCTTTTGCTGGGGTGCCTCGTTACTTCTGCTGTTTTTATTGGCTATCGTGAGCTGACGGATTACGGTCTCTTCGGTAGTTTGGGGGCTTCGGGGGTCGAACCAGGTCTCGGCCTTGGCTCGGATCTGGGGTAGGCAGTTCGACACCAGGCAATGAAGCCAGTGGGTCAACTGCGGCCGGGTCAGGAATGCCCGATCCGCCACTCCAGACACGCGCTATTTTAGACTGGCCACAGCCTGTCTGTGAACGCCTGCGGGGCCTCCCCTGCGAGCTGTACTGTCCTCTCCACTCGGGAGAACGGACTGCCATCGTTCATACCCATGGCCTCCAGTATCTCATCTCTCAAATCGCCATACCCCTTCTGCCCTTTTTTGCACTCATCTGAAAGGGTCTGGAGGAGCTTACCCTCCAGAGAGAATAGCAACATCTTAGCCTGCTCTGCGTCATCGCAATCGTTGACGCAGGCTGCCTGCTCTACCTCTCGGAAGTGCAGTGAGGGGTCTCCCGTTGCAGAGAGCTTGGGGATATGACTCACCATGGCCCTGAGCTTTTGGGTGCCATGAGGTAAGACGAATTGGTTTTGGATGGCCCCGGGTTCATCGTCCTCCCCGGGCGGGCCATACCTCCGCTGTCGGATGGGGCACATCGGTCCCGGTCCCGACCTATCTAACGGGGGCTGCTGTACCTCCCCTACCACTTCATCTTCCACCCCCCTTTGCTGCCAGACCTGCTGAAAGTTCGGCGCTATGGGTGGTGGCCGTGAAACCTCTGGTTCCCTGACTAGCTCGTCCCCAAGCGTTGCCTGCGGGACTGTTCTGCTTGGGTTGCCGGTAAAGTCCGACTGGCCTGCCTTCGGGCTGATAAGGCATACCATCCCCTTTAGCCTCGCTAAGGCCATACTCAAGCTTTCTATCTCTCCCCTACAGGGGCCATGATCTGCTTCCTCGAACCCTCGGTCGCAGGCTAGCTTATATGCTGCCTTTACCTCCCTAACCTTCTCCTCCTGCTCTCGTATTTCTTGGGTAAGGCGGGCGTTCTTCTCCTGCAACCTTATCTCACTATTCTTGGCCTCGGTAACTTGGCACTCCAGATACTCCAGCTTGTGCCTCGTGTTACTTTTGCCCTCACTAATCTGGCGCTCCAGGCGCTCTATTTTGGCCTGGTGTTCCCTTGCCATCTGCGCTCGTTCCTGATTTAGCGTCTTAAGGGCAATTAACAATTTCTCCTCCGCTAGGGCCTTATCCTGAATCTCTATTTCCTTATCCTGGACTTCCAGGGCTGCTTACTCAAGCTTGGCAGCCTGGGCCGCTACAACGCCGTCCAACAGTAGGACCTGCTTCTTGTAGCACATTAGCCACACTGCTTTCTCTATTGACCTTTTATATTTCTTACTCTCTGTCCACTGGGCGGCAACATCTATCGGACGCTCAGCCTTTAACAGAGTGCTTATCCACTTCTTGGTGATATTCACCTTTCTAAAAACATAATCGGGCAACCTCTCTTCAATAGCTGTTCCTTCCTCCGCACCACTGTCTCCTATATCGCTTACTGCTGCCGATGGTCCTGCCGCGGTCGCCATTCTGTAAGAGGTTTTACTGTGTGGGTGTCTTGGGTTCGTCAGTTATGCCTCTGACTACCCCCTTTGAGCGGCTCGAATTGCTCGCCCCTTTTTGAGTTCTGACCACCGGACTTATTTGCAGGTAGCGATATAGAAAACGAGCAGACCAGTGGTTTGGTGCAAAGAAAGAAACCAAGATTTTATTACCAGAGAATGATTCTATACAAAGGATAATATGGATGCAGTACACTTACACTTAACAGGGATGGGAAATAAACGGCACATCGAGGGAAAATGACTAAAATGACAATTTTAGCCCCTTAACTCCCACCCTCTAAACCTCACTAGGCTATCTTATGAGGGGTCAGAATTCCATGCTCACCAGTCCGAGTCATTTAAACAGATGAGAATCTTGCTTCTTTGCCCTGCTGCCTTTCGATGCCACGTGGTTTCAATGCTGCACAGGGTACCGTCCAGGTGAAAATACCCCAGTAATAAAATAGTCTCTGGCAGGGTATTTCACCTCTTGGGACGGGCGCTTCTTCGTAGTTCCTCTTCCTGGGGTGGTGGCAGGCAGGGCGCGGGAGGCGAGGAGAGAGCGAGAGCATGGCTTCCTGAGGGGCTATAGTTATACTCCTCTCAGTAGCCCTTATCTCACGCGCTAAATCAGCTCATCCTTTGTCTGATTTGAGCGGGTCGGAATTGAACAAAAGGTGTCGATCTTGGCCCATTGACTTAGATGGCCGGTAATAGTTTCTAACGGTCCCATAACTGCTCTCCTTTGTTCAACAGATTCCTTGATGGGGCCAGCCTAACCTGGATGGCTCCGCTGATTGTTTGGATCATTTGAGTAAACAAGCTTGATGGCCTGTAAACGGGGGCCTGAATGCAACCGAGTTTGCTCCCAATACATAAATGTAAAAGTTCTGTCTGGTTTCGTGATCTCGCAGACATCAAAAATACCCAAGCTGTTAGCTTGTCACAGAGTCCACAATTGGAACTTACAGGCTTTTGGTCACGTTTTGTGTGCCCCTGGATTTTTAAAATCAGTCCAACAAGGGTCTCTTTTAATTAAATAATCTTCGGGGGGGGAACTGCCTGAATTTTGCAAAACTTACAATGCCCACATCCCATAGACGAATTTTAAAAATATATCACTCAGAGAGCAAAAGGCTGCAGGAAGTAGAAATGTCACACTGATGTACTAAAGGGTACTCCTCTGCAATTGAGGATAAATTACATTGCCGGGGCTTTGCATCAAACCATTTCAAAACCTGACCTGGAAGTGCTTGATGCTGACATTTGGTGCAAAAATTGATAAGACATTCCATTGAGCAACACTGGCATTGGCAAGGAGCATAAAATTGCCAAAATAAATATAGAATGCAAATTGCTGCCTTTTACATACAGCAAAAAATCCCCAATAGTTTCTCGTTTCAGACAAAAGCATCTTGTGGACATTTCTTCAGGCCATCTAAGTTGCCATGATTTCAAAGCAAATCGGGGGATCACCCTACCTGTTTTAGTGAGATTTTACTTTAGAACCTGTTATTTCAGAAGATTGCAAAACACTCCTCAAAAACTGGACGGTCTCTACTGATTCAGCTGTGACAAGAATGGCATCAGGGTTACCAGTAGCTAAAAGGCACAAGTAATACAATTGAGTTATCGCTCAATACGAAGGTTCTCATAGCTATAGAGAATCCAAACATAATGGCCCAGAAATTCGGGTCGGGGGCTTCCTGCGGGTGTAAGCCCCCGACCTGCACTTACCTTGCGCGCCGGCAGTTGAGCTGTAGGGCCCGTGGAATTCCGCTCTGGGGCCTGGCCCAGCTGCCGGCACGCTGTGCTTGCATGTCCCAGGGGCGTAGTTAGTGCGATGTGTCCCCTGGGATCACGTGGGCCATGGGCAGCCAATCGGAGGAGGGAAAAGCCCATTCATAAGATTGACAGGAAGACCTGTCAAAACTTATAAATACCATGGGCCCCAAAATAGCAGTAAACCTTCAAATAATTTTTTTTTTAAATCACACTTATTAAATAAACTATAAATTACATTAAATAACTATTTTAAACAATAATTTAAATTTTTGAAAAAAATAATTTTATATTCTAACGGGGCTAAAAATAAACTTACCTTGCTTTAAAGTATTTAAAAATAATAAACCTGTGGAAAAAATGTTTTAATTTTAATTAATTGACCACTTACCTTGCAAAAAGCAGGCCTTACGCCTGCTTTTTAAATGTGTAAATCCTGCGGGCTTACCCTCGCGGGAAAACCTGCAAAAAAAAACTAAGTTCAAAGCGCATGCGCAGCCTCCCCTGCGCGCGCGTTCGACCTCTGAACCTCTTCATTCAGAGGATTGGAAGTGCCGGTTTCCCGCGCATGCGCAGTGCATGCAGAAAACCGCCACTTCCATTCAGCCTACGGGTGAGTACCCCGTGCGTACTAGCGCACGGAGACCCGAATTTCTGGGCCAATAAGCTCCTACTGGGATATCTGGCCATGCTGAAATTTATTTTATAATCTGAGCACTTGGCTAAACTATTGAACTAAAGTGGAACACAATTTTTTTCCCTTCCCCCCATTTACTTACCCCTCCTTTCCAGGTGGCAGCAGCTTTTTCAGCATCTCAGTCAACTGGCCATTCTTTGTGCCTAGACTGCAAGAGTCAACAACCTCTGTGATTGTCGGAGACATCTTAGCTGAGCTGATCCTATCCTTACCGAATGTCCTGTCACAATTTCCAGCAGGGGTCACCAGGCAGCAATCAAGTGCAGGAACCATGCCCAATTATACTGTTCATCCACTGCCCCAGCTGAGGACAGCTAACTCAGCACAGAAATGGGATTCAATTTGGAATTGTTGTCCATTCGACATAGTAGCACATTGCGTTTACCAATGCAGCCAAAAGGAGAATTAACCAGTAAATGGCAAATTAACTATAGGGCACGGTAGCATAGTAGTTATGTTACTGGACTAGTAATCCAGAGGCCTGGACTAATGATCCAGGGACGGGAGTTCAAATCCCACCACGGCAACTGGGGAATTTAAATTCAATTAATTAAATAAATCTTGATTTAAAAAAACTAGCACAGTAATGGTGGCCATGTAACTACTGGATTGTCATCTGGTTCACTAATGTCCTTTAGGGAAGGGAATCTGCTGCCCTTACCCGGTCTGGCCTATATGTGACTCCAGACCCACAGCAATGTGGTTGCCTCTGAAATGGCCTAGCAAGCCACTTATTCAAGAAGGTGGCTCACCGCCACCTTCTCGTGGGCAATTAGGGATGGGCAATTAAGGCTGGCAACACCCACATCCTGTGAATGAATTTAAAAAAAAAGTAAAACAATACTTTTTGAGTCTTCAAAGATTGTATGTTGAACATTCTAATAAAATGATTCAGGGATTTCAAAGCGAAAAAGAGCAACTAGGTTTAGAACTTTTCTAAACAACACATGATGAAACAGATGTGAGGACATGATCCGAAGACCGCATTAGTCCAGAAAAACCTGAATCTATGAGTTGAGTGTTTTGTCCGACAGACAAGAATTATGAGAAGGATGACATTGAAAAAGTTTGGCAAAGAATGGGGTCTGAGGCCCTCCTTAATCAGAGATATGAATGAAAAATTACCACTAAATCCAATGAGGTTAGGCGGTTATAATTAATAAATCCTGTGTCATTGCCAATTTCTCAGTACTACAGCCTCTGTCCTTTGTGTATACAAGTCTGTGATTAACAGTACAGACCAGGCATTCAACAACATTGCATTCACAGTGCAGGTGCTAGGGATTGTGGGTACATGACTTCTATAACTCATAAGATCTACATTCACATTTTTCTTTGAGTAGGTCACTTACTCCGTTCCTCCATATTGGTAATTACAGTATTACTCAGTAACATATAAACCCTCTGAATAAAGAGGGCATGATTAAACCAGATTCGTACTTATTTGTTTTATATACATATCAAAATATATATCTCTGAATAATTATCTCAAATTGATTAAGGGCCCCTATTTTCAAACTTTTTAGGTTCATGAAAACGCTGCACTAATCTATTGCTTTATTATTTTAGCCATTCTGGGCTTTACTCCACATTTTCTTCTCTTTGTCTTAACTTTTTGCGCTATACTAATTATAATACACATTCATTCCTCTTCAGGAATGTAATTTAGGCTGGGGCAGGAGCCTATTCCTTCCCTCACAACTTTGTGTGCTGACCTTGCGGTTCCCTGACTGTCTCTTGTTTAAACTTGCACTCCGGTGACTGAAACACACCTCTAGACCTCCTAAGAATTTATTTACCTTGAACAAATATACCTAATGGATTTATTAGGTACATTTAATTGTGGAGTTTTAATGGATTCCTTTGCTATGGGTATTTATATTGAGATAGAGGATCAGCCATGATCATATTGAATGGCGGAGCAGGCACAACGGGCCGAATGGCCTACTCCTGCTCCTATTTTTCTTTGTTTCTATGTTTCTATACCTGGTGAATGTTCTTCATATAGCACCAGCATTATTTTTAGGGCATTATCAATTCAAGCCCACATGCCCCAGTGAAGCAAAGGATGGGACTGAGAACTCAAAGGCTACTCAACACCAATTTTTATACAGCTGAAAATGGGTTAATCACAAAAAATAAGCATTTTTAATCGCAGTGTGAATCCACCATCTGTAAGTAATCCGATTTTAAATGACTGAAAATGACTTAAAAAATATATACAGAACCATTTCCTAGTTATATTGGGGTACAGTAGTCAGTTTCTTAGTAAATTAAAGAAATATATATTCAAAAGCTTTTAAAATGTACCTATTGGTGTCTTTGCATCCAAAAGATCCAGCTTAATTTCAGAGCCTCTTCGAAGGCCTGCAAATAAGTGCAATTAGCGGAAACTCCCAATGGTGATTAATTCACCCTGGGGGCGTGGCCCATTTTGTGGGCGGGGCCTGCTTCTAGCACAATGTTTTTTAAACTAGTGCAAAAGAATGCGGAAACTCGATTTGCACTGGACGTAATTTGCACTTAAAATTCCGCAATCTTTTGCACTGGTTACGCCAATTTCGGGCGAATTGCACCGAAGAAACCAGCGCAACTGAGTGGAAACTCTTGCACTGGGTATTTGCTTCATGGCCCGATTCCATGTGTCTCTGGCTGCAAATACACAGGAAATTCCCAAACACCTCAGAGAAGACGTGGAGCAAACATAGATAACCCAACATCTTTTGTCTATAAGAATTCTAGCATTATGTCCTCATGGGTCTGATAAAGGATCCATTTATCATTTCCATGTAATCGTTTTCAAATACAGTATGAACAAATTAGTGCATTGCACAGGGGAGCTCTGTTGACTGAAGAACACATTAAATAGGAGTTCTTGTCTAGATTAAAAACAGTTCCAAAGGAATTTCTATGGATTGGAAAGTAAATTCTGTAATATGAGTTTACAGAATTTCTAAGTGTGCCAGAAGTAAATTTGATAACCAAAAGTTGACAGCTACAGCAAGTTTATATAAACTGAATGTTTAACTTGGCTTAACAGCAAGGTCACATTCAGGACAACATTTATTACAATGGTGGTGGAATCAGAACAATTACACGGTGAAGAAAGCATCAGCTAAACATTGTGCTAACTGTTCAGAAATAGCTTTGTCCTGAAAGTGATTTCATATGAGTGTGATTGTACCACTTAGAACTTTGAGAAACTTAGCAATCATTTTTATATGTTCCGTTTCTTTCTAAAATTATTCATTGGTTCCAGTTCAAGTGAAATCTGCAAGAACTATCAGTTACAAATGTGAGTGCATCAATAATTGACAAATCAGCCATTGATAATATTTGATGAAATCAGTTGGACCATTACAAAGACTATTTACATAGGGTGCACACTGTCAATTCTTTATGAATATACAGGTCAATTTTGGTTGATAAAAATAGAAATTTTCCTGCCCAGCTACACTTAGTTAAGGGTCTTTTTAAACAAATGTTGGTTTGTCACAAGGATTCTATGATAATTTCGTGAGAAATCTCAGGATATTGACTAATTCTGGAATTTCCTACCATCTGGTGTTTGCATGAAGCCAGAAAATCTAATGACTCACGTCTGCCACAGAATCTAATGATCGGTTTATAGACCCTTATCCAGGATTCATCACACCATGTAAACAGGAGCAGCTTGTTTTTGTTGACAAATCTTAATGACTAATCTGTTGGCCAGTTTCAGAATTTGTTGACAAAATCCTCAGTCTTGCAGAACAAATAATGACAAGCCACTTTCTGTTATTCCTATTCATGGGACTATTGATTGAAACAAGATGCCAGGTCAACAACAAATTTGACACTGCACGACGGGTTAGATTTTAACTGCCGTTTGGCCGCCCGATCTTGCTGATGAGAGGCCCATTCCATTTTAAGGAGCGGGCCTCATTACCATGCCACTGGCAAGCTGCAGGCACCAAATGCGGGCCCCACTGCAGCTCATCGGTTCCAGGCCGGCCCAATATCGGGGCGGGGTGGGGTGCCCGGACGCCAACCTGACCAACAGGGATGTAGGTCCATGGGACCCCGATGACGGAGGATGGGAGCCCAGGCTGGCAATGGCCCGCATTATTCTTGTTGCGTGCAGAGGACCATTCCCGCTCTTCCTGGCCTCACAGAAATAATTTTAAGCATACCTTTTTGGAGCCTCTTCTGCTGTATTGCCAAGTAAAACTGGGCAAAGAATAGTTGTCCATCAAGATTCAGATCTGAGTTCTATATATATATCACAAGAGCCCAATTAAAAGTGCCAACTGCCTGAAACAGAAGGGAGCTCCATCCACCCAGCCGAAGGCCCATTTGATGATGGGGACCAGAGCACCAGTGTAAACGGGACCAGAAGCCATTTTCAGGCCGCTACCACCCAGTTTACGCCAGGCAGCCCAGGTTAAAATCGGACCAAATGACTTTTTGTAAATAGAAATCTAAGTTTGAATTTGAGTGTTCAAATTGAAGAAGAGTCAAAATCAAATTAAAATATTCAACACCTAAGCCTGACATCCTAATCGTTCCAACATCAACGATGTAGCTCAGTGCAAAGAAGCAGCCTTTATATCTGCTTATCTCAAGGGTGTGTCTTATCAGTTTGGTAAAGTGGAATTCCTATTAATCCTTGCTGCACTGCTGATGAGTATGGTTTCATTGGTCAGATTAACAAATGGAGAAATGGGTTGTGGATCCAAGGAAGAATATAGGCAAGTACAGTATTTGAAGTTACATTCATCTTTAGAAAAAAAAGATTTGAGTAGCCAGAGTAGTTAGAATAAAATAAAGTTAAAATAAAAGTAGGAGAGAGAAACTGGTAAGTAGGGTTCTTTTATTATGCAAGGTCCATTTTTTTTGTAGTGGTGCTGGGTTAACACTATACTGGCAAAACTATTTCTGACTTATGAGTCATTTCAGTGAGATTGAGTGAGTGAGATAATTTGTGTTTTAATAAATCAAATGCATTGTTAAGGTTGAACCACAAGCTACAAAAGAAAACATGGACATCGTATACAGCCCAACATTTGCAACAACATTACCAAACATGGTACAAATGTTCCAATAAAATTACAACTTTTCCCCCTTCTCTGAAACCAACTGCAGAGGTGAAGGGGGAAGAAAAGATGCTCAGTTTGTATATCTGGCTACATTCCCCAATGTTCCCTGGTCGCAGGAAGTAGTTGGATTCTAAATTAATACACAAGAATCAGTCTATTTCCTCCAGGAAAGGCTGCCCACTTCTTAGCCCTGTATTCAAAAGGTTTTCTTCATCCCTTCCTAAAAATAGTAGAGTTCCCATCTTGGACTGCATCCACCCATTGGGATTACATAAATAGTTTATTTTATCACCATACAAGAATGATAATCCCCTTCACTACTATAATGCTGTCAGATTCATTCCACCTGAATACTGGGGAGCATTAGTCTTCAACAGGAATCCCAATAACCATTATCAATATCTATTTTTGGAAATGTTCATCATTTTCATCATTGCAACATCACTAACAAACCACAAAATGACATTTTATTAAGGCAAATGATGCTGTTACATTTGCAAAGAAGGCTTCATTCATGGCTTTCCTAATAATGATGTAAAGTAACATGCTTTAGCAGTGGTCCAAACTATAGTGTGCCACTGGACCAGAAAGGTCTACGGTGGAGTGATGGAGAAAAGTGACCTGCAAATGTTTCTCATTTAAGCAGTTCTGAACAGAGAAGCAATAACAACATTACAGTGTAGACATAAAATATGATGTACCTCAATTTGAGGTTGTCTTTCCAGAATCTACAAGTAAGGTTGAAGGTAGCAACTATTACTAAAGTAAGATTGTTGAGTACAATCAGTAGACTCCTGTTAGACACTAAAGTAAATACAAAGTAACTTCTTGTCTATAGGTCAATAATACTAGCCTAGACCGTTCTCTATTGTTAATGGTGCTATTAAAGCATTGTATTGTAAGTGTACGATTCAGTCAAAATAAATTACAACTTGGTGTTCCCAAATTGGAATTTGACCTTTCGTATGGCCTTCAAAATGGTCAGAACTTGTAGGAATTAAAAATGAGGTCTTATTAAAATACCATTATAGACTGGCCAATTCTCAATTGAGTGGAGCAAATGGTTTGCAAAGTTAAAATCTCTTACCAATCAGCTTAACTGCAACTCAAGCAAGCTGTCTAGTATCATCTTCGAACAAAAGCCTCTCCAAGGGGCCAATTCAAAACTGTCAAAAATATGGATGAGCTTAGATTTCACATTCAGCGTTATGCTCACCCCAAGATGCTATTCTGAGCTGTAGACAAAAGCAGAGATACACATTGTTCATCATAATATTAAATGGGCATTGTGCCTTGTGTAAAAGAACAATTAGACCACACATTTACATACACAAATATTCTATAGGTTTTATGGGGTTTCTTAAATATGAACATAAGAAATCATGGAACAAGAAAAACACAATCCATAAAGCCTACGCATAACCTTGTACAAGGCTGACAGATACCATAAACAAGTATGGATTCTGTTCCACATATTTAATCTCCTAAGGGAAAGTTGTAAGTATAAAGTATCCCAGTGATGAAGCAGAACTCCAGAATGCTTACCTATCACCACATCTCCAACATTAAAAACCCTGACTGGCTGCCTTCCTCCCATACCACACACTGTCCTACCCACAGCCGCAGCAGCACACGAACCACCATCTCCTGTGGTGTATTCGATCGCCTCAGTTGATAGTTATTCCTCTAGCCATTTATTCTGTTTATCTAACTCACTAATTTGAGACATTTAACCAAAACAATGCCAAGTTCTTATGTTGGGATTCTATTCCACCTGTCCTTAAAAAAATTATTCTAATCTCAGGTCTCACTTCAGGCTTGTCAATTTTAAACTTACTTTCTGTGCTCACAGTCCAGTCCAAGTTCAACGCCTTGCTTTCATCTGCGATCCTCAGCATTTTAAAAACCTGGATCATGTTCCCTCCCAATCATTTTTTCCTCTAATGAAAAGACATTCAGCCCTTTGAAGCTCTCCTCATACCTTAGGTCCCCAAGACTGTCATTCCACTTTTCTTGTAACCCAAGACAATCCATCAATGTTGTTTCTGAGGTCGTATTTCAAAAATTGGCAAATGTGGCACCACCAGTATTCTACACAAGGCTAAAATATTTTTTCGAATTGCACTCTAAATGTATCTTAGTATTTCATTAGCTTTGCTGAGCCTCATATTGACTGGAAACATTCTGTGATTGAAAAGTAATCATACCCTAAATCATTTTCCCTTTCCACCTTTGTAATGTATATTTCTTCACTGGGTATATATTTCAGGTCTCCTCTTTCAATATGCATTACATTGCATCTGCCTACCTTAAAATCCTTCACCCTTTCCTTAGTACAGTGGTTTAATCGGTCCAGATCTCTGAGTGTCCATCTTTCTCATACTTCTTGTTGGGCCACAAAGCTCAATATCATCAGTATATTTTACAATATTATGAAACAAATTATGAATTTTGAACCCCAGAACAGGTCAGTGTTGAACTTGTCCCTAACTGCAACCAGAGTCCTTTTCCCCCCCCCCCAATTTTTGATTTTGGTTTGGTCTAATCAATCAGGATTGGCAGTTGCAAGGATGAGAAACGTGTCTTAAATCACTAAATCTTGCACAGAAACCAGAAACAAGGAATGCTCAGTATCATTGACCCTCTATTCTGTTACCTAGCAGCCTACAAATGCTATCTCAGGACTTGTGGGTTCAAAATGGTTGTTTGTTGCTCCTCTTCTTTACAAGCAAAGAAACCCCAAGAAGATTATTATATTTTAAATCCCTGAAATGATACTGAGCTTGGGAAGGCAAGCTTGCACGTAAAAAAAAACAAGTTGGAAAAGGTTATATTGTAGGAACGGAGGTTCCTATCGAAAAGACTGAGTTCGACTCAGGTAATTAAATTAATGAACTTTAATGAAAACAAACGAGTTTAAACTGGAAACTGCTAGGACACATCAATAACAGGTCTATTCTCCTTGAGAGCTCCATGAGGACTGATCCCCTGATCAGGAGAGTGACGTCATGACATCATCACGTTCTTCCCGCCGTTGGGGCATCACATGACTAACGGCATGACGTCATCACGTGCTGTAAAGGTAACTGGCATTGTACAGTCAAACAGTGTAATTAAAGGTACAGGCACAGACAGTAACTACATTGCTGTTAAAGGAATTATGTACAACCGCTCTGAGTCCTTTGGTGGCTCCGCCACATGCGCCCCCCCCAGAATTGTCTTTAACAGAAAAGGTGAGATGAGGAGGAGGCCTGATGAGCCTGTCCGATCGACTTCGATACCCTGGTAGAGGAAGTTGATGACCGGTGGACGCGTTGGCAGTCGGTGGCGGCTGAGCAGGCGCGGCGAGCGCAGACGGGTCATCAGGCGGCTTTGGTTGATCAGGTGCGGCGGCCACGTGCGGTCGGCCACGTTTGGGTGGTTGAGCGACTACGACAGGGTGGTCCAGGTCCAGGTGAGCCAGCTTCAAGCGGTCCACCAAGATGTGATCCGGTTTCCCTCCGACGTCGACCAAAAAGGATTTGTCACCCGGTTCGATGACGCGGAAAGGACCAGTGTAAGGAGGCTTGAGCGGATCCCGGTGAGCGTCATGTCGGATGAAGACATACTCTGCAGTCTTCAGTCCCGGTGGCACATAGGAGGCCTGCAAACCGTGATTGGACGTAGGGATCGGGGCAAAGCATCTGGCCGCTTCTTGGTGGCGAACGAGTTGCTGGGAGGCGGACCATGGCTCTGTGGGAGAAGGGAGGAAATCTCCTGGTACCCGGAGCGGCTGGCCATAGACGAGTTCAGCTGAAGACGATTGTAGATCATCTTTGGGCACTGTACGGAGACCCAACAGGACCCATGGGAGTCTGTCCACCCATCCTGCGCCTTGAAGACTGGCCCGAAGAGAGGCTTTAAGCGACCTGTGGAATCGCTCGCAAAGGCCATTTGCCTGCGGATGATAGGCGGTGGTGCGATGAAGCTTGGTACCGAGCCCCTGAGCCACAGCATTCCAAAGATCCGAGAAAAATTGTGGCCCGCGGTCAGAGGAGATGTCCGCCGGTACTCCGAAACGGGCGACCCAACAGGAGATGAAAGCTCTAGCGACGTCTGCCGACGTGGTGGAAACCAAAGGAATTGCCTCTGGCCACCTAGTGGTACGGTCCACTATGGTAAGGAGATGAGTATAACCCTGAGAAGGCGGAAGCGGTCCCACGAGGTCCACATGCACGTGGTCGAAACGACGCTCCGGAACAGTGAACGCAGCCACTGGAGCCTTGACATGACGCTGGACTTTAGCCTTCTGGCTTATGATGCAGGTATTAGCCCAGTCACGGACATCGATGTGCATCCCCTTCCAGATGAACTTGGCTGACATAAGCCGTTGCGAAGCCTTCATCCTTGGGTGCGACAACCCGTGTATGGCATCAAAAACCCTCCGGCGCCATGCGACTGGCACTATGGGACGAGGAACTCCCATGCAAACATCGCAAAGGAGCGTGGTACCTGCATCCTGGAAGACGATGTCGGTCGCTTGGAAGCTGGAGGGAACGGTTCGATATGATTGGACCTCCGAATCCGAAACCTGATCTTTAGCCATGAGGGCGTAATCGATCCCCAGGTGCACTGCGTGGACTGTCGCACGGGAGAGGCAATCTGCCACCAGGTTGTCCTTACCAGACACATGTTGAATGTCCGTAGTAAATTCGGAAATGAACGTCAAGTGACGTTTTTGACGAGCGGACCATGGTTCAGTGGTCTTGGCCATGGCGAACGTAAGGGGTTTGTGGTCGACAAAAGCCGTGAAGGGGCGCCCCTCCAATAAAAACCAGAAATGGCGAATGGCGAGGAAAAGGGCCAGTAGTTCCCTATCGAAGGTGCTGTACTTTTTTTCATTTGTTCGCAATTGACGGCTGAAAAACGCCAGCGGTTGCCACGTGCCGTTGACCCACTGTTCTTGCACCGCACCGATGGTGTAGTCTGACGCGTCGGTGGTAAGGGTGATAGTAGCACCTGGAAGTGGGTGTGCCAGCATGGTTGCGTTGGCCAAAGCGTTCTTGGTGTCGCTGAATGCCTTGATCATTTCAGCTGTCCAGCTGATTGGGTCTTTACCGGACTTGCCCTTGAGGGCCCCGAACAAGGGTTGCATGAGTTGAGCCGCCTTGGGGACGAAACGGTGGTAGAAGTTGACCATCCCCAGGAACTCCTGCAAGGCCTTGACTGTTGACGGCTGCGGGAAAGAAGTAACCGCCTCAACCTTCGTCGCCAAAGGGACGGCGCCGTCCAATGTTATGCGGTGTCCCAGGAAGTCGATTTGTTGCAGGCCGAACTGGCACTTGGCCGGGTTGATGATTAAACCGTGTTGGCTGAGGCGCGTACAGAGGGAACGCAAATGGGAGATGTGCTCCTCCTTGCTGGCACTGGCGATGAGTATGTCGTCAAGGTAGACGAAAAGGAAATGCAGGTCCCGAAGAACGGAGTCCATTAAACGCTGGAACGCCTGTGCTGCGTTCTTTAAGCCAAACGGCATCCGCAGGAACTCAAAGAGGCCAAAAGGGGTGATGACAGCGGTTTTCGGGACGTCTTGTGGGTGCACTGGAACCTGGTGATATCCACGGATGAGGTCGACTTTAGAGAAGATAGTATTTCCCGCCAAGTGGACCGAGAAGTCCTGGATATGCGGGATCGGGTACCGATCTGGAGTGGTAGCGTCATTGAGGCGTCGGTAGTCACCGCATGGCCGCCAGCCGCCAGCCGCCGCCTGGTTTCGGCACGGTGTGGAGGGGCGAACACCAGGGACTGTTCGATCGCCTAATGATGCCAAGCCGCTCCATTGTGGCAAACTCCGCCTTCGCAGCTGCAAGCTTGCCGGGTTCGAGCCTTCTAGCCTGCGCATAAACTGGGGAGCCAGTAGTGGTGATGTGATGTTCAACACCATGTTTCGTCGCTGAAGAGGAGAAGGTGGGTCTTGTCAGCTCCGGAAACTCCCCGAGGAGCCGCGTGAAGTCATCTGGAGGAGGAAAAGCACAGGCAATGGAACGCGCCACGGAGGTACCGTGGAAGCACGGGATCGAGTGGAAGGTGGTCGCGTTGATCATCAACCAGCGGGCTGTTGGCACACAGAAAATCTGCCCCTAGGATAGGCTGTAAGACTGTAGCCGTGAAGAAATCCCAAAAGAAGCGCTGACCGCCGAAACAGACTTCGACCCGCCACTTTCGGAACGTTCGAATAGCTGCACCATTAGCCGCTACGAGGGAAAAACCAAGGTTCCCAGTCTGCGTGTCGAGCTTCGACGCAGGTAGAATGCTACACTGCGCCCCAGTGTCACAAAGGAAACGGCGGCCCGAGAGGGAATCGGTGATATAGAGGAGTTTCCCCGTAGAACCGACGGCCATCGCCACCGCGGAACACCCGTTAGATTTGGTCATCCGTCGCCAGGGACGCCGCCTGCGCCTTCTTGGTTTTTTTTTTGGCGAAAAACTGCAGGGGGATCGGCAGCATCGTGCTTTCGCACCAAAACGAGTGTGGTAGGAGCACCAGCCCGCTGTAGGAGAAACCGGGACCGCGTCTGTGCGGGGTGGGCGCCTTGTCCCCGCGCAGCACTGCTGGGTAACCGTGAAAATCTTATCGGCTTCGGCCGCAAGCTTGGCGCAGTCAGTAATGTCGGAGCTGGCCAGGGCAGCCTGAACCTGTTCAGGCAGTTGATAGAGGAAAAGCTCCCGGAAGATGAAACATTCCGGTTCAGCACCCAAGAGCGTGAGCATTTGGCTCATGAGCTCGGACGGTTTGGAGTCCCCGAGGCCGGGCAGCATGATGAGCCGGCTAGCACGCTCCGACTTTGATAGCCCGAAAACCTGAAGCAACCGCGCCTTAATTGCATCATATTTGCTGTCAGTAGGAGGACTACCGATGAGGCTGAGGATCCGGGATGCAGTTGCGCTGTCGAGGGCAGAGACCACGTAATAACGGGGCTGATCCGTGTTGATGTTCCGAATGGCGAACTGGGCTTTGTCGTGCATGTACCTTTAAGGGGAGAACTACTTTTTACAGCTCCTGTATACTGTAGTACCGGCAGTGACCACACCTGTACATAACCCTGAGTAGGGATCTGTACAGTTAGTTTTAGAGTAACCCTCATCCAGTAAACACCTGTTGATTGTTCTCTGCAGTCTCTTGTCTAGTTATTGAAGGACACACAACATCAAGATACACGGATTTAACATTGGCGACGAACAGATTCGAACCTACCTGCAACTCTGCAGAAGAAGGCCAAGTCCAGAAGCACGGGCGTCGACGATCCAACGGAGACTCCAGCGAAACGGGCTGGCAACAGGTACGGCGCAGACCCTTCCCGCACAGCGGCGGCTACAGCCGACCGACGGCACAGGAAAAGGCCGAGCAGCGTCGACGGGAGAAGAGAGAGGGTAGAGCGCATAGGGCGCAGCCGGTGTTCAGGACCAAGCGGCGTCAACGGGAAAAGAGAGAGGGTAGAGCGCACAGGGCGCAGCCGCTGTTCAGGACCGAGCGGCGTCGACACGAGAAGAGAGAGGGTAGAGCGTACAGGGCGCAGCCACTGTTCAGGACCGAGCGGCATCAACAAGAGAGAGAGGCGCGCAGGAAAACACGCAGAGCGCAGCCGGTATTCAGGGGGCGAGCAGCGTCAGCGGGGAAGAAAGGAAAGTGCGGGAGACACCATTTTGAGCCGCAGCGGAGAAGAAGGGAGAGCGCGGGCGACGCCATTTTGAGCCGCAGCGGAGAAGAAGGGAGAGCGCGGGAGATGCCATTTTGAGCCGCAGCGGAGAAGAAGGGAGAGCGCGGGAGATGCCATTTTGAGCCAGTCTAACCACACCCAGGGATGCCGAAGAGTGGCACTGTCACAGCGTTCGACAATGAAGTCGAAGATTGGACGACATATGTTGAACGCATAGAGGTGTACTGCAAGGCGAATGAAGTGCCAGATGACAGGAAAGCGCTGGTATTGTTGAATTCAATGGGTGCAAAAACGTATGGCTTACTGCGAAACCTAGTAACCCCAGAGAAGCCAGTGGAAAAGGATTTTGAAAACATAGTGTCAATCCTACAGGACCACTTAGACCCCACACCGCTGCTGATAGCAGAAAGATTTAAGTTTCACAAAAGGAACCAGCATAAAGATGAAAGCAATGCTGAGTTTTTAACGGAACTGCGCAAGCTATCGAAACACTGTCAGTTTGGAACGGGACTAGCAGATACTTTAAGGGACAAGTTTGTGTGTGGGCTTCAAAGTGAAGGAACCCAGAAACGGCTTCTATCAGAAAAGGATCTTACGCTGGACAAGGCTTTCAGCATGGTAGTATCACATGAAGCAGCCGCACGGGGCGTGGCAGAGATACAACGGAGACCGCAAGAATATGGCACAAATGCAATGTCATACGGAACAGTGAAGTGCTAACGCTGCGGCAGAACAACACACGACCATAAGGATTGCTGGTTCAAGGACCAAGTGTGCAGACAGTGTGGGAAAGTAGGACACATAGCAAGAGTCTGCAGGTCGGAAAAGAAAACCAGCAGCAAGAAATCCCCACAGGAGAAGTACAAGAAGGTACATAAGGTGACGAAGAGTAGTTCAGACGAACAGAAGAGTGATACAGACTCCGGAAGCAAGGAGCTGGGTTGTCTGAAACTACATAATGTGATCAAAACGGAGGATCACCAAACTATCTGGGTCACGCTCAAGATAGCCGGAGTCCAAGTGAAAATGGAATTGGACACAGGATCGGCCCTAACAGTCATAAACCGAAGGGACTACAAGCGGCTATTCTCACATATACCCTTGAGAGATACGGAGATTGTCTTGAAGACGTACAAGGGGCAAAAAGTCTACCCCAAAGGAAAAATAAGGGTGAACGTTATATATAACGACAAGGAAACACCAAAAATTGACCTATATGTATTGCCAGATGGAGGGCCACCACTACTAGGACGTGAATGGATCCGGAAGATACAGCTAGATTGGCATTCCATACAAGCACTGACTGTAGATGCCAAAAAGGATGACGACGTCACACCTGGACGACTGTCAAAAATGCTAACTGATGCACAAGAAGTGTTCCAGGAGGGACTCGGAACACTAAAAGGCATAACAGCGACAATCAAAATAGAGGAAAATGCAAGGCCAAAGTTTTTTAAGGCCAGACCGGTACCTTATGCGATCCGTCCAGCTGTCGAAGCAGAGCTGGAAGGTTTGGAACGTTCAGGAGTACTGTCCAAAGTGGACTGGAGCGAGTGGGCTACACCCATTGCTCCTGTAATGAAGAGGTCGTTGAGTAATACGCCTGGGGAACCAAAGAAGGTTCGCATCTGTGGGGATTTTAAGGTGACAGTGAACCCAGTCCGTCACACTGTACAATATCCGCTTCCGCGGATTGAAGATATTTTCGCCTCGCTAGCTGGAGGGAAACGCTTCACTAAGATTGATCTGGCCCAGGCGTACCTGCAAATGGAGGAAGAAGAAGACTCAAAACAGTACCTCACGATCAACACTCATAAAGGTCTCTACCAATACAACCGGCTGGTGTTCGGGGTAGCATCAGCTCCGGCTATTTGGCAAAGGGCAATGGATCAAGTCCTGCATGGGATTCCAGGGACCCAGTGTTATTTGGACGACATCCTGGTCACGGGCGAAAATGACAGTGATCACCTCGCCAACCTGGAGCAGGTGCTCACTAGATTGAAGGAATATGGGCTCCGAGCTAATCGCCACAAATGCGAGTTTTTTAGAAGCAGATCTCGTATTGTGGCCACGTTATTGATGAAGAGGGGCTACATAAGTCCCCTGAAAAGATTGAGGCAGTAGTCAAGGCTCCAGCACCGGAAAATGTGTCACAGCTGAGGTCGTTCCTCGGGCTGGTGAACTACTACCATAAGTTCTTGCCGAATTTGTCTACAGTACTACACCCACTGAACACCCTACTGCAAACGGGGGTACCATGGAAGTGGAATGACGAATGTAAACGAGCTTTCCAGAAGTGCAAAGAATTGATCACATCAAAAGAGGTGTTGGCTCATTTCAACCCAGCACTACCAATTCGGTTGGCGTGTAATTCATCACCCTATGGCATTGGAGCGGTGCTGTCGCACAAATTCCCGGACGGCTCGGAGAGGCCAATAGCCTTTGCGTCTCGGTCACTAACCTCAGCCGAGCGTAACTACGCCCAGATTGACAGGGAGGCCCTCAGCCTAGTGTGGGGAGTGAAAAAGTTCAACCACTATCTGCACGGGCAGAAGTTCACCTTGCTGACTGACCACCAACCACTTGTCTCCATCTTTAATCCAAAGAAGGGCGTTCCGGTGATGACTGCACAACGGCTACAAAGATGGTCCCTTTTTCTAGGGGCGAACCAATATGAAATCGAGTATAAGGGCACGAAACAGCATGGAAACCCTGATGGGCTATCACGCCTGCCACTGCCTACTGCGGAGGAAGCACCAGCAATGGACCCTGTCGAAATATTTTATTCGACTATAATTGAACGCTTGCCAGTAACTAACGCTGATATATAGAAGGAGACCCGAAATGACCCAACACTGTCTCGGGTATATGACTTGACGGTGAAGGGATGGCCAACTCATGGCGACTCACTGTTGCCAGCATTCTCATCCAGAAGAGAACAGCTGTCAGTATGCCAGGGGACCTTGATGTGTGGATCCCGAGTGGTAATTCCACCCAAGTTAAGGGAGAGAGTGCTCAACGAGCTTCACGAAGGCCATCTGGGAGGGGTGAAAATGAAAAGCCTTGCTAGGGCTTATGTGTGGTGGCCGGGGATCGATCAGCAAATCGAGGACCTGACGAAGAGCTGCTCAGGATGCCAGAAGGTCCAAAATGCACCACCACATGCCCCTCTACACCCATGGGAGTGGCCCTCATCTCCATGGCAATGGGTGCATATTGATTTTGCTGGTCCATTCATGGACTCAATGTTTTTAATAGCCGTGGATGCGCACTCGAAATGGCCTGAGGTGATCAAAATGTCCTCCACCACCACGGAGAAAACTATTGCAGTCCTACGGACCATATTTGGCAGGAACGGCTTGCCAGAGCAGATTTGCTCTGATAACAGACCACAGTTTGTGTCCGAAGAGTTTCGAAGATTTATGAAAAGGAATGGGGTAAGGCATTACACATCCGCCCCGTATCATCCAGCCACAAATGGATTGGCTGAGAAGTTCGTACAAACCTTTAAAAAAGCAGTAAAGGCCATGTGCGATGACAACATTCCACTGCAGCATAAGGTGGACAATTTCCTGTTAGCCTACAGAAATGCGACACATGCAGTCACCAACCAGACCCCGGCCATGATGTTCTTTAACCGAAGGTTGAGATCTCATCTGGATTTACTCAGACCAAATGTACGAAGAGATGTTGAGAATAAGCAATTCCAGCACATCAATGAGAAGCCGACAAGGAGCTTCAATGTAGGGCAACCAGTCTTGGCCCGCGACTACCGAACAGAGAAATGGCAACCAGGAACGATATGCACACGGCAGGGGCCACTAATGTACACAGTGGATGTTGGGGAGAACATTGTGAGACGCCATGTTGACCAGGTCCTAGAGTCACAGGAACGAGTCAACCCCATGTCTCGCGTACCTGGTGATGAACCCGACATACAGGTAGCATCTACCCCAGAAACAGTAGCATCGGAAGCTGATGAACCAACCGACGACAGCGGGCCAGAATCACCTCCGCACCAAGAGCAAGACATTCAGGAAAGGCGCTATCGAGAAAGGATCAGGAAGCCTCCCCAAAGACTGAATTTATAAATAGACTATTTTCAGTTAATGTTACATGTTAAAAGTGTTAATTGTAATTAGTTGATATTTAATTGCTAAATGAATGTTATGGTACTGTTAATCTAAAAGGGGAGGAATTGTAGTGTATGTACCTTTAAGGGGAGAACTACTTTTTACAGCTCCTGTACACTGTAGTACCGGCAGTGACCACACCTGTATATAACCCTGAGTAGGGATCTGTAGAGTTAGTTTTAGAGTAACCCTCATCCAGTAAAAACCTGCTGATTGTTCTCTGCAGTCTCTTGTCTCGTTATTTAAGGACACACAACATCAAGATACACGGATTTAACAGGCTTCAGCCTGGATGAACCAGGCGTCTGGTTGTTGCTCCCAGAACTGTGGCAGTTTCAGCGTGACGGCGTTCGTGTCCATGTCGAATCTTCCACGAAAATCGTTCGTAGAAGTCGGGGTCACCAATGTAGGAACGGAGGTTCCTATCAAAAAGACTGAGTTCGACTCAGGTAATTAAATTAATGAACTTTAATGAAAACAAACGAGTTTAAACTGGAAACTGCTAGGACACATCAATAACAGGTTTATTCTCCTTGAGGGCTCCACGAGGACTGATCCCCTGATCAGGAGAGTGACGTCATCACATCATCACATTCTTCCCGCCGTTGGGGCATCACGTGACTAACGGCATGACATCATCACGCGCTGTAAAGGTAACTGGCATTGTACAGTCAAACAGTGTAATTAAAGGTACAGGCACAGGCAGTAACTACATTGCTGTTAAAGGAATTATGTACAACCGCTCTGAGTCCTTTGGTGGCTCCGCCACAATATAATTTATTTATTCAGGTACTTCTCTTTGTAGAGTATGGCCTCTCAAATTCCTCATACGTTCTACTTTCCCCTCAGCTCATTTTTCCAAATGCTAGAGAATGAAAGGGACTCTTGAGAGAATATTTTCAGAGAGCTCCTTCAACAAAAGTCAGAAAATTAGACTGTGAATAATGAGAACTGTTCACAATTTCACTTTTATTTTCACTGGTGTGAAAGATTAATTCCAGGAGCAGTGAAATTGCCAACCAGATCTACAGAATGAATGAACATTGCTTCCTACAGATCAGATTTTGCTGGCAGAGGTAAGATGTAACACAGTTCTCTTTGTGTATGTTCCTTTGATTTTTCTTTCTGTGAACTTTTCTTTAAATGAACCAGCATTGAATTATTTACATTGGAGTACACAATAATATTCTATAGATTTTATAGAGTTTCTTAAATATGAACATACGAAAACCTGGATGAACGAGAAAAAAACGTCATGTATGGTTCCTTCAGCTGGGCGGGGGGTGGCGTGGCGGCTGGATGTTGGCCAATAAGCCCTTACACTGCTCCATGATTTAAATACTGAGTGTCAGCTTTTGCTTGAGGTGAGACACCCCACTTAGTGGCTGAAAGCTGACAGGCCTTGTGTTTTGTCTATCACTTGGATATTATGAGGTCCAGATTGTATTTCTGAAGCTATGGCCATCACATAGGGATAGCATGTAGATCTTGGGATAAGTATTGCCGTTTTTACTGGAGGCACAGCAGCCAACAGAAGAACTTTGTACATAATGGAAAGCCTGTTATAAATTCCTGCAATCGTACCTACGTGCGAGAACTCTCTTCCTGTTGAATTTCTGCACACATATGATATTACACAGGAACAGGAGTAGGCCATTCAGCCCCTCAAGCCTGTTTTGCCATTCAATGAGATCATGGCTGATCTGTACCTCAACTTCATTTATCCGCCTTTGAGCCATATACCTTGATATCTTACCTAATAAAAATCTGTCGATCTCAGTCTTGAAAAGTTCAATTGACCCAGCATCCACAAAAGAGAGAATTCCACATTTCCACTACACTTTGTGTAAAAAAGTGCTTCCAGATTTCACTCCTGAATGGCGGAGCTCCAACTTTAAGGTTGTGCCCCCTTGTTCTGGATTCTCCCACAAGAGGAAATAGCTTCTCTGTATCTACTCTATTAAATCATTTTATTATTTTAAATACCTCAACCAGATCACCCATCAACCTTCTAAACTCAGTGGAATACATCCCAAGTTTATGCAACTTGTCCTCATAATTTAACCCTTTAAGCCCCAGTAGCATTTGATAAATCTGTGCTGTACCCCGTCCAATGCCATATAGCCTTCCTGAGGTGTGGTGCCCAGAACTGAATGCAATACTCCAGATGGGGTCTGACCAAGGCTCCATACAACTCTGTATTGCATAGAAACTACAACACAGAAATTACAACATAAGGCCCTACCAATCTGTGTTGATGTTTATCCTCCACATATTATTCAGTATTCCATATTGACTTCTATATTCTTTATGTTTTGCCATAAAATATAATAAACGTCAGCTTGGCTCAGTGGTAGCCTCCGAGTCAGGAGTCAAAAGGGTTCAAGCCCCAGTGCAGATTTGAGTATATAATCTAACGTGACGCTTCAGTGCACTACTATGAGAGTGCTGCATTGTCATAGGAGCTGTTGCAGCTGCGACAATAATCTGAGGCCCCATCTACCGATTCAGTTAGATGTAACAGATCCAACTACACTATTTGAAACGCAGAAGAATTTTCCTGGTGTCCTAGCCAATATTTATCGCTCAAACAGCTTAACTGGTCATTTATTTCAGTGCTGTTTATGGGACCTTGCTGTGCACGAATTGGTTGCCACTTTTGCCTGCATAATAGTGACTACACATTAATCGGTTGTGAAGCACTTTGTAACATCCTAAGGACATGAAGGGTGCTATATAAATGCAAGCTCTTTCTTTCTTAAATATAAAGTTCCTTTTTTTGAGCTTAACTGATCAAAACTGATGAATCCTCACCCAAAATTACAATTTGGTTCTTTTTAAAGCTCAAATGAAGAACCTATAAAGTATTCTCAACTGAAGCTCTCTGCAGGCCCAATGGCCTGACTTAAGAATTCTACCAGTTGCGCCAGGAAACCCATGGCCAAAAGATTCATCATCAAAGTATTTCCTATTCTGGGTAAATCGTGTGACCGACTTGTACCTCATTTTACCTATTTTAACTTTTTAAACAGAAAAAAAGAAATCACACACTGAATTTGGTTAAACTAAAAAAAAAAGACAAAAACTAAAACCAATATGAAGAACCCCAAAACCTGGAAAAATAAACACCAACAATCTGTCTCGGTATAAAGTTCAGAATAGTCAATGCATCATCATAAAAAACAGATTTCAAAAAATCTGATTGTCATTCAGTATTAATATCAGATTGCACATCTCTTTGGAAGATGCCATAAAATATCCTGGCAGGGACTAAAGAGGTAAGACTTAAATAATGTTTTGAATATCATTTGTATTTCCAAAAGAAAATAATATTCAATATTTATTTTTAAAAAGGAAACAAAATGTCCATATGGTATACATCCCAGAATACTGCGAGAGGATGGGGAGGAGATAGCAGAGGCACTAACCATAATTTGGAAATGAAAATTGCACCAAAAGACTGGAGAGTGGCAAATTTTACACCCCTGGGCAGTAAGGGAAAAGGGATAAGGCTGGAAATTATAGGCCAATTAATTTTACTTCAGTTGTGGGTAAACTTCCAACATCCAGAATGCAGAAGGAAATTAGTAAACGCAAGGGTAGATTTTCATTTCTAGGTGTCGGCTGTGGGCCCCGAGAGATTTGACGGGTGGTCTGGTTGTTTACTAAAGGCCAGGCCTTGGCTGCAAACCCTGAATGAGCATCCCGGTGCAGTTAGTCAGGAAAAAGATAGGTCTGGGCATGGGGGCTGTAATCATGAAAGTGGTTTTGGGGTGGGGTGGGGTGGAAGAACAGCCGAGGACTGCAGAAGCCCACACTGTTCTTGTGGAGCCCAGAGGAGCACTCCTGCTGCTTCTGGCCCCACAAAATCTAACTGTAGCACTTTCCTCTTCTGCTGTCCTTCCAGGGTTTTGTCGAGCGGATTGCCCGTGGCGGACGCTCTGCCCGGTAGGCCGTTAAAATGCCACCGGGGTCCTGTGCACATCAGAGGACCCGGATTCGCATGGAATCATCAGGACCCCGCCTGTTTCAGGCAGGCGCATCAGCCACCCAATGGAAGGCTCCAGGAAGAATGGAGGCAGAGTGGGAATGGGACAGCAAGTCCAGCACCTCCATTTGAACTCTACTGCCCAGTTACTGCTGGGCAGAGGGAGTTAAAATGGGCCCTTTAGAATGGCATAAGCTAATTAAGGATAATTGTCATGCTTCACTAATTTAATTGAACTTTTTGAACAAATTGGACTGTATAGTATATGGAAATAATATATATATAAGGTACAGGTTGAGCGTCCCGAATCCGGCAACCTCGGGACCGAGGCAGAGCCAGTTTTCGGGGTTTTCCGGACTTCGGTACGTGTTTCTGATGTCCGAAGTACGGAAAGGCCCAAGCCCAGGTTGCGATATTTCCGGACTTCGGGCATCAGAAACACATGCCGAGTCCGGAAATGCCTGGGCCCAGGTTGCGGAGACCAAATGCAGATTGGGTGACCGCTTTGCGGAACACCTCTGTTCAGTCCGTAAGGATGACCCCGAGCTTCCGGTCGCCTGTCATTTTAATTCACCGCCCCATTCCCACTCGGACTTCACTGTACTCGGGCTCTTGCATTGTTCCACGGAAGCTCAGCATAAGCTCGAGGAACAGCACCTCATCTTCCAATTAGGCACTTTACAGCCTTCCGGACTCAATATCGAGCTCAACAATTACAGATCATAACCTTGGCCCCCATTACATTTTTACTTATTTTTTATCCACACCTTTGTTTTGGCCATTCCCCCCCCCCCCCCACCGTCTTTTTTCTCTCC
The DNA here is from genome assembly GCF_052327205.1 of Somniosus microcephalus. Lineage (NCBI taxonomy): Eukaryota > Metazoa > Chordata > Chondrichthyes > Squaliformes > Somniosidae > Somniosus > Somniosus microcephalus. The sequence goes on along the minus strand of NC_140999.1, from coordinate 171,993,676 downwards.
CACATGCCAGCTGTCTCCCATTCTGCCAGCGCATTTCACACCTAATCTCGAGCCGTCTTTTATCTCCACTAGTCCTATCACCATCTCGTCTCATTTTGAATACCTCTTAAAGTCTCTTCACTTCTCTTTTGTTCTCTCCCAGCCCGGCCTTTTAATCTATTTCATTTCCTGTGCCTTTCCAGTCTTGACAAAGGGTTTGACCCGAAACGTTGACTCTTTTTTCTCTCCACAGATGTTGCCTGGCCTGCTGAGTTTTTCCAGCATTTTCTGTTGTTATTTCGGATTTCCAGCATCTGCAGTATTTTGCTATTGCGCTATTTCTGGTTTTTGGTAAGCCTCCCTCAGGGTGTCTGGATTCCAGAACATTTTACGGATTTCAGACCTCTGCCACCAATCGTCCCGGAGCCCGGATTCTGGAACATTCTGGATCTCCAGATTTCGGACGCTCAACCTGTACCAACAAAAGAAACTTGTTGTAAAAGTTAAGGCACATGTCATTAAAGTGAATATTGCCACGTGCATAGAGAGACAGCTAGGGGAAAGAAAGCAAAGCGTGGAGGCAAGTGAAGGTTTTTCAGTTGACTGGACCTGTACAGTAATGCACCTCAGGGATCTGGACTGGGATCTTTTATTTTCCATGTATCTAAATGATTTGAATATAGGCAGAGAGAAACATTCTCACAATTCTAGACTGGAGATGAAGAGTAAACTTCAGCCAGCCAGTTGTCATTTGTGTTGTTGTTCCCATCGTTGTGCCAAACACTGGAACCCACAGCAGTTGTACTTGTTACTGAATTACAGAGCACTCAAGTTGGGATACAATGTTGTAATCCAGACGCTAAGCATGTGTTTAAGGCAGCACCAGTGGAAATGCCCTTTCCATAGTGTAGGGCAATTCAATTGATAGTTGCCATCCTGTCCAAAATGTGTGTGTACGTGTACATATGAGTGTGTCTGTATCTGCGTCTGCGTGTACCAATGGATGGGATAGCAAAAATTTTGGTTGGGAAGATAAAGCCAGGTTTGATTGGTGAGTCCAGTTAATCTGCTGTACTGGCAGGCATCCACATTTTCCTAAATCAGCACCAGGTTAAGACATACCCACATCATGAATCTAATTAACAAGTCCCAATTTGGAACTGATTAAATTAGATTGGATAAGATATTCCACCTTTGTTTGCTAATAAAATCTTTAATGATTGAATTCCTGGAATTATTTAATAGCATGCCCTCTGTGAAGAAAGAAAGAGAGGAGAGGGGAAAAAAGAGGAAGAGAGTGAAAGAAAAGGAGAAAGAAAAATAAAGAGAGAGGAGAAAGAAGAGAGTTGGAAGAAAGAGAGAGAGAGATTAGGAAGTAAGATAGATGAAAGAGGGAGAGCAAGGAAGAGAAAGCAAGGTTGTTTCCATATATCTGTGGCTGTGCATTGCTGCAGTTTGCATTTCTCCCAGGACAAATGAGTGAGCAAAATGTCCCCTAGACTGCTCTGGTGAACCCCTTAGCAGCTGGTTCATTAACACCTGTGATACTATCAGAGGGCTGGGAGTTTCCTTGCGCTCGTAACTTGGAAATGGTGCGTGGGGCCTAGAAAAGGAGTGAAGAAAAAAAAAGTGAGGGAGGGGGTGGAAGGAGATTGAATCAATAAAGTTAAAATGCATTCAAAAGTACGTTTCACAGTTACCTCTTTGTTGATGAGATTTACATTTGTTTGTACAGTGAGTGGATACTTCTTTCAAATTAAACTTCAGCTCACACAAAGAAATAAAAAGATATTTGTATGCTCTTACTGTCTAAGCAGCTCTGCCCTTAAAGTGCAAAATTTCAGTGCTCCACATTGAAAACCTCTTTGCTCCAAACTTTGACAGCAGACCCCTCTTAACCCCGAGCAGTTCTAATTCCCAAACTACAATTTCAGCTGTAGGCACTGGAAACCGCTGCTCCACCAAGGAAAATTAATAATGCAACATTATTTTCAGCAGCCAACAACCTTGTACAGAAGACCAACATAAGAACATAAGAAATAGGAGCAGGAGTAGGCCAATCGGCCCCTCGAGCCTGCTCCACCATTCAATAAGATCATGGCTGATCTGATCCTAACCTCAAATCTTCTATCACTCTGCATCCAATCGAACCCATGTGATCTCCCGGGAGAGACGAAAAACCAGATAAAGACCCAATGGTCAATTTGGGAGAAAAAAATCTGGGAAATTCCTCTCCGACCCATCTAGGCGATCGAAATTCTTCCAGGAGATCACTCTGTCCCTATATTTGACATTTGAAGGCAACATTCCTGGACAACTCCTAAGGCGGTGGAGATAATAATTTCACTTAGTTTCACTGCTGTTTGGGCATTAAGGCCGGAATTTTGCCAGCGTTCAGAGTGCGGCTTCGGAGGCAGGTCCGCTGTCAAAATCTAAAAGATTGACAGCGGGGCGGTATCCCGCGCTGAACCCACCTCCTTGTAAGTTTCCAAAGTGCCGGGTCTGTCTTCGCTTCACAGACCCGACACCAAGCGGCGGACCAGCCAATTAACATCATTAAGAGGTAGTTTAAAGGTAGTTACAGTAAAAAGAATTTCACCAGGTACTTACCATTTTTCCAACTTTTTCAGGAGGTTCCCGTCCCTCGGGCATCTCGTCAGTTAAGTGTGTCGGGTTCTCAATGACTCTCCATTGCTGTGACTCGGTGACAGCTGCAGAAGTGGTATTGTAGGAACGGAGGTTCCTATCCGAATAATGAAGTCCAACGCAGTGAAACGAAATAATCAAGCTTTAATATACAAATAACTTTAACTAATAAAACTACAAGAGCAGATGTAAGCAGGTCTGTCCAGTTCCACAGCCTCTCCAAGACTGCCACTAAATACTGGAACCCGACGTCATGACGTCATCACGTTCTCCGCGCCAACTGGGGGTCACGTGATCGGCGTCATGACGTCATCACGCGGAAATACAAGAAACTACACACAGCTTAAAGGTGCAGTCCTCAACTGCACTACAGAGTAGTTAAAGGAATGATTATTGTTCAGTGTCTCTTGGTGGCTCCGCCACAGGCGCCCCCCCAGAATTCTCTTTAACAGACAGCGTCAAACGAGCAGGAGGTTTAATGATTCTGCCCGAACGACTACGAACTTCAGATGATGGAACGTTGGAAGATGAGCCAATACTTGGTTGTGTCTGAAGCGGTACATCTGGGGTGGAGGAAACAGTAGCAGGAGGTGTAGACAAGGATGAAGCTGAAGCAGGCAATTTAATAGTAGACTGCTGCATAATTGGTCTAGCAGCCAACGGTGGTCGTCCACGACGAGGTGGCTGAGCAACAACCACTGGTTCACTCCGATCCAGATGGGCTGGTTTAAGTCGGTCGATGGAGATGGTATCAGACTTACCTCCTACTTCGACCGTAAAATATTTCTCTCCCGCAGCGATGACACGAAACGGTCCAGCATAAGGTGGTCTGAGTGTATCTCTATGAGCATCCTGCCGAATAAAAACATAATCGGAACTCATAAGTTCTGCCGGAACATGAGGCCTCTGTAGGTTGTGATGTGAGGTTGGAATAGGCAGAAAATTCTTTGCCACCTCCTGATGCTGAAGGAGCTGCTGAGCAGGCGACCACGATTCTGTATGTGGAGGGAGGAAATCCCCTGGTACTCGAAGTGCTTGACCGTAGACTAACTCAGCCGATGAAGCCTGGAGGTCATCTTTGGGGGCTGTACGAAGGCCTAGCATCACCCAAGGGAGTCTATCCACCCAGTTGGAACCACGCAAGCTGGCACGGAGGGACGCCTTTAGAGACCGACGAAACCTCTCACATAAGCCATTTGCTTGTGGATGGTAAGCAGTGGTACGGTGCAGCTTGGTACCCAAGCCCTGTGCAACTGCATTCCACAACTCTGACGTAAATTGTGGACCTCGGTCAGAGGAGATATCAGATGGCACTCCAAACCGGGCCACCCACGACGAAATGAACGCCCTGGATACGTCCGCTGTAGTACTAGCAACCAAGGGAATCGCCTCTGGCCACCTGGTAGTACGGTCCACTATTGTCAGGAGATGCATAAAACCCCGCAAAATGGGGAGGGGGCCCACTAAGTCCACATGTACATGGTCAAACCGGCGTTCAGGCACTGGAAAAATGGCCACTGGAGCCTTAACGTGACGGTGGACCTTTGATTTTTGACAGTCCACGCAATTGTTTGTCCAGTCCCGAACGTCTAAATGCATTCCCTTCCAAACAAATTTACGGGACATAAGTCGTTGTGAAGCTCGCATCCCCGGGTGTGATAAGCCATGTTTAACCTGAAAAATCTTCTTACGCCATTCGACTGGCACAATGGGCCGGGGCACTCCCATGGATATGTCACACAAGAGCGTGGTTCCTGCTGATTGGAACATAACATCGGCTACCTGCAAGCTGGAAGGCATGGTCCGATACGCCTGAACTTCAGGATCCGCCAGCTGTTCTTTCGCCAACCCGACGAAATCGATTCCCAGGTGAATTGCCTGGACTGGGGCACGCGAAAGGCAATCAGCCACAAGATTATCTTTGCCAGACACATGTCGCAAATCCGTCGTAAATTCAGATATAAATGTAAGGTGGTGCTGTTGCCGGGCTGACCACGGCTCCGCCGTTTTGGCCATTGCAAAAGTGAGCGGTTTATGGTCCACAAATACAGTAAACGGACGCCCTTCTAGGAGAAAACGAAAATGCCGGATGGCCAAAAACAAGGCCAGCAACTCCCTATCAAAAGTGCTATATTTTCGCTCGTTTTTACGCAGTTGGCGGCTAAAAAAGGCCAATGGCTGCCAAGTCCCGTCAACCCATTGTTCCTGAACTGCCCCGATGGCGTAATCGGAGGCATCGGTAGTAAGGGCGATGGTCGCGCCCGGGAGTGGGTGTGCAAGCATAGTTGCATCTGCCAATGCCGCCTTGGTGTCCAGGAATGCCTGGTCCATCTGTGGTGTCCAAATGATAACATCTTTACCCGACTTCCCTTTAAGCGCTTCGTACAGTGGCTGCATTAATTGGGCTGCCTTGGGGACAAAACGATGATAAAAATTTACCATCCCCAGGAACTCCTGAAGAGATTTAAGTATATGAGGCCGCGGGAATGCCGTAACTGCCTCTACCTTAGTGGCCAGTGGGACGGCACCTTCTGAGGTGATCCTATGCCCCAGAAAGTCAATGCTGGTTACCCCAAACTGGCATTTGGCTAGATTTATGATGAGGCCATGTTGGCTGAGACGGGCAAAGAGTGTATGTAAATGAGCCATGTGCTCTTCCTTATCCTTACTAGCAATGAGAATATCATCCAAGTAAATGAAAATGAAAGGAAGGTCCCGTAACACAGAGTCCATAAGTCGCTGAAAAGCCTGAGCTGCATTTTTCAATCCAAACGGCATGCGAAGGAACTCAAAAAGGCCAAACGGTGTGATAACCGCCATTTTGGGGATGTCTTGAGGGTGCACAGGAACTTGGTGATATCCACGAACGAGATCTACTTTGGAAAATATTGAGTTGCCAGCCAAATGAGCCGAAAAATCTTGTATATGCGGTATTGGATACCTATCCGGCATAGTGGCTTCGTTAAGGCGTCTGTAATCCCCACAAGGCCTCCATCCGCCACCTGGTTTAGGTACAATGTGTAGTGGGGAAGACAAAGGACTATCGGAGCGTCAGATAATCCCAAGGCGCTCCATAATCTGAAACTCTGCCTTTGCGGCTATAAGCTTTCCGGGTTCCAATCTTCGTGCCTGAGCGTAAACAGGCGATCCCGTTGTGGTGATATAATGCACCACACCGTGCTTCGCGACTGCTGCCGAGAATGTAGGCCTGGTGAGCCCCGGGAACTCGCCAAGTAGGCGCCTAAACCCTTCCTGCAATGGAACCGCACAGGCAACTGACCAGGAGACAGCAGTACTGCGGTGACAAGGCACCGCATGGAAAGTAGATGCATTAATGAGTCGACAATGTTGGACGTCGACCAGAAAACCATAGGCACAGAAAAAATCAGCCCCCAGGGTGGCCTGTGATACTTTAGCCGTTATAAATTCCCATACAAAACGTTGACCTCCAAGAGTTAAATTAACTGTCCGTTTACCGAACGTGCGAATGGCCGCACCATTGGCTGCCTCGAGGGAAGGGCCGTGACCGCCAGATTGTAGATCTAGCTTTGAAACTGGCAAAATACTGCACTGAGAACCAGTATCACACAAGAATCGTCGCCCTGGAATCAGTAATATAGAGGAGTTTTCCTGCTGAACCGACTGCCATGGTGAACTGGGTGTGTTTGTCAGCCCCTGTCTTCTTCATCGAAGTTTGTGAGCCTGCTAGAGATTTTATTTCAACAAAACTGCAGGGAGGACGGCAGCGTCAAGCCTTGGCGCCAAAACGGGCGTGGTACACACACCAGCCTGCTGGAGGAGGGCTGGACTTCGCTCGCATAGGGGAAAGACGCCTCGTGGCTGCGCAACTCTGCTGTGTGACCATAAAAGTCTTATCTGCCTCTGCAGCCAGCTCGGCACAGTCCGTAATCGTAGAACTGGCCAAAACTGCCTGAACTGGCTCGGGTAGCTGGCAGAGGAAGAGCTCTCGAAATAAAAAACATTGGGGCGCCGAATCCAAAAGCGTGAGCATTTGGCTCATCAATTCTGATGGTTTTGAGTCCCCAAGACCGGGCATAGCGATAAGCCTGCGTGCACGCTCCGACTTAGTTAAACCAAGCACCTGTAGTAAACGATCTTTTAAAGCTTCATACTTGCTCTCTGCCGGTGGATTCCCCAGGATGCTGACGACCCGTGAAGCCGTGGCGCTGTCCAGAGCGGAAACCACGTAATAATAACGGGTTGAATCCGCTGTAATGTCCCGGATAGCAAACTGGGCTTCTGCCTGGAAAAACCATGCTGCTGGTTGCTGTTCCCAGAACTGCGGCAATTTAAGGGCAACGGCGTTCGTGTTCATTGTAAGTATCTCGAAGAAAGTTGTCCAACGAGCTCGGGGTCACCAATGTAGGAACGGAGGTTCCTATCTGAATAATGAAGTCCAACGCAGTGAAACGAAATAATCAAGCTTTAATATACAAATAACTTTAACTAATAAAACTACAAGAGCAGATGTAAGCAGGTCTGTCCAGTTCCACAGCCTCTCCAAGACTGCCACTAAATACTGGAACCCGACGTCATGACATCATCACGTTCTCCGCGCCAACTGGGGGTCACGTGATCGGCGTCATGACGTCATCACGTGGAAATACAAGAAACTACACACAGCTTAAAGGTGCAGTCCTCAACTGCACTACAGAGTAGTTAAAGGAATGATTATTGTTCAGTGTCTCTTGGTGGCTCCGCCACAGTATAAAAGTAACCATTTCACAGCCGTTCACTTTCCAATGTCAGAAGCTGGAGCCTTCAGGATTTGGAAGGTACTTTTGAGCTGTATGCAGTTTAGAGGTGTTTGGAGTAAACCCTCTATCCGCTGTCACCTCCTTGGAGCAAGCTCTCTCACCATAGACAGATCGCTTCTGTCATCTCAACTTGAGCTGCCATCTATTCCAGCAACATCAGCGCCCTTGAAAAATTCTCACCTTGGTCCTCAGAATCACACCACGATCAGCCTCAACACCAACATCGCCGGGCACACCAGCATCACCAGGCACACCAGCAGCACCAAAAACAACACCAACCTTCTCCACAATCACCTGATGCTACAAGAACACAGGGCATCAGCACCCAAGAGGCCAGCTATGGCCTCACCATGGCCAGATTTACTGCACTTGATGCTGTACACCCTGGCGGCCAAATGATGCGCCAGGTTGGCACCACCCCACACCAGCACCATAAAACATCCCTACAATGTCCAAGCCATTCCTTTCACACTCATCATCATTGGGCTAGGAGCTGGGGCCGGGGGGGGGGGGGGCGGGGATTATGTCTCACCATTCACTGAAACTCACTAAGTCACTTCCAAAGGTGCACACAAATCTGTCCAAGAACGCAAAGTGTTGAAAATAAAGGTTTCATTGTTTGACAACACATGAACAGAAACTTTACATGAACATTGCATACAACACCCAAGTGCCTACCCTTGTGTGTTGTTATGATTGGACAAGGATGAGGGTGAGTGTGAGGGGTGGATAGTGAGATGGGGAAGTGATAATGTAGATAGAGAGGGATGGGTGGAGGTGCAAGGTAAGTTGGTGTGAGTAAGGATGTGCAGGAGTAGGGTAGGGAAGGCAGAGTGATGGGGATGTGATGAGTGGCGCAGCAGGATGAGGTTGAGTGTGGCTTGGCAGTAACGTTTCATGATCTACTGAGATCATTGAAAGGTTTACGCCACTGTAGCCAGGTCATCCTGACAACATCTCTGCTTGTGCCCTCCTATGCAATGTGCAACCAGGCTGCGTTGGTGTCCTGGGGAGGTGTCTTCCGCCCATGGGAAGGGAAGAGAACCTCCCTGCGTGGTGTGACTCCCTCATATGGAGGGAGTCATGGGAGAGCCTAGGTGTAGACCTGCACCTTTGTGCAGTGCTTGTCAATGTTTGCAGCACCTCAATGCTGTAGAACACTGACAGTACAACTGTCAAAATGAATGTGGAAATGGTCCCTTTAAGGAAACCAGCTGATGACACGTCATCAAATGACATCATCAACCCACTTCCTATTAAGTGGCTGGGAACCTCGCAGGGCGGGCTTAACAAGCCCCATCAACAGAAAATCATGTTGGAGGCCGGGATCTAGACAGATGCAGGGTCCCCACACGCCACAGACATCACCTGCCATGGACCTGCCGAGGTTGGAAAAATTCAGCCCTAAGTGTGGGCAAATATGTCAGGTTCAAACAGAAAATGTTGGTAAATTTTTGTCAGATGTCATTACCTACTGGCAACAATCATAAAATCTTGGAATTTTACAACACAAAAACAGGCCACACAGCTCAACAGTTTTGGGGTCATGTTTATCTCCACAAGCCACCTCATTCAATTTCACTCTCCTGAATGCTACCCATCTCCTTTAACATTCCTCCTCTTCATGAAACTATTGAATTTAAAAAAAAAATGTATGAACTCTGCTTCAACAATGGTTTGTGGCAGAGAATCCCAACTTCTAACCACCCTCTGTGTAGCATCTCATTTAATCCTAACCTCCCCTTTCAAATGTAGAAGCATTTTCCAGCTGGCAATTAAATGCAGGAGTAGAAGTTGTGGGTGAGGGTTGCAAAATTACGGTGAATTCCAAAGTGAACACAATTAACAATTTACGAAAAAAAAACAATTAACAATTTCCCCTGCGTGCCTACACGTGCCTTTTTTTCCAAAACTTTTTTTTTACTCTAATGCTACTTTTAGATGCCACCTGAGGGCTCAGGACGACAGGAGGTGGATGACTCCTCATGCTCTAGAAAAAGCTCATGGACTAAGGTGGCCGTTTTCTTGTGGCAACTTGCTCCTGGCAAGGAGCCGCTACTGACTGCATCTCTGGAACTTGTTCCTGAGCAGCCTGGTGTTGCCTCCCCTGTTCCACTGGCATGGCTTCTCTGAGTGGGACAGCTGAAAACTCATCCTGAGAGATGGCAGTATCAGACAGGTGGACCCCTACCATCCCCATTCCACTTGTCCCTGGATCTGTGGCCTCAGTGATCAACAGGATTGTTGGTCTAATGGGTGCTATCAGATCTTAAAAGTCCTGAGGCACAATGGCTGCTACGGTCTGGAAGTTGCTGCACACACTGCGCTCTATTCTTTCTCCTACTGCCACTAGAGCTGACACCAACTAGTCCCTGGCTACTTCTTAGCTGGGGGTCTGCTGTAGATTCCAATGAATCTGCCACTTGTCCCATTGGTTCTGCAATGAAAACAAAGCTTCCATGATGTTGCCACAAAGGGCCACAGTAGACTTGACGGTCACAACTATAAGTTACCACACATCTACAGAGATTGACTTCGTAGCCTGCACATAGGTGTAATGTTCCATGAACATCCTTCTTTTCAGTTCTGGGTCCCACAACTCTGAAGCCATTGCCAGCCTTCTCCTCAGCCTCAGATAGAAAGGTGGCACAATCCTCATGCACTCCCCACTTTTCCAGCTCCCTGGTGCTCTGTGTATCACCCAGTGCCATATCATCACTACCACTATCGAATTTCCCCCAGGTGAAAGTATCTGAGCTGGTGCCTACAAGTGAGGAGGAAAGTGCTGCAGCTGGTGGGTTCGAGTTAGTTGTAGCAGAGGAACACGAGGCACACAGGGACTTCTGGGTGGCCTGGTCCTCATCATCTTAATCGACCAGGAGAAATCTCCTTCCTGCTGCTTTTCCCCCTCTTTCTCATCATCACCATCTTCCTTCTCCTTTGCCTTCCCCTCTTGCCGTGGTGCAAAGGAAGGCAGAAGTGAAGAATGGGTGAACATTACCCACGTGGGACTAAGGAGTCATAGAAGTGGGTGGAAGCTTGTGTCCATGTGGAGCTTCACAGGGATGCCAGGGCGACTGTGTAGGTGTTCAGTTATTAACTTGGTGCCAGTAATATGCCACTCCCCATGCCATTTCCCATGGCAAGAGTAAAGTACCTCCCCACAAGCTTCTTTGCCTTAAGAAGCTCTTAGGATGTGGGAGGGTTAAAAGATCTAGATACCCCTCCAATTACCAGCCACAAGAAGATAGAATTCATGAGCAGTTGAGCAGTGTGCAGCAAGTGGCATAAGAGAGCTGAAGTCAGAGATGTGGGGGCATGAGCCTGTTAAAGTGTAGGAATGAGCTTTTGTGCAATTAAGTCATTGCTGTTAGGGAAGTTGAGATCTATAATGCAAAATCCAGAGTGCACTGTGAAAGGTTAGTTGTGCAAGTGTTGTTTTAAGAGGGTGACAAGTATGCTGGTGCCCAGGGTGGGCAAAGAAGAAAAGGAAGAGTATCCAGTGTGTTACATTGCTTGCCCTAGTGAATTCCTTTCAGCAATGGTCTGTAGACTTGGAGGTGGGGATTTGGCAGTCAGTGCCAGTGTCAACTTCCACCAGATGGTATGAGAGATATTCCTGGCTGGCTTGCTGGCAATGGACACCCAGGAGTCTGTGTCTCCTGACTTCAATTTTCTCTAGGAGGGCTTGGAGGTGTTTTGTAATCCTGTTGGTGTTTTTCCCCACTCAGTGCCATACCCAGCTGCCTTATTTGGCTGCTTAGTGCTGGAGATCCTGATATAGATACAAGTTTTGAAAAGTATGACGAAGTGGTTAATCATATATTCAGTGAGGTTATCCGAGCATCAAATAAGTGAGCCAAGCACTGTTCCTTCCTTAACTTGTGGTTCCCCCAGTCTGAAGTAACATAGTAACAGTTTCAGGTAGGGTCCATCTAATCCACCTCTCCACAGTAATCCCTTGGTGCATTTCTAATGAACCCAAATCCCATTTGATGACCAGAACCTATCTTAATCCTTCTTGAAACCCATTAAGGTTACTTGTTCTAGCACTTGTGCCAGTAATCTGTTCCACATACTTACCACCCTATGCAGACTGAGCTGTCTTTATAAAGGCTGCAATCCAGTTTCCATGCACTCAAGCTAATTACACCCTTTTTACACGGATCTATGTCGAGGACTACTCTAATGGAAAATAACAACAGAAAATGCTGGAAAAACTCAGCGGGTCAGGCAACATCCGTGGAGAGAAATTAGAGTCAACGTTTCGGGTCGAAACCCTTTTTTAAAACTGGAAAGGAAATAAAATAGATCGAAGGCAGGGTTGCGATAGAACAAAAGAAGTAAAGAGGTATACAAATGAACAAGGTTGAAGAGCCAAACGGAGATCCCGTCAAAGAGAAGAGCAGAACTTCTTCAAGGTAGGCATTTCTAGAGGAGGTGTGGCAGTACGATAGCAAAACACTGCAGATGCTGGAAATCCGAAATAACAACAGAAAATGCTGGAAAAACTCAGCAGGTCAGGCAACATCCGTGGAGAGAAATTAGAGTCAACGTTTCGGGTCGAACCCTTTTTCAAAACTGGAAAGGAAATAAAATAGATCGAAGGCAGGGCTACGATAGAACAAAAGAAGTAAAGAGGTATGTGTTGTGTCTGTGTATAATAAGACAAAGACTGCAGGAGAATGGTACAACAGCTGTTTACTCAACGTGGCTCACAGTTGAACTGATCTGTACAGATTACTACTCAGGGCTATATACAGGTGTGGTCACTGCCGGTACTGCAGTATACATGAGCTGTAAAACATAGTTCCCCCCCTTAAAGGTATATACATTACAATTCCTCCCCTTTTAGATTAACAGTACCATAACACTCATTTAACAATTAAATATCAAACTAATTACAATTAACACTTTTAACATGCAACATTAGCTGAAAATAGTCTATTTATATATTCAGTCTTTGGGGAGGCTTCCTGATCCTTTCTGGATAGCGCCTTTCCCGAGTGTCTTGCTCTTGGTGCGGAGGCGATTCTGGCCCCCTGTCGTCGGTTGGTTCATCAGCTTCCAATGCTACTGTTTCTGGGGTAGATGCGACCTGTACATCGGGTTCATCACCAGGTACGTATGGGCGAGGCATGGGGTTGACTTGTTCCTGTGACTCTAGGATCTGGTCAGCATGGCTTCTCACGATGCTCTCCCCAACATCCACTGTGTACATTAGTGGGCCCTGCCGTGTGCATATCGTTCCTGGTTGCCATTTTTCTGTTCGGTAGTTGCGGGCCAAGACTGGTTGCCCTACATTGAAGCTCCTTGTTGGCTTCTCATGGATGTGCTGGAATTGCTTACTCTCAACATCTCTTCGCACGTTTGGTCTGAGCAAATCCAGGCGAGATCTTAACCTTCGGTTAAAGAACATCATGGCTGGGGCCTGGTTGGTGACTGCATGTGTCGCATTCCGGTAGGCGAACAGGAAATTGTCCACCTTGTGCTGCAGCGGAATGTTATCATTGTACATAGCCTTTATTGCCTTCTTAAAGGTTTGTACGAACCTCTCAGCCAATCCATTTGTGGCTGGATGATACGGGGCGGATGTGTAATGCCTTACCCCATTCTTTTTCAAGAACCTCCGGAATTCTTCGGACACAAACTGTGGTCCGTTGTCGGAGCAAATCTGTTCTGGCAAGCCATTCCTGGCAAAAATGGTCCGTAGGACTGCAATAGTTTTCTCTGTGGTGGTGGAGGACATTTTGATGACCTCAGGCCATTTCGAGTGCGCATCCACGGCTATTAAAAACATTGAGTCCATGAATGGACCAGCAAAATCAATATGCACCCGTTGCCATGGAGATGAGGGCCACTCCCATGGGTGTAGAGGGGCCTGTGGTGGTGCATTTTAGACTTTCTGACATCCTGAGCAGCTCTTGGTCAGGTCCTCGATTTGTTTATCGATTCCCGGCCACCACACATAAGCCCTGGCTAGGCTTTTCATTTTTACCCCTCCCAGATGACCCTCATGAAGCTCATTGAGCACTCTATCCCTTAACTTGGGTGGAATTACCACTCGGGATCCACACATCAAGGTCCCCCGGAACACTGACAGCTGTTCTCTCCTTGTCGAGAATGCTGGCAACAGTGAGTCGCCATGTGCTGGCCATTCCGTCACCGTCAAATCATATACCCGAGACAGTGTCGGGTCATTTCAGGTTTCCTTTTCGATACAAGCGTTAGTTACTGGTAGGTATTCAACTATAGTCGAATGGAATATTTCGACAGGATCCACTGCTGGTGCTTCCTCTGCAGTAGGCAGTGGCAGGCGTGATAGCCCATCAGCATTTCCATGCTGTTTCGTGCCCTTATATTCAATCTCATAGTGGTGCGCCCCTAGAAAAAGTGACCATCTTTGTAGTCGTTGAGCAGTCATCACCGGAACGCCCTTCTTCGGATTAAAAATGGAGACAAGAGGCTGGTGATCAGTCAGCAAGGTGAATTTTTGCCCGTGCAGATAGTGATTGAACTTTTTCACTCCCCACACTAGGCTGAGGGCCTCCCTGTCAATCTGGGCGTAGTTACGCTTGGCTGAGGTTAGTGATCGTGACGCAAAGGCTATTGTCCTCTCTGAGCCGTCCGAGAATTTGTGCGACAGCACCGCTCCAATGCCGTAGGGTGACGCATCACATGCCAACCGAATTGGTAATGCTGGTTTGTAATGGGCCAATACCTCTTTCGATGTGATTAGTGTTTTGCTCTTCTGGAAAGCTCGTCTACATTCATCACTCCACTTCCATGGCACCCCAGTTTGCAGTAGGGTGTTCAGTGGGTGTAGTATTGTAGACAAATTTGGCAAGAACTTATGGTAGTAGTTTACCAGCCCGAGGAACGACCTCAGTTGTGACACATTTTCCGGTGCTGGAGCCTTGACTACTGCCTCAATCTTCTCTGGGGACTTATGTAACCCCTCTTTATCGATAACGTGGCCACAATACGAGATCTGTTTTCTAAAAAACTCGCATTTGGGGCGGTTAGCTCGGAGCCCATATTCCTGCAATCTAGTGAGCACCTGCTCCAGGTTGGCAAGGTGATCACTGTCATTTTTGCCCGTGACCAGGATGTCGTCCAAATAACACTGGGTCCCTGGGATCCCTTGCAGGACTTGTTCCATTGCCCTCTGCCAAATAGCCGGAGCTGATGCTACCCCGAATACCAGCCAGTTGTATTGGTAGAGATCTTTATGGGTGTTGATTGTGAGGTATTTTTTTGATGCTTCTTCTACCTCCATTTGCAGATACGCCTGGGCCAGATCAATCTTAGTGAAGCGTTTCCCTCCAGATAGCGAGGCGAAAATATCTTCAATCCGCGGAAGTGGATATTGTACGGTGTGAAGGACCGGGTTCACTGTTACCTTAAAGTCCCCACAGATGCGAACCTTCCTTGGTTCCCCAGGCGTGCTGCTCAATGACTTTTTCATCACAGGGACGATGGGTGTAGCCCACTCGCTCCAGTCTACCTTGGACAGTACACCTGAACTTTCCAGACTCTCCAGCTGTGCTTCGACGGCTGGGCGGATCGCATAAGGTACCGGTCTGGCCTTAAAAAATTTTGGGCTTGCGTTTTCTTCAATTTTAATCGTCGCTGTCATGCCTTTTAGTGTTCCGAGTCCTTGCTGGAACACTTCTTTCGCGTCAGTTAGGATCTTTGACAGTCGCCCAGGTGTGACGTCATCATCCTTTTTGTCAGCCACAGTCAGTGCCTGTATGGAATGCCAATCCAGTTGTATTTTCCGGATCCATTCACGTCCCAGTAATGGTGGTCCTCCATCTTGCAATACATACAGGTCTAGTTTTGGTGTTTCCTTACCGTTATATATAACGGTCACCCTTATTTTTCCTTTGGGGTAGACTTTTTGCCCCGTGTACGT
The DNA here is from genome assembly GCF_052327205.1 of Somniosus microcephalus. Classification (NCBI taxonomy): domain Eukaryota; kingdom Metazoa; phylum Chordata; class Chondrichthyes; order Squaliformes; family Somniosidae; genus Somniosus; species Somniosus microcephalus. The sequence goes on along the minus strand of NC_140999.1, from coordinate 171,978,355 downwards.
CTTCAAAATAATTTTTGTGTCTCTCAAGGGTATGTGTGAGAATAGCCGCTCATAGTCCCGTCGGTTTATGACTGTTAGGGCTCATCCTGTGTCCAATTCCATCTTTACCTGGACTCCTGCTATCTTGAGAGTGACCCAAATGGTTCGGTGATCCTCCATTGTGATCACATTATGTAGTTTCAGACAACTCAGTTCCCTGCTTTCGGAGTCGTTATCACTCTTTTGTTTGTCTGAACTATTCTCCGTCATCTTATATACCTTCTTGTACTTTTCTTTGGAAAGTTTCTTATTGCTGGTTTTCTTTCCCGACCTGCAGACTCGTGCTATGTGTCTTACTTTTCCACACTGTCTGCACACTTTGTCTTTGAACCAGCAATCATTCTGATCGTGTGTTGTTCTGCCGCAGCGATAGCACTTCTCTGTTCTATATGACATTTCGTTTGTGCCATATTCTTGCGGTCTCTGTTGTATCTCTGCAGCGCCCCGTGCTGCTGCTTCATATGATACCGCAATGCTGAAAGCCTTTTCCAGCGTAAGGTCCTTTTCAGATAAAAGCCGTTTCTGGGTTCCTTCACTTTGAAGCCCACACACAAACTTGTCCCTTAAGGTATCTGCCAGTCCCGCTCCAAACTGGCAGTGTTTCGATAGTTTGCGCAGTTCTGTTAAATAATCAGCATTGCTTTCATCCTTATGCTGGTTCTGTTTGTGAAACTTGAATCTTTCTGCTATCAGCAGCGGTGTGGGGTTTAAATGTTCCTGTAGTATCATTACTATGTCTTCAAAACTCTTTTCCATTGGCTTCATTGGGGTTACTAGATTTCGTAATAAACCATACGTCTTTGCACCCATTAAATTTAACAATACCAACGCTTTCTTGTCATCTGACACCTCATTTGCCTTGCAGTATACCTCTATTCGTTCGACATATGTAGTCCAATCTTCGACTTCATTGTCAAATGCGGTGATACTGCCACTCTTCGGCATTTTGGGTGTGGTTTAAAATGGTGTCTCCCAATGGCTTAAAATGGCGTCTCCCACGCTTTCCTTCCTCCCCCGCTGCTGCCAACGCCGCTCCCAGCAGTTCTCGTGGCAATGGCGGCGCCCTGTAAGTTTCGCGCGCTTCTCCTGCGCTGCTGCCAACGCCACTCTCGGCGGTCCTTGTGGCAATGGCGGTGCCTCGCGGGTTTCTGCGCATCTCTCTCTCCCTCTCTTCGACGCTGCTCGGCCCCTGAACACCGGCTGCGCCCTTTGCGCTCTGCCCTCTCTCTCTCTCCCCCGTCGACACTGCTCGGCCCTTTGCTGTGCCGCTTGGTCGGGCTCTAGCCCGCCGCTGTCCAGGAAGGGTCTGCGCACTACCTGTTGCCAGCCCGTTTCGCTGGACCACCTCGGCTGGAAAGCCAAGCCTGGCTCTCGACAGCCTCCCCCACAATTCTCGAGTCTCTGCTGGATGACTGGGCGGTTGCCCGTGGTCGACACCTGAGTCTCTGGCCTTGACCTCCAATCCACTGATCTCCAAGAACGAATCCCCGGGAGGTGATGCAGAGTTGCAGGTGGGTTCGAACTTGCCTTGTCGCCAATGTTGTGTCTGTGTATAATAAGACACAGACTGCAGGAGAACGGTACAACAGGTGTTTACTCAACGTGGCTCACACGGGAACTGATCTGTACAGATTACTACTCAGTGCTATATACAGGTGTGGTCACTGCCGGTACTGCAGTATACATGAGCTGTAAAAGATAGTTCCCCCCTTAAAGGTATATACATTACAGTATGTAAATGAGCTGACCAGGAAACCTTTGTGTAACGATCTCTCCAGACTACTGGCAGGCACAAATCTTTCTTCATTGGTGTAACAGTAGACAACTCACCACATGGAACATCGGAGCCTATCTGTCAAAACAAGTACATTTCCTGTTACATAGTACTGTATCAGCAAACTCATATTGTATAGAACTTTTAATGGTGTTACAAAACAGCATTGGGTAGTTTTGCTGCATTAACTAGTGAAAAAACTTGTAAACTTATTAATTTAACTTTGGTGCAAAATGTGTCCATGGTCTTTAAGATAGTTGCTGTGTTTAAAAAAAAAGTCAGACCAAAATAAAGCAGATAAGTTGAGTTACCAGTCTGTACACGGATGAAAGATAGATCCTTGATCAATTGACCTGAATCATTTTTATATATTATGTTGGTATGAAATCTGAAAAATAGCCCCAGTGATTTTCATAGTCCTGTTTGGTGCATTCTTGTGCAGATCCTGAGAGCTTCACCCCAACGTAATGGCATTGAGGATCCGGTCAGTTTAGTAATCCTGCAGGCTTGAGGTAACACCTCCCCTCCTGCTGCTGAGGAACATTAAGGGATAAGAAAGAAATTGTGGGAAAGGCTGCTGTCACCTCTTAAAGCTTACACAAAGGGCACAAGGTCAGCATGCTTTTGTGTCTTAATAGTAACTATCTGTATAGTGATTGACAGAATGGGACATTGTGCAAGATGAAAGGGGGCAGCCAACATTCTGATTTTCAGGTGTTTATCAAAGTGTTCCCAATACAGTTATTTCAAGAAGCGAAAGGATACAATATATAATTAGGTTGAATACAAATTAGGAATCCCTAAAATTTCCGAATTTCAAGTCAGACTGTTGGAATCCCTTAACCTTGCAAGTAATCTCAGGATTACAGTGTATAAAAGGTTAATGTTTCATGTAAGCTCATTACTTTAACAGATGTATCAGAAAGCTCATTTAACATAATAACAGCTCCAAGATTAAAAACACCACATATTTGCCGATTATACATATCTTACTGTAATAATTAATCTTCACATTCAGTCATCAAATCAACTCCTGGTTGACTACCAAGGAAACATGTCACCAAATAAGTGAGAAAGAATGCAAAATATTTGCCCCAGAAATAGGTTTATATTTCCATTTGTACAATGCTGCCTAAGTTCAGATAATGCTTCCCAAGTGCCGACATAGCGCATGGTAAATTATGAGACCCTTGCACATTCCAGGAATTCCTAAACGTTGAGGATTTATTCACTGTTTACAACAATACTCATCTAGTTTAGAAGATGCATGTCCTAACTAGATACAAATTAAAATTCTCAGAAAAAAACCTTGAAAGCACAGATGCATTCCCTGGCCTTTCAACTTGACACTTCTTTACAAAATAATTAACAACCAGATGAATTTGTACTGTGCCTTTAATGTAGAAAAACATCCCGAGCTGCTGCACAATGGCTGGAGTCAAAACAGACGCCAAGCCACAGAATGAGAAATTAGGAGGGTGGTCTAACGTTTGGTCAAAGAAGTGGGTTTTAAGGAGGGTAGTAGAAGGAGAAATGGTGGGTAAAGAGGCAAGTGGTTTAAGGAGGGAATTCCACAGTGTGGGATCTAGGCGACTGAAGGCAGAACAGCGAATGGTGAGCTGAAGGGAAGCACATGAGACCAGAATTACAGGGGTGGGGGTTTGACCCATATAATTATTTTGGGCTGAACAATAAAGTTGTGGAGAACACTATATTGCAGTTCAATGCACATGCATTTTGCACTAATAAGTCTTGGATATGAGGTAAGGTTGCCACCTTTTGCCAAGTCCAAAGTTGAGCAGGAGGCAGGACTGGGGCAAGGTGAGGTGGAATAATGGTTTCAGTGTTGAGATACCGCGGCAAACGTGGGAGTCGAGACAGAGCTATTGAAAACACAACTGCTTTATTCTGACCACATGGCAAACAGGAACTAGAAAAGCCCGCACATCCACTTAAATACTTCCCAGACAGGAAGTGCTCCCGGCAGCCTGTCCCTGTGGGAAACAAGTTGCTGGAGGAAAGGGCCCCCGGCTGGGGGCTTCTGCTTAGACTGTCTGTGCTGCCGTGAGCGGATTATGTCCAGTGGTGGCGTGTCGCCACAGAGCTCCCCCCAGAATCCGCTTAGGATGAGTGGACAAGTCGTGACGGTGGTCTAATGGTTCTGCCACAGCGGCTCTGAGTGGTCGCCGGTCTGGTTGGTTGGGTCGGGCGGTTCGCCGCCAGCTGTGCTGGCTTGCCGGGGGGATGGCCTCTGGCTGGAGGCTGGGCCACGGGGACCTGTTCCCCTGGTTCTGTGTGTGCTGGTTTGAGCCGGTCGATGGAGACTGTCTCAACCCTGTCGCCGAGTCGCAGCTTGAATACCTTGTCCCCGGTTTGTAGTACCTCGTACAGACCATCGTACGGGGGTCGCAGGGGCCCGCGGTGCGCGTCGTGTCGCACGAAGACGAAGCGCGCCTGCTGTAAATTTGGCAGGACGTGAGGTGCGAGTTCGCCGTGTCGGTTGACCGGAAGTGGGGCGAACTGCTGAGCGGAAGAGAAAGAGTCGAGCCGCTGCTGTTCGGCCGACCAAGACTTGGTAGGCTCCGGAAGGAATTCGCCTGGGACGCGCAGCGGTTGTCCGTAGACTAACTCCGCTGCCGAGGACTGGAGGTCTTCCTTGACCGCGGTGCGTAGGCCGAGTAGCACCCACGGTAGGCGGTCAGTCCAGGTACTGTCCTGCAGGCCGGCGCAGAGTGAGGCCTTGAGTGACCTGTGGAAGCGTTCACAAAGTCCGTTGGCCTGCGGGTGGTACGCCGTGGTGCGGTGGAGCGTCACCCCGAGGTTGCGTGCTGTGGCCGTCCAGAGTTCGGAGGTGAACTGGGCGCCTCTGTCGGAGGTTATGTCGGCCGGTACGCCGAACCTCGCAACCCAGGTGTTAACGAATGCCCTGGCGATGTCGGCTGTGGTGGTGGAGGTCAGCGGCACTGCCTCAGGCCAGCGTGTGTAGCGGTCGACCATCGTGAGGAGATAAGTTTGGCCTTGCGATGGCGGCAAGGGACCGACGATGTCGACGTGTACGTGGTCGAAGCGGCAGCTGGGTACCTCGAAGTCTCCCAGGGGTGCTTTGGTGTGCAGCTGTACCTTAGCCCGTTGGCAGGCGAGGCAGGAGGTGGCCCAAGTCCGAACATCTCTGCTAAGGCCGCGCCAGATGAAGCGCTTGGAGAGGAGTTTGACGGATGCGCGGGAACCCGGGTGAGAGAGCCCGTGGAGCGCGTCGAAGACGCGGCGGCGCCAGGTCTCAGGGACGACCGGCCTGGGTTGGCCAAGTGAGACATCGCACGTGACTGCCGTGGCTTCGGGCCCGTGCGCGACCTTGGCTAGGCATAGCCCTGGCAGGCTGGTAGCCGCCGAGAGGAGGTCTGGGTCCATGAGCTGGGCCGCTGCTAGTTGTGCGTAGTCGACCGCGAGGTGATTCGCACAGACGGCGGGACGGGAAAGGCAGTCGGCGACCACATTGTCTCTACCGGAGACGTGCTGAATGTCCGTAGTAAACTCGGAGACGGCCGCGAGCTGGCGTTGCTGCCTAGCGGACCAGGGTTCGGTGTGCTTGGCCATCGCGTATGTGAGTGGCTTGTGGTCCACATACGCGGTGAAGGGGCGGCCTTCCAGGAGGAACCTGAAATGGCGGACCGACAGGTGGAGTGCGAGAAGCTCGCGGTCGAAAGTGGAGTATTTGACCTCCGGGGGGCGCAGTTGGCAGCTGTAGAAGGCAAGTGGCTGCCACGCGCCATTGACCCACTGCTCGAACACGGCCCCGACCGCGTGGTCGGAGGCGTCGGTGGTGAGCGCGACCCGGGCATCGGCCCTCGGGTGCGCGAGCAGAGTGGCGTCGGCGAGCGCGTTTTTGGTGGCGTCGAAGGCGGCTGCCGTGTCAGTGGTCCAGGCTACGTCCATCTTGCCGGATTTTCCTCGGAGGGAGTCGTATAGGGGCTTCATAAGGGCTGCGGCTCTGGGGATGAACCTGTTGTAGAAGTTCACCATCCCGAGGAACTCCTGGAGGCCCTTGATGGTTGTGGGGCGGGGGAATTGCTGGACGGCCTGCACCTTGTTGGGCAGGGGGACGGCCCCAGCAGGGGTGATGTGGTGACCGAGAAAATCGATCTCGGTTAGGCCGAATTGGCACTTCGCCGGGCTGAGGATGAGCCCGTGTTGTGCTAGGCGCCCGAACAGGATGCGAAGGTGTTCGAGGTGTTCCTGTTTGGAGGAGCTGGCCACGAGAATGTCGTCTAGATAGACGAATAGGAAGTTCAGGTCCCGGAGGACTGAGTCCATAAGGCGCTGGAAAGCCTGTGCTGCATTCTTGAGGCCGAAGGGCATCCTCAGGAACTCGAACAGGCCGAATGGGGTGATGACGGCCGTTTTGGGGATGTCTGCGGGGTGTACAGGGACTTGGTGGTAACCGCGCACCAGGTCGACTTTGGAAAAGACGGTTCGTCCGGCCAGTCGGGCCGAGAAGTCCTGGATGTGTGGCACCGGGTACCGATCGGGGGTGGTGGCGTCGTTGAGGCGGCGGTAGTCCCCGCAAGGGCGCCAGCCTCCGCCGGGCTTGGGGGCGATGTGGAGGGGCGAGGCCCAAGGGCTGCTGGAGCGGCGGATGATGCCGAGTTGTTCCATGTTGGTAAACTCGGCCCGCGCGATTTCCAGCTTGGCCGGGTTGAGTCTGCGGGCGTGGGCAGAAACTGGGGGGCCGGTGGTGGGGATATAGTGTTCCACACCGTGCTTGGCGGCTTTGGCCGAAAAGGTCGGGTTAGTGAGGGCGGGAAACTCAGCTAGGAATGCCGAGTAGTCGTCCGTGGCTCTGGCGAGGCAGTAGGTCGTCGGGCCGGCCGAACGGGCCGGGGTAAAGGCGCCGGGGATGGGGGCCATAGTGTTGATGTCGACGAGGCGGTGCCTCGGAATGTTGACAAGGAGGCCGTGGGCGCGTAGGAAGTCGGCGCCAATGAGTGGGCAGAGGACCTTGGCTGTCAGGAACTCCCAGCGGTAGCGGCGGCCCGCGAGGTCGAGCGTGACCATGCGGGTGCCATATGTGCGGATTTCAGAGCCGTTGGCTGCAGCCAGTGTGATACCCCGTGTGCCGCGTTGGATCTCGAGGGCGGAGGCGGGGGTGATGCTGTGCTGGGCCCCTGTGTCGCACAGAAATCGGCGGTTGGTTCTGTCGTCAGTGACGTACAGTAGGGGCTCCTTCTGCCCCGCGGCCATCGCGGGGGCCGGTGCGGGGGGGGGTTTGAAGGAACACGGTGGCGTGCAGCGTTGAGCCCTAGCGCCAAAACGGGTGTGGTAGTAGCAGTGACCCGGAGTGGTAGGGCGGTCGGGCCTAGCGGCCCGGGAAGACCGCGTGGTCGTTGCCGTGAGGTCGGGCGCGACGTCGCGAGCGGCCTGTGCAGAGAGCAGCCGGTCGGCCTTTTCGGCTATCTCATTCAGGTCCGTGGAGTCAGACTCCACAAGGAGCGGGCGGATGCTGGCGGGGAGCTGCCGAATGAAAAGCGTGCGAAAAAGGGCGCCGGGATTTTTGTCGTCGGAGAGGGACAGCATGTGGGAAAGCAGGTCTGATGGTGAAGCATCACCAAGGCCGGGGAGGTCCAGGAGTTGGCAGTGGCGCTGGTAAGAGGACGTTTGAAATTTTTTAAGTAGCGCAGCCTTCAGATGCTCGTACTTGCCCTCCGTTGGTGGATTCTGCAGCGCTGCCCAAACCTTGGGGACTGTAGCGTAGGTGAGCGAGGCGACGAGGTAGTCGTACTTCGTGGCGTCGACTGTAATGCCTTTCAGCCGGAATCTGGACTCAGCTTGAACGAACCAGGCTTCGGCGAGGTTCTCCCAAAAGTCAGGTAATTTAACCGTGACTACGCTTGTATCCGCCATGCTAGCTTAGGATTCGTCCTGAGCATCGGGGTCACCAGTGTTGAGATACCGCGGCAAACGTGGGAGTCGAGACAGAGCTATTGAAAACACAACTGCTTTATTCTGACCACATGGCAAACAGGAACTAGAAAAGCCCGCACATCCACTTAAATACTTCCCAGACAGGAAGTGCTCCCGGCAGCCTGTCCCTGCGGGAAACAAGTTGCTGGAGGAAAGGGCCCCCGGCTGGGGGCTTCTGCTTAGACTGTCTGTGCCGCCGTGAGCGGATTATGTCCAGTGGTGGCGTGTCGCCACATCAGCATTAACTCTTATGTTTTTTGCTGCTGATGAAAATTCACCAATAATCCTAACTAATGTCTTCAAATCATAGGACACAGTGATTAGTGGAATAAACAAACTCCTCTGTTAAAAAAAATAAGACTTTAGGCATTCAGTTTACATATTAGAAATATTTTATAACCCTGCTTAAAAATTAGACTATTTTATGGGTTAAACCCAAGTTTGACATTTGGCAGTGACTGCAGGTGAAAAACAGGCAAGCCTGTCCATTTCACTACAGGACACTGTAGTAATATAGTATTAACATTTATTGACATATTTTACTTCAGTAGATATCAATGTTTCATATCAGTTTGAATATGTTAAATTAGAGACATTCCCTTAACAATATGATAGATTGAGGCAGACTGCATTAGCCAGGATTTCAAGATGAAGTTTCGTTAGCAGTGCCTGAATACCACCTTTTACAATGGCTTAGACCTTAATAAAGCTTTTTCCTTTTCAGTCAATCTTTGATTACAAAGAACCCTACAACAAATTCAAAATAAGAATATTATGGACACTACTTGTGCTGGTAATCAGTGGAGTCATATTGACAGTAAGAATGTGAAGTCTCTCTCTTCCTTTAAGTCGCTCCTTAAAATCTACCTCTTTGGCCAAGCTTTTGGTCAACTGCCCTAATATTGCCATGTGGCTCGGTGTCAAACTTTGCCTGATAACACTCCTGAAGTGCTTTGGGATGTTTTACCACATTAAAGGCGTTGTATACATGCAAGTTGTTGTCATTGATGAACTGCTCGAAGTCCTTGCATGTTCTTGTTGCAAGTCAAAGGAAACAGGGGAAGCAAAAAATGTCATAACGGCTAAAGCTAACTGTATCGGTTTGAACTTTGGCCTTCAGCAAGGAAAATGCCTCTTTCAGAAACCGAGCAAATGCAATTAGCACCTTTGCTACTTCTTTTCTTGATTTTTGAACAAAAGACCTTGTTGAATATTATCGAGCAATAAATCTTTTCAGAAACTTTCTCTTCAACAAAATGAAACGCCGAGAATAACATAAATGATGGAAGGAGGACAGCTATTGTATTCCATCCAACTTAATCCAGTATTTTCCATAATCGGGCTTGAGTGTAGCTATGATTTTTTCTAGTCTACCTCTAACGGTTCTGTTATTCTGAGTCTCATTGGCAATTCTTGGACTGAGGTTGTAAACCAATTGTCTGCAGCTTGCCAAAAATAATTACATTACGACAGAAACACTTGAGCCATCTGTTTTCAGTTTGAATCCACACGACACTAATTCATTGCAATGTGAATTAATAACCAGTATTCTGTGCATTGTGCCATAAGGATGTAGCAGTGCTGTGGTTTTATATTTCAGCTTGTCTCATCTGCTTTAAAATGAATGGAATTCAATAGGTTAAAGTTTTCCAGGAAGAGAGCTGCATTGAATACCAAGTTTCAGTTTGTCCTCTCCAGCCAATTCAAGACAAGTCAAGAAATATTGTGCAGGATGTAGCATCTTCTTGTTAAATCAATATAGATTTATCCTGGCTGCTACTAATCCTATCTGTCTATTTTGTCCTTACACATTTGGTTTAGTAAATGCATTCAGCTGCAAAATTGGAAAACAAAATGCATGAGGCATCAAATTATTTTCTCAAGATTAAGTGCAGCTGCTAACTGGCTCTGCACAATTCTTAAACAGAATATAATGGATTCATAGTTGGAACTGTTGGTGCTGTTCAAGACCATGTCAACCCCTTGACTCACTGAAAAGCTTAAGGGGAAAAATTGGGTATCGCCCATTTTGGGGCGCTAATATTGGCCGGGCGCAAAGCTTAGCGCCCGGCGCTAATTATCGCCTCCAATGGCAAAATTCGCCTCTATCGCCCCTGGAGGTGATTTGAGCGCTAAATCAAGCGCTACACACCTCTCTTAAGGTGCTAAGGTTGGGGAGCGAGGCACTACCTCAGAACGCTACCAAAGCTCAGGCGGTGTCAGTTGCCACGGAAGCCAGACAGACTGGCGCCATCCAGTTCTTAAAGAGGAGGGGCCATCTTGCTGGCCAGCCACACCCTGCTTATTGCAGCTTTGAGTCTCGGCCTGGAGAGACCTCTAAAGCAATTGTGTTGGAAGCACTAATGGATAGGCCCAGGGAAAGAGCGTGGCGCTTAGGAACCTCAAAAGTGGTGCTGAGGGCCAAAACACCTTAGGACAGTGTTAAATCTTTCCAGACATCTCTCTCCCTCTCAGCCTGCGTGTACCAAAAATGTTGCCGACAAGAAAAGGCAGGAAGTGCACGCCTTTAAACAGCGCTCCTCCAGCCCCTTCCCGATTTCAAAACGTTCCCCTCTACCTGTCGTTCCTAGCAGCAGGCGCTAAGGCAGGAGGTGCAACTCAATTTCCAGTCCGGGGTGCTGCACTCTCGACTAACGTCACGATCTGTGGGCGCAGGAGATCGTGGCGGTAGTGTTTAGCACCAGCGCCAAACGACTGGTCAATTTCGCGAGCGACAACAAAATCGCCGCACTCAGATGCTAAGCTCCTAGTGCCCTGTTAGCGCCCCCCCCAGGGCGCTAACAGGAGGCGCTAACCAACCAAATTTTTCCCCCTTAATGTTTAAATATTTTGTTTGCTAAATGTACATTTAATTGAAGTATACAAATGCAAACTTTAATATATACAATTAGCCAGTACATTTAACTTTGGGCCGGATATTCCGATCCCTACGGGTAGATACGTGCTGTGTATCCACCGGTAGGGACATTGGAAATGTCGGTTTCAGGCATGCACTGCGCATGCGCTGGAAACCGGCATTTCCGATCTGTCAAGAAAGCTCTCGACAGATCCTCCGGCTGCCCGGGAGAAGGGCCTCTGCGGGTGGAGAGTTCCGCTTTTTGGAGACCCTCCGCCCGCAGAAAACACTTAGGGGTAGATTTTCCCGAACCTGTCGGGAAGAAGGCGGTACTTCAGCTTTCGGGTTTTTGACCCGCCTCCATTGATGTCCGGCCAATCCACGCGATTTCCCCTTGATTGACCTTGTTGAGCCCACCCAGCGGGCTCAGCAGGCCAATTAAGGGCCACCCGGCAACAGGTGACGTCACAGACTGCAATTTCATCTGTCAAGAGTTCTTGGCAGATGAAATATCAGTGTTTCACAGCTGTTTGAAGCTGTGAAACACTGACATTCTGAGTTCTAACATGAGTCCTTCTGCACAGACTCAGTTAGAACTCTCAGCAGCACTCAAAGCTGAAGGCTGTCACTTTTCACAGATCACAGCCATTCAGCTTTAAGTGCCGGCTGAGTGATGGGCTCCCGACGGCTACAGGAAGAAAGGCTGTTAAGGTAAGTACAGGTAAGTAAAAGTTCTTTACACACTTTAGACACACCAAACACACTTACCTTTGCACTCATGCACCCATGACTCACCTGAACACTGACATCGCGACACCTCCAACTTCTTCAACCCGACGGCCCGCCTGCTCTAACCTGGCGTGGTTTGGAGCCGTCGGGAATCCCACACGACACCCCTCAAAATAGGGATTAGGCTAAAAACTGCCTGTTAACTACCTGTTAACAGGCAGTTAATTGGCACTAATCCCTTCCCGCCTGGTTTCGGCGGAGCCCAGTGCGGGGCGGGTACCCACCGCCCCTGAAAGTTGCGTGGAGCGGGGTTTTGGGCGGGATGGTGTCGGGACCGCCAAATTCGGGATTTTCCCACCCCACACGCTTGAAACTCCGCCTGACGGCCCCAGGAAAATCTAGCCCTTACAATTCTTGCGCCTGCTTTTACCAGGATAAGAGTTGAAAAAAGTTTTTTTTTAAAAATCCACTGATTTATCATTTAAAAATACTTTTAAAAAAGGTAAGTTGATTTTTAGCCCCGTTAAAAACTTTAATTATTTATTTCAAGTCATTTTAAAAATGTGATTTAACAAAAAAATTTATTTGAAGTTTTACTATGTTTTGGGGGTGATTTCCATTCATATATTTGACAGGTGATCCCAGGGACGCTGTGAACTACCTGCGCCTCTGGGATACGTGGGCACTGCGCACCGGCAGTTTGGAGAGGCCCAGCAGCGGAACTGTGTGCCTCCCGGGAGCCCTCAGGTAAGGGCGCAGATTTTTCCAGATCGCAGCCCTCCGCCCGCGGGAGGCCTGCGATCGGAATATCTGGGCCATGATTTTTTTTTTAAATGACAGAAGTACAGCAAAGGGGGACATTTAAGTACTGCCTTACCACATTAGTCAGAAACATCTAAATTACTTTGAAAGAGTGGGGGGGGGAAATATTAACCCTACCTGCCCAGTGGAAGCCGGGCAGGTGGGCAGCTAAAATGCCCCGGGTTACTTAACCGCCGGAAAGCCACCGGGATCACAGCATGTCCGATTTTAACCTGCTGTTCTAAGCAGGCAGCAAATGTACCCACCTGAAGCCGGCGGCATCCTTCTTTAAGTATGGTAATCGGGGTCCAATGACGTCAATCATAGGCTCGTGTGTTAATCTGCCTCTAATTGTAGTTGTTGTGGGTCCAGTCCCCAGAGCTTATTTTTGTGGAGTTATCTGTAATTCAATTCTCATAAAAGTTAATTCCGACAAATACTGCAGGAGGGGCTCATTGTGCTCACTGAGCTTCTAAGAATGGGCCCAGGCTGATTGTTCCTTTTCCTGTTCTAGGTGGAGGCTGAACATTACTCGTTCTGATTGTTTTGCATCCCACGTGTCCCAGCCACATGTTAGTATTGCGAGGGGAGGCGGGTAGCACTTCACCATGGGGAGGGGAGGAATGCAACTTCGAGTAACAAAAGTTGTGTTAGCCTGCTTATTGCGGGAGGCTTGGCTTTCCAGTGAATATGGCTACCAAGCACCAAGCTGGGTTCTCTGGGATTGCAAGACTGGTCATGGTCCGAGTGGTTTCCCAGATTGCTATCCAGAATAGCTGGATGGGGGAGGCATGCTCAGAATATGCGAAGGAGGGTGCCCTTTAGCCATAGCCCCTCCAGTAGTCATCTGGTGCAAAGGGAGAGAGTTTGTGCAGCTTATCTGTGCATATGCGATGCATGGCCTTGAGTTGGTCTTCATACATTTTGCTGCAGGTGATGGTAGTGTATAGAATCTAATTCTGCCAATTTTCCTTTAAAGGAAAATTTGGGTGGTTTCTATAATGGGCATCCAACTTGTATTACCAGTTTTATGGTCCAGTGGTAAGTTAGAAGTTACCACCCATTTCTCTTGTTATTCCTCCTCCCTTAATGCTCATCTCAGACTTCTTATCCCATCTTTGGCCGTGGAGGTTGAGCATGGTGAATGGTGTGGAGATGCATCCACAAAAGGCTGTTGGAAAGTAAAGGAAGAGTCCCAAGGGTTGGCTGATGCGGAGGTTGGCAAAGTATTGCAGGATTCTGGAGGTAGTGCCTCATCTGGAGGTATCAATATCAATCATGCTGATAGAGGTGGTGTTGCTAACTATGTGGTGGAAGGGCATTGTCTGGAGGAGCAAACTGTAGCTATCCCCTGCCCGGCTCTGAATCCACCGGACAGGAGTCGTCCTGGGAACTCCCCATTGCACCATGCTCAAGAGAGTATTGTTAGATTTGCTGGGATCTTTGATTCCTTTTGAAGATAAAAAAAATGGTAAGATGTGCACAGGGGTTGGAGGCAGGTCCTAGTTTCCATTTCCAGCCATAGGCTTTTCTGGGAGGCTAGAGACCAGACTACAATCGCTTAGGAAGCTGAGTCCTTCCTCTTGGTTTAGAAACTGAAAGATTGATTTTGCACATTTTGTAAGGTGCTGATAGCCATGCTGGGTGGGGCAAGAGGCATAGATGTAATGCATGAATTCTATCCAATATTGGAGTGCTGACAGTTCTGTAACAGCTGGAATTCTTCTTCTTCTTAGGCAGTCCCTCGGAACCGAGGATGACTTGCTTCCACATTAAAAATGAGTTCGCAGGTGACCTACAGTCTCTGTCACAGGTGGGGCAGACGGTGGTTGAAGGGGCGGGTGGGTGGGGTGCTTGGGTTGACGTGCGCTCCTTGTGCTGCCTGCGCTTGGCTTCCGCTTGCTCCCAGCGAAGAAACTCGAGGTGTTCAGCGCCTTCCCGGATGCTTCTCCTCCACTTTGTGCGGTCTTGGGCCAGGGATTCCCAGGTGTCAGTGGGGGTGTTACACTTTTTCAAGGAGGCTTTGAGGGTGCCCTTGAAGCGTTTCCTCTGCCCACCTGGGGCTCTCCTGCCGTGCCGGAGCTCCGAGTAGAGAACTTGTTTTGGGAGTCTCGTATCGGGCATGCGGACAATGTGACCCGTTCATCGGAGCTGATTGAGCGTGGTCAGAGCTTCGATGCTGGGGATGTTGGCCTGAGCAAGAACACCGACGTTGGTGCGCCTATCCTGCCAATGGATTTGCAGAATCTTGCGGAGGCAGCGTTGGTGGTACCTCTCCAGTGCTTTGAGGTGCCTGCTGTACATGGTCCATGTCTCTGAGGCATACAGCAGGGCAGGTATCACTGCTGCCCTGTAGACCATGAGCTTAGTGCCGGGTTTGAGGTCCTGGTCTTCAAACACTCTCTTCCTCAGGCGACCGAAGGCTGCACTGGCACACTGAAGGCGGTGTTGGACTTCGTCGTCGACGTCTGCCCTTGTTGACAGTAGGCTCCCGAGGTATGGAAAGTGGGCCACGTTGTCCAAGGCCTTGTCATGGATTTTGATAATCGGGGGCCAGCACCTTTGTCTTACGGAGCACCAACCACTGTACATGGCCTTCTTTGATCTCACAAAGGCCTTCGACACTGTCAACCGTGAGGGATTATGGAGTGTCCTCCGCAAATTTGGCTGCCCTCAAAAGTTTGTCACTATCCTCCGCCTGCTTCACGACGACATGCAAGCCGTGATCCTGACCAACGGTTCCACCACAGACCCAATTCACGTACGAACCGGGGTCAAGCAAGGCTGTGTCATCGCACCAACGCTCTTCTCAATCTTCCTTGCTGCAATGCTCCATCTCACCCTCAGTAAGCTCCCCACTGGAGTGGAGCTAATTTACAGAACAAACGGGAAACTGTTCAACCTCCGTCGCCTCCAGTCCAGATCCAAGGTCGTCCCATCCTCTGTCATCAAATTACAGTATGCAGACGATGCTTGCGTCTGCGCTCATTCGGAGGTCGAACTCCAAACCATCGTAAACACCTTCACCGAAGCATACGAGAGCATGGGCCTTACACTAAACATCCGTAAGACAAAGGTCCTCTACCAACCTGCCCCCGCCACACAGTGCTGCCCCCCGATTATCAGCTGGAATATATCAAAGGGCGCTACAGTCTGGTCTGAGTAGGAACAGCTTTATTTCCTTTTTAGCTTTACACCATGTACCAGAACATGCTTTTTATGGTTGTTTTCAGAAGAGAAATTTTTCAAATACTCCATAATTCACTGTGCATGTTTATCAGAACATACACAAAGGCATTTTAAACGAGATAACATTTTGGGTTATCAGCCTTCTACTTAACATGGAAAGGAAATAGCTACAACTTTCTGCAGTTAATTAATCACAAGAAAAGTAAGTATATTTGTTTAAGAACTAATTGATAGTTAAATTACCTCCTTTATGATAAAGACTCCTCTTGTTTGGATTTTGTAAATTTTAAGATAAAAGTAAAGGAATCTCATAGGAATAACCTGAACTTTTTTTGGGTTGGCAGGCTGTAACTAGTGGGGTACCGCAAGGATCAGTGCTTGGGCCTCAGCTATTCACAATCTATATTAATGACTTAGATGAAGGGACTGGGTGTAATGTATCCAAATTTGCCGATGATACAAAGTTAGGTGGGAAAGTAAGCTGTAAGGAGGATGCAAAGAGGCTGCAGAGATATAGACAGATTGACTGAGAGAGCAAGAACATGGCAAATGGAATACAACGTGGGGAAGTGTGAGGTTATCCACTTTGGTAGGAAAAACAAAAAAGCAGAATATTTTTTGAATGGTGAGAGACTGGGAAATGTTTGCATTCAAAGGGACCTAGGTGTCCTTGTATAGTACATGAATCACAGAAAGTTAACATGCAGGTACAGCAAGCAATTAGGAAATCAAATGATATGTTAGCTTTTGTTACAAAACGATTAGAGTATAATAGTAAAGAAGTCTTACTACAATTATACAGGGCATTGGTAAGGCCATGCCTGGAGTACTGTGTACAATTCTGGTCTCCTTTACCTAAGACATACTTGCCTTAGAGGGAGTGCAACAAAGGTTCACTAGACTGGTTCCTGGGATGAGGGGATTGCCCTATGAGGAGAGACTGAGTAGACTAGACCTATATTCCCTAGAGTTTAGAAGAATGAGAGGCGATCTAATTGAAACATAAGGGCCTAGAAATTCAGTCTAGCCACTTTTGGGGCAGTAAAGTCGGGCGGGCGGTAAAGTTAGCGCCCGCCGGAAAGTGGAGGCCACTTCGCCGAAATTCAGTAGCTTTGGCCAAGGAGTTTGGGCGAGCACTGAAACTGGCGTTGCACTCCTATCTTTAGGCGCTAAGCCGGCGGTGCGGACTGATAACGCCGAGGCCGGGCGCAGCGCAGGTGCGGTCATGTTTTGATTGACAGCAGACACCCTGACGCCGGCCAGCTCTTAAAGGGGGAAGGGTCGACTTTGTCTGCTGCCACGCCCTGGATAGTGGAGCCCTGCAGCTAGGCCTGAACACTGCTGGTGGACCCAAATAGCGCCTGAAGCCATGCAGAAGGCCCGTGAACGAGCGCAGCGCTTCTCAGAGCATGCTTTGAGGGTGCTGCTTAGGGGGTTGGAAAAGAACAGAGAGATCTTGTGCCCGGACAGTGGCAAGAAGGCTCCCAGGAGGCAGTACAGGAGAGCCTGGAGGGAAATCGCCCTGAGGGTGTCAGCCAACAGCGATGTCCCCAGGACTGGTGACCAATGCCGCAAGAAGTACAACGACCTCACTCAGTTGCTCAGGGTGAGTACCCTTTCCAGTGTCCTCCTCATCCTTGCATGTGCACCTCACATTATGGGCAAAGGGACCTCAAAGGCCTAATGGCCAGCCCTCCTCCCGCAGCTATGGCACTGGCATGATCATCAATAGCACTTTCTGCACTTCACACACTGGCCAAGCTATTCGACCATGGGAGGCAGTGCACACAACAACAGGGCACCACACTGGCCAAGCTATTCGACCATGGGAGGCAGTGCACACAACAACAGGGCACCACACTGTACTTAGAGGCCATCCTTTCTCTTGCAGGCCAAGCTGGCGCAGAATCTGAGGAGCCGGACTGTCACCGGGGGAGGGCGTGCCCAGTTCCAGGAGCTCAGTGACCTGGAGGAGCGCGTGGCTCGACTCATGCGTACCCGGGTGGTTGGCCCCGTTGCTATTGGAGATGCTGACCCTGTGCTGGGCCCCAATGGTAAGGACATGACCGTTTGCACCTCTCTCGTTCCCCTTGCGCTTCAGATCTACATCCTTTGCCACTGTCCGACCAATGCGCATAATGCCACCAATCATGCCTCCCTCGCTGACGCCCTGTCCTCACTCTAAAGCTACTCTTGTGCCTTCCTGCTTTCAGCTGGTGAGGAGGAGGTCCCTGAAGCTGAGAGTGCCAGTCCCTCGGAAGAGGAGGACGACGAGGACCAAGAGGAAGGCGGCACATCGGGGGAACCCTCATCCGCGCCAGGGGATGGCAATGGAGGGGACACGTCTTGCCTGGAGGAGAGCCAGGGGGAAGTGTTGCAGGGGGGTGTAGCTCCTGGGCCCAGTGGCGTCCAGGCACGCGGGAAGGGTCGGGCAGCACGGCTGCCTTCTCCCCAGAGGGGGGAAGTGTTGCAGGGGGGTGTAGTTGCTGGGCCCAGTGGCGTCCAGGCACGCGGGAAGGGTCGGGCAGCACGGCCGCCTTCTCCCCAGAGGGGGGAAGTGTTGCAGGGGAGGGCAGTTGCTGGGCCCAGTGGCGTCCAGGCACGCGGGAAGGGTCGGGCAGCTCGGCGGCCTTCTCCCCAGAGGGAGAGTCCGGCCTCCAGTCCGGAGACGGTCCTCGCCCAGGAGGTGCGCCTCCTTGATGAAATGTCCGCGGCCTCGGAGCGGCGCCACAACGAGTTCATGGGGGTTGTGGGACAGTTGCCTCAGGCCATTGAGTCCCTGGCTCATAGTGTGGCCGATTTTGGGGACTCACAGGCCAGGGGTGTCGACCAACTCGCGGCAGCACAGGATACGAGTCGAGAGTTCATGAGTGGTGCCGTGCAGACACTGGCTGATCTGATGCGGGCACAGACCAGGGCAGTTCGGGCACTCACTTCTGCCACACTCGCTGTGTCATGGAAGCATCGCCAGGGCACCCGCCGCCCTGCTGCAGCACAGCGGTCTGGCCTTCACCAGATTGCTGCGCTTGCTGCAGTGCCAGCCCGGCCGAGTGCCAGTGTCTCTGGCGACCAGCGAGCGCCTGGCATCAGCCAGCTTGCCCCCATTGATGCAGCCGCCACTGCCACTCCCCCAGCCAAGCTGCGACGAGCTGCTGGAGAGACTGATGCTGCCCAGCCACAGCTGCAGCAGTCAGCAGCCGGCCCCTCCAGGGCCGGACCTCGTCTAGGCCGACCCCCAAGGGCATCTGCCGTCACGCATTGTGCCCCTCAGGAGCCTTCCCCCAGCCTTGCAACACCCACAGGGCCCAGGTTGAGGCGGAGCAACAGGTCGGGCAGGGGCCGGAGAAGCCTGCACAAGGACTCGCCCTGTCGGCACACCAAGTAGAGTGTGTTGCCAACTGTTTTTTTATATGGGGGTGTTTGTGTTCTGTATGGGGGGGGGCTTATTTTGCTAACACCGAAGATGAAGGCAACTGTTTTTTTATATGGGGGTGTTTGTGTTCTGTATGGGGGGGTTTGTCTTGGTTAGGCCAAGGATGAAGGCCAATTGGATGGACAAGTTTTGTTATTCCTCCCCAGGTTGTGGGAGTGAGATATGCTTTTGACTGTTTTTTGGGGGTCTTGTCTGTTTTTCTGTTTCATGTGGGAAGGGCCCTGAGTTTGTTAAATAAAGCTTTTTATTTATTCAGCTTGTCCAGGTGTCATGTTTCAAGTGGTTGTTGCGTTAAACGGCTGAGGGCTTGCGGAGCGGCTGCATTCAGGTGCGTTCATTGCCACAAGCCATTCCCTGACAGGGGGCCTAGAAGTGTCGTTCAATAAGCCGCCGGCGGACG
This sequence comes from Somniosus microcephalus, assembly GCF_052327205.1. NCBI lineage: Eukaryota > Metazoa > Chordata > Chondrichthyes > Squaliformes > Somniosidae > Somniosus > Somniosus microcephalus. Next base: position 171,959,175 of record NC_140999.1, on the reverse strand, counting down.
GCCCTTGGACCTTGTGGCTCCCTCCTGGGCTGGTACTCCTCCTCCTCCTCCTCCTCCTCCTCATGGTCCTCCTGCTCGCCCTCCTGAGGTGGTGGTCCAACGTGAGGTGGCAGTGCCTGAGTCCTGCGGATAGCCAGGTTGTGCAGCATGCAGCAAACGATGACGAACTGGGAGACTCTATCCGGCGAATACTGTAGGGATCCGCCGGATCGATCCAGGCAGCGGAACCGTTGCTTGAGGACGCCAATCGTTTGCTCTATGATGTTCCTTGTGGCTTGATGGCTTTCGTTGTATGCCTCCTCCGCAGGGGTCCTGGGCGTGCGGAGCGGGGTCATGAGCCATGTACACAAAGGGTAGCCCTTGTCCCCAATAAGCCATCCCCTTGGTGGAGGCTGTGCCTCGAACATGTCAGCCACAGTAGTCTGGCGCAGGATAAATGCATCGTGGCTGCTTCCTGGAAAGCGGGCATTGACAGCTAGGATGCGCTGCCTGTGGTCACACACCAGCTGTACATTGAGGGAATGGTAGCCCTTCCGGTTGCGGTAATCCTCGGCATTGTCGATAGGTGCCCGCATAGCCACATGCGTGCAGTCAATGGCGCCCTGCACCATGGGGAAGTCGGCGATCCTGGCAAATCCGACTGCACGCTGCTCCTGCCTCTCTAGGGTCATGGGGAAGGAGATGAATTGGTGTCTCCTTGCGAAAAGGGCATCGGTGACCTGCCGGATGCAGCGATGCACGGCGAACTGGGAAATGTTCGCTATGTCCCCAGCAGCGGCTTGGAATGAGCCGCTTGCATAAAAGTTCAGAGCCACCGTGACCTTCACTTCCACTGACAGAGACGTCCTGCACATCAGCTGTGGACGCAGATCTCTGTGAAGCAGCTGGCAGATCTCTGCAACCACCTCCCTTCTGAAGCGCAGCCTCTTAACACAATGCGCGGCAGTCATGGTGAGATAGGACACCTGCTGCCGGTATTCCCTGAGTGGGTAAGGCCTATGTTGCCGACGCCTGATGGCCCCTCTGCGTCTAGGCATGGCTGGCCCTCTCACACAGCATCTGCGAGCCCTTCGCACATAATGCTGGAACTGAGGGTTGGAACCCCATGCAGCCCCCATAATAAACTTGCAAACAGTGAAATCACAATGAGTGAAATTTCCAAGCTCTGGCCAGAAGCCAAAAATACCTCTCCTATGTTGTCCCAAATCAGGAAGGTCTGTTCCTTGGTCTCTGTCCAGAAATCCAAAGCACTAAAGTCATTGCAGCAAAATGGCTGGCCTTTATAGTTCAGTCTAAGTGCCCTTTAATTAGCGCTCCCCGAGGCCCGCAGGGCCTCTGCTGCGTTCCACTTCACAGTTCTTAACAGCGCCACGCCCACATTGGGCGGGCGCCACTGAATTTCTGGTTTGGGGCGCACAAACAGCGTTGCACGACGAAATGACGTCATAAGCTGCGCGCGCAGCTGAGCGGGCGCAAACACTTTGCGCCGGCGCTAAATGTCAACTGAAGTTGGGCGTAGGCGCAGATCGGCCTGCGCCCGGGCGCTAAGTGCCTAGCGCTGGAAATCTACCCCTCTTATGGCGCTAACGGCTGGCGGACGCAACTGAATTTCTAGGCCAAGATTCTTAAGGGGCTTGACAAGGTTAATGCTGAGAAAATGTTTCCCCTGGCTGGGGAATCTAGAACACGGGGTCACAGTCTCAGGATAAGGGGGTCAGCCATTTAAGACTGAGATTAGGAGAAATTCTTCACTCAAAGGGTTGTGAATCTTTGGAATTCTCTACCCCAGAGAGCTGTGGATGCTTAGTCGGTGAGTATATTCAAGACAGAGGCCGATAAAATTTTGGGAATTAAGGCATATGGGGATAGTGCGGGAAGGTGGAGTTGAGTTAGAAGATCTTCATGATCTTGTTGAATGGTGGGGCAGGTTCGAAGGGCCAATTGGCCTACTCCTGCTCCTATTTCTTATGTTCTTATGTTCTTATAAGAATATTTACATTAAGTACAGAACACACAGTGTGATTGTTCATTCATTGTCGTACCAAACAGAAAATAGTAGCAAAGTTATATTCTATTGACCTCTTATGTTTCTATTAGGCTAAAAGGGTTAATGTCATACAATGAAAGTGAGGAAATAGTGTCTGGTAAAGACTGCTCTGTATATGCCTTTTTTACACAGTAGCATTTTTATATGCTATAGAAAGAAAGACTTGCATTTATATAGTGCCTTTCACGACCACCGGACGTCTCAAAGCACTTTACAGCCAATGAAGTACTTTTGAAGTGGAGTCACTGTTGTAATGTGGGAAATAACAACAGCAACCAGCAATACACCGAATCAGAGTCCCACAAATTTCCAACAAACACTGACTATTTTTTTTAACTTCGTCAGATATTCGCTGCTTTCTTTTTATGAATCAGTAGCAGAACCTTCACCTTAATGGGTTGGTCCAAAGTTATTATTGTAATCTTTCAATTTAAGTGTACTGGAGGTGACTTGCTGGCTGCTACCTTTTCCTGTGCAGCACGTGGTGCTAAAACCAGCATTGGAAACCTTTCAGACCACAATGTTGACCAACAGGAGAATTGTTTTTTGTTGCTTGAAGCAACAAATTCCTGATGACTGGACAGAATGGTAATCTGATCATCTCTCCCATACAGTTCAAGCCTATGTATTCTCAAGTGCAATTATCTGTTCAACCAGGCATCAAGCAGCAGAAGCAGAACAGCTTGCGTGATACATTGTCTGAATGTAGACAATAGAAATACAGCCAGCCTTTCGACTTCCCTGCTGAAAGTGGCCCAGTTTGACAAAAAGATGATAAATTCAAAGACAGCTACACTGAATAATTTTTATGACGTTTGTTCCAATATTGCAAATGACCTGTAAATCATTGGTCAAATCTCCACTGCATCATTAAAGAAATAACTGACCTGCATTCGGGGACCATAACCCTCAAATATCTCACTGTGCTGCTTTATTGGAAATATTAGACTATTTTCTGCATTGAAATGCTGATGAGTTAGATTTTCTTTCCATTAGTCACGGATTTAAATAAGGGCAAAGAATTCACATAAATGAGAGATCAACGGCTTTGAAATCTCAGAGACAGCTGGAACCCCTAGCCAAATATTTCCGCAAAGCTGCTGACAGTTTGAGGGATTTACAGAAATTGCTTAACCAGGTGACATGACAGATTGGAGCATTTGTTAAAATGATAAAATCTGAGGTACAAGTGTCTGTATTTTCTAGATTGGTTTACACAGGCTGGCTATTTGTGCAATTGGTGATTTTGTGTCCCTCCCCCTACAACCCCAGGCCTAAAACAAATCACACGCAAAGCCACAGCTTAGTTAATAAAATCCCAGTTGATCTTTTGTGAATACTGGACTTCCTCACATTTAAAAGGAGATGGCTGAACTTTAATAACTACAAGCCATGAGAACTGTTCAGTATGCCACGAGCATTTACAAAAGGTACCAGTAGGTTTGGCCATTCAACATCAGTCAAATAATCATTTCAAAAAATGTAAGCCCATCCTTTAGAGAAACAAGGGTTTTTCCTAAATTTATATTTTATTCAACATAAAGGTCATATCACAGTTTATTGTACTAATCTCTGCAGATAGGTATACGTGCTGGGGGTGAAATTCGGCATGGATGGGAACGCAAAACAGGTGGAATCGCTTTTGTCGCCCGTTAAAGGACATGCTTGATATTCAGTTCTATGGAAGTCAATAAAACTGAATATCGGGCTGGGCATATAACAGGCGACCGGTGCAATACCATCTGATTTACACCACTCACAAGACCAATTTCATCCCCCATTATTTCTACTAGCAAATCTTTTATGGCTTTTCTCACAATGAGTAAGAAGATACACCATTTTATAATAAGGGTGTTATCAACAAATTATGACAGGCAAAAAGTCGTAGGAAGTAACTGTGACACTTACAGGAAGTGCACACTATATACAAGACTTTTATAGATAAGCTAGTCAATCTCCCATGGACTGACACATGGGGACTGAAGACCAAGTGTAGTATTCAGGTGAAACAAGGTTAGAGAATAAGGGATCATTCTACCAGGGTGTGCAGACATAATTCAATCCTCATTATAATGACATTCATTCTGTACTTATTTTTATATACTTTAATTTTTTATTATTTATTGTTCAATAGAAAAGATTATGGCACTTTGGGAAACTGAGAAGTAGAATTGTTTGGAGGATAGAAGTTTCTTTTCAGTATAGGCTGAAAAGCTGGAAATCACAAAACTATGGTGCTACCAAATCACTACCAGCAAGAGGGTATAATTACAGTATGACAAGTTTACATAGGCAGAGTCCAATGGACGTAGGGATCTATAAAGAGAACAGTTAACATAAAAGCATGATTAAAAACAGGGCAATCGGAAGAAAGGTTTTGTAGACAGGAAGTGAACACAGACATGAGATTTTTAATATATTACTTTTTGAGCTCCTGTGACAATGCACATGGGGAGTCCGGACCAAGTGTAGTCTTCACATGAAGCGGAGTTAGAGGGTGGGGGACAATTGGACCAGGCCACAAAGACATCATTCAGCCCCCAATATAAAGTCATATGTTCTGTCATTTTTATATAACACTTTGACTTGATATTATTTAGAGTTCAATAGGAAACTGTTGGCAGTTTGGGAAGCAATGCAGCAGAGTTGGCTGGAGCATAGTTATTTCTCTGATACACGTTGAAGAGCTGGGAGACACAAAGGTGAGGCGCTACAGTGCCACCACTAGCAGAGTTAAAGTTATAACATGATAAGTTTACACGGGCAATTTCTAGAATAGATTTGGACATTAGAATTTATAATGGCAAAAGTTGACAGGAGGTGTGTAAAATTTTTACTATACTATCGATAGATTCTAGGTACCTTCCTGCTTTCAAGCCTTTTGATATTTATTTGTCTTTCCTGCTGTCTACTTTAACCCTAAGCTAGTAATCGCCCACACCGCATGATAACAGATTAATGTGTATTGCATAGTGGCAGATGCTAATACTCAATACCTGGGACTGGGCATCCAAGTTATGAGGCGAGGCTCCAGAAACTGAAAGTGCTTTTACTGGAGAAGAGAAGATTTATAGGTAATTAAGAGCCTCAAGGGTATAGAAAAATTAATCATCAATATGTTTAACATAGTCACAGATTCTACAACCAGTGGGCATAGAAGAGAAAGTACAAGTCAGTTTAGACTTAGCTACTGTACTCAAAGGATGGAAATGTATGGAATGGACCACTGATAAAGTCAGCTTCCATTGCCTCCATCAGCAAATTCAACAGAGCGTTGTATAAGTACCAGGAGAAAATTAGATAGCAAGATATGCAGGTATCATGGGATCTGATATTTCATAGACACTGGGACCAGCCAGATGGACTGTAATGGTCTTTTCCAGTCCTTTATATTCCCATGTTCCTAAGGGTACAAGGAAAGAGTTGGAAATGGGATTGGAGTAGATAGCTTTGATTTGGAGCTAGTATTGGCACAGGCACGATGAGCCGAATGGCCTCCTTCTTTGCTGAAATTCTTAGAATACTGACTACTTTCCTCAGGTTTTGATGCTTTACAAATCCTCTGTCTCCATACTGAACTATATATCCTTGAATGGTAGATAGGGAGATAATCCACTGATTCTTTGAAGCACGTCTGCCTCCTATCGCTGATGTCAATGCTGTTATTTTATCAAACCCGTTGCAATTTGTTGCTTTAAGTGAAAGTTTCTGCTAAATTTCTGATCTGTTTTGCATCTGTTTACTTCAAAGCGGGTCTGCTTTGAAGAAATTGGAAAATTTATGTGGCAGAGATCAGATTTGGTGGATAAGAAGCTAATTCCAACTTCACTGCCAGTGTAAATGACAGATGAGAGAGCTGGATCCGGATTTTGCAGTCAGTGGCCAAGGAACGGCACTCGCCATTGACCTGGAAAATAAACTAACCACAAAGTTTTAGCGGGCTCTAGAGCACAAACTTCTTCTATTCCGATGTCAGTTTAAATTTGGCACCTTCTACAGGGGATCTGTGGCATTCAGCAATAGAGCAGGCAGCAGGCAGACTGATTGAAGAATTCTCACAGATGGCAAAGCAGGAAATAAAAAGCAGGGACTATAATTCACATTTTAATCATTGTACAGAAAGCAAAATAAAGATTGGGAGATACACATGAAATATCAGAACACAAACATAAAAAAATATATATTTTTTAACTCTGCAATTTTTAAATGTTCCTCTGAGGGAATGAGACTTGTAAAATTAGTTTTTCAGGGCCAGAGAGGTTGTTCAGCAGTAATTATGACTTAGTACACCATTAAAAACTCAGTTACTCCTGTTTGAACAAGGCTCAACTTTTTTATTGGTCCTTATAGCGAGAATAGTGAGTAAATAGTTTAAGTTCACGACAAATCAGTGATTTCGATTTTGATTCCATTGGCGGAGACTGCAACAGCACAGACTGTGGAGGAGCAGGGTATCACTGACAGCAACTTCTGGATTTCCGCATTTAACTGTGCATGTGTGGATGCCAAAAGTTGCTGTAATAACAACGAGCGCTGACAGCCTCACTGTTATTACTACTGCAAATTCCGGGCCATTATATTGCTGAAATATTTGGTATTTCAGGAATTACAACATTTTGCAGAGTCGGTGGTGTATCTCCTTAACCAATCAGATTGAAGAATCTGAGGCACACAGAGACTGAACAGGAAGTGTCAGTTAGAATATTTAATTCAATGCCAAATCATGTACAGAAAGGGAAATAAAGAGAGGGAAAGAAAGATAGAATTAAGAGAGAGAGAGACAAAGAAAAAGTTAAAAGTACTCCAACTTCACGCTGTTACATGTATTTGAATGCCGAGTCTCTCTGCGAGATACTGGTATAGCAGAGCTTCTGGAGGAGCAGGGCAACTTTGACAACAACCTCTTGATTTCTGCGTTTAACTACACATGTGCGGTCACCAGAAGTTGCTGTCCGATTTACCCTTTAGTAACGGTGAGCACTGATAGTCTCACCATTACTTTTACCACAAATCCAGGCCATTGTAAACATACACAGGCAGACTGGTGCAAACTAGGCCCGGGCATTGATCTCTGCACCTGAATGAGTAGGCCCTAGGCGCACCCGATACTGGACCTCGGGGTTCTTTATATTACGCTGCGGCTACCTACTGAGCATCCCCAAGCAGCTTGTCGGTGAAGAAGCTTGGCATATTGAGCCGCTGCATCGTCGGCAGAAGCACTCAGTGAGTGCTTAAAGGGGAAGGCGAGTGAAAGGGGGGTGACCGGGAGAGGAGGGCAACCAAGAGGGGAGGTGGAGGCAGCCATCGGCGGGGGTGGGGGTGGGGGAGGAAGGGGAGCATTGAGGTCGCAATTGGCGGGGGGGGGGTTGAGGTCACAATCAGGGGATGGTTGAGGTCACGATCGAGGGTCAAGCTCGCAATCGAGGGGGGAGGGGTCAAGGACGCAATCAGTAGGGAAGTGGTTGCGGCAGCAGACCCCGGTTTTAAAGTGGAGTCGGGTGGAGCATTCCTGCCGCCTGTTTAAAAAAAATTACCTTCTTGGTGGAGGCCTTTGAGGACTACTGCTTAGGCCGCATGTGGGCCTAGTTTTCCTGAATGCAGCCAGCCCTGTGCCGGTTGTGTTGAAGGCAACCCAACCCTGCACAGGGGGCCTCAAACAGGCAAAGGGCCAAACGCCAGTTCCAGAGTTATGGAAAACTAGGGGGTCGAAGCAGCCTTTCTTCCCCAAATCAACAGTTTGACAGAAATCGACCAAGAAAAGATTGAACCAAGGACTCCTGATCTGCATGGCTTAGCATCACAGTGGGTGGTGCATTAATCCACTGAACCATCAGGGGAACTGTCTGACCCTATTTGTGCAGCATAGCAATGCACTGGAAAAGACAAGCAGTCTAACTGCTGTCACTGGGGTTAATTGATCATGGGGAGTGCCTATAGATAAGCTGAATTTGAACTTTGAACTAAAAACGATTACATTTTATTGGAATTTTTCTTCCGTTACAACACATGCTCTGGTGGGCTTTGGTTTTACCACCTGGGGTTTGGCAGGTATCCTGTTCCAAGTGGGGTGAAGTGCACTCCAGATACTCATTGAACAACGTATGAAGGAGCTGCTATTGACATGCCAGACAGCTGCTGGCTAGGAACCGAGTTGAAGAATTTCTCCTGTTTAGCCTCAGTGAGTGTGAGATTTTCTCAGATCAGGCCTTCTTCCATAGCGCATCAATTCACAATGTCTGATGCAGATCTTCCTGCTACCACTTCAGTTAGTAGGATGCACCAACAGACCGCAGTTAGAAGGAAATCAAAGAGCTTGTCACGTTTAGAGTTCAAGTGGGTAAGAATGGAGAAGCCCAGAAACAGTAGGCCAGGTATAGTTCAATGGGACAGTTGGGCCAGCACCTTCTGCCAGTAAGGCTGCACCTTTGTATTAGGCCAGAAGGTGTAGAGTATTGTGTCTTCAGGGTACCATCAGTGCAGGTGGGTATGTCCAGAGGCAAACTTTTAATTTGGCCATTTGTTTAATTTATTATCAATTTCTCTCCCGTGGTCTCAATGTGCATCTGTTTTGCACGTTTCCCGGGCCCAAAATGGGAGCCACAATGTCCAATTCTGCAACATGACGTTTACACATCGCAACCGTGACGGAAACACACCTGACGCCATATTGGTTCAGGAGATTGATAAATTTCTCTGGCGGCCCCCTGCCAAAAAGCCACAGGGAGCATTTAAATAGGTTATTAAAAGGTCCTGCATCTGAATCAGGACCCTTTTGTGAAACTGGTGTCCTTGCACACCTGAAATATCAGTTCCTAAACCCACCCAGCAAATTATGGCAGGAACAGCCAGCAGCCTTCACAAGCAGGGGATAAAGGGATCCTTACCTCTTTGGTTAGTTGTTTTAGGCTTCTAGGGTGCTTTTAGGCCAAGTTTTTGGCTGTTTTAGCGAGTGTTTGTAAGAAACTTTTCCAGAGTGAATTTTGTGGAAGGCAGGAACTGTTTCACGAGATTTTCCTGTTCTCAGTTGCCAAACATGGGAATTCTGATGAGCTTATCCTGAGGCTCCCAAATCAGGAGGTGGAGGAAGAGCAGCAGTAGCAAGGAAGGCAGCAAAAACCTGCAAGAAGAGGGCGAAGGAGGCATTACAGCATGCGGGTATGCAGAAAGAGATCATCACACCTTAACCTCAAGGAGAAGCAGTGTGTAAGGTGGCTGTGTTTCAACAGGGAGAAAGTCACTTACTTGTGCCACCTGTTGGAGCGAGAATTGGAGTCCAACACCAGGGCATGTGGCAGCGAAGGTTAACTTGGCTCTAAACTTGTCTGCCTCTGGTTCCTTCCAAACTGCTTCTGGTGATATTTGCAACATCAGTCAGTTTGCTGTGCACACGGCGATCCAGCAGTGCACTGATTTAAGAACATATAAGAAATAGGAGCAGGAGCAGGTCATTCGGCCCCTCGAGCCTGCTCTGCCATTTAATGAGATCATGGCTGATCCGATTTTGGCCTCAACTCCACTTTCCTGCCCGCTCCCCATAACCTTTGACTCCCCTGTTGCTGTTGTGAGCTGATAACAGTTCATTAGCTTCCCCATGGATGCTGATGAGCAGGAAGAAAGAGCACTGGGATTTGCCCACATTTCTGGATTCCTGCAGGTGCAGGGCATCATAAACTGCACGTGCGTACCTGGCGTGCTCCCCATCATGAAACAGCATGGTTCCTCAACAGGTAGGGCTTCCATTCGCTCCATATTCAACTTGTTTGTGACCACAAGTAGTGAGTTATGCAGGCCTGTGCCCGGTTTCCTGACAATAGTCGTGACCAATGTTCCCGTTAAACTGTGCAGCCGCGCAGCCGGTTCACCGGCTTTTAAATAGGAAAAACCACGCATGCGTGGTACTTTGAATGGGAAAATGAAAGGGAACATTGGTCATGACGCTTTCATATTGTGCCAGTGCTCCCTGTTCCACCCAGAACAGCCTAGCTGCTGTAGGACAAGGGCTATCCCCTCACTAACGGGCTCATGACTCCTCCCAGGAGCCCAGGCACAGACACGGAGTGCCTAAATAATGAGAAAAAAGAAAGACTTGCATTGATATAGCGCCTTTCACAACCACCAGATGACCCAAAGCACTTCACAGAAGTACTTTTTGAAGTGAAGTCACTGTTGTAATGTAGGGGAGCCATGCAACAACAAGGGTTCTGATTAAGCAAACCATCACCGTCCTGAAACAACAGTTCTACTGCCTGGACAACTCAGAAGGAGTCCTTCATTACAGCCCAGAGCAAGTGTCAAGATTCATAATCCTTTTACTGCATGCGCCACTATCTTGCCATACAAAGTGGAGTTGCCTTGGAGCTTCATGAGGAGGAAGTAGTGGAGGAAGAAGATGAAGAAGGGGGCGAAGAACCAAAGGATGCACAGTAAGAGCAAAGCCCAGGAGTGCTGTGAGCTGCCAGAGCGCTACAGCAGCAAATTATTGAGATGCTCCTGAACTATCCCTCCTCTCAAAACAAGGGGAGCACCAATGGAGTCTTTTTATTTCAGATTTCCAGCATCCACAGTATTTTGCTTTTGTATTACTGTCTTATTCCATCTGGCCCAGTCTTGGCATTCACCATTTCAATGCTTTATATTTGTACAACTTCATGGGTGTTCCTGTTGCATCAGTAAGATTATGAAGATCAACAACTATACCAAAACAAAATATTTGACTTCTCTGCTCCAGAAGACCCCAGTCTTGATTGGACAAATGGTTACATGACTGATTCCTTTCTACAAATCGCCCTTGTGCAAACTCCTAGTGCCTGTCTTGTGTGCTCGGTGACTGATTCTTGTGCTCCGAGGAGGTGGTTCCCCAATAGCTACAGCTTGGGAGGTGGAAGGCTGCTGAACTTCCACTGTAGGGCACTTGAGATGGCCGTAGTGGACGACCTTGAGAAGCTCTGGCTGTTGACTACCCAGCTGCAGACTACTGGGACTTGGCTTTGGTTGGGGCAGTCTGGTCCAGCTAGCTGTATGGCACCAACAAGGGGGGCAATTGAGAGGCTGGTGGGGAGCAGCAGGCATGCTGTAATGCTGAGAGAGGACAGCATGTGCCTCTCCCATGGAGCCAATGCCACTCCCAGGGGGGTGGGTGCTGGGTGTTGAGCTTCACACGCCCACTGCTCTACAGGAGAACCAAGTGCAGGCATGCTGGGAAGCTCTCATGTGTTCCTTCAGGCATTGTAAGCCAAAGGAGATGCTGAACCCCTGAGCTAAGACATCAGCAGTCTAATCTCCCACTGAAGTAGCCAGCTATCACCAGAAGCTCCATCGCTGTGGAGCCCCCTGTAGTGCTCATAGAGCTGACCACTCACTTCATGATTGACTGCATGGTATTGATGCCGTGCACAAAGACAGCACACAAGTTGGAGCTGAAGTGAAGTGTGCTGCAGTGACTGGAAGAGAGTGCTGGTAATTGGGGGAGGGAAGGATTGTGCATGCCTGGGCAACAGTGTAGGGCTAAGCAAAGAGTAATAAGGTATATGAGTTAGGAGGCTTATCTTAGCTAACCTTGAGAGGCCATTGATCTTTTTCCTGCATTGCAGCCATGTCCTGGGGCTTTGCTTCTGGAACTGGCCCACTCTGCCACATCTACCCACTTGTGCCAGGCAGCTTGCCTTGCTATCTTCCTGCCGCCTAGTGGATAGAAGATGTCCCTCCTCCTGCCGACCTCCATCAATACCTCCAATGCAGCATTGTAAAAATGGGGCCCCTTGCAGCTTCTCCTGTGCATACCATCGGCCACAATCTTCAGTTAAAGTTTCCTGCAGCCAAATTGGACCTCCCCTTTAAGAGGTGCAGGCTGCCTTTAAGTAGTGTCACCCTTTGGACGATATTGACCCATCCCCACCCCCACCCCTCCGCCCCCGCCCTCATTAGATAAGCTGCCAAGGAACAGCACAAATAGTGCTGGCAGCCAGCCTAATTTTTTAAAAAATTTGGGGCCATAATTGCATCCATTAAATCCGGATTGCCCTCTGAGACTGGCGTCCATTCTGCGCCCGAAAAAGGGCTTAAACCAATCTCTACCCCACATGAGCTGCTTCACAATGGAATCACATGTAAAAATAATGTGCTCAGGAGAAATGAAGGCAAGATTTTTTTTAGTTATATAAATCATGATGCAGTATTATTTTTAAGTAGAACTTCAGATGTAAACAATGCTGCCTTGATCTTCTGAAATAATTTCATTTGCAATCAAGCATATTGTATTCATAATGCCATTAGACCAAAAAGAAAACTGGCACATAGTTCTGTAGAAATGAGGGTTTAAGAGGTAAGGGAGCACTTTTTGATGAACTACAATTACAATTAGAGATCCATGAATTAAATAACTGCTGCCCAACCCCCAAAGTGTTGATTGCCATGCACCGCTAATAATGCATGGGAATTTATTAGATTGACAATCTGCTGCAAGTGACCAATAACATTAAAAAGGCAAGAATATAAACAATCATACGGATTTAAGTACAACCATGCGTTTGACATTTTCTAAAGGTGATGAGAGATTTACAAGCTTAGAATTAATGCTTCTGTCAAAAATTGAATCTTTTTTTGTGTGATGTGGACATATTCATTGGCTGGGGGTAACGTACAACCAAAACAGCTAATAGCTTGGGATTATGTGTCCAGGTCGAAAATGTAATAATGTATTAGACTGTAGAGAAAAGCAGGTTTTTTTCAAATCCAAAATGGTCATAAGAAATATAACCTTGGAAACATGGGCCCTAAAATTACATCATGAGATACTAGTGAATGAGCACTTAATACGTTCACCATAAAATTCTCTCTCCATTGTTTCAGTGAAACCATTAACCTGCGTAAAGCATATGTGGTATCATCTCTAACAGAAGAATGGAGAGGAATTTCAGAAGAGCACGGCAAGTGTTTGTGCAGTAGTATCCCACTGTATAATTTCAGGGCCATGCTGTTGCTGATCATTGCGGGTAATAAATAAATGAATAAATGATATAAAAAGAAATGAATCCCAATAACAAGTACATTTCCTTTTTGACTTTCCTTTCAGGTTATGTACATCATAACAGAGAGTATTTTATTGGGACATGACTCAGATTGTCTTCAGCCTCTGACTGACCTTACCGAATATACCTTCCAAAAAAAAAAACAGGCTTTAATCCAGGATTCTGGACTGCAACCTGAAATTTGTAAGAAGCTTACAGTCTGATGAAATTTTGATTGCCTTCAACCCGTGTTTACATAACAACAATTAGACTTTGTGGCCTTAAATAGACATGTCTTCACAGCCTGCTCCCACCGGGTTCCTGTTGGGAGTCCAAATCTGCTCTTATATACCAGCTGCAAAAATATGCAGCACACATTTCCAGGCAAGATAAAACTGCTTGGACGCTTCTGAAAATGTAATGTATTACTTTACACTAATCATTTTTGTTAAAACCTCCCTTTCCACTAACACTGAAACAGAAACTTATTATTCGGTACCTCCAAATAGTTCCAAGTATGGAGATTTAAATACATTTTCTCCATTCATCAAATGAAATCCCAAAAGATTCACAACCTTGCCAAGCAACGTGGTAGTCAGAAAACTTCATGCAATAAACAGGCATCCTTGAGGGTTCTATTTAATGAATGGAGACAACATAACCTCACATCTGCATATTATGGTGTGGATTTTGCTGCAAACATCATCATTTGGCAGGCTTAGGGATCCAAGCAGCCAGATTTGCCTTTCTCTCTATAAAGAGCTATTACTATGGAGAATTATATATGGTGCGCAGAGAATAATTAAAGAATAAAGGTAGATTACTAATCTTCTTAATTCTTCTGTTGGCACATGGCCTGGGGGTGGGAGGGGGAGTGGGTGCTGAATTATCAGCACTTTATTCTGCTATTATATTGCTATTTAAAAAAGAAAGAAAGACTTGCATTTATATAGTGAGTTTCACGACCACCGGACGTCTCCAAACGCTTTACAGCCAACAAAGTACTTTTTTGAAGTGTAGTCACTGTTGTACTGTAATGTGGGAAACGCGGCAGCCAATTTGCACACAGCAAGCTCCCACAAACAGCAATGAGAAAATGACCAGAGATAATCTGATTTGTGTTATGTTGGTTGAGGGAGAAGTATTGGCCCCAGGACACCAGGGGATAACTCCCTTGCTCTTCTTCGAAATAGTGGCCGCGGGATCTTTTACGTCCAACCGAGAGAGAGCAGACGGGGCCTTGGTTTAACGTCTCATCCGAAAGACGGCATCTCCGGCAGTGCAGTGCTTTAAAGTTGATAAAAAGTGGTTCTGGGCGTGCATCCACTTGAATGTGAGAGAATAACTCAAGTGTCAGATCCAGCCAGACACCAAGCGCATTCACTCCAGCTAGGTGCAAAATCCGCGCTTTATAATTTTACTTGAAAACTTTTGAATGTTAGGAGCAAGAGTTTACGTTCACCCTCCCTTGAACACTAAATATTTACAGGCCAGGGAAAAGAATTGTGTCTTTATTGAAGCACGCGTGTGCATAGCTCTTTTTGTGGTTGGCTGTGCTGCAATCTGGAGGGTTGTGCATTTTGTAGTCTAACTCTGGTCTGTCAGCTGTGCATGCGCTACACAGGTACAGCTAGATACTCATAGATGTAGCACAACTACAGACTTAATGGCCCCGATAGTTACGGGGAAGGCACAAGGGGGAGTGCGGTGGAAATCCGGCAAGGTCGGTGTTGCGTTTGCAAAGATAATCCAGAGACCGTAAGCAGAGTTCAGTTCATGCCGCTTTTATAATGGCTGCCACACACACACACTTCCAGGCACAAGCAATCGAATACCTATACACAATACAATGATAACAGCACTATCAAACTCCATGTGCTCAGGCCAAGGCAATCGAGTACCTATCACCAATGTCAGACATAACAGTCGGAGATACAGAAGCCCTGCCGAATTTAATGGCAGGACCTCATCAGAAATGTTTTTCTTCCATTTGTCGGCAGGCGGTCGGCCAAACTGACAAGCTGGGACAGCTGCTGGGCGGGGAAAACCAGCGGCAGGAGGCCGCAACCGGGGACACCTTGGGGACGGTCCCCGACAATCGGGATTGCGGGGCAGGCTTCAGATCGGGGGGGGGGAGGGGCGGGTGGATCGACCGCATTCGCAGGGCAGGCTTCAGCTGGGGGGGCTGGGAGGCGATGCTTAGCCATGAGAGGCTAGAGAGAGAGAAGCTGTGATTGGCTGAAGGGAGGCGGAAAGCTTTCTTGAGGGGCCATTTAAAGAATTCCTGCCCCACAAGGAGTGCTGTAAATAGCAATTATCTGCTGGAGCCGCTGAGCCCCACTTTCATTTCACTGCCCGGTATCTCGAGCCCTGGGAAACCCACCCAGCAACAGTTAAATTTAAATCAGGCTCCCAATTGCACTGTGGGAGCCTGATTTAAATATGATAATAAAGGGTCCCACCTCCCCAAGACGGGACACTCGCACGACTCACTACCTACCGCCATAGGTGTCGGGTTGGGAACCCGTTCCCTGGTTTTTTTAGGGCTTGATTGCACACATTTGAGAGAGCCATTTTTCTATATTCTAAAAACTGTACACCAGTCTTATTTGAGGCTAGGTTTATTACCAGCTGTTTTGAAAACATCTGTTTTCATAGCATCAAACATTATCCTCTCGGGAGAGAAAGCAGGAAGAGTGGGAGATGCAGCGAATTCGATTTACAATGATAATGGAAGTTGATATACATGAACTGATTTTTTTTAACTTGTATATATTCCTTCCTTTTGTTTCATCAGTGAGTTTGGTCATTTACTACATTTAAAATGATTATATGTTTAAGAAAACTGGTTCCATGAATGAAACATAATTTCAAGCATTCTTTTTCTCTGTGTTTATTCTAAAATTCCATGTTGGAGGGGCAGGTGATACATGAGAAGACTTTTAAGTCGGGAGTGGAGGGAGGGGAGAGAAGATTGCAGGGGGATGCTCTCCTAGAATGGCTATCATAAACAGGAATCAAAATCTGGACAGGACTGCTTCATTCTGAGGAGAATTCAAAACATACTTGAGTTTGCACCAGATACAACAAATCTACGGCTTTAGACTGTTCTAGCTGCCTGCTGAATGTGTCAAGGAACATCCATCTTTCAAATCCTGTAACTTGATTACATCCAAATGTTCAAAATGTCCCTGCCCCCTCAAGAAATAAAATCCATTCAAATGTTGTGATTTTATATTCTAGTGTGTGAAGAATATCTGGATATTTCCACATACTTTTTCATCAAGGACCAGCTCTCCCAGATAGGATACAGCATGGTTTGGATGAAATGCAAGTCCTCCTTTCTTCTGCCCCAATGTGCTTTAATCTACGTCTTCATTGGAACATCTCTTGTTCCACTAATCTTGCATTTCCTACATCGGCCTGTGACTTTTCTGAGAGAGATTGTCAGTTTAATATAGTTGCACTCAGTGCTCCAATGGTCTTAACTGCTTTGATCATTTCAGGTTCTCTGACCTCAATCATTGTCCAGTCACTCCATACCTTTGTCCTTCACTAGATAGTTTCTGGGCCCTCTGTTTCTTCGTGAAGCAGTACCCCGACTAGTCCTCATCTGCTACTACCCTCCTCTGCTTGGGTGACCTTTCCTGAACAACTTCTCCTTTAGCTCACTTCCTCTTAATAAAGGTATCATTATGGGAACCTGTATGGGTCCAAACAATGCCTGTCTTTTTATAGGTTTTGTGGTACACTCTTTGTTCCAACCCTATTCAACACCTACCCCCTTGTCTTTTTCTTTCATTGCACTGACAATAGTGCTTCTCATTGTGCTCTTGAGAATTTCCTTGATTACGCTTGCCATTGCCACCTATCCTTACTTTGATGTGGTCAATCCTCAACTTTTCTCTTCTCTCTTAGGATCTGTCTCCTCTTTCATCAGCAGCAACAACTTGCACTTATATTACACCTCTAACACAGAATAACATCCCAAGGCGCTTCACAGAGGAAACATTTTAAATGAAGCCTAAGAAGGAGATATTAGGAGGGGTGATCAAAAGCTGTAGCTAAAGGCACAGGATTATTGGCAAGGCTGCCAATGGTGGGGCAAAGAGAGGGGGACGGAACAAGGCTGAAGTCAGGGGACAGAGAGTATGGGAGGAGGGTTTAGGGCTGGAGGAAGGGGGGGGAAAGACCATGGACAGATTTAAACACAAAAATAAGAATTTTAAAATGTCGGTATGGGGGATTGAGAGCCAATGCATGTCAATGAGGACAGAAGTGATGGCGAGCGAGTCGGTGCAGGATAGGCTATAGGCAAATTAATTTTGAATGAGCTGAAGTTTACAGAGCGTGGAGGATCAGAAGCCAGCCAAGAGACATGGAAGTGATGAAGGCGGAGTTTTAGCAGCAGTTAGGCTGAGGTGAGGCAGAGGCAGGCAATGTTGTAGAAGCGGTAGTAAGTGGTTTTGTGATGGAGAAGGTATGGGGAAGGAAGCAGAGCACAGGGTCAAATAGGACACCAGGGATGCAAACAGTCTGGTTCAGCCTGAAATGATGGGTGGAATTAGTGGCAAGGGTATGGAGTTTGTGGTGGCCTCCAGCATCAATACCTGTCCCTGGAAAAAAGGGGACTTACTTTGGATCTAGTTGTCTTTGCTTTCTACCCATCTCCAATCCTCTGGTCAGAGAAGGGCTGGGCAAACAACCTATGGCCCTCTTCTTCTGGGCAGATGGTGATGGGAGAGCCCTTCTCATTACCTTAGCGGCCCTTAGCCTGCGCCTATTGTAGGGTGGGAAGCCTTGAAAATCCCAGGGCAATGTAAAGGGAGCAGAGATCCTGTGTCATAGATCTACACCACGTTTTATTGTGCTTTACATCCAGGAATAAGCATTCCCTGAGCGCAAGTCAGAGCACAATTGGCCCCTATATGGGGCCCTGAGGCTGCATGGGATGCACCTATGTGCTTCACAAAGACAAAAGGGACATAGGAGCATAGGAACAGAGTAAACCATTCAGCCCCTCGAATCTGCTCCTCCACTTAATTCGATCATGACTGATCTGCATCTCAACTTCATTTACCCACCTTGGTTCTGTATCCCTTAATACCCTTATCTAACAACCTATCCATCTCAGTTTTGAAATTTTCAATTGACTTCGCCTCAACAGCTTTTTGTGGGAAGAGAGTTCCAGATTTCCATTACCTCTGTGTGAAGAAGTGCTTCCTGACATCACTCCTGAACGACCTCGCTCTGATTTTACAGTTATGCCCCCAAAAGTGCTAATCCACTCTTTTGCCCAGTCCTCCTTTAGTGTGGACTGTATTTATTCAGTGAAGCATTGCCCATTATCGCAATTGTGTCTGTTCTACATGATCTTCTTTCATGACCTTAAATAATATGAAGGAGGAAACTAAGTTGGAAGATAGCACCACCCTGATGCCAAGAACACCCACAGAGGCATTCTAAATTTATTACATGCACGGAAACAGCAAAACTCCAAAAAGTTAGGGCGTTTCTTCTAAGCTGATGCTTTGTTAATTTCACAAAATATGTGAATTTGATACATTAGCAATTTTGTTAAGCGATAAAATCTGTTCATACATAAGAAATCAAAGTTGCATGGCCCCACAATTGTTTATTTCAAGGGTATTCATTGAAACAGAAAAGAGATATGCATTTGAAGAAAAAAAGGTTCTAAACTTAAGAAAAACACAGAACATTTAATTTTAGTGAATTCAACTGGCCGACCCTAGCTGAGTGCAAGGAGGCATAGCGTTACACTGGGATCACATTGCCTGTTTACTGTACTTTCAGCCCCATAAAGGCAGCATGTACTTCAGGTCAGGATAGCCCACACTGAATGCTTTTCTGCAGAACTGATGCTAAAATGGGCATCTAACCAAGTCAGTTCATGTTCCAGGAAGGTTTAAATTACCTGCCCCATAAATGCACTGAATGTTAATTTTCAGCTGGACTCAGCAGGGGCTGCATGCCAGCCAGTTAGATGTGACCAGTTGCTGTAAATCTGCATCAAATTCACAACAAATGTGTATTTGCAGCAAGGCAATGTGTGTTTGGTGTAAGCCTACAAAACATAAATACTTGAGGTTCACTTTTGCCCTGGATGCCAAGCACGATCAACAATGGGCCAGAATTTGTGGTCAACAGCGAAGCAAAGGCATTCGCCGCTGGCCCCGAAGTAAGTTCCGCACGAAGATCTTGCGATCTCTGTGTTGAGAGGTTCGGGTTTTCCGACGCGCAATTCAAATCAATGTAGTATGGTGGGAATCCCATAGTGCAAGCTGCTGTGATGTCAGCAAGCTGTCAAAGCAGCCAATCAAAACGCAGAATTTGCACAGACAGGAAGTGGGTAAGCTCTTAAAAGTCAAATTTTTTTTAAATGTTAAGAGAGCGCAAAACAAAGATTGTGGCTCTCGCATGGAGAAAAGGCAAGCCTGAAATAAAGATGAACAAACTTTTTTTTTAATTTAATTTTTTTTAAGCTTCTTAAAAATTTTAATTGTTATTAAAATGGATAAATTTGACACGGCATAAAATTAAAATAAGTTTTTCAGGGCCACAACCTAGCAGTCAATACACTTTTAAAACCCCAGTTACACCTAATTCATTTGGGTCTAACTTTTAATGGGGTATTTAACAGCGTAATTAATGCGGAAGAGCCAATATTTTCGTCAGTTTCAATGATTTGAGAGATTTCACTGATTGCCGGCTCTGCGGGTGGTGGGGGTCACAGCGCTAGCTGTGGAGGAACAGTGAATGACAGACCGCAACTTCAGGATTTCCACATTAGGCTGCACATATTTTTTTATTCGTTTATGGGATGTGGGCATCGCTGGCAAGCCAGCATTTATTGCCCATGCCTAGTTGCCCTTGAGAAGGTGGTGGTGAGCCGCCTTCTTGAACCGCAGCATCCGTGCGGTGAAGTTACTCCCACAGTGCTGTTAGGGAGGGAGTTCCAGGATTTTGACTCGTCGACGATGAAGGATTGGCGATATACTTCCAAGTCAGTATGGTGTGTGACTTGGAGGGGAACTTAGAGGTGGTAGTGTTCCCATAAGCCTGCTGCCCTTGTCCTTCTAGGTGGTAGAGGTCGCGGGTTTGGGAGGTGCTGCCAAAGAAGCCTTGGCGAGTTGCTTCAGTGCACCTTGTAGATGGTACACACTGCAGCCAAGGTACACCGGTGGTGGAGGGAGTGAATGTTTAAGGTGGTCGATGGGGTGCCAATCAAGCAGGCTGCTTTGTCCTGGATGGTGTCAAGCTTCTTGAGTGTTGTTGGAGCTGCACTCATCCAGGCAAGTGGAGAGTATTCCATCACACTCCTGACTTGTGCCTTGTAGATGGTGGAAAGGCTTTGGGGAGTCAGGAGGTGTGACTCTCACCGCAGAATATCTAGCCTCTGATCTGCTCTTGTTGCCACAGTATTTATGTGGCTGGTCCAGTTAAGTTTCTGGTCAATGGTGACCGCCCAGGATGTTGATGGTGGGGGATTCGGCGATGGTAATGCCGTTGAATGCGCTAAATCCTGAGGTTGCGGTCAGTTTCAAACGTTGTTAGTTCACCGTCATCAGGACTGCCAGATCCGGCCCAATATGTTTTTGAAATGGGAAAGTCCTAACTAGGTTGATTTGCACTTGAAGAATACGTTAATTTGGAAGAAATGAAAGAATCACTTTCACCACCAAATTTTCCAAGCCAAACTTAATAACAAATTAAAGATTTAAGTAAGCTCTGCTTTAATCATGTCATGAATGTAAACAGATAGATTACGGTATACCACACCAAAGAATAATGTGCAGCTCTTATCAACATAACAATGAGGCAGAAAAGAGAAAGACAGAGAAAGAGCCAAAATCTTTCCATGAGTTTATATCATCGTTAATTGTATATTTTTGATCTAACCAATGTCTGCAGTGAAGCTTTGGTTGACAATAAAAAGAGATTTACAAGATTAAATGAGGTTTTCAAAATTATGAACGGATCTGAGAGGGTAAGCAGTGAAAGTTAGTTTCCACTCTTTGGCAAATCAGTAACAAACAAGCATAAAATCAGGATTATATCTGGAAAAACAAGGGAGGAAGTTAGGAGAATTTGTTTCATGCACAATTACTACAACATGGAATGCTTTTCCACAAGTGACGATTGAAGCAGAGACGATAACATAATTTTAAAAGGGAAATGGACAAGTATTTGAAAACAAAGAACGTAAAAGTAGATAAGAAAAGGGCATAATTACAGTGGCGCCCCCTTTGGGGCGCTAACTTCGCTGGGGTGCTACTTTTAGCGCCCCGAAAAAGTTAGCACCCCTGTGCTGTAAATTCAGTGGTAGCGCCCCAAGCAGAAGGCGGGGCACTACTGGAAGCACTCCCCCTCCTTCCTGGGGCGTTACCATTGAATATCGCGGTGCTACGTGCAACAGCACCATGGGTGTCGGCACGTAGCGCCGCGTCATTGCAGGCCTCTCTCCCCTGATTAAAGGGGAAGGGCCTAGCGCTGCACGCACCAGGACCCTGCTGGATCATCGGGAAGCGGGGTGCCGGGAAAACAACCCAGCACTGAAGAGGAGTGCCAGGCTGAGCGATCGCGGCTGGCACCCTGCATAAAAAAGTGGAAGGGGGCAGGTGCTGGCAGACGGCCAAAAAAAATGGCCGACCGGCACCTGCTCTTTAATTTGCGCCGCTGTGGCCGCAAACACACCTCCCTGACCCTGTCGGACATATCGCCTGGCAGTAGGTCAGGGGGCACGACTGAAGTTTGCGGCCGGGGCGCGAGCAGAGTGCTGCGCACGGTGATGACGTCATTGCCGGAGGCACTACTGGCCACCGCCGCCGCTAACCTCCCGCTGAATTTCGCGGGAGGCATTAGCAGCACCGCGCCCAAGCGCTAACGGGAGGCGAAAAGCAACCCAAATTTTCCCCTTAGACTTGAAGATCTAGTACCAGCACAAGCACAATGGACCAAATTGCCTCCTTCCGTGCTGTAAATTCTATGTCATTCTAAATTCTATGAAATAGCTCCTGACCTCAGTCAGGAATTGAGGACAAATTACAGGTTCTGCCCAATGATTACATCCTTGCCAGCAGCAGTGAGGATGGCAGATACTCTGTATCGCTGCTACTGATATATTTCAGGCCCCTGCAGAGGGAACCATAAACCTCAGCCAATCTACTGCACGTTTATAAAATATACATTGATTGTTAGATCATTGATGCAAGCTCCATAGCCACAAAAAATGCTTAATATAATATACGGATCAAAGCAACACTGCGTTAGAATGACACAGCACAAAGATCAAGGCAGCAATGTTACGATGCTGCTACACCAATTTAAACAAAATAACTAAAACAATGTAATTACCATATGGAAGATATCGTTTTGGGGTAAAGGCACTTTAGATAATTTTCCAACAGTAGCCACATACATTTACAACTAAAACATCAACATGTAATGTGCCAATCTGCAGAATCTTAAACTCACTTTTAGATGCAAAACTTATGATCAGAAATGTTAGATCCGTGATTCTTTAAATAGGATGTTTCCCCAAGAACTACACGGAGGCTGTAACTTAACAATCAACAGGTGTTTACTGGAGTAGAGTAGTCTCAAGACTGAAGTACAGAAGCCTGCTCCGGCTTTATATACAGGTGTGGTCACTGCCGGTACTACAGTATACAGGAGCTGTAAAACAGTTCTCTCTTAAAGGTACATACACAACAATTCCTCCCCTTTTAGATTAACAGTACCCATAACATTCAAATAACAATTAACACTTTACATGCACATTAAACGTAAATAGTCCATTTATAAATTCAGTCTTTGGGGCGGCTTCCTGATCCTTTCTGGATAGCGCCTTTCCTGAGGTTCTTGTTCTTGGTGCGGAGGCGATTCTGGCCCCTTTCCATCGGTTCCCACTGCTACTGTTTCTGAGGTAGATGCTGCCAGTATGTCGGGTTCATTCCCAGGTACGCGAGACATGGGGTTGACTCGTTCCTGTGACGCTAAGATCTGGTTGACGTGGTGTCTCACAATGTTCTCCCCGACATCCACTGTGTACATTAATGGCCCCTGCCGTGTGCATATTGTTCCGGGTTGCCATTTCTCTGTTCGGGAATCACGGGCCAAGACTGGTTGTCCTACATTGAAGCTCCTTGTTGGCTTCTCATTGATGTGCTGGAATTGTTTATCCTCGACATTTCTTCGCACATTTTGTTGTGTATGTACCTTTAAGAGAAGAACTGATTTATACTGCAGTACCGGCAGTGACCACAGCTGTATAAAAAGCCATAGCAGGCTTCTGTACGTCAGTCTTAAGTTTACCCTCTGTTCAGTAAATACCTGTTTTATTGGTCTCCTGCAGTCTGTGTATTATTGATACTCGGACACTACACTGGCAACGAGCAGGTTCGAACTCACCTGCAGTACTGCATCACCTCACGGGGATCTTTCCCTGAGAAGAAGCTTCTTGGAGGTCAAAGTCAGAGCAACGGGCGTCGACCGCGGGCAACCGCCCAAGGATCCATCGGTGTTCGGAGAATTGCAGGAGAGGCTGTGGAGAGCTGGGCTTGGCTCCCCAGTCAAAGTGTTCCAGCAAATCGTGCTGGTAGCAGGTAGTGCGCTAACCCTTCCAGACTGCGGCGGGCTCGAGCTCGATCGAGCGGCTCTGCAAAAGTGGCCGCGCAGCATCGTCGGGAGGAAAGAGAGAGAGAGAGGGTGAAGCGCACAGGACGCGGTCGGTGCTCAAGAACCGGGCAGCGTAGAGAAAATAAAACGAGGGGAAGGAAAAGTGAGACGCGCCGAAGCCGCAGGTTGCCGCCATTACCCTGTAGAACGCTAGGAGCAGCGTGGCAGCAAGGGGAAGAAGGAAAAGCGTGGGAGGCGCCATTTTATTCCATTGGGGAAGAAGGAAAAGCGCGGGAGGCGCCATTTTATTCCATTGGGGAAGAAGAAAAAGCGCGGGAGGCGCCACTTTAAATCACTCAAGATGCCGAAGAGTGGCAGTATCACTGCTTTCGACAACGAGGTAGAAGACTGGACCATGTATGTGGAAAGAATTGAAGTGTACTGCAATGCCAATGAGGTGGCCAATGGAAAGAAGGCGTCGGTATTATTACATTTGATGGGCGCGAGACCGTACGGCCTATTGCGGAATTAAATTACCCCAGCTAAACCAATGGAGAAAAGTTTTGAAGAGATTGTTAATATCTGACAGGAACACCTAAACCCTACACCGTTGCTGATAGCAGAAAGATTCAAGTTCCATAAAAGAAACCAGCACAAAGATGAGAACAATGCTGACTACCTTACGGAACTACGCAAGTTATCGAAGCACTGACAGTTCGGAGCAGGACTGGCAGACACCTTACGGGATAAGTTTGTCTGCGGGCTCCAGAGTGAAGGAACCCAGAAACGACTACTTTCAGAAAAGGACCTGAATCTAGAACAGGCTTTCAGCGTGGCAGTATCCTACGAAGCAGCAGCACGGGGAGCTGCGGAAATATAACAGAAACCACAAGAATACAGCGCTAATGAAATGGCGTATGGAGCAGAAAAGTGTAATCGCTGCGGCAGAACAACCCATGATCAGAAGGACTGCTGGTTTAAGGACAAAGTATGCAGGCAATGTGGGAAAATGGGACATATAGCAAGAGTCTGCAGGTCGGGAAAGAAAACCAACACTACAAGAACTACTAAGGAAAAGTACAAGAAAGTAAAAAAAATGACAGACAGTAGTTCGGAAGATCAGGAGAGTGATAATGACTCCGGGAGCAGGAGACTAAGTTGTCTAAAGTTACACAACGTGATCGCAAAGGAGGATCACCGAACCATTTGGGTCACCCTCATGATAGCAGGGTCCCCAGTAAAGATGGAATTGGATACAGGATCAGCCCTAACTGTCATGAATCAACGAGACTATGAGCGGCTATTCTCACACATACCCTTAAAGGACACGTCCATTGTATTGAAGACATATACGGGGCAAAAAGTCTACCCCAGAGGAAAAATAAGGGTGCCAGTTAAATACAACGGCAAGGAAACACAGAAACTGTATCTATATATACTACAAGATGGAGGACCACCATTATTGGGACCTGAATGGATCCGAAAAATACAATTGGATTGGCATTCCATTCAGGCGCTAACTGTGACTGACAAAAAGGATGATGACGTCACACCTGGACGACTGTCAAAAATTCTAACTGACGCGAAAGAGGTGTTCCAACAAGGACTTGGGACACTAAAAGGAGTAAAGGCAACGATAAAAATCGAAGATAACGCAAACCCAAAATTTTTTAAGGCCAGACAGGTACCGTACGCGATCCACCCAGCCGTTGAGGCAGAACTGGAGAGTCTGGAGCGTTCGGGTGTGCTGTCCAAGGTGGACTGGAGCGAGTGGGCCACACCCATCGTTCCTGTAATGAAGAAATCATTGAGCAGCACGCCTGGGGAGCTGAAGAAGGTTCGCATCTGTGGGGACTTCAGCGTAACTGTGAACCCAGTCCTGCACACAGTTCAATATCCACTTCCACGGATAGAAGATATTTTCGCCTCACTATCTGGAGGGAAACGCTTTACGAAGATTGATCTGGCCCAAGCGTATCTACAAATGGAGGTGGAAGAAGCATCTAAGAAATACCTCACGATAAACACTCACAAAGGCCTTTACCAGTACAATCAACTGGTATTCAGGGTAGCATCAGCCCCGGCTATTTGGCAGAGGGCGATGGAACAAGTCCTGCAAGGGATCCCGGGGACCCAGTGTTATTTGGACGACATCCTGGTTACGGGCGAAAATGACAGTGAACACCTTGCCAACCTGGAGCAGGTGCTCACTAGATTGCAGGAATATGGGCTACGAGCCAACCGCCCCAAATGCAAGTTCTTCAGGAGACAAATCTCGTATTGTGGCCACATGATTGATGAGGAAGGGTTGCATAAGTCGCCAGACAAGATTGAGGCTGTAGTCAAGGCTCCAGCACCGGAAAATGTGTCGCAACTGAGGTCGTTTCTCGGGTTGGTGAACTACTACCGTAAGTTCTTGCCGAATTTATCTACAATTCTGCACCCACTGAATGCCCTGCTGCAAACTGGAGTAACATGGAAATGGAGTGATGAGTATAAGCGTGCCTTTCAGAAATGTAAATGCCTAATCACTTCAAAAGAAGTATTGGCCCACTACAACCCAACACTACCGATTCGGTTGGCATGTGATGCATCTCCCTACGGCATTGGAGCGGTGCTGTCACACAAATTCCTTGACGGTTCAGAGAGGCCAATAGCCTTTGCGTCGTGCTCGTTAACTTCAGCCGAGCGTAACTACGCCCAGATTGACAGGGAGGCCCTCAGCCTGGTGTGGGGGGTGAAGAAGTTCAATCACTATCTGCACGGGCAGAAATTCACCCTACTGACTGATCATCAGCCCCTGGTCTCCATTTTTAACCCAAAGAAGGGCGTTCCGGTGATGACGGCGCAACGGTTGCAAAGATGGTCACTTTTTCTAGGGGCACATCAGTACGACATAGAGTAGAAGGGTACGAAACAGCATGGAAACGCTGATGGGCTGTCGCGCCTACCGTTGCCTACGGTAGAGGAAGCACCTGCAGTGGACCCTGTTGAGTTATTCCATGCGACGATAGTCGAATGTTTGCCTGTTACAAATGCAAGTATTGAGAAGGAAACCCGAAATGACCCGACACTCTCTCGGGTCTATGATTTGACGGTGAAGGGATGGCCAGCACATGGCGACTCACTGTTGCCAGTATTCTCGCCAAGGAGAGAACAGCTGTCAGTGTGCCGGGGGACCTTAATGTGTGGATCCCGAGTGGTAATTCCACCCAAGTTAAGGGATAGAGTGCTCAATGAGCTTCATGAGGGTCATCTGGGAGGGGTAAAAATGAAAAGCCTAGCCAGGGCTTATGTGTGGTGGCCGGGAATCGATAAACAAATCGAGGACCCGACCAAGAGCTGCTCAGGATGCCAGAAAGTCCAAAATGCACCACCACAGGCCCCTCTACACCCATGGGAGTGGCCCTCATCTCCATGGCAATGGGTACACATTGATTTTGCTGGTCCATTTATGGACTCAATGTTTCTAATCGCCGTGGATGCCCATTCGAAATGGCCAGAGGTCATCAAAATGTCCTCCACCACCACGGAGAAAACTATTGCAGTCCTACGGACCATCTTCGCCAGGAATGGCTTGCCAGAACAGATTTACTCCGACAATGGGCCACAGTTTGTGTCCGATGATTTCCGGAGGTTTCTGAGGAATAATGGGGTGAAACATTACACATCTGCCCCATATCATCCAGCCACAAATGGATTGGCTGAGAGGTTTGTTCAGACCTTTAAAAAGGCAATAAAGGCGATGTATAATGACGACATACCACTACAACACAAGGTAGATAATTTCTTGTTTGCTTACCAGAATGCGACACATGCAGTCACCAACCAAGCTCTAGCCATAATGTTCTTCAACCGAAGGCTAAGGTGTCGCCTGGATTTGCTCAAACCAAACATAAGACGAGATGTTGAGGATAAGCAATTCCAGCACATCAATGAGAAGCCAACCAGGAGCTTCAAGATAGGGCAACCAGTCTTGGCCCACGACTACCGAACAGAAAAATGGCAGCCAGGAACGATATGCACACAGCAGGGACCACTAATGTACACAGTGGACATTGGAGAGAGCATCGTGAGACGCCATGCTGACCAGATTCTAGAGTCACGGGAACAAGCCAAACCCATACCGCGAGCATGTGCACCTGGTAATGAATCCGAAGTACAGATTGCGTCTACCTCAGAAGCAGTGGTATTGGAAGCTGATGAACCAACCAATGACAATGAGCCAGAATCGACTCCATCGCAAGAACAGGATACTCGAGAAAGGCGCTATCCAGTCAGGATCAGGAAGCCTCCTCAAAGACTGAACTTATAAATAATTATTTCAGTTGATGTATATAGTACAGAGACAATTGTAATTGTAATTAGTTATTATTTAGTTGTTAAATGAATGTTATGTATTGTTTATCTAAAAGGGGAGGAATTGTTGTGTATGTACCTTTAAGAGAAGAACTGATTTATACTGCAGTACCGGCAGTGACCACACCTGTATAAAAAGCCATAGCAGGCTTCTGTACGTCAGTCTTAAGTTTACCCTCTGTTCCGTAAATACCTGTTTTATTGTTCTCCTGCAGTCCGTGTATTATTGATACTCGGACACTACACATTTGGTCTGAGCAAATCCAGGCGAGATCTCAACCTTCGGTTAAAGAACATCATGGCCGGGGTCTGGTTGGTGATTGTATGTGTCGCATTTCTGTAGGCTAACAGGAAATTGTCCACCTTATGCTGCAGTGGAATGTCGTCATCGCATATGGCCCTTACTGCTTTTTTAAAGGTTTGTACAAACCTCTCAGCCAATCCATTGGTGGCTGGATAATACGGAGCGGAGGTGTAATGCCTTACCCCATTTCTTTTCATAAATCTTCGAAACTCTTCGGACACAAACTGTGGTCCGTTATCAGAGCAAATCTGTTCTGGCAAGCTGTTCCTTGCAAAGATGGTTCGTAGGACTGCAATAGTTTTCTCCGTGGTGGTGGAGGACATTTCGATCACCTCAGGCCATTTCGAGTGCGCATCCACAGCTATTAAAATCATTGAGTCCATGAATGGACCAGCAAAGTCAATATGCACCCGTTGCCATGGAGAGGAGGGCCACTCCCAAGGGTGTAGAGGGGCATGTGGTGGTGCATTTTGGACCTTCTGGCATCCTGAGCAGCTCTTAGTTAGGTCCTCGATTTGTTGATCAATCCCCGGCCACCACACATAAGCCCTAGCAAGGCTTTTCATTTTCACCCCTCCCAGATGACCTTCGTGAAGCTCATTTAGCACTCTCTCCCTTAACTTGGGTGGAATTACCACTCGGGATCCACACATCACTGTCCCCTGGCATACTGACAGCTGTTCTCTTCTGGATGAGAATGCTGGCAACAGTGGGTCGCCATGTGTTGGCCATTCCCTCACCGTCAAATCATATACCCAAGACAGTGTCGGATCATTGCGGGTCTCCTTCTCTATATCCGCGTTAGTTACTGGCAATCGTTCAATTATTGACGAATAAAATATCTCGATAGGGTCCACTGCTGGTGCTTCCTCCACAGTAGGCAGTGGCAATCGTGATAGTCCATCAGCATTTCCATGCTGTTTCGTGCCTTTATATTCTATTTCATATTGGTTCGCCCCTAGAAAAAGGGACCATCTTTGTAACCGTTGTGCAGTCATTACCGGAACGCCCTTCTTTGGATTAAAGATGGAGACAAGTGGTTGGTGGTCAGTCAGCAAGGTGAACTTCTGTCCATGCAGATAGTGGTTGAATTTTTTTACTCCCTATACTAGGCTGAGGGCCTCCCTGTCAATCTGGGCGTAGTTGCGCTCGGCTGAGGTTAGTGACTGAGACACAAAGGCTACTGGCCTCTCCAACCCGTCCGGGAACTTGTGCGACAACATCGCTCCAATACCATAGGGTGATGCATCACATGCCAACCGGATTGGTAGTTCTGGGTTGAAATGGGCCAACACCTCTTTTGATGTGATCAAATCTTTGCACTTCTGGAAAGCTCGTTTACATTCGTCATTCCACTTCCATAGTACCCCCGTTTGCAGTAGGGTATTCAGTGGGTGTACTACTGTAGACAAATTTGGTAAGAACTTATGGTAGTAGTTCACCAATCCGAGGAACGACCTCAGTTGTGACACATTTTCCAGTGCTGGAGCCTTGACTACTGCCTCAATCTTTTCAGGGGACTTATGTAACCCCTCTTCATCAATAATGTGGCCACAATACGAGATCTGCTTCTGGAAAAACTCGCACTTGTAGCGATTAGCTCGTAGCCCATATTCCTTTAATCTAGCGAGTACCTTCTCCAGGTTGGCGAGGTGCTCACTGTCATTTTCGCCCGTGACCAGGATGTCGTCCAAATAACACTGGGTCCCTGGAATTCCTTGCAGGACTTGATCCATTGCCCTTTGCCAAATAGCCGGAGCCGATGCTACCCCGAAAACCAGTCGGTTGTATTGAAAGAGACCTTTATGAGTGTTGATCGTGAGGTATTGTTTCGAGGCTTCTTCTACCTCCATTTGCAAATACGCCTGGGCCAGATCAATTTGGGTGAAGTGTTTACCCCCAGATAGCGAGGCGAAAATATCCTCAATCCGTGGAAGCGGGTATTGTACCGTGTGAAGGACTGGGTTCACTGTCACCTTGAAATCCCCACAGATGCGGACCTTCTTTGGTTCCCCAGGCGTATTACTCAACGACCTCTTCATTACAGGGACGATGGGTGTAGTCCACTCGCTCCAGTCTACTTTGGACAGTACTCCTGAACGTTCCAACCCTTCCAGCTGTGCTTCGACGGCTGGTCGGATCGCATAAGGCACCGGTCTGGCCTTAAAAAACTTTGGACTTGCATTTTCCTCTATTTTAATTGTTGCTGTTATGCCTTTTAGTGTTCCGAGTCCCTCCTGGAACACTTCTTGTGCGTCAGTTAGCATTTTTGACAGTCGTCCAGGTGTGGCGTCGTCATCCTTTTTGGCCTCAACCTTCAGTGCCTGTATGGAATGCCAATCTAGTTGTATCTTCTGGATCCATTCACGTCCTAGTAGTGGTGGTCCTCCATCTGACAATACATATAGGTCCATTTTTGGTATTTCCTGGCCGTTGTATATCACGTTCACCCTTATTTTTCCTTTGGGGTAGACTTTTTGCCCCGTGTACGTCTTCAAGACAATCTCTGTAGCTTCCAAGGGTATATGTGGAAATAGCCGCTTGTAGTCCCTTTGGTTTATGACTGTTAGGGCTGATCCTGCGTCCAATTCCATTTTCACTTGGACTCCGTCTATCTTGAGTGTGACCCAGATAGTCTGGTGATCCTCCATTTTGGTTACCTTATGTAGTTTCAGACAACCCAGCTCCTTGCTTCCGGAGCCTGTATCACTTCCCTGTTCGTCTGAACTACTGTCCATCACCTTATGTACCTTTTTGTACTCTCCTGTGGAGATTTCCTGCTGTTGGTTTTCTTCCCTGACCTGCAGACTCTTGCTATGTGTCCTGTCTTTCCACACTGTCTGCACACTTGGTCCTTGAACCACAATCCTTCTGATCGTGTGTCATTCTGCCGCAGTGATAACACTTCCCTGCTCCATATGACATTTCATTGGTGCCGTATTCTTGTGGCCTCTGTTGTATCTCTGCAGCGCCTCGTGCGGCTGCTTCGTGTGATACTGCCATGCTGAAAGCCTTGTCCAGCGTAAGATCCTTTTCTGATAGAAGCCGTTTCTGGGTTCCTTCACTTTGAAGCCCACACACAAACTTGTCCCTTAACATATCTGATAGACCCGCTCCAAACTGGCAGTGTTTCGATAACTTGCGCAGTTCCATTAAGTACTCAGCATTACTTTCGTCTTTATGCTGGTTCCTTTTGTGGAACTTAAATCTTTCTGCTATCAGCAGCGGTGTGGGGCTTAAGTGGTCCTGTAGGATTTCTACTATGATTTCGAAATTCTTCTCCACGGGCTTCTCTGGGGTTATCAGGTTTCGCAGTAAGCCATACGTTTTTGCACCCATGGAATTTAACAAAACCAGTGCTTTCCTTGCATCTGGCACTTCATTCGCCCTGCAGTACACCTCAATGCGTTCCACATATGTCGCCCAATCTTCGACCTCATTGTCGAACGCCGTGATACTGCCACTCTTCGCCATCCCTGGGTGTATTTTAACTGTCTAAATGGCGTCTCCCGCGCTCTCCCTTCTTCTCCGCTGGAACAAAATGGCGTCTCCCGCGCTTTCCTTCCTTCCCGCGCTCGCCCTTCTTCTCCGCTGTGGCTTCTAAAAATGCGTCTCCCGCGCTCTCCCTTCTTCTCCGCGGCTCAATGGCGTCTCCCGCGCTCTCCCTTCTGCTCCCCGCGGACGCGGTTCAGCCCTTGAGCCCTGGCTGTGCTCTGCGCGTTCTCCTGTGCGCCTTTCCCGTTGCCGTCGCTCGGTCCTGAGCCCGGCTGCTGCTTTACCCTCTCTCTCTCTCTGCTCGTTTGTCCTCGCCGCCGCTCGGTCGTTTAACCCCCGGCCGCGCCCTGTGCGCTTCACCCTCTCTCTTACCCCGTCGACGCTGCTCGGCTTTTCTACGCCGTCGGTCGGCTCCCGCCGCCGCTGTCTAGGAAGGGTGTGCGCTGCACCTGTTGCCAGTCTGTTGCTGGATCGTCGTGGCTGGGGAACCAAGCCCGGCTCTCAACAGCCACTCCTGCAATGTTGACTTGCTGCTGGGTGACTGGGTGGTTGCTTGTGGTCGACGCCCGTGCTTCTGGCCTCGACTGCCTTCCACCGTCCTCCCGGAGTGACTCCTCGACGGGAAATGCAGAGTTGCAGGCAGATTCGAATCAACCTCGTCGCCACTGTTAGATCCGTGATTCTTTAAATAGGATGTTTCCCCAAGAACTACACGGAGACTGTAACTTAACAATCAACAGGTGTTCACTGGAGTAGAGTAGCCTCAAGACTGAAGTACAGAAGCCTGCTCCGGCTTTGTATACAGGTGTGGTCACTGCCGGTACTACAGTATACAGGAGCTGTAAAACAGTTCTCTCTTAAAGGTACATACACAACAAGAAATTCATCACTCCAGCAAATGGGAATGAGCAGGGCTTGTGCTAAAGGGAGGAAAACAGCAGGGAGAGAGAAGGTCCACAGGAGACCACATTTCAGTCAAAATTATATGTTGCAAAAAGCACTATATTGAGACAATAGGGCTAATGTTCCGAGTTTGTGCTGTTAGTTCTCATTTTATGGGGCTAAAAAAAGTAAAATTTAGACCCCAATAATTTGAATAAATTCCTGTTCACCAAATTTAGACAATGTACTGTATGTAATTAATTGATTTCTTTTATTACAAATATTCTATTATTTTGCAAGCAATTTACCATGAAGAAAATTTCCAGACTTACCCATTTTCACAACTGAAATTGTTAAAAAAAAGTTATTGTGTGGTTCAGTAATGAGCAGAAGGAGGGAGGGAAGAAAATGAAGCAAAATGAACATATACCACTCATATGTGAGTAACAATTATAGAATAGCAAAGCTGTCCTCACTCTTGTAACATTGGAGACTTAAAATCTTTGAGCAGCACTTGCTTATCCATTGGGCACATAATCACAATAAAGATAGACTTGAAACAAATGGAACACAATACAAACCAACCCTGAATAAACTCACTTATGCCAATTTGACCTGTAACAACTGGGACCACACAGACTGATTTGCAAATTATTAGCTAACAGTTGTGCTGCCATCGACAACTGTTTGGAAATCAAGAGACTGATGAGGTGATGTTAAGCATTAATAGGATGGAAGAGCTGAACATTAAACACAATGATGAATGGGACAAAACCCAAAAGCTATTAGAAGACTAAAGTAAAATGCGTGCATGGACATAAATGACCTCGTGAAATCCCTGGTTAAAAAAATGTTATATTCCAAACAGATTGGAAGAATCGGATGCAAAAGTCCCAAGTGATAAAATGTCTTTAAAAACCATTTAGAATGAAAACATCTGGTGCAAACTCCGAATGGCCACAAGATTATACTGAATCAAATTGTACAAATCTCTGGACTCAACCTCTTTTTATATTGACACTTACTCAAAAATAAATGATGCACAGCAGAATGGCATCTGCAAGATCATAGCAACAAATGAAAAAATTAAAACAAAAAGGTTCACAACATGGAAATTACCCAAGAAAAATATCCCCTTACACCAACAGAAGCAAGTTTGCCTAGAGTATTTCACAAAACAACGTCTCATGAGGAAGACACTTGGGGTTATACACTCTTGTTATGAATAAACCTGACCAGGAACAAAGTTTTAGTGTACATCGTGCATGTGCTATGAAATCTAAGGAGTGAATCAAATAGGTCTGTTTCAAAATATATATGGCTAATCTATATTTCAGTTTTGCATTTTATTGATTTAGTATGGCAACTCATCAGAAATATCTTGTTCATCAATGTCATAGTTTGGGCTTTCTCTAACTCAGCAGCGTCCATATGCAAATCAAGTCTCCCATGGACCTAAAGCTGCATCCTTATGCACGTCATGAGTGAGATAGCATGCCACAGGACTAACAATTACTCTTTTATTATTGTACAGCACATCCGAGACCTCATGGGATGCCCTTAGTCTCCCATCTACTCCAAAAGGCAGTAAAAAAAACTGTACTGTCAGACTGTTACATTCAGGCTATAACTAATAGCAACAGTTATTTACAAGTGCAATTATAACAGAAGCAGCAAGACACAGCAGGAAACTGATGGTACAATTACTTACACAACAATAAATATATAATCAGCTCAGAAGAGGTTAATGCTTTCTTTTTGGTATGTGGTTCTTGCAGACTAATAATCCTCCTGATGCGATGGTTGTAATGTGAGTCTTGCAAAATTCCTACTCGCCACGTGAAGCAAAGCTGAGAATTAGACTGCACTAAAGTTCAGCAGCTAGGGCAATGACTTTATGCTTAAAGAAGCCTTTCGTGTCACAGGTGGCAATTTTGAGAAGTTAACTATCTTCCTCTGAGGCATATTCCATATCCCCTAATAGGTTTGCTATTAGACATTAGAGATAATAGATTCATCTAGTTTCTCAGTCTGTGGACCCACATACAAAGAGAGACTGCTTAACCACCAAGCAAACTTGGACTTATTTAGTTGCTGAGTACAATCCATGGTACCAACAAAGTAGACTAGCTACCTCTCAACAACAACTTGCAATTATATAGCATCTTGAACACAGTAAAACATCCCAAGGTGCTTCACGGTGGCTTTATGAAAAAAACATTGACACTGAGCCACTTAAGGAGATATTAAGGTAGATGACTAAAAGCTTAGTCAAAGAGGTAGGTTTTAAGGAGTGTCTTAAAGGAGGAAAGAGAGATAGAGAGGTGGAGCGGTTTAGGGAGGGAATTCCAGAGCTTAGGGCCTTGGCAGCTAATGGTGGAGCTATTAAAATCAGGGATGCACAAGAGGCCAGAATTGGAGGAGCGCAGATATCTCAGAGGGTTGTAAGGGAGGAGGTTACAGAGACAGGGAGGGCCATGGAGAGATTTGAAAACAAGGATGAGAATTTTAAAATCGAGGCGTTGCTTAATAAGGAGCGAATATAAGTCAACAAGCACAGGGGTGATGGGTGAATGGGACTTGGTGCGAGCTGGGATACAGGCAGCAGAGTTTTGGAGGAGCTCAAGTTTATGGAGGGTGAAAGATGGGAGGCCAGCCAGAAGTGTAATGTCCGGTGTAATTGAGACACGGACTGCAGAAGTTGGTTAGAACAGGTGTTTACTGAATGGAGACGAAACTGGAACTACTATACAAAGTTACTACACAGGCTTATATACAGGGGTGGTCACTACTGGTACTGCAGTATACAGGGGCTGCAGAATATAGTTCCTTCTTCAAGGTACATACACTACAATTCCTCCCCTTTTAGCTAAACAGTACATAACATTCGATTAATAATTAAATAACATATTTACAATTACAGTTGCTATATACATTAGCTGAAGTTAATCAATTATAAATTCAGTCTTTCAGGAGGCCTCCTGATTCTGTCCGGATAACGCCTCTTTGGGGTACCAGGTTCTTCTGGCAAAGCTGATTCGGGATCAACGTCGTTGTTTGGTTCGTCTGCTTCCAATATCACCGATTCTGAGGTAGATGCAATTGGTACTTCGGTTTCATCACCAGGTGTATAGGATCGTGGTGTAGATTTGACATTTTCCAGTGACTCTAGAATCTGGTCAGCATGGCGTCTTACAATGCTCTCTCCAACGTCCACGGTATACATTAGAGGTCCTTGCCGTGTGCAGATCGTTCCTGGCTGCCATTTCTCTGTGCGGTAGTCCCGGGCCAAAACTGGTTGACCTATCTTGAAACTCCTGGTTGGCCTTTCATTCATATTCTGAAACTGCCTGTTCTCCACATCTTTTCTGATGTTTGGCTTAACCAAATCCAAGCGGCATCTTAGTCTTCGATTGAAGAACATCATGGCTGGAGTTTGGTTGGTAACTGCATGTGCCGCATTCCGGTAGGCAAACAAGAAGTTATCCACCTTGTGTTGTAGGGGTATGTCTTCATTACACATTGCCTTGATAGCCTTCTTGAATGTTTGAACGAACCTCTCAGCCAATCCATTGGTGGCTGGATGATATGGGACGGATGTGTAATGCTTAACACCATTGTTCTTTAAGAACCTCCGGAACTCTTCAGACACAAACTATGGTCCATTGTCGGAGCAAATCTGTTCAGGCAGCCCATTTCTGGTGAGTATGGTTCGTAAGACTGTGATAGTTTTTTCTGTGGTGGTTGAGGACATTTTTATTACCTCTGGCCACTTTGAATGTGCATCCACCGCAATTAAAAACATCGAGTCCATAAATGGACCAGCAAAATCAATGTGTACCCTTTGCCATGGAGATGAGGGCCACTCCCATGGATGTAGAGGGGCTTGTGGTGGGCGTTTTGGACCTTCTGGCATCCTGTACAGCTCTTGGTCATCTCTTCGATTTCTCTATCGATTCCCGGCCACCACACAAACGCTCTGGCTAAGTTCTTCATTTTTACCCCTCCCAGATGACCCTCATGAAGCTCATTGAGCACTCTATCCTTCAATTTGGGTGGAATTACTACTCTGGATCCACACATCAAGGTTCCTCGGCACACTGGCGGCTGTTCTCTTCTCGGCGAGAATGCTGGCAACAGTGGTTCGCCATGTGCTGGCCATCCCTTCACCGTTAAATCATAGACCCTGGAGAGTGTCGGGTCATTTCGTGTTTCCTTTTCTATGTTTGCATTCGTCACAGGTAGACATTCGACTATGGTCGAGTGGAATATCTCCACAGGATCCACTGCAGGTGCTTCTTCCACCGTCGGCAACGGTAGGCGCGACAATCCATCAGCATTCCCATGCTGTTTAGTTCCTTTGTACTCTATGTCATATTGGTGTGCCCCTAGGAAAAGGGACCACCTCTGTAGCCGTTGTGCTGTCATTATCGGGACGCCCTTCTTAGGGTTGAAAATGGAGACAAGAGGTTGATGATCAGTTAGTAGAGTAAATTTCTGTCCGTGCAGGTAGTGATTGAACTTCTTCACCCCCCACACCAGGCTGAGGGCCTCTCTGTCAATCTGGGCATAGTTACGCTCGGCTGAAGTTAACGAGCGTGACGCAAAAGCTATTGGCCTCTCTGAACCATCAAGGAATTTATGTGACAGTACCGCTCCAACGCCGTAGGGAGACGCATCACACGCCAGTCTTATCGGTAGTGATGGGTTGTAGTGAACCAATACTTCTCTTGAAGTGATCAGGTCTTTACACTTCTGAAAGGCCCGCTTACATTCATCGCTCCATTTCCATGCTACTCCAGTTTGTAGCAGGGCGTTCAGTGGGTGCAGAATTGTGGACAAATTCGGCAAAAACTTATGGTAGTAATTCACCAATCCGAGGAATGACCTCAGTTGTGACACATTTTCAGGCGCTGGAGCCTTAACTACCACTTCAATTTTGTCAGGGGACTTATGTAACCCCTCTTCATCAATCACATGGCCACAATACGATATTTGTTTCTTAAAAAACTCGCACTTGGGGCGATTGGCTCGTAGCCCATGTTCTCTTAATCTAGTGAGCACCTGCTCTAGGTTGGCAAAGTGTTCACTGTCATTTTCACCTGTCACTAGGATGTCGTCCAAGTAACACTGAGTCCCCGGAATCCCTTGCAGGACTTGTTCCATCGCTCTTTGCCATATAGCCGGAGCTGATGCTACTCCGAATACCAGTCGATTATACTGGTAAAGACCTTTGTGAGTGCTTATCGTGAGATATTTCCTAGAGGATTCTTCAACCTCCATCTGCAAATATGCTTGCGCTAGGTCAATTTTTGTAAAACGTTTCCCTCCAGATAGTGAGGTGAAAATATATTTTATCCTCGGAAGAGGATACTGTACTGTGTGAAGGACTGGGTTCACAGTCACCTTGAAGTCCCCACAGATGCGAACCTTCCTTGGCTCCTCAGACTTATTGTTTAACGTTTTCTTCATGACAGGAACAATGGGTGTCGCCCACTCGCTCCAGTCTACCTTAGATAACACGCCTGCATTCTCCAGATTCTCCAGCTCTGCCTCGACGGCTGGGCAAATTGCATACGGTACCGGTCTTGCTTTGAAAAACTTGGGAATTGCATTCTCTTCTATTTTTATAGAGGCGGTTATGCCTTTAAGAGTTCCCAGTCCTTGTTGAAATACCTCTTTAGCGTTAGCTAAGATTTTTTGACAATCGTCCAGGTGTGACGTCGTCATCCTTTTTACCAGCCACAGCCAGTGCCTGAATGGAGTGCCAGTCTAAACTTATCTTTCTGATCCATTCACATACCAATAACGGTGGTCCACCATCTTGCAGTATGTACAGATACAATTTCTGTATTTCCTTGCCATTGTATTCGACAGGCACCCTTATTTTCCCTCTGGGGTATACTTTCTGCCCCGTATATGTCTTCAAGACAATGGATGTGTCTTTCAAGGGTATGTGTGAGAATAGCCGCTCGTAGTCTCGTCGATTCATGACGGTCAGGGCTGATCCTGTATCCAATTCCATTTTGACTTGGGACCCTGCTGTCGTGAGGGTGACCCAAATGGTTCGGTGATCCTCTTTTGCGATTACGTTGTGTAGTTTCAGACAGCTTAGTCTCTTGTTCCCGGATTCACTATCGCTCTTCTGGTCTTCGGAACTACTGTCCGTCATCTTTTGTACTTTCCTGTAATTTTCCTTAGTAGTCTTTTTGTTGTCGTTAGTCTTCTTCCCGGACCTGCAAACTCGTGCAATGTGCCCCATCTTTCCGCATTGCCTGCATGTTTTGTCCTTGAACCAGCAGTCCTTCTGGTCATGGGTTGTTCTGCCGCAGCGATAACATTTTTCAAATCCCCGTGTCATTTCATGGGTGCCGTATTCCTGTGGCTTTTGCTGTATTTCCGCAGCTCCCCTTGCTGCTGCTTCGTACGATACTGTCACGCTGAAAGCCTTATCTAGCGTCAGCTCTTTCTCTGAGAGTAACCTCTTCTGGGTTCCTTCACTCAGGAGTCCACAGACAAATTTGTCCCGTAGGCTATCTGCCAGTCCTGCTCCGAACTGGCAGTGCTTTGATAGCTTGCGTAGTTCCGTAAGGTAATCAGCATTGCTCTCATCTTTATGCTGATTTCTCTTGTGGAATTTAAATCTTTCTGCTATCAGCAGCGGTGTAGGATTTAGGTGTTCCTGTAGGATATCAACAATTTCGTTAAAACTCTTCTCCATCAGTTTGACTGGAGTGATCAGGTTCCGCAATAGGCCGTCCGTTCTTGCGCCCATTCAGTTTAGTAGTACCGATGCCTTTTTCTCATCGGCTACTTCATTTGCCTTGCAATATACTTCGACTCTTTCCACATACGTGGTCCAGTCTTCTATTTCATTATCGAAGGCAGTGATATTGCCAGTCTTCGGCATCTTGGAGATCTAAGATGGCGCCTCCCGCGCTTTGCCTTCTTCCCCGATTGAACAAAATGGCGCCTCCCGCGCTTTGCCTTCTTCCCTGATTGAACAAAATGGCGCCTCCTTCTTCCCCGCTGGATTAAGATGGCGCCTCCCGCGCTTTCTGTCTTTTCCGCTGCTGCCAACGCTGTTGCTGGCGTTTTTATGCCTTGATGGCGACACCCTATGGTCTTCGCGTGCTTCCCCCCGCGCTGCTGCCAGCGCCGCTCTCCGCGGTCCCCGTGGCAAACTGCAGCTCCTCGCGGCTTTCTGCGCTTCTAATTTCTTTTTCTTTTATTTTAATTACTGTTCCCGTCATCAGAGCAGACCCTATGGGACACTTTCCTCCCTCTTCTCGGGTCTGTACGCTGCCCGGCTTCGTAGCACCGGCCGCGCCCTGTGTGCTCCACCCTCTCTCTCTCTCTCCTCTTCCTGATAACGCTGCTCGGCCCCGTTGAAAAGCCACTCGATCGAGCTCTAGCCCGCCGCAGCTCAGGAAGGATCAGTGTACTACCTGCCACCAGCCCGATTAGCTGGAACACCATAGACTGGAGAACCAAGCCCAACTCTTGACAGCCTCTCCTGCAAATCTTCGAATTAGATGAATCAGAGGGCGGTTGCCCACGGTCGACGCCCGTTTCTTCTGTTTGTTTTTTTTCTTTTTGGATTTCTTCCTTCTGGCTTCGACCTCTAATAACTTCGCTTCAGGGATGGATCCCCGTGAGGTGGTGCAGAACTGTAGGTAAGTTCGGATCTGTTCGTCGCCAATGTAATGTCCGTGTGTAATTGAGACACGGACTGCAGAAGTTGGTTATAACAGGTGTTTACTGAATGGAGACAAAACTGGAACTACTATACAAAGTTACTACACAGGCTTATATACAGGGGTGGTCACTACTGGTACTGCAGTATACAGGGGCTGCAGAATATCGTTCCTTCTTCAAGGTACATACACTACAAGAAGTGCATTGGAATACTCAAGTCCAGAGATAATAAAGGCATGGATGAGGGTTTCAGCAGCAGATGAGCTGAGGCAGGGCAGAGTCGGGCGATGTTCCTGAGGTGGAAATAGGCGGTCTTAGTGGTGACGCATATATGTGGTTGAAAGCTCATCTCAAAATCAAATATGACACCAAGGTTGCAAAAAGTCTGATTCCGCCTCAGACAGTTGCCAGGGAGAGGGTTGGAGTCAGTGGCTAGGGAACGGAGATTGTGGCGGGGACCAAAGATAATGGCTTCAATCTTCCCAATATTTAGTTGGAGAAAATTTCTGCTCATCCAGTGCTGGATGTCGGACAAGCAGTCTGACAATTTAGAGAGTGGAGGGGTCAAGAGGGATGGTGGTGAGGTAGAGCGGGGTGTCGTCAGCGTATATGTGGAACCTGACAAGGGGCAGCGTGTAGGTGAGAAATAGGAGGGAGCCAAGGATAGATCCTTGGGGACAACACAGGTGTGGGAGCGGGAAGAGAAGCCATTGCAGCTGATTCTCTGGCTACGACTGGATAGATAAGAATGGAACCAGACGGGTGCAGTACCATCCAGCTGGACAACAGAGGAGAGACTTTGGAGGAGGAATCAAGTGGTCAACCGTGTCAAAGGCTGCAGACAGGTCGAGAAGGACAAGGAGGGATAGTTTACCATGGTCACAGTCACATAGGATGTAATTTGTGACTTTGATGAGAACCGTTTTGGTACTGTGGCAGGGGCAGAAATCTGATTAGAGAGATTCAAAAACGGAGTTCTGGGAAAGATGGGCACGATTTTGCGAGGCGACAGCACGTTCAAGGATTTTGGAGAGGAAAGGGAGCTTGAAGATAGGGATGGTAGTTTGCAAGGACGAAGGGGTCAAGGGTTTGTTTTTAGGAGGGGTTGATGGCGGCAGATTTGAAGGGGAGGGGGACAGTGCCTGAGGAGAGAGAACCATTAACAATATCAGCTAACATGGGGGCCAGGAAGGGAAGTTGGGTGGTCAGTGGTTTCATGGGAATAAGGTCAAGGAAGCAAGAGGTGGGTCTCATGGACAAGATGAGCTCGGAGAGGGCATGAGGGGAGATAGGGGAGAAACGAGAGAAAGATGCGAGTTCAGGGCTCATTGAAAGTGTGAATGGATCTCATCAGCTTCATGTAAAGGTCATTACCCTAACAGACAAACTGAACCCTTTACAAGATACAGCTAACAGATAGCAAATTTTTAAATCACAGTTACCCTGTCTAAAAAATCATATAAAAATACAGAAGTTTTCTTTATTTGGCACAGGTAAAAGCTTTGCTTTTGTCATAATTTACATTATGTTAAATTGTGATATAAATGCTATGGTCATTTAAAAGACAGACTATTTATCCGATCTGTCATATAGTTTTGATGATAAAGAATAATGGATGCCCTTGAATGACGGTAACACAGAAAATGAAGGGTTCCCATAACATCACGCCATGAAAGCAAAGGATCTTTGAAAGCCAATATATTTTTTCTCTCACACCCAAACTAGCTGATTGAGATACAGTACAAACATGGAATGGGCTGACTCTTGCAAACATGTTATTAAGGTGAAAAGGGAAAAGCTAGCTTAAGACCAATTATAATATCTTTGAAAGTTCTCTATCTGAATGCACGTAGCATTCGTAACAAAATAGACGAGTTAATGGCAGAAATAACTACATATGGGTATGATCTTGTGGCCATTACAGAAACATGGCTGCAGGGTGACAATGCCTGGGAATTAAACATACCAGGTTATTTAACGATCAGGAAGGACAAGCAGGAAGGAAGGGGAGGTGGGGTGGCTGTGTTAATAAAGGAAGGAATCACTGTAATAAAGAGAAATGATATTGGGTCAAAAGATCAGGATAATGAAACAGTTTGGGTGGAGGTAAGGAATAATAAGGGGAAAAAAACACTAGTGGG
The DNA here is from genome assembly GCF_052327205.1 of Somniosus microcephalus. Classification (NCBI taxonomy): domain Eukaryota; kingdom Metazoa; phylum Chordata; class Chondrichthyes; order Squaliformes; family Somniosidae; genus Somniosus; species Somniosus microcephalus. Next base: position 171,916,605 of record NC_140999.1, on the reverse strand, counting down.
CGTAGTCTATAGGCCTCCGAACAGTGGCAACTCTGTTGGACGGAGTATCAATCAGGAAATAGTTGAGGCTTGTAATAAGGAAACATCTATAATTATGGGGGACTTTAACTATCATATTAATTGGACAAATCAAATTGGGCAGGGCTACCTTGAGGATGAGTTCATTGAGTGTATTAGGGATGGGTTTCTTGAGCAGTATGTAACTGAACCGACCAGGGGGCAAGCAACCTTAGATCTGGTCCTGTGTAATGAGACAGGATTAATTAAAAATGTCCTAGTAAAGGATCCCCTTGGAATGAGTGACCATAACATGGTTGAATTCCATATTCAATTAGAGGGTGAGAAGGTTGGATCTCAAACAAGCGTGCTAAGCTTGAATAAAGGAGACTATGAAGGTATGAGAGCGGAATTGAGTAGAGTGGATTGGGAAAATAGATTAAAGGGTAAGACGATACATGATCAGTGGTGTACATTTAAGGAGTTATTTTACAACTTCCAAAAAATATATATTCCACTGAGAAGAAAAGGGTGTAAAAGAAAAGACAGCCATCCGTGGCTAAGTAAAGAAATTAAGGATAGTGTTCGACTAAAAACAAGGGCATATAAGGTAGCCAAATCTAGTGGGAGGATAGAGGATTGGGAAAACTTTAAAAGACAGCAAAAAATAACAAAAAGATTGATTAAGAAAGGGAAGATAGATTATGAAAGTAAATTAGCAAAAAATATAAAAACAGATAGTAAGAGTTTTTATAGTTATATAAAAAGAAAAAGGGTGGCTAAAGTAAATATTGGTCCCTTAGAGGATGAGGCCAGAAAATTAATGGTGGGAAATATGGAGATGGCAAAAACACTGAATGAATATTTTATATCAGTCTTTACAGTATAAGACACTAAGAATATCCCAACACTGGACAAACAGGGGGCTATGGAGGGGAGGAGCTAAACACAATCAAAATCACTAAGGAAGTGGTACTCGGTAAAATAATGGGACTCAAGGCGGATAAATCACCTGGACCTGATGGCTTACATCCTAGGGTCTTGAGGGAAGTGGCGGTAGGGATTGTGGATGCATTGGTAATAATTTTCCAAAACCCCCTAGACTCGGCAATGGTCCCGGCAGACTGGAAAACTGCTAATGTAACACCCTTATTTAAAAAGGGCAGTAGACAGAAGGCTGGAAACTATAGACCGGTTAGCCTAACATCTGTGGTAGGTAAAATGTTGGAGTCCATTATTAAGGAGACAGTAACAGGACATTTGGATAATCATAATTTAATAGGGCAAAGTCAGCATGGTTTTATGAAGGGGAAGTCATGTTTGACAAATTTGCTGGAGTTCTTTGAGGAAGTAACATATAGGATGGATAAAGGGGAACTAGTGGACGTAGTGTATTTAGACTTCCAAAAGGCATTTGACAAGGTGCCACACAAAAGATTATTGCTTAAGATAAAAAATCACGGGATTGGGGGTAATATTCTGGCATGGATAGAGGATTGGCTATCTAACAGAAGGCAGAGAGTTGGGATAAATGGTTCATTCTCAGACTGGCAATCAGTAACTAGTGGTGTTCCGCAGGGGTCAGTGCTGGGTCCCCAACTCTTTACAATCTATATTAACGATTTGGAGGAGGGGACCGAGTGTAACATATCAAAGTTTGCAGATGATACTAAGATGGGAGGGAAAGTAGTGAGTGAGGAGGACATAAAAAACCTGCAAGGGGACATCGACAGGCTAAGTAAGTGGGCAGAGATTTGGCAGATGGAATACAATACTGGAAAATGTGAGGTTATGCACTTTGGCAGGAAAAATCGTAGAGCAAGTTATTATCTTAATGGCAAGAAACTGGAAAGTACTGAAGTACAAAGGGATCTGGGGGTCCTGGTGCACGAAACTCAAAAGGTTAGTATGCAGGTGCAGCAAGTGATTAAGAAGGCCAATGGAATGTTGGCTTTCATTGCTAGGGGGATAGAATATAAAAATAGGGAGGTATTGCTTCAGTTGTACAAGGTATTGGTGAGACCGCACCTGGATTACTGCGTACAGTTTTGGTGTCCATACTTAAGAAAGGACATACTTGCTCTCGAGTCAGTACAAAGAAGGTTCACTCGGTTAATCCCGGGGATGAGGGGATGGACATATGAGGAGAGGTTGAGTAGATTGGGACTCTACTCATTGGAGTTCAGAAGAATGAGAGGCGATCTTATTGAAGCATATAAGATTGTGAAGGGGTCGGATCGGGTGGATGCGGGGAGGATGTTCCCGATGATGGGTGAAACTAGAACTAGGGGGCATAGTCTTAGAATAAGGGGCTGCTCTTTCAAAACTGAGATGAGGAGGAACTACTTCACTCAGAGGGTGGTAGGTCCATGGAATATGCTGCCCCAAAAAGCTGTAGAAGCTACATCATTACATAAATTTAAAACAGAAATAGACAGTTTCCTAGAAGTAAAGGGAATTAAGGGTTACGGGGAGCGGGCAGGAATTTGGACATGAGTCTAGGTCCGGATCGGTCATGGCCCTGTGGGTAGCGGAGCGGGCCCAGGGGCGTGTAGCCTGATCCTGCTCCTATTTCGTGTGTCTAATTCTGTTAGATTCAGGAGATGGTTCTGTGATAGTGGATTGACGGTTAGGATCAGATCAGCCATGATCTTATTGAATGGCGGAGCAGGCTCGAGGGGCCGATTGGCCTACTCCTGCTCCTATTTCTTATGTTCTTATGTTCTTATGTAATAGGCGCTTGTCCTAGCACTAAATAACTCTGATGGGGAATCCTCCTGCTCAGCTACGTTCACCAGGGCTAATAAGAGGCATAGGTGGAGCAGAGTTTGCTTTTTGTGGGAGAGAGCTATACACTTCTACCACCCATTGGGCCAGGAATTCGCGGCCAAAGGCGTGAGTGCGCTCGGGGTACTCACGCATCTGGCCGTTGGAAATGCCGGCGTTCAGCATGAACAGCGCATGCTGGGAACGCCGGCATTTCCAGACCTCGAGCGCGTGCGACTGCACAGGCAGCGCTTGCGCAGTGAACTTCGTAGATTTCATTCATGAAATCCGTGAGGGTAAATCCTCAGAAGTTACACGTAAAAAAAGCAAGTGTAAAGTGGTTCATTGGCTGCGGAGGAAGAAACATTTTATCGTGGAGCTTCTGAAATGCAATATTTTTGTTTGGGAAAGGGAGGGAAGTTATTTTAAGAAATTTTAAGTAAGTTTTAAAGTTAAAATTTTTTTTTTTTTAAAAGGGTTTTCAGAACGGTAGGTAGAAGGAGCAATTGTGGCTGTGTGAATGGAATGTGAGAATGAGTTATGTATGCATGTCCACATATATTCCTTTACGTATATGTATGTATGTTTTATATTCCTTTACTAATGTGTATGAATGTATGTTTTTAATTATGATTTTCCAATAAGTTACTTTCTCTGAAAGTCATAATTAAATAATACATTCATACACATAAGTAAAGGAATATATACATAACACGCAAAGGAATATATACAGACATACATACTTTCAGAAGCTCCACGATAAGAAATATCTTCCTCCGCAGCCTCTGGAGCAACTGTGCCCATGCTTTTTTCATGTGTAAGTTGTAATGACTTGACCTCATTGAAAGCATTAATGAAAGCGGCGAATTATACTGCGCACGCGCTGCCTGTGCAGTCGCACGCGTTCTGCCTCTGAACCCCTTCGTTCAGAGGACAGGAAATGCCGGTTTTCCCCACATGCACTGTGCATGCTGAAAACCGGCATTTCATCCAGCCAGATGCGTAAGTGCCCCGACCGTACTCGCGCATTTGGAAGGGAATTACTGGGCCAACATTTTACATGTCAATAAAATGAAAAATTTAACAATTGCACGACTTGCCCCCTCGCATCTGCGACTGAGGGTCCAAGGAGGTGCATTGCGCAAGAGGTCATCATCGTACGTATCCTCACACTGTTCCCTTTGGGGAACTGTATGAAGTGGTGGAAGGATTTATGGCCGTGATTAACGCTCATTCCGTGACCGTAACCATCTTTGAACCAGCCATTAGGGTGGTTAGTCCTATGGCGGGAGGGTTTTACGGGCTCCCACAACCCATCTGACGGGGGGGGGGCCACCAACACCCACGGACGCAAGTATCCCGCTGGATGTCCACCCAGAATTTAAAGTTGGAACTCCGACTCCACTTGCCGGGACTGTCTGGAGTGGGGTTCAAAACCCTACTCCTTCTGGCCCAGCGGCGGGGATGCTTACTGCTACGCAAAAGGCCCACTCCGCACAAAAGGTGACACCCATACGTTTCCTGCGCCTTTTCCCTCCCCGTGACTGGAGCCCTATGCTGCCATTTCACGTTGCTAATCGGATTGGGCCTTTGTCATAGCGGTAGGATCCCCGCCGCTGGGCCAGATCAGGGTAGGGTTTCAAACCCCGCTCCAGACAGTCCCGGCAAGTGGAGTCGGAGCTCCAGCTCTAAATTCTGGGTTGACATCCAGTGGGATATTTGCGTCCGTGGGTGTGGGTGGCCCCCCCTCCTTGTATAGCTTGTGGGAGCCCGTAAAACCCTCCCGCCATAGGACTAACCGCCCTAATGGCTGGTTCAAAGATGGTTACGGTCACGGAATGAGCGTTAATCATGGCCATAAATCCTTCCACCACTTCATACAGTTCCCCAAAGGGAACAGTGTGAAGACACGTATGACGGCGACATTGCTAAATAAATAAATGGAATTTAAAAAATTCTTTTAGGGCTTTTGAAAGTCTTTAAATTGCTTTAATTCTGTTTAAAACTACTTCAGATTACTCAAAATAATGTAAACATTTTAAAAAGTTTATAAAAGTTACCAAAATCTTCAAAAAACTTCCAAAAACCTGTTTAAACTGCTGCTTTGCATGTAAAAATGGTTAGCAGCTTGACAGAAACATTGGGGGCGTGTCCAGTGAAACTGAGACCTCAAGGGGCGTGTCTCACTTGCACTGCACGCTACAGGCTTCGCGCTGGCTGCACTCCTGGGCGGCGTGACGTCATACGCTGCCCGGGATTCTTCTTCTGGAAACACCAATTCCAGGCGTCCCTGGAGCTGATCGGCAGTAGCGCGGGGTAAGTGTAAATACGGGGCTTGCACGCGCTGCAAGCCCCGTTCTGGAATTTCTGGGCCATTTTGTAAAGACGTGTTTCCTATTTACTCTCCTGCATGGCCTGGCTTCGATTTTATGGTAATGTCCCCTTGTCCTAGACTCCCCCATCAGCAGATAATGTTTCTCTCTATCTACCTATCAATTCCTTTCAAAAACCTAAAAGCTTCAATTAAATCATCCATTAACCTTCTGTATTCCGGGGAATACAAGCCTAGAGGCCTGGTAAATTCTGGTGAACCTGCGCTGCACTCCTTCCAAGGCCAATGTCCTGTTGCAAACTGACTTCCAAACTTCCCCTAAAACACAAAAAAACAGAGATACTTTGAAATATTGGACTTCATACCACAAAGTGGCTTTACATTGCACAAGTAAATTTACAAGTGCTTCTTATTACCACTGTACTGACCCCTGGCCCCTTTTTGTGGTGTTCTTAAACCTAACCTGGTACAGCCAAATCATACCTGAAGGCCTGGGATGTCAGTGCTGCTTGGCAGTGATGAGATATCATGAGCTCTTGGGTGGCCCTTGTCTAAGTAGCTACAAGTTTTATATCCTGGCGCTGCACCACATCTCTGCCTCACCTCCAGCTATTTTCTGCTCCCCTATCATCCCCCACCCCCATTCCCTATTTCCCCTCCCCATTATCTTTTCGCACAGACTGCTGCCTATTTAAATTAGATGAATCCAAAATTAACAGCAAGGTCAATGCCACGACCTGACGGCAAACAGAAGTTCTTCCCCTGCCTTTAGTTCTATTCAAACACCTCCCTGTTGTCCCATCAAGTACCTTTTCTTTAGTCTCATCATTCCCACGGAGAAATCTACAGCTTATTTTTACAACCTTCTAACTTTGACAAGAAGGATAAAGTTTTATGGTTCATAATCAAACAAGTTTACAAAGTAATCCCCTTGGTCAGTTAATTATGGGCAAACACAACTTGCTTTTTCTGATTAAGCCAAATTATCCAGTAAAATACTGAAACCCAAACATTGGGCAGCACAAAGATTTACATGACCATGAAAATACACAAATGCACATGGCCTGATTCAGCTCTGATTAGAACGCATGATGAGTACTTACATACACAATACAAGACTGCGGTTACTGACTACTTACCTCACTCACTGCTAAATGATTAGCACCTGCAGTCAATTCAGACAGAGTAAATATCACATCCCCACACGTACATACCAACATAGTTTATAAATGGAGCTGGCATTAATCCAACTAAAACATTCCAATTTGTGTTGGACTCGTGTTATACGCATTACTGGGGATGCAGTAGTATATAGTACAGTGCGCATGTAAGAAGCAACAATAGTACAAATGAGTGTTCTGGTGTCACTGTCTAATTTTATGAGATAGGACCACGAGATTCAGCAAAACTAAATCTGTGATGTCTTCTGCACTCCAATCAAAGAAGTATGGCACCACAGCCCATGAATTTCAACACAGGGTCGTGTCACATTAATTGTCAAACTATTCGATAGTTCCTTATAACTTGATATTTTATTGAAGATTTAGAAAAACTTTCCAGGGCTGAAGATGATGCATTTTCGATCAACCTCTTTTGAGAACTAAAATTTACTTGACCATATTCATTTGCTAAAATGATGTGGAATAGTAGAATATGCACTTCACAGATATGTTTATTTAAAACCCCAAAATGGAAAAAAATTCATAACCTCGTGTTATTTCATTTCAGATAAGATGCAATAAAGCTACCTGGTTCCTCAAACAGCTGGGTGCAATAGATGGCACCCATGCACCATTGCAGCCTCCTACCATTAACAGTCAACTTTCTTAACAGAAAGAGGTACCACTTGCTACATATCCAGATTGTGTGTGACCACATGCAAAGAATCCAACCTTCAGCAATTTTTGACTTTTTAAAGGCAGTCTTTCTAAAGATGTCCTAATTTCCAATCTCCCCACCACACCCCCTCCCACCCTCTAGCCTGGGGCAGTACTCTCACTCGACAAAAGTTCCGCTAAGGATATGCAAATAAGCTGAACCTGCAATTTACGGCAGTGTACAGATAACTGTAGCTGTAGTAAAGACAGCTGCTTGATGGTAGCTGTAGTAAAGACAGCTGCTTGACGGCAGTCGGATAAATAGGAAGCGATCTCAGCCATGCACACGCAAAAATTCGATGGGAGAACTACAGCAACGGGCGTGAGAGCGCTGGGACTGGACAACCTACCAGTGGGTGTAGTACACAGAAGGGACACAAGAGGGCGCACAGAGTTCAGGACTATGACGCCATACGATTGCAGACGGTGCGGCAATAGACACGTGGCAAGACAGTGGCTTATGGGAAGAACTGCGCAAAATGTAAAGGCAGGAATCACTTTGCTTGAATGTGCTTTTGGGAAGAGAAAACCGAAGGTAAAAAGACAGTGCATGCTATTGAGACTGAAGACACGGAATCGGAGACTTTGTATGTTGGAATGGTGCAAAATGACTTAAAGCAGGGTAAAGATATGGAAAAGGAAGTGCATTGCGTAGGACTAAAGACTGAAGTTTGGATAGCCCCCTTGCTGGTAAATGGCACCATTGTTCCCTTCAAGCTAGATACAGGTGCTAAGGCAAACCTCATAAGCTGGAGTTATGCACAGAATCTCAAAGTGAGACCAAAAATACTGAACAAGACAGTGGCTTTGAAGGCGTACAATGGACAAAGTATTGAAACAAAAGGAACGTGTAGGCTGAATGTTAAGGTAAAAAATCGCATTCACCCATTGACGTTTGTTATAGTGCCTGAAGGACATGAGTCACTGTTGGGGGATAAGGCATGTGTGGATTTGGGCTTGGTAAAACGAGTCGATACTATTAATGAACTGAACTGTGTGCAGAGTGCCCCCCAAGACAGTACAAATATAAAGCATGATGCTATAACACACAAGTACACGGATGTATTTCAGGGTTTCGGAGCACTGCCCTTTACATACTCCATCAAACTGAGAGATGACGCACAACCTGTGATTCATGCACCCAGGAGAGTTCCGGTGGCCCTCCGTGAGAAACTGCAGAAAGAGCTAGACCGCATGGAGGGACTAGGTGTCATAAAGAAGACTGAGGAACCGACTGACTGGGTAAATTCCATGGTTTGCATCAATTCAAAAAAGACTGATAAATTGCTTGTCTGCATGGATCCCAAGGACCTTAACGCTAATATAAAAAGAGAGCACTATCAAATCCCAAAAAGAGAGGAAATAGTCGGCGAAATGACAGGAGCAAAATTCTTCTCCAAGATGGACGCCTCGCATGGATTCTGGCAGCTGAAACTTGATGAAGAGAGTACTAAGCTGTGCACCTTTAACACCCCGTTTGGTCGATACTCTTACCAGCACCTGCCCTTCGGCATTAGCTCCGCCCCAGAAATCTTCCACAGAGCAATGGAGCAAATCATCGAGGGCCTGGATGGTGTTCGGGTGTACGTGGATGATCTGGTAATATGGGGCTCTACTCAGGGAGAGCACGACACCAGGCTGGAAAAAACACTTCAGAGGATACGGCGGTATGGACTCAAACTAAATAAAGACAAATGTCAGTTCAGCGTCAATGAAATCACATTCCTCGGGGACAAGATTTCTGCAGAAGGGATTCAGCCAGACAAGTCAAAGGTAAAGGCCATACATGACATGGAAAAACCGAAGGACAAGAAAGGGGTTCAGTGGGCCCTTGGCATGGTTAATTACCTTGGGAAATTCATTCCAAATCTGGCAGTGAAAACCGCTCACTTCAGAAAACTGCTGCACCAAGAGACAGAGTTCCAATGGGGACATGAACATGAGAATGAATGGAAGGGGCTGCTACACATTCTAGCAAGTGAACCCCTACTGAAGTTCTTCTGCCCTGAAAAGAGGACAAAAGTGTCCACAGATGCCTCTAAGGATGGATTAGGGGCTGTCCTTCTACAGGAAGATGAAGGAGAATGGCGACCAGTGGCATATGCGTCACGCTCCATGACGGCTACAGAGTGCCGGTATGCGCAACTCGAGAAGGAGTGCCTGGGCTTGGCATTTGGGTGTGAAAAATTTCATACCTACATCTATGGACTTCCCAAGGTTATCCTAGAAACTGACCATAAGCCACTGCTAGGGATTGCAAAAAAGAATCTGTGTGACATGTCATCACGGATACAGCGCCTAATGATGAGACTACAATGTTATGATTTTGAGCTCACATATGTGCCAGGGACACAAATGTTCATTGCAGATACACTATCCAGGGCTGCGCCTCGTGCCACACAAAACAGTGAAACAGAAGAGGATGTGGACCTTCATGTGGATATGGTCTATGCAGCATTGCCCGCCTCACAGGAACAACTGTCAAAGATAGCCACAGAGACATCAAAGGACCCTGTTCTGAGGAAAGTGATGAGAAATCTTCAAGAGGGTTGGAAGAAAGGGTCATGTAAACAATATCATCATATTCAGCCTGAGCTTTCTGTGGTCAATGGACTACTGCTTAAGTGTAACAGGATTGTAGTGCCCATCTCTATGCGACGAGAAATGCTTAACAGGATACATGAAGGGCACCTGGGTGTGGAAAAGTCAAAAAGGAGAGCACGTGAGGCACTCTACTGGCCAAACATGAACTCTGATATTGACCAGATGATCAGTGAGTGTGCTACATGTCAGGAGTATCACTACAAGCAAACAGAAGGGCCCCTCATTACCACAGAGCTCCCATCACAACCTTGGGAAAAGGTAGGAACTGATATTTTTCACTACGAAGGAAAAGGCTATTTGTTAGTTTTTGATTATTACTCTAATTATCCTGAGATTGCTCTCCTACCCAGCACCCAGCTATGATAACTCATCTGAAGTCATTCTTTTCCAGGCACGGCATCCCTCTAACTCTGGTCTCTGATAATGGCTCTCCCTATGCCAGTCATGAGTTTCAGTCGTTTGCTACAGAGTATGAGTTTAAGCATGTAACCTCCAGCCCGCGCTACCCTCAAGCCAATGGAAAAATGGAGAAGGGGGTGCAGATTGTGAAAAGACTATTAAAGAAAGCAGCACACAGCAACACTGACCCATATCTGGCCATGATGTCGTACAGGGCGGCCCCGCTGGAAAGTGGCAAGTCTCCAGCTGAGGTCTTACTGGGTCACAAAATCCGTACTCGACTTCCCAGGCATGTCACACCTGATCACAGAGATGAGGTATGGGCAGACAAGGCCCGGAAACAAAAAACGCTCCATGACCGCACAGCCACTGCACTAGTGCCTCTACAGGAGAAGGATGTAGTTCGCATTGAAGGGCCTGGGTCATGAAATCAAAGAGCCACTGTTCTACAACAGGTTTCCCCCAGGTCATACAGTGTCATGACAGAAAATGGCAACGTGTATCGCAGAAACAGGAGGCACCTACTGAAAACCACCGAGACCTATCAGCCGCAGGAGGACAGAGAGGATGAGCTGATGATGGAAATCCGACAGAGTGACGAGGAGACGAGGGCAATGCCACAAAGTGATGAAGTACACAGGGGTGACAATGAGACAAGGGATCCGTGTGGTACAGACATGAACTTAATGGACACAACTGGGTTGGCCCAGCAAATACCCGCTCAGCTACGCAGGTCACAGCGCACCAGAAAGCCTGTCATTAGACTCGACCTGTAGACAAGGGAAAGACTGTACACAGCTAATGGACTTCTGGGTGTGGGTAGTGTTTATATGTACCGGCAGTTATTGCAAGGTATAGTTACACTGACAGTTTTTACATGTTGTTAATAGTAATTAATAGTAGTTACACTGACTGTTTTTATATGTTGTTAATATGTGTTCTATGTGTTATGTTATGTTATGGTGTTTACTGTTTATGTCATCGTTGAGGGGGAAAGATGTACAGATAACTGTAGCTGTAGTAAAGACAGCTGCTTTATGGTAGCTGTAGTAAAGACAGCTGCTTGACGGCAGTCGGATAAATAGGAAGCCATCTTGGCCATGCGGCAGTACTACACGAGCTGGCACTGACTCAAGGCCTAATAAAGAGTACTCAACGCTATCTACTCGTAAGCCTCTTAATACTACGGTATAAGATAACATTACAGGCAGGAAAGGATCAGCACATGGAATTCTCATCTCCAGGGTACAACACCAGTGGGAATTGCCCTGTGGAGCTGAAAAACAGGCAACTTGCTTTCTGGTTGATGGGTCCTACCAGGCATTGCCAAGGACACTTCTAGGCAACATTCCTCAGACTGTGCCATCCTTTGTTCTCATATTACATTCATTCTACCTTCAGTTTTCCCTTGTGTTGGGAGATACAGTATTAAGCTGTTTGTCTTAAAGCACCTGAAATTCACAAGTAAGGCATCATGCAATTCACATGTGGCAAGCATATACCCATTAGAATTATAAGAGAACATAACTCCATGGGTTTTGGCACAGATATGGACTCTCTATGGGTAGGTATTGGTATCAAAAGTCAATTGAATAAATCTTGCTTCACAGGGCTCCTCTGTCAACCCTGCTAAACCCCTATGTCAGGTACTCCGCAGGGAGCCAACACCTTGGGGTAATGTCAGCCAGGTCATCCACTTCTGTGCAATCACTTTACGAATGAGGAGGAG